>NC_140413.1:172665000-173865000 GCF_965140295.1 Lepidochelys olivacea | reverse complement strand
CCTTCTCCTCCTCTGTTACTTCCAAGTGATGCGTCCCCAGGTTATAACAAAAATTCTTGTTATCAATCCCTAAATGCATGACCTTGCACTTTTCACTATTACATTTCAGCCTATTACTATTACTCCAGTTTAAAAGGTCATCCAGATCTTCCTGTATGATATCCCGGTCCTTCTCTGTATTGGCAATACCTCCCAGCTTTGTGTCATCTGCAAACTTGATTAGCACATTCCCGCTTTTTGTGCCACGGTCAGTAATAAAAAGATTAAATAAGATTGGTCCCAAAACCAGTCCCTGAGGAACTCCATTAGTAACCTCCTTCCAGCCTGACAGTTCACCTTTCTGTGTGACCCGTTGTAGTCTCCCCTTTAACCAGTTCCTTATCCACATTTCAATTTTCATATTGATCCACATCTACATGCAAAATGAAAGCTAGCCAAGCATTCTGAAAATGGAAGTAAATTGAATAAAATTCAAACTGAAATACTTTCTGTCTCGCAGATGATTGTTGAGTTAAAAGAGAAAGTCACTACTTAGGTTTTACTAACGAATGAGTGATACAACAAATATATTATAGTACTTTTGCCATGTACTCACTCTGTTATGACCTTTTGCTCTTCTTCCAAAAGTATATTCCAAGGCTAACGTTGGTTTTGGAATTTCATCCCTATCCAATGAAGATACAGTATATGTCACCTGCGTATATTCTTTCAAGATCTTCTGAATTTAATTCACATACAATAACTTTTACCATTACCTCAACTCAATTTATTAACCAAACAGTAGAGAATTTATATTGGGAAAACAGGAACATAAAGAGAACAACTCAAGACAGACAGACAGTTCCTTAATGGATATCAAAAGGACACAGAGGACCAAATTTTCAAAACTCTGCACACGCATACTGTGACTGAGCACTCAAACTACCAGTGACAGCACTCTAGAAATCTGGCTCCAAATGCCAAAATGTTTTACTAACACATTATAGATATTTAGATATCATTAACCCTTCACAAATCGTGCATCAGGTCATTAGCGAGAAAATTTAATCTACTTGCCATCCATAATTTTACACAATGATTTTGTTTTACTGGAACATAATATTCTCTGTAAGACTACGAAAAAAATATTGTTGATATTACTCCCAGAGATGCAAAATACTTTTCAAAATTTAACACATACCTGTCAAGACACCTCAATATAATAGTAGTCTTTCCCTGGAAATTAAAAACAATGAAGAAGACTATTGTAATGTCATTAAAGCATAAAAGTTATATAATTGTATATAATGTAATGCTTTATTATTGGAATGATTAAAAGAATGCATCTGAAAACTGTAAACTTATGCAGTCATTTGTAGTCTGATTACTAGAAAGTTAAGTGCCTACTTTCTATCAGAATGTAGCTACACTGCTATTAATATAATTATAATAAATTGCTGGATATGACAAACACAGTAATACCAACAGGATACTTAAAATCAGACAATACATTAGTGATCAGTCTGGCCAACTGTATTAAACTGTTTAACTGTTGTTAATTGCTAATAACAAGTTAATCTAATGATTGGTTTCCAGTGAATATGTGTAAATCATAATTGAGATGGAAGTAAAAAGAATGCATTAAATAACACAGTAAAACGGCATGTTTCTGCACTATTCGGATTCAGATTCCAAGTTAGGTCAGTCTAATTTTAAAAAGGTCCTAGCACTTGTAAAGTTTCTTCCCTATTTGTAATCACACATTGGAATTTCAGAAACCATTTTTTTTATAAAAAGAAAAGGAGGACTTGTGGCACCTTAGAGACTAACCAATTTATTAGAGCATAAGCTTTCGTGAGCTACAGCTCACTTCCTCAGATGCATATCGTGGAAACTGCAGCAGGCTTTATATATACACAGAGAATATGAAACAATACCTATTCCCACCCCACTGTCCTGCTGGGGTGGGAATAGGTATTGTTTCATATTCTCTGTGTATATATAAAGCCTGCTGCAGTTTCCACGATATGCATCTGAGGAAGTGAGCTGTAGCTCACGAAAGCTTATGCTCTAATAAATTGGTTAGTCTCTAAGGTGCCACAAGTCCTCCTTTTCTTTTTGCGAATACAGACTAACACGGCTGTTACTCTGAAACCTGTCATTTTTTTTATAAATCTGCAAAACCCATTTATCTATTCTTAATGCTTATAGAAGATTACATGTTGCACAATGCCATGCTTCTCCGCAGTAATAGTGAAACACTTACATATATGCTTCAATTCACTTACAAAGATAAAAAGGCAGGTTCTGACTTATTTACATTTACAACAAATAGTTATCAAGAAAAAAGTGGGGAGAGAGAGGAGAAGCCATTGAGTAAGCATAAGAGACAGTGGATCAATGTTATGAACTCCAGTATCTAGTCTAAGACCCTGATTCTCCAAACACTTATTTACATGCTTAAATTTATGTCCCACTGGAGTCATAGAGACTACAAAAATGAATAAAATTAAACGTGGACATAAGTTTTATCAGGATCCCAGGGCCTATATAGTTTCACAAATTCCAGAAGGGGTGATTGTGAAAATTTAGTCTGGCCTCCCATATAACACAGGCCATGAAATGTCTCCAAAATAATTCTTAGAGCATATCTTTTAGAAAAAGATCCAATCTTGCTTTAAAAATTGTTGGTGATGGAGAATCCACCACAACCCTCGGTAAATTGTTCCAATGGTTAATTACTCTCACTGTTAAAAAGGGATGCCTTATTTCCAGACTGAATTTGTCTAGCTTCAACTTTCAGCCATTGGACTGTATTATTCCTTTCTCTGCTAGATTGAAGAGCCTATTATTAAATATTTGTTCCACATATAAATACTTATAGACTGATCAAGTCACCCCTTAGCCTTCTCTTTGTTAAGCTAAATAAACTGAGTTTCCTGAGTCCATTACTGTAAGGCATGTTTTCTAATCCTTTTAATCATTCATTCTCTTGCCTCTTTTCTGAACCTTCCACAATTTATGAACATCCTTCTTGAATTATGGACACCAGAACTCAATATATTATTACAGCGGTGGTCACACCAGTGCCAAGTACAGAGAGGTAAAATAGTCTCTCTACTCTTACTCAAGATTGCCCTCTTCAGGCATCTAAAGATCGCATTAGGTCTTTTAGCCACAGCATCACACTGGCAGCCCATGTTCAGATGATTATCCACCATAACCCCCAAATCTTTTTCAGATTTACTGCTTCCCAGGATAGAGCCCCAATCCCATAAGTATGGCCTACATGCTTTATTCTTAGATGTGTACCTTTAGCTGTATTGAAACATACATTGTTTGCTTGTGCCTAGCTTCCAAGTGACCCAGATCACTCTGTAATGTTCCTCTTCATTATTTACCACTTCCCCAATTTTTATGTGATCTGCAAACTTTATCAGGGATGATTTTATGTCTTTTTCCAGGTTACTAATAAAAATGTTTAATAGTGTAGGGATCAAAAACTGATCCCTGCAGGACCCCACTGGAAACACACCTGATCAACAATGATTTCCCATTTACAATTACATTTTGAGATCCACCAGTTAGTCAGTTTGTTATCCATTTAAGGTGTGCCATATTAATTTTATATCTTTCTAGTTTTTTAAACAAAATGTCATGAGGTATCAAGTCATATGCCTTACATAAGTCTAAGTATACTACATCATCACTGTTACCTTTATCAAACTTGTAATCTCATCCAAAAAAACAAACCAAATTTGTAATCTCATCCAAAAAAAAAAAATCATCAAGTTAGTTTGACAGGATCTATTTTCCATAAACTCCTGTTGATTGGTATTAATTATATTACCCTCCTTTAATTCTTTATTAATTGAGTCCCATATCAGTCACTCCATTATCTTGCCCAGGGTCGATATCAGACTGACAGGCTTATAATTATTGGGCATCCCATTTACCCTTTAAAATATTGTATAGCAAGGGGGCGTGGCCTCCCTCTGGGCCTGACGGGGAGGAACCACAACCCAGTCCCTGGGGGCAGAGCCAGGTAAGCCATTCCTACCCTGTCGGAAGCAGAGAGGTGGGACAGGAAGTTTAAAAGGCGGGCCCTGCAGCTCAGTGGGGCTGGAGCCTGCAAAGGAGACAGACGCTTTCTGCCCACTGCTGGGGCCTGCAGCCAAGAGGGATCTCTGGAGCACCGAGGACTCCAAGGGACTGCCAACCGATAAGGATGCTGAGGAGCTACTTTCATTGGCGCTGGCAATGTACCCTGGGAAGATGGAGGAACCCCACGAGATAAAGGTATATGGTGAGGGGTTTATAGGAAGTAGCCCAAGGAAACCAGACAGTAGTCTGGTTGTGGAGCCCTCTACCACTGACAGGGCCCTGGGGTGGGACCTAGTGAAGTAGAGTGGGCCTGCGTCCTCCTACCCTCCTATGGCCATCCCACCCCTGGGGTGACTGACTACCCACCTTGGGCCAAGAGGTCTGCATTTGTCTGTCATCTGCCTGAGTCAGGACATCAGGTGTTAGACTGCTTGGCACTCCACCCTGCCTGAGGGCCTGAGCCCCTAGGTTGCTAATTCCCCTTTAAGGCTGCCTTATAGAAATGTGGAAGCAATGATCTCCCCCTGGGCCTGATGGGGAAGGATGGACATGGGCTTCTACATACTGGCACACCATTAGCTTTCTTCCAGTCTGCTGGGACTTCCCCAGTGTTCAAAGACTTATTGAAAAGCAGCATTAATGGCCCAGTGACCTCAGCCAGTTCTTTTAACTACATAATCTACATAACTACATAATCTGTCTTTTCCCAAATACAGAACAAAAATATTTATCGAACACTTTTGCCTTTTTTCCATTATTATTTATAATTCTACCATTTCCATTGAGTAATGGACCAATACCTTTGTTAGGATTCTTTTTATTCCTAGTATACTTAAAAAACTCCTTATTGTCCTTAACTATGCCGGCCATAGATTTTTTTTCCATACATCCCTTTGCTTCTCGTATCAATTTTCCTCAAGTCCTAGCTTCTGATTTATATACATTACTATCAACTTCCCCTTTCTTCCATTTGTTTTTACAATTTTTATAGCTACCTTCTCTTTCCCTCTAAACCAGGTTGTTTTTTTAACTAATGTAGCCTTTCCTGACTGTAGCTTTTGGGGCACATAGGAATGTGTTCTTAAACAATTCCCAATTATCTTTCACATTTTTCGGATTAAGTTCTCCTGGCTGATTTGGCTCATGATTGTTTCTGGCTTTGTGAAATTGGCCCTTTTAAAGCTCTATGTATATATTATTGGTCTGGACTTTATTGCACATTATAAATGTGATCAAGTCATGATTACTTGTACCTAAGTTACCATTAATTTTTTAGTGCTGTGATCCGTTCCTCTTTATCTGACAAGATGAAGAGCAATATAGAATTCCACTATGTTGGATGCAACACTTTTTGAGTTATAATACTGATTACCAATGCAACAGAGTTAGACTTTTACTAATTAACATGGTGTGTTCAATAAAACCTTTGCATGAATGTGTTATATGACCAGATTTCAGGAGCTAAAAAGTAGGACTGTATTTCTGTCTGCTGTTTTTTGGTTTGTTTGTTTTTTTAAATGAAACTACACCTGCTATGTTAATTAACTGATGAAGAAGAATGGTTGAAGTCTGTCTTATTTCTAGCACAAAAGTGAACTTCTGACAGAACAAAAAGGCATAGAACAGATACTTCTGGGGGAATTCTGTGCCACTGCGTGTGCGCAGAATTCATGGCCCCCGCAGATTTCTTTGCTTTCCCACAGAAAAATGACTTTCTGACACGGAAGCAAAGGGAAGCTGCAAGAGCAGTCCTGCACCACTCCCGAGCAGAGCAGATACATTATTTCAGGCACCCGGAGCAGCTGGCAGAGATAAATCACCCCAGGGCTGGGGACACCAAAGCCAGTGGCTCCTACCCTGAGCTGGTATCAGCTTCTAGTCCCGGCTGGGCTGTGGCAGGAGAGAACAGGCCTCTTCCCCTGTAAGGAGTGTCTGGGGCTTTGTCAGACTCACCCCCAGAAACCTCCCCCAGGAATCTCAGCATCCTCCCCTGCTTCCTGCCCCCATCGCTTCTCAACTGTGCAGATCAGGGTCACTGTACTGAGAGCTGCTCCCCTATCCACCCAACTCCTGTGCATCCGGACCTCCATTACCCAGACACAGCTGCCAAGCCACACCGGGTACATTCAGAACCGCCCTATCCCTCCATACTCGAACCCCACCCCACTGCACCTCAACCCCTGCATCTAGGTGCTAGAGAAGTGGGGCCCTTGACACCTAGAGCCCCTGCCTCTGGACCCCCACCCCTGCACCCAGACCACCCCCTGAGCTTCCTACACTCAACCCTCCACCGATGCTCCACCCCCTGCACAACCCTGAGCCCCCACATCCAGACTCCCACACCACTAGCTCCCAACTACCTGCACCCAGACCCCCACCCCACCAAGCCCCACTCCTCCAGCACCCAGACCCCCCCCACTGAGCCTCCCACAATCAGACCCCTCCGCTGAGCCCCAGCCACCTTCACCTGGAAGCCCCTACAGAGTCCCATTGCCCCTGCACGTGGAACCCCCCAATGAGCCTCTGTGCATCCAGATCCCCCCACACCTAGACCCCCCACTGAGCTGCCTGCACCCAGATTGTACCACACAGAATCTTCTCACCACACACCTGTGTTAGGATATAGATATTCAGGTCTGTCTGTAAAGGCCTATACTCTAAGAATTTAGGTGTATTCTTATCGCTTGGCTAGTTATAGAGGTATAAAAGAAAGAATCAAAATCACTGTCTGCTAGTGTAAGGGCCTTCTCTTATTGTGACAGTTTGTGGCCCTGTGCTTAGGCTCAGGCCTTTGGCTAAGCAGCAGAGGCAGCCATAAGCTAGGAAGCAAACGGTCACATCCTCACATTCCAAACTAGTCACATTGAAATAAGGTGCTATTGGGCTGTTAGGCAGTATCAGGACAGGACTCTATTCCTGTCACCTCCAGAGAAAGGGAAGTGCCTAGAAAATGTAAAAGGAAACTTAGTTTGATAGCATCCTGTCTGGCAAGAACTCACTTATCAATACTGGGATGTGAAATCCTCACTTCTGTATTGTTTTATCATTATAGTACCCACTTTGCTATTGTTTGTCTGTATAATCTCTGTCTGGTTCTGTGATTGTTCCCGTCTGCTGTATAATTAATTTTTCTGGGTGTAAACTAATTAAGGTGGTGGGATATAATTGGTTACATAATCATGTTACAATATGTTAGGATTGGTTAGTTACATTTCAGGAAAATGATTGGTTAAGGTATAGCTAAGCGGAACTCAAGTTTTACTATATAATCTGTAGTCAATGAGGAAGTGAGGGGGTGTGTGGGGGGGTGGGAGATGGGAACAGGGAATGGGGGTAAGGAAATTGCAATCATGTTTTGCTAAAGGAGGAAATGGGAACAGGGAATGGGGGTAAGAAAATTGCAATCATGTTTTGCTAAAGGGGGAAATGGGAACAGGGAATGGGAGTAAGGAAGTTGGAATCATGTTTGGCTAAGGGTAGGAATGGGAACAGGGACACAGGTGTAAGGTGGTGTCAGAGCTGGGAAGGAGGATACTAAGGAAGGAAACTGGAATCATGCTTGCTGGAAGTTCACCCCAATAAACATTAAATTGTTTGCACCTTTGGACTTCGGGTATTGTTGCTCTCTGTTCATGCGAGAAGGACCAGGGAAGTAAGTGGGTGAAGGAATAAGCCCCCTAACAACCTGGATCCCCCTAAGCTGAGCCCCTCCACACTTGGATCCTGCGTGGTTGAGCTGTCTGCCCCAGACCTAGTGCAGAGGGGCAGAGCCCGAGGGTGCTTCTGGGGAAAGCCCAGGCCTTGTGCTGTGTCAGGGTTGGGTGCAGCCTCACCGCCAAGTCATGTCCCGGGAGTTGGGAGGCTGCAGGGTGATCTCCCACCTTCCACAAGTCAGTGGCCTGTGCTCCCCCCTGCCATGCTGGAGCCTCTGCATTTATTTATTGACAAATATAACTTGCAGAATTTAAAAATATTGTGTGCAGAATTTGAAATTTTTTGGTGCAGAATGCCCTCAGGAGTAAATAGTATGAACATTTCTAATTGTTCTGCACATGAACGCCAGCCCTCTGCACAGATTCATATTGGGGAAGATTTCTTGTTTCTGCAATGGATATGGTATTGCATATACTCTTCAGATGTTTTCAGTGGGATACAATCTTTTCAAGGAAAGCACAGTAATCACGTAAAATAAAGCATAATATCAGTGTTACCCCATTTTTGTTTCCCATAAAGAGTAGTGATTTTTCCCAAACTTCCACTCCATCTCCATTGCCTTCAAGATTTTCGTTTTTCTCCACTTCAGCTTTTGCAATATCCCACAGAGTATCACTAATAGAGAAAACAAAATAAGATGTCTTCATAGAACCTATACATATTTCCCACTAAGGTTTGAAAGGACAAGTGAAGATTTTGAATACTACATTCCCTCTGCATATTAATACATCCTTGATCAGAACTAGTTATGCTTCAGTATGGAACCTCCCCTTAGAAATCACAAATAAATCTGTGGACCAGAGAGGCATGATAGCGAATTCTAGACCTCCAAAATCTCATACTTTTAGGAGATAAATTTTCTCATTTTGGAAGCAATTTTAAGACAGTTTAATAGCAAAATCTTTAATTGTCAGAGAAACAACCTATGTGTTCCAATGCAACATGTACCATTTCACTAATGTTTTGTAACGTCCAATGTCAGTAGTAAGTGCACGAAGGGTATGTCTGTCAAGCACAAGTTGTGCACACCCAGTGGGCCAGCCTATATTCGACCCTGGTTCTGAGGCCCACTGGGGACGTCAGCTGGCGGATCCTTCACGGAGCCGTGAGCACGGGTGTGTACTTGGTGCGGTTCATTCCCCTCCTAGACCCCTGCCCCTTTTGTGGCGTGAGGGAGACCCTGGTGCACGTGTAACTGGAGTGCGCCAGGTTACAGCTCCTATTCCGGCTCCTCTTGGATATACTATTACATTTTTGGTTGCACTTTTCCCCTCAACTTCTCATCTACGCACTCCCTATCCATGGCCCCACGAAGTCGTGGGACCTCCTTGTCAGCCTCCTCCTAGCCCTGGCCAAAATGGCCATCTACAAAACCAGGGAGAGGAGGTTGGTCAACGGGGTTTCCTGCAACTGTGGGGCCTATTTCCGTTCCTCAATCCATTCACGCATCCAGGCAGAGTTCCTCTGGGCAGCGTCCGCTGGCTCCCTTGTCACCTCTGAGGGCACTGTCCGGGGTTCTCTGCTCGGTGTCCCCGTCTAGTTCCCTTTGTTTAGCCCTGTGACCACACTCCCGTTCCTGTTATCTCCTTAGTTTTCCCACGCACTTATTTGGTATCCCGGACCTGTGGATCCTCCCCTTAGGCTGGGGGGAGGTCCTTTAGCAGTGGGTCGGCAGAAACTTCCTGGACCCCCGTCCACTTCCTGGATCCCAACAGGACAAGTTGTGCACAGGCCCGTCGACCAACGCTAGCTTGAATCAAGCTAATGTAACAACAGCAGCGAAGACAGTGCAACATAGGCAGTATAAGCCCGAGTTTGCTAGCCCACTCTGAAGCCTGTGCTGCACAGTCAGCTCCCTGCACTAGCTGGATTCAAGGTAGCTCAAGAAAGCTAGCCTGGTCACAGCTGTGCAGACATATCCCTACACTAAGTAATTGAAGACACTTCCAAAAGCAACTGTGGCAGTCTGTCTACATATAATGCTGAAGTTTGGGTTTCCTCAAAGTCCTCCAGGTGTTCCAGCAGCTCCTACCACAAAGTATGAAGTCTGGGGTCAGGGCACTTCCCCATTGGGCCTTTACACGGAAGCTGGCCGCACAGGGTGGTGATGGTGACCTTAACATCTGTGAAAGGCTCACAGGCCTACATTTTCAAAAGATCAGCGATTTCTGAGGGTCTGTCCTAAACTGCCCTAAAGCAGCCGGCGTTTCAGGACGTGCTGAGTACCCGTCCTACGCCGGGACCCCCACGCTGTTCGCTTTGAAAATGTGGGCCGTGACGGCAGAGCCTCTTCACTCGGATTTCACTGGCCCGCTGTGTCTTCCTGAGCCTGCTGGCGGAGAAAACAAGCTCCCAGAAGCCTCCCTCCATCCCACCGCTGTCACAGCCCCTCTCGCCGGACGGGAGGGGCCCGGCGGCGGCTCCATCTCTGTACCTGCAAAGCACCAACCTCCCCGGGAGCCCGGGGGGTGCCAGCGGGGCGCCCAGAGGGGACGGGCGCAGAGGGGGGGTCTCCCTGCAACCAGCCCCCCCACCCCGAGCGGTGCGAGCCCCCCGGCCCTGCCGCGGGCACGGGGGGGAGGCTGGCGGCGAGGACCCAGCCCCTCACAGCGCGGGGCAGAAGGTGCTGGACGGAAGGGGAGGCAGCGGCTGAATGGATACAGAGGCGCCGAGCCCCCAGCCTGCACCGGGGGTCCTGGGGGGAGTAACGCGGCCGCCGCCTAGTTACCTGGCTTTGGGCATCGCTGCTCAGGGGCCGCCGGGGGTCTGGGGGCGCTCTGACCTCGGGCCCAGCTCCTGGTCACCATGGGAACCACGCAGCTGCTGACATAGGACGCAGGAGCATCATGGGAGTTGTAGTTCGGGGGCGGTCGTTGCCTCCCTCAGCCCTATGGGGCCCCTCAGAGCTTGGGAATACAGGCAAGAGGCAACCCCCCGCTCTCTGACACACACACTTGCCCTGCTTGAGTCCAGTCTCTCCCCCGCCCTGCCTTCGGGGCTTGGCCACCTTTCAGCCATGCCAATCAGTGTGGGGGCTGGACTGGGTTGGGAGCCCTTCCCTCGGGCTGCTGCAAAGAGGGTTGGTCTACATTAAAATTTAGGTCGACCTAGCTAAATTGCTCAGGGGGTGTGAAAAATGTCACACCACAGCTGGGCAGGATGATTAGGTCCACCTAACTCCTACCCGTGAGGCAGCTAGACAGACAGAAGAATTCTTCCATTGCTCTAGTTACTGCTTCTCCAGGGGCCGGATTTACTATAGCAATGGAAAAGCCCCGTCTGTAGCTGCAGTGTAGTGTAGCCATGCCCTGAAACACTCCCTTCATCTACCACACACATGATGTTTCCCTTCCCTGTGTCTTTTTTCACATCTTCCTGACTCTTCATTTGTGTTTCTCCCTGGGAGCCAGGACTGCCCTAAACAACATCCTTGGAGACAGGGGTGATGTCATTTTAGCTACCAGAACAGCTGAGAGGCAGAAGAAGACAGACATCCAGGATTTACATTAAAGCAAGGATAGCTGCTGTAGATCAAGGCCACTGTTTACTCCTGCTGTTGTCTTATTCAATAATCTTTATCTGAAATTTTTACTGAATAAAGTTAGCATTTTTAAATTTTACTTTTTCTGTTTTTAAAACATATTTTCACTGATTAGAAATGAGCTGCACCTGTTCCTCTTCCTCAAAGATTATGCAGCTCACTGAATAGTGCTTCTTAATTATTAGTAGTCTTTGACCCATTTGATCGCTCAAGTATCTTGCTACTGTAAATACCCTCATTATCAACATAGAATAATCATAGATGACAGGTTGGAAGAGACCTCAGGAGGTCATCTAGTTCAACCCCCTGCTCAAAGCAGGACCAACCCCAACTAAATCATTTCAGCCAGGGCCTTGTCAAGCCAGGCCTTAAAAACCTCAAAGGATGGAGATTCCACCACCTCCCTAGGTAACCCATTCCAGTGCTTCACCACCCTCCTAGTGAAATAGTTTTTCTTAATATCCAACTTAGACCTCCCCCACTGCAACTTGAGACCATTGGTCCTTGTTCTGTCATCTGCCACCACTGAGAACAGCCTAGCTCCATCCTCTTTGGAACCACCCTTCAGGTAGTTGAAGGCTGCTATCAAATCCTCCCTCACTCTTCTCTTCTGCAGACTAAATAAGCCCAGTTCCCTCAGCCTCTCCTCATAAGTCACGTGCCCCCGCCCCTTAATAATTTTCATTGCCATCCGCTGAACTCCCTCCGATTTGTCCACATCCCTTCTATAGTGGGGGGCCCCAAAACTGGACGCAATACTCCAGATGATCAACATGGTCAAACTCTTCCTCTGTGTTTTGTTTTCACTGAAGATAGCACAGTGATACCAATCATATAAAAAACTTTACCTTCAGGGAAAATTTGACCCACATATCTATATCTATAAAAATTGGTAATGGAGCATAGAAAGTGTTTGCTGTCCAATGTCTCCTACCTGAATAAGTAGATGATGCAATACTTTCTATGCTCAGTTTCACTTGGTTCACAAAAATCAGCTGCTATTGCTGTTGGTGATAGTAATAATCTGTCTGCAACTATAGTGTGAGACAGTTCAACACTGTGTAGCATTCAACAATTTTGGTTTTTTAGCCATTTATTCCTGTGAAGTTACTTCTTGTAAAAGGTTCTGAACTGGACAGCCCTGAAGACTGGAATTCTCTTTAAATAGAAAACTGGTTCAGCACAGGCAACATTGAGAATGAAAGCTTCCTGCCAGCAAGAGCAATGGTTTTTTTTCTTATGTGAATTAGTTAGACCACTAAATTCATGTCATACAGAGCACTGAATAGACACCAAATGATAGGAATTTTTGATTGCTATTAAACTGAACTGGCTTTGAACTGACAACTTGGAGGTGAAAGGTTCTCTGATTAGGCTGTTAGAAAAGTGTAGACCAAGAATTTAAAAACTAGTGATGAATGTCCAACTTGATATGCTTTATAGGGACTTGATCTTTAGAGGGGGATGCTGTGCATTTTCTGCAGATCAGTCCCCTTTGAGCTGTTTCAAGTTAGGCACCCAAAAACAGAAGCAGACAAAAATCACAAGTCACTTTTGAAAATCATGGCTATAATCCATGTTTCAGAAAAACAAAATAGTTAAACTGAAGAAAAGGGCAGGAATGAGTAAGCAAATGCATCAATATAGGCTTGGCAGAATTCAATTTTTATCTTTATAATTTTGTTGGCTAGTATCAATGTTTATTTTTAAGCACTTTTTTCTATTTTTATTGATTTTAAATTTCAGAGTTGTGGGAAGTTAGCGGGGATGAGACAATGAGAGTTCAGATAATTAATGACTGTGTAGATAGTTGGATTCAAAGAGTTAAAGCTTTATAATCATTAAAACATAAACTGTCAACATCATATGTCAAAATATACAAACTAAATATCCTTAAATAAAACTCTTAAGTTCTCAAAAAGCATTTTTCTTACTTTGCCTATCTGTAAATTACAATTATCGATGGAAATATTTTGTTGGTTTTGTGTGTTCAGTGAAATCCATGTTTACTGACATTTACTTGATAAAAATCTAATCCTCCCAAGCCTACATAAATACCAGTAGCATTGTTTTTAGCTTAATGTTACCTAAGCGTTAGAAGTGTTTTTCCCAGATACTTAAACCTCCTGGTTCACAAGATAACATCCTAACAGTGGAATGAGTGAAATAAGCAGGTTTTTAGATAGAACTATATTTATTGCAAAGGAATAAAACATGATTTGAACGAACATGAGAAAATGTTATAACTATAATTCTTCATACAACATTGTTCTCTAGAAACAGATATATACAGTACTTCACTTTTTAACAACAACCAAAAAACAAAACAAAAAAAAACTCCCCTAGCACTTGCATAGAACTAGCACCATTTAAGGAAATAATTGCTCTTTCTTAAACATGATTAGATCTGTGATTTACATATAGTTATTTAAAACATAAACATTGTTTCCCTTATATCAAAACTATATTTTTAGTGTAATTTTACCAACTTTAGATGACATGTGTAAGATTTTGTAGGCTTAGCAAAAGGCTTCAATAGTTTAAATTTCTTTGTTTAATATCCACTATATTCTTAGAACCCATAAAGCTTATGTGACTTGATATTTAAAAAAAATTAAAACCAGTATGAAACAAATGTCACTCTAACATTTTTTTTGCCTTCATTTTGATGGGTTTGCATAAGAATCTGACCGATCTCTTTGGTAGTTCCCTTATTTTTAGAAGGCTTTAAAATTTATATAAAAATGCCTTATACAAAAAGTGAGTGCTAAATATACTTAAGAATAAATACAAATACTCTACACATAAATTAAATGTGCTGCAATTACTAATTCATGGTCAGAGCTACAAGTTACATTTCAACATACTGGTAAATTACACATACAATTATTGTTTTTCCAGTAGGTTCAGTAAGATATACTAGAGATTTTTAGATAGCCATGTTATTCCCCTCTCCTTTTTAAATGGCTATTTTTGTATTAAATAAACTAGTCTCTGACACAAAAAGCTTCAAAAGGAGCTACAATGAGGTTACCGTTAAACTGTGCTCTTGAACCAATACTAAGTGTTCAATAGTGTTTAGAGGAGTGGGTTAGAAACCATTGCCAATGGTTATGCTTGCATCATGTAAAGTTACTCCAGTGAAATTGCTCTGTCATCTGATAAATATGTGGGATTCCCACTGAAGTCAACGGGACTTTTGCCATTGACTTCAATGGGGCCAGATTTTTACCCCTGAAGTAAGAAAACACAAGGATGTAAAATGGTCCAAGCTGAAGGATTTCCATAAAAATAACAATACCTTCTTCCTCTGAGAATGTCTCAAGGTTTTGGAGTCTGTGTACACACCCAAATCCAAAAAGAAAGTTCACCTCCATCCTGCATAAAAACAATTTAATCATGCCTGTGTGGCTGAAACCAACCTGCATTATAGCTATATTACTAATATATGTTACTACCATGTACATCTGTAATATGTTGAACCAAACAATGATATAACACAGTTGGCACAATTATTCCCCCACGCAGCATATTTAGCTATACAGATGACCCATATAATATTTGGCCAATATTGATCTACAATCAATGCTCAAAGTGGGGAACTATTGTGGAGCTGCAGCACAAGTCTGAACTGAGAAGCAGGATGTAGGGGTATGGACAAAGGTGAAAGTAAGCCGGTCCAGTCTGGCGTACCAGTAAGAGTCGGTACACCGCCAACCGTACCAGCAGGTCCCTGGGCTGTTCCGTGGGCTGGGACTAGGAGTAGTGGGGAAGTGGCTAAACAGTAGACTGTAGTCACCACTAAGAGAAGTGGCTTGACAGGGACTACAGAGACATCCCGTGGAAGTGGGGAAGCACAGAGTGCAGCACAGCCAGAGGGCTGTATCACAAAGAGGACACCTGGGCGTGACATGGTTCCCTCGAGCAGAAGTGAAGAGGCTGCACTGGCTAGAAGAGCTGATCCCTGGGATATCCAGCTGGGGATGCCACAGTGGTGAGTCGCACCCTGTCACACAGGGTAATACAGAGGCAGGAGACGTACTCCAGATCCATTCAGTGAGGAGACATCTTGTTGAACAGGTGTATTTTTCATGAAAAATTAGATCTTTGTTCTGTAAAGCCAGCCAGCTTTACAACTGACTGTGTTTTGGGGGAAAAACCTACTTTATTAGACAGAAAGGGTAACTATTTATAAGTGTAGGCCCTCGTTAGTGTTTTATGACATTGTTTGTATTGTAACTATTTGTTTCCATCACTTTCTCTTATTTCTAACAGAATCTCTATTCTTTCTTAAATAAACTTTCTTTTGTATCAGTACAAGTCCTGTGTGTTATACAAGAGTGGTGGTTTAAGGTAAACTGGGGTAACGCTGTTCCTTTGGGAGCAGAAGATCTGAGCTTTCTGTGAGTAGCCAGTGTCAGGGGTTGGCTATCATAGGGGAATGCTTCAAGGAGACTGGGGGAGGGGGCACCTCAACCTGCAAGGCAAAGACAGAGCTCACATAGCCCGGAGGAGAGTGCTTGAGTGGCTGAGAGGCTGGTGGTGTTAGATAGCTAACACCCAGTTACCACAGGCAAGACTTCCTCCAGCTAGAAAGAAGGGTAACAAGGTGACTCACAGTCTTGTTACCCTGAGAACCATCACACCCTGAAAGGAGAGTCATTTTTGAAGTTTGGCTGGAAGGCTGAACTCACCTAACCAAGCAGAACTCACCTAACCAACCACCTCTTGTGGTAGTAGCTACCCCTGTACAATGATAAATAGGTAAATTACTGCTTGCAGGGGGAGTCAAATATTAAACAATATAGATTTTAAGAGTGGTCTTTCAAAAGACAGAGAAGAAGAGAAATACAGTAACTCCTCACTTAACGTTGTAGTTATGTTCTTGAAAAATGCGACTTTAAGCGAAATGATGTTAAGCTAATCCAATTTCCCCATAACAATTAATGTAAATGGGGGTGGGTTAGGTTCTAGGGAAATTTCTTTTTGCCAGACAAAAGACTACACACACACACAATACAGGTTTTAAACAAACAATTTAATATTGTACACAGTGATGATGATTGTGAAACTTGGTTGAGGTGATGGAGTCAGAGGGTGGGATATTTCCCAGGGAATGCCTTACTGCTAAATGATGAATTAGCAATTGGCTGAGCCCTCAAGGGTTAACTCATTGTTGTTAATGTAGCCCCACACTCTACAAGGCAGCACGAATGGAAGGAGGGGAGACAGCCACACACCCTGTGTGTGTGTGAGAGAGAGAGATGCGCATTTCCGCTTTAAGTACACCGACACCACTCTTAAGTACACTACCTTGTTAAGTTAATCAGCAAGCTGAGACCGCAGCAGCTGCTGCCAGGAAGCTCCCTCCATCCTGAGCCCTGTCCTGTGTCCCCCCTGCTCTATGGAGATGGTGTAAGCGGGGTGCAGGAGCAGGGGGGCGGGGAACACCCTGACATTAGCCCCCCTCTTCTCCCTCCCCCGCCCCCCAGCAAGCAGGAGGCTCTGGAGAGCAGCTCCAAGGCAGAAGGCAGGAGCAGCACATGGCAGTGAGGAAAGGGACAGCTGAACTGCTGGCAACTGATAGCCTGCTGGGCAGCTGCTGCACAGGGAACTTAGGGGAGCGGGGAGCTGATACGGGGGCTGGCGGTCCACCCTGGTTCCAAGCCCCCACCAACTAGCAGCAACAGGATGCTCTTCCTGCAAGCAGTGGACAAAGCAGGCGGCTGCCAAAAGACATTATAAGGGAGCATTGCACAACTTTAAACGAGCATGTTCTCTAATTGATCAGCAACGTAACAACGAAACAACGTTAACCGGGATGACTTTAAGTAAGGAGTTACTGTATTATAACACTGTTCTTCAGATGTACTAAGACATACTGACTAAGAATCTGTATGAAGGTTCAAAATGCTGTGTAAGGACAAAGTGGAGAGACCAACTGGTTGGATACTGTCACTGGAGTGTGACAGGGATGCATCTTAACACCTCTCCTCTTCTGCACTGTGATGGATTATGTGGTATGAAAAGCAACATCAAAGGAAGATACAGGAATTATATGGAGTAAAGGAAAACTTCAAAATCTCAATTTTCCAGATGACATTGCTCCATTGGACATAGAAGATGATACTATGTAAAAGACCACTATTAATATCAAATGTGAGACCACCGAACTAGGATTAAGAATAAGCCAAAAGAAAATGAAAGTCATCGAAAGACAAGTCGGTAATGATAGTGCCTAAGTGATCAACAGTGAAGAATATGGCTTGGTTAATGAGTTTTTGTGTATCTTGGAAGTACAATTAGTTCTAATGGCCGACTCCATAAGGAGGTGAAAGCAAGAACTGGGAAGACAAATGGAGCCTTTTTGAGACTGGCAAATATCTGAAGAAAAAAGGAGACTGATACAAGAACCAAGATAAAGTTATACAATGCCGTTGTGATATCCACATTATTATATGCTTCTGAAACTTGGCAAATGCTAGGAACCCAAAACAGAAAACTTAAAGCATTCCAGCAGAGAGGCTTGTGAAGAATACTTTGTGTCCACTGGCGGGATAAAGTAACCGTTGCTGATGTGTTACAAAGGACTGGCCAGCAAGCTGTAGAGAGACTGATGTGAGACAGAAGGCTGAAGTGGTTTGCACATGTAGAGCCCCGTTTTGCGGTTAGAATAGAGCTCTGGATTTCTTTAATAGGTTCTATCTTCTCTTCAAAATAAAAAAAATCTCTTCTTGCATAATATCACTAACAAGATGAGAGGAATTTCTTGACATTCATTACTAAGACCCTGATCCTAAAAACACTTATGGTTATGTGTGGCTTATTGACCTCAATGAGACTATTCACATACACAGAATTAAGCATGTGTTTCCTTGTAGAACTGGGTTGCAGGGGGCCGATCCTGCACTTTTTACTTAATGTCAATGCGGGCTTTGCCTGTGTAATGACTCAGCTAGTTATTCTCAGTTAATAGTTTCCAGGTCAGAGCTTTAACCTTCTACAGTATTTTGTTAATGGTGTTGAAGCCATGGAGACCAGTGGATTTAGCAGGATTTAGAAGATGTTCAGAAGAATTAGGTGTCTTATTAAGTGCTTTGTAGCACCCATGCTATGAATTCAGCTTTCAATCTCTTTCTCCAGTTTTTAAAAATAGAAGAATGGAAATTATGTCCTTTATAATCTGGTCTCAGTCCTTCAGGAATATAAACTCTGCCTTGTGTAAGGGGCAAGCACCATGAGATGGATTCCATACTTTTTTAAAGTGATACCATAAACAGAGATTATTAATCTTCAGAGGTTACAAATACAGCATTATAACATTACTCCAGGTTCTAGAATAAGCCATGAGGGATAAAACTCATGTTTAAGTGATAAATGTCCTTGATAACTAGCATTAGTGGCAACAGAAATTAAGAAATATATCTACAAGGTCAATGGTTTGTTTGAATTGAATCTCTTAAATGTTTTTAATGGGCAATGGGCTCTCATACTAATATTATGGTGTGAAATGCATGGATTAAATATGAAGAACACTAAAACAATGACAAGTAGAACACTTTCTTGTATTAGGCTTATATTTACAAAATACTGTGCTATACTACTGATATGTACAGTATACACATCACACATTTTATGAAGTCTGTCTCCAAGTTTACATATACCTATTCATGTAAGTGCTTTATATATTGTGTTTGTGGTTTGAATTCTAACTTACTCATTTCTCGACTATGTTATTTAAAGAAGGGAAAAAATTAGCAGGCCAAACTGATTTTTAAAAGAATATATACACTGTTTTTTAAAAATATCCACTATGTTTTGTACAGCATATGCCCAATTTAGATTTAGAAAATCAAAAAGAAGAATTGTGTATAAACTATCAGCGCATTGCTGGGGATCACACAAGTAAACTGTTGTATAAGAGAAGACATTTATAATAAATTATAAGATGTATGATCAATGAGGTGCTGCCAATACTTTTTTAAAAGGGCTTTCACAAAAATGTCTCCTTTTAGACTGTGTCCTGGAGTGCTTGTATTGCAGACAAGAAGGCATGAGGGAGTGGAAAGTACATGTATGCTTTCGCATAACCAAGGTTATGCAACTTGCATAATTTGAAAAATAAGGGTGGAGAGGTGAAGACATTGTCCTCCCTGGGGAAATGTCTTTAAAATCCCTGACACTTACTGAAATCATTTCAAAGACCAACTCCCCACCCACAAAAGAACCCTCTTCAGAAGTATTTTTGAACCCCTGTGTTCAGAAATGGGGTGAGCTTCATCTGATAGGGTAATCGCCCCACCTGCAATTTGTTTGCAGAGTTTTAACAGGGAACTCTAACTAAAATGAATGGAAACCAGTCCACCTTTCTTGGCTTGTGTTACAAACTAGCATATGATGTATATCTGGCACATCCAAAGATGTTCAGTCAATATAGGAAGCATACCATAAGCATACATTTTCACAGGTATCTGTTCCTTTCATAACAAAGTAGGACCTTTGGTTGGTCTGCTGTTCGAAAGAAGCGGTTGACTCCCCGATTCCTTGGTTTTCTGTCCTGTTTGAGGTGAGAGTAGTGCTGGAGCAGAGAGATGATGAGCAGCCCCCTTTTGCAGAGGGAAGTGGTTAATATAGCTGGCAATCAGTAGAGTGATCTCAAGAATCTGTAACAAGAAACATACTAGAATATTTTTCCAGAAACAGATAACTTGTGTTTTGACCCTGAAGAAATAGCTAAGTTTTTAGTGAGGGACTGACATTATCTTTTTATAAAAGTTCTTATATTTTATCAAAGAAATTATAGATGCGAAAAATACTTGTTAGGGTTATGGTTATCTTGCCTATCTCTCTGCCAATACAGGATTACTCCTTAGAGTAAGTACATGGAGTGTTTTGTCCTGAACAATTTTAAATGATTCAAGCAACACAGTTTCCACCACTTCTTTAGGAGAAAGTTTTACAGGCTAATACATGTCTCTTAGGGAATAATTTTACTTCATGCTGCCTAACTTTTCCTATGCAGTGTTGTATGTCTCCTGCACAAGTCTTAAAGAAACAGTCCAGATGGGCTGACGCTCAGGTGGCTGTGGGGTTTTCTTCAAAAATCTGGGAGGCTGTGCACCATGCCTTCTCCATGGAACCGCCAAAAAACTCCCCTTTAAAGGGATGATTTGATAGAAAATCACTGTTTCTTGAACTGTTTGACATACACCTGTGCATATTTCTATGAAGAGACACAATTTTGAACTGAAGTTATATACAGGAAACTATGATCCTACTGGTAGGTTGTTCTGGCTTACAGAAACTAGAGTTTCACTCCTTAGTCATAGCTGAAATTCTGGTTTTATTTGTTTTGTTCATGCTGGTAGGCAATATTAGTAGTGAGAGAGAGTCTAGACTAATATTACCAAAAGAGTTCCTTAGACCTAGAATTTTGGAGAAGTGTATAATCTTTTGGAAGGCCATCATAAAATACAGACATTGCTTTAATGGGGACCCAAACATTTTTTTAAAATTGCAGCTATACTGATTTTTAGGCACTGTATATACTTCCTGTCTTTTATCTCCCTAATTGTCCTTGTCTGTAAAGTCTGGAACTCTGGGGGAAGGGTCATTAAAACAAGAAAATTGACTTTTATGTTTTTAATTGCTTCCCCCTTTAAATTCATTATGCAAAAACTAATAACCGGAGGATGTTTTGAACAGCAGGTGCTTCACCTTGTGCATATACACAAGGGTACTTAAGTACAAAGAGGCAACAGACACTGGAAATGATTTCAGCTAGTGTACCAACCTTTGGTTTTGCCATGGCAAAAAGGAGTTTTTCATTTGGCTTGTCTTTTGACTGAGCATTGTTAACTACCAGCATAAAGTCATCTTGGTAGCCTCCGAAGGTCATCAGACTTTTGTGTACATATGTAACTATTAATCGCTTTAAAGAAAGAACAAAGGAAAAAACAGTTTCATGTATACAGAAAAATACAGAGAAAAAGACTACAGTGAATACTTCTTCAAACATAATGACTCATCTGATTTCAAAATACTGTTTTCAGCCCCTTTTGTAGAATTTTGAATCTAATTGCAAACTTTGTGCCTGTTTCCCTCAGGCCTTCATTGTGAGAGACTTCTGCTTCCATGAGTGGCCCTGTTTCTAATTAATGTAATATATATTTAGTTTAATGGTTACAATTTTTGAGTCTGGACTCAGGCACACAACTTACATGAGAAATGAAAGGCCCAATCCGACTCCCATTGAAGTCAATGTTAAGAGTCCTATTGGGAGTTCGATCAGGCTCTAAAGAAGTCGAATCTCAGGGCCCATACTTTCAAAAAGGATTTCAATCCAATCTTTGTGAGTATAAGTGATACAATTCACATTGGCAAAACCCTTTGTGCTCACAAATGGGGATAAAATCGGTGGTTTGTTCACAGAACTAATAGTGCACAAAACCTTCTGCATGGAGAGAAGCAGCACACTTTGAATTTTTGGCCTGTATTATTCAACACACAACACTGGACATGTAGCTGTTGAGTCACTGCCATTGTTGTGCTGATTCAGACCTAATATTATATCAATCAATATGGATAGTGTTTCAATATAGATATCAGAGTAGCAGCTGTGTTACTTGTTGCACCTCAGAGACTAACAAATTTATTTGAGCATAAGCTTTCGTGGGCTACAGCCTACTTCATCGGATGCACAGAATGGAACATATAGTAAGCAGGTATTTATACCTACAGAGAACATGAAAATATGTACTGTGATACAGCATGGCCAGAGTGCAGTAGGAGAGTGTTGGAAGGGAGCCTTATTTCCTGTCAAGGGAAGAAAGTTTGCTATAAATTAATTAGAGCACCTGAAGCCAATCACATGATAAAACCCCTCTGCTTCAATCAGATAAGAGGAAGAGTTGAAGCAGAGTGGATTGGTGTTGGAGCAGAGACCAGTTTGGAGGAATTGAAGTAGAGTGGATTGATGTGGGAGTAGAGAGCTGTTTGGAGGAGCTGAAGCGGAGTGGATTGGCGTTGGAGCAGAGAGCAGTTTGGAGGGAAGCAGAGGAGAGTTTGGAGAAGTGCTGTGGTGGGCTAAGAAGACTAAGACCCTATGTAAGGGGACACCTGCTTTGTGCAGAGGGAGGGCAGGGGAGGGAAGTAGCCCAGGGGAAGGAACCGCTAGTTCTAGTGGTTTACTGCTATCCCTAGGGCCCCTGGGCTGGGACCCCGATTAGAGGGCGGGCCTGGGTCCCTCCCTCTCCACTCCCCTCCTCTAGGACACTAGTGCGGCAGTTAATACCCCAGTTGAGGGGCAAGAAATGGTGCCCTGAACCCCCCCCCCCCAGAAGAGAAAGTATGAGACCCATCATAGTAGTGCTGGCAATTTGCCACAGTACATTTTAAATTATCATGAGAAAAATATCTGTACAGTAATTTATTTTAATCTCCTGGGTACCAAACTCTTTTTTGCCCTTGTTTTTCAACTAGCAAAAAGGACCTCATCCAAACTGTAAAAAAGACAGGATTACCCTAACTTTTTCCCCATTACATTTTGTGTTAGGTTTGTCTGCATTTTCCAAGAAGAGGTCAGAACCTCCATAGTGAGACTGCCCTCAGCTGCACCTGTTCAATACTGCTAACATCCTACTGAGCCAGCCAGGCTGCCTGTTGGACCATCCTGCCTCATTGGCTGAGGAAACCTGCAGGCTGGTTCTGAAATTTATTAGCAGTAGCTCCCTGCTGCTCTATGCTCACACCCACAGTTTGTCTCCCTGTGTTTGTCTCTCCAAGTCCTGCTCCTGCTCTGCTCCTCCACAGCTCCAGCCCAAGGCCGGGTGCAGGACAGGTTCTGTTCCCATCCTGTTCTAGCCTCACTCCTGCCTCAGAAGAGAAGATTATTCACCTTGTGAAGTAACTGAGGTTCTTCGAGATGGTTGTCCCTGTGAGTGCTCCACTTTAGGTGTGTCTATGTGCCCTGCACCTGTAATTGGAAATCTGTAGTAGCAGTGCCTGGTTGGGTCACGCATGCACCGTCGCCGTCTCGTGCCGCCTCAGTTCCGTCTCTACCACGGAGAATCTAGCATAAAACGCCAAAGTAGAGGGGAGGAGAGAAGGTAGTGAAGCACCCATAGGGACAACCATCTCAAAGAACCTTAGTTACTGCACGGGGTGAGTAACCTTCTCTTCTTCTTTGAGGAGTGTCTCTGTGGGTGCTCCATTTTAGGTGACTGTCGAGCAGTGCCTCTCCATGGAAGGGAGCGGTTTTGGAGTTCTGCTCATGATTGACCATGAGTCCAAACAGAATGTCCAAAGATTACTGTTGCCCTATAGCAGATGTAGTCAATAGGCAGACCATGAGCCAAATCCGGCCCGCCAGATGCTTTAGAACAGACCCTGAAATCTTTTCATTTACTTATTATCATTACTGTTAGAGCTTTTTATTATTAGTATCTCTGGAGGCTGGACCTTGATACCTTTGGCCAAGAAATTTGGACCTTTACAAAAAATAATTGACTACCCCTGCTCTATAGCATAGTGCTTTGTGAATTTGTGGGCAGATGCCCAAGTTGCTGCTCTGCAAATGTCCATAATGGGGACATTATTGAGAAAGGCTATGCATGTTGAAAGTGCTCTGGTAGAGTATGTGCTGGCTCCCAATGGGGCTTGTAACTGATGTTTTTCATAACAAAAGTGGATGGGTCCTGATTTCCATTTGGATAGTCTCTGTTTTGAGATGATGGCTTCCCCTTTTGATCATTCTATTAGAGACAAATAGTTTTGGTGATTTTTTTCAAAAGGCTTTTGTTCTTTCAATGTAGAAGGCTAATGCTCTTCAGATGTCCAGGGTGTGGAGTGATGCCTCTCTTGTCTGCATGCGGTTATGGAAAAAACGCAGGTAAATGGGTTGGCTTAAATGAAAAGGAGAGGCAACTTGTGGTAGAAATTTGGGGTGTGGTCTTAGGGTAACTTTATCTTTTAAAGAACGTTGCCATTAGGAGGGTGTGCCATTAGGGCACCGAGTTCTCCCACACATCGAGCAGACATAATGGTGATGAGGAAAGCCATCTTCATCGATAGATGGAGTAATGAACACGTGGCTAGCGGTTCAAACAGCATTTTTATAAATCCACATAAGACCAGGTTGAGGTCCCACATAGGGGTCCTTATTTTAGGGTAAGTGTTCTTAATGCCCTTGTGGAAGCATTTGGTTGTTGAGTGGGTGAATATGGTGACCCCATCCACCTGATTGTGGAAAGCTGTGAGAGCTGCAAGGTGTACCTTGATAGAGCTTGTGGAGAGTCCCAGTTTTTAGTTCTAATATGTAATCCAATACTCTTGGTAAACAAGAGGTTGTTGGTATGATTTGTTTGCTCTGGCACTATATGCTGAACCATTTCCATTTATGAGTATATATCTGTCTTGTATTTGATCTATGGCTGTTCAGTAAGATGTCTTTTACTTCCTCCGAGCAGGTTGTTTCATTTTCTCTCAGCCATGGAGTAGCCATGCCTTGAGGTGAGATATTGTCGGGTTGGGTTGGTGGATGTGTCCCACGTCTTGGGAGAGGAGATGAGGTATTAGAGGAAGAGTTCGGGGTGGGCATGCCATAACCTTTAATAGGTAAGGGAACCATGTTTTTCTGGGCCACGTAGGTACATTAGGATGACTTTTGATTTGTCCCTCCTGATCTTGTGTGACCCGGGTTAGGAGCAGGGTCAGAGGAAATGCTACTCCTGGGGGAATTCTGGGCCACTGCACATGCACAGAATTTGTCTCCCACAGATGTCTTTGCTTCTCCGCAGAAAAATTGCTTTCTGACGGGTAAGCAAAGGGAAGCTGCAAGAGCAGTCCTGCAACCCTCTCCAGCAGTATATTTCAGGTGCCCAGGGCAGCCGAGAGAGAGGTAGATCACTGTGGGGCAGGGGGCGGGACTGGGAAAGACCCGGCTTGTGGCTCCTACCCTGTGCCAGGCTCAGCTGCTAGTCCCGGTTGGGCTGGGGAGGACAGGACTTCCTCTTCCCCTGCATGGCATCCAGGGCTGTATCAGACTCACCTATAAATTTCTCCCCCAGCTGCAGGAAGCTCTGCAAACTCTCCCCTTCCCCCAGTGCTTCCTGAACTCATCGCTCCTCAGCTGCAGGAGGACGGATCACTGTTTAGGGAGCTGCTCCCCCATCCACCCAACCCCCCTGCATCCAGACCCCCTTATATCCAGACCCGCCCACCGAGCCTCACCTCCCCCCCCGCACCCAGAACCTCCCCCGATGAGCCCCACTCCCCCTGCACCTGGACCACCTCGACGAGCCACCTCCACCCTACGAGCCCCAACCAGCTGCACATGGATCCCCACCCCACTGAGCCCCTCTCCCCCAGCATCTGGAACCCCCATTAAGCCCCCCACACCCAGGCCTCCTGGCCGAGCTCTATCCCCCCACACCTAGACACCCCCTCACTTAGCCTCAACCACCTTCAGCTGGACCCCCCTGTAGAGTCCCATTACCATTGCATCCAGAACCCCCCAACAAGCCATTGTGCTTCCAGATCCCCAGCACCCAGATCCCCCACTGAACTGTCCACACCCAGATTGCCCCACACAGAACCCTCTCAACCCACAAATGTCAAAGGTTGGGTCGGGGTTTGTCTTTACCTGTGGTGTTGGTTGTATTGCCTCTGTGGTTGTGTGTATGGTGGTGACCTGAATCTCTGCGCATTATACCTGTCCTGTTTCTTCTTATTTGTAGGTGTATAGCTGTCCAGGGATTTTAGTGTTGCCCTTGAATCTTACAGGGTATGAAGGGACTTATCTATTTTGGCTGCAGATAGTTTTGGGGCTTCAAAGGACAGGTCCTTGACCATTTCCTCAACTCTGTCAGGAACCCTGAAAGAGGGAACCATGATGCACGGTGCATGACCACCGATGTTGCAATGGAGCCTGCTGCCATGTCTGTGGAGTCAAGTGAGGCCTGCAGTGCTGTCCTGGCCATAGGCACTGTCTCCGTGGGTGCTCTGGGGCTGGAGCACCCATGGGGAAAAATTAGTGGGTGCTCTGCACCAACCAGCAGCCAAGCTCCCCTCCATACCTCACCTCCTCCTCCCCTGAGCACGCCGTGTCTCCGCTCCTCCACCTACCTCCCAGTGCTTGCTGCTGCCAAACAGCTGTAGCAAGCTTCAGGAGGGAGGGGGAAGGAGCAGGAACATGGCATGCTCAGTGGAGGAGGTGGGGCCAAGGCAGGGATTTGGGGAAGGAGTAGGAATTGGGGCAGGGAGGGGGTGAAGTTGGTGCGGGGACTTTGGGGAAGGGGTTGGAATGGGATCAGGGCAGGTCTGGGAGCAGAGGGGGGTCGAGCACCCACCAGCACCAGTAGAAGTCGGCGCCTATGAGTCCTGGCAATGAGATGACCTTCAGTAACGTTGGCCTTGAATTGCTCCTTTTTGTTTTCTGGTAAGCTATCAATAAATTCTGACATTATGGAAAATATTGTGTGTATTTTGATAGCAGGGCTTCATAATTAACTATTTGAAACTGCAATGTTGCAGATGACTCTGCCCTGCAACCAAAGAGGTTTAGCCTCTTCCATTCCTTGTCATATGGAGTTGTTCTGGTGTGGTGTTGCCTTCCCCTCTCATTTACTGTGTCCACCACTAAAGAGTTCAGTGTGGGGTGTGTAAACAAGAACTCCATTCCTTTACATGGTACATAGTATTTTTTCAGATCTTTTGCATGATGGAGGTGCTGTTGCCAAGGTCTGCCAGATGGATTTTGGCAGGCTCCATGATGGCATCATTAATCGGTAGTGCTACCTTTGGCAAGGTAGATGTTTGAAACATGTCCAGTAATTTAAGTGGTGACTCAGGTACCTCCTCTAAGGATATATTCAGATGACTCCAGCCACCCTTTTGAAGAGCTCTTGGAATTGCATAAAGTCATCCCCGGTGGTGGTGGGGAGTTGAGGCATTATAGTTTCGTCCAGTGATGAAGACGATAGGTTCATCAGTGGTAAGGCTTCCTGGTCTGAAGTTTCCTCAGTTTCCTCCTGGGTTTCTGAGGATCCTGGTATGGGTGATTGTCATAAACGTAAAGGGAAGGGTAAACCCCTTTAAAATCCCTCCTGACCAGAGGAAAAATCCTCTCACCTGTAAAGGGTTAAGAAGCTAAAGGTAGCCTTGCTGGCACCTGACCAAAATGACCAATGAGGAGACAAGATATTTTCAAAAGCTGGGAGGAGGGAGAGAAACAAAGGGTCTGTGTCTGTTGGTATGCTGCTTTGCCGGGGATAGACCAGGAATGGAGTCTTAGAACTTTTAGTAAGTAATCTAGCTAGGTATGTGTTAGATTATGATTTCTTTAAATGGCTGAGAAAAGAATTGTGCTGAATAGAATGACTATTTCTGTCTGTCTTTTTTGTAACTTAAGGTTTTGCCTAGGGGGGATTCTCTGTTTTGAATCTGATTACCCTGTAAGGTACCTACCATCCTGATTTTACAGGGGTGATTCCTTTACTCCTATTTACTTCTATTAAGTCTTCTTGTAAGAAAACTGAATGCTTTTTCATTGCTCTCAGATCCAAGGGTTTGGGTCTGTGGTCACCTATGCAAATTGGTAAGGATTTTTAACAAACCTTTCTCAGGAAGTGGGGTGCAAGGGTTGGGAGGATTTTGGGGGGAAAGACGTGTCCAAACTATGTTTCCCAGTAAACCCAGTTAGAGTTTGGTGGTGGCAGTGGTTATTCCAAGGACAAAGGATAAAATTAATTTGTACCTTGGGGAAGTTTTAACCTAAGCTGGTAAAAGTAAGCTTAGGAGGTTTTCATGCAAGTCCGCACATCTCCACCCTAGAGTTCAGAGTGGGGGAGGAACCTTGACAGTGATGATGGAGAATGTGGTGCTCTCAATCTTGGTGGGCTTGCAATATAAAGGGCCCTGTATGCTGTCCAGGGGTCCCAGTAGTGCCAATCTGATGGGAATGGCATGGGAGGTGGCACCCATGGGTGCCTGTACCAGCTAGGTGCCTCTGAAGAGGAGTGGTGTCCTGTTTGGTGGGACTGTCCTGCTATTGGTGAGGAGGTGCATATATTTCCCCTTCATTCTTCATCCTCCTCATCATCACTGGAGAGAGGCAGAGCAGACCTAAGTGGAGTGGTCAGGTGTCTCAGTACAATCAAACTGGAGTGCTGTCAGTACCAAGGAGTGGGGATTTTGGTGCTGAAGAGACCAGTGGGTCTGTATCTTAAACTGCTGTGATAAAAGAAATGGCGGTACTTGTGTCGGTGTTGCTGGTGGTACTGATATGTGAATTGTAGCCTTCGGTGCTGAGAGTCTTGTGCTATTCAGTGTAGGTACCACTGCATCACTCAGTGCCGAGTATCTCTTTAGCTCCATCGGTACCGTGGCAGAGGGTTTTACTTTGCCTTTTGAGCCTCCGGCAGAGCTTGCCTGCTTCGTGTCTTTTGCTCTCTGGGTACTCATGGTACCGGATGGTCCTGGTGTCTGAGTACAACGTACCTGGCGCCGTTGATACCAATGTGGTCTCGGCAGTAGGGGAGTGTTTTTTCTTAGCTGATTCCTGCGAAGGTGAAGTCTGAGCCCTCTTTTTTGTAGCCTTCTTGGGAAAAGGCTCTTTAGTAGGGGCTATTGTGGCAGGACCTTTATCTGAGGCAGCAGGAGAGGTGATGGCGCATGTGCGATCCAACCAGGCATTGCTACAAACAACAAATCTCTGATTGCAAGAGCAGGGTGCATGGACATACCTAAAGTGGAGCACCCACAGGGACACTCCTCAAAGAACCAGTCCTGCTCCTGCCTTCCCTGACTCCTGGTAATCCGGCTCCGACCCTCAGCTCTGACTCTTGACTCCACCTCAACCCTGGACTCTGACTTCGGTCCTGACTGTTGGCTCTGATTCCTGACTTTGACTCGGTCTCGATCCTTGGCTTTGGTGTTTGAACTCTAATCAGTAGGCCTCACTCCCAAGTCCCACTCTGACCCCTAGGCCTGACGGCCTGTGACCTGGTCCATTGACAGGCCAACCTTACAGGCTGAGGAACATAGTTGTATGTTAAGAAAAACTGAGCTGAACTTAAATTGGAGACCTTCAAGGATTGAGAAGAGTGTTGATGTAACACCACGCTGCAGCCTCTATTTCCTCTCAATCTGCTTGATTGCTCTTCTCCCTCTTTCCATCCTTTAATATTTATTACATTTGTCTAATTCCTCTATACCAGGGGCTTCAGCCCCAGGCCTCAGCAAGTCTAAGTCAGCCCTGGCGACCCCATTCAAATGGGGGTAGTGACCCACTTGGGGGTCCTGACCCACAGTTTGAGAACCGCTGCTCTATACCTATCTTTAAATACAAAGGCAGGTTTAGAGAAAAAGTCTACATTAGTGCTATGTTATGTTAGAAATTTTAATTAAACAAGTAAGGAAAATCAGTGTTAACATTCTGATAGCAACATTTAATTCTACACCTTTGGAAATTTGAATTAAAACAGGGAGCCTCTCAGGTACACAAGATTTACACCAGTGCCACTCCATTGATTTCAATGGAGTTACTACTACTTTACACAACTGAGTGAGAAAAGAATCAAGTCTTTAATTACATGATTGAACAACACAGGGCAATATGACTTAACAAATTGTATTCAACAAATACAATGGGAATAATCATTATGTAACTGTAAATGCATTTTTGTATCCCTTTGCATTAGTGCATATTGTCTGAGTGATCATTTAAATAAAAGCCTCAAGTGGGAAGAGTTCAGGTTGTTGTAGGAATCTTATCTATGATTTTCCTTTATCATTTCATTTACTAGTTTGATAGAATATAAAATCTTTCCCTGAGAAGATAAATACCAAGCAAAGTAATCAAGAGGTACTTCCACCATCAGTACTAATATAACCATGGCAGTAACTTTAAAACATTTTATAGTAACAAACTTACGCTTTAAGAGAGGGACTACACATCTAAGCATACAGGACCAATTTCAGCACTGGTGTAATTTCATTTAAATCAGTGGCAATACATAAGGAATGAATTTGGCCAATATATTCACTACTGAAATATATTTAAACTAAAACTATTTTTCTTTTACCAGAAAGCTGTATTCTAGAATGCTTATGCCATCTTCATGTACAACAAGCCATACGAAGGAACTCTCAAGTGTGGATGTTAGAGGCTACAAAAAGAGAAACATTGCATTACATGTTATAAATGGGGTTAGCTTTAAATAGTAACTTAATTAAAAGACTCAGACACTTTAAAATTTGTCAGATATCACACCAAAATATAAGGAAGCAGAAGTGATGCAAAGAAGTTAGGGTATATATCTTAGGATTGTCTGAAGGGAAATAAAATGATATCACATCTTATTTACCAGACCTGTGTTGTGATTTGTGTGTCCAAGGGTGACACATGACACGAACATTTATTTAGCTTATTGATTTTTAGGTAAATTGAGCCCAAAGTTCTGAAGCAATAAAAACCCTATTATTCATGTCTCAATCAATACTGTCTCCTTTAGTAACGAAGTTGTGGGATGTTTAACAGTAACTTAGATGCCAGTAAGGGAGAATCTGCTTGAAATTTATTCTGTACATTTAATTTCTATTAATGCTTCTAAGGACAAAAACCAACTCCCATTTAAGTCTTTAATAGGAGTTGAAGCAGACCCAAACAGTATTAATTTAAAAAGGCTGCTTCAAAACAAGGTGAAAGGTAGCGAGAGGATGCTGTGTGGAGTGACATTAGAATGCAGGGGAAACATGGGCTAGATATTATTAGCATTTACTTATTATTAATCCAAGCAGTAATTGTTTGTTTGAAAAGTGTGAATTAGGAGTGCTTTGTTCCAGGTGGGCCTTGAGTGATTGACAGGGAAGGCTTTGAGCCAGGGCAACTGCTTCAAGCCAGCAGCCTTATAAAAAAGCAGCCAGTTGTGAACCGAGTGAGCTGTGAACAGAGGAGAGGCAAACAGAGGGATTTTGCCTGGGGAGAGTTCCCAGAGTTTTTTTGCCTTTCAGGCTTCTGTGAGCAGTAATTACAGCACCTGAAGAGGCTCTCAGAAGGAAGACAATATGGCTAGTGAGCAATCAGCTGTTGTGACCTGCACAAGATGTGCCATGTTTGTCTTTCTTCCAGAGGATAGAAGCAACTTCATCTGTACAAAGTGCAAGCTGGTCTCCATATTGGAAGAGAAGGTTAAAGGACTAGAGACCCAAGTATCAACCCTGCATTGCATTAGAGAAAATGTAGACTTTTTGGATTGAAGTCAGCCTTTGGTACTGCTGGCCCAGCATGCTGAAGAATCAGAGAAGGCATTGCAGAATGGGGAAGAAAATTGGCAGCATGTGACCTCCAGAAGAAGAAAGAGGAGAACCCGTGTACCCCCAATGCAGATAGAGGTAAGAAATCCTTTTCAGGCTCTCTGCACAGGAACTACGGTGAAGCATGGTTTGGAAGAGTCATCTGAGGAAAGGGATCAGAAGGAAGCCCCATCTACCAGAAGGCATGGGATGCATTGCCCTAGGGATGGGGGTTCCATGATCACTACTCCAAGAGGAGGAGATGGGTGGTGGTGGTCAGGGACCCCCTCATAAGGGGGACAGTCACCCATCTGCTGTCCAGACTGGGAAACTTGAAGCGTGCTGCTTGCCTGGAGCTAGAGTTCAGGATGTGACAGTATGTCTGCTGAGATTGATCAAGCCCTCCGACTGCTACCCCTTCCTACTTCTCCATGTGGGCACCAATGATACTGCCAAGAATGACCTTGAGTGGGTCACTGCAGACTACATGGCTCTGGGAAGAAGGATAAAGGAATTTAAGGTGCAAGTCATGTTCTCATCCATCCTCCCTGTTGAAGGAAAAGGCCCAGGTATTGAATTGTGGAGGTAAATGCATCATTGCACAGGTGGTGTCAGAGAGAGGGCTTTGGATTCTTCGATCATGTGATCTTCCAGGAAGAAGGATTGCTAGGAGGAGATGGGATCCATCTAACAAAGAGAGGGAAAAGCATCTTGGCAGGCAGGCTTGCTAACCTAGTGAGGAGGGCTTTAAACTAGGTTTGCTGGGGGTTGGAGACCTAAGCCCTGCGGTAAGTGGGATACTGGGAGGAAACTTGAGGAGGAGGAGGGTGCAACAGGGGAGGCTTCCTGATTCATATTGAGAAACTAGGGCAATTGGCTAGTTATCTTAGGTGCCTGTACATGAACGCAAGAAGCCTGGGAAACAAGCAGGAATAATTGGAAGTCCTGGCACAGTCAAACTATGATGTGACTGGAATAAGAGACTTGGTGGGGTAACTCACATGACTGGAGCACAGTCATGGATGGCTATAAACTGTTCAAGAAAGACAGGTGGGGGGGGGGGAAGGTGGAGGAGTTGCACTGTATGGAAGAGAGCAGTATGATTGCTCAGAGCTCCAGTATGAAACTGGATAAAAGCCTGCTGAGAGTCTTCAGGTTAAGTTTAGAGGCGAGTGCAACAAGGGTGATATTGTGGTGGGCGTTTGCTACACACCACCAGAATGGGAGGATGAGGTAGATGAGGCTTTCTTCAGACAACTAAAAGAAGTTTCCAGATCACAGGCCTTGGTTTTCATGGGGGACTTCAATCATTCTGACATCGGCTGGGAGAGCAATACAGCAGTGCACAGACAATCCAGGAAGTTCTGGGAGAGTGTTGTGAACAACTTCCTGGTGCAAGTGCTGGAAAAACCAACTAGGAGCCATGCTCCTCTTGACCTGCTGCTCGCAAACAAGAATTGGTAGGGGAAGTAAAAGTGGGTAGCAACCTGGGCAACAGTGACCATGAAATGGTCGAGTTCAGGATCCTGACAAAAGGAAGAAAGGAGAGCAGCAGAATACGGACCCTGGATTTCAGAAAAGCAGACCTTGACTCCTCATGGACCTGATGGGCAGGATCCCCTGGGAGGCTAATATGAGGGGGAAAGGAGTCCAGGAGAGCTGGCAGTATTTTAAAGAAGCCTTACTGAGGGCACAGGAACAAACCATCTGGATGTGCAGAAAGAATAGCAAATATGGCAGGCGACGAGCTTGGCTTAACAGAGAAATCTTCAGTGAGCTTAAACACAAAAGGAAGCTTACAAGAAGTGGAAACTTGGACAAATGACTAGGGAGGAGTATAAAAATATTACTCAAGCATGCAGGGGTGTAATCAGGAAGGCCTAAGCACAATTGGAGTTGCTGCTAGTAAGGGATGTGAAGGGTAACAAGAAGGGTTTCTCCAGGTATGTTAGCAACAAGAAGGTGGTCAGGGAAAGCGTGGGACCCTTACTGAATGGGGGAGGCAACCTAGTGACAGATGATGTGGAAAAAGCTGAAGTATTCAATGCTTTTTTTGCCTCGGTCTTCACTGAGAAGGTCAGCTCCCAGACTGCTGCACTGGGCAGTACAGTATGGGGAGGAGGTGAGCAGCCCTCAGTGGTGAAAGAACAGGTTAAGGACTACTTAGAAAAGCTGGACATGCACCAGTCCATTGGGCCAAATCTAATACATCCAAGGGTGCTGAGGGAGTTGGCTGATGTGATTGCAGAGCCACTGGCCATTATCTTTGAAAATTCGTGGCCATCGGGGGAGGTCCCGGACGATTGGAAAAAAGGCAAATATAGTGCCCGTCTTTAAAAAAGAGAAGGAGAATCCGGGGAATTACAGCTTCACTTCTGTCTCTGGAAAAACTATAGAGCAAATCTTCAAGGAATCCATTTTGAAGCACTTGGAGGAGAGGAAGGTGATCAGGAACAGTCAACATGGATTCACCAAGGGCAAGTCATGCCTAACCAACCTGATTGCCTTCTATGATAACTGGCTCTGTGGATATGGGGAAAGCAGTCAATGGGGATATGGGGAAAGCTTTTAATACAGTCTCCCACAGTATTCCTGCAAGCAAGTTAAAGTATGGTCTGGATGAATGGACTATAAGGTGGATAGAAAACTGGCTAGATCGTCGCACTCAACAGGTAGTGATCAATGGCTCAATATCTAGTTGGCAGCCAGTATCAAGTGGTCTTGGGGCTGGTTTTGTTCAACATCTTCATTAATGATCTGGATGATGAGATGGATTGCAGCCTCAGCTCCTCAATGACACTAAGCTGGAGGGAGAGGCAGATACACTAGGGGGTAGGGATAGGTTCCAGCGTAATCTAGACAAATTGGAGGATTAGGCCAAAAGAAATCTGAGGGTCAACAAGGACAAGTGCAGAGTCCTGCACTTAGGATGGAAGAATCCCATACACTGCTACAGGCTGGGGTCAGACTGGCTAAGCAGCAGTTCTGCAGAAAAGGCCTGGGGATTACAGTGGACAAGAAGCTGGATATGAGTCAACGGTGCGCCCTTGTTGCCAAGAAGGCTAATGGCATATTGGGCTGCATTAGTAGGAGCATTGCCAGCAGACCGAGGGAAGTGATTATTCTTCTCTATTTGACACTAGAGAGGCCACATCTGGAGTACTGTGTCCATTTTTGGGCCCCCTACCACAGAAAGGATATGAACAAATTGAAGAGTCCAGCAGAGGGCAACAAAAATGATTAGGGGGTTGTGGCACAAGACTTATGAGGAGAGGCTAAGGGAACTTGGCTTATTTAGCCTGCAGAAGAGAAGAGTGAGGGGGGATTTGATAGCAGCCTTCAACTACCTGAAGGGGGGTTCCAAAGAGGATGGAGCAAGGCTGTTCAGTGGTGGTAGATGACAGAACAAGGAACAATGGTCTCAAGTTGCAGTCGAGAAGGTCTAGGTTGGCTATTAAGAAACTTTCACTAGGAGGGTGGTGAAGCACTGGAATGGGTTACTTAGGAAGGTGGTGGAATCTTCATCCTTAGAGGTTTTTAAGGCCCGGCTTGACAAAGCCCTGGCTGGGATGATTTAGTTGGGGTTTGTCCTACTTTGAGCAGGGAGTTGGACTAGATGACCTCCTGAGGTCTCTTCCAACCCTAATTTTCTATGAATAGAGGTTCAAGCAACAGAAACACTTCAAACCAACTTTCAACTTAATTTGTTTTCCTCCTGCATACTACATTCAAACTTAAACCACCACCCCAAAAACCCAGACTTAATAAAGTTCCTTACTTTTGCCGTAAACATTTTAGCACCAAAGAATGACCATTTTCTGGCTACTGTAAGATAAATGCGCACACAATCTGCAGCACTGTGCCCCCGGAGAGCCATCCATCTCGTTGATAATCGCTGACGAAGCTGTCTAGTGAAATGAAACACACAATGAGAACATACTTTTGGATTTTGTTGTGAAAAAACAGTAAAAACCCAATCAATTTTTGATTTTGTCAAAATGAGTATTTGATTTATATGCTATATTCAGTCATATCAGATATGGTGTATAGAAAACTTCAAACCAGTCATTGATATCATTTGTGTACAGCAAACCTTAGGTACCTTCTTGTTTCTGGAACACCATGATTAAATTTAAATGATCTAGGATGGTCCCCTTCACCCTTTTAAATATAAAAAGTACTAGCAGCACAGAGTGAAAAAGTACAGCGCAGCTTGTGATATACATCTACAGGTATCCCTGTGTGACAGTAGAATTAAAAGGACATCTGTGAGAGGAGATGTATAAGTTCCACACTGGAGAGCCAAGGGTTAACAAGCAACTCTGGACCCGGAAGGCCCCACCCAGCTGCACTAGCTGGGCATGCTCAAAATGGAGCAGTCCTGGTCATCAGGGTGACAGAGGAAGGGAGCAGTTATCTGCTGTTAGCTTCTGCAGAGAGGCCACAAGAGCACACCGCCTGGACCAGACCCCACTGCTGAACTGCCAAATGCCCCCTGGAGACTCGGGATCATGGGCTGACAAACTGGAGAAAAACAGCCTCTGGATCACAGGCAGGGAGAACCCTGCTCCTTTGTGAGTGAATAAGTAGACCCTGCGGTGACTTTGGAAGAGTAGGAAGTAACCCAGGGAGCAGGCTTGGGTGGTGTCCACCTCCAGGCTGCATACCCAGCCTGCCAGTCACAGAGCCCTGGATTGGAACCCGATGTAGCAGGGAGGGCCTGGGTTCCCCTGCGGCTGGCCCTGCAGACTCTTGCTGCTGGATGACACAGCTCCAGACTCTTGCCACTGGGCTATACTACCGAACCCCCTGATAATCCGCAACAAATATAGAAACTTTTTACCAAAAAATTAAAGTATTTTCAGGTACTATATCCTGCTCTTGACTAACTGTAGGGAGCCAGGGGGTAAAGAGCCACCCTTTCAGCCTGAGTGGGCGGGGCCAGGCCAAGCTTCCACCAATCCCTGGAAGGGGAAGGGTGGGACAGGAAGTACAAAGGGCGGGGCCCTCTACCCAGTGAAGAGAGCACCAGGGAGGGAGACAGACACAGGCTGCTCCGTCGTGAGCCTGCTGCTGACCCAGGCAAAGCCCTGGGCAAGGAGGAGCCTGACCGGGAGGAAGGCCTGTGGCAACCAGCCGCTGAATACCCAGAGGACCTGGAGGGGCCTGACTGCAGCCCGGGCCAGCGTGAGTCCGACACCGAGGGGGAGCGGCCCGCAGCGGAATACCCGGACGAGGTGGAGGGACCGGAGCGACCCACCTGAGAGACTGGGTAGGAAGTAGCCCAGGGGCCGAATTACACCTTGGGGTGGGTGTGTTTGGTCAGCGGATGCGGACAGCCCCGCTGACCCAGCGGCGGGACTTTTGCCTCCTGCCACTGTCAGGGCCCTGGGCTGGAACGCAGTGGAGTTGGGTGGGCCTGCGTTCCCCTACCCTGGCGCTCCCCGGCCTGGGGGGTGCGCGACTGACTCTTGCCGGTGCACCTTCCCTGCTAATTCCCCAACGCCCGGAAGGTGTGGCTGAGGCCTGCCACGGAGACCATAGCTCTCCATCGCCCCTAGGGGCTCGGAGGACCGACCCCTGTCACACTAACCTAGCTATACTTTGGTTTTACAATAACATTTTCCTGTTTTTCAATTTTTTTTCTTTTCCTGTAGCTCTGTTTGCCAGGAGCCACAGGAAAACAGTTGCTATAACATTAGAAGAAATTAGAAGAATACATTATTTTTGTCCAAAATATCTTAAATTATGAAATACCCAATGTTTGACTAAAACAGATACAAATCCTGCAACGTTTACTTATATAAGTAGTTCTTACTCATTCAAACAGTTTGGCTGAGTTCAATGAGTCTGCCTGCTTGAGTAAGGACTACTCTTGGACCAGACTGTGGCACCCTTACTCAACTTTAGTAATACCTTAATCGTCTTGTTCATTTCAATGGGATTATTTTCTGAGTAAAATAATATTCCAGGTGAGTAAGAGTGTCAGAATCTGGTCCAATGTGAGTAAAGGTTATAAGATCCTAATTTGTGTATTCTGAGAGCATTTTGCTAAAATACATGATTAATAATCCTATTGTATATTTGGGTAACAAAGATTCAGAGGAAAGGGGTTCTCCCTAAGCCATTCGGTAAAAAGAATTTCAGTTTCATATATAGCTCTAGACAAAAATTTCTCATAATTGTATATCTAAATCTTCCAATATAACTGAAAGCCTGCCTTCGTCCCTAAACATAACAGAACACTAAAAGTAAAAACATTCACATCTTGTCTATCATAATACTTTCCCCCTCTCACCTTAACTGTTCTTCTGAACAGCCATGCCTATACCTCTTTGGGTAAAATTTTTCCACAACTTGTTTCAATGTCTGACTGGACTTGGAGGGAGAAGTAACTTGTCCTGCTGGAGTTGAGAAAGGTCTTTCGAAGTCCCCAATCTCTACCTAGTGGAAAGGCCAGGAAAGAGAAGATCTTTGTTTGTACAGAGTCATTTTAGAAATTTAAATACCTTTTATGCATTGTCTTGTTGATTAGCATACTGTAAAACTTAAAATGTTTTGTCCATTAAATTTTATTTTCACTGATGTAAAAATAGTGTAAGTTATATTTCACTTCTAATTACATTAAATTCGCCAAGCAAAAATTAGTTAGCACAAATCAAGTTTAAAGTACAAAACCTATTGTATAGCATTTTCTTGCATTTCACAGTATTTCATATAGAGGGACAAATCTTCAGCTGGTGTAAATTGACAAGATCTAATTAAGCCAATCCATAAAGTAACTCTCAAACTTTGTGATGATCTGAGTTTTTCTTCTTTATGAAAATAAATCTAATTCATAGGTATATCTACTGAAACATCTCTAAGATGTATTATTATGGTATATATAATTTTCAGAAGTTATTCATGGCACGGTGAATGGGGAGACCTGTTCAAGGATCCCTGTAACAAAAGCAAATGGCTATGCTATGTTTAATTAACTAGGACCTGATCATGCAAGGTGCTGAGAACCTCCCTCCTTAACACTGATGTCAATAGGAGTAGAAAGTGGTCAGCACTGGCCCCTTAATGTACAAGCTGACTGTTACCATAAACTCATAGATTACCTGAGCTAAAAGAGCCGCCATTTCCAGTGCCAGTTCTTTGTTGACAGGAAAAAGTCCATTTACTATCTGATCATTTGTTTGATACATTAACAGCAGCTTTTCCCGGTCTGTTTCCCCACGGACTTGAGCTGAGAAATAAAGCCTACAAAAGAAGAAAGAAAAGTTATTTAAAAATGAAAATAGGGGTATTAAATGGACCCTGGGGATTAGTAATGAGACCTATGACCTTGCACCTCTGGGTCACTAGTTTGAAGTCAGCTCTGACCAAAAATTGTTACCATCTGATGGCTTACACTGAATCATGTGAAATGAGTTGGTGATATCAATCCAGTTCCTAATGGATAAGTGTTTCTATCACAAATGGTAGCCTCAGCAGCTAGGACAAAGAATGAATGTGCACAGAGACTTATTAACACTTCAGCTCTGAAGGTAACCTGTCCAGAGCAGAGTTGAGGCACAGAGGAAGGGTAGCACTTAAAAGCTTTTACTGCCACTGTACTAAATCTGTGGACAAATGGAGAAAATCAACCTCCAGAATTGTCACTCTAAACCATTTTACTAGCTATACATTCACTACTTCTAAAAGGTGGGAAAAAGTGACCCTCTAGTATCTTGTCATTTTAAATTTTTTTGCTCCAGTTAAGCCCATTGCTCATTTCCATAGAACAGGGACAGCACAGGAGTAAAATCCTGAAAATCTATAATGAAATTTGAAGGCTAGCTACTCTCCTGTTTAAACTGATTACTTAATACATGCCCTTAGTTTTAAAATTTTAAAAAAAGTATCATTGCACACATACCGGTATCTTATTTAAGTGAATAAGAAATCAGACTAAAAAGTTTAAACATGAATAGAATTTAAATGCCAGTTTGAAAGTAATTAAAGATATAAATACCCACCAAAAGATCTGTAGCTTGTTGAATCTAAATGAATAAAGTTTAATGATTTCACAATTAAGCATTGATTTGTATTTTGCTTTCATGAAATTCAACACCACTTGACAACTGAGGAATCTCAGACCTTCCAAGTACATAATACTGCAAATTAGTACAGTGGTTTTTCACCTCTGTAGAACTAGGGTCTTTAATTTGGTAGTGTCAGCCCAGTCCCCATGTATCCAAAACTCAAGTTCCAGCAAAGTTTGGCACAATTAGCAACTAATGCTCAGGAGAGACCAAGGACTGAGCAAAAGGGATGATGTAGGTCAAGACAAGTGCTCCTCAATCTCATAAGCTTCACCTACAAATTAAAAAATGAAATACTGGTACACAACATAATCCATTCCATTTTACTGGATATAGACTGTAGACAAAATTGGACATTAGTTTTCCAAGCTAAACAGAGTAAGAGAAAACAACTTTTGACAGAAACTACTATGTGTTGTCCTTTTTATTACTAAATTATGAAATGTCAACCTGTGGCTGTTGCTTATTATGCACATAATGTTAAACTCACTATTGTCTCATCCTTCTCCTACAGATGTACCCCTAAGACTTCTACTTTTAGAGATCCCATTAATCAAAACAGCCTGCTCTTGCTCTCTTCTCGTTCATGCTATATGTTTAAAATTCCATGCACATCGGATCTGCATGCTCCTTATTTTATATTTGCGCAGGTGAAACCCACATGAAAGACAAGCACCGCATCTAAACCTCAACAAATGAGACCTTGCCAGGTGCAAGATGCTTGGAAGGTGGGTTCATCAAGGGAAAGATGGCCTGGTGGAGGATGTGGGAAGGAGCCCCAGCCTTAAGCAGGGTCATGGGAAGGAGTGTCCAATACGCCAGCAGATTGACTAAGGAAAACAAACCAGGATTTGCCTGCCTAGCTTACTCCGTACTTCCCAATCTGCTAAATTTAAGAAAAATAAAAATCTAAGGTTTATATGAAAGTTTCCAAAATATTGATAGTAGTGGAGCTAATTTATTTAACAAAGGTTTCAGTCTCTTTCTCTATTTTAACATTTTGGAGTAAGCTTTGATTCAGCTAATACCTTTCTAGATAATAAACACCATACAAATTAAAGAAAATCCCTAGGACACAATAGTGGAATTATATTCAGTATTATATACCTGTTTTTATACGTAAGGCGCACAGTTCTTGTGCCTTCACATTTCCCAGGATGCTGTTCTTTGGAGGCCTGCTCCCATTTAGAAATAATGTCACAGATCTAAAAGGAAAATGAATGTGTGGAACTGTCAGTTCTGTAGTTTCTTGCCAAAACAGCACTTTGAAGGAAACCATCTGTTTATTATGAAAGAATTTCAATTACTGTAACTCAGAAAAATCATGTAGCTTTAATTTTTAAACTTGCAAAAAGTACCTGTACAGGCACTTTTTAGTTGAGGATTTAGTAGTCAGATTTTGTTGTTGTTATTCACTTATCCTACCAGACAGACCTTGGTTTTGGAATCCAGCCATAAAATGTTTATACAGAAAGGACAGGTATATAATTTAGCAGGAGCCAACACATATGTAATTATCCAAAACTAGTTGTTTTATAATTAATCAAACTAATGACTTTTATAAAGAGGATAATTAAACAACTATACTGCATGCTGTGGATGATTCTCTTTCTAACCAGTGTTTTGTGCAAGTTGGAGACTCACTTGGTCCCTTCTTCCCAGACCAAAGGAAGAGAGTGTTGCAATGGCAGCACCCTAATCCATTCAGACTAGATGGGAAGAAACTATTTAGTGACCCCCTTGGAAAGATTCAGCAGAAATGTTAACAGAATCCAAAGGGCGTCAAAATCTCATGTTAATAGAAAACAGAATATGAGGATAAGTAAACCGTGTTTAATAGATTTTTTTTTTTTTTGCCTTCCATGTTATGGGTTTTTGGTTTTGTTTTGTTTCTTTCGGAAAGAGAAATCCTCCATGGCCCTATTTACCTCCGGTTGCATCATGATGACCCTTCTTCCAGCCATAGAGGGCTCGATGCAGAGCCCCCTGAAGCCAGTTAATACTTCTCTGAACAGGGCAGAAGGGTGTAATAGGGCTGCCTGATGGTATTACCCAGCATTCCTTACTCCCCAGGGCTGAGGGAGCAGCTTCAATAGTAGTCCCAGTCCCTACTGGCCTTGCGAGGACAATGATGTAACATTATAGTAAACCGTTGATTATGCTGTGTCTTCCCAACCCTGCTGTAAATACCTTAATCCTGAGTTGTAGGGATAACTACATCCCTTCAGAATCCATATAAATAACATTACATTGAGCACTGCAACCTACTGAACTGAACCTAAACCTTTTCCTCCTCATATTGGATAGGAAACCCTCTGACATTCTTTCCAGATCTCTGTCAGCCCCTTTCTTTGATTCTCAAATACATCCCTCACTTGAGCAACAAATTAGAAGAGATGTTTGTATTTTGGTATTTTAGGAGATGGATTTATATTTCTAAATTTATAGTAAATCTAATGTTATGACAGGTACCAGGTTACCAGCACTGGACGCTGAAGTCTTGTAACCACAGGACTTGCAGAGCACAAGATACGGTAGTTCAATCTTCATGTCACAGCCCGCATCTGGAGACTTCTACTCCAGTATACTTCACCTCTCCAGGACTTCTGAGTATTCAGACCTTTGTTGTCCACAGGAGTTGGACTGAGAATACCAACTAAAGCCACTGAATGAGCATTAGACTGTAATCACTTTTAGTCACTAATAACAGTCCTCATGTAAATTGGTGTCCTAGAGGTGAAAAGTTCCTTATCCCATCATCAATTCCCTGAGCCATTCTAGTCTGCCCGGCAATGCTTTTAAATGTATTCCACTGAATGAATTTCAGAGTGAAAAATTAGTTTGTTTTCATCTTTCCTTTGATGTATGTCAAATGAGGAAAAGCAAAAAGCATTTAATGAGGAAATAATTTTCCCTTAAATTGTTTGTTTGAAAAGGCCTCTGTAAAATTAAGATATTTTTGTTGTTTAATATGTGCAGCTCATTAAAGAGTTTTGTTTACCTTGATGTTTCCTTGAAGACAGTGCTCTATATCCTTGCCAGAAGGATCATCAGTAAATAATGCAAATCCTGACTGGACTGGTTTTCTCATTCCTGTGTCCTGGTTAAGGGTGTTCAGAAATTCTTCCACCGTGGTGGAGGCATCAAACCCAACAACCTGAACAGAGGAAAACAAAACACTTTAGTTACAAAAACTCTCAAAAATATTAAATGTAAGATTTTGAAGAAGGACAAGACACTTTCTAGAACATACATGGAAAGAGAGTGCCCTGTTCCATCCTCCTTGGATAGCTTATTGTCATTACAGCTTGATAAATTCCACTATGGATTAGACAAAAATTTAGTCAGGATTTAAATTTGTAAATTCTGGGAAAAAATAAGACAGTTTGGTGGTCTTTATTCTGCCCTACTGAGCAAATGTTATGTCAAAAACTTTGCTTACCTGTTACAAGTCATTGCATTTTGTTTACCAAATCAAAGACTATTATAAATAGCATCTCAGACTGTTATTAAACTAATGTTGTTTTCCTTTTTTTGTTTTCCAGCCCAAACTTAATCTCTAGATAAATGCTTTTATAGGCTTTTTTTAGTTACTAAGCTATAGATTTGAATTAATCTAAATGTTTGATTTAAAAAGGCAACTTGATATGTTCCTCTGTGAGGAAAAATATTAGAAATACTGTAACAAAAAATTATGACAGGGTGACTCAGCAGGTAAGATTATAGATAACAACCTTGCATGACATACAATTTAACAGGAGGCTTGATTAGATTAAAACTATATGTCTGAAATACAATATAAAGTGTATTTCAGGAGCAGTAATATAGTGGAAAATTGTCCAAAGATGTATCTTTTACCTCCCACGTCTACTGGTGTAAATATTTATCAAGTTTCCTGTTCTGTCTTTGGTACTAAAGAATTTTAGTAACAGGTGGCTAATTGTCTCTACTCAGATACTTGTCTCTGGCACTTCCCTGAACTTCATGTTTGTGCTTAAGGACAGAGGTATCTACCAGGCTCTGCACACAAAAGAAACCACACCGTTTTTATTAGTAACAAAATGTCTTAGAAAAACTGGCTTATGGAGTCCCACTGATTACAATGGAAGCTAGGAGCCTGAATACCTATGAGGATCTGGGCCCAACTAACTAACCAATTATAGTGACATTTAAGACTTTATTGGTTTTATTTCATATCTCTTAGGAGCATGTCTCTTCAAACCAATATATAAGCATCATGGATGGTTAAATTCTTTTTGATCTCAAGCATTTATCTTTGAAACTTTAAGGTGATGACTTAATGGAGATCCAAGTGTGTGTGTGTGTGTGTGTGTGTAATATATATTTGTTTGTTGGATATATATTGAATACTTTTTTAGTTTTATAAAAAAGTTTTGAAAGCAGAGTTTTTCTTTATACCAGGAAATAAAAATGATATTCAGTGCACAACTACATGATTTTAAAATTATTTACATTCCATAATTCACAGAAGGGATACTAGATCAAATACTGATCCTATACTGAAGTTAAGGGGAGTTCTACTATGTCACAGGGTGACATGGCCCCTGTAAAGGGCCTCATCTGTCTTTCAGAGATGGGAAGGCATTAGCCTGGGCTGTGGCTAAAAAGGGATTGATGATAACTGAGACATGAGGATCAGCTGAAAGGGTTAATGAAATTGATGACTGTCACCTACGGAGGGTGTGGTTCAGGAAGAGAGAGCTAATAGGAAATACTGCAGTTTAAAAGAGGGGAGGAGGCTAGGCAAATGGTAATTGGTGGTGGGAGTTTAGAAGAGAAAGATGTGCTATAGGAGAAGGAAACAGTCAGGGCTTTAGGTCCTGAAAGAAGGGTAGGATGAAAGGAAAGCTGGGCCTTGGAAGAAGGGGCAGGACTAAGAGAAAACTCAAAGATGCCAGATATCTGGTGACTGAAGGAATGTCCCATGCGTTGCTGGTATTTTGAAAGCCTTTAAAGACACTTGTGGCACCTTAGAGACTAACCAATTTATTTGAGCATAAGCTTTCGTGAGCTACAGCTCACTTCATCGGATGCAACATCAGATGCTGTAGCTCATGAAAGCTTATGCTCAAATAAATTGGTTAGTCTGTATTCGCAAAAAGAAAAGGAGTACTTGTGGCACCTTAGAGACTAACACGGCTGTTACTCTGAAACCTTTAAAGACACCATATCCCTAAAAGAGTCTTGCCCAGGAGTGGGCAAACTTTTTGGCCTGAGGGCCACATCTGGATGGGGAACTTGCATGCAGGGCCATGAATGTAGGGCCTGGGGCAGGGGGTTGGGGTGTAGGGGGGGTGCGGTGTGTAGGAAGGGGCTTGGGGCAGGGGGTTGGGGTGAAGGTGGGGTGTATGAGGGGGCTCAAAGCAGGGGGTTGGGGCAGAGGAGGGGTGTGGGATGTACAAGGGCACTCATGGCAGGTGTGCAGAGTGTGGGAGGGGGCTCAGGGCAGGGGTTGGGGTGCAGGAGGGATGTGGGGTGTGGCAGGGGGCTAGGGTGCAGGAGGGGTGTGGGCTCTGGCCCGGTGCCACTTACCTTGAGTGGCTCTGAGGTGGTAGCAGCGCACAGCGGGGCTAAGGCAGGCTCACTGCCTGTCCTGGCCCCATGCCATTCCCGGAAGCAGCCGGCACCAAGTCCATGCAGCCCTGGGGGAGGGGAGGGATGAGGGTTCTGCATGTTGCCCTCGCTTGTTGGAACCTCCCCCGAAGCTCCCATTGGCCACGGTTCCCAGTTCCTGGCCACTGGGAGCTGCGAAGGGCAGTGCCTGTAGGTGAGAGCAGCACACGAACCCTCCGTCTCCCCTCACCCAGGGGCCGCAGGGACATTGTGCCAGCCGCTTCTGGGAGTGGCACGGGTGCCCTCAGCGCCACTGGGGTGGCAATCCTGCAGGATCGATCCAAAGTCCTGACAGGCCGGATCCAGGCTGCAGGCTGTAATATGCCCATCCCTGGTCTAGACACTGGAGGGAGCCTGGCTGGAGGGTCAGAGGACTCTGTTGCATGTGTTATGCCTGGACAGCATGAAAGGCCACTGGGGAACAAGCGTTATTCATGACATGATGTTTTTCAGTTGCCAAAACTAGAAATTTTTTTAAAGAAAATTGATCTTTATTTATTTGATTTAATTGAAAAGCTATTTTCTGTGAAAAGATATATTGACAGAAAATTCTGACCAGCTCTAATCATTAGGAACATATTTAGGCACAAAGGGCTGATGCAGTTCCGAATGAAGTCAATAGAAAGGTCCCCTCAGACTTCAATGGGATCTTGATTGGCCCCAAGAGACTATGGAGCATATTCTGCCTGTAATGATCAGAGTTACACATGTGCCTCCATGACCTTCCACGAGCTACCCAGCTTCCAAGGTGCTCAGTTGGAGGGAATACCTCTAACACTCTGCTCTCTTCTCCAGACTGCTCCATTCATGTGGTTGATTGGTTAAACAAGAAAAATCAAGTGGATACTACTTCGGCAATAATGGGTTTTTAATTTTTTTTTAAAGATGTTTTGCTCAAAACTTTTTCTTTTCCTGAAACACTGATCAAATTTGCCTAGTCCCTTGCCAACTACCAGCAAGGAGAAATTCAAGCTGTATTTACTTTAATGCTCATAGTTCTCCCTCCTTCATCTTGGCTATCATACATAACCACTTTACGACGGTGCAAATAAAATCAAATTGGGCAAGTTAAATATCATGCTTATGAACCGTACCTGGTATATACCATTCATGAAATGCACTGGAATACTGAAGGGCAATGAGTGGTGGTAGGGATTTCTTAGAAGGGTTGAAAGGATTTCCATCCTTGATGGCCTTGCTTCTCGGTCCCCATTCTGCTGGGTTCTCTCAACACATCGCTGACAGTAAATTGCATATTTCCCAAATTCAGTTCTGTGACAAAAAGAGAAACAGGGCATGGCTCATGAACTGATCCACTATGTGCTAAGCTGTGAGTAAACCCTCTGAAACATCCAAATGGAAGGAGAACTCTGAGGTTTCCTTGCAATGTTTCCAACAGATTTTTCCATCAAAGGTGAGAATATAAAAGGTGTTAATCCACTGAAACTAACAGTTTTGTCAGAAAAGAATTTGCCTCAGAATGTTTTGGGTAACAGCTATATTTTGCGCTTTTCATGCTTTTACATCATGTGTTCAGAATACTGTAGTGCAATTTTCAAAACAAATGATAAATTTTCCAAGTGATGCACACAGGTTATGTGTACAAATTATACTTTTGTAGCATTTGTCCACAAATATGTCAATGTTGATTTTAAAATGTATCCTAGAAGTTCCATGAGTAGGACTTGTACAGCTAGCAATACGTAGGCACACCTGGAATCGGCATTCTTCTTTAAGTGAACTTTGAGGAGCCAAAGGAATGGGTGCTGAGGAAGGAATAGTCCAACACAGAGAGCTAACAGCTGCAAACCCTGGAAAAAAGAAAAAAACATTGTTTTGGGCATCTTACAAAGTAGAATAACTTCCTGCTGTGGTGACTGATCAACAGTGCAGTTCATTGTGCAAAATGCCAGATAAAATGACAGACAATTTTATATTGGAAGGAAAAGCTCAAAACTACAGGTAAAAAACTTAAATGAATTGGGATACCACCTCATGGGAAGCCCAAGATGTCTTTATCTCTATTTCCATGTCTGCCCCTCCCTGCAACTTTTTTTGGTTTAGTTTATATAAAATTCCATACAAAAAACTGCATTAAAAGAAAACTAAGTTGCAAAGTCAATCACTAAAATGTTGGGAAATACCTGAATCAAGGTTGCCTGTGCCACCTTAATTTGGCTCCCCTGTGAGTATGCATTATACATAGTCTTTAATTACATAATTACATCCCTTTTCCCCCCACAGGACCCCTGCCTCATTCAGTGCACAGGATGAATAATGCTCACTGAATGAGCAGCTATTTGACTTTTTTTTATCATTGTTCAATGTGTAGACCCAAGACTTATTTATTGCATACTATTCAAACCTACTCTGAATACAGAATTATTAATTTCCTCATGGGCTCTTTTTAAGGGGCTCACCACTTCACCACTGATTTACAAATATTAATGAATTTATTTTCACAACACACTTGTGAGGTAAGTGATATTATTATCCCTATTTTACATATGGGGAACTAATGCACAGAGACATTAATGTCAATGAAGTGTAAAATAATTTTGGTGCCCACTTTGAAGTGTCTATAACCTGACTTTTTTTTTCCAGAGAATGTAGCATTTTATTTGTTCAGCTTTCATGGATTCCAGGGGCAGTTATGAGTGCCTTCACTTCTGCAGCCCAGAGGTATCTCAAGTGGGGCACCCAGAAATGAAGAACTACATAGTTAATGAAAAAATTGGTTTAAATAACTTGTCCTGCATCAAATAGGAATTAAATCCATTTAAGGTGGCATTCAATTCCCTAAACCACAAACCCATTCCATCTCTTGCTGCTGTCCCCTCCCTCCCTCCCTACACAACCTCCAACATCTGCAACAAATAAAGCAGGGATCCTACAGACCACAGTCTCATTCATGACACATCCTGATCCATTCCCAGATCACTAGTCATACTGTGCACTGAATAAGGCTTGAGTACTGTGGAAAAAATAGTTTGTGACCATGTAATTAAAGACTATATATATATGCATACACTCAAGGGGGCCAAATTACAATTGCACTGAGAGTGAAAGGAAGATGGCCTCCCTGCTCTCAGGTCCTGTGCATGGCAACACAGCTACCCATGGTGGTGGAAGGAGCAAATGCAAGTGATGTTCAGCTCCTGCATGCCCACATGCATGGAATATTCAGAGAATTTAGCTGCCAAACTCTAATAAGTCTCTACTGAGCATGTGCAAACAAAATTTTAGAGTCTTGTATTTTAACCAGATTTGGGGGAAAAGGCACAGCCCCAACACCAAGGCAACCAAATAAATTTCAAGTCCCTGCTCCAAAGCGTGCAGGCATTAGAGCATCTCAACAAAGCATTGCAAGCATTTTTTAACTTGGGTAAAACATATTTTTCCTTGGCCTCATTCTGAGAAACTGCTGAACATTTTTACTGAATATTTCCCACAATAAATCAGCCTGAGGCAAACACCCTCATGTGGAAAATTTCAGCCCAAGTGGTTAAAGATGGCCAAGTTATAAGCAACTGAAAACAGGGACTTATAATGGAAAATATCAGGAAACCTCAACTATAGATCTACCTATAATACATTTTTCCCCCAGATTTCATTTGTTGATGCTATCCTCCTACCCACACTCCTCTGGCCCAGGACAGATGCTGAGGATGACCTATGTGGCAGCTTCACACCTTGTCTGCAGGTTAGGTGGGAATGTTATTATTTTATCCCTCTAAGCATTTGCAGAGTTTCTTTCTCAAAGCCCATTTAGGGCATTAAGTTAATGGAAAAATTAATGGACTTCAATGGGAGATGGATCAAACTTTTATTTGGGACAGATAGTGACATGAAAGTGTTTGAGAGAAAAAAACATACGTTCCCATAATGATCTGGGACCTCAAAACATTCTCTCATCCCATTATTTTTATTTTATTAAAGCACTTTAATGTACTTTTAAAACCATTATGGAAGATTATAACAACACTTTTTTCATCCATAAAGAAAGGCCCTATCAATGAATGGTACAAGAGTGTCAAAAAAGAAAAAGGTTAAATTAAAACCATCAACTGCAGTATGTGTCAACTTAACAATTTTCCAAATATAAACTCAGGGTAATGAATAAAAACACATGAAGTCAATGTATTAATGAACTTTTTCCTCATTAAATTCTCCTGTGTCTTTCCTAGCTCTCTGTGTACTGCTACTCACATGCACTACTAATCCATATCTGTATATATCACTTAGACTATAATCCCTTTTCCCCCTTCAGTTTAATTTTTTTCCTACTTACTAATTTGAAGAACAATGAAGTTCTCCTAATAAAGCAGAGTGAAGAACCACAATTAGGTTCTACATATACATTATTTGTACAGTATGTGTACAAGATTGTGTGGGAGGTTGTAAGGTCAGGCAGTGGAAAAAGGATACTTGTCTTGAAAACAGGCATATTGAAGTGCATGGCCAAATGTAGGGAATTAATTGCCCCTCCTCAAGCACATTCTCAAGACAAATGTGCTGTGTGAGTTAGGGGCTGAATCTAGAATTAACTCAGGAAGAAAGACAGGCTCTCAAGGAAGCATGCAGCAGCTGATAGGAGAACCATAGGGGTCTCTGTGTTACACCTTACTTTAGACTTTAGCTCAAGTAAACCCACTTGTATTTGTGTTCAGCCCTTAAAAGAGATGGGGATGTTCTTTACCCTTATTTTTCTGATTTACAATAAAGCATATCACAAAGATGTAAACTTTACTTAAGCATGCAGAGTTCTTTCCTGTACTCAATGGTCTGTCAAAGCTCTTCATTGCTCATGTGAAGGACATTCCATTAACAGAAGTTATTCATACCTGTATTGGTCCTGCCTGGTTCTGTGGATGTCGTCGTCTTGTCTGCTTAATGAGCTGGCAGCAGATCTCATTTTGAAGCTCGGGATGTGTGAGGCAGATCTGCAAAGCACTCTGTGCCAAAGATACATGGTAATCAATGGCAGGAGAGTCAACTGCAGCATTTATAAACAACTGGCAGGTCTGGATATAAAATAATAATATGTAAGTTTATATATCAACCTCCACCTAACCCCCTCACAGAGGTGCTTCATAACAAAAGTGCAATAATATTTAAAGCATCACGCATTAAATTAATTAAAATTTAAAAAACAAATAAGATGCTATCACTGGAAAAATGTAAGGAAAGAAGTGGGGTTCTCTACATGGCCAGATTTAAGATAAAAATACCTCTGAACAGTCTATTTTCAAATGCTTTTTTAAAATTGGGGAGGGATAAAATGAGGCAGATATCTGCAGGATGTGAATTCTACTCACTAGGAGCTATGACAGCAAAAACACCATCACCTACTGAGACACGATGAGGTGATGTCAGGCAAGTTTTCAGAAGGTTCTGAATACAGCCAGGACCTATGTACATTGTTCAGGACTTTGAAACGCAAAAGGGAAACCACAGAATCAATCTTTTACTACTGTAAAGGCAGTCAGTATAAAAACAAAACATGGGCACAACACAATCATGGCTGGTTTCTTCCTGTGAGCAGTTGCGGCATTGCATGCCATGGCAAGGCTGCTGAACCAAGAGCAACAAACTTTAAAGGCCTCATGCAACAAACTACTAATTGACCAGAACATTAGGATTTTTTGTTTCTTGAGTTGTATTATTTCTACATTGGGAAAGCTGTCAATGTGGGAAGGGGAGAGGAAATAAAGAGGAGAGCTATTAGGTGGCACAATGGGTCAGTGCAATAGTTCTTTAGCTCAGGAGTCCTAAGTTAAAATCTGGGCTCAAGTCCCAGAGTTTGATGGTCTCATTCTGTCTCCACTTGTTCACATCACAAAAGAAGCATAATATTTCGTACTACTGGTAGTCTCTGCTCAAGCAAACTCCACTGCTGGAATAGCTAGGAGCTTCCATAAAGCAGTGGCAATGCTGTCCTAGAAAGTTTGCATAACACCTGCCCCAGAAAGGTGGGTTCCAGTTGGTCTACACAATTAGTCCCTTGGTTACATGATCACTAAATCCACTTACAAATTTTAAACATTAATCTTGAAGGAATTATTTTAATGACCAAGACAGAAGGGAAAAACTATCAACAGATTAGATTCCTTCTATCTAGAGATCCATAGATATATTTGACTAATTTTGATTAGCTGGAGAATAACTGAAAATGAACCCAAATGTCTTTCTTTTGATTGATACATTAGTTCTAAATCAAGTTGGGAATTAATTTAGAATCTCCAACACTAAGTTCTTTATAATGACAGCATCACATAAGTCATCCCTTTCTAGCAAAATAACTACTTCCTGTGATAGATGTTCAGATTTGCCAAATGTAATTCAGAATGTCATTTTTCAAATAAATGTGTTTATTTGTGCTGAGGAAAGTTCATTCCCTTTTAAACTTTTGTGCCGTTGGGATGAACAAAATAAAATGGACATTTTTCTTTAAGATCCTCCTGACATTTCAAACAAACAAGCTGGATATGCCAGTGACAGGGACTGAACAGATGGAATGTATACAATTCCTTTCTACATCTAGCCAAAAACTATCCCATATGACTTCTCAAGACAGTTTTTACTGGAAGGAACTTGGTCTTGGCAGAATTTATAATGTTAGGATAAGGTCCATGGAGAAAGAGCATTTATCCATGGAACTTGCTTTCTAACTCTTAATATATCCCTCAGCGTGCAAAGAAATGGCAGAAAAGTACTTTTTCTCTGTAATAATCATTAGCATATAGTCTGTAGCAATCTTTAGCTGCGAAAAACACATTTTTACCTATCCAACTTGAGGAGTGAAATCCAGGGGAGTTTTGTCATTGACTTAAATGGGGCTGGGCTTTTACCCAAGGACTCTGTTCATCAATCACCTGTGCGCAAACACTGGGGTCTACCTGCACATAACAGGATAAAGACCTATCTCTTGAATTCTCTTGTCAGAGCTGCATCTTTGCAGAAGGGCAGTTGCTGTGTACTCTTTGTACTATTCTTAATAATATGATATACTTTTTTTAGGTCTAAATATTTTGAAGAATCTTACTCTGTAGTCTTCACATACATTTTATTTTATTATATATTATTATTAAAACACGTGTACTTTTCATTTGTTCACTAAACTCAAGAAGTGAAACACAGGTCAAGCTTAGATATGTATATGAAAGTCTTGATAATTTTTTTTTATTTTTAAAAGAAAAAGGACAATAGAAACTTTCCCTCCTAAATCAGCACTTTGAATTCAGCCAAGGTCCAAAATGAATGACAATTGTTACCATATGATTAGAGTTAGTTCAAAAATTAAAACAAAAATGTGCAAAAATGATGGTTTGGGGTTTATTTGTTTTTTTGCATTTTTTTCCCCATCAGAATTTTGTAAAATGTCTTCCATCTCTAGAGCTGGTTGAAAAACATGAAAAAAGCCACAACAATTTAATTTACTTTTTGTAGTTGTTGTTTGCTTAGAATTTACTTGAAACACCAAATTTCAGAAAATTTCAACCAGCTCTCTATCTGATGGATGTTTTGTAGCCCACGAATTTGATTATCTTAGTCTCAGTCCAAAAATCCACTATCCTCCTGGGCGCTAACTGGCAATTTTACTGATAATCTCAGCAGAAAGGCCAGAAAGGGCTGGAGACTGAACTGCTCTCTCAACTCTAGAGATGATCTCTTCAGATTAGGGGGTGGGACAGTGTGGAGAGGCTTCAGCTAGCACTGTCCATGCCTTATCTGTTCTGAAGATAAAGACATACCTTTTCTTTCCAGGCTGTGATGGGTGTACCAACCTCACAGTGGGCCAGAAGGGGTTAATGAGAGTCTGTGGGCTCAATAAACTTCATCCTGCTACACCTGCAGTAGGTGTCAATCCTGGAGGGAAGAGTTAAAAGGGCTGAACCCAGCTCAGCTGGGGGGCTGACCAAGAAGTAGAGCAGATTGTTGGCTATTACTCAGCGAGAGAAGCTTGGCTGGAGTGAGGCTGTTGAGTTGGACTGCTGGCAAACAGCGCCTCCCTGAAGGAAGGTAGGTAAACCTGCATCAGGCAGCCCAAAGCAGTGGTGAGGGAAAGCTAGACAAGTAAGTCTATCCAGGATTCTCCATGCTGGTGAAAGAGCCTGTAGGGAGCAGGGGCTGTCTGCCAGAAGAGTAGAGAAAGCTCTTCTGCAGCAGAACCAGCTCGGTGGCAGAAAGTGCTAAGAAGCTCTGCCATAAGACTGTGGAAGAAGCTTAAAGAGAGAGCTGCTTATACACTGTGAGCCTGGGAAATGTCTGTGGGAAAGCCCCAAGAGGGCAAGGTAAGAACTAGTCCAGCGAGAGAGCAAGGGGACTGTGTAGGCAGGCCTTGACTGCTTATTAAAGGGTCCCTGAACTGGAACCCAGTGAAGTGGGAGGGCTTAGGTTCCCCTACTGGCCCAATGAGGAAGATGGAGTAAAACCCCCCTGGCAAGGGGTAAGGACTGTTGAAACCCCCTGATACCTGAGATAAGAACTACTGATTCTGGAGTTGGACTGAATAAGAGGTCAATGGACTACTCTTTGTTGGATTCTTGGCTCACCCCAGAAGGGGTGGCTAGGGTTGCCAATTTTGGTTGGATGTATTTTTGGAAGTTTCATCACATGACATAATCTTTAATTAAAGATTAATCTCTAAAGTCTCCAGGAGACTCCAGAACAGTCCTGAAGAGTTTGCAACCGTAGAGGTGGCATTATTGTGACCCGGCTGGAGGGCCAAGTTTCAAGAATCTGAACATCACAGGTGTCAGTGGAGGAGAGCCTCCTACACCACACAGAGCCACAAGGGGATGTGCTAGCTGGTGAGTCACACTCATACACAGGCCTGTTAACAGAACACCTTTAGTGAGCGAAAAAATATCACTCTCACACAGAAAAAAAACACAAACATTTCCCAGGATTTTACCTTAAATAATTTAATTGCTTCAGTTTGTAGGGCCTCTGATGGCAGTGTTGTAAGAGGGGAAGCAATTCCTTCTTTGCTGTGACAAAGAGTAGGGTGTCTCCAAATTTGAGAGGCTGAACAGATAATACATGGTCATTGCTTGCAAGTAATCATTTAAGATAATGACTTTACATAATGTCTTTCATCCAAAAGGAACATAGCTTATAAACTCTTAATAACTGACTTTACATATGGGAATCATTTTGGCCACCAATAAAGTGCAGCCAACTCCTAAAAATGCATAGGAACACTTTTAATAGTAAAATAAGAGTCTCTCATTTGTTTGAAGTTTCAGGGCAACTGAAGTAGGCAGAATCCAATTACCCATGTTGTAAAAGATCTTGGGGGTGGGGGGGAGTCCTGGTATTTTTAATAACTGCAGGTATCATCAGACCTAGGTGTTGCATCTCACCTGGAAAAACATTGCTTCCCTAGCACAGTACTCCCTAACACCTTGCTAGATAGCGATTCAGCAGAAAAACAAACTCATCTGTCTTTATGACTGAATATCAATCACTACTTTTTAAGCAAAATATGTATTTGGTTTCCATTCTGACCCTCCAAACACCTAGTACAATGTATCACAGTTGAGTTGAAAGGGTCTTCCCTATGTATTTTCCCACGTAGCCATGTTTATGGCTTTCAAATTCTGACAGGTATGGGAATGATATCACCATTCAATGCATCAAACTATTTCTTACAGAGCTTGAGTTTTTTCCCTAGAAATCTCCCATTCAAGTATTGAACTACCTCAAATCTGATTAGTTTGAGATCACTGTTTGAAGTGGTATGCTCCATTGTGTGTGTCTAATCAAAACAGTACATTCAAGGTAGGCAAGTCTGGTACAACTCCTGTTCACTTGGCTCATTGTTTCCAAGGTTCATACCCCAATGATAAGTTCCTACATAAAGTTATTTTATTTTAGAAAAGTCGATACCATAAGGATCTGCTTAGAAGAGTTTCAGAAGTCACATTTCTGGCCCAAGAGGCTCAACAAGACCAACTGCCAGATTAGTTCTGAACACCAGAATCTAGCCACTAGTGTGATTTAACTTGCCTGGACTAGTCGGGCACAAGAACTCAAGCATCTTCTTACCTTATGTGTGGGAAGTGACTTACACTTAGGAGATGCTAGGGACTAAATAAATGAAAAAGTATAGCAAGCTATGCTACTGTGACATACTATGGACAAGAGAACAGTGCTGATATATTGTAGAGGACTCAGAACATCGCCACTTTCCTTGTTGATTGCCTTAAGGGCAGCACACACATTCTCCTTTTGCTTTATAAGACTCTGCTAAAAGCTATTTTTTTAGGCTTTAACTAGTTAAGTGTAGACACCCAACATACATTCTCGCTCGTGTTGTCTAATATCAGCAAGTTTAGGGCCTGATCCTGAAAACGCTAACTCACATGAACTAATCCTTATTCCCATATATAGTCCCATTGATTTAAATGGAACTACTCACAAGGATAAGGTCAGCAGATCAGTCTCAGCATTTGTAACAGCAGATGCCCCAGCTAAGAACATTCTTCCACAGACTTTAGAGCAGCGGTGGGCAACCTGTGGCCCATGGGCCACACGTGACCGGTTGGTAATCCGCTGGCGGGCTGCGAGACAGATTGTTTACACGGATCATCCGAAGGCACGGCCGCCCACAGCTCCTAGTGGCTGCAGTTGGTTCACTGTTCCCAGCCAATGGGAGCCGCAGGAAGCGACAGCCAGCCCGCATCACTTTCCGCAGCTCCCATTGGCCAGGAACGGTGAACCACAGCAACTGGGAGCTATGGGCCACCGTACCTGCAGTCAATGTAAACAAACTGTCTCGTGGCCCACCAGTGGATTACCCTGACAGGACACATGTGGCCCGCAGGTTGCCCACCACTGCTTTAGAGACTGAGTGTCTACAGCTGAGCTAGAGATATTTAAATAAATTAAAAACTCTGTTGTATTTGGAAATAGAAACTATGTTTTGGCCATAAGGAACAAGATGCAATTCTGAATTTGGGCAGACAGACACATATCATAAAGCTTCAGCTCATTTTTGACTCTTCATGGGAGACTATTGTGTAACTTGCTCATGCCTGATCCTGCTGCAGAAGCACCGTGTGGGGGCAAATGGCCATTTCTCCAAAATCTATGTCTACCCCAGTTTAGTGCAGGAGTGGGTTTATTTTGGCAAGGTGAAATTTCTGCCATGAGTACTCAACGTGCTTGCTTGTTGGCAAGAAGAGAAGTGACTCAACAGTCCTTTGTTTAATAAAACCTACTTCTTTTATGGCACTTTCAATCAGTAGATATCAAAGCACTTTACAAAGGACGTCAGTATCATTATTGCCATTTTAGAAATGGGGAAGCAGAAGCACCAAGAGGGGAAGTGACTGGCCCAAGGTCACCCAGCAAGACAGTGGCAGAGCTAGGAATAGAATCCAGGTGTCCTGTGCTTCCCTTTCTCCCTGTACAACACCTCAGAAGAGCCTCACATTTATTTTAAGTCTCATAGAGGAAACAGGCTGGAATGGGTACTGTTGGTATGATGTTCAAGGGCTGAAATAGTCCTATCTTTGTAGGATGCAAGTTTGCCCCTGCTGCCCTTCTGTTTAGCAGAATCATCATGCTATTGTCTGTGTCAAGACTAAAACTTTAATGACTTCAATGACCCATAATTTATGTTATGTAATGTTTTGTAATTCTGACTGGCAGTAGCAGAGCCAGGTTTTGAGCACTTGGAGCGTGGGTTGAGGGGAAGGATAGGTATTGGTGGTGCCACCTTCAGTTATACCTACTGGCTTGAAAATGTACCACACATTGACCTAAAGGCTGCTGGGGAGGCACTTGCCTCCCCCATTATGTCCACCACTTCGAAGAGAAAGGGTGCTAGTACTAAATCATCTACAGAGTTGTAGCCCTGGTTTGCATTTACAAGGCCTTCTGTGTTCAGACCCTGATGTAAACAAACAAGTAGCACTTCTTACTGGGCCAAGAGATCTCTGAAAGATTTGGAGCCCTTTGATCCTGCAGGCAGCACAGGTAGTCTAAACCAACCATCTCTACTAGTCACCTAGATAGCAGTGTCCTAACTCACTAGCAACCAATAAATATAACCGCATCAGTAGCACATTATAGGAATGTCAAGTACATTAAAATGGATGGAAAGTTCTAAGGGGTCTTGGCCCCTTTTGTGGTTAATTCACTTTTGTGGTTAATTCATATTAAAATTGGAAGACAAAAGGCCCCAAAAAGCCTACTATGGAGCTCTTGCTTCTCTGTGAATAAAGTGTTTTGAATGTCTGTAAATGTCTAAGGTCTTTTCTACTGAAACCTAGTGACTAAACATTTACTGTTCATGAAAAACATGTTCTGAATTAACAAACTGACTATATCAAAACACAAGTATTAAAAGCACTGGAAGCTCTGCCTACAACTATAACTTCACTTTTGATATGTACAAAAAAGAGTGACAAATTTGGGACAAATACACTTGGAATATAGTTGATCAGATACATATTAAGATTATGTGGAACCAGAAACAAACTTACTGTGCTCCCCTTCCACATTTAACAGTTTGCAAACAAGCTGTTCAAATTCTGATCCAACATTTACATTGGTGCTCCCAGCAGCTACAGTCAAATGATAAAGCCAAGTGTCCTATAAGACAAAAACAAACAGAACCCAATCATCATTCCAAGCAGATTTTTGAGAGTTTAAAATATTAAATATTTTATTGAAATTTTCCAAAACAAAGAACTTCAAAAATATTTATTTTCAAAAATTCTACAGATGAATTTGGCACTCATGAACAATATCAATTGCTTCATACACACAGATTCTCAAGAAAGCTTAGCCAAAACATCTTAATTCTGACTTGCAGCAAGCTTTCTAGTCTACATATAGGTGTCTTTTGAGCAGAAAGTGCACTCAAGCCAGATGTGATGAATGTTCAATAGAGACTAGGAAGAGGGCACACACCTTATTTTTTTACATGTAGTTGAGACAGAATTTAAATGACTGAAAACTGAATTGCGGGGCACTAACTCACTAAACCACTGAGTCATCTTATAAGAAAGCTTTTCTCCCCACCTCAGAGTAGTGTTATACCTTCCTGTGAAGGCCCAAGGATTTCCCCTTATTTTACTTCCCTATCGCTGATCAAGGCCTTATATTAAAATCACCATTCATTTTAGCCAAGGAGAGCAGAACTGAGTCAGCGATCATCAAGAGATGCAAAGTATTCCCTCCTCTCCTCTCTAAGAGGCAAATATGATGTCTTTGTATTAATTATTGCCCTTCCCACCTGGGGAATAAGATCAGGAATCAAAATGAGGTCTACAAGACTGTTAAAACTTTTATTTTATAATGCTCTGAAATAATCTCTCTCATATTATTCTTGTTAGTCTTCCCCTTAGTGTACACTAGTTACCATTACTGCAGAAAATGGGCAGTAAGGATAGGAGTCCACACAGGAAAATCTACTGACATTTTCCAGATACCTTAAATGGGGTCAGTTAACTATAGTGATCACTCAAACTCTGATAAGTATGTGTAAAAGTGTGACCATTTGTCTGTTAGATCAGACCACCTTCTAGATGGTCTAGCAAAAAAGCCCCTTGTCTCTGACTGTCCACATCTTACTCACTGCAGAAAATGTTCATAACACAGTACCATAATTACAGCTGTCTTACTGAAACTTAAGAGATAGGGTACATTTACTACCTTCTCATGTTTCGATCCTATAAGAAGATAGGTAGGTCCTTGCTCTTTAGGATGGATAAGAATGGTATAATGTGTTGATAATAGACTGCGACCACTGGCCTCATAATCTTCATCTGAATCACATGACCTGTCAACTTCTTCAACTTTAGCCTCCCAAAGCTTGATTTGACCCAGAGGAAACTAAAAGTAAATACAAGAAATAGTCAGGGAGCAAATATACATCTTGGATAACATCAGTTTTACAGTTCTTGATCTACAAATGAAGAGAAACTGATAAACTATAATCAACATGTTTTGAACATTTGACATTGGGAAAGTCCATAAAATTCTATTCTTTTAAGGTCACTAAGAACTGTAGCATAAGCCACCTTCCCAGTTTACAATCCTGGAGGAGAGGAAGCGTGATCTTGTCATTAAAGCACAGTCCTAGGAATAAGAAGACTTCAGTTCTATTCCCACCTCTGCTACAATATATCTACAGGATATATTGTTCTTGATAGTTGCACATGGAATGCGCAACCTATCTGACACAATAGGTCTTGTCTCTGGGAGAAGATGCAACCCTTGAGATATCCCAGGCCCAATCCATTTGAGGATTCTCAAGCTCAAGACCAGGATGCTGAATTTAAACTTAGGGCATCTCTACATGTACAGTGCTGCAGTGGCGAAGCTGCACTGAGGCAGCTGCGTCTCTGCAGCACATCTGGTGAAGATACTCGTATGTCAACAGGAAAGCTCTCCCCCGTCGGCATAATAAAACCACCTTCGCAAGTGGCAAAAGTTCTCCCACCGACATAGTGCTTTCCACACCGATGTTTATGTGGTGTAACTTATGTCACTTAGGGGGGTGGCTTATTCACAGCCCAAGCAACGTAAGTTCTTTCAACATAAGCTGTAGTGCAGACATAGCCTTAATCTCGTATTTGATGGGGCGTCACTGTGGCAACTGGAGCATCACTATTGCTGCCATTGGATCCTTTTCAGTGTCTTCAATTTAATTCTCAGGTATAGTGGATTGCAGTATTTAAGCCTGGAGGTTACAAATGCATATATGACTATGGTCAAGTCCTCCTCTGTCAGGATAGATCTAGTCTATCAGTCAGCTATCGGTGAAAGAAGCAGTTTTTCATAGGTGTAACTATGTGGGCATCCACTATCAATGAGGAATACCGAAGGACACAAATACTACATACCATTTTCACAATTAGCAGGTGGGCTTATGCCCTCTAAAGAGGATGATATCATCATGCTGGCTAGTTTCTTGAAAGATCTCCCTTTCCCTACCTTTGTCTGGAGTATCATTTGTGTACTGCTGTTTATCAAGGCTGTGGTATCTTAAGACCATATATTTAATATGATGAGTGAGGGAAATGAGACTTGAGGAACTTGAGGAGCATCTTCCCATCACTCTGAGCTGAGTCTGATAGAAAGGATAGGAACCATTTCAGTGTGCTGCCACATACACCAGGTAAGAATTTGAGATAAGCCAGCACAACTTCATGGTCTATGGTGTCCAGTGCTGTGGAGAGATCCAGCAAAAAGAGAAGGGATATTTGTCCATGACCAAGAGCAGGTTGTGCACCATATTTATGGCACATTATTGGGCGGGAATGTTTCTTAAATATCACCAGAGACCAGGTGTAGTTGATGCTGACTCTTTGCCGGCTTCTCAATAATCTTGTTGTTAAATTGGAGATTAGGTACTGGGAAGTAGCTGGCAAGTTTGATTGCATCAAGAATTGTCATCTTGGATGCTGATTGGAAAATGAGTGTTTTAACGTGAGTGGTAAGGTACCCCCTTTGAAGAAGGCATTGGCTGTTAGTGAAGGATGCATATTTCTTGGTTGTACTTCACTAACCAGAATGGACATGGGTCAAAGATACATGTGCTGGCTTGCCTTTCCTGTAGTGCTTCTTAATTTCTTCCTTTATGAACCGGCCAAATTCTGAGAAAGGGGCTGTTTAATCCTAAGGTTCAGAGATGCCATCTCAGTTCCAAGAAACCTTTGCTATGAAGTACTTGTGCTAAACAGTATTTTTATTAAACTTAAATTAGGTTTACAAGAAGCTGTGTTGACAGATGATTTCAGTTAGTGTAATCCTTCTCCATTGTTTGGCACATGGTTTTCAAAACAATAATGCTATTTTGAATCCTTTTAACCAAATGGACTCCATTAATGTAACATATACAGCAGTTTACATTACTGAATGCCTCACAGGCTCTTTATTTCTATACACACATTCCATTGTAATATAAACATGTTTTCAGTTAGCAACTCCTTGAATACTGAAAAATAAATCAGTTTTGTCTTTGCATATGCAGTATTTTTAAAGTACATTCTGATTATAAAAGCTGCACTTCTTCCACATTACCATTTAATAAAATAGTTGTTCATTTTGGTTTAAAAAACTGCAGTAAAACTTACCCAAATGTTAGACAACTATTTATGATGAGCCAGCTAACTGCCTATGTATTTCTAAAGGGCCTGCTCACAAGGAATAATTTTCAAAGATAAGAACTTGAAAATGCTTGTACTTTAAACATACAGATTTCTTACTATAATTGAGGTGAAAACAAATTTGTCATCAAATCTCAGTCAATGTTTACACTGAAAATGTAAACATACCTTTTCTTAGTAGCTTCTCTGTAAAATGAGTTAGAAATTAATATTCTGAAATGAAAGTTTTACTGGATTTTGGAACATTATAGCACTGGTATACTTTCAAAGAGTAATATTAAATAAACAAAAATCCTGAAGTATGGCTTATTACTACTTGTTACAATGTACAGTACCGTAAGTAAGCACTACTTTACTAGTTTAAATTTTCCACTTGCCTTCAATGACATTACTCACACTGCAAAGTTACTCATATGGCTTAGTGTTGCTAGGATCTGGCCCTAAATCAAGAACAAACAGCAGGAGGCAACAGGGAGAAGAAGAAAAAGGGAAGGATGATGGAGAAAACAATATGCCAGATCTAAAGCCCAGTGAAATCACTATTAAGCCTGACATGGTTACATGCTTGTTTAGAGGATAATGTATATGTACGCCGAAAGTAACAATGGAGGTTCTCTGTGCTGCTTCTACTATTATTATTTTAATGATTTAATGGAGTCAATACACAGTCAACTGGCTATTGAGTTTAACTTTAATAAGGTTTGAAGTGAGTGAAATAAAATATACTAAAACTCAGCGGTTAACAATAAGACTGCTCAGATATCACTAAAATCCCCATTTTCCATCTCAGCAATGGAGACGTTTGGTCAGAGCAGTGGGAGAATGCACTGCCCAGAACGGGGGGGTGGGGCGGCATATTTCTGAGAAATGCTCCCCCATCTCAACAGGCGATGAGCTGCAATACTGGTTGGACCAGAAAAATGGATGCATCACTTTCAGAACGCGGGAACGGAGTAAAGCATGTGACCACAGATGGAGGAGCTGGGCCCCTTCTCTTCCTTGGGTTCTTGCATCCCACTGGCTGTTTGTGGGAGTGTGGGAGCTGACTGGCCCCTGCACTCCCCCTCCCAACAACCAAAACTTTCCCCCAGTCATCCTGAGTCCCTTGCCTCTTCAGCTGCCCTGCCCAACCCCAGGAACTCAATAGGTGCCCTGCCCTCCCTTTAGTTGTAGACAGTGAACTATGCTCCCAAAAAAACAGACAGACAATCAGTCAAACCTACAGCATCTTGGAATCAGGAAGGATTTTTTCCCCACTGGGCCAAATAATTGGCAGTGGTCCAGTGGGTTTTTCACTTTCCTTGCAGCACTGTGAAGGCACAAGTGGGGTAAAGAAGACGACCTGGATGTCTGTATATTGCGGGATAATATAGGAAGGTTCAACTTGTTGCAACATGAGGCTGAAGTACAGGGAAGATAAAGGCTAAAAGGGCCAGCTGCAGAGATCAATGAGACTGAAGATTTATGCTGGTGGACCTGTAAGGAGAAGAGGAGACCTGAAGTCTTTGTAGACCAAAGTTCCCCCTTTAGTACCCTGAACCCCCCTTAGGGGTGAAAGGTGAGAGGACTTTAGAAGTGAGCTAAGTCCAGGGGGATAGGCTGAAGAGTCTACCCTCAGTTATTTGTTCTATGGTAGGAGCCTGTAACCCTGCACTAGGCTCAGTTAAATGCCTGGCATGAGATGGGTAGGCATATACTATTCATAACCAGTGTTAGTTAATAAAGTTGCAGCATCTCGATTAAAAATCCACCTAGTGTCTATCTTTCATACACCTGAGAGTCCTGAGCAAACAAGTCACATTATTTTAACCATTAGAAAGACATACCTTATCTTCTTGACTACGGAAATAGTAAAGAGTTTTTCCAACCAGAGTACACCACACTCTTTTGGAGTATCCATGTTTCACCTGAAATTACAATATAGTTAAGTACAAATTATTTTTAATGTAAAACTTTTTTCTGAGATGGGCCCAGCCAGTGAAGCTTAGATACATATTTTAATTTCTCAGAATTCTGATGGCTGGAATAAAGAATTCCTGTAAAACATTACTATAAATATAAAAATTTGAAGCTGCATGACTTTCTGTATTACAGGCATTACAATTAAAACATAACAGGCCTGATTCAAAGCCCATTCAAGACAGCAGTAGTCTTTCCATTGGCTTTGGATCAGGTCCTACATAGAAAAAGCTGAGGAAATAAAAATTGGAGGGGACACTCAAACTACTACAACTAATGGTAATTAGAACTCTTATAGTGTCTTACACCCAAGAATTTCCAAGCACTTCATGAAAATTAAGTATCAAAACCCATATGAGGAAGGTAAGTCTTAACATCCCCATTTTACAGCGGAATAAAAGCAAAGGCACAGAGAGATTAAGTTATGTCACACAGTAAGTCAGCAACAGTCAGGAGTAGAAGCTGAGAGTCCTGACCACCGAGTTCTCTGCTTTAATCACCAAATCAGATTCTCGCCCATGCTAACTTTGACTAACATCATTCCTTTGAAGAGATGAAAACTAGCTGGTGAATGGAGTGGGATAACTGAGAGTAAAGTTGGAGAATAACTGAGAGTAAAGTTCGAGTAAAGAATGGAGTGGGATAACTGAGAGTTGCCTGCTTCCCCCAGGTCCATTGAGTAAATTAGCACAAGGTAGTGCTAAGTGAGTGCATCTAGCACTCAAGAAGTCTGGTTATAACACAACAGCCATGGGAGCTGAAATGAAGTTCCCCTTTATTCCCCACTTATGAAGTGGCATCACTAGCTTTTTGAATGGGGAAAAACATTTTAGAACAATCTCTAGCAGTAAGGTTATTGTCCCATAACTGCACAGATTAGGACAGATAGTTTCCTCATTCCTACCTATTCTTCAATTCTCATTAAACCATTGTAAAGAATAAAACAGACACCAATAAAATTTTTTTCAGAGACAGCTGTGAAACATAATGCTTTCTCACTGATATCACTGAAAAAAAGGGATGCTCTTTAGGGATATAAAGGGATGATGTGACCTAGCTGGGAAATCATTACACTGGCTCAATGGTTAACTTTTTAATTTATTAAATATTTCAAAACTTTATATTTCTAAATAAATAAGGTAAGACAGTCTTGTATTCACTCATAAGTATCTACTGTAATTGATATTCTATTTATGACCAAAAACAGCTGGTTTTAGAAGAGCATATGAAGTGACTGTATTCATGAAACCATGAACTTGAAAATCTTCTTTGTTTGTACCTCGTATAGTTATAAGACAAATACACCTGAAAAATAGGTAGAGAAAAAAGTTGTTCATCTCTATTTTTTCATGTTTGCTTTGTGAATTAGATAGCATTTGGTCTACAATCAATTTAAAAAGTTAAAATCCTAAAAAATCTGTTTTATATAAATTTTAATGGAAATATTAAAAGAATCTATGCCTTACTGTAAAAGTAAAGGAAATTAAACAAGAATAAAAGAAAAGCTACAGTTTAATTTAAACCTATGAAAGCAAACCAATTCCTCTTGTTCTGTTAATGCTTTAAAATTACAATTATAAACAAATTCCACCACCACCACAAGAAAACCCTTAATGGATTTGAACAAGCCTTGGTAAAAGTTAATTGCCGGAAGGCTTCAGTAGGCTGTCGTAGCAAACCAACTATACTCATAAGTACAAAATACTGATGACGCTGAGGAGGAGGTGGCACTTTGCTGTGAAACAGCTATTGTTAAAAGCAACAGAAGAATTGATTCATCTTTAAATTTAAGCTATTTTAAATTAAGAATGGAAAGTGCAGTTTGTACCACAGTGTAACACCAAACTGAATTCAAACAGGGTAGAGAATCTGCATATCAAGTGATAAAAATAAGGAAGGTCTAGAATACATTCGTATAGACCAACATTACACTTTCATTGACTTTGCTATCTTAAAAACAGAAAGCCCCTTCCTGGTACTTCAGGCACTAGGCTCAAAATTTTCAAACACAGGTGACTAACATTACCTACATCCATGTTTAGGGTACTTAAATGAGCAGTCTGATTTTTTTTTTCCCAGAGGTGCTGAGTGTGAGACCCAGATTTTAAAAAATTGGCCTAATTTTCTGATTACTAGGTAAATAGATTGGGTCAGATTCTCTGCTGTGCCCCAGCCCCTTTGTGCTGCTCTGGAGGTGCAAAGGGACAGGAAAACAGATCGATCTGGCCAGCTGATCACTTTCCCGGCATAAAGGTATACACAGCTAGTGCAGAACTAGGTCCTGCACCACATTCCCACCCAACCCTGATACTGGTGGCATCAGGAGCATGTACATGACGGGATCATGCTGAGCTCTGGCTGTCCCCACCTCATGTATACTCCCTTGAGACAACTGTCAGCTGAATCTCTGCCATTAAGGGCTTTTCCATTAGTACTGACACAATACACAGACATATAGCATATTTAATAAGAAGCTGGAAGGTGTTTCATTCTTCACAGATCAGAGGAGAACCTAAAGGTGAAGCCCCTGGTAAACTGCAATAGTTTCTACATTCCTGTGACTACATTAATGATAGACAGTCGAAGAGCAACATCTAAATCTGATGAGTAAATTAACCTTAACATAGTATATTCCCTCACTCTACACACCATCCTCATTATCTTGAAATATCTTGTTTTGACTGCTGATGTTGGAAAAAAGAGAGTGCCTCTTACACAAATGTTTAAATTGAGGCATGTGCTGAATCAGGGCCCTAATGATGTACAAACAGAATTCAGCATGGAAGGTAGTGAATCAAGTGGCCAAATGAAAAAGACTTGCCAACTTAGATTTTTATTATGGTATAAGAGGAGTAGGCAGTCCTTCTGGTTTATTCACATTGTAAGAGACGCAAACCTAATAGCACGTCTACTTTAATCTATTTACTCTTATGCTAAATATTTATAGTACATGTACTTTTGGACTTTAATTTTGGATGTCCCTCAAACAGCACTTTTGCAAAACCACACAAGGGTCAATGCCAAATACTGCAGCCAACTTAGATACTACTGTACAAAGAAGTCCTTGTTAAAGATCCAATTATGCTCCTGTTGAAACCAACTGGAGTTTTGCCACTGACGTCAATGGAAGGACTGGTTACTAAAATTAGTTTACTACAGGTGTTTTATACAGTTCTTGTTGCCTTTCTTCACTTAGAGATATTAAGCAGAAATATTTTTAAAAATAAAACCAGAATAAAAATCCTTTGTTAGGGAAATAAGTGTCCCTACCTTGGTCAGCAATCCTTTCATGGCTGGCTTCACATCAGGCTGTATGAAAAGTGGACTAGCAGCCTGAACTTTAAGAACATTCTGCAGTACTTTGATCCACTCTTCTAAGATGTTTGGCGAATCTGCAGTCAGGTAGTATGTTCGTTTTTCTGTGATCAACTAAATAGTGACAGAAAAGATGCCTTCAGTTCTAGGAATATGATGCATTTCAACTTATTTAAAACAATACACATTTATAAATACAAAATATTTGCAACATTTTTACTGTCAATTTTCAGAGTAGAACCGCTTAATGGCCGTGCAGAGCAGGCAGCCCTATAGTTGAGATCTCATTTGAAAGATCCCCCTATAGTAAATTACATGGAATTCATTTTACCTAAGTTGGAATCACAACTGGTGGCATGTGAACCTGTGGTTTCAGAGTGCTTGGAGCACAAAGCCATTCCCTCTGGGTTACATGTTACAGGTAACAATCTTACCTTGACAAGAATATGAAAAAGATAATCCTATATAGTCTTTTCCATCTCCAGTTTCTATGATTGAAACAATCCCTCCCCCCTCAGATGGAGGGCACTGACTGCCTCCAAAAGGAAACATATTTGGAGGAAGTGTCACTTTTAGGGGTGGAAAGAGACAACCCTCTAAAAATACAAGGAGATAAGGAAGCACCTGAACTGTTTGTTTTCCATCACCTCTTACAATGTGGCTGGATACGCTTAACTCAATTTGACCTTGTGGCTTTCGAATTACATCACTCTGTGTGAAAGAATGGGAAAAAAAGGATTATTCATCTGTAATAGTAATACAATACTGGTATAACACATTTAATACTTGATCACTGGAAGCATCCAGCACCTAGGACGGGGCAGGCAAACAGACCATTTAATCCAGCCCTCAGCTCCTGCCGGGAAGCAGGATCAGGGTTGCCCCGCTCCAGCCGGAGAGCAGGGTCAGGGGCTTGCTCCACTCCGCGCGGCTCCCAGGAAGCAGCCGGCATCACTCCCCCCTCCAGCTCCTACATAATATGTGGAGGCATGGCCAGGTGGCTCTGCACGCTGCCCTGTCTGCAGGCACTGCCCCCACAGCTTCAATTGGTTGCGGTTCCCGGCCAATGGGAGCTGCAGGGGTGGCACCTGTGGACGGGGCAGTGCACAGAGCCGCCTGGCTGCACCTCTGAGCCAGAGGGGGGACATGCCATTGCTTCCGGGAGCTGCTTGCAGTAAGCGCCGCCCAGAGCCTGCACCCCTGAACCCTCCCCCCAAGACCCAATCCCCTGCCACAGCCCTGATCTCCCTCCCGCCCTCCGAACCCCTTGATCCCAGCCCAGAGCCCCCTCTTGTACCCCAAGCCTGTGATCCCCATCCCCATCCCAGAGCCCTCATCCCCCCTGTGCCCCAACACCCTGATCCGCCTCCAAACCCATTGGTCCCAGCCCAGAGCACCATCCTGCACCCCAAACTCCTCATCCCTGGCCCCACCCCAGAGCCTGCACCCCCAGATGGAGCCCTCACACCCCTCCCCTGCAAACCAGCCCCCTACCCCAGCCCTGATCCCCCTCCCAGCATCTGAATTCCTTGGTCCCAGCCTGGAGCCCCCTCTAGTACCCCAAACCCCCCATCCCCAGCCCCAACTCAGAGCCCTCTCCCCCCTGTACCTGAACCCAGAGCCTACTCCCACACCCTAAACTCCTCATTTCTGACCCCACCTCAGAGCCCACACTCCCAGCCAGAGCCCTCACCCTATCCCGCATCCATACCCCTAATTCCGTGAGTATTCAAGGCCCACCATACAATTTCCATACCCCGATGTGGCTCTCAGGCCAAAACATTTGCCCATCCCTGACCTAGCAGGTACAGTGCCCTGAAATCCCATAAGATAAAAGTTGAGGGTGTTCAAAACTTTGAGGAACTGGGCTCTTTATTATGAAATGTTTAATTTAATGTATTCAAATGAAGAAATTTATTTTTCCATCTGGCAATTTTAGAGTCATTTAGAGGAATCAGGAACTAAACAGCAAACACATTACTCATACTCACCGGAGATTTGTAGTACAATAACTCACCGCCTTTGAGCACAAACCATCGTCGTTTCCAGGTTTTTACTTTGCCACCCATTTTTAACAAATATCCAGATTTTTCCAATGGCTCCTGATTATTTAAAATAAAAAATAAGGGATGTAATATATTATAACAAGGTATTTTGCCAAAGAAAAAAATGCCTGCATGGTAAATAATAATTATTACAATACTTTAGCTTTTTATAGTAGAAAGATCCAGTTTTTACATGCATTAAGATTCATGAGAGACAAAGTATTTTTCCTATTTTACAGTTAGACAGAGGTACAGAGATTTGATGCACAGTAAGAGCTAAGAACAGAACCCAGGACTCCTGATTCCCAGACCCAAGCTCTAAGCATTATACAACATTTTAATTAAATAATTATAAAAACCATTCCACATAAAGCTTGTCATTTTAAAAATATATATGCTCAACCCCTAACTTCTGGCCTAACCGACTGAACAGTCCCAGAGAATTATAATTCCGCAGCTGCACACCAACACATCTTTAGTGCAAACACCAGCAAAACAAAGCTCAGGGTTTGCTCTCTGAGAAAAGTGTCAGGAATTGAGGGATATGGTTCTCATCCCCAATCAGCCAAGCTGCTTGGATACCCAGGCCACCGTCATTAATACAAGCGGTAGTGAGGAATACAGTTGCAACCTGTTACCCAACACTGTGGGTTTGGATTCTGTGATCTGTGCAGCATGCAGACCCACTGACCACACGTCTGATATGCTCACAGTCCCCCACATCCTATGTGAGGAAGTTGCAGACACCCCATCTATGGACATCTTCTGTACTGTATACAAGGTGGTACGTAATTCTCCCTACCCCTGACCCTCTAGTGGGGCCTCTGCTGTTGCTGGTGCTGAGGCTGCTCCTCTGTACACCCAACCTGGTTCTTTTACGCTGTGTTTAGATATTTCACACACAATAGGTCACCCCAAGTCAGCATATGGGTCATTTAATGAATCTGAACACACTGCTACTTGTAATCATTACACTGTGTGCCAAGTAAATTTAGTACTGGGCTTTGTTAACATTAGGTGTAGAAGAAAGAAATACTATTATTCATTGCATAACTTTGGTACTCACATTTTTTCCATTATCACTAGATGAGGAACAGGTTTTAGGGAGTTTCTGCTCTGGCTCTGAATAGTCTGTATCTGTTGAGTAGGCATCAGGGGGAATAGCATAGTCACTTTCTGAGGTCATAGAAGACAAAGACACACCTGAGCAAAAAGGCAAAAAAGATGCCAAATGTATATTTCTTTGCCATCATATTTTAGATATGAGAAATCGGGCACGGGTATGGAGGGAACAGCTGAGCTGGGAGTTGTTGACAAACTAAAATATTAATAGCATTCCAGGGGAATTAAATATTTTTGATGAGAATATCAAGCAGTGCAAGTAAATTCCTTAAAAGTAATAAGGAAGTGTTTATTTAGGAATTTGGCAATGCTCCTGCCACATAAACATAAAGAATGCCAAGCACAATGTGAAAAATGTTATGTTCAAGAACATGATTAAAAGAAATTTAATATTTACTGGTTGTAAAATATTCTTAAATTTCAACTTATTATCTGAACTCAAAGATATATTGGGAAAAATTAAACTTTCTCACATGGTCTACAGTTTTCAGCTACTGGAAAATAATTATTTAAATAGACTACTGTAAGTCATCAACTTTGGAAGGCTTATTTGACTTTCAAGTGAAATCTGCAGCCACTGAAATTTACAGGGATCGATTCTTGACTCTTCTGTGCAACTGCAGCAATGTAAATGGTCCTTAGAATGCTGTAGAAACTCCTGGACAATACTTTACAGCATAAGTGGATTTCCAAATGATGTAGAGTTGCTGCAAAAACTTTATCCTTCCATCTCTACAGCCCCCAGCATAAGGGGCAAGCCAGAGCCACACTTTAGCTATTCTCAGCTAGTGGAGAGCAGCCAGAGCACAAGTTAGAGCAGTCCTAAGGCTGCCAGCAGCCCATCATTAATTTCTTCACTTCCATAAATCAGGTTCAGTATATATGACAATGTCTCTTTGTCATTCTTTAATCTTCAAAAAGAAACAGTGTTCTCTAACTCCATCTCTCTCTGACAATGTGCATAAGAGAGTGATCCTCAGCACCTCAACAATCAAATTGAATTAAACCATGAAACGGGGATTCACAATATGAACAGGCTGTTAGTTATGAATTAAAACTAAAATTATTCCAAACAGGTGTGCAAACACTCCCGTAAGAAACAAAAATATAATACTGCCACATCCTGTTGTCACTGCTTCATCTAAGAGCAAGATATCAGGAGAATCTTTCTTTCAAAGGAACAAAATTCCAAAGGAAATAATTCAGTGATTCCATAAAGTCATCAATTGACTACACTTGCCCATAATTTCAACAGCCATAGATCAAATATTAATTTTCTACCCGAAACACACTGAAGCCCATATTCCTTACAGTCAAATGGGGCTACTTAATGACTTATGAATGAAGGAAAATATTTACAGTCTCTTGTTTAAAACATTTAACTGTTTACATATATATCTTTTAAATGCCATCAGATTTAATAAGTTCTGTTAAATCACCACACTTAAGAGTTCTGCAGTAGATCACTAGCATTGCTGTACATCATATTACGTCTCTGTCTATTTTTTGGTGATCAAGTGTGGGATCTTCATGCTAAAGTATAAATGATTTTTCTTTCTTTTTTCTTTATCATCTGGTTCTCTCAGGTAGTTAGTTGCCTGTATGGCAGATGAATTGCCCAAAGGTCTGTCATGTGCTTAGATTATAGATGAGCTGTCTAAATTGCCTTTCCCTGCCACTCTTATTTTCTTTGACTCGCAATGAATGTGGGGAATTTTTGTACTGTCAGTTATGAATAAGAGCCTGTGCAAATTTTTTCCTGTCAACAAACTGTGTATTCAAATCCAGTTTCAGAATAAAAACAAGTTTTAGCCCACGTCAACCTGTTTCTATCAAAAACCACATCCCGTTTTTGCCCTGAATGATTCACTAATATTAAAACAAACTCTTTGCTTATTCATCATAATCGGAAAAAACATTTCCAAATGTGAAACAGTTTCCTTTTGAAAAGATTTACTTAAAACTACTGTTCAACTTGGAAGAGTTACTGTGTAACATTTTTCAGAGTAACAGCCGTGTTAGTCTGTCTTCGCAAAAAGAAAAGGAGTACTTGTGGCACCTTAGAGACTAACCAATTTATTTGAGCATGAGCTTTCGTGAGCTACAGCTCACTTCATCGGATGCATACCGTGGAAACTGCAGAAGACATTATATACACACAGAGACCATGAAGCAATACCTCCTCCCACCCCACTGTCCTGCTGGTAATAGCTTATCTAAAGTGATCATCAAGTTGGGCCATTTCCAGCACAAATCCAGGTTTTCTCACCCTCCGCCCCCCCAGCCCCCACACAAACTCACTCTCCTGCTGGTAATAGCCCATCCAAAGTGGCCACTCTCTTCACAATGTGTATGATAATCAAGGTGGGCCATTTCCTGCACAAATCCAGGTTCTCTCACCCCCCTCCAAAAAACCACACACACACAAACTCACTCTCCTGCTGGTAATAGCTTATCCAAAGTGACCACTCTCCCTACAATGTGCATGATAATCAAGGTGGGCCATTTCCAGCACAAATCCAGGTTCTCACCCCCCCCACCCCCATATACACACAAACTCACTCTCCTGCTGGTAATAGCTCATCCAAAGTGACCACTCTCCCTACAATGTGCGTTTGCACTGTAGGATTCTGTTTATTTTGTTTGATTAATTCCATAAAATATTAGCTGATTTTACAAATAAAAATATTGTTTTCGTAACTTCCAGACCTGTAAATTCATCTGGGTTTTGAGAGTCAAGCTGGGCTCTTTCCTCCTAAAATAATATCAGTAATTATAATACCATAGGCCAATATACCCTTAGTTTTACCTGTGCAATCCCACTATCTTCAAATTATGCATTATAAATAAGAACACATGCTCAAGGCTGTGAAGAAAGACTTCTGAATGTGAAACAATGCAGGGCTATCTTCTTGAGTCTCCAGAGACAGCATGAAATAATAGGCCAGATTCCATGATTGCCTACAATATTGTAAATCCGCAGTGATTCTAATCAATTCAATTAAGATAGATTGGTGTAGAAACTAGTGTGAGAAACAACTCAGGCCCAAAGCTTCGACAGGTATCAACTTAACTATCAGCAAAGATAAGTCTGGCAGGGAAGTGGGAGAAAGACTTAAGCCCTTTTACACTAGTGCAATCCAACTGCAGCATGGATTTGCACTGACACAGCTTAGGTGTAGCTACATCAATATAACTACATCAGTGCAAATAAGCCCTTACATATCTTAGCGGGCACTTGGCATGGTAGAGAAATTGGGTATGAGAGAAACAAACCCAGTCAGGGAGGGCTTCAATACTTCCCACAATAGGAGCGCTTTAACAATTATGTTCTGTTTCCCCTATCAGAGGACCAACCAACCAAACCAAATTGAGGAGAAAGAATTAGGTTAAGGACAATTCTAGAAAACAAGAATGTTGTATACATTCTATGCAAGGCAGAGTTTATTGGGGAAACTTAACAGGGGCCTGTGGTTGGCACTCAAATTCTGCTAATCCATTGACTACATGTGCCTGAGTATTACATAAGTGAAACTCTAGTTAGTTAGCAACTGACCTTGTCCAATCAGAGTAAGTAAATAACAATAATATTTTGATATCTGTAACACTATACTATCAGAGCATCTCAAAGCAATTTACCAACAGAAAATTAAGGCTCACTTCACCCCTGTGAGGTAGGTAAATGCTATTCCCTTTTTCCAGAGGGGGAAAACACAAGCACATGGAGGGTAACAGACACTTGTGTGCCAGGGACTAACTTCAGTTCAGCCTCTTCCTCTCTTGGCACAGGTCTCATGGGATGCACTATAAAACTGACTGCTTTAGAGGCAGAGAGGATGGAGAATGCCTTTAAGAAGGTGGGCTTCACACTATGAGATCAAAGAACTACACTGAATTCCTCTGCTGTCTGATTAGGTTAAATTATTACCTTATAAACTTAAGGAAAAGATTTTGCTGACTCTCACTATTTTTTTCTGCTCAGTTATTCCATCTAGTTACAGTCAAAGGTCACAAAAATCCACAACACTTCAGGGAACAGAACCCAGATCCCCTGACACCCCGCCTTGTGCTTTAATCGCAAAATCATCTTTCCCCTCAAATGACAAGAAGATACTACAGCAATACCTTAGAAATACATATAAGTATTGGTAATCAAAAAAAGGAAAGCTGCCCATTCTCCTGCCAGGTTGCTTTGGTTTCAGCTCTGATATGTGAAAATTATAACAAACGAGCTAGATCCATGTTCAAGGCAACCATATTTTAAAAATGAGAAATAAATTGATATGAAGAAGAAACAATGCACGTGCTCCAAAATCATATTAAGCCTCTCAAAATATTTGTTTTTATGGTTTTTGCCCACCTCGTTTCATGGCCCTGGGGCTACCTGGGCCACTTCTACTTCGAGAGTCTGATTCTGAGGTCCGTGAGCTGGATCGGGAGCTGTCTTCTTCCTCTGATCCCGAAGAGTCATCTAAGAATGGGCTGTTGCTTATTTGAGTTGCTTTCTACAGAAATTAACATACATTCTTTGAAACTTTATGCAAAATATACTACTTTATGGATGTATTTATTTTATTGGCTTTTAAAACAGCCTACTTCTGCAACAGGCACTATAGATGCCTACCATGCTAAAGATTTAATTGCAACAATTAAAACAAAGCGAAACCAAACCAAACCACTACCACCGATTATATACATCACCCACAATAGAGGGTGGTATAAAAACTAAAATTATTGGCACTAGCATTGTTGCCAGGAAATCTTGCCAGGACAACTACCACCAAGAGATGTAAAACGAACCCAAAAAAATGCAAATTAATCCAGCTTAAAAATACCTAAACTTTACCTTGTGCCCCAATACTCACCAAACTTTCTCTCTGGTGCACCAACAGGGAAACATGAGTACGAGGATGAGTATATTTCACTTTACAAATAAAACTCACAGGGCATGATTTAGCAGCCACCTATGGTCTAAGTTCTGGCTGAAGGTGTGCACTACTGCCTGTTGGCGAACCTGTGTTCTGGCAGACTGAGGTGGAGGTTGGCTACCCCAAAACTATGGTGAGGCTGAAATTAACACTGAGGGAATGTTCTGAGGCAGGGCTAAAAGTGAGGCAGCCACTGATCCAACATTAAACATCCATGTAGGGATGACTCCTGTTCTTGGCAGGAATCATTTGCACAGCAGGATGTGTGTGGGGTCACTCCTTGACAGAATACAGACACACATTAATGCTGCCTTTGCAGCATGTGTGTCTGCTAGGGTTGCCAACTTTCTGACCAAACAAAACCAAACGCCCTTGCCCCGCCCCTTCTACGAGGCCCCACCCAGCACATTCCATATCCTCTCCCGCTGTAGCTCACTCTCCCCCACCCTCATTCACTCATTTTCACTGGGTTGGGGAGGGTCCCTTTTCGACCAGGTGTTCAGTTGAAAACTGGACACCTGGCAACTCTAGTTCTGCCAGTTTCATCAGGAAAGGGTACTCTGTTCAATTACAATATTTGGCTTTCTACGATATGATCTTGTACATTCAATAGTTACACTGCAAGTAATGGGCTTTGTGCAGGGGGCAATCAGTTGCAACAATCTGTAGCGATCAGCCCTCCTTGTCCCAGATTACAAAATGCCAGTGAAGACACTTCAAAGATCCTACTGCAGCCTTTCATGGAGGGGGAGGGTTTGGCTGGTGGCTCCCATTTACCTCAGGTCCACGAGTCACATAGTCACATCCCAGCAGTCTGCCCTGCCACACCCCAAATTCATCTGCATGCTACAGCAGATAAAGCTCTCATGCAGCACAGCTCCATGGCATATGGAGGATGGGGATGGCCTTTATGGACTCTTAGCATCTGCACTACCTCTGCACAGCACTGGAACTCGACTGGTTCCACTGCATTTAGATTGGACTGCAGTTCTTTCTTGGGCCCCAGGATTCAGCACATAAGTAGCAATATACAACTGAAACCCCCCCCAACACCTATCTATTACATCATTTCTGTTTAAAAACATACAGCTCTTCAAATTACAAGAGGTTGCCAGGAAACAAATAATGTTCTGATTAAATTCTGCAAGCTTCTGAAAACAAATAGCTTTGGGGTTGACACAAAGACCCTTCCAGATCTAAATCTGTAATTACAGCATTGCAACCAATGCAGCTCTTTCAATAATTAACAAGCCCTGGGAAAACCAGTAAGGGCCACAACAAAAATTGACACAGGCTTGTAACACTTTATAAGCAACAACAATTTATTTTCAGGACATTTGACATTTCCATTACTTCTGGATTTTTTACGGTCTCTAAACATGATCTTATGACAAATTTGGCAAAGTGCCATCAAGCATAAAATGCCAAGTTCTTGAATGTGGAGCTTAACAGTATGGCTTTTCACACAACTTCATTTTAAACAACAATAAGATTACCCCTTTCAGAGTTGTGTAGACTGGAGTGGTCATGTTCTTGTATATCAAAGAAGTGTATAGTCCAGATATGGTATACGAAGCTATAGAAGCAGTACCTGAAATACATAGCATAAAACACATTTCTTTAAAATTGCCCTCCAAAATTATTTAAAACATTTGGTTGGATTCTGATGTCACAGCACTGTAGTGTTATTGTCTTCACTACAGTTACTTCTAAATTATACTGGAGTAATGGCGTATGAGAAAATCATAATTAGGACCACTAGTCTTTTTGTAATGCAAGTACATTCTCTCTCTTTTGATGTCTGGTTATATAATCATCAAGAATTCCAAAGAAAGTTATAGTGAATTAAGGACTATAGTGAATTTGTACTTAAGAGGCAAGTATTCAAGAATAGGTGATAGAAATAATGAAAAGGTTAAATCTGTTTGACCATATCAAAGAAAAAATCCAAAGAAATCTTCAAAGGCATATTTTAGAGGCATCTGGGACAACTGGCCCCTTATAAATTACAGTAAGCAGAGGATTTTGGCTGTTGGTACAAAGACCCACTTACTTTTGTTAGAAGAGTCCATGTTGAAAGCTTCAGAGATTCGTAAACCTGACTTGGCTACAGCATAAATTCTGCTTTCCTAACATAAAAGCAGAGATGTTTTATTGTAGATATTAGGAAATGAAAGGTATTTCTTCCTCAAACCTCCCCTTTGCCCTCACACTGCTATAAATATGTGATATAGCAGAGTTATCAGTGGCAGCTGAAATGTGACGTTGTCTACACCATGCACCAGACCAGTGGTCTTTCAACCTTTTCTCATACAACTGTTGCCTGTGTACTAGGGAGTTCTTTGTTTTGAATACAAAAATCAGTTCCTCAAAGAATAACTGGGAGAGAACATTCTATACTAGAAGACGACTAGAAGTTCTCTACAAAGGGAGGCTACAGAAGTAGCTTTTCACCAAAAGCTGTTCAAACTATGGTAGCAAAAACCCGTAACGAAAAACTTCACATGCACAAACTGTTAAAGTAACATTAAAGTATAGTTCATCTCTGACCTAACCCCACAGTACCAACAGGCCAGGTACTTGTATTACCCTATAATTTCAGATTCTGCACTAGGTGGGCATAACAAGATAAATCATTGGCAAGAGAAGACTTTACATTCTCAGGCTGGAAGGAGCTGACTCAGAACTAAATAATTTTAAGGAGAGGACTAAAACAAATTATTAAAGTCTGACCCCTTGTGTCATGATGTAAAATTTGTATATTAATTCTCTTACGTTAAAACAATTTGTTTTAAATATCTCAATGGAATTGTAAAATTCTTCTGTAATCAGTGAATTACTACTACTACTACAGATTGAGAAATTTCTCCGAACAACTAACAGGACTAAAAACTTCTTTAAATATGGTCTGTTGTGCCAAACTATATTTACAATTATCTAATTCACAAATTATTGGCCTGGATTGTATTGCCTAGTTTTTAGAGCAAAGGACTTGGAACCAGGACTCCTAGGTTCTATAGTCATAAAAAAAAAGGTTAGTGGTTAGAGTCATTATCTAGTTGTGTGTACACAAATGAACACATGAAAATTAGATATGACTTTTTCAAAAATTGGTTCTCTACATACAAAAAAATGGCCATACATTTTTATATGGCATTTTAAAAGCAAAGAGCTCATTAGCCCATGAATAGGAGAATGGCTGTTGAATGTATGCAATTTAAATATTTCACTGATATGATTTACTCCATATTCTTCTGCAAGAGGAAAAAATACAAGATCCTAGAATAGTTATTAAAATTGAACTTGCTTCTGAGGAGTAGATAATCTCAGTTGGTATTAAAACAACAAATCATATTCCCACCATAGACACAGGTAATGAGAAAGGTACAGGAGAGAAAAGTGTAATAAAAGCAACAAGATGAGTTAATTTAAATCAGTAAAAAATATTTAATTATATTTACCCAGGAGGGGAATCGATGCAGAGGAGGAGTAGGGGGTTTGTTGCTAATTGCCTTCCTTGTTATATCACGGGACTCCTGGTCTTCTGCACTCTGTGCCTCAAAAGAGTCATAGGTAAATGCTCCATCATAATCAATCTCCATTTTCTCTAAAATGTCAGTATTTTCCCCATCCACCAGGTCGATGTCTGTTTCCTGAGGTCTCAAGGGCCGTACCATGCTTATAGCATTTCTATTTCTATCAGACACTCTGTCGGAACTCAGCTGGGGTTGGCTTAAGTGCTTTTTTGCCAGTGCTGCACTTACACTGAAAACGTTGGGAGTCCGTAACTTTGGAGGGGGCAAATTTGATGGAGAATTTGATTGTGTCACACACTGAGAATCTGTTGAAGGTGTCAGGACTGGATGCTTAGGTATTAGAGCAGGGGTTAAAATTGGACTTGGGGTATTTGCTTCACTGGATGAGGATGAATAATCTAATCTCTGAGACTGAAATTTTTTATTCAGTTCATCTGAAGAGCTATCTTGGCCTTTTCTATCAAAGGCTTCAGAATTGCTCTTTCCAAGTGGATTGGACTGACTTTTCCGCTGAGATCCTTGCTGCCAGGAATACAGCATTTTGTGCTCGGATCTCTGAACTGCAAAACTCTCCTCTTCAAATAGAGAACTACTGTCGTCAGATGCTGTCAAATACATTTCACTCCCAATTCTGCTGTATCTTGTGCTTTCTTCAGATGTCTGACTTGAAACGGTAGATGCACGCCTGGATTTTGGTCTTTTATTACCTCCTTCATCCTCATCTGAGCTCCAGTCACTACCTGTAATGCATGAGTTCTTTGATATATTACTATCTATATCTTTTGATGAATAGCTTGTTCTTGCATTTTTATTTTGTTCTGATCCACAGGAGCTTTGTTGCAATGACCTCTGACCTTTATTGCTCTCATGTGCAAGAGCAGCACGGGATATTTTCTGGATTTTTTTCTCTAGAAAAGAAATACATGAGTTTGACAGAATTACTTTTAATAAAATTAGCTGTTAAAGCAATTTATAATCAGAACTGCAAGTTTAATGTAGTTAAAGTTAAGTTCATTTAATTTTTGGTGGATGTTGTAAAAATAAACAAAAATATTTGTCGGCAAATACTACACATATTCTGGAATGTCAATAGGGATAGTGATGAACATATACTTGAAAGAAAGTAGAAATGGCATTTATCAAGGAACTGTAACAGAAACCATTCTTATATTTAGTGGTCTATCCGAAAAACTAAGAATACTAATGATGAATGTAACAAAAAGGGAGAGCAAGATGTGCCAAACTTTAAAAGAAACCAGATATGCAAGAATTTTTATGCTGAAGAGGACATATGCACTTACCCACATTAATAAATCTTAAAGATTATAAAGCTTTTCAAATGTAGGAAGGAAAGTGTGAAGATTAGATTGAGAATCAAAATATTCTGAGTTTCTATGTTATAGTTAGAAATCCCTTCTGCATGCCACTGTTTCACTCCCAGTGCTGAACGCTTAAAACCCACTGAAGTCTCATGGAAAATGTTTAGGAAAAGACATTCTGTTCAGATATAACTCTGCTTGTATTGTCTGTAACTCTTTCCCCCATTTTTGTTATTACATTAAAACATGATCATTCAGAGTTAGTGTATAGCACTGTTGTCTAGAGGTTAGAACAGGATACTTGGACTCTGGGGAGTAGGTTCTGTTTCTGACCCTGACACTTAAATCTTTGTCCTTCAGTTTCCTTATCTGTAAAAATGAGATACGTATCCACTTTTGTAATGCACTTTAGGATCCTTGAATGACAGCATCTATATAAATATTATCTGTCCCAACTGCTCATTTCCTATTTGGGACATGACAATTAGCAGCTGTAAAGAAAATCTGATGTCACAAGCAATGTTTTAAGACTTCATATGGGGAATAAGAAGCAGGAGTAACTACCCTGTTTTCTCAGGGAGTCACGGTCTCCCTGCTGCTACAAAGAGGAAGTAAACTACACTGTGTCTATATCTGTCACAGCGTACTCACCCCAACGTGTTGGCATATCTATATCACTGGGCACATTGTGGTGGGGAGAGAGTGCAGAATGGATTCAAGATGGTGCAGTTGCAGGAAATGGTGGTAAAGTGCACAGGCACAAGGGGAAGGAGGTGTCTTATGCTACTGCTTCTTTGTGCTAGTATTCAGGGTAAGCCATTATCTCACCCATTTTAATTACAATACGCTGAGTTTATCTTGCTGCGCTTGGGTTTAAAATTGACATTAGAACAGCAGTGTTAACATATAGAAAACATATGGAAAAAGTGAATGCAAAACTTTGAATATTTAATTCAGCTCATTCCTTCATGAACTTTAAAAAGAAATCTTGGGAAGTCAGATCCTAATCTTGCAGTTGAAACCAAAGGGGTGGAGCCCTGCACCTGTGCAAAGCCCAGAGACCTGTGAAATTCTGCAAAGTCATAAAGGTCAGCCACAGCAGATCAAATTGTAAGACTGGGGCCTTAATACTGTTAGATGCTCTCCCTACCTAAAGTATGTTAATTAAGAGTTTAAGCTGAAAAATTAATAAAATGAAGTCTTAAACCAAGTAATATATATCCATTTAGAAACAGATTAAACATATATTTAGATGGATTTCATTATTTTTTCTTGTCAACTAACAGCTCTGAGTATATCCCCTCATTACAGTTTTACACCCTCTTTTGCACTACAGGGCTGCATCTTGTTTTTTGATATTATTGAAATTAATGAACACTATAGAATAAATGGGGATAATCTTTTGGACAAGGCCCAAAAGCAACCTCCTCTTCTAAAGGCTACAGCAGTGATCCATCAGCATATGCACACAGCAAAATATTTAAGCAATGTACTAATGCTACATCAGAAGATTTCTAATAATACAGACGGTCTTGTGAGACAGATGAGTGCGAAAAGCTGTAGCTCACAAAAGCTTATGCCCAAATAAATTTGTTAGTCTCTAAGGTGCCACAAGTACTCCTTTTCTAAAGGCTACACCGTGTCCTATCTGAAAGTCCTTTTGTCCTATTTTGAAGGAGACTATTCCTGAACATAGCTATGTTTAAAGCAATTTTAATTTTCCACTAATTTCTTCCAGAATAAAATTAGATCAGGGTTAAATACCTAATATGTTATTACCGTCACTCAATTCTGATTCTTTACTTGATGATTTGCTTATTTCATCAAATGTAATAGCTTGCTGAGGACTTCTTGCTCTGTTCAAAAAGCATCCAAAAGTCAAACTGCTTAGTTGCTGGCCTTCCCCAGGTTTACGTGTTGAAGGGACACTTTTCTTCCCCATAATTTCTGCAAGTGTAATAATTCATAAATTTAGTGTTAACATGGCATATGCTAATACGTTTTACTCTTACACAGTCTTATTAAGTAATATTATCATTTTTAAAAACCATAATAAAACTAAATATTTTGATATTAGAAATAAAAACCTTCTTGAAATCCTCTCCATACCAAACTCGCAAACTAAATTTCCACTTACTAAAGAAATATGATTCTCCTTCTAGAAAGTAAAGAGGGGAGAAAAACTATTTCTTTTAAAATGTTTACAACAGAAAGGTGTGTTCTGAGAGACAGAGTAAAAAAGACAGTGACTATAAAGTCACAGCAGAATAACCTTGGGTATTATGTTTGCAGTTCAGCCTACATATCAATCCAGTATACACCTAAACATGATAAAAGCAGACCAACTTTAAACATGCGAGGATTTAAATGGGTACCATATTTCTTCAGATTTTCAAGGGATAATTGAGAAGGATAGGTCTAAAGTTAAAATTAGGCTCAACCTAATGACACTTTCTAAAAATAAGTGGGGTCACTCTCTTCTAGAAAAGGAAAATGTTCACTAATCATAGCCAGGAAACTCTTTGTGACAAAAACTATAAACTGATAGCTTTAAAAAAAATGTAGCAACTCCTGCTCTAAACACAAAAAGAGGAGTAAAAAGAGAGAACTGTCAAGATCTTTGTGATAAGAGTCCTCCCAAAATGGCTGGATAAAAAGACAGAACTGGATTAGATGCCCTATGGTACAAAATATAGCCACAATAGTAGTAACCTAGGAAATACACATAATGGATCTTCCAGATCACCAGGGGATAAAGAGCACAATTAAGGAAGACAAGGACATTATTAAGAAGCTACTCGGTTTCTTTGCACCTGAATTCACCACAGAGGATGATACCTACCCCAGACCTGCTCTTTTCTGGTAATAAAGACAAAATACTATCAGACATTGAGATGTTAGAAGAGGTGCTGGAACAAATTGATCATTTAAAAAAAATAAATTACCAGGCCTGAATGGTATACATCTATGAGTACTGAAGGAGCTGAAGTATGAAGTGGCTGAGCAGCTAGCAAAAATGTGCAAGCTCATTAAAAACAACTACTTTGCTAGAAAACTGGAATATTTTAAAAAGTTCTATGGGTGATCTGGGAAAACAGAGATCAGTAACCCTTACATTATTACCTGGTAAATGGGTTGAAACAATAATTAAAAATTATAATAAAACATCTGAAAGATCATGATCATTGATATGATAGGATCTAACCAGAATGGTTTCTGCAAAGAGAAATTGTGTCTCATTGATCTCTTAGAGCAGGGGTGAGGAACCTACGGCCCATGGGCCGGATCCAGCCCGCTGCTTCATTTAATCTGGCTCACAGCAAGTGTCCGTGCTGTGAGCCAGAAGCCTCGGTGCTCTCCCCCGCCCCCCTGCGGGGCTGGAGCCGTGAGCGCTGGCTTGCCCTGTTGCAGGGGGAAGATGGGGTTGCCAGGCTGTTAAAAGTTCGGTCGGCTCTGTGCAGCTCCCAGAAGTGACCAGCATGTCCCTGTGGCCCCTAGGCAAAGGGGTGATCAGGGAAGCTCCTCATGCTGCCTCCGGCCCCAGTGCCAGCTCTGCAGCTCCCATTGTCCAGGAACCACAGCCAATGGGAGCTGCAGGGGTGATACCTGTGGACATGGGCCGTGCACACTTTGCAGAGCCCTCTGGCCCCTCCGCCTAGGGTTCAGACATGGCGGCCACTTCTGGGAGTAGTGCAGAGCCGACCGAGAGCTGCCTGAGGTAAGCGCCACCTGGCCGGAGTCCGCACCCCAAGCCTCCTGCCCCAGGTCAGAACCCCCTCCCGCACCTAAACAACCTCTCAGATCCTGCACCCCGCATCTCCTCCCGCACCCCAAACCCCAGTCTTGAGCCCACTCCTGCACTTCAAACCCCTTGCCCCAGCCCGGAGCCCCAACCTGCACCCTGAATCCCTTATTTGTGGCCCTACTCTGGAGCCTAGGGGAAGTCCCAAGCCTCTGCACCCCCCCACTGGGCTGGAACCGCAAGCGCTGGCTCACCCCTCTGTGGGGGGAAGCCTTGAGCCTCCATGCCCCCCCACAGGGCTGTGTGGCCCGCAACTGATTTTTTCTGTGGGTCAGTGGCCCCTGATAGAAAAAAGTTTCCCCACCCCCGTCTTAGAGATCTGAGGATGTCAGTAAAATAGTGGATAAAGGAGAACCAGTTAACATAAGTTATTTAGAATTTCTAATGGCCTCTTACAATGTCCTTCACAAAACACTACTAAAGAAGCTAAGTAGTCAGTGGTTGAAAGGCAAAGTATTCTCATGGATCCAAAACTAGTTAAGAGACAGAAAATTACGGGCTGGAATAAACAGTCAGTTTTCATCATGGCAAAAGGTTAACAGTTGGGTGTCTCTAGGTTCCATGCTAGGTTGTGAGTTATCTAATATGTTAATTAAACATCTGGAAAGGGAGTTGAGTAGTAAAATAGCAACATTTGCACATGACAAAGTTACTTAGGTTAGTCAGGTCCAGGGAGGACTGTGAGGAAGTTTGGTGAGACCTAAAGAAGGTAGGTGAACTGGCAACGTGATGGCAAATAAAATACAGTGTTGATAAATGCAAAGTAATGCACAGCGGAGGAAAAAAATTAAATACTCAGACATCTTGCAGGGTTCTTAATTAATTGTATCAACTCAGGAAAGGGACCTGGGTGTCACTGTAGACAACTCAATGTGTGAAGCTGCGGTTTAAAAAAAAAAAAAACTGATCAGAACTCTGATCCTCAGCATGGCATAGACTGGTGGGACAGTTCCACAATGATATCCACCTATCCTTAAATGTTTCAAAGTCTACAAATCATACAATTAAACAAGTCAAAGGGAGGATATGAAAGAATCCAACCCAATCAGATTATTTGAAAACTTATTTAAGAAAATATTGATACATTCAGAAACAAATAACTATAAAGGTCCAAATACTTCTTGCCTTACTCATTCACATATAGTCCCAGCAAAGTCTGAAGTCAAAGGGTCCATGGGACAAATTCCCACTGAAATCAAAGTATTCCATGAGACTACTATGCACAAAGTGAGCAGGATTTACTCCCAAGCATTACTATACAAAACTTAGAGCAAATTTCAAAGGACGTGTGCTATTTACCTTGCAGTTTAGACTGCATTGTTCTCATCTCTTCATTTTGGTTTTGGTTGATCAAGCGAAGGTTCTGATTTTCTACCTCTAACTGAAAGGATATAAATTTAAGCTCCTCCATTAGTGAAACAATTTTTCAAGTCGTTACATTGTGAGGGAAGACACAATTTTCTTGCCATTTCCTTTTGAGCTAAATAAGAGCAGTAGCAGGGCTAATCTTAATTGAGGCCTAATATTATGGATTTGTTTCTTCAGAATAGTATGCGTTTTCTATGATAAACATTCTTCCTACTTTTGTACTTTAAGTATATAGCCATTTAACTAGCTTTATATGTATACAGAAATGTCAATATATAATAATTCACATATTAGGTACTAAAATATTTCACTTTATGCTAGATTGGCTTTTTACTTTTAATTGCAATTCAAAATGCATAAACATGAGGGTAGGAGCAAATGCTGGGTGCCAAAAATGGCAGCCTGTGGCCCCAGAGGGCCTTTTATTACCCCAAGTGAGAGGCAAGGAGAGACAATGGGTCCCCCTTGGGCCTTCCAAACCAAGGAATAGCGAGTTCTATGCAGAGACAGTGCTACCCCAAAGCCACCCAATACCCGCATGCTCTGCTCACATGAGCACTTTGTGCAACTGAAGGGGGAAGAGGGAAGCAAACACCTGTTCCTACGAAGCCCAAGAGTGGCCATCCCCCATGCTAGCCTAATCAAATCCCCTTTTCTCTCATGCCTTCGCTGAGACAGGGAATTTTGAGGGGTTTTTTCCTTTTAAGCCTAATAAATATAGGACCACAGGAAAATGGTAGACATTTTTCACCGAGATCTCTCTCCTTGTATGACACAGAAACTCTGTCCTGTTACATTATGTGTTCGCTGTACTGTAAATATCATAGGAGACATACCTCATGGAGCTTGACTGTCACCCATTCTTTTATTTTAGCTGCTTTTTCTTCTATGATTTTTGCCTCTTGTATTCTGATTTGCTTCTGAAACAGTAAGACAAAATATATTTTCCAATGTGTATATCATACCATCTAAGGAGCATCTTAGGATGCAAATTCTGTAGATTACTTCTAGCTATGTTTCATCTCAGGCTCTTTGCCACTCGCATACAACACTTGGTAAATTCTTTGAACAAACCCTTCATGGGATTTTTCACATAGGATGCTTTCCTACTAGGTAAAGTGAAAATCTCTCTCAAAGGGAGACCTGGAGGAGGAAAAATGTCTCTCCAGAGTACATCCTACTTACCAATCAAATGTTCTTACAAAGGAAATCTCATCTCAATTTTAAAATCTCACTCCTATGACCCACCGCAACAACTGAAAAAAAAAATCTTCCTGTAGACAACTACGTCTCAGCCCCACCTCCTGCAGGAAAGATCAGTTGAGTTTGCTCCTCAGTCCAGACTCGTAATTTAACATGTGATGTATTACCTTTACAGCATCAGGCCATTTATCAATAATCAGATAATGAAAAAGTTTTAAACTTTTCTCACTTATACCATTCTTTACTTTTTTATACGCACAATTAAGAGTCTATGAATAACATGCCTTTTGGTCACCGAATTATTCCTAACCTGTTCTTCAAGTTGTTGCTCCAAGTTTTGTATAATGTCATCTTTCTCCTGTACCAGAGTCTCCAGATCTTGACACCTCTTATACAATCTGGTCTCCGATTCGCTAGTCTGAACATTAGCTGCTTTTAACTTCTCTTCCATAATCTGTACCTGTTCAGCAGGTGAAACACAACACCCTAAGTAAACTTTCATCATTTAATCATAAAAGTCATAATAAAATTTACCATATATTAAAGGCCCAACCCAGTGCTGCAAAATGCTAAAACAGATCAGAGATGAGAGCATTTGGTAGATCTTTAGCCAATAGTACTGCAAGGGCACTGCTAACACTTAGAGGTTTTGTTAACATCATTTCTAACTTCTGCGTCCATAACAAATAAAACTATTAGAGATAGTAAAAGGGGAAGACTATGATGACTATCTTGGGAACGCTTACCTCCCTCATATGATTGTTATTAGGCTTAATAAAGGTCTGTGAAGTCTTTTGAAAGTCTTGCTTAAACACAGCACACATGAAAAGAATTAGTATTATTTTATTAAAATTATGACTTTTATAAAGATCTTGCCCATAGTCAATGAATGCATTCTGATCCAAGTCACCAAGATCCTGAATGAGAAAACACTCAGAACATGCTTAAATCCATTCCAAATCAAGAGAGCACTAACCATGTGCTTAGAGTTACACATAAACTGAGATGCTTTCTTGAACAGAGGCCAGAGACCATATCCAGGATTTTTGTCTAATTTTCAGGGTTATTGCTTAAACGGTTCTTGGATTATATGCTCTTTTAGGCATAGAGACTGTCTTCTTCTGTGTCTGTAAACACCTGGCACAATGTGGCCCCATTTTTGATTGAGGCCTTTGGGTGCTTCTGTGACATAAAAAAATCAATGCTAAATTCACTCAAATATCAAAATGGGAAAGAAATAATTGTGGTATATATAGCCTTTTAAGGCTTGACTAGACCTATCTTTGCTCCACAGAAAACATGCCTGAGTCAGATGTTTAGTGTTTATACTAATTTATAAACAAAGAGAAACAATTTACAAAATCCAACTGCAGAACTTGCTCACTTTCAGCAGACCACTGTGTTCAGCCTTGAAATGCTCTTCCCGCTGCTCATATAAACATAATTCAAATTCTAGCGTGTGAGAGAAGAGCTGAACTTGGGCAACAGACACTTTTCACCAAAGAAAATGAAACCATAAATCCTTTCAGCACTGTTAAAGAGAAAAGACAGCACTCACTATCGATGAATCACTAATATATATGTACAGACAGACTAGCAAAGGCCAGGAAACAGTGATTCATGCTGCTCCCAATTAACAATTCCTGTGTGCTTTTAAACTGATTTTTTTAAACAGTAAAGCAAATTGGGAGATTCATTAGTGGAGTACAACAAATTGAAGCTGAGAACATACAGCTTCTGTGCAAACCAAGGGCTTGGTCTTGCAATGCAATAGAATACCCTCAACTCCCACTAAGTTCAATGGAAGTTGATGGTCTTGGCAAAGCTCACAGGAAGTGGCCTCATCTTGTAGGCTTAGACTCCTACTATTTTGTTTGAGGAGATCTATGTGTGTATTTTAATTACTGCAACAATTAATGCATGCATACCATATGAAGTGATTTTTTTATGCTTTTACACTTTATATTACTAAATGATTTCATTTAATTTTTGATGCACATTCTTATATGGCATTGTTTGGGTATCCATCAGGGACACTGGTTTAGTCACTAAAACATCTTCATTTTGGGACAGCAGAGACAACCTAAATTTCATGTGTGGACTACTTAATCCCATGGACTACCAAAACTTTAAAAGAGGGCTCAACATTGGAGAATTCTCCTATTTTTACTTGAGAATATGGCTTTAATGCACAAATATGTTAATTTTATATTTTTATGGTTTTGCTACTGTCAGGACTCTTTTCTCTCCCTTTTGCTTACATGTTAGTTTTACATTTGCATCACTAGAAAAAGATACAGAAGAAAAATACTGAACAAACAGAGATTCAAGACATGCACTTAATATTTGGTTTGATAGGTTTGACTATACGTTAAGACAGACCCATAACTGGGTGGCAAACCAAGATGTTACAACATCTATTAGGAAACATCTAGAGTGGGACATTTTAAAATATATTATCCTCTCCTTAATACTAGTTAAGGAATATAGCAATATTTCTGAGTCACCTTTGCTAACACTGCTCTAATATGCCCTCCAGCAACAGCTATCAGACATACTGTACTTCTTCAATTTAAATGTACCTGTTGAAAAGCTCTCTCTGCTTGACGATCTGCATCAATAACTTGTCTCTCAAGTTGCTGCATCTGTATATACATATAAAACAGCATGTCATAAAATGTGCACTCCTTTTATAAGCTGCCACCAAAAGCTCCACAATATAAGATAATTTCATATCCTATTTAGAACAAAAAAATCTAATATGACCTAAAAAAATAAAACCAGTAAAAGTTAGGACAAGTTGCATTTGAGACTGGGGAAATAACCAATACATGAGCATGATATCAAAATATTCTTGAGGTTCTGCTAAAGTAGGGAAATTCAGTAAAAATTATCTTTATAATAGACCCTTGTGGCTAACTTCTGTACCATAATGGCTCTTCCCCGCTACCATGTAGTAGAAATGGTTTTGATAGTTACCCTTAGACCCTTAGCTCTTTTCTGTTCTTGAGGCCCAACCCTGCAAAGTGCTGAGCTCTCTTAGGTCCTATTGACATTAATAAGAGTCTAGGATACTTCACACACTACAGAATCAGGTCCCTAGTTCCTAGTAAAGTTGAAAACTCAGTCCTCAGGAAAGACCGTACTGGATGCAACATTCAAACACCATCTGACCGAGAGAGCACAATGGACACCAGAAAAATCTGTGACCTACTGCAAGATAGTAGTCAGGTACTGCAAAGAAAAGTCTACTAATAACTGTGCTGAAATATTATTTTTGCTAGAACCCTTCTATCATTGTTTTCCTGAGATAGGAATTTTTTTTTCTGAGAACCAACTTATAAGAACAGGCTACAGAGTACCTGAGAAGACAAATATTTTTCAGCATGGTTTCAGGAGCTTGCTTCTGCAGAAATATTAAACTATTATTCCACACTGGTTGTCACTAGGACAGATGTGAGCCACAAGTGGACATGGCTTAAAGGTCATGCATTGACCACATGGGTCACTGTTCCTATATTATAGGTTACAGTCAAATATTTATGAGGATAATACCCAACCTCAGAATTATGACTTGAAAAGACTCATATACAAGTGCTAAATATTTGAAGAACGGTTTATTCTTCCTACAGACAATGTCACCGTGTCTTGCTGGTACTCTATTTCTCTCATTTTCCAGATTCTTGGCTTTTTCAGATGTCAATCCATACCACCAGTAACAGATTTGTGTAGTTCCAGTACTTCGTACAGACAAGAATAAACACTTGTCACTTGCTGTCAAACAAAAGGCAGGGAAATGAGAGAAGAGAAAGTTTGTACTAAACTAAGAAAAGCTGTCATTAACCTCTTAATATCTCCGCACTTTAATAATATTTTAAAAAACTTCACACAATCGCATGTAATATGAATCAAGGATTATAAAGTTATGATGGTTGGTACAGTGCAAATAACCATAACTGTGCTCCCACATAAGCTCTTTTGAAGGAACAGGATTATGCACTAAATGTTTAGACAGAGAGGTGAGGAGTTAAATACCAATTTGGAACAAATTGTGTTCCTTTTTGTCTGTGTAATTAAAACCAAAAACAAAACCCTGTTTGTCATTAATCTTGAGTTTTTTATCATTAGGTTTTAAGTTTTATAATTTTGTATCCTAAATTTATTTTTCAGCGTTGTGGTTTTAGAATGTCTATTGAAGTATGAGATTAGTTTACAAAGCTTACTTTAATAGGGCTGTTTAACATTTGCTTTCTTAATAAATTTGTAGTAAGGATTAATTTCAATGTTTGAGTACATTGATAGCTAACGTCATGCACTACACTAACCTTTCAGTGATGACACACATTACATTACATAGTAATGAACATGTAATAAACATCTAACATTCTATTGGCAGTATGATAGAAAAATCTTTTAAGTATTCATAATGTGGCTTTACTGCAGATGAGTGGCAAACTGTCCAGAGTTTTCAAAAACTTGTAAACATAGGTGGAATACCAGTGTCAGTGTTTTGTGAACCACTAATACATATACCATAAGTAGAGGTTCCAATTTGAACTTTAAACTAATTTTTACCAGAAAGAACCAGCCAAAAAGACTGGCACACATACCTACTGATTTATATATGGAAATAAAACCTGGAAGTTTTGCTAGCCAGTTCCAATCACGCATCTCAACTATCCTTCATTACAAGGGAAATACCTCATTAAATGACATCCATGCCACACAAACATGGCATGATTTCACTTTATCCTTTTGTAAATTATTCTTATCACAAATGCAAATTCACGAAAGTGGAAAGTAGGAAATGTTTGTGATCAAACTAATCCCACATCATTTTGAGCTTCCTGTTTTATTATTTTTGTATCCCTGCTTGAGTTTGTGTCCTACATTTGGAAGTTGGCAGGAACATATCACATCAATGTAACAGATCTTCTACGTCCTCTTCCTTCACAGGATAGCTATAGCTGGGGAAGAAGCCACATTTCATAGAATATCAGGGTTGGAAGGGACCCCAGAAGGTCATCTAGTCCAACCCCCTACTCGAAGCAGGACCAATTCCCAGTTAAATCATCCCAGCCAGGGCTTTGTCAAGCCTGACCTTAAAAACCTCTAAGGAAAGAGATTCTACCACCTCCCTAGGTAACGCATTCCAGTGTTTCACCACCCTCTTAGTGAAAAAGTTTTTCCTAATATCCAATCTAAACCTCCCCCACTGCAACTTGAGACCATTACTCCTCGTTCTGTCATCTGCTACCATTGAGAACAGTCTAGAGCCATCCTCTTTGGAACCCCCTTTCAGGTAGTTGAAAGCAGCTATCAAATCCCCCCTCATTCTTCTCTTCTGCAGGCTAAACAATCCCAGCTCCCTCAGCCTCTCCTCATAACTCATGTGTTCCAGACCCCGAATCATTTTTGTTGCCCTTCGCTGGACTCTCTCCAATTTATCCACATCCTTCTTGAAGTGTGGGGCCCAAAACTGGACACAGTACTCCAGATGAGGCCTCACCAATGTCGAATAGAGGGGAACGATCACGTCCCTCGATCTGCTCGCTATGCCCCTACTTATACATCCCAAAATGCCATTGGCCTTCTTGGCAACAAGGGCACACTGCTGACTCATATCCAGCTTCTCGTCCACTGTCACCCCTAGGTCCTTTTCTGCAGAACTGCTGCCTAGCCATTCGGTCCCTAGTCTGTAGCTGTGCATTGGGCTCTTCCGTCCTAAGTGCAGGACCCTGCACTTATCCTTATTGAACCTCATCAGATTTCTTTTGGCCCAATCCTCCAATTTGTCTAGGTCCTTCTGTATCCTATCCCTCCCCTCCAGCGTATCTACCACTCCTCCCAGTTTAGTATCATCCGCAAATTTGCTGAGAGTGCAATCCACACCATCCTCCAGATCATTTATGAAGATATTGAACAAAACCGGCCCCAGGACCGACCCTTGGGGCACTCCACTTGATACCGGCTGCCAACTAGACATGGAGCCATTGATCACTACCCGTTGAGCCCGACAATCTAGCCAGCTTTCTACCCACCTTATAGTGCATTCATCCAGCCCATACTTCCTTAACTTGCTTAACTTTCACAAGTTGAGCTGTCTGATCACTTAGCCAGCCTTTGGCTTACCACCATTCCTGTCTAGGAAGCTGACAGACCAGAACAAACACATTGCATATAGTGTAAGCTGCAAAACCCCTAAGTTATACTGAGCTTTGCAGGTTCAAATTTATTTCTTGAACAAACTCCCACTCAACTTCTCAGAAAATAAAAGGCCTCAAGCCCTGAAAACAAAACACAGCCTCCTTAGCCAATGTCTAATAATAGTACCATTATGTAAACAGCTAGACAATAGAACTGCTCTTCTGCACAGCACTTTACCATGAAATACAGGAATTATTCCCGCACCTCCATGCTGTTTCCAAGCATATGTAACACTATGCAGTGCTGGCTAGAGGACTATAAATACCTAGACAGAAGTTAGTGACATGAATAACGTTACTTGAATAAAAGCTTTAGGTGTTGTTAAACTAAAAATAACAATCTGATGGAAATGACCTGACAAATTTACCGAGAAAAATAACGCTGAAAGTGTTAAGAATGTAATACTGTGATTAATATTTGCTTTTTGTAGAGCTGACTGAAGAAAATATGTTAAGTAGTTTTGCATGAGCTCACAATATAGATAAGTCAGCCAGCTTTCTGGCAGCAACTACACTTTGTTTTTGTAATTTGGAAACTTTCTGAAGGCTCTCAAATGTATGTTTGGCTGCTCCTGTGAAATAATACAACAATATATTCTGTACTTGCTAAATAATATACCACAGTGACCAAACTTTAGTAGTAGTTCTATTATATGGAACTGGCTAATGTTTCAATAGTTAAGGGCCAGATACCTTTTTTTTTTTCCTTCGGGGTTTATTGATTTAGGTTTATTTTAGAGAATCTACCCCAAACTTCAGGCATTCATATAACAATTGCAATAATAGTCATATAATAGGTACAATACAAATGTCAAAATTCAAAGTTCACACAAATAATCTGCTCAAAAACAGAATATCAGATTCCACTTGGAAGCTAAACAGAAGCCAGTGCAGACTCCGGAACAGGAGTATACTGTGCTCTCTGCATGAAGCACCACTTATGGAGACACAATCTGCTCCAATTTAGCTTATGGATGTGTAAGCGGGGGAATAGTCCCACTCTTGTGGGTAACTTTCCTGGCTTCTGCACTACCCTGGTGAAGTGGGCTAGCGAAAGGATCTCAGTCCTCGGTCCCACTTCCTTTACCCAGTGGCCTCCCTGCCCTTGAGGACTCCCCTTCCACTCTCCTGTCTGGCAGAGTCCTCGTAACCCCAACCAGGCTGGGCCCAGGATTCCTGGGGAGCTCGACCCCCAACCCTGCTGTGGTCACCTAGGACAGGGGCTAGGGTGTCCCCACTCCGGGGTACTCTGTCTGCACTGGGCACTTCTGACCCACTGACCATTACATACAAGTTAAAGCAAATGCAAGTTATTTAATCAACAATTAAATTTAAAAAGAATAAGGAAAAATGGGAAAGGTTAAAGGAAACACATCAACCTGCTCTGTGGGAGGGAACATCACAAACAGTGTCTCTGGAATGTCCAGGCAGTTCACAGTCTGCTCCTTGTAAGTCCCAGGCCTTCTTCTCAGGCCCTGGCTGTGCTGCAGGGATGGTGCGGGTTGGACACACGCTCTCAGGCTCTAAGTGGTAAGACCCTTCTTCCCAGTGTCGTCCCCGCCCAGTCGGGGTTACAATCCAAGCCTGGCCTGCAGAGCCTCTTGGCTGAGGCGTCTCCCTGTGCTGGGCCCCCTGCCCAGGGTCCTCCTCCCTCTCCCCAGCTGCTCACCGCACCCAACTCCAGACTGGTCCAGCCCCAGCTGCACCTCTCTGTCTCTGCTGCTCTGCCTCCAGTTCCCTGGGCTGCTTCTTTGGCTCCTCTGCCTCTGGTTGCTACAGCTCTGCTCCCAGGACAGGTCTGCTCTGCAGGCTGCTTCTGTGACTCTGCTCCCAGCACTGACCTGCTTCCTGGGCTGCTTCTCTGGCCCCTGTGGCTCTGGTTGCTGCAGCTCTGCTCCCAGGGCAAGTCTGCTCTCTCTGGGCTGTGCCTCTGGCTTTGGGGCTGCAGCTCTGCTCCCAGGACAGGGTCTGGTCCCTCTGGATCTGGCACAGCTCTGCTCCCCAGCTTAGCTTGGGCCCCTGCTTTCTCCTTAGCTTGGCCCCACTCTGTCTGTCTCAGGCAAATCCCGCTCACACGGAGGATGGGACCTCCCTGGCCTCCTGACTCCCTGATTAGCCTGCCCGCCCTGTCATTCAGGCTGACCTGGAACATTGGCCTCTCCCCATTGTTCCTGGGGACTGTCAGTCTCAGGGTCCTGATTTCCCATAGACCCTTCCCCTTTTAGTACTGGGAGCTAGCCAACCAAAACATCCCCACTGACTGTTAGCAAGGGGGCAACAGTCCCCTTACAGATGGATGGCCTGAAGATGTAGCCCCACACACAGGGCCATCCTTACTCATACACAAATTACGCAGCTGCATGCTGCTCCAGCCCCTGCTCCGCCTCTTCCCCATGCCCCTGGCCCTGCTCCGCCCCCACTCCACCCCTTCCCCTGAGGACTGCAGCAGGGGTCGGGTGCCCTACACTCACCAGACAGCAGTAAGTGGAGCAACCTGGCCCCAGCCCGCTCCGTGCTGCCATCTCCCAGCCGCGCCGCGGGTAAGTGCTGGAAGGCAGTTTCCCTCATTTCCCAAGGCTGGGAGCTGAGGGAGCGGTTTCCTCCCTGTCCCCCCAAACCCTCCCACACCCTCCGGAGGAAGCCTGGGGCCACACACCCCCTGCGGGGGGCTGCGTAGGGCACCAAAATGGCTAGGGACAGCGCTGCCCACACACAAGAACATACAATGTTCTAATCTCAAGGTGACAAAGACATAGATAACTACAGCAATGTCTGCATTCGAAAGTAAAGATTGATGTGTTTCACAGAGGCAGATGGAAGAAAAAAGCATTCTTGGCTACAGCCTCCAGGAACAGCTCCGAGTCTAAGAAGAACTTTATATAGATAAATTGTTTACAAACAGGCACTGGCCCTCAAGCAGGAGTGATGATTTAGGCCTGAGTCTTGCAAGCCTCTTTATGCAGGGTTATCCCTGGACCTATGCAAAGCCCCAGTGCCTTCAATGGGATCACTCCACACAGAACAACTTGTGGGATCAGAACCACAGCCTTCATCAGCTCTTTTGTAGTCTTCCTTAGAACGAAAGAGCATATGCAAACTGGTATTCCAGACCATTCTTGGATTAACAACAGTTTGTAAAATCTCACATACTGTTTATTCAGATCTATCCCTTTATGATAAACCTGGGGGGAAAGGCCAAATGGTATTCACAGGATTCAGCATAAGTATATAGTTAAGCCTAATTTCCTGTCTAGCTTCTGACTGTAAATGCACCAGGGACCAACTTGAACCAAAGCCTCAGTTCAACAAACTCTTTCTGAGGAATTCATATCCATGTATCTTGACAGTTAGTCTGGGCCCTTGTTAGTTAAACTAATCTGAAACACTGTCTCCAAATTTGTTAAAGATCTGGAGATCTCCTAGGATTCTTTAATTTACTTTTATTTTGTATTTTTAAATATGAAAATGTATATATTATGAATGTGAACAGAAGATATCTAACTACTGTACATGTCCACAGACACACAGGAATCAATTGAAGCTTTAAATAATCTATTACCCACTTCTACATGAATGAGTAAAAATCCTCTCTTAATTTTCAGATAATGTATGGCTGCACACTGAATCAATAATCTGAACTATACACAAATGGTTTAATGGAAAAAACCTATGCAAATAAGAGAAAAAATTCAGAATTTTAACATATAGCAGACAATTGCTTAAACTTAGTGAAGAACTTACAACTCTACATCTGACACAAGTCACATCACTCTAGCTAAGCTCTTTTTGTTCAAACAATGCCACATGTGAATAAATATTGAATGCCTTGAGGAAACATAGCTGAAACATAAACAGCAAAAACCATGTGTTGCCCTTGAGGTCTGGTCAGTGCAGCACTAACAATGTGTTTTTGGTTTGGTTTTCCTATTACAACAAAAACTTATGTGCTCAGAGGCATTTTTCAGAGTTCATCTGAAAGTCTCTTGATTGTATACAGAAACACTTCAATGTTCATTCTTGTGCAAGTCAAAGAACGCTTCATCACTTTAAATCTTTCTAGTTACATAAAATCAGACTTACGGTTTAGTTCTGAAAATATATATAACCAAAAAGCCATCTCATTATTAAATTAAAGTATTCCACAAATTCATTCTCGTTTCTGCAGTATATATCATCAGCGGGGGAAAAAAGAAAACATTTTGTATTCTGTGCTTTTTCTAAAAAGCAGTGGCCAGTGCCCATAATTTAATCCTCAGGCATATTTTATAAGCGCCATTAATCATCAGACATATTTTGAATTTAAAGTTATGAGACAGCAGCTAATATGACCGTTCTGTATTGTAGATCAGAGAGGAATTTACTGTCTTAAATAAAATAAAATACTTAAATGGATTTAGGAATAAGTTTTGCAGAACACAAAAACAGAGATGGTTCTAAGGATAAATAAAACAAAAATGTATAGTGTAACTCAAAAAATTAGGGTGAACATAATGGGCTAAATTCTGTTGTTACATCATCCCTATTTAAAGATGATGTTCAAGGAAGAAAGAGTGGAAAGAAGTGGAGCTGACTACTAATATTTAGTGCAAATATCTGGCTTCACTCCACATACTGTTATACCAAGACATGGAAATATAAAATCAGTAAACTATATGAAAATATAAATGATGTGCAGAGTAACTGGAAAATAAGTTATTTTTAATATTAAGGACATCTCCTCAGACTTCTGCTGTAATTTATTGCTGTGAGACTTTGCTCCATTCTGTCTTGCCTCTATAGCCATGATTAGATGAGGAAAACAGGTCAAGTTTTAAAACATGTTAATTAATATGTTTTAAGTAAAATAATTTAAATAAGACTTTGTGCCTATTCTGGATGGGGCAAATCATGTTTAACTATCTTATCTGGTTGTACTTAACCTTGATCACAACTAGTTAACATATTATTAAGCATTCACAGACCTTCTAGTCTGACCTTTGATATAACACAGGTCATAGAATTTCCCAATACTAATTCCCAGAGCATATCATTTAGAATAAACATCCCATTTTGATTTTAAAATTACTAGTGATGGAGAATCCACCACGACCCTTGGTAAGTTGTTCCCATGGTTAATTATTCTCACTGTTAAAAACTTAAACCTTTTATCCCATCTGAATTGGTCTAGCTTCAACTTCCAGTCATTGGATTATGTTATATCTGTCTTTGCTAGACTGAAGAGCCTATTATCAAATATTTGTTCCCCATGAAGTACTTACATACTGTAACCAATACACCTCTTAACCTCTCTTTGTTAAGCTAAATAGACTGAGCTCCTTGAGTCTATCACTGTAAGGCATGTTTTCTACTCCTTTGGTAATTCTCATGGCTCTTCTCTGAACCCTCTCCAATTTATCAATATCATTCTTGAATTGTGGACACCAGAACAGAGTATTCCAGCAGTGGTCACACCAGTGCCAAATAAAGAGGTATTGTATTTGATGTTGATGCATCCTAGGATTGCATTAGCTCTTTTGGCCACAGTGTTTCACTGGGAGCTAATGTTCAGGTCATAGTCCACCATGATCCCCAAATCTTTTTCAGATTTATTGCTTCCCAGGATAGAGTTCCCCATCCTGTAAGTATGGCCTACATTCTTTGCACATAGATGTATACATTTACATTTAGCTATATTAAAATGCATATTATTTGCTTGTGCCCAGTTTACCAAGCAATCCTGATTGCACTATGTCAGTGACCTGTCCTCTTCATTATTTACCACTGCTCCAATTCCTGTGTCATCTGCAAACTTTATCATGGATTATTTTGTTTTTTCCCAACTCATCGACAACATTGTTACATAGTGTAGGGCCAAGAACTGATTCCCTGCAGATCCCCTTAATAATATACCCACTTGATGATTCCCTGCTTACAATTATATTGAGAGCTATCAGTTAGCCATCTTTTAATCCACTTATTGTGTGTCATGTTAATCATATATTGTTCTAGATTTGTAATCAAAATGTTGTGCAATACGAAATCAAACGCCTTACAAAAGTTATATTACATCAGTATTATTACCTTTATCATCCAAACTTGTAATCTCATAAAAAAAATAAGTTAGTTTGACAAGATCCACTTTCCATAAACCCGTGTTGATTGGCATTAATTATATTATATTCCTTTAATTCTTTATTAATTGAGTTCTGCATCAGCCACTCAATTGATTTGCTTGGGATCATTGTCCGACTGACAAGCCTGTAATTCCCCAGGTCATCCAGTTTACCATTTGAAAATGGCACAGCATTAGCTTTCTTCCAGTTTTCTGGGACTTTCCCCAGTGTTCCAAGATGTATTGAACATCACCATTAATGGTCCAACAAGCTCCTCAGCCAGCTCTTTTAAAACTCTTGGATGCAAGTTATCCGGACCAGCTGACTTAAAAATGCTAACTTTAGTAGCTGCTGTTGACCATACTCCTGAGATACTAGCAGAATGGAAAGAGTGTTATCATGTGTGACTACATAATCTGTTTTTCCCCCCAAATACAGAACAAAAATATTTATTGAACACTTCTGCCTTTCCTGCATTATTGAGACTTGTACCATTTCCATCTGGTAATGGACCAATATCATAGATAGAATTTTTTTGTTCCTAATATTCTTAGCCTACACGGAGTATCTTTCAGGGCTGACAGAAGGAATGTATGTAATTGGAGATGCAAGACAAGTTGGGTTCCTGTTGTGAAGTCCTGTAAAAAAAAAAAAAACCACCCTCTTCTGGTGACTTAGCTTAAGACAACACTTAAATGATCCTCAGAAATATCAAACACATTATTTTATAAAGTGGACTACATACATACCATCATATTTTCCAATATGATCTTTACTTCCCTATTTACCAATTTTTCTTCTACATATCACACATTTCCCATAGAGCCATGTAAAATCTCTACAAATTATAGCCAGCATTAAAATATTAACTAACCAATAAAGTAAGCTATATAAACAAATCACAGATGGCATGGTTTTACATCACTCTGTCATCAATAAACATTTCAAAGTAAAATAAACAGTAAGAAAATTTGTAAAGGGGAAGCTAGCACATACATTTATTTGCAGGCACTTTGCTCTTTACCAGATCATTTTTATATAATTGCAGAGATGGACATTAATTAAAAAGGTTTATCTTGCCAATGGAATGTTGCATTTTATTGGTGTGGAAACCCTTTCTTGTCCCATAAAAACTATGGGACAATACTAATATTTATCTATATTCACAAAATGAAATATACTCCTGTAAAGAAACTGAGATCCCAAGTTAAACATTTTAGCACAAAAGCTTTCCCTTGGAATAAATCCAAAACTTTAAAAATAGTTAATGTTCATGCTGTAGAGTTCCTTGCTGAATAATCTCCAATAAAAAAAGCTTAATGCGTTATCCAGATCTTGAAGGATCCTCAGGATAGCCGGATAGACCAAAAAGTGGTGAACTTTCTTCTCCTTCTTCCTGTTGCATAACAAAGTTGAATTCTACTTATCATATCCTAGGTGAAATTCTTGAAAATAAATTTTATGTTCTCGGTTGGCAATACGCCCATGCATAGAGACCCAGTTCCAGGAGACCTATAATTAATTAATCAATCGAAGCTCATATTTAAAAAGAGAGAAAAAAGTAAGTTTCTAGTCATCATGGGTGCAAAGAAAAGCTTGAAAGCAGTGTAACTAATGCATTAGTTACACTGCTTTCAAGCTTGTATATACACAATAGCTCTGAGAAGTCTGAATTGCCCCATGCCTCTTATTTTGGTACTAACTTCAAGATCAACTGCTCTGGGTGGCCCTGCCAATACTGACTCACAGTGAACTCTGTTTTGGCAGGAGGAGAGGGTATAGCCTATTCTACCACAAACTTCCTGTGTGACCTTGCACAAGTCACTTAGTTTCTCTGTGCCTCGGTTCCCCATCTGTAAAATGAGGATAATAGTACTTCCCTCTGTCACAAGGGAGCTGAGATAATAAATACATTAAGGACTGTAAGCAAGTAACTATAATGAAGGCTTTATAAGTACCTAAGATAGCTACATAGGCCCAGCCCACTTACCCAAGCATATACAATGCAGTTCCTGTGGTAACTACTAGAGGCCCTCCTGCTCCCACTCCTGTCTCTCCAGATCAAATTTGCTCAGTTTAAAGGTTAAAAAAAAAAAGCTTTCTAAAGGCCAAACATGCAAATTCAGCTGACCTGAAAATAAAGCTCTTCTCCCCACACCCTTGTCATCACTGGTAACAAAAATTCTGCAGGCTATATTATGCCAGCTGTAACACTAATGCAACACTACTGTCTCCAGATTCTGTCCTCAATTACAGCTGTGCAATCCATAGAACATTCTCATGCATCCTTCTCCTGGAAATAAAGGTAGCTAGCAAACATATCCTGTTTCTGCAAGAATCTAAATTACTGGCTTCAGCTACAAAACCAAGACTGCTATCATGCCTCCATTTACTCCATGAGCATTTCCTGCTTTTACCATTCACCAGTGAGCTTCTCCCTTAACCGCTTCTATATTTTCTCTCATGCTGGCCCTTATGAAATCCCTGATAAAATCCGAAGAGCCACTAACTTATCCTCCTTCAAATCCCTCCTTAGGACTCGTGCCATGAATGCCTGAAAAATTCAGCTGGCTGATTATGGCTAGAAAGGTAACAAGCTTCCCTTTTCATTTCCCACTCCTGTTCTCCCTACCTCTAAACTCAGTTAACAGAAAAACTTACTATGCATGTGTCATGCTGTCTGGAATGGTTCAAGACCGTGAGTACCTACCTCAGGGCAGACTGTCAAAAGTAGGGCAGACACCCCAAATGGATGGTATGTTCCATAATTAGATTTCACCAATCCAGTAACAAATGTGAACTCCTGAAGTGCTATAATAGTCTTACCATGAGTTCAAGACAGTCCCCTTGGGCTCACCAGTCTATCTTGCCACTCGGGGAAGCTGGACTTAGTAACTTACACCAAAAATCACAAAATATTCAGGTTGCTTCCAGTCCCAAGAGACCAGTCACTCACCTCAGATATCAATTTGTACCTTAGATCTCTCACCAGAGACAATGCCATGTTGACAAGACAATCCAATATTATAGCAAATTACTTAAGGATTTATTAACTAGGAAAAAGAAATGACAGTTATATACAGGTTAAAGCATGCAACATACATGCACAAATGAGTTCAGCCTATGGTTTCAAAAGGTGAAAGAGATGTAGTTATCTGTCAGAACGGAATGTCTTCTCAGGGTTTAACCCAGGTTGACCTGGGGATCTCTGCTTTTTTGTTTTTTAGGCCAGCCCTTGTAAGAGTCCAAAGAGCAAAGAGATGAAAAATCTTCATGTCAACTATCTTTATTTCCCCTTCCAGCATTCAAACCAATGGGAAGAGGTCTTCTGCTCATCTTTCTCCATGGGTAAATGGGGCAACCAACAAAGCTTTTGTCCTAAAATGGCCCACTTAATTTTGATAATCCTCCTGGATGGACAGAGGGACACACTCTTCCTATCTGAGTTCACAATTTCAGAGCAGGCATTTTTACAATTATAAGACAAACTTATATTTTACCTTGTAGCATGAAATACAGACATTACAAGTATTATTAATGCATGCAGCAGTTTACAAGCATTTTACAGAGTCTAAACACTAAACACATTCTTACAAGTCTAACACCTGTCTTCAACAACAGCAACATACAGGTGATCTGGTCTGGTTTCCTGTGTGATGAATTTGTCTGTGCGATGCCTACAGACTTGGCAAGACCTGGCACCTGGTTTACCAGTGTCACAGCATGCAACTAACAAAGCTGTGCCATTTTTTCATCACATTCATTTCCTACCCTACCCCATTACATCCTCTGCCCATTATCTGTTTGTCTCCCGATTGTAAATGTTCAGAGTAGGGATTATCTCTTTTCTGTGTTTGTATAGTGCACAGAACAATGGGGGCTTAATCCCAAAAGGGGCCTGTGGCAAATTGCCAGCACTACTATGATGGGTCTCGCATGTTTTCTTCTTCGGGCTGATGGGGGCAGAGGGGAGAGTTCAGTGCACCGTTTCTTGCCCCTCAACTGGGGTATTAACTGCCCCACTAGTGTCCTAGAGGAGGGGAGTGGAGAGGGAGGGACCCGGACCCGCCCTCTAATCGGGGTCCCAGCCCAGGGGCCCTAGGGATAGCAGTAAACCACTAGAACTAGCGGTTCCTTCCCTTGGGCTATTTCCCTCTCCTGCCCTTCAGCTTGTGGGGCTTCCTGCCCTCCCTCTGCACAAACCAGGTGTCCCTTTACCTAGGATCTTGGTCTTCTTAGCCCACCACAGCACTTCTCCAAACTCTCCTCTGATTCCCTCCAAACTGCTCTCTGCTCCAACACCAATCCACTCTGCTTCAACTCCTCCTCTTATCCGATTGAAGCAGGGGGATTTTATCATGTGACTGGCTTCAGGTGCTCTAATTGGCTTCAGGTGCTCTAATTAATTTATAGCAAACTTTTCTTCCCTCTACAGGGAATAAGGCTCCCTTCCAACATTCTTCTGCTGCCCTCTGGCCATGCTGTATCACATATCCCGCCCCCCTGCTCAATACCACTTGGGACGAGAGGCAATGCTTTCGTGACAAGCCATCAGCATTGCTGTGTTGGTTTCTGGCCGTATGCTATACCTGGAAATGGAAGGGCTGCAGGGATAGGAACCACCTAGTCACTCTTGCGTTCTTCTCCTTGTTTCTGTGCATCCACTGGAGTGGGGCGTGGTCTGTCACGAGGGTAAACCGCCGCCCCAATAGGTAGTAGCGGAGAGTCTCCATAGCCCATTTTACCGCCAGGCATTCCTTTTCAACGACAGCGTACTTTTGTTCCCTGGGGAGGAGATTGGGTGTTCCTCCTCCCCTACCATCTGCGAAAGGATGGCTCCTAGCCCTACCTCCGGGGCATCTGTTTGTAGGATGAATTGCTTCTCGAAGTCTGGGGCTATGAGTACTGGATGGCAGCAAAGGGCTGTCCTTAAATCTGCAAATGCTCCTTCTGCCGCATCAGTCCACTTTACTAACTCGGAGCCCTGAGTCTTTATCAGATCCGTCAGTGGCCCTGCTCTTGTGGCAAAATGAGGGATGAATCTCCAATCGTATCCTACTATCCCTAGAAATACTCTGGCCTGCTTTTTTCGGACTGGTCGAGGCCAACCTTGTATTGCCTCCACTTTATTCCATTGGGGTTTCACCAAACCTCTCCCTACTACATACCCGAGGTATCTGGCCTCAGCTAGTCCTATCACACACTTGAGGGTTGGCAGTGAGGCCGGCCTTCTGCAGGGTGTCTAGCACCGCTTCTAATTTTCCAAGGTGTGTTTCCCAGTCACAGCTATAGATGACTGTCATCTAAATAGGCAGCGGCATACTTGGCATGGGGTCGCAGCAATTTGTCCATAAGTCGTTGGAATGTTGCAGGGGCCCCATGGAGTCCGAAAGGGAGGACAGTGTATTGGAACAGGCCATCGGGTGTAGAGAAGGCAATCTTTTCCTTGGCATCCTTGGCCAGGGGAATTTGCCAATATCCTTTGGTCAGGTCCAGAGTGGTTAGGTATCGGGCCTTGCCTAACTGATCAACTAGCGTGGTATCGGATAGGCATCGAATTGGGATACTTCATTCAACTTCCGGAAGTCGTTGCAAAACCTCAGGATGCCATCAGGCTTGGGGACTAGAACGATAGGGCTGGACCACTGGCTGTGGGATTCTTCAATAACCCCGAGTTCCAGCATCTTCTTCACTTCTGTCCTAATTTCTTCCCTTTTAGCTTCCGGTATCCGGTACGGTTTTATCGTCACCCTTACTCCGGGCCTGGTGATAATATGATGTTGGACCAATGTCGAACGGCCCGGCTGTGTACAGAACACGTCCTGGTTCCGTTGGATCATATCAATGACCTTTGTTCATTGTTCTGGAGTTAACTCAGGAGATATCGTCACCTGCCCCTGTGGGTCGTCAGTTGTCACTTTGGATGGGCTATTACCAACAGGAGAGTGAGTTTGTGGGGGGGGAGGGCGGAGGGTGAGAAAACCTGGATTTGTGCTGGAAATGGCCCAACTTGATGATCACTTTAGATAAGCTATTACCAGCAGGACAGTGGGGTGGGAGGAGGTATTGTTTCATGATCTTTGTGTGTATATAATGTCTGCTGCAGTTTCCACGGTATGCATCCGATGAAGTGAGCTGTAGCTCACGAAAGCTCATGCTCAAAAAAATTGGTTAGTCTCTAAGGTGCCACAAGTACACCTTTTCTTTTTGTCTGGGGTGGAGCTCCCCGAATGACCAGGCACGTCTCTCAGTCACACCAGAGCTTCAGTAAGTTGATGTGGTAGATTTGCTCTGGCCTTCGGCAGTCTGGTTGTCTGACCTTATAGTCCACCTCCCCAATGGCTTCCACTATCTCATATGGTCCATGCCAGCTGGCTAGGAGTTTGCTTTCTTCTGTCAGCACTAGCACCATCACCCGTTCCCCCAGCTGAAATCTCCATATTTTCGCCCGATGGTTGTAATATGTACGCTGGGCCTCTTTTGCTTTTTCCAAATGTTCTCGTACGATAGGAGTTACTTGACCTATTCGCTCTCTCATCTGTGTCACATGCTCAATGACATTATTTCCTGGGTTGGGTTTGTCTTCCCAATCTTCCTTGGCAATATCTAATATTCCGCATGGGTGGCGTCCGTATAGTAGCTCAAAGGGAGAGAAACCAGTGGACACCTGGGGGGACTTCCCATATAGCAAACATTAGATACGGTAGAAGGGTATCCCACTTTTCCATCCTGAGCTACCACTTTCTGGATCATACTTTTAAGGGCGCTGCTAAACCGCTTGACCAGTCCATCTGTTTGTGGATCATAGACTGAGGTCTGGATGGTCTGGATGCGCAGTAGGGTACATAAGTCTTTCATTAATTTTGACATGAAAGGGGTTCCTTGGTCTGTCAGGATCTCCTTAGGGATGTCCACTCTGGCAAAAACCTAGAGTAGTTCTTTTGCTATTGCTTTGGATGTGGGGTTTCTTAAAGGAATGGCTTCTGGATACCGCGTGGCATAGTCAAGGATGACTAGTATGTTTTGGTGGCCCCATGCCGATCTTTCCAATGGGCCCACTATGTCCATGGCTATCCTCTCAAAAGGGACTTCAATAATAGGCAAAGGTACTATTGGGGCCCGCAAGTGACATCGGGGGCTATGCAACTGGCATTCAGGGCAGGAGGCACAATAGTGCTGGACCTCTGCACGTATTCCTGGCCAATAAAACCTCTTAGGACTCTATCCAGTGTCTTGTCTACTCCTAGATGTCCCCCAAATAGATGACTGTGAGCTAACTCTAGTACTGCCCTTGTGTGTTTCCATGGGACTAAGAGTTGCTCTACTTCTTCCCCTCGTATTTGCACTATCCTGTACAACAGAACATGTCTGAGCACATAATATGGCCTTGGGCCTTTGGTCTTTCCTTCCACGGATACGCCATTTACTTCCACTACCTCCTCCCTTACATTTGCTTATAGTGGGTCATTGGCTTGGTCCTGCCCAAAATTCTCAAGTGCAGTACCAATGTGACCTAATTCCAGGGGGCCTGTTTCTACTCCGCCGCCTGGGTTGCCCCTACTTGGGCTAGGAACCGCTTCAGAGTCCTCACTGGCCTGAATTATCTCCTGGCCTCCTGAATGGGTTCACCTACCAACAAGGGAGGTTTTCTGGTTCTCTGCTAGAATTCTGGTCCCCAATCTTTTATCTTCCCTCCTTTCCCGCCTAGACTTTCGGGGATTTCCGGGGGATGAGAATAACTCTGGGGCAAATTCGGCAAACACTGGGGTGAGGCTATCTGTAGGTGCCTCCGTCTCAACCCGGGGGTTGCTACCCTCCCCTGGCTCTATTGGGGGGAGTAAGCTCTCAAACCCGGGGAAGTCCTTACCAATTAAGACAGGGTAGGGAAGCCTGGGAACCACCCCTGCAGTCACCCTGGTAGTATTCTCCTGGATCTCAATCCGTACCGGGATTGTGGGGTAGCAATTTAGGGTGCCATGAGTGCACATTACCCCTGTGGTTTTGACCCGGGTTAGTTGGTCTTGCACCACCCACTTCCCCGAGACCAGCATGACAGCACTCCCAGAATCTATTAATGCTATGGTCCCAATACCATTCATTTTTACTGATCTTGTATACCCATGCGAGGTCATTGCAACCTCTACCAGGCCGATTTTGCCACATTGCTCCCCGTGATCCCCCAGATTACATTGCATAGGCTCTTCCCTGTTGGGACATTGGGCTGCTATATGCCCCAATTCCCCACACTCGTAACACCACCTCCTTATTCCAGTTGCCACCCTCTGCCTGGGGCTATTTGGCTGGCCCCCCCAGTCCTCTCTTCCCAAACAGCCAGGTCCCTTCTTGGCCTCAGGCCATTCCTCGGTGTCTTTCCTCCCAGTTATGGTTCTCCTGGAGTTCGACAGTCTGGGGCCTTGGGTTTGGGACTGGCTTCCTGGTTTGCTGTGTCTCAGCCCCTGGGGTCTGGAACAGTTCGTGGGCTGCCAGCTGTCTTTCCATGAGGGAGACCAACTCATCATAGGTGGAGGGGCATTTTGGCCAACTGAAGCCCAGAGGCTGGTGGTAGCCCCCTCATATACCGGTCCAGAACCAGGGGCTCCATCATCTTCTCAGAGCTGAGGGCCTCAGGGCGCAGCCATTTCTGGGTCAGGTGGATCAGGTCAAACAATTGCGATCGGGGTGTCTTGTCCCCTGTATACTGCCACTCATGGAACCTCTAGGCTCGCAACACCATCGTTTCTCCGGATCTGGCCATGATCCCTGCCTTCAGCTGCGGGTAATCTGCTGCAGTCTCCGTGGCCATATCATAGTAGACCTTCTGGGCCTCCCCACACAGGAGCAGGGCGAGGATATGAGACCACTGGGGCCAGGCCTCCCGCAGGGCTGCTCTTTCAAAAGCCAGGAGGTATACCTCCACACCATCCTCCCGTGTCATTTTCTGTAGGCAGTGGCTGGCCCGTATGGTCCGGGTCCTGTCGCAGTTGCGGTTCAGCTCCATAAGGGCCTTCATCTGGTTTACCAGCTCTTGCAACAGGGCTTGGTCCTGGGCAGCCTGACTCATCAACAGACGATTAGTCTCCTTCTGCATCCGAGTCACCTCCTGTTGGGCGGTTGCTTGGACCCGGGTAGCCGCCTGCTGGGTTGCGGTGGCTTGTATTAGGGCCTTGACCACGTCGTCCATCTTAGGGACGGGAGGGTTTTGGCTAAGCCTGGTTTAAGTCCCCAGCATGTAGATCCTACTACTCACACCACATGTGGCAAATTGCCAGCACTACTATGATGGGTCTCGCACTTTCTCTTCTTCGGTGGGGGGGGCGTTCAGGGAACCATTTCTTGCCCCTCAACTGGGGTATTAACTGCCTCACTACTGTCCTAGAGGAGGGGAGTGGAAAGGGAGGGACCTGGGCCTATCCTCTACTCCAGGTCCCAGCCCAGGGGCCCTAGGGATAGCGGTAAACCACTAGAACTAGCAGTTCCTTCCCTTAGGCTACTTCCTTCTCCTGGTCGTCTGCTTGTGGGGCTTCCTGCCCTCCCTCTGCACAAACCAGGTGTCCCTTTACCTAGGGTCTTGGTCTTCTTAGCCCACTGCAGCATTTCTCCAAACGCTCCTCTACTTCCATGTAAACTGCTCTCTGCTCCAACACCAATCCACTCTGCTTCAACGCTTTCCCTTGTCTGATTGAAGCAGGGGTTTTTTATCATGTGACTGGCTTCAGGTGCTCTAATTGGCTTCAGGTGCTCTAATTAATCTATAGCAAACTTTCTTCCTTCTACAGGGAATAGGGCTCCCTTCTCACACCCTTCTGCTGCTCTCTGGCCATGCTGTATCACAGGCCTTTAGGGATTACCATAGCATAATGTATTAATATACCGCTATGACTAATAATTCTACAATCTTGATTTAATAACTATCCAAGCAACCCCCCATCCACAAAAACTCATCACATTGGTCCTCCAACTAAGCAAAACTGGCTTCTCCATTATGAACTATAACTGCTTTTAACTTTAATCTTTAGCTAGTTCACCCGAACTATATGCAATGAGTCGTCTACTTAATCAGGACAGGGAGATGAATGAAGAAGACACAGGGATGGATTTAAATGGCAGGCAGCAACTTTATTCACTTTATACTGGCAAGAGACGCTATCCACCTCATCACCCCAGATTCTGCATGGAAGACAGGGAATACCCACAGGGGACCTCCGTTTGCAAGATGTTATGATTACTCTTCTCCCATACACCAGCAAATTCTCACGTCTCCTTTACTTCTGGTGCTGGCCATGTTGGCCTTTTATCCACACTTGACACAGGCCACAAGTTGCAATGAATTAAAATATTCTTAAAGTTACTAATAATGTTTGTCTTACTCCTCTGTTACCTATTATGCCTCCATGATGCTGTGAGAAAGGCAAAAAAACCCACCAGGCCCCTGCCAATTTGGCCCTGTCATAAATATAAAGGGAAGGGTAACCACCTTTCTGTATACAGTGCTATAAAATCCCTCCTGGCCAGAGGCAAAATCCTTTCATCTGTAAAGGGTTAAGAAGCTAAGGTAACCTCGCTGGCACCTGACCCAAAATGACCAATGAGGGGACAAGATACTTTCAAATCTGGAGGGGGGGGAAAAAGGCTTTTGTCTGTCTGTGTGATACCTTTGCGGGAACAGATCAAGGATGCAAGCCCTCCAACTCCTGTAAAGTTATTAAGTAATCTAGCTAGAAAATGTGTTAGATTTTCTTTGTTTTGGCTTGTAAATTTGCTGTGCTGGAGGAAATGTGTATTCCTGTTTTTGTGTCTTTTTGTAACTTGAGGTTTTGCCTAGAGGGATTCTCTATGTTTTGAATCTAACTGCCTGTAAGATTATCTTCCATTCTGATCTTACAGAGTTGTTCTCTTATCTTTTTTTGTTCTTCTAATAAAGTTCTGATTTTTAAGAATCTGACTGGTTTTTTTGGGTCTTAAAAATCCAGGGCTGGTTTGTGCTCATCTTGTTTATTCTCAAGCCTCCCCAGGAAAGGGGGTGTAAGGGCTTGGGGGGAAATTTTGGGGAAATAGGAACTCCAAGTGGTCCTTTCCCTGTGCTTTGTCTAAATCATTTGGTGGTGGCAGCATACTGTTCAAGGACAAGGCAAAGTTTGTGCCTTGGGAAAGTTTTTAACCTAAGCTGGTAAAAATAAGCTTAGGGGGTCTTTCATGCGGGTCCTCACATCTGTACCCCAGAGTTCAGAGTAGAGAAGGAACTTTGACCGGCCCAAACAGGAAAAATTCCTTCCTGACCCCCAAAACAGGAAAGCAGTCAGACTCACAGTGGGGCACCTAAAGAGAATGAGAGGCTCCAACAGACCCAGGAAACAGTTTAAATTAATGGAGGGAAGGCAAGGGGCTAATCAGTTCCCATCTCCCTCTGGCTGGCCAACGGGAGCTGGAGAGCCTTTGGAGGGGGATGGGCCCATTCTGGCACTCACCACCTTGTGATTCCCTTTCCCCTCACTCCCATGCAGGGCTGTCTACCACTGTGCAGGTTCAATCGTGTTTTTCCCCATTGATATGACGGGGTGGCAACTTCAGAGTTATCTTCAAAACATAATGAATGCCAGCAGTCTTACCACTGTGTTTTATTTTAGGTAATTTCTTCCTCGTCCTTTAAATAAACAATTATTTGAGCTTGAAATATTTGCTAAGTGCTTAAAGAAAGGGTAGTTAAAACTGTGAAAAAATGCAGGTGGAAAAAACAAAAGGTTTATATCAAAATATACCTGTTGTATATTAGCCAAGCTCATTCTATTAAAATTACTACTTTTTGGAAATATGTATTAGCAGTGGTTTTCAACCTTTTTTCATTTGCGGACTCCTGAAAACTTTCGAATGGAGGTGTGGAAATCTTTGGACACAGTCTTCACCCACGCACCCTCCCCAACCTCAGGGGTCTGTGGAATGCACGTTGAAACCCACTGTTCTGTGGTAACAACAACCTTTCATTGACACATTAGACATAATCTGCGGACACCCAGAGGCCCACAGATCACAGCTTGAAAATCACTGTATTAGAGACATGAAACAGGCTTCTGAAAAGCAACCTTAATTGCCTGGATTTTCTCTGAATGGGAGGGAGCTCCTACAAAGCAAACAGCCTCGGACTTCTGCCAATACCTATGTAGACTATATAAGTTACATTCAGCTGTTGGACTTGCAGAGACAATGTACTGAAGGTCATAATGTTGGCTGAATAATTAGCCGTGCTTTTATCAAGTTCAGTCACAGGACTTTCCTACAGTTTGTAAGTCTTTATGAATGCTCTCTCTCTTTTTCCACTTCAAGCTTATCTTTCTAGTAAAGATATTAGGATAGAAAGGAAAAAATAATCACATACCATTTCCTGTTTTTAAAGTAATCCTTCAATAAATAGATCTGGTTTAAAATAGATGCCAAAACCTCAAGAGCTAAAAATGTTCTCTTAAGCAGACTGTAAAGTGTTTTTGTCCCATTTCTTACAAAAAGCTGTGCAGGTTAAAAGAGAGATTTCAGGTACTACATATAGTTATCCAAGAAACCTTAAGGTCAAGCTTGTGGCCTGCTCTGTGGTCAAGGTTTAGTTAACTGGTGATTTTTCTAATATTGTAGAATAACTGGATATTATGCTTGGTTTGACCTGCTGAATTGTGGTGGACCAGGCAAAAGGCCCAAACTGAAGCCAAATATGTTAGGAAACTATTCAGAGCCAGGGAGTGAGTCTCCAGGATGATGATGGAACTTCTGCCTGTGCCACAGTTTTGAGAGAGAATGGCTGAGTGTTAGGAGTACAGAAGATCACAGCTGAATGTTTGTGGGCGTAGGCCATGATTTGGAGAACTACTGGCTGCCTAAAGTCTGAACTTATTTACAAAATGACAAACAGTTTATAGTTTGCAGTGTTGATGTACCCATATTGGTCCCAGGATATCAGAGATACAAGGTGGGTGAGGTAATATCTTTTACTGGAATAACTTTTATTGGGCTCACCCAGAGAAGAACTCTGTGTTCGATCAAAAGCATGTCTCTTTCACCAACAGAAGTTGGTCTAATAAAAGATATTACCTCACCCAACTTGTCTCTCTAAATATTTTACAGGACACATTCAGGATAGCAAAAAATAAAAGAGCATCTCAGGAAACAAGACATTGAATATAGTTATTTATATAATAGCTTACTGTACTTATTCATACAGTTTCCAGCTATTAGGAAAAAATTTAAAAGCTTGAAAATACACGTAGTCATGGATGAAGTGGTGAGTAAAGCCAAATTAGTAAGAAGTGAATGGTCAAAGCCACTGAGGGGCAAAAAAAGTAAGAGAGGAAGGATCTTGCAGCTTTATGAATACTAGATAAGTTACAGATTTGCTGTTTTTAAAATCTAATTCTCAGTTGGTCCTGCTAGCACCACCCATAAGGCTCCCTGCTTCGAATGGGTAGGGGTGAGTGCAGGGCCTTCTCATGCCTCATCTGAGCCAGGCACTCCAGCCTGAGGATACTGGATTCCAGTGGGTCTGCCCACCACCAAGAACCCCCACCACCTGTTTTTCTACTGGCCTTTTGGAGCGGATTTCTAAAGCCCTGCTCCCCACCCTAGCAGTGAGAATATACTTTTATGGCTTTTGACTATTCCCATCACTTTCATGTAATGTCAAAGACTACATTTCCTCCTGGTTCAACTCTATTCCACCATCTGACTCCTCCAAGAACAAAAACAGCTAATTTGTTGCCGTTTGTTTTCTGTTCTCTTATGTTAATGCTACTATTGTTTTTACTTGTCTGCTCTCCCTTACCATACCTCCTACCTTCTTCCTTCTCAAAAAAACAGGTACAGGTATTAAAAAAACAAAACCAAGAACAGTTGAAAAAATCTATATAAAAAGAAATACATAGAAGAATAAAAACAGTAAAAGGCAAAAGATTGAAATAAAATAATAGAAATAGGCAAAACTATTAAAAACAAGTAAAATAGTTAGAGGTATTAAAATGAATACTCCCAAACAACCCCAGTATTCACACACTGTAACCACATGAACTCCTCACTTTTACCCTCATTCTCTGTCTTCACCTTCTTTCTTTTTTTACCATTTACTTGTTGCATGTTACCTTTAATAAGCCTCATTCTTGCCATCAGATCCATTAGTGTGGATCCCTGTGTCCATGCAGAGCCTCACTAGCTTGGAGTTCTGCACAGGACCACATGGGGACCTAGATGTCGATCCTGCAAGCACTTTATACACATTTCATTCTGAGCACATGACTAGTCCCAAAGAAGTCATGGGTGAAAGAAAGCCTCACCCTACAAAAGTCAATGGGAGTTTTGCCACTGACTTCAGTAGGGTCAGGAGTTCACTTAGTGGAACAACTCACAAGTTTAAATTGAAGCAAGTGCAAAACTGTTTGCAGAATTGGGGCCTTGGATTGTAAATTCCTCAGAGCAGGAATCTGTGTTTGTACAATTCCTAGCACAAAGGAGACTTGATCCTGGCCATGGCTTTTGGACACTATTATACAAATAATAACATTAAATCTCTAACTGGAAAACCCTCATTTGTGTTTGTGATCCGTGCACTGGGATTCTGATGGTAAGGGAATTATAGAAATAAGAGAATGTTCTTCCTGAATTATTTCCAAGATAGGAAGAATGAAATGTTTTAGAAAAAACTTCTCCAATATGAAATTTTATTTTTCATCTGGATTTGAAATTTGCACTATAAACTCTGCTAAACTTCAGGTCATGTATACCAGCCAAGTCCTTACTTGCAAGCATTCTGAAAGTGCAGCCAATGTTTTCCAAAAAATAGGAAACTGAGCATGTGGAGGGATCAGAATTTTAAGCTTACATTGTGCTCTGAATTTCTGTATAATGTTCTTTAATCCAACAAGGCTGGAAAACTGACTGGAATTTAAAGGAGTATAAATAATACAAACTGTTTAAATTGCTTGGGAACCATCATATACTATTATGTTTATTTCTAGCCTCTGTTTGAGTTTGTTTTAATGGCATAGAGAGCACACTTATAAAGTTTGCAGATGATACCAAGCTGGCAGGGGTTGCAAGTATTTTGGAGAACAGGATTAGAATTCAAAATGATCTTGACAAACTGGAGAAATGGTCTGAAATAAATAGGATGAAATTCAATAAGGACAAATGCAAAATACTACACTTAGGAAGGAATAAATCAGTTACACAAATACAAAACGTAAAATGACTGCCTTGGAAAGAGTACTGCAGAAAAGGATCTGGGATATGAGAATATGAGGCACCAATGTAATACTGTTGAAAAAAAAAAGGTAACATTATTCTGGGATATATTAGCAGGAGTGTTGTAAGCAAGACACAAGAAGTAATTCTTCTACTCTACTCAGCACTGATAAGACCTCAGCTGGAGTATTGTGTCCAGTTCTGGGCAACACATTTCAGGAAAGACGTGGACAAATTGAAGAAAGTCTAGAGAAAAGCAACAAAAATGATAAGAAAACATGACCTACAAGGAAAGGTTGAAAAAATTGGGTTTCTTTAATCCGGAGAAGAGAAGACTGAGAGGGGACATGATAACAGTCTTCAAGTACTTAAAAGGTTGAGTGAGAGGGTGTGCTTGCCCTGCACTGGACAGGAAGGGGTTAACCCCACACTTTGGGCAGAGGAAGCCACGCCCCCTCACCCTTGCTGGGTGCACCAACCAGAGCACCAGTATAAAAGAGAGCTGCTCAGCTCAGTCTGGGCTCACTGCTGAAGAGGGAAGATATATGCTGCAGGTACCAACCTGGGAACTGCTGAACCCACAGACTGTGGAAGCCGGAGGTGCCGAGACCCAGGTGGATACCCAAGTACCTGCGGATGTCCAAGTGTGTCAGAGCTGCCAGGAACAGCACAGGCCAAGAAAACCTGAGATGCCAGACCACTGCATTGGAAGATATGGTAGAAAGTGTTCCAGGGGAACTAGAGACAGTGGACCGGTTATAGAACTGGGCACTAAGTCAATGTATTTCACTCCGATCCCCTCTGACTCAGTGGCAAAGCCATTTACCACTGACAGGGCCTTGGGATGGGACCTGGTAGAGTAGAGAGGGCCTGAGTACCCCTACCCTGGCCACTACCTACCTCTGGGTGGTGGCTCACCTCCATAACAGACCACTAGGCTGCACAGCCCAGAGAGGAGGGGCAATCACATTGACTTTGACTGCTGAGCTACACAGCCCTGTAAGGAAGGGCAGCCATATTGACTCTGGCCATTAGGCCATACTGCCCTGAAGGAGAGGGTGGCCATATTGATTCTGGCCAGTGGGCCCTACAGCCCTGAAGGAAAGGGTGGCCATCTTGGGCCACACCACCCTGAGGGGAGAGCAGACCCATTGATTTTGGCCCATAGGCCCTACTGCCCTGAGGCTGAGGGAAGTCAGGGGAGAGTAACTGCAGAGCTACAATGCTCTTACCCTGTCCCAAAGGGGGATGGGATGTGCTTGCCCTGTGACAGGTAGTTATAAAAAGGAGGGTGATAAATTGTTCTCCTTACTCACTGAGGACAGGACAAGAAGCAATGGGTTTAAATTGCAGCCTGGGAGATTTAGGTTAAATATTAGGAAAAACTTCCTAATGGTAAGCACTGGAACAAATTACTTAAGGAGGTTGTGGAATTTGTCACTGAAGATTTTTAAGAACAGGCCAGACAAACACCTGTCAGGGATGATCTAGGTAATACTTGATCCTGCCAAGGACTGGACTAGATGACCTATTGAGGTCCCTTCTAGTCCTACATCTCTAGGATTATTTCCTATGACAGTAAGTTCTCTAAAAAGCAAATCAACAAATACTGAAGCAGAACCATCTATTTAATTTTGATACAATTATATTTTCTGCCTTTTACACTTATTCATTACGACCCACTAGAAGAAATACAAATATTCATCTTGCTTTCTGCAAACATTCCATTGGCAAACAAACCCTGCTCAAGATGTACATACTACGCAGCCTTGATTCTTGACAAAGATGTACATGTGAAAATTGTTTTGCCACAAATGACACATGCCTAATTGTGCCTACTTTATTTTTCAAATATCAAATGACAAACTGTGCAGACATTTAAAAATGTCAAAAATGCAGAAAGAGGGGACTTAGCTATTGTTATATAAGAACAAAAATTAGGAACAAGGCAAGTTTTGTGGAATGCATTCAAAACGGATTCTCCACTTTAGAAAGCTGTTGCCTTTAATTTTCACAACCTGTATCCGAAGTAATAAACATTTTTCATGTTTATTACTTGCTCGCTGAAGATGAACAAGAACATCAAAAGTGAAAGGTTAAAACTAAAAGCAAACAAATCAACCTGTCTATAAAAGTAACCCTGTATCTTTAGCATGCTGATCACAATATTTAGTTCAAAATCATTCTGAGTATGAAATAATGATTCAGAGCACTCAAGAAAACAAACCCAGAAACATGTCTACTTTTAGTTTTATTGTTTGGGCCATAATGCAAGACTTGGACCAGTTCCATAATCAGTCCTTATAGGATATGACTGAAAGAAATACAAATAGAAAGTTTTTAAGAGAGTTAGGTAGTTCTTTTTGCTAAAACGCTGTTAGTGATAGAAACAATGAACACGTCATTTGAGTAGTAAATGAAAAAAAATGAGGGGGGGGGGAAGAGAATGGATTTTCCTCTTGGCATTAAATGCCAGCTACTGCCCAACTCACAGTAAAATACTGCAGTTGTTTACAGAAAGGATTTTTTTAAAACTTCACACTCAGAAGACTAAAGCAGTAATAAAATAAATGCTTCTACTTCAAGCTCAGTCTCCTCAGACAGCCTAAATTTGGCATACTAGGGACACTTTTACACCATTCCTCAAATTCCTATAAAGACCTCTCCCACTTACAGCAGCAGCTTCTGCTTAAAACTCCAACAAGGTCTCTTTCTTTGCATGTTGGAGTTATAAAAATACGCTCTTTATTACTTGACAAAATGAAAAAGCAAACAAACAAAACCCCCAAACCAATAAAAACAATGAATGAATGATTGACTATGCTGAAAATATTGTGTATTCCTTTGCCCCCTCAAAACACCTTTTGTGTCTTCCAATCTCCCTAAAAATAAAAAGTTGTAGTAGTCACACTTTTATAGCTCTTTAAAATTAAAATATGAAAGCTCTCAAACTCACATACCACTAAAGTTCAGAAAGATTTTCTGGTTTTACAAAATGCACCAAATATTTGCATTTCCAAATTTGAATAAACGTAGTACTAATTCAGTGTAAAGGAATAGATATACATCTAGGTTAATTTTAAACTAAACATTTAATTTCCCCTTATAAATATGGGGGGCGGAAGGTTGGCATAGAGTTGTTTTTAATTTAAAAAACAAACAAGCAAAAAACAGGTTACTGGATCACTAGTTGACAAAGAGACAGAAAAAAAAAACAACAAATGCTGGTTTTTGAATGACATCATGTACATCAAAATCAGCCCAAGTCTGCAGATGACCAACATGGTGTCTTCTCTTGTTGACTTTTGGCCACTCTCTCTCTCCTGGACTTGCTAAATGTGTGGGGGGAACTCCAGCTCACATGTAGAACGCATATATTTAAAAAAAAAAAAAAAAGGCAAGAAGTAGGACAGTGGCATTCGAAGTAGGACAGTGGAATAGGCCCATTTCTAATAGCAATAATAATTTTTTAGTCTTCCAATATTGTTTGGAATAATAACTACTAGGGTGAAATTTGGTTGATCACAATAGTATTACAGAGCAATGTTAAGTTGCTGTGAGTTTAAATGTTAACACAAAAAGTCCTAAATGTCTTAACTCACAATGCCTAATGCAACAAGAACTACACTTCTTCATTTTGATGTCAGAAAGCTAATGTTCTAGGAAAGTAAACTATGGCAAATTATATAGCTTGATAAAGAATACAGAAGGAATACGTCAACTGGAATAGCAAGGCAAAATAGCACCTTATCTGTATAACTATATGTTATGAAGCTAAACTAGAGACAGAGCTCATTCAATATAAATGTGAAAAAAAAATACACCTCAGAATCATTTAGCAATAAAACAAAAAAAACCCATACATTTAAGTTTTCTCACATGCTCAGGAATGTTAATCTTACAACAGTCTACCACAGAAGCACAGAATTATATTTTAAAATATTTTAAAACACAATGTTTTGGTATTGTTCTACTATGTAGAGTACTTTTAATATAAAATAGGTATCATGGGTTAGCTAGCCTTTTGAGGCAAGCTGGATTCAGCCTTGCTTCTGATTTAGCAGCTATTCCTCAGCTAATTGATAAGCTATATCCAACGTAAAGGTTATTAGTAACCCCAGCTGCGTATCACTAGGCTTAATTAGAAAGACTGACCACCCACTCAAGCTGCGGTGAAGCAGGGACAGCACTATTTATATAGAGCTGGGAACTCAATACAGGGAGAAAAACCCTAGAGAGAAGAACAAGGGTAGTTCCTAGCTGGGAAGAGCCTCAGGAAGTCAGGCTGAGTCACTAACAGGGACCAGAGTAGACTTCTGTGGTGGGAGCCATGAGATAGAGGCTACAAGGAACAGGGAGATCCTCAGAAGTAAACTGCTGGAGTCCCTCACAAAGGGAAGCAGTGGGAGAATCTTGCTGGGGAGTAAGTGGTTGAAGACCATCTCTGTAGGGGCCAGGAAGCAGCAGATTTCAGATGAACCTAAGAGTAGCAGAGGAACTATAAGTTTGGACATTTTGTGAACTTTCAGTTGGACCTCCAGTACCCTGGGGGAAGGGAGTGAACTCTTATGTGATTAGGCCAGAGGGTGGAGCCAACAAAAAGCCACAGAAGGAGTCAAGAAAAGATGCCAGGTGAGACTGGTGGCCATTCCAGAGCCAAAGAAGTGGCCCCTCAGGGCAGGTATGTGAGATGAAGGTCTCTTCAATGCCATGTCTGGGCACAAGGGGCTACCTAAAGGTGAGGACACACGCTTACAATGGGTTTACTGATAAATTCTTAAATTAGGGTAGTAGGGGGGACCCAACCTTCCAAGAACCTTTAATCCACTATGTCAGTAGTAGCCATCTGACCCTCAGCTACAACTTGCTTGAACTGCCTTCATCCCACAGGGACAACAGCCACTACATGTGTTCATGGAGAAGTTTAGCCTTTGAGCTGCATAGTTGTGGACCTACTAGTCGTGCTGCCACCTTAACTCTGATGCACTGTTATGGAAAAGGCCATAACTCTGTGGGGACAGAGGGATGTAGCCCTACCCTCCCACTTCAGCCTCTTCTTGGCCTGGCCAATGTGTGCATTAGAAACATGATGGTTCCTGGTAGATCCTCTTGCATGGAGAACATGGCAAAATTTGGCCCTGTCAGATTCCAACAAAAACTGATTTACTGTGGCATATCTTTGTCTGAGGTGGTGAGCCTTATGGCTTAGGGAAGCATTTATAATCATTTACAATGATTCTATATGGGTTTCATTTTATTTGGATTTGTGTCCTATGAAAAGAGGACTCGCTAAGCTATATTGTGATGCATGACCAGAAAGTGTTAAGCATCCTGCAAAATAAATTACTCCAATTCAACCCTTAAAAAGATATGGGGAGATAATGTTTGTGGTATTGTGTATTTACATATACATCGGTAGAGCTCAACAATGTAATCTAACAGTCTGTATTCTGTTAATTCAGAGATCAAAAGAACTTCTTTACATTTAAATGAACTGTAAACATAGGATATCTATTGTATTCATCTCTCTTTAAAATGTATAGCAAATCATCTGCAAATGGTGGAAAAATAAGCAATTGCCTTATGTTAATTAGTGTAGCTAATTGCCATGATGCTTGGGAAATTGACCTACTTCAAAGTTGCCCTAATTGCCGATTGTTGGCCTAAGGACTCTGATCTGTCAAAGAAGGCCTGGAATTGTATAAAAGACCCTTGGGTCCTGATCCTGTCATCTCATATCTGCTTGAGGTTTCAGGCAGGGGAAGCCTAAGCCGCAAAGACTGAGATCCCAATTCTAACTGGAACGCCCTGAAATATAAACATTAGACTATAACCTATGGACTATTTCTGAAAGAACTCTTTGCAACTGAAAAAGCTCACCATCTCTGCTATGAATCTGAACCTATTCTTGATTGAACTCATGTCTATGCATACTCATAACCATACTCTCCCTTTTCTTTTTTAATAAATGTTAGTTTAGTTAATAAGACTTGGCTATAAGTGTGTATTTGGGTAAGATCTGGAATATTCATTTACCTGGGAGGTAATGTGTCTGATCCTTTGAGATTGGTAGAACCCTTTTCGTATGATTTAAGATTTTCATTAATCCTCATCATAACTGACTTCGTTGACTAGGTGGAGGCCTGAGGCTGGGTTACTTTAAGGGAACTGCATTGTTGACTTCTGAGTAACCAGTGAGGTATAATAGCTTTACTAAGTCAGCACAAGAGAGCTTCTAAGTATTGGACTATCCACCAGTTTTGGGGATTGCCTGCCCCATTCTTTGCAGTTCACCCTAACTGACCTCACCTGGCTCCCCTGGGATTCCTGTCACACACACATTTAGTACAAAATTTAAGAAATAATTCCCATTCCAAGGTCTCTTTTCTTACAAAAAGACACACACTGTATGATGTTAAACAGGAGTCTTGTTTTGGCCACTACTCAACAAGAAACAGAGCAGGTGTGGGGGTGGGAGAAGAGTGATGGTACTGTCAAATTCCATTTGCTTTTAACTTTGTCAATTATATAAAAATGGCACCTTTAGCCATTGGCTTGCACTGTTGTTCTATATTTCTTTATTACACTTTTGACTCCTCCCTAGAACTAATTATTCCTATCTTATTGTTAAACCTACAAAAAATCTACTCTGTACCCAATTCGGCAGTGGAGCTGGTAAGAACAATTTTATTTCACAAAGCATGCTGTTTTGTCAGAGACTGAACACTGTTTCAGAGAAATGTACTAGTTCCAAAACTTTCATCTGGAAGGTTTCTTTGTGGGGGAGGGAGTGACTGACTTTACTGCTATGTGGTTAGGGTACTGGCCTGAGATGTGGAAGAGACAGGTTCAAGTCCCTGCTCTGATTCATCTGAAGTGATGTGGGATGGGAAAACTGTTTTGAATCAGGCAGAGCAGCAAGTTGAACCTGCATCTCCCACATCTCAGCCAGTACCCTAACTACCCACAGTTCCATTTCTGCAAAAAGTTCTTAAAGTTCTCAATCTAATGAGAAACCTTGAAGTTGCCATTAAATGGAATTGTCGTTGTCTGGTCAATTCTATTCAGCAGTATATTTTAGCTACATTGAACTACAATGACACTGTAAAGCAGACATAAATCTGAGCTAGCCAGCCAGGTTTACAGTTGCTTTGCATCATTAGAGCAGCACAACATAGCTGCAGCGTACCAGTGAATTTGGCCTTCTGTAATAATATGTGCCTCCAATCCGGTGCAATATCACAGAACCTTTTGGATAAAGAATTAGAATGCAGACACACAGAGACCACCCACATTATTTGCATTCTAAAACTTTATTTCTAGAGCCATACACTGCTAACTTTTAACATAGTATTGATCTGCATGGTATTTCTAGTACAAGGAAAAAGTAGTGTATTTCTCATGGACTGAGTGCTTGGTTTCAATTTTTCTTCTAAAGGCTATAGCAACCTGAAATTCATACCTGCTAATTACTTTTCCCATTTGCACTGTATGTTGTAAAACACTAGAAGTTAATATGGTCAAAATTTACTTTTCTGTCTACAACTTGTTATATCACATATAAATGTAAGCCTGATTGGCCTCTAATATAGGGAAATTCATTTGAATCCTACATTCCCTGTGTCATAAATATAAAGGGAAGGGTAACCACCTTTCTCTATACAGTGCTATAAAATCCCTCCTGGCCAGAGGCAAAACCCTTTCACCTGTAAAGGGTTAAGAAGCTAAGGTAACCTAGCTGGCACCTGACCCAAAATGACCAATGAGAGGACAAGATACTTTCAAATCTGGAGGGGAGGGGGAACAAAGGGTGTCTGTCTGTCTGTTGCTTTTGCCGGGGACAGATCAGGAAGGCAGCCTCAGAACTTCTGTTAAATTAGTAAATAATCTAGCTAGAAATGCGTAAGAGTTCCTTTTGTTTAATGACTGGTAAAATAAGCTGTGCTGGATGGAATGTATATTAAGGTTTTGCCTAGAGGAATTCTCTATGTTTTTGAATCTGATTACCCTGTAAGGTATTTACCATCCTGATTTTACAGAGGTGATTCTTTTACCTTTTCTTTAATTGAAATTCTTCTTTTAAGAACCTGATTTGATTTTTCATTGCTCTTAAGATCCAAGGGTTTGGGTCTATGTTCACCTGTACAAATTAGTGAGGATTCTTATCAATCCTTCCCCAAGAAAGGGGGTGTAGGGCTTGGGGGGGGGGGGGGGGATATTTTAGGGGAAGACGTCTCCAAGTGGGCTCTTTCCCTGTTCTTTGTTTAAAACGCTTGGTGGTGGCAGCATAGGGCTCAAGGACAAGGCAAAGTTTGCACCTTGGGAAAGTTTTAACCTAAGTTGGTAAGAATAAGCTTGGGGGGTCTTACATGCAGGTCCCCACATCTGTACCCTAGAGTTCAGAGTGCAGAAGGAACCTTGACACCCTACTTATAAATAAAACAGCAGGCAAACCTAGGATAAAATACTGATTACAATGGAGGGAAGGAATTGTTCTATTTTTACTTTCCTCTGAAGGAGGCGGCTTCCTTTTAATTTTATACCCCTTTATAATTCTCTTAATTAAAAAAAGCCCCCACCATCTCCTGTTTCTGGATCCCTGTCTCTGCATGAATTAGTAAGTCCCAAGGTTGTGCTTATATTCACTGGCAGTGGACACTTAAAATGCTGCATTGGTGCAGTGAGATAAGTGCGGAAACTTTTCCACTATCTTCAGTGAGCTTTGGAGCAGACCCTAAATACTTAGAAAGAAGTGTTAATTACAATGCTGATACATATTTTTTTCCTCTACAGCAGAATCTTTTCTAAATTGCTACTATAAAATGAACATTTCTGGTGGGAAATTAGATGTGCAAAATTCTTACATCTTCAACGGTAATAATTCTTTAGATTTGTGGTGTGTTTTTTTTTTTTTTTTTTAAAAAGCAGTTTGTCCTAGAAAGAGCAAAGTGAGGTAGTCTAAAGCAAGACTAGTCTGATCCCCTATTATCAAATAAAACTGTCTCTATAAATTGTTTATTTTAATATAATAAGACCTACCTTCTCTGCTAACAGCTCTCTGATCTTGCTTGCCTGGAGACGAAATTTCATCAGCTGTGACTCCAGAGTTACACACCTTTCTTTCCAATTTCCAGCTCCTTCTGACTCTGAAAAATCTGCCATACTTATGCTGGGGAGAAAAAAAAATCAGATTGCCTTTAATATGTCTGGGCCTATTTTTTGTATACATACTAACCTTGATCTTAGGGGATACTTAAAACTTTTGTACATAGCTGTTTTATAAAAGCAGGGGAAAGTATGATGGCCTACACAGGCACTTAGAATAAAGGGATGTTTCATACTAATGTTTACTTGTATGTATTTTCTAAGTTATTACAGAGCTGCAAAACATTCCCCATTGATAAATGGGGAAACATCAACTGTCTTAACCTTTAGCTACTGTACACTATTCTCATGCATAGAAGAAATCTGCAGAGAACTAAGCCTCTGTTAGGAAGGAAAACTCCTTATGGGGGATAGTAGCAGCAAAATAATTAAAGTGGAAGCTAGCTTACTGGTTTAAAAACACAGCTGTTAAAGTCCTCTAAAATCCAAATGTTTACTGGGATTTTCTTGGAAAGTGCTGTGCCTCATGAGAGCTGAGGCAGGCCCAGTGGTCCAAATTTGAAATCAGTTGAGCAAGGGGATTCTGAGATGCAGGTTTTTTTTTTTTTAATTAACATTAAAATGTTACTGGGGGGTGGTTTGTTTGTTTTTAAACCCAAACATCCCGAATAGAGAGCCCTAGTCTAAGACTGACACTGACTAAAGTGGTGCTCTAGCCCCTGCCCTTACAAACGCACCATCTCCCAACACTTCCTCCCCACGTCTACTCCATCAGGCTGGGGGAGTGGGATCCAGGGCTTCCCTTCCCTCCACGGTTCACTGAACAATGGAAAGAACCGGAACTCCACTCTTTCCCCAGGCTTCCTGCAGCAGTGGGGAAGGGGCTCCACACTCGCCCTTCCTTCTCATGCTGCTGTTTCTTAGGAAAACAAAGGTCAGAGTAGTGCAGGAGGCTGGGAGGAGGAAAAGGGGTGGGATCAGTTATACAGTAAGGGGGGCATAGGAGGGGCTTCAGTTCTGCCCCCAAAACACCTGCACTATCCATAGCCACCCTTTCTGTCCTCCCTTCTAAAGTACTCACCTTGCCCCCAACCCCTTCACTATTCCTGCATTCCCTCCCCACCTCCTCAATTAGTGGGAAACCTACTGATGCCTGCCCCTCTGCAGTACTGACAACCCCAAAAGTTCAAAAATCATGAGTGTGATGGGGGGAGGGCTTCCCACACTGGCCCTGAGAGGGTTGAATTAGGCCACACAGGCCCAATCAACCAACTAAGCAGCAAACAGGATGTAGGCTCTGAGGAGGCTGCTGTTTGGAAGCAAGCTCACCTGTGAGGGAACAGGTGAGGCTTATATAAAGCCAACAGACTAGCAACAGATAAAAATTGCAGGGTGAAGAATAGCAGTCACTCTCCTTGAGGCAGTGTGTTCCCCAGGAATTGAAATGGGGGGAGGGGGTGTTTGAATTTACTGGGGGGGGGGGTCAGGGCCTGTCATAAATATAAAGGGAAGGGTAAACCCCTTTGAAATCCCTCCTGGCCAGGGGAAAGCTCCTCTCACCTGTAAAGGGTTAAGAAGCTAAAGGTAACCTCGCTGGCACCTGACCAAAATGACCAATGAGGAGACAAGATACTTTCAAAAGCTGGGAGGAGGGAGAGAAACAAAGGGTCTGGGTCTGTCTGTAGTCGTCTTGGCCGGGGACAGAACAGGAATGGAGTCTTAGAACTTTTAGTAAGTAATCTAGCTAGGTATGTGTTAGATTATGATTCCTTTAATTGGCTGAGAAAAGAATTGTGCTGAATAGAATAACTATTTCTGTCTGTGTATCTTTTTTGTAACTTAAGGTTTTGCCTAGAGGGGTTCTCTATGTTTTTGAATCTAATTACCCTGTAAGATATCTACCATCCTGATTTTACAGGGGGGATTTCTTTATTTCTATTTACTTCTATTTTTTATTAAAAGTCTTCTTGTAAAACACTGAATGCTTTTTCATTGTTCTCAGATCCAAGGGTTTGGGTCTGTGGTCACCTATGCAAATTGGTGAGGCTTTTTATCCAACATTTCCCAGGAAAAGGGGGGTGCAAGTGTTGGGAGGATTGTTCATTGTTCTTAAGATCCAAGGGTCTGGATCTGTAGTCACCTAGGCAAATTGGTGAGGCTTTTTACCAAACCTTGTCCAGGAAGTGGGGTGCAAGGTTTTGGGAAGTATTTTGGGGGGAAGGACGCGTCCAAACAGCTCTTCCCCAGTAACCAGTATTAGTTTGGTGGTGGTAGCGGCCAGTCCAAGGTGTAATATTTTGTACCTTGGGGAAGTTTTGACCTAAGCTGGTAAAGATAAGCTTAGGAGGTTTTTCATGCAGGTCCCCACATCTGTACCCTAGAGTTCAGAGTGGGGGAGGAACCGTGACATGGTGGCACAGTGGTGGGATTAACCTGAAATCATTTTGAGATCCAGTTGAGATTTTTTGAACTAGAAATACAGATTTTAAAAAGGAATTTTTAGGAAGTCCAGGAAGCAGCTTGGTTTCTCTCTGCTTTGTGGCCAAGCAGAGACAAAAGGGGATTATCTTGTGAATTGCAGGTTTTCTTTGCCTGGAGGCAGGGTACTTAACTCCTGCAGGGAAATTCACAGTCTTCCAACCCAGAGGTTTTTTTTTTTCTTTTCTTCCTAAAAGTAAATAGGGGGTGTGTGCTCTACCCATTTGCCTGGAGACAAAAGTGGCAGGGTTTTTTTTTTAGGATTTTGATTTTTTTTTTTTTGTTTTACAAGGAGCACAGGTTTGAAAAGAGATTTTTTTTTTCTTTGGGCTGGGTAAGCAGGTTTCCAAGTAGTTGGAGGTTTTTTGCTTTAATTTGGGCCCAGAGCAGAGACAAGGGAATTGTCTTTTTCTGTAGGCTGACAATCACTATCAGAGAATAGGTATTCTATTCCAGCACAGCAAAATTTTACAGCCAAGTTTTGTTTGTTTATTTCTAAACCTCGGGTGTAAAGTTAGTTAAAAACAGAGAGGTTAGAATGGCCAAATCCTCGGCTCGACTACAGCTGGAATTAGCCAAATTTCAGGCTGAGGAAAAACAAAGGGAACATGAAAGACAGATAACTCATGCGGCTGGAGAAGGAGGTACAGGAGGCTGCCCACAAGAGGGAAATGGAGGCAAGGAAGCATGTGGAGGAGATGGCGAGGATAAAGGCCCAGCAGAATATACCAACAAACCCTAGCAATCCTTCTCCAGGTACCACTTCCCATCCCAGAAAGTTCCCCACCTACAAGGCAGGTGATGATACTGAGGCCTTCTTAGAAAACTTCGAAAGGGCCTGCCTTGGGTACAACATCTCTACTGACCAATACATGGTAGAGCTGAGACCGCAGCTCAGTGGACCCTTAGCTGAGGTGGCAGCTGAAATGCCTAAAGAACATATGAACAAGTATGAACTGTTTAAATCCAAGGCGAGAGTCAGAATGGGGATAACACCCGAGCAGTCTCGTCGGAGGTTCCGAGCCCTAAGGTGGAAACCAGACATGTCATTTACCCGACATGCCTACCACATTGTGAAACATTGGGATGCCTGGATATCAGGAGCAAGTGTTGAATCTCCAGTAAATTTGCCCTTCCTAATGCAAATGGAACAATTCTTAGAGGGTGTTCCTGAGGAAATAGAAAGATACATCCTAGATGGGAAACCCAAAACTGTAATCGAGGCAGGAGAGATTGGAGCCAGATGGGTGGAGGTGGCAGAGAAGAAGAAAACTGGTCGCAGTTGGAGCGGAGACCAGAAGGGACCACCCCAGACCACACCCTATTACCGGGGGCCGCCCAAAGCCCCACCTACCTCCCAAAGAACCCTCCAGACCCCTTATCGTCCCACCACCCCGTTCTCCAGCAACCCACCTCGCCCCGGTGACCCGTCAGCTGGACGATGTTTTAAATGTAACGAGCTGGGGCATGTAAAGGCCAACTGCCCCAAGAACCCCAACAGATTACAGTTCATTGCACCGGAATCACACCAGAGGTCCACAGGCCCAGATACCTCCCAGATACCCTTGGAGCGGAGGGAAACTGTGAGTGTGGGCGGGAAGAAGGTCACCGCGTGGAGGGACACCGGAGCACAAGTGTCAGCTATCCATGCTTCCTTAGTGGACCCCAATTTAATCAACCCAGAGATCCAAGTGACGATTCAACCCTTCAAGTCCAACTCTTTCAATTTGCCTACAGCCAAGTTGCCTGTCCAGTACAAGGGCTGGTCAGGAATGTGGACTTTTGCAGTCTATGATGATTATCCCATCCCCATGCTGTTGGGGGAAGACTTGGCCAATCACGTGAAGCAGGCCAAGAGGGTGGGAACGGTCACCCGCAGCCAGGCTAAACAAGCCGTGGGGCCTAGCTCTGTTCCGGAAACTTCTATCAGGGCCCGGTCAGAGGTGATGGACCCGGACCCCAGGCCAATGTCTGCAACAGCAGTAGTGGATCCAGTCCCAGAGACCCAGACAGAACCAGTCCCAGAACCGGAACCAGCCAAACAACCAACACCAGACCCCGTGCCAGCACTGAATCCAGTACTTGCAACCTCAACACCAGAGGGCCCCACCGAACCTGAACTGGCAGCAGCCGATAACCCTACACAAGAGGCTCAGCCGGAGCCTGAATCCCAACATAGTGCACCAGCGGAGAGCGGTTCACAGTCAACAGAAACAGCTCCATCCCCTATATCGCTTCCAGAGGGACCAAGCCTATGTCCCCAATCCAATGAGGAACTGATGTCTCCAGCATCAAGGGAACAGTTCCAGACCGAACAGGAAGCAGATGAAAGCCTCCAGAGAGCGTGGACGGCGGCACGGAGCAACCCACCGCCTCTCAGCTCTTCTAATCGATCCAGGTTTGTTGTAGAAAGAGGACTTTTATACAAGGAAACTCTTTCTGGGGGACACCAGGAAGACTGGCATCCTCAGAGACAGTTGGTAGTTCCAACTAAATACCGGGCCAAGCTCTTGAGCTTAGCCCATGATCACCCTACTGGCCATGCTGGGGTGAACAGGACCAAAGACCGTTTGGGGGGGTCATTCCACTGGGAGGGAATGGGCAAGGATGTTTCTACCTATGTCCAGTCTTGTGAGGTGTGCCAAAGAGTGGGAAAACCCCAAGACCAGGTCAAAGCTCCTCTCCAGCCACTCCCCATCATTGAAGTTCCATTTCAGCGAGTAGCTGTGGATATTCTGGGTCCTTTTCCGAAAAAGACACCCAGAGGAAAGCAGTACATACTGACTTTCATGGATTTTGCCACCCGATGGCCGGAAGCAGTAGCTCTAAGCAACACCAGGGCTAAAAGTGTGTGCCAGGCACTAGCAGACATTTTTGCCAGGGTAGGTTGGCCCTCCAACATCCTCACAGATGCAAGGACTAATTTCCTGGCAGGAACTATGAAAAACCTTTGGGAAGCTCATGGGGTAAATCACTTGGTTGCCACTCCTTACCATCATCAAACAAATGGCATGGTGGAGAAGTTTAATGGAACTTTGGGGGCCATGATACGTAAATTCGTAAATGAGCACTCCAATGATTGGGACCTAGTATTGCAGCAGTTGCTCTTTGCCTACAGAGCTGTACCACATCCCAGTTTAGGGTTTTCCCCATTTGAACTTGTATATGGCCGTGAGGTTAAGGGGCCATTGCAGTTGGTGAAGCAGCAATGGGAGGGATTTACACCTTCTCCAGGAACTAACATTCTGGACTTTGTAACCAACGTACAAAACACCCTCCGAACCTCTTTAGCCCTTGCTAGAGAAAACTTACAGGATGCTCAAAAAGAGCAAAAAGCCTGGTATGATAAACATGCCAGAGAGCGTTCCTTCAAAGTAGGAGACCAGGTCATGGTCTTAAAGGCGCTCCAGGCCCATAAAATGGAAACATCGTGGGAAGGGCCATTCGTGGTCCAGGAGCGCCTGGGAGCTGTTAATTATCTCATAGCATTCCCCACCTCCAACCGAAAGCCTAAGGTGTACCATATTAATTCTCTAAAGCCCTTTTATTCCAGAGAATTAAAGGTTTGTCAGTTTACAGCCCAGGGAGGAGACGACGCTGAGTGGCCTGAAGGTGTCTATTACGAAGGGAAATGTGCTGGTGGTGTGGAAGAGGTGAACCTCTCCATGACCCTTGGGCGTATGCAGCGACAGCAGATCCAGGAGCTGTGCACTAGCTACGCGCCAACCTTCTCAGCCACCCCAGGACTGACTGAACGGGCATACCACTCCATTGACACAGGTAATGCTCACCCAATTAGGGTCCACCCTTACCGGGTGTCTCCTCAAGCTAAAACTGCTATAGAACGGGAGATCCAGGATATGTTACAGATGGGTGTAATCCGCCCCTCTGAAAGTGCATGGGCATCTCCAGTGGTTCTAGTTCCCAAACCAGATGGGGAAATACGTTTTTGCGTGGACTACCGTAAGCTAAATGCTGTAACTCGCCCAGACAACTATCCAATGCCACGCACAGATGAACTATTAGAGAAACTGGGACAGGCCCAGTTCATCTCTACCTTGGACTTAACCAAGGGGTACTGGCAGGTACCGCTAGATGAATCTGCCAAGGAAAGGTCAGCCTTCATCACACATCTCGGGCTGTATGAATTTAATGTACTCCCTTTCGGGCTGCGAAATGCACCCGCCACTTTCCAAAGACTTGTAGATGGTCTCCTAGCGGGATTAGGAGAATATGCAGTCGCCTACCTTGACGATGTGGCCATATTTTCAGATTCCTGGGCAGACCACCTGGAACATCTACAAAAAGTCCTTGAGCGCATAAGGGAGGCAGGACTAACTGTTAAGGCTAAGAAGTGTCAAATAGGCCTAAACAGAGTGACTTACCTTGGACACCAGGTGGGTCAAGGAACTATCAGCCCCCTACAGGCCAAAGTGGATGCTATCCAAAAGTGGCCTGTCCCAAAGTCAAAGAAACAGGTTCAATCCTTCTTAGGCTTGGCCGGTTATTACAGACGGTTTGTACCGCACTACAGCCAAATCGCTGCCCCACTGACAGACCTAACCAAAAAGAAACAGCCAAATGCTGTTCAGTGGACCGGAAAGTGTCAGAAGGCCTTTAACAAGCTTAAAGCGACACTCATGTCTGACCCTGTACTAAGGGCCCCAGACTTTGACAAACCGTTCCTAGTAACCACAGATGCATCCGAGCGTGGTGTGGGAGCAGTTTTAATGCAGAAAGGACCTGATCAAGAATTCCACCCTGTAGTGTTTCTCAGCAAAAAACTGTCTGAGAGGGAAGCAACTGGTCAGTCACTGAAAAAGAATGTTATGCCATTGTCTACGCTCTGGAAAAGCTACGCCCATATGTTTGGGGACGGCGTTTCCACCTGCAAACCGACCATGCTGCACTAAAGTGGCTTCACACCGTCAAAGAAACTAACAAAAAACTTCTTCGGTGGAGTTTAGCTCTCCAAGATTTTGATTTCGACATCCAACACATCTCAGGAGCTTCTAACAAAGTGGCTGATGCACTCTCCCGTGAAAGTTTCCCAGAATCAACTGGTTAAAATCCTCCTTGAGATGTGGAAAATATTGTTAGTCTTTATGTACTTGGTAGTATATTTAGAGATGCATGTGTCGTATTAACTCTGTTTTCCTAGAGCTCCAGGAAGAAATCCCAGCCAGTGTTTCACCCTAGCTGAGATTTGGGGGGCGTGTCATAAATATAAAGGGAAGGGTAAACCCCTTTGAAATCCCTCCTGGCCAGGGGAAAGCTCCTCTCACCTGTAAAGGGTTAAGAAGCTAAAGGTAACCTCGCTGGCACCTGACCAAAATGACCAATGAGGAGACAAGATACTTTCAAAAGCTGGGAGGAGGGAGAGAAACAAAGGGTCTGTGTCTGTCTGTAGTCGTCTTGGCCGGGGACAGAACAGGAATGGAGTCTTAGAACTTTTAGTAAGTAATCTAGCTAGGTATGTGTTAGATTATGATTTCTTTAAATGGCTGAGAAAAGAATTGTGCTGAATAGAATAACTATTTCTGTCTGTGTATCTTTTTTGTAACTTAAGATTTTGCCTAGAGGGGTTCTCTATGTTTTTGAATCTAATTACCCTGTAAGATATCTACCATCCTGATTTTACAGGGGGGATTTCTTTATTTCTATTTACTTCTATTTTTTATTAAAAGTCTTCTTGTAAAACACTGAATGCTTTTTCATTGTTCTCAGATCCAAGGGTTTGGGTCTGTGGTCACCTATGCAAATTGGTGAGGCTTTTTATCCAACATTTCCCAGGAAAAGGGGGGTGCAAGTGTTGGGAGGATTGTTCATTGTTCTTAAGATCCAAGGGTCTGGATCTGTAGTCACCTAGGCAAATTGGTGAGGCTTTTTACCAAACCTTGTCCAGGAAGTGGGGTGCAAGGTTTTGGGAAGTATTTTGGGGGGAAGGACGCGTCCAAACAGCTCTTCCCCAGTAACCAGTATTAGTTTGGTGGTGGTAGCAGCCAGTCCAAGGTGTAATATTTTGTACCTTGGGGAAGTTTTGACCTAAGCTGGTAAAGATAAGCTTAGGAGGTTTTTCATGCAGGTCCCCACATCTGTACCCTAGAGTTCAGAGTGGGGGAGGAACCGTGACAGGGCCGATGAGGGGTGAGACCGTGAGGGTGAAGGTGGACTGTATGGCATGATAGTAAAAACTGAAATGTTTCATGACCATTTTATTAGATTTAACTCATGTTTTAAAATCATCACAAAAATTAAAGTTGTCTACTCGAGCCTTCTATGAAGCACTACATCTACATCCTTCTTGGTTTCTTGTTATAATTTTGAACAACTCTGTTAATGAACTTCTTGAATGCAATGCGTTCATCTTTGGTGGCTTCTCATAGGTCCGGTACTTCCCTTCTTTCATTAGTTCATTCACATGATCCAGCAGAAGGTGACTTCTTTCAGAACACAAAATTCTATTCAGTGATGAAAAAGAACGCTCAACCGTAGCTGTTGTGACTGGGAGTAGCAAGAGATTAATTCCTACTTCTTTCATCCCAGGAAACAAAGCATAAAGATCAGGTCGAGCCACTAGTGATGATAAAAAAGAAGTTGAAGTGAAATCTTCATTCGTTCGTCGTATGATATTCCACTCTGTGTTCAAATTCTCTATTCTGTCCTGAGCACATGGCAGTCCCATTGCTGGTAGTGCCTTACTCCACTCAACTGTCGATGTTTTATGGGACAGGGATCTGTAAAAGCTACGTAGAGGTTGAGTAGAATCTAGATGTCGCTGTCGTAGATTTTTAAGAATCAAGTCTGTGTACTTTTTCAGTTGTCTTAACAAATACTACTTGTCCTCTTCACTTAAGAAAGCAATATAAATGACTTCATTAGTCAACTTCTGGACTGAAGTCTCTGCTTCTTCCAGTACTTTTTCAAGGGACAGATCACTGATTATCCAGCAATAGAAGCTACATTTGGATCAAAGATCTACTACTGTTGTAGCAGATGCCTGAATGGCATTGTTTAATGACCCAAGTGTTTCAACAGTAGACTTACAAGTGAGAGAATGGCAGTAGTCTTCTCTGAACATAGTAGCAAAAGTAATCCACCAGCCTCACTACTTAGATCCATCCCATCTTGGTAGATACTTTCCAAAGCCAGTAATAACGGCTGGAGAAATTTTAAGACAACAGCAAAGGATCACTCTTGAGAAAGCCAGAGGGTTTTCCCAGGTTGGCCTAATTTGAACTTCATACCCAGTGTATCTTCTATATTTTCCAGATATTCAGTCTTTTTGGACTCTTGCTGAAAAACTAATATAAAGACATTAAATTTATAGCTTTTAAATGTCTTTTAAAGAATCTGCAGCTCATAATGGCGCTAGTTTGGAGTAGATGGCCTCTGCAATGTGCACTGGAGAGATTAGGGTCACACTTTTCTCCGAGCAAAGCTTGTACTCCACCATGTCTTCCAGGTTTCAGAGTAACAGCCGTGTTAGTCTGTATTCACAAAAAGAAAAGGAGTACTTGTGGCACCTTAGAGACTAACCAATTTATTTGAACATAAGCTTTCGTGAGCTACAGCTCACTTCATCGGATGCATACCGTGGAAAGTGTAGAAGATCTTTTTTTATACACACAAAGCATGAATAAATACCTCCTCCCACCCCACTCTCCTGCTGGTAATAGCTTATCTAAAGTGATCACTCTCTTTACAATGTGTATGATAATCAAGGTGGGCCATTTCCAGCACAAATCCAGGGTTTAACAAGAACATCTGGGGGGTGGGGGGGAGGGGAGGAAACACAAGGGGAAATAGGCTTGAATAGAGACTGGGAGTGGCTAAGTCATTATCAAGGTAACCTAAGTTAATTGTATCCAATTTGCAAATGAATTCCAATTCAACAGTCTCTCACTGGAGTCTGGTTTTGAAGTTTTTTTTGTTTGTAATCGCGTGACCAGAGAGATTGAAGTGTTCTCCAACTGGTTTATGAATGTTATAATACTTGACATCTGATTTGTGTCCATTTATTCTTTTACATAGAGACTGTCCAGTTTGACCAATGTACATGGCAGAGGGGCATTGCTGGCACATGATGGCATATATCACATTGGTGGATGTGCCGGTGAACAAGCCTCTGATAGCATGGCTGATGTTATTAGGCCCTGTGATGGTGTCCCCTGAATAGATATGTTGGCACAGTTGGCAACAGGCTTTGTTGCAAGGATAGGTTCCTGGGTTAGTGGTTCTGCTGTGTGGTATGCGGTTGCTGGTGAGTATTTGCTTCAGGTTGGGGGGCTGTCTGTAGGCAAGGACTGGCCTGTCTCCCAAGATTTGTGAGAGTGTTGGGTCATCCTTCAGGATAGGATGTAGATCCTTAATAATGCGTTGGAGGGGTTTTAGTTGGGGGCTGAAGGTGACAGCTAGTAGCATTCTGTTATTTTCTTTGTTAGGCCTGTCCTGTAGTAGGTGACTTCTGGGAACTCTTCTGGCTCTATCAATCTGTTTCTTTACTTCTGCAGGTGGGTATTGTAGTTGTAAGAAAGCTTGACAGAGATCTTGTAGGTGTTTGTCTCTGTCTGAGGGGTTGGAGCAAATGCGGTTGTGTCGCAGAGCTTGGCTGTAGACGATGGATCGTGTGGTGTGGTCAGGGTGAAAGCTGGAGGCATGCAGGTAGGAATAGCGGTCAGTAGGTTTCCGGTATAGGGTGGTGTTTATGTGACCATTGTTTATTAGCACTGTAGTGTCCAGGAAGTGGATCTCTTGTGTGGACTGGACCAGGCTGAGGTTGATGGTGGGATGGAAATTGTTGAAATCATGGTGGAATTCCTCAAGGGCTTCTTTTCCATGGGTCCAGATGAGGAAGATGTCATCAATATAGTGCAAGTAGAGTAGGGGCGTTAGGGGACGAGAGCTGAGGAAGTGCTGTTCTAAGTCCGCCATAAAAATGTTGGCAAAGTGTAGGGCCATGCGGGTACCCATAGCAGTGCCGCTGGTTTGAAGGTATACATTGTTCCCAAATGTAAAATAGTTATGGGTAAGGACAAAGTTCAGCCACCAGGTTAGCTGTGACGTTATCGGGGATAGTGTTCTTGATGGCTTGTAGTCCATCTTTGTGTGGAATGTTGGTGTAGAGGGCTTCTACATCCATAGTGGCCAGGATGGTGTTATCAGGAAGATCACCGATGGATTGTAGTTTCCTCAGGAAGTCAGTGGTGTCTCGAAGATAGCTGGGAGTGCTGGTAGCGTAGGGCCTGAGGAGGGAGTCTACACAGCCAGACAATCCTCCTGTCAGGGTGCCAATGCCTGAGACGATGGGGCGCCCAGGATTTCCAGGTTTATGGATCTTGCGTAGTAGATAGAATATCCCAGGTCGGGGGTTCCAGGGGTGTGTCTGTGTGGATTTGATCTTGTGCTTTAGATAACGTACACAATGACAATACTTGATGCCCATTTGCATCAATGCATTCATCAGCCCTGTATGCAAATTTTTTGAATGTGGTGAGAGTTCTTCACTTTTTCAACTGTTGAATCTTTCACTGTTGCACCACATGCGTCTAGCCAGTCAGCTGAGCTTCTTGCAGAAAGATAGTGAGCGTTTGCTGGTCTCGTTCGGAACCAGTGCTCAACCTAAGGATGAACAAGTGACAATGCACTTAACATTGGCCTCCGATTTGTAGTATCTCTTGCTTAAATAGAAAGTATGATGCCACAGCCATGTTTGTTCGCATGAACTGTGTTGTGTCTCCAGCATTCTTAACAGCCTCATTAATACTCACTGGTGTTGTCCTTGGTCAGTGGAGACTCAGAGGTGCTTTCACATGAGTTCACCTCCCAGGTGGGGGGCAAGAAGGCACCTCGCTCGTTCCTCCAGCTGCTCACTGTTCGCTTTGGCTACTGTTTGTTGTGCCACCATTTGCTCTGTTGCCAATGGCCCTGTGCCATCACCTTCTGCTGCCGCTGTGACCTCTGCGAGTTGGTCTCTTGAGATTCCATACACCTCTCGGTGATTTCAGATGAGCTCTCAGTGGGGGAACCTCACTCTAGTACAGACTGGGCTGTCTCTAAACACTGTCCCACAGCAGGTCTAAGCACTTAGACCTGATTATCAGTGATTTCAGCTGTAATGGTCACTTAACAAAACAAGACTATCTATGGAGCCTAATCTGCTATGTCTTTAAACAGTGGAGAGGGGCAGGTCAAATAGTACTTGTGACTCAGGCAGACCATCAAGCAAAACACCTGTCCCCACCCTCTCTCTTGATGCCCTCAATCAGCACAGTTCTACTGCCCTTTACTCCTACAATAAGAAAAACAATATTTCATTACCTCCTTCCCGCCCCCCCCATTCAAGTGATTTGTAACCCATCCCCAGCCAAAATCTATCACTTGGCAACACAGCACTGTTTGCTGGATACCTAGGTAGATTAGGTGTGAATGTAAATTCAATCTGGTCCTGAAACCTTTCCCACCCCAACCCCCAGCTCATTACTAGGTGTCAGGGAGAGTTCATTTAGACTTTGATTACAAATCATAATTTGAAATTATTAGGTTGGCCAACATCACCAAAATGAACTGACATCATAAACAGCTGCATAAGGAAGCTAGTCTATGTTCACACTTTTCAAATCTATTATGCTTTTTCAGATATATGTATTTTATCATACACTTTATATGCTTTTAAAGTGGTGTACTAATGTTTCAGTTTCAATTCAAATTTCCAAACAATCGCTAAATGGGAACACTGCATGTAACTAGTTGACAAAACGGGGGACGGGTGTTGGGGAAATGCAGACGGGGTGTAGGGAACTCCCTGCCTTGAGGTAAGGAAGGATAGGAATTCCTGAGATCTAGTAGACAGGTGCTGAAGCTGGGGCTGGAGCACTCATGGGGGGGCGGGAACATAGTGGGTGCTCAGCACCCACTGGTGGGCCCCTCCTCCCCTTGTTTCCCACCACCAGCAGATCTGCTCCTCCCCCTCTGCAGCAGGTGGGAGGCACTAGGAGATTAGCTGTTCAGTGGTGTGCAGGAGGCACTGGGGAATGGGGAGAGGGAGATGTTGGGTGACGCATTGCGGAGGCAAGTGCTCCAGATGCTGGAGAGAAGAAGCAGCGGCGGGGCCAGAAGCAGAAGGGGCAGAACTAGCCTCTTCTGGCTGCTGAGATGCTGCTGAGCAGCATGGCAGACTGGCAGCTGCCTGAGACCACCTGGCTGGGGAGGTGGCTTCGCTTCCCGTTTGGGTGCTCAGGATCAGGGGCAAGCAAGCCAGAGCCCCCTGGCATGTTTCCGGCTCGCTCCGCTGCAGTCCCCAGCAGCAGAGCCAGGCGGGGAGTGGAAGCCACCTCCCCAGCCAGGCTCTTTCAGGTAGCTGCAGAACAGTGACCTGGGCTCCCTCCTGCCAGGGAGAGCGGCAGAACGTGCCAGGGGTTGGGGGGTCAGGCCCAGAGGGATGACAGAGTGCCCCCCCCACAAGTAACGTGGGATGGGGAGAGCATGGTGGCCCCATGTTGGGTGTGCGGGGGAGGATACATACATGACCTCCTCTTTAGATCGTGCCCCCCACACCCCCATTGGGGAGGCATCAATTGTCCCTTGGGGAAGAGGTGGGGAGGAGCAGGGGCGGGAAGAAGCGGAGTGGGGGTGGGGCCTTGGGAGAAGGGGTGGAGTGGGGGCAGGGCACAGGGTGGAGCTCCCCCCGGCAAATCACACAGTTGGCACCTGTGCTAGTAGACCCTAGGAGAGAGAAGAATTTGAGTAGGAAGAGTGAAAGCAAGATAGGAATTAGTCCAGGGCTGAGAGCAGTAATGTGACAGAAACGGCAGACCTTGGCTACTTGGTAAAGGGCCCTGGACTGGAACTTGGAGTAGAGGGTGGGCTTGGGTTCCCCTACCAACCACTGCCAAGTGATGATGTGACTCAGGCAGTCTGCTGGTTCACTGCCCCTCACTGCAGGAATGACAGGGTCAGAGCAGCAGGCGTGAGGATTGCTGAATGATACTTGTCCAGAGATGTGTCCCCCCCCCCCCCACACACACACACACAAAGGGGAAACCATGGTGTGACCTGGCAGGAGGGCTGAGTTGTGAAGTAGCTGCACTGCGATTACTTGAGAGGACGAGAGCGGAAAATGGTGAAAGAGAGGGAAGGAGTGAGTGAGTGGGATGATGGGCTGTGTGACTGTTGGAAAGGGATGCTAAACTAATTTTCCTGAAGGGGGTGCTGCTCAATGGTGAGTAGAGCACCTCCGTCACAATGAGCCACACACATCCCAAAATATTATGTGGTTTTTTTTAAGATTAAATGTTTCTGAGCTGTCTTCTGACTTTTGAACTCCCCCAATGTGTCTGACAATTAGTGTTGCCAGTCTACAGTAAGAAGTAAGTTTTGGCCACTGCACCCCTACATCAATCAATTTTGTGCCCCAGCCCCCACACTGACTCTGTACCCTCAACCCCAAATCAGTTAATTTTGTGCCCTCCCAGCTCTCACATCCAACCCAGTCCACCCCCCTACTCGTACAACTCTGCACTCCCATTGCCTGCAGTCTCACATCTGCTCTGTGCTCCAGAGCACCTTTCCTCCTCATGGAGGTGTAGCGGTTCTTCACCCATTCCCATGCCTGGTGGGAGGGCAGGTCTAAGAAGGTTCTCCTTTCTCCTGGGATTGCAGCATTAGAAAGGAAGAGGGACGAGCAGAGAAGAACTTAACCTGTTTTTCACAAGAGAGGTGGCGGGAAGGAGCCCTAAGATAAGGGGTTCTTTCTGCTACCTCCTTTCCCCATCTCTCTTGTGAAAATGTATTGCCTTCTCCATGTCTTTCTTTCCCTATCCAAAACCTGCCCTTGAGGAGAAGGGGGGGGGGAGAGAGAGAGTTCTGCCTGCCTCCTGAAGCAGCTGTCATTAGCTGTTCTCCAGGAGGCAGAAAAGTAGGCAAGGCAGCCAATTTAAGGGGGTTTTCCCCTGTATAATCTGAAAATTGCATGAATGCTGGAGCGTCTCCTATCACTGTGAGACTGGCTCCAGAAGAGGCCAAAATTGCATCATTTCCAATAAATTTGTGAGACTTGGCAACACTGAAAGAGGGAGGACTCATCTGTGTTGGAGAGGCAGAGAGATGCGGGGACAAGGAGACGATGCAGGGGGATTGAAGGGACTAACATGCATATGTCAGTGCCTTCTGTGACCGCAGTAATCTATGCGAATGAGTCGGAAGCAGTGAAGGGGGAGAGCTGAGCTGTGGGACATTGGGGGTGAGTGAAATTAACTGTCCAAAACCATAATTAATGCAGAGTCAAGGTTGCCTAGTGCTGAGACATGCCCTTCCAGCATGTGGAGTGTGGCTAAACTTAAACTTCTGGTTTTAAGAGGTTTAAATTTGTTACCTTAACTTGTCTTTGCTTGGCTTTCAGAGGATAAAGTTTAGCCACCTTTCAGATGCTGGAAGAACAACATATGGCACCCCTGGGCAACGATAACTCTGTGGTAACCAAGTTTTTGGGCAGTTAATTCAAGTAGATGTTGAAATTAAATGTTCTGTGTGTTAATTATGGATTTTTTTTTGAACTCATTCACATTGGCAACTTTGGCTAATACTCACATACCTTCATACTTTTTCCTATTTCATAAAATCTGTACTACCACTGCCCTCTACTTTCAATCCCTATTTAAGATTCATCTCTGCTGTGATGCCTACAAAACCATTTGCTGATCGTGGATAGGCAGGTAACAAACTGATTGTGCCTCTTCCTTTTCCCACTAGCTTGCTCTTACTCACTCCTTCGCACTTACTAACTTACGTATTCCTTCCCTGATCTGTACCTTACTTAAAAAATTAGAAGAAAGGAAGAAACAAAAACAGTCAATAACCAGATGTGATTGTCAAAGGCTGTGTCAATTCTTCACCATATTCGTTTGCTTTCATGTTACATCCCCATACCCAATCCTTCAAGTGTCTCTTTTAGGCCCCAAAACAAGAAAGCGGTTAGGCGTGTACTAAAGTCCATCCCTGCCCAGCAAAACACTTACACATGTACCTAATTCCCCACTGAAGTCAATGGGACTTAAGCATGTGCTTAACTTTAATATGAATGCTTTACTGAATCAGAGCCTTAGACTTCAATCCTATAAACATTTATGCATTTTCTTAACTTTAAGCACACAAACTGTTCTATCGACTTCAATCTGACTACCAACATGAGTAGAGCTAAGCATATACATAAGTGTTTGCAGAACTAGGGTCTTAGACTGTAAACCTTCCAGGTTTCTAATTTCTTCATTCTTCACCCTACCTGATGAACCTTTGGAAGGCACTGTCTCTAACCCCCATTATCCTTTCTGATACTGGGGAGCATAGCTTCAGCAGGCATGCTACTAGGGACTGAACCTCATGCTGTATTAGCTCTTCACAGGATTCTCTGCAGAGCTGCAAAAGGCACAATGTTCATTCCTTCCCAGCCTGCCCATAACTGTCATTAGCTCCCCAAGTCTCCACTCTCACCCCTTATGCAGAAGCAAGAAGATGGTGCCACAGAGACAACTAATCTGCAAACTTTGTGTGGGAAGAAGCAGATCCAAACAAGGAGAGTTCCATCCGTGCACAAATCTGGGGGGACAATATGGGGATTGAAGACTTTCTTAGGGCTATTTGTCCAGTTAGGAATTTTTATAGCAGTGGGGTTTGTTTATTTTCCCCCCTTTTGACCAAGTATGGCCACAAAGGATGGAGTCAGCTCAGACAATGTTGATTAACAGTGCTTGTGGTTACTGGGAAGATGAAAATGTATATAGTTACGGTTGTCATGGAGTTTTTGCTTCTCTGCAAGTGTACCACTGCAAGGTAGAGTTAAGGCTATTTGGGTGTTACACACTGGTCATTAACATATACCCATATACTGAAATGTTGTGTTTGTGCAAGCTAAGTGGAACTTCTCAGTGTACAAGCTAATTAATATCCAGTTACTGTCTAAATATCACTGATGTAAAGAGTGAAAATAAATTATTTCCTATTATCCAAAAGGCATAAAGGGTTCTGGAAATGTTTATTGGCACAAAATAAACTTACAATTGTGGAGTGAATGATCTTCCTTTGAATCAATGACTTCCTGTTTCTTGTTTGAGTCCTCAAGGGAGGGGGAAAAATGAGTTCATCTCTTGGCTTTAACAAAGTGTTCTGATTCAGCACTATAACCTACATAAGTTTCCTGTTCTTTCCCTCCTCACTGTCTCCTACTTTTTTTTAATCTAAGATCTTTTGTAAACTAACAAACCCCCATAAAAAGTGTAAATTATAATTATAGCATCAGACATTACTTGAGACAAATTTGACAAGTCTGGGATGATTTAAACCCTTTTTAAAAAAGTTTTTGGTAAGTTTTTTTTTTCTCCACACATTTCAAGGAGCCAGAAAGAATAGAGATTGTTTAAATAATGAAAGGAAAACTATGTGGTGATATAAAAATCAAAAATGTTATGATGTTTTGTCTTTTTAATACAACACTGTTTTAGTTTAACAATTCATATAAGCCTCAGGGTGGGTGGCTGGAGAAAGTTGGTTGGATAGGCCTTTGTGTTTTACCAGGATTGTGCAGTTTTCAAAACAGTTTGTAGAGGATTTTCTCCCAGCTCCAAAACATATAATCACTTTGAGATATTAATGTTTGGTGATATGTGGACCATATGTGCCTAATCTCAGGGACCCCAAATTTGAAGGATTTTCAGTGCTGTAACTGTAAAAATGATGTTGCATAGAGAGGATGACTGGAGAGATGGCCCCTGTCTGGGAGTTCTCCAAGAAAGACATTTTTGAGCTTGTCACCGACCACTGTACTGAGCTATGAAGGAACACTGTTAACTTTGGTGGTGGTTTTTTTTATTGACTCCTTTAATATAATTCCAAGTTACGATAGAGAGAGGTCCTGAATTTTAAAAAATCCTTTCAAAAATTGATTTATAAAGGGTTTTTCTGTTCCCTTGTAGATTTTTATATGGGTAGTTTCACGAGAGAAGAAATCAACTCTGCCCCAATCCTGCAATAAGCACTACATATGTGAACTCCTAAAGAGCTCCACTGGCTGCAATGGAGAACTGTGAGAGTGCAGAGGTCTGCTCACAAAGAGCTCATTGCAGGATCAGGAGCTAATTGATTTTACAGCCATAACCCATTGTACACAAAGCACTGTCAAATAAGTAAATGCTAAAAACAAGACTATTTTCACTAACTTATACTTTAAACTGGTATAAGGTAAAACTCCTTATTACAGTAGGAACAAGCTTTGCACTCACTAATGGGATTTGCAAGGTGAGGGTGTCAATACACACATACATTTCTTTCGTGTTAAGTGTAGGGGTTTTTTCTTGGGAAAGGGCATAGGGCACAGAGAAGCTTTAGTGACTGACAGGTGTGCAGGAAGCTACTGTATCACCATGCAGGTCTCCGTGTTGTCACTTCTCCACTTTAGGCAGGTCGTGTATAGACACACAAAGCTGCTCTGGTGCATCAGTATGTTAGCCCAGTGGATGACCTCATTATCACAAGGCAATGACAGCATGACCTTTGCCACGTTATGATGTCCTGATCCTGACTCTATGACATCACAATTTAATGTCCTACGATGTCCCCTTTGCCACTGCCTGAGGCCGGACGGGGCTCCACGGCGGGGGCCACCCCGCTCCCCCGCACAGGCCCCGCTGGGAGCTGAGGGCACAGGCTGCGGGAGCTCTGCTGCGGAGCGGCCAGGCTCATGGGGGGGGGGGGGGCGGTCCCGCCCGCAGGAGGCGGCAGCCCCGGGGTCCCGGCCCCTGAGGGAGGAAGGGGGGAAAGAAGTCGCGGCAAACCTGGCAGGGCTCCGGCTGGCTGCTGAGCAGGAGGCCGGTCCCGTCTCTTGTCTCGCAGCTCCAGGCTCCGTTAGGGTCGAAGCCGCCGCGGCTCTAACCGCTTCCCCCGCGCCCGTCCCACCATCCCCGCGGCGGGGGCAGCCAGGGGCCTGAGCGGCAGCCGCGCCGGCCACTGAGGAGCCAGAGGCTGCCCGGCCACAGGACGGCGGGCGGGGCCACCCGACCCCTCCCGCGGCTGCGAGGAGGGGAGGCAGCTTCAGGGCACTGCTGGGGGGAAGGTCCCAGTTCCTGCGGCTCCCTCCCAGCCAGAGCGCGGGGCTACGAGGGCGTGAGACGGCTCCCTTTGGCCAAGGCCGCCAGGGGGCCCCGTCTCCAGGCCCGCCAGGAGCGCCCGGTTAGGGCGGGGCACATGACCCCCTGTGTCGGTGTCGGTGCCCGTGGGGGCACGGGGATCCCTGTGTCTCTGCCCGTGGGGGCACGGGGATCCCTGTGTCGGTGCCCGTGGGGGAACGGGGGTCTCTGTGTCTGTGCTCTGGGGGCACGGGGATCCCTGTGTCTGTGCCCGTGGGGGCACGGGACTCCCTGTGTCGGTGCCCGTGGGGGCACGGGACTCCCTGTGTCTGTGCTGTGGGGGCACGGGGATCCCTGTGTCGGTGCCCGTGGGGGAACGGGGGTCTCTGTGTCTGTGCCCGTGGGGGCACGGGGATCCCTGTGTCGGTGCCCGTGGGGGCACGGGGATCCCTGTGTCTGTGCTGTGGGGGCACGGGGATCCCTGTGTCTCTGCCCGTGGGGGCACGGGGATCCCTGTGTCGGTGCCCGTGGGGGAACGGGGGTCTCTGTGTCTGTGCTCTGGGGGCACGGGGATCCCTGTGTCTGTGCCCGTGGGGGCACGGGGATCTCTGTGTCTGTGCCCATGGGGGCACGGGGATCCCTGTGTCGGTGCCCGTGGGGGCACAGGGATCCCTGTGTCGGTGCCCATGGGGGCACGGGGATCCCTGTGTCTGTGCTCTGGGGGCACGGGGATCCCTGTGTCTGTGCCCGTGGGGGCACGGGGATATCTGTGTCTGTGCCCATGGGGGCATGGGACTCCCTGTGTCGGTGCCCGTGGGGGCACAGGGATCCCTGTGTCGGTGCCCGTGGGGGCACAGGGATCCCTGTGTCGGTGCCCGTGGAGGCACGGGGATCTCTGTGTCGGTGCCCGTGGGGGCACGGGGATCTCTGTGTCGGTGTCCGTGGGGGCACGGGGATCTCTGTGTCTGTGCCCGTGGGGGCACGGGGATCTCTGTGTCGGTGCCCGTGGGGGCACGGGGATCTCTGTGTCTGTGCCCGTGGGGGCACGGGACTCCCTGTGTCTCTGCCCGTGGGGGCACGGGACTCCCTGTGTCTCTGCCCGTGGGGGCACGGGGATCTCTGTGTCGGTGCCCATGAGGGCACGGGGATCTCTGTGTCTGTGCTGTGGGGGCACGGGACTCCCTGTGTCGGTGTCCATGGGGGCACGGGGATCTCTGTGTCTGTGCTGTGGGGGTACGGGGATCTCTGTGTCTGTGTCCGTGCCCGTGGGGGCACGGGACTCCCTGTGTCGGTGCCCGTGGAGGCACGGGGATCTCTGTGTCTGTGCCCGTGGGGGCACCGGGATCTCTGTGTCTGTGCTGTGGGGGCACGGGGATCCCTGTGTCGGTGCCCGTGGGGGCACGGGGATCCCTGTGTCGGTGCCCGTGGGGGAACGGGGGTCTCTGTGTCTGTGCTCTGGGGGCACGGGGATCCCTGTGTCTGTGCCCGTGGGGGCACGGGACTCCCTGTGTCGGTGCCCGTGGGGGCACGGGACTCCCTGTGTCTGTGCTGTGGGGGCACGGGGATCCCTGTGTCGGTGCCCGTGGGGGAACGGGGGTCTCTGTGTCTGTGCCCGTGGGGGCACGGGGATCCCTGTGTCGGTGCCCGTGGGGGCACGGGGATCCCTGTGTCTGTGCTGTGGGGGCACGGGGATCCCTGTGTCTCTGCCCGTGGGGGCACGGGGATCCCTGTGTCGGTGCCCGTGGGGGAACGGGGGTCTCTGTGTCTGTGCTCTGGGGGCACGGGGATCCCTGTGTCTGTGCCCGTGGGGGCACGGGGATCTCTGTGTCTGTGCCCATGGGGGCACGGGGATCCCTGTGTCGGTGCCCGTGGGGGCACAGGGATCCCTGTGTCGGTGCCCATGGGGGCACGGGGATCCCTGTGTCTGTGCTCTGGGGGCACGGGGATCCCTGTGTCTGTGCCCGTGGGGGCACGGGGATATCTGTGTCTGTGCCCATGGGGGCATGGGACTCCCTGTGTCGGTGCCCGTGGGGGCACAGGGATCCCTGTGTCGGTGCCCGTGGGGGCACAGGGATCCCTGTGTCGGTGCCCGTGGAGGCACGGGGATCTCTGTGTCGGTGCCCGTGGGGGCACGGGGATCTCTGTGTCGGTGTCCGTGGGGGCACGGGGATCTCTGTGTCTGTGCCCGTGGGGGCACGGGGATCTCTGTGTCGGTGCCCGTGGGGGCACGGGGATCTCTGTGTCTGTGCCCGTGGGGGCACGGGACTCCCTGTGTCTCTGCCCGTGGGGGCACGGGACTCCCTGTGTCTCTGCCCGTGGGGGCACGGGGATCTCTGTGTCGGTGCCCATGAGGGCACGGGGATCTCTGTGTCTGTGCTGTGGGGGCACGGGACTCCCTGTGTCGGTGTCCATGGGGGCACGGGGATCTCTGTGTCTGTGCTGTGGGGGTACGGGGATCTCTGTGTCTGTGTCCGTGCCCGTGGGGGCACGGGACTCCCTGTGTCGGTGCCCGTGGAGGCACGGGGATCTCTGTGTCTGTGCCCGTGGGGGCACCGGGATCTCTGTGTCTGTGCTGTGGGGGCACGGGACTCCCTGTGTCGGTGCCCGTGGGGGCACGGGGATCCCTGTGTCGGTGCCCGTGGGGGAACGGGGGTCTCTGTGTCTGTGCTCTGGGGGCACGGGGATCCCTGTGTCTGTGCTCTGGGGGCACGGGGATCCCTGTGTCTGTGCCCGTGGGGGCACGGGGATCTCTGTGTCTGTGCCCGTGGGGGCATGGGACTCCCTGTGTCGGTGCCCGTGGGGGCACAGGGATCCCTGTGTCGGTGCCCGTGGGGGCACGGGGATCTCTGTGTCTGTGCTGTGGGGGCACGGGGATCCCTGTGTCTCTGCCCGTGGGGGCACGGGGATCCCTGTGTCTCTGCCCGTGGGGGCACGGGGATCTCTGTGTCTGTGCTGTGGGGGCACGGGGATCTCTGTGTCTGTGCCCGTGGGGGCACCGGGATCTCTGTGTCTGTGCTGTGGGGGCACGGGACTCCCTGTGTCGGTGCCCGTTGGGGCACGGGGATCCCTGTGTCGGTGCCCGTGGGGGAACGGGGGTCTCTGTGTCGGTGCCCGTGGGGGAACGGGGGTCTCTGTGTCTGTGCTGTGGGGGCACGGGGATCCCTGTGTCGGTGCCCGTGGGGGCACGGGGATCCCTGTGTCGGTGCCCGTGGGGGCACGGGGATCTCTGTGTCTGTGCCCGTGGGGGCACGGGACTCCCTGTGTCTCTGCCCGTGGGGGCACGGGGATCTCTGTGTCTGTGCCCGTGAGGGCACGGGGATCTCTGTGTCTGTGCTGTGGGGGCACGGGACTCCCTGTGTCGGTGTCCGTGGGGGCACGGGGATCTCTGTGTCTGTGCTGTGGGGGTACGGGGATCTCTGTGTCTGTGTCCGTGGGGGCACGGGGATCTCTGTGTCGGTGTCCGTGGGGGCACGGGACTCCCTGTGTCGGTGTCCGTGGGGGCACGGGGATCTCTGTGTCTGTGCTGTGGGGGCACGGGGATCTCTGTGTCGGTGCCCGTGGGGGCACCGGGATCTCTGTGTTGGTGCCTGTTGGGGTATTGGAACCCCTGTGTTGGTGCCCGTTGGGGCATGGGATTCCCGTGTTGGTGCCCGTTGGGGCATGGGGATCTCGGTGTTGGTGTCCACCGGGGCACCCCCATTGATGCATCGGGGTCCCTGTGTTGGTGCTCACGTTGGAGCATGGGGATCTCTGTGTCGGTGCCTGCCAGGGGTACCCCTGTCGAGGTGAGGGGACCCCTGCGTCGGTACCCCACAGAGCTGGCCCCGTCAGGGCATGGGGACCCCTGTCCATGCCCACCAATGGTGTCCCCATTGGTGTGCAGGGACTCCTGAGTCGGTGCCCACCAGAGGCACCCCTATCAGGTCCCCTCTAGGGACCCACTTGTGTCAATAGAATGCCCCACCATGCTCCATGGGGGCGCAGGGATCCCTGTCTCAGTGCCTGTCGGGGCAGAGAGACCCCTGTCATGGTGGAGCGATCCCTGTCTCAGCCTGCCCAGGGTGCCCTCACTGGGGCACTGGGATCCTGCCTTAGAGGTCCTGCTCAACCCATGCAGCCCTGAGATGGAGCATGCTAGGTACAGCCAGACAGTGTTAGGTAATCTTAACTACAGATGTTTCTATTCGCTCCCTCCTGTAATTACATGACTTTTTAGCCAAAGGATCATGCTCTGAGTAAAGGCAGAGGACTCCAGACCTCTAACAGGAAAACCCTTGTATAAAGAAATTTGTATAATTATGTACCTTGTTTTGTTGCTTCAAGAATTCAAATTGGCTTTCCCCCTTTCCCGCCAGTCCTGCACAGACATCAGTGGAACTACTAACAGTTAAATATACATGCAAGTCTCTGCAGGATCAGGACACAAGAGGGTAATAAATACACTATTTAGAAATCTTTCATTAATACTTTTCAGTTTCCTTTGGGAATTTCCTACTGTTGCTATCAAGTCCTGGTTCTTTCAATTCAGTCATTTGTATCCTGTAATACATTCCCTACCTTTCACTTTTCCAAATATTTGAAGGAATCATTTAATTCATTGATCCAAATGGGGAGTACCCTGTGATGCTACAGGCTGAGACCCAGAAGTCCAAAAAGAAGATCCATTGACTCCACAAGGTCTGTCCACATGGTTTACTTCATAGGAGCAAGGCCTAAATGTGAGCTGAAGAGCAGATCACAAAAGGGATATCTCTTACAATACATGTTAGAGAAATTAACATTCTCTATTTTCTCTATTTAATTTTTTGTCACTTTGACATAGTTGCATTTATTGTATTAGCTTTCCATAGCATAACTTTGGAATCTTGCAGGACAGTTTTCCTGTCCAAAAAAGCCTAATAAAAATATTTTTAAAATACAAGAGGATTGCTTCTCCTCTGCTCCTCTTAAGTCTGAGCATTAGCCAAAATACTAGATTGAGGAGAAGATCATAATATAATTTGTAGTACTGAAATTAATTTTATTAGTGAAACAGTTGTATGGTATAGTTGGTGCATAAAGAACTAACACAAAATGTAATTTGTTGTATTCAAAACTTTTGGAAGCGAATTATATAATAACCTGCATTTCTATTATAACTTTCATCCTAAGGGATCCTAAATCATATTATAAAGTTAACATATTAATATACCAACTATATACAAGAATGATGCTGCTATCTCTGGGCTGAAAATGCAGGGTGAATTTTAAGTAGGGCAGAATATAATTACCTGAGTTCCAATTTGGCAAGAGTAATGGACATGAAATCCCTACTCATGGAAAATGTTCCATGGATCCATAAGTAGCCAGAACTTGTTTTATATCTCATCTGTTATTCCTATGTAGATTTTAAATGTAAGAAGATGCAACAAAATGTCACATAAATCCATCTATTGATATGCAGATACGTTACAATGAACATAAGAATGGATATTGTGTATTCATGTAATTGTACCTTTTCAGAATAGTTTACTAATATAAATAAATGATTCATGCTCACAGAGAATGTTGTGTGCAGAACTGATTACCCCATCTCAAAAAGGATATTACAGATGTAGAGAGGGTTCAGGGAAAGGTACTGAGAATGATTAAAGGCATGAAAGAATTCCTATGAAGAGAGATTGAAAAGACTGGGATTGTTTACCTTAGATAAATAAAAGAGGACATGATAAAAATATATAAAATAATGAACAGTATAGAGAAGGTAGATTGAGAACTTCTCTTCTCCCTGTCTCATAACACAAGAGCAAGAGAATATTCAATGAAATTAAAAGGTGGTTAATGCAAAGCTAATGAAACGAAATACTTTTTCATATACAACCTGTAATTGGATTGTGGAACTCATTGCCACTAATTGAGGCTAGGAATGTAGCAAGATTCTAGGAAATACTAAACATTTATATGGATAACAAAAATGTTCAGAGTTATAATACTTAATGCTAAAAAATGTTTTGGAGGGACTATAAAACCTCATGCTTCTGGGGTTAAACCAATATTTAATAATTAGGAATTATGATGAGACCTTAACTGGAGAGAGATGGGGCAGATTATCCCACATCTGTCTACTAGGAGTCTTAGCATCTTCCTGTGAAACATCCATTGCTGGCCATTGTTGGGGACAGGATACTGGACGGATGGACTGTGGGTGGTGATCCAGTGTGGTGGTGCCTATGTTTTTCCTTGATTTTTGGTTTATTTGTTTTTTCTTCATCCTTCACTCCAATATTCTTTTACATTTTTTCTACATTATATGGATTTTTCTCAGTCTCTCTCTATTTTCCCTAAGAATAACTTAAACACATTCTCCTGATTCTGAAGTTTAGAGCACCTCAGAAATGAGGGTGGCAGTGCTGTTAACATTATTCAGCAAAAAAAGTAGAATTTGCCAAATATAAACTCAGGGGTTGGAATTGTGTGCGATCACTGGGGAAATGATTTTGACTCTCATGACATAAAACTTGACTTTTAGGGGTTTTTTTCTCATTAAATAAGCAGACCAGTCCATGGCCGAGCAAGCTGTCTTCTGGTTACCTGTAGCTTTCTTAAGTGCTTGTAAGGTACCAGCACTGTATTATCTGAGTATGTAGCTCTTGATCACAATGAAGAAATTTGACTGGTTTCAGACTGCCTGTTCCACTGTTAAGAAAATTGTGCTCCATCTGCTTATAAGAGGCTGTACTCCAGACCATGCTTTGTATCAATATAAAATAATGTGAACAGCAATTTACTGTAGAATATTATGATCTATTTATTTGCATTTTAAAGCACTTATCACTGAACCATTTAGATTGAGTATTTTGCCATGTGAAATAAGTGATTTTTACAGTAATGTTTTACCAGTAAAAACAATTGAAATAATGCAGAGTATTTCTATTTGAATTTTGTTTGAAAAACTATTCGTATAATTATAAAATGATTTAAAAATTATTACAATATACATATGTTATTACAAAAGGATAAATATGAAGGGAGGACACTGACATAATTTATCTTCACTTTGTGTACAATCTCATAATACATGGGGATATACGGTAAGACACTGTGATGAATTGAATGGGCCCCAGATAGATTCTAGCAGGAAAAGAGTTAAAAATCTCTTTCCAAACAGCTAACAACCTTTGCACTCTAGTAATGGAGACAGGTGATTTAGCAGATGCTAATAAGTCTTATGCTAGCAGCAGCCCCCTAATTCCCAAATGATCAGGGAAGGAGTTGTGAATAGATTTCAGGTAGATAGTAAGCTGAAGTCTCTCTTTACCTGGATATGTTTAGAATAGCTGGTTAGTTTGTGACTTGGCTAAAATATGTAAAGCTTTGTCTCGTGTATGTTTTCACATGGACTATTATGTAAGGAATATTTTTTGTTTATTTTATGATTTAAAGAGGCAAGACATTTTGCTGCAACTTCCTGTTTGTAAACAAGTTGCACATTACAGCATTTCTTCTCTCAAGGTGCTTATATGCAAATACAGGTGTACAGAGCTCTTGTGTAATCTGCCACTGCTCCAACTGGCCCATGATGCACTTGTGGTACAGTTTTCTTGTTTGTAGAGAAAGTTGTGTTTTAAAAGCTCACATATTCCATAGCTGATCACACACACACACACACTTTGATTTTTTCCTATTTGGCTCTGTGCAGCCTTCAGTTTTTCCATCAACTTGGAGTGATATCAAACCAAGTATCCGAGTAGATTGATATACTGATACTTGCCCTGTCATTTATCCTTCATACTTTGTTTTTTTTTTAATAGTAGCCACTGAAAAATATGTTCAAGAATATTATGCTTGTTTGAATAGTAGAAAATGTCATTTTTTTAATCTAATAGACTTTGTGTGGGTGAACTTTCCATGTAGAAGTCACCTCATAGAAACAATCACTCTTAAAACTAATTTATTGTACTGAAGAAATCTTACACTGTTTTTCTTTGTTTCTTTTAGCAAAATCTTTTTTAAATTATCTCTTTTATTCTCCTAACACATTTTATACAAAAATTAATTAAATTCTATATTTCGTTACAATTTTGTTAAGTTTTAGGTTTGTTTATTGTTGTGTGAGTACAAATTACCTTGTAAAATGATGATGTCTTTGATATGGCAATTAAAGTGTATCAAATATACACAACAAATAGCAGAGGAAGCAGTGCATTTGAAAATGTGGAAAACATCCAAAATATTTATTAGGGCTGTCACGTGATTTAAAAAATTAATTGCAATTAAAAAATTTATTGCGCTGTTAAACAATAAGAGAATACCATTTATTTAAATATTTTGGATGTTTTCTACATTTCCAAATATACTGATTTCAGTTAAAACACAGAATATAAAGTGTACAGCACTCACTTTATATTTATTTTTATTACTAATATTTGCACTTTAAACACCAAAAGAAATAGTATTTTTCAATTCACCTAATCCAAGTACTGGAGTACAATCTCTTTATCATGAAAGTTGAATTTACAAATGTAGAATTATGTACAAAAAATAACTGCATTCAAAAATAAAACAATGTAAAACTTTAGAGCCTACAAGTCCACTCAGTCCTACTTTTTGTTCAGCCAATTGCTCAGACAAACAAGTTTGTTTATATTTGCAGGAGCTAATGTTGCTGGCTTGTTGTTTACAATGTCACCTAAAGTGAGAACAGGTGTTCACATGGCACTGTTGTAGCCAGTGACACAAGATATTTATGTGCCAGATGCGGTAAAGATTCATATCTCCCTTTGTGCTTTGACCACTATTCCAGAGGACATGCCTCCAGGCTGATGATGGGTTCTGTTCGATAACGATCCAAAGCAGTGTGGACCGACGGATGTTCATTTTCGTCATCTGAGGCAGATACCACATGCAGAAGGTTGATTCTCTTTTTTTGGTGGTTCGGGTTCTGTAGTTTCTGCATCAAAGTGTTGCACTTTTAAGACTTCTGAAAGCATGCTCCATACCTCATCCCTCTCAGATTTTGGAAGATACTTCAGATTTTTAAACCTTGCGTCAAGTGCTTTAGCTGTCTTTAGAAATCTCACATGGGTATATTCTTTGCGTTTTGTCAAATCTGCAGTGAAAGTGTTCTTAAAATGAGTAACATGTGCTAGGTCATCATCCAAGACTGCTATAACATGAAATATAGGGTAAAACAGAGCAGGAGACATACAATTCTCCCCCCAAGGAGTTCAGTCACAAATTTAATTAATGCATTATTTTTTTAATGAGCATTGTCAACATAGAAGCATGTCCTTTGGAATGGTGGCCAAAGCATGAAGGGGCATATGAATGTTTAGTTTATCCAGTATCAAAATATCTTGCAATGCCGGCTACAAAAGTGTCATGCAACCGCATGTTTTCACTGTTAGGTGACATTGTAAATAAGAAGCAGGCAGAATTATCTCCTGCAAATATAAATAAACTTGTTTGTCTTAGCAACTGGCTGAACAAGAAGTAGGACTGAGTGGACTTTTAGGCTCTAAAGTTTTACATTGTTTTGGTTTTGAGTGCAGTTATATAACAAAAAAAACTATATTTGTAAGTTGCACTTTCATGATGGAGATTGCACTACAGTACTTGCATGAGGTGAATTGAAAAATACTATTTTATTTGACATTTTTACAGTGAAAATATTTGTAATAAAAATGATAATATAAAGTGAGCACTGTATACTTTGGATTCTGTGTTGTAATTAAAATCAATATATTTGAAAATGTAGAAAAACATCCAAAAATATTTAATAAATTTCAATTAGTATTCTGTTGTTTAACAGTGTGATTAAAATTGTGATTAATCACGATTAATTTTTTTAATCACAATTAATTTTTTGAGTTAATCACGTCAGTTAACTGCAATTAATTGACAGCCCTAATATTTATATAAAGTGTATTCTATTATTGTTTAACGGCACAATTGGGGTGACTAGTACTGCATGCAGTATTCAAGGTTTGGGCATACAATGGATTCATATTGTGTCATTATGATATTTTCTGTCTTATTATCTATCCATTTCTTATGGTTCGTAACATTCTGTTAGTGCTTTTGACTGCCGCTTCACACTGAGCAGAGGTTTTCAGAGAACTATCCACGATGACTCCAAGATCTCTTTCTCAAGTTGTAACAGCTAATTTAGACCCAATCGTTTTGTATGAATAGTTGGGATTATGTTTTCCAATATACATTACTTTGCATTTATCAACAGTGAATGTCATCTGCCCTTTTATTGCCCAGTCACCCGGTTTTGTGAAATCCCTTTATAACACTTTTAAGTCAACTTTGGTCTTGATTTTGTTGTTGACAAATCCATGGACTGTTACTTATCATCTTACTATCTTCTAGATGTTTGCAAATTGATTGCTTAATTATTTGCTCCATTATCTTTCCAGGTACAGAAATTAAGCTGACTGGTCTGTAATACCCCGGGTTGGGTTGTAACAGTCAGCATGGATTTGTCAAGAACAAATTGTGTCAGACCAACCTGATAGCTTTCTTTGACAGGGTAACAAGCCTTGTAGATAGGGTGGAAGCATTAGAGGTGTTATATCTTGACTTTACTGTCTTGCATGACCTTTTCATAAACAAACTAGGGAAATGCAACCTAGGTGGAGCTACTATAAAGTGGGTGCATAACTGGTTGGAAAACCATTCCCAGAGAGTAGTAGTTAGTGGTTCACAATCGTACTGGATGGACATAATGAGTGGGGTCCTGCAGGGATCAGTTCTGGGTCTGATTCTGTTCAATATCTTCATCAATGGTTTAGATAACGTCATAGAGAGTACACTTATAAAATTTGCAGATGACACCAGGCTGGGAGGGGTTGCAAGTGCTTTGGAGGATAGGATTATAATTCAAAATGATCTGGACAAACTGGAGAAATGGTCTGAAATAAATAGGATGAAATTAAATAAGGACAAATGCAAAGTACTCCACTTAGGAAGGAACAATCAGTTGCACTGTACATACAAAATGGGAAATGACCGAGGAAGGAGTACTGTGGAAAGGGATCTGGGGGTCGTAGTGGATCACAAGCTAAAGTGTAACACTGTTTCAAAAAAACGAACATCATTCTGGGATGTATTAGCAGGAGTGTTGTAAGCAAGACATGAGAAGTAATTCTGCTCTATTCCACTATGATTAGGCTTCAACTGGAGTATTGCGTCCAGTTCTGGGTGCCACATTTCAGGAAAGATGTGGACAAATTGGAGAAAGTCCAGAAAAGAGCAACAAAAATGATTAAAGGTCTAGAAAACATAACCTATGAGGGAAGATTGAAAAAAATGGGTTTGTTTAGTCTGGAAAAGAGAAGAAACATGAGAGGAGACATGATAACAGTTTTCAAGTACATAAAAGGTTGTTACAAGAAGGAGGGAGAAAAAATGTTCTTTTTAACCTCTGAGGATAGGACAAGAAGCAATGGGTTTAAATTGCAGCAAGCGAGGTTTAGGTTGGACATTAGGAAAAATTTCCTAACTGTCAGGGTGGTTAAACACTGGAATAAATTGCCTAGGGTGTGAAATCTTCATCATTGGAGATTTTTAAGAGCAGGCTAGACAAACACCTGTCGGGGATGGTCTAGAATGATAATACATAGTCCTGCCATGTGTGCAAGGGACTGAAATAGATGACCTCTCGAGGTCCCTTCCAGTCCTATGATTCTATGAAAATCTTCTGTCAAACTTTTCTTGATAGGAAATGGCTTTTCAACTAAATGCCTATAATCTGCATTTCAGTGATGGATGAAATTAGGGTTTTATAGAAATAGTTTTAAATATTTCTCAGGTGCTTTGAGACCATTGGATGAAAAGGTCGAGAAATGTCATTTATTTGTAAAGTCTTTTTCTGCATATAAAAAAATACAGTCTCAAGGTTTTTAGTGTCCCTTCAAAGGTGCAAAGATTTTTTTCTATTGCATGGTGCCACAGAGTGGTGAAATTGTGTATTGCTTTAAATAACCAATTTCCATGAGACTTTTGGCATTTAATTATGAATTTACCTCATCTCTCCTAAACTAGTACTAAAAACAGAAAATCCTCTTCATCCACACAATGACTCCTTAATGCAAACAGATATAGGCATCACTTGTTCAGGTTATGTATGATTAATTTTAAATTTTGTCTGTGTCACAGGGTGGACTGGTCCTTTAAAGGAGTTGGGCTTAACCTCACCTGTGCCTAGGTATTCAGTTTCCAGGGGATGGGGTTGAGTTTGGGCCTGCAGGTGGGTCAGGTGCCTAAGGGTATGTCTACACTATGAAATTAGGTTGAATTTATAGAAGTCTTTTTTTATAAATCGTTTTTATATATTCGAGTGTGTGTGTCCCCACACAAAATGCTCTAAGTGCATTAAGTGCGTTAACTCAGCGGAGTGCTTCCACAGTACCGAGGGTAGCGTCGACTTCCGGAGTGTTGCACTGTGGGTAGCTATCCCACAGTTCCCACAGTCTCCGCTGCCCATTGGAATTCTGGTTGAGATCCCAATGCCAATGGGGCAAAAACATTGTCGTGGGTGGTTCTGGGTACATGTCGTCAGGCCCTCCCTCCCTCCCTCTGTGAAAGCAACGGCAGACAATCGTTTTGCGTCTTTTTTCCTGGGTTACATGTGCAGATGCCATACCACGGCAAGCATGGAACCCGCTCAGCTCACTGTCACTGTATGTCTCCGGGGTGCTGGCAGACGCGGTACTGCATTGTTACACAGCAGCAGCTCATTGCCACAACAATAGGCCTGATAACCATCGTCATCATGTCCTAGATGCTCTTGGCCGCATTGGTGAGATTGGTCAGGAACACCTGGGCAGACATGGGCGCAGGGACACAAATAGGAGTGACTCGACCAGGTCATTCTCTTTAGTCCTGCCAGCTGTCGTATTGCACCGTCTTCTGCTGAGAAGCCAGGAGATGAGGATGGCTAGCAGTCCTACTGCACCGTCTGCTGCCAGCCTAAGATGTAAAAGATAGATGGAGTAGATCAAAACAAGAAATAGACCAGATTTGTTTTGTATTCATTTGCTCCCCTCCCCCTCCTCTCTCTGTGAAATCAACGTCTGACAATCATTTCAGTGAGGTCTGTCAGGGGCACCTTGAAAAGTTTAATGGAGATTCAGTCCTGCCTGGAATACTGGGAGGAGGGATAGCTCAGTGGGCTAAGCATTAGCTTGCTAAACTCAGGGTTTTGAGTTCAATCCTTGAGGGGGCCATTCTATGTGACAGTTGTGTTTGTTTCTTCTTGATGTAAAGTCACCCCCTTTGTTGATTTTAATTCCCTGTAAGCCATGTCGTCAGTTGCCCCTCCCTCCGTCAGAGCAATGGCAGACAATTGTTCCGCGCCTTTTTTCAATGCAGACGCCATACCATGGCAAGCATGGAGCCTGCTCAGATCACTTTGGCAATTATGAGCACATTAAACACCACACACATTATCCAGCAGTATATGCAGGACCAGAACCTGCCAAAGCGAAACCGGGCGAGTAGGCTACTTCAGCGTGGTGACGAGAGTGATGAGGACATGAACACAGACTTCTCTCAAAGCACGGGCCCTGGCAATGTGGGCATCATTGTGCTAATGGGGCAAGTTCATGCCATGGAACGCCGATTCTGGGCCCGGGAAACAAGCACAGACTGGTGGGACTGCATAGTGTTGCAGGTCTGGGATGATTCCCAGTGGCTGTGAAACTTTTGCATGCATAAGGGCACTTTCATGGAACTTTGTGGCTTGCTTTCCCCTGCCCTGAAGTGCCAGAATATCAAGATGAGAGCAGCCCTCACAGTTGAGAAACGAGTGGCAACAGTCCTGTGGAAGCTTGCAATGCCAGACAGCTACCTGTCAGTCGGGAATCAATTTGGAGTGGGCAAATCTACGGTGAGGGCTGCTGTGATACAAGTAACCAATGCAATCAAAGATCTGCTGATATCAAGGGTCGTGACCCTGGGAAATATGCAGGTCATAGTGGATGGCTTTGCTGCAATGGGATTCCCTAACTGTGGTGGGGCCATAGACGGAACCCATATCCCTATCTTGGCACTTGACCACCAAGCCAGTGAGTACATAAACTGCAAGGGGTACTTTTCAATAGTGCTGCAAGCACTGGTGGATCACAGGGGACGTTTCATCAACATCAATGTGGGATGGCCGGGAAAGGTACATGACACTCGCATCTACAGGAACTCTGGTCTGTTTCAAAAGCTGCAGGAAGGGACTTTATTTCCAGACCAGAAAATAACTGTTGGGGATGTTGAAATGCCTATAGTTACCCTTGGGGACCCAGCCAACCCCTTAATGCCATGGCTCATGAAGCCATACACAGGCAGCCTGGACAGTCATCAGGAGCTATTCAACTACAGGCTGAGCAAGTGCAGAATGATGGTAGAATGTGCATTTGGACCTTTAAAAGCGCGATGGCACAGTTTACTGACTTGCTTAGACCTCAGCAAAACCAATATTCCCACTGTTATTACTGCTTGCTGTGCGCTCCACAATATCTATGAGAGTAATGGGGAGACGTTTATGGCGGGGTGGGAGGTTGAGGCAAATCGTCTGGCTGCTGGTTATGCGCAGCCAGACACCAGGGCGGTTAGAAGAGCACAGGAGGGCGTGGTGTGCATCAGAGAAGCTTTGAAAACCAGTTTCATGACGGGACAGGCTACGGTGTGAAAGTTCTGTTTGTTTCTCCGTGATGAACTCCCCCCGCCCCCTTGGTTCACTCTACTTCCCTGTAAGCTAACCACCCTCCCCTCTCCCCTTTGATCACCGCTTGCAGAGGCAATAAAGTCATTGTTGCTTCACATTCATGCATTCTTTATTAATTCATCACACAAATAGGGGGCTAACTGCCAAGGTAGCCTGGGAGGGGTGTGGGAGGAGGGAAGGACAAGGCCACACTGCACTTTAAAACTTAAAAACTGAAAAAATTTAAAACTTATTGAATGCCAGCCTTCTGTTGCTTGGGCAATCCTCTGGGGTGGAGTGGCTGGGTGGCCCAAGGCCCCCCGCATCGCGTTCTTGGGTGTCTGGGTGAGGAGGCTATGGAACTTGGGGAGGAGGGCGATTGGTTACACAGGGGCCGTAGCGGCGGTCTGTGCTCCAGCTGCCTTTCCTGCAGCTCAGCCATACACTGGAGCATATTAGTTTGATCCTCCAGCAGCCTCAGCATTGAATCCTGCCTCCTGTCATCATGCTGCCACCACCTATCATCTTCAGCCCTCTTCAGCCCATCACCTCTCCTCGCGTTCATGTTGTGCTTTCCTGCACTCTGACATTGTCTACCTCCACGCATTTGTCTGTGCTCTGTCAGTGTGGGAGGACAGCATGAGGTCAGAGAACATCTCATCACAACTGCGTTTTTTTCGCTAGCCTCTGGGAAGGAGAAAATACTGTGATCCTTGAAACACATGCAGCTGGTGGAGAAAAAAAAAGGGACAGCGATATTTAAAAAGACACATTTTATAAAACAATGGCTATACTTTTTCAGGGTAAACCTTGCTGTTAACATTACATACATAGCACATGTGCTTTCGTTACAAGGTCGCATTTTGCCTGCCCCGACTGTGTGGCTAACCCCTCCTCCCTCCACCCACCGCATGGCTAACAGCGGGGAACATTTCTGTTCAGCCACAGGCAAAGAACCCAGCAGGAACGGGCACCTCTGAATGTCCCCTTAAGAAAAGCACCCTATTTCAACCAGGTGACCATGAATGATATCACTCTCCTGAGGATAATAAAGAACTGATGTTGTTTGAACACCAGCAAACATACGCTGCAATGCTTTGTTCTGCAATGATTCCCGACTACGTGCTACCGGCCTGGCATGGTAAAGTGTCCTACCATGGTGGATGGAATAAGGCTGTCCTCCCCAGAAACCTTTTGCAAAGGCTTTGGGAGTACATCCGGGAGAGCTTTATGGAGATGTCCCTGGAGGATTTCCGCTCCTTCCCCAGACACATTAACAGACTTTTCCAGTAGCTGTACTGGCCGCAAATGCCAGGGCAAATTAATCATTAAACACGCTTGCTTTTAAACCATGTATGCTATTTAAAAAGGTACACTCACCAGAGGTCCCTTCTCCGCCTGGCGGGTCCGGGAGGCAGCCTTGGGTGGGTTTGGAGGGTACTGGCTCCAGGTCCAGGGTGAGAAACAGTTCCTGGCTGTCAGGAAAACCGGTTTCTCTGCTTGCTTGCTGTGAGCTATCTTCAACCTCCTCCTCCTCATCCCCAAAACCTGCTTCCGTGTTGCCTCCCACTCCGTTGATGGAGTCAAAGCACAAGGTTTGGGTAGTGGTGGCTGAACCCCCTAAAATGGCATGCAGCTCATCATAGAAGCGGCATGTTTGGGGTTCTGACCCGGAGTGGCCGTTTGCCTCTCTGGTTTTCTGGTAGGCTTGCCTCAGCTCCTTAAGTTTCATGCGGCACTGCTTCAGGTCCCTGTTATGGCCTCTGTCCTTCATACCCTGCGAGATTTTTACAAATGTTTTGGCATTTCGAAAACTGGAATGGAGTTCTAATAGCACGGATTCATCTTCCCATACAGTGATCAGATCCCATACCTCCCGTTTGGTCCATGCTGGAACTCCTTTGCGATTCTGGGACTCCATCATGGTCACCTCTGCTGATGAGCTCTGCACTGACCTGCAGCTTGCCACGCTGGCCAAACAGGAAATGAGATTCAAAAGTTCGCGGGCCTTTTCCTGTCTACCCAGCCAGTGTGTCTGAGTTGAGATTGCTGTCCAGAGTGGTGACAATGGAGCACTCTGGGGTAGCTCCCGGAGGCCAATACCGTCGAATTGCGTCCACACTACCTCAAATTCGACCCAGCAAGGCCTAAGCACTAATTTCAGCACTAATCTCCTTGTCGGTGGTGGAGTAAAGAAATAGATTTTAAGTGCCCTTTAAGTCGAAAAAAAGGGCTTCGTTGTGTGGACGGGTGCAGGGTTAAATTGATTTAATGCTGCTAAATTTGACCTCCTAGTGTAGACCAGGCCTAAGCATCACATGACAGCAACCTGGAGGCCATACTTCCTATAAGAGGGAGCCTACTTAGTCAGCATGAGAGAGACTAGTAGGAAGCAGGAAGGCTTTCTTGTAGTTAAGATAGGTAGGTAATAGGAAATATTGGGGGTTCCTTCTTTAACAATAGGTCAGAAAGGAGGCTCTAGAAGAGCCAAGAAATCCATTGCTGGAGTTCTGATAGCAAGGCACCTAGTGGAAGAGATATGAGAAGCCCTAATATGAGAATGATTGGGGAACCCTTGAGGAGAGCCAAAAGGATGTGCAGGAATTGAGCCGAGCATTGCACTAGTAATTATTTTGGGGAAGTTCTATGACCTGTGTTATACAGGAGATCAGACTACATGATCACAACAGTCCCTTCCGGCCTTGGAATCTATGAATCTATGACTGAAGACTACAAAGCTGATTTCTTTTGTTGGATTCTATGTTTACCCGGGGAGAGGACAAACTATATGACAGGGTTGGAGGGCTATATTAGGCCTCGTCTACAGTACAGAGTTTTGTTGACAAAAGTTATGTAGACAACCAAAAAGTGCTATAATAACATCACTATTGCATGTTCACACTACGCTCCCTCTGTCGGTAGAGTGCATCCACACTTGGTGCTCCAGCAACAACAGAGATAGCAGTGGACTATGGGTAGCTATCCCACAGTGCTATTCACCACCTTATGCCGCTAGGACTTGTGGGTTGGTGGAGTGGATCACAGCGCATAATGGGCGTGGGCTCAATGTCCCATGATGCATTGTTTTCTATTCCAGCATTCCATTAGCGTCTGACTGCAGTTCATAGCATTTTTCAGTGGCCCTTGTTTGCTGTCTGCCTGCTAAATCTATGTGAAAGGATGGATCCCACACTGCTCTCTACTGCTCTCTTAGATGTCATTAACACATCATGGATGGCAGTGCAGTTAATCATAAAGTTCCTAACTAAACAGGATTCAGATTTGCCTGAACTGCTGTGTGACAGGGATTGGAGTAACATACGATTACTTTTGGCATTCACAGAGCAGCTGTACATGGTGGATTGTCTCTTTTGGTCTTGGGAAACTAGCACTGAGTGGTAGGATTGCATCGTTATGCAGGTCTGGGATGACAAGCAGTAGCTCCAGAACTTTTGGATGTGGAAAGCCACCTTCCTGGAACTGTGTGCAGAGCTCACCCCAGCAATGTGGCACCAGGACACCAAAATGAGAGCTGCCCTCTCAGTGGAGAAGCGCACGATGATCACAGTGTGGAAGCTGGCAACTCCAGACTGCAACTGGTTGGTCATGAATCAGTTTGGAATCGGGAAGTCAACAGTCAGGGCTGCGGTAATGCAAGTGTGCAGGGCCATTCACTGCATTCTGCTGTGAAGGACCGTGACTCTTGGCAATGTGCGGGAAATAGTGGATGGCTTTGCAGAAATGGGTTTCCCTAACTGCAGAGGGGCAGTAGATGGCACGTATATCCCGATTTTGGCATCAGATCATCTTGCAATGGAGTACATCAATAGAAAGGGATATTTATTGTTCCGATAATATAAGAACTAGGGGCCACCAAATGAAATTAATGGATAGCAGGTTTAAAACAAATAAAAGGAAGTTCTTCTTCACTCAGCGCACAGTCAACCTGTGGAACTCCTTGCCTGAGGAGGTTGTGAAGGCTAGGACTATAACAGGGTTTAAAAGAGAACTGGATAAATTCATGGAGGGTAAGTCCATTAACGGCTATTAGCCAGGATGGGTCAGGAATGATGTCCCTAGCCTCTATTTGTCATAGGGTGGAGATGGATGGCAGGAGAGAGATCACTTGATCATTACCTGTTAAGTTCACACCCTCTGGGGCACCTGGCATTGGCTACTGTCGGTAGACAGGATACTGAGCTGGATGGACCTTTGGTCTGACCCAGTATGGTCGTTCTTATGTTCTTATTTCTCCATACCTTTGCAGGTGCTTGTGTACCACAGTGGGCATTTCATTGACATAAACGCTGGATTGTCCGGGAAGGTACATGATGCACGTATTTTCAGGTACGCTGGCCTGTACAGAAAGCTGCAAGGGCAGAGGTGGGCAATCTGCGGCCCGGGGGCTGCATGCGGCCCATCAGGGCAAGCTGCTGGCAGGCCACCATACTGTTTGTTTACATTTGCACGGCCGCTTGCAGCTCCCAGTGGCCGCGGTTTGCTGTTCCTGGCCAATGGGAGCTGTGGGAAGTGGTGCAGTTCTGTGCAAGGGTGACTTTCTTTCCAGACCAGAAGATTCCAGAAGGGGATGGTGAAATGCCCATAGTGATCCTGGGAGACCCAGGATATCCCTTACTCCCATGGCTCATGAAGCGTTACAAGGGAAACCTGGATAGCAGTAAGGAGTGCTTCAACAACAGGCTGAGTTGGTGCAGAAGGAGCGTGGAATGTGTGTTTGGCAGATTAGAAGCATGCTGGCGACGCCTTTACGGGAGGTTAGACCTCAATGAGGGTAATATTCCCATGGTCATAGCTGCCTGTTGTAATTTGCATAATATTTGTGAAGCTAAGGGTGAAAGGTTTGCTCAAGGGTGAATTGCTGAGGCACACTGCCTGGAAGCTGATTTTGAGCAGTCTGATACCTGGGCTATTAGAGGGGCACAATGGAGGACAATTTGAATCAGGGTAGCTTTGAGGGAACATTTTGAGAATGAGAACCAAGAATGTATATTTCTATGCTGCAAACTGCAATGCTTCATTAAATCAAGTTTTGTTAGGAAACACTTGTGATGATTTGTGGTCTAGGATCTCAGTAAGAAAATGATTAAACTGCCTGTGTATGTCTTGCTGCCACCTGCTATCACAATTTGTAGGACACAAATAAAGATCAGTTATCTTTCAGATTCTTTGTTTTTATTAAACAAAACTGTCAACACACACACAAATGCTTGGTGGGAAAAGAAGGGACCATAGAAGGGCAAACCATCAGAGCTGTGTGTAGGTCCAGCTATCATTTTGAAAGCTGTCAGAGGCAGTAGAATGAATGGAAAACTGAGAAGTTCTGGAAAGTATAAAGGAATGTGCGGGTGGAGGGTTTTTTTTGGGGGGGGCATGAAAAACAGTTCTGAATATGCTGCAGCGGATGGTAGGCTCACATCTTTACTGACGGCAGCGTTGTGAGGGACTTAAGCATCTCTGTTTGCTCCTCCATTACTTTTATCATCTGCTTAGTGGCATCCTTAACAAAGTCCTGATTTTCTCTTCTGTTCTGCCTTTCAATTTCTCTCCAGTCCCTGTGTTCCCTTTTTTCTGCATCAGAGTATTGCAGGACTTCCCGGAACTGTTCTGCTTCCTCCATCTTCACCACTTTCTAATCTGGTGGGTGGAAGAGCTCCGCCGGTGTGTAGGAGGTTCCCCAGAAGGCCACATCTGCAGAAACACAAGAAACAATACACAGAAGCATGGTTGTTAGTTCATGGACAGCACTGAATCATTACAGTTTAGAACACCTCTTATAATGTACCAAGCACTTTCTCACTGTCTCTTGGCAAGCACACATCTTGACAAACACCCCAGACATGGTGAGTTTAGCCCAAGGTGCAATGGGGGGTGGTTTTCTATCTGGGTTAAACAGCAATGGTGCTTATGAAAGGGTCATGGTGCAGGCAACTAGGGACAATATTGTAAATTCTCCAACCCTTTTCCATAAGCGGGGGTCATTGAAGCAGATATCTCACTCTTGCGGGTAACCAAGGAAGCAAGGCTACATCTGCTGCACACTTGCGGCTTCCGACCCGGTCCCCATGCTGCTCGCCTGTGTGCTACTTTGGTCCCTGCATAAGTGATTGCAGAGTGGTGCAGGAAAGTGTCATTCAATGAGGGAAGGAACAAAGCAGCTCTGCTAAGGGACATCCGGCAGAGGATTGCCGAGGACCTCCAGGAAAGTTTCCTAGAGATCTCTCTGAAGGATTCCCCGTAAAATCTCGGTGTGCGTCAACATACAGTTCCGCTGTATTGCTTAGCTGCATAGGGAAATATGCAGCACACAGAAACACAGCTAGCTTTTAACATTTCTATCCCTTTTCCCACTTCCACAGTACTCAAAGAAATGAAAGCTGGACGTCATGTAACCGAGGACCATCAACTCAAAAAAAAAAACACTTACCAGGGGTCTCCTCTCCCACTTCTTGCTCACCAGAGTGGGAGTGCCTAGACTGGCTAGCAGGGCCGGCTCTAGCGTTTTTGCCGCCCCAAGCAGGACATCTGAAGACAGAAGCTGCTGCTGAATTGCCGCCGCGGCAGCCTGCAGAATAAAGCTGCCACCGAATTGCTGCCGTGGCAGCCTGCAGACTAAATCTGCCGCCAAGGAAAGAATTGCTGCCGCTGAGGAAAGAGGCTGCCGCCAAATTGCCGCTGCCGCAGAAAGACGAGGCACCGCTCTCATGGCACACGGACTGCCGCCCCTTTCACAGTGCCACCCCAAGCACCTGCTTGCAATGCTGTTGCCTGGAGCCGGCCCTGCTGGCTAGACCACTCCAGAAGGGAGAACAGTTCTTGATTGGCTGGCCCACAGGCCAACCCCATTGTGTGCTCCACATCATCCTCTAACTCCACCTGCTCATCCACGACTTCGTCCTCTGGGTTAGGTTCACTTTCTGCTGCCTCTAGCCCTGACGAAGTGTCCATGGGACTCTTGGTGGCGGAGATGGGATTACCACTGAGGATAGTGTCCAACTCCTTATAGAATCGGCAGGCCTTCATTGCAGCACCGGGGCGATGGTTTGCCTCCCTTGCCTTCTGGTACACTTTCCTCAGCTCCTTTATCTTTGCTCTGCACTGCAGTGTGTCCCAGTTGTGCCCATTTTCATACAAACCACAAGAAATCTGCCCATAGGTATCAAAATTTCTACAGCTGGAGCACAGCTGGGACTGGACAGCCTCCTCTCCCCAAATACTAAGCAGATCCAACAGCTCTGCATTGGTCCAAGTGGGAGACCGCTTCCATGGTCAGCTGGGAAGATGTGATGTAAGCTCTCCACTCCGAGCAAACAGAAAATGGAATTTCAAAAATTCACAGTGCTTTAAAGTGGGATGGGGAGGTGTTGTTTACTGGACTGCAGGGCAGCGGAGTTTGAACTGGTGACGATAGTGATCAGGATGGGTATTGTGGGACATCTCCTGGAGGCCATTTACAGTGTCAGAACTAAGCACAGTGTTTACACTGGCACTTCGTTGATAAAACATTGCCGCAAAAAACCCATATCTCTTGTAGAGATGGTTTTATTTTGTTGCCAAAACTTAAGAGTTTTGTTGCCGAAAGTGCCATTGCAGTATGTATACCTCCACCGTTTTGCTGCCAAAAGCTGCCTTTTGCTGACAAAACTCTGTAGTGTACAAAAGGTCTTAGAAGCAGGAGACAGAAGAGTCTTGTGTTGGAAGAGGGGAAACTGAAACACAGAGCATAAGGTACCAAGGTGATTGTGTCAATCTCCCAGATATGAATGTATAGATAAATTACAATTGGAGAAAAATATTATTTTTTCCTTCAGGCCATTCTGTTAGAGATCAGAAGACTCTATAGAAATTAAACTTCAATTTTAGAGCTTAATCCAAAGTTTGTTGAAGTCTAAGGGAAAGGGAAAGACTACCATGGATTTCACTGGACTTTGAATTAGGCCCCTAGAGAAAATTACTGCCTTGTGATAAATACAGGTGAACCAATGTCTCTGACACAGAGTTCAAATATAATTAGTTTTCCTCACTGGGATGTTATTTTCATGAGGTTTCCAGAAAACAGGAATTATATTATATTACTCCATAGTCCTTCATGTTGACAATGTCCAATGTCAAATGTCAATGATGCAGTTTTCAATGAGAATTTCACCTGTGTAAGGACTGCCACAAACATAAGGCTGCTTATCTCTATTTGGAGAAAGGACCCTCATCCACTGTAAATCACTGATTGGAAAGAGGAAAGATCATCCTAATTTGATGTTCTGTTTTTTGAAAATTATTTATTTGATACTTATAAAGGTGTTATAGGGTCACAGTTACTGTGTGGGTGTGGGAAATGGTGCAAGACACACTGTACAGGAGTTGCAATCTAACAAAATCCATCCCATTTGACACCTGAATGGGAAATGTTTGCACAGCAAAGTAACTTCTACTTAGCTAGCTAAAGCAGAATCAACGTTAGTTTTGTTTTATTATTTTTACAGTTTTATAAAGAGGTGTACAGGTGACAAGATGACAAGCAGAGTGCTATTAGTTTGGTGGTGAACACCTCAAATTTTGTGGGTCAGGAGACATAAAATAAACTTCTGTAATTGGAGGGCAGTTTTCAGACAAAGTGTTACTGTGTTTTTATATGGCACTTCACAATGTACAAAACAGACCGAAAGTCCAATATGAGGAACTTTCAGTCTAAGGATCTATATGGCAAAAGTGCCAAGCACTGATTTTCTTCTGATGGAGATCACTTCATCATAGGGAAATGCAATCACCTCTGAGGCAAAACCTAAGTCACTGTTACATACAGCAATGCTACATGACAGCCTAAGGTTGGAAGTTATGAATGCCATATCCAATTGAAATTCAGGAGGGTGGTTCAATTACAGTAGGCTTCAGAACTACCCACAATGGAATTTGGCCTGGAGAAAGAGGTAACATTCTAATTTATATGATTTCTATTTAAGTACCAATCCACTGTTGTGCGTAATCTAACAATAGTTAAAAGCATCAGTCTAAAACATAGAAGTTTAGTCATCATGCATAGTGAAGACCCTTCAGAGAAAACATATTCTTAGTGGCCCTTCCAGTCTAAAGAGGGTGCTCTAACTCAGTGGTTCCCAACCAAGGGTTCACGTACCCCTGGGGATATGCAGAGGTCTTCCAGGGGGTACATTAACTCATCCAGATATTTGCCTAGTTTTACAACAGGCTACATAAAAAACACTAGTGAAGACAGTACAAACTAAAATTTCATACAGACAATGACTTGTTTATACTGCTCTATATACTATACATTGAAATGTAAGTACAATATTTATATTCCAAATGTTTTATTTTATAATTATATGGTAAAAATGAGACAGTAAGCAATGTTTCAATAATAGTGTACTGTGGCACTTTTTTATGTCTGATTTTGTAAGCAAGTAATTTTTAAGTGAGGTGAAATTTGGGGGTATGCAAAACAAATCAGACTCCAGAAAGGGGTACAATAGTCTGGAAAGATGGAGAGCCATTGCTCTAACTTGTGTCAGTGCTGATTGCAACTGCAGTGATATTTCAGTAGGGTCAAATATTCAAAACTGGCTGCCTAAATTGCACTAATTGAATTTACACTCACACTGCAATTGGAAAACCTCAACTTGTATGGAAAAACAATACAGGTAATTCTAATGGAAATGTCACATGGAGGATTTTCAAATGAAACCTAGGTTTTGGAACAAACCAACTTCTACCGCTGCCTAGCGGATCTTGGGAAGACAGAGACCAGGAGGTGAATTCTAATAGATGTGTTCAAAGTCGGGGTCCACGTGTCTGATGCAGGGATTCTGTGAATGAAATTCAGAGCCAATTTTGACTGCTGCAGCAATCAGGAATGGATTTTTATATCAAACTCTAAAAATGACACCATCTGCCTGTAGCACAGTGCCCAGTACCACCACTGCAAGGCACTCCACACCATTGACCCCACTAAGCAGTGGGCCATACTAGAAAAGCTATGTAACTATTGGGGGTGATTTTTGTTTTTTTGTTAACGAACAGTCACAAGCTATGTGCTGCTGCAGGCACTTACACTTCTATATAGGTCCTAGCTTTCATCCACTGATTTTGAGACTGAGGAACTTTCAGTCTAAGGATCTATCAGTAAAAGATGTAAAGGGCAACTGCCCTCCAAGGACATACAGTTCTCAGATACCATGGTGATAAGTGCAGCATAAGTTTCCTGCGTAGACAAGCCCTCAGCACGCTTGATTGCCAGTTCTCCCATCCACGTACTGACCCTTAGTAGCACTGCTTAGCTTCGGAGCTCATCCTGCTAAGGGAAGGACTCTAAGCCCCGCCTCGCCTGGAGGCCAAAGGGCAGTGTCTGTGTCGTAATTGGCGGGCGAGATCTGTCAGTCAGTCACCGTTCCGAAAGCCAGAAGGCCAGCGTGCGCCACTCGCAGCTGCCGCAGTTTGGTTCCACGTCTCGGCTCCTCCCTCTCCCGCTCCGGCCCGCCCCTTCCTCAGCGGGGACGACACGTGGCCCGGCCGGAACCTGACCGAGCCCCGCCTGGGGACGGAGGCAGTGTGGGTGGGTGGCCAGGAGGCGGCAGCAGAGACTGGGTGCAGGGCCAGCGTCCCCATCGGGTAAGGGGGGGCGCGTCTTAGTGAAACCCTATATGCTGGGGGGCGCAGCTGATTGGGGGGGGTAAATGCGCCAGAGAGGTGGGGGGCGCAGGTGCAGCCCCTTTCCCTGGTGATGGGGGGTAAATGCCCCAGGGGTGTGGAGTCACAGGTCCTGCCCCTGTCCCTGGTGATGGGGAGAAGAGGGATAAATGCCCCAAAAGGGCTGGGGAGTCACAGATCCAACCACTTTCCCTGGTGATGGGGAGAAAGTGGGAGTGGGGGCACGGGTCCTGCTCAGTTTCTTCTGGTGATGGGGAGAAGGAGAGTGTTAATTCCTTGGTGCTCTCCCATTTCATTTCCTTGCCTGCAGGGTGACTGGAAGGTGTATGTTGTAGGTGAAGAGCAAAGGACTGCAATGCTAGATTGCTGGGTGTTCCCTATTCCATGATGTTGTCATTTATTTATCTTGGCCTGTTTGTTTAGGGCCAGATCTTTATCTATGTGGTCTCTGAGGCATTTGGCTACATAAGAAGTAATCTCACTTTTGGTCACAACTGAGTGGGTATGCATGTCAGAGTACATTTTGAGGCCAGGTGGAAATTTAGCTTTTCGCTATGTGTTTCAGTTTCCCTATCTCTAGAATTGGTATTGCAGAGAACTTCAAGATGCTTAAATGAAAGGTGCTGTGGAAGTATAGTACCTCTCATAACTCAAGCCTGACCCCAGATGTACAGTACCCTCTTTCTTAACTTGTGTAAAATTGATTTTAAACTTTAACTTTAATAATTTTTTAAAATATTACAGTAGTTTTGGGCTCTCATAGACTTTAAGGTCAGAAGGGACCATTCATGATCAACGAGTCTGATCTCTTGCACTTTCCAGGCCACAGAACCTCACCCATCCACTCCTGTAATAGACCTGTACCCTCTGGCTGTGTTACTGAAGCCTTCAGTCATGATCTTTTTCTCTTTCACATTCATAGATTTGCACTAATATTATGCATTTAATATAAATAAAATCAATCTCTTCTCTGGGAGCATACTCTTCCTGTCCCAAATCATGGTTTCTTTCTCCACAAATTATTCACCTAAAAAATTGCTAGGGTAGACTTGGCATAGGAGGTTGCATCTGGCTTATTAGTCCCTGCTGGCAGTGATTATGATGTGATAAGTAGGATACTATAGTTTTCCGCTGGTAGCATCAGTAGTATAGGCTGTGGACACCAGGCACTTTTGCCACTGTGTCTTCTAACCATTGTGATCACCTGAAATTGCACTGGTGGCAAATGATGGAGATTAAATTGCCTGCTGTAGATAAGGCATGAAAGTGGCTGCTGATCTGGAGAATAGAAACTGGTACAACCTGGGACTTGCATCTGGCCAGCTAGCAGCTGAAAAGTAAATGGGATACAAGAAACCTAACTTTGAAAGGAAAGAGTTTAATTTTTTTTTTAATAATACTGAGCCCTTATGGCATTTTTCATCAGTAGCTCTCAAAGTGTTTTACAAACAGTAAGTCTTATTAACCCAGTTTTACTGATAACCTTTCTCTCAGCTCAGATTGCCAAAGGGTGCAATCCGCAAAACAACTTAGGTGCTTAAACTCCAGAGTTAGGCACCTAAGTCCCTGTGTATGGCACCAGTGCAGTCCATGAAGCTCCTAAATGGCTGCTGCATAACCCTGTAGGTGCCAAAACTCACTGTGAACCTAACTTTACACTGTAAAAATTCCAGAGACACCTAAGTTTTAGAGCCTGGGTCATGCCCTCTGCTGCCTCACTGCAGGCATCTGGATGTCTGTTTCCCATCTAAGCCCAGAGTGATTTTAGAAAATGGGAAGATAGACTTTCAGCCACCTAAGTTGTGTGTAGGGCCTGAGCCAGTAGGTGGCCTTCAGTGCCTACTGAATCAGGTCCCATCCTAAATCTTGCTGGAGGTGGTGGTGGTGCTGCCCACCTTCTAACATTTAGTCTTGTGGATAGAGCACTTGCCTAGGTTGTAGAAGACCCAGGTTCAATTCCCCTCTCTGCCAGAAGGGGAAAAAGGATTTGAACAGGGGTCTCCCATCCCTCAGGAGAGTGCTCTAACCATTGAGCTATGAGATATTTTTATATGGGGCTCTCTTGGTCTCTCCTTTTGAAGCTGTTCCACTGTGGATAAATAATGAGTGATTGGAGCAAGAGGTTTGAAGCGGGTCCCCTACCTCCCATGTGGGTGCCCTAACCACTAGATTATAGCCTTATTCCCATTCTCTTTTTTTATTCCCATTCTCGTTATTCCTATTCTCTCTTGTCCCATCACCACCTCCTCCTCTGGCCATTTTTTGTGTAATGAGGCAGGTACCTAACTCATTCCCACAAGAAGTGGTGTAGGTGCCTAAACTGACTGACTCCAGGTGACAGGTTCCAGTTCTCAAGCAAAGATAGGCAACTTCCTGCAGCCTGCACTCAGGCCAATCTCTGTGAGAGGGATGGCATTTAGCACACACCTCTCTCATCGGCATTTCCCATGGGCTAGCTTAGGCAGCTCCACACCCTGCATGCTGGCTTTTGTGGATCACATGCTAAGGTGCTTAGTTCTCCCTATTCATTGCATAGGGAGCCTAGGTGCCTTACTCAGCTTTGCTGGTGGCAATGTGGATCCTGTGACTTTTCTAGGCACCTTTAAAGTTAGGCGCTCTGACACTCAGTGTTTCAATGCCTGAGTCTCTTTGTGGAGCTCATCCCAAGTGATTTGGATAGTAAAGCCAAGAATGAGACTTAGTTGTCCTGTCCTCCCCTGTGCTGTGCCCTATCCATTGCCTCCCTTAACAGTAAATTCAAGTTTGTTTTGAAATGAAAAGATCAGTCAGATTATCCCTCAGTGTATGGAAGTGTTGTTTAAATTCTTGGGATTTCCAACGACAAGATTGGTTCATTCTTTTTCTATAGGCTCAAATGAGACAATTTGACCCTTCCTCTACACCTTCAATGACCAAGCCAGCTGAAAGATGGCATAACTATGTTTAAATTATTGGATTCTTCTCAGACAGTCTCACTGGAAAAAATCACTGTAATCTACAAAAAGGAACACTCCTGTGTCATTGTTTTGTGAAAGTATTGCTGTTCACAGATACACACAATAGCATAGGTCAGGGATGGGCAGACTTTTTGGCCTGAGGGCCACATCTGGGTGGGGAAATTGAGGTGGAGGAGGGGTGTGGCATATATGAGGGGGCTCAGGGCAGGGGGTTGGAGTGCAGGAGAGGGTTCAGAGCAGGTGTGCAGGGTGCATAAAGAAGTATGGGCTGGATGAATGCACTATAAGGTGGGTAGAAAGTTGGCTAGATTGTCAGGCTCAACAGGTAGTGATCAATGGCTCCATGTCTAGTTGGCAGCCAGTATCAAGCGGAGTGCCCCAAGGGTCGGTCCTGGGGCTGGTTTTGTTCAATATCTTCATAAATGATCTGGAGGATGGTGTGGATTGCACCCTCAGCAAGTTTGCAGATGACACTAAACTGGGAGGAGTAGTAGGTACGCTGGAGGGTAGGGATAGGATACAGAGGGCCCTAGACAAATTGGAGGATTGGGCCAAAAGAAATCTGATGAGGTTCAACAAGGACAAGTGCAGAGTCCTGCACTTAGGACGGAAGAATCCAATGCACTGCTACAGACTAGGGACCGAATGGCTAGGCAGCAGTTCTGCAGAAAAGGACCTAGGGGTTACAGTGGACGAGAAGCTGGATATGAGTCAACAGTGTGCCCTTGTTGCCAAGAAGGCCAATGGCATTTTGGGATGTATAAGTAGGGGCATTGCCAGCAGATTGAGGGACGTGATTCGACATTGGTGAGGCCTCATCTGGAGTACTGTGTCCAGTTTTGGGCCCCACACTACAAGAAGGATGTGGAAAAATTGGAGAGAGTCCAGCGGAGGGCAACAAAAATGATTAGGGGACTGGAACACATGACTTATGAGGAGAGACTGAGGAAACTGGGATTGTTTAGTCTACAGAAGAGGAGAATGAGGGGGATTTGATAGCTGCTTTCAACTACCTGAAAGGTGGTTCCAAAGAGGATGGATCTAGACTATTCTCAGTGGTAGCGGATGACAGGACAAGGAGTAATGGTCCCAAGTTGCAGTGGGGGAGATTTAGGTTGGATATTAGGAAAAACTTTTTCACTAGGAGGGTGGTGAAGGACTGGAATGCGTTGCCTAGGGAGGTGGTGGAATCTCCTTCCTTAGAAGTTTTTAAGGTCAGGCTTGACAAAGCCCTGGCTGGGATGATTTAGTTGGGGATTGGTCCTGCTTTGAGCAGGGGCTTGGACTAGATGACCTCCTGAGGTCCCTTCCAACCCTCATATTCTATGATTCTGTGACAGATGTGGAGTGTGGGAGGGGGTTCAGGGCAGGGGCTTGGGGCTCAGGGAAGGGGGTTGGGGTGCAGAAGGGGTGTGGCAAAGGTCTCCGGACAGGGGATTGGGGGCTCAGGGCAGGGGGCTCAGGGCAGGGGTTTGGGGTGCAGGAGGGGTTCGGGGTGCAGCAGGGGGCTCAGGGCAGGGGTTTGGGGTGCGGCAGGGGTTTGGGGTGCAGGAGGGGGCTCAGGGCAGTGGGGTTGGGGTGCAGGTAGGGCGTGGGGTGCGACAGGGGGCTCAGGGGGTTGTGGTGCAGGAGGGATTTGGCGTGCAGGCTCCCAGCCCAGCGCCACTTACCTTGAGCGGCTCCAGGGAGGCAGTGGGGCGCAGCTAGATTGAGAGAGACTCCCTGTCTTCCCTGGCCCTGCGCTGCTCCCAGAAGTGGCTGGCACCACGTCCCTGCGGCCCCTGGGGAAGCGGGGGACAGAGGTCTCCGTGGGCTACCCTCCCCTGCGGGTACCTCCCCTGAAGATCCCATTGGCTGCGGTTCCCCATTCCAGGCCAATGGGAGCTGTGGGGGGCAGTGCTTGCAGGTGAGGGCAGCGCACGGAGCCCTCTGCGCCCTCCCCTCCCCCAGGGGACGCAGGGACGTGGTGCCGGCTGCTTCCAGGAGTGGTGCTAGGCCCGCGGCGCCATGGGGGTGGCAATCCCGCAGGCTGGATCCAAAGCCCTGATGGGCCGGATCCGGCCTGCGGGCCGTAGTTTGCCCACCCCTGTCATAGGCAGTAGCAATACAATCTTCCCCACACTGCCTTGATAATCTGCCTCAATACTGATATGGAGGAACCAGAGTCCGGATCCACAAAGGGACTTAGATATTCTGATGCTGAGCATAGTAACATTTAACTTTTAGGTGCATTGAAAATCACTGGAATCCACAAAACCTGAGTTACTTGCCTAGCCTTCCTATGCAATGCGTGGGGAGAGGTAGGTACTAGAGAATGGGATCTGCAAAAGCCAGTAAGTTATATGGGGAGCTGCCTAGGCTAGCCAATAGAAAATGCTGATGTAAAGGGTATGTCCTAAGCCTTGCCCCTCTCACAGAATTAAGTGTGACATCTGGGCTGTGGGGAAATGCTCAGGTTGCGATCCACAGCTGGAAACCTCTCTGCGGCTAAGCCATTTCTTGTTAGCCAGGTGGCATTCTCACTCAATGCAGAACAGCTGGGTGGGGGAAGAAGAAGCCTACTTTATAAATCTTAGTCTGGTGGTTAGGGTACTCAACTGGGGTGTGCTAATTATCTAGCTAATGAGAGGGAAAAATTTGAACAGGGGTTTCCCGCTTTACAGGTGAATGCTCTAATCACTGGAATGTAGAGTGATTCTCACTCTCTGTGCCCCAATTAATATTTAAGGATTTAATTAAAATAGAATGAGGCACCCACATCAGAATATCCCTTAGTCCAGTGGTTGAAACAATCATCTAAGAGTTTGAAGATCCCTGTTCAACCCCCTTCTCATTGGGCAGAAGGGGAATTGAACTGGGGTCTCTCCTGCCAGGGTGGGTACCCTAACCAATGGGCTAAAGATTAGACAGAGGAGGAGGCAGCACTGCCTCCCTTTATATCTTATCCAGAGTTGAGGATCATGCTGGGGCTTAGGCATGTGATAGGCATCCAGATGGCTGCCTGAAGCAGCTGTAGAATGCCCAAAGGTAGCTACTTAGGCACATAGAGGATTTTTACGGTGAAAACATAGGTGTTGAGTGACTTTGTGCACCTACAGGATTAGGCAGCAACCAAGTGAGGGTTTTGTGAGGGATCACAGTGGTTCTTAAATCTGAGATTTAGGCACCTAAGTCCGTTTGTGGATCTGGTGGCAACACTATTGGTGAGAGAATAGTTTACTTTACTCACCAATTTTGTTTGCTTACATGTTATAATAGTTTTGGGGGTTAAAGTCTGGTAGTTGTTGTGAAGTGGGTGACTGTTCACCTTGAGCGAGGCTGAAACTACCATCTCATTTCACAGAAACTATAAAGCTGCCATTGGATGGTTCTGATTTCTGGTCATTACCAACCTAAACTAAACTTTGAATTGTTAACCTCGAACTGAGAGGCTCTGTGCCCCATTTACAATCACATGTACCTTCCAATTCTTAAAGTTTTGCATCAAATAACATGTAATTGGGCTTTAAAACATCTTTTTAGTGCCGGTGAAAAGTCACTTGTTTGCTACTTAACACTCTTTATTAGAAACCCAGACATCTCTACACTGGTAGATCTCTAAAAGACCTTGCCTGGTGGATTTCATATCCCATTTATACATGTCCAGCTGACCTTAAAAATTAGTGAGATAGGACCTTGGCCAGTTGAAATTTAGTTCTTTAATTCTTATTCTCCCAACAAAATCATTGTTTTCTGCCACTATTACATTGCCCAACTGCCCTCCAAGGGCTTACAGTTCTCAGGTACCAGGGTGATGAGTGCAGTATAAATTGCTATATAGTTGCCATCTTTCATCCACTCGTGTTGACTGTGGCTATATCTACACTAGAGACCTTACAGTGTCACAGCTGTACTGATGCGTCTGCGCCATTGTAAGATCTCTCACGTAGCTGCTCTATGCCATCGGGAGAGAGCTCTCCTGTCGAAATAATTAAACCACTTGTAAAGAGTGATGGTAGTTATGTCGGCGGGAGGAGCTCAGTATCACTTATCTCGGCAAAGTTTATTGTTGCTCGGGGGTGGGAGGGGGTTTCACATCCCTGAGCAACATAAGTTTTGCTGACATAAGTGGTAGTACAGACGGCCTGTGCTGTGTTTTATGTCTTCTATTTTGTGTCATGAATCCTCCCTGAATTTGGTTGAAAATCTTGAAGTGCTTAAAAGTGACAAAATGAAACAGCAGTGAATTTACCACATGTCCTGTAAAAATGATTGTGGAGATTACAATGGATCGGGACAAACTATTTTAGGGAAAATATGAAGATCAATGTTAATAGCTAAAAAGGAAACTGTGAATTAATTATACTTTGAAACCGTATTTTTAGCAGGTCCTAAAGTTTAAACTTTTTTTTTAAAGTAGGTTACATTTTAATCAAACAAAAATGGTTTTGAAGAAGAAGAAAGAAATTAAAGTTGATGCATTTGTTCTTGAGTGCCAAGAGCTTGAAACACTTCAGTGTAAGTATTATTTTTTCCCTAAATTAATTTGTGCAATTTGTCTGTTTGTAAAATTACCTGAATACCTACTAAAATTTATTTTTTTGTTTTTATTTTTTTAAATTATTTGTTCCTGAGAATAACTTTTTTTTTTAAAAGGCTTTTTAGCTTGACAGGCTTCAAAGGAGTCCTAGTCCATCCTCCTTCTGAAGAATCTTGGCTATTACTCAAGGGTGTGAATGGATGATTTAAAGTATGAATGGACCTTTTAGGACTATGATAAAGATGCAGAGGGTTCCTAAAAAGAAAAACATACAGGAGACTTTAAATAACTGCAAAATAAGGCATTCATGTATTTCTTATGATTCTTGGATTTTCCAGGGCCAATTTGATTTGAAGAGGTAGTTCAGATACTTTTGAAATGTTGTACATTTGGTGATCAAATGTGATAGAAGTTTTCAGCAGTCTTTGTAAAAGGCATTAGTAATAAAGACAAATATGTTTATATTATTGAGTATTTTGACTTTGTAGCTTACAATTAGGAACACAGGAATTAACACATGGATCTGAGGTCCATGTAGTCTAATATCTTGGCAGTAGTGGCCAAAAGCAGATGCTTCTAAGGAAGGTTAAAAACAGCACAGTAATCAAATATGGGATGATCTGCTTCTGACATTAGATTCCATCCTGATCGTAGGGTATGTCTGTACTGTAGTTCAACATCCGCAGCTGACCTGTGTCAGCTGACTTGGGCTTGCAGGGCTCAGGCTGCGAGGCTGTAAAATTGCAGTGTAGATCTCCAGCTGGAGTCCAAATGACTGCATTGTTAGAATGGCTTGAGCCCTGAAGCATGTGGTTTAATATCACTTCCAAAAATTTTATCTTATTACAATAACTCTGGATAGTCTTGTTGTCCATGTACATGTCCAGTCCCTTTTTGAATCTTGCCGAGTTTTTGGTCTTAATGACAGTTCTGTTTTTGGATCAATTAAAGTAGAGTGAGAGAAACTTGAACACCTCCCTCCTGCTGCTATATCACTCTTGTGTTCTGGAAAGGAAATCTGCTGCTAGCAGGTCCTTTAGTCCTTAGGTCTGGGCTGCTGCTTCTTGTCGTCTCCCCAAAACTCTTGTGTAAAACATGACACACTGTTGGCCTTAGGGACACGGGGAACAGGCAGCCCACCAAAATGAGTCCAAGATGAATGTTTTCTCCTGAATTTGGCACTGTGTCCCTGACCAGCACACAGAAGTGGCTAGGTGCTATGGTCTACCTATGCAGTTCTCTTTATAGGATTGCTGCCTACATACTCTAATCTTAGAAGCTCTACAGTTGGCCCTTTTCTGAGTCACTCCAAGTGACTTTTTAAAAATGAGGTCTGAACTGGCTTTTCTTTTTCCTTTTGCTTTTTTTTTTACATTAGGTTTTGTCTGGTTGAACTTCCCATTTAGCTTTTTCAGCATGGTTTTTAATTTTCTTACAAAAATTACATGAATATTGTGCGTAAGTGTGTGTTTTCAGGATCACTTCCTTATATTCTGTAAAAGTATGTGTAGGAGTACATTCTTATATCCCAGGGGTGGGCAAACATTTTGGCTCGAGGGCTACATCGGGGTTGCAAAACTGTGTGGAGGGCTGGGAATGGAAGGCTGTGCCCCCCCCAAACAGCCTGGCCTGTGCCCCCTCCCACTTCCCACCCCCTGACTGCCCCTCTCAGAACCTCCAAACCATCTAAACCCCCCCACTCCTTGTCCCCTGACTCCCCCCTCCCGGGACCCCTCTCCCATAACTGCCGCCGGGGACTCCACCCCATATCCAACCCCCCCTGTCCCCTGACAGCCCCGACCCCTATCCACACCCCCGGCAGGCCCCCTGGGACTCGCCCCCCTGACCCCCCCCCAACCTCTGCCCAATCCAACCACCCTCTGACCACTATCCACACCCCCTCCCCTAACTGCCCCCAGCGACCCCACCCCCATCCAATCCCCCTGTCCCCTGACTACCCCCGGGACCGCCTGCCCCTTATCCAACCCCCCTGCTCCCTGCCCCTTTGCCATGCCGCTCAGAGTGGCAGGAGCTCTCAGCCATGCTGCCCGCGCCGCCTGGCAGGAGCGGCAGGCTAGAGCGCTGGTGGGCCAGAGCGCTGGTGGTGCGGCACACTGAGGCTGTGGGGGAGGGGCGACAGCAGGGGAGGGGCCTGACCGGGAGCGTCCCCAGCCAGGAGCTCAGGGGCCAGCCAGGATGATCCCGTGGGCCATAGTTTGCCCACCTCTGTTATATCCACACAGATTCTTTTGCAGAATAATAATGGGTTGATTTTGGCTTTAATGTTTATCTACTGTTTTCATATAAGTGCAGTCATTTTTGCTCTGTAAAGAACTTGGCTAAGGGTTAAGGTCTATACAATGTATTGAACATGTAATGTAATCTTATAAGTGTAAAGTATTGGTATGATGATGAAAGGCTTGAGAAAGAGACGGATTAAGTGTAGAGGGAAAAGTATAAAACAATAGTGATATGTTACAAATATGATATAATTATGAATTGTTTACTGGTTCAGAAAATCAATTTACTATTTATTATGTGGTTCCTGATTAAAAAGAGCTTCTTTTCCCAAATAAAATGTAGCATTTGCAGATGCTGAAGACCAAAATCTGGCTTCTCTGCTGTTGCACTGTGTACAGCTGTCTGATGGTATCCATCAAATCTACTGTATCAAACAGGTAAGACTTCGCTAATGTTAACTAATGGTAAATTGTAACTGCTAATTTATCATGATACCTGAGATAATTTTCTAGGCACCTAGTAGCAACAGCTATTTTTAATGTACACTTGTCTTGTACGTTTTAAACATTATTAGGATCAGTTTAAAAGAGCAGTCCGTATTTCTCTAAATGTATTAAAAGTTTAGTCTGTTTTTTCAGAAATGCTCATAGACTTCAGTGGGAGCTGGAGGTGCTCAGCGCCTCTGAAATCAGATTATGCGAGGTGTCTGCCAACAGAAAAAAAACACAGAACAGGAAAAAAAATTGAACCTTTATTCTGACAGTTGAAATTTAGTGGCAGAAACAGAAACTTGTAAAGTAAATTCTTTTAAATTTGGCAAAATGAAATTTTAGATAAAGGGGAATTTCTTTTCTTTTATGTATGAGTACATAAACAAAAGTTTAACCTCTGTATGGTTTTTAATTTGTTGATCACAGATTGTGACATTATTGAAGAAGATGGATAGAAACTCTGCGTGTAGCCCCATGATTAAATGCTGTTTGGATATTGTTGGAGTGATGTATTTTTCACTGGGTGCAAAGAATCCCTTGAAAAAGGTGTTGGCAAGGTAACAAATTGGATAGTAAATAAAAGCCCCTTTTTTGTTTTTCAAAAATAGTACAATTTTAGCTAAGTAGGAATGTCCGCTGCCGCAGAATATTTCACTTAATTTTCAAGTACTTTATTGTATTATAGTTCCATTACTGACATTCATTATTATTGTAATAAGGACATGCGTTGTCGTTCTTTCTGCCTTAAAATTAGCTGGCTTCTGTAGAAATGATAGATTTATGCTGGTTGATGAATGAGTTATTTATTAAGTAAATTATTTGATTTATGGTCTGGAGGTATTCTCCATGACTAAAAATGATAGAATGTGAAACATAAAGAAGTAACATACATGTGACTTTATATTATTAAAATATAACTTAAAATAGACATTTGGGTAGAAAATAAAACTTATTTCCACAGTCAAAGATGAATCTTAGTATCTGTGTTCCATCTAGGTACGAAGAATTTTATTATGATAGCTGCTATGGTGGCACATGCTCTTGCTTTGATATTGTGGAGATACTATGGTTTTCATTAATTTTACACCTTTAATACGTTTGTGGTTTGGGATCCTGTATTTAAGTGTCTTAATTTCATACACCCCAAAACATAAGCAGTAAGAGGTTCTGTGCTCTAGCATACAATATAAAGCTTCAGTTATGCAGTGTATTCTGTGCTGGTGCCCCTCCTGTAGCTGCACAAAACTCCATTGATTTGAAATCATTGGGAGTCTGTGTGGCATGGGAACTTATATGCACGCAGCTAGTTGCAGGATTACAGCCTGAGGCCTTGATTTTGTGATGTAATGTGTGCTGGTGGACCCAGGATCATGCAAGCACAGAAGTCCAACTCCACACCTCTTTGTGCATCATCTGATCCTAATTCTGTAGCTGCATGGACCTGATCCTTCGGTCTTTATACAGGCTAGACTCCTACCGGCCTCATTGCAAGGGGGGGTCTCGTTATTGCCGGTGATCTGTAGATTAAGGTGTGATGCTTGAGATTTGGAATTGGTGCAGCAGTGACTTAGTGAAAAAACCGTGGGTGAAATCCTGCCAAAACACCTATTGACTTAATTGAGATCAGAATTTCATTTTTGCGTCTACCGAAGGGATAGAAGGGAACAAGAAGCCCAAGGAGTCATGGGGAGTAAGAGTCTGCTGGGGGGGTTGAAATCTCAAGGAGTTCTGGGGTAGGTGGTCTGGGAGGGTGGGGAAGAATTTATACAGGGGCACCTCACTGTTTTTTAGAGGCCTGTTAAATTTTGAGATATCCATATCCAGGCTCTACTTAGTTTTAATCCACCCCTGGATTTTATTCATACTATCCTAGGAGATTGAACAAATACTGCAGAGTCTTGGTTTGGAGTAATTTTAAAAACATTAAGGAAAGGCAACTAAATACTATTTAAAAAAGGAATCCAAAGTAAGCAATATGGGAATTTAAGCTGATACGTGCTCCACTTATTTCCTTTAATATAACGGCTGTATTCAAAAGCAGCAGTTCAGATTAAAGAATTTAAGACTAGTTTTACCCTTTGTCTATATGTAATTCATTAAATGTTTTCCAAATGTCATTTTAAAATGACATTTTTGGTTTGGATACAGCAACAAATAGATTTTAATTTAAAAAAAAAAACCACTTTGTTTTCTACAAAAGCAATATCACTGAAAGTCATTTGGTTCATGTTGCTTTAAAAACCACTCCTTTTCCATTGTGAGGAACTATGTGCCAGATTTAAGATAGGAAGGAATTTTTTTGGCTATTCTAAACCCCAATAAATAAGGGTTGATAGTGGAAAAGCTGACAACCATATATGCTATACTTCCAAAATTAAATTAGAATGTGTCATATTAAATAAAATATTTTAATAGGTTTAAATTAATAAAGTTAAATAGGTCATTGTCATAGAAACAAAATATTATGCTGTGTGTTTAATTTGAATTCTGAGTTAGAAAAGGGGCGAGGCGCTAAATCTAATAGCTCTATATTTTAATGGAACCTTGTGCGATTAAACAAAATTAATATAAAAAAGCAAATTACAGAACAATCAGCTATTGTCCAGTCAGATGTGAAGTAGTAAGGCTGGCAGATATTAAATACATTTGTGTTTAGTACAGTATTCTGGATTCCAGTGTGTGACGGGGTGGGACTCCACACTGCGGCGCATCTTACTGGATGTCCTGGGGATCAGCTCTCTTAACTAGTGCGCACTCTTCTGGTGCTGTCTCGCCACCTTCACTTCTGCTCCAGTGGTGTTTGCTAGCTTTTCTAGACCTTTGTTACCTGTTTTCATTTTTTTTCTATCTTGTGGTTTAAGAGGTTGCTTGTTTTGTTTTGTTTGTTTTTGTTTTGGACATAAAATGTAAAGCAAAGGTAGAGATTAATCTTGCTGTCTTCTCTGCTTTCCAATTTACTTGAGACATACTTTGATTCTCCAGATATTTCTAATTTTTTAAAATCTGTATTGGGAGCTGGACCCTCTTTACTTCTATTTTTTTTTTATTTCCCCCCCCTTCCCGAGAACAATATTATAGCAAGGAAAAACCTCAAATCGGATGAATGACACTGAATAAATAAGTTATTGTAATGAGCAGTCCAAATGCATTCTGTGGGAACAAATAAAACGTTCGGTTGTTCCATCCCATGGGAAAAGGACAGGGGAGTCAGGAACCTCCAAGAGTTTGACCTGGTGGAGAATCCAAGTAGTTGTCTCCTCGGATGGGAAGCAGGAAAGAAGATTGAGCAGGAGGTGTAGCATCCCAACTTCTCAAATCCTAGGGGAGCTGTAGGGATAATCCCTAGTGATGTGGATGCAGAGATATCTGAGTGGAGGGCTGATTTCCTGGTGCTTCAGTAAATTAAATCCCCATGCAGCATTGCAGTAACAGTGGTAGAGGGGACCCAGTACAAATAAATGCTGTTTAAGCAGCATTTACTTCTAGTCAGATATTCACAGCATAAGTGAACAGTGGAAGACCCTTGGGTCTACCTCCCTGCTGTCTGTTCTCAAAATACAGAAGGAAAAGACCACGTGGAAGCCCCTTTGCTGGAGCACTTCATAGTTACAGATGTTTCAGAATAGCATAGTTAGGTGATGTGTATTCATTGCTCCTTCTCTTTTGTTTCCCCTTTTCCAAGAGAGAGGTGTTGGATCAAAGTTCCTTTCCCTTAGCCCGAGGTTAATAGCTCTTCTGTTTTGTGTTGAGATTTGTTTTATGACTCTGAAGACTAAATGTCAAAAGAAATGCCCAGTGCTCTTAAGGAGCTTATTTGATGATGTCAAATTATCAATCTGACACAATGTAGAACTCTGTTATAGGTAAAGAAATGGGTATATAGGGAGATATCTCTAGATTTTTCTCCAGCTGGAATGAGCAATGGGGAGTGGATCACTGGATGATTACCTGTTCTGTTCATTCCCTCTGGGGCATCTGGCATTGGCAGGACAGGATATTGGGTTAGATTGGACCTTTGGTCTGACCAAGTATGGCTGTTCTTATGTTCTATGAATTCCCTCATTATCAGTGTGTTATCACATTGGTCAGTCTTGCAGTTAAACTATGGAAATGTGATAATGGGGTGGGAGAAACACTAATTCAGTGAAATATGATAAAAGATCTGATACTGCAGCCTTTAATCAAGGGAATTGATATTTATTCCAATCAGGATTTTTCCCTGAGTAATGACTACAGGATCAGACTCTAAATACACTTTTTTAATCTAATCTAATTTAATCTAATGTAAATACACTTTTAAGATTAATACTGTGGATACTATTGTTTCCTTGTTTGTTTCACAGTCTGAGAGGTAAATTTTCTTAGTGTTCAAGGTGTATACACTAAATTAAATGTTTGGGGGAGAAATCCTGACTAGTTTGATTTCCTATGAGTTATCCAAATAGTTTGCAACCAGAAATACTGTCCCATCTTCTATGGTTTCTCTCCTTATGTATGAAAAGTAACTTTTATAGCCTACTAATTTAGGGGACAACTGAATATTGAAATAATGTTAGTTATATTTAAGTGTGAGTGAGTGCTTGGCGTCCTATATATAAGTAGCTCCCTGCCCTGAGGATGGTAGTCAACTTTAAACACATGATACATTGGGTGACAAGGAATCTGAATCTTGCAGTGATAATCCCTGAAGGATTTAATGTAATAAATGTTTGTGTGAGGATTCTCTCCTTTTTTTTGGGGTGGGGGGGAAGGGGAAGGGGGTTACGGTGTTAGAAGAGATGAGGAGAGGGAGGCTGCTGAAAGTCAAAGGGGCAGCATGGGAGAAAATGAAAAGATGAGTGGTGAAAAAGATGAAGGAGCAGTTACCACAGAGTACTTCTGGGGGGATTCTGTGTGGCAGTGCGCCTGCAGAAAGTGGCCTCCTCGCAGAATTCCTGTGCTTGCCTGCTGAAAACAGCAGCATTGAAAGTGGCTCATTGAAGCCGCGGCAGGAGGGAAGTGCGGGGGGACGACCGTGGGCGCAGTTTGTGGGGGAGATTTCCCCCCCCTCCAAATAGAGGTGAGGCATGGGGGGACATACAGGGTTACATGCCACTGCCCCCCGCCCCTTATTTCTGCAAGCGCAGAGCTGCCCAGCTGAAGGATGCTGCTTCTGGGCTCTGCTGACTCTGCAGCTGAACGCTGCCTCTTGGGTCTTAGTGCCAATCGTGCTCCCCTTCTGTGTGCTGGGAGCCTTTCTGTTTCCTGAGTAAGGGGGGAGGAATGAGTGAAGGGGTTTAGGGGATGGGGGGAAAGAGGCAGTGGGGAAGTCATGGGGGTGGAACAGGGCAGGCGGAGGGGAATGTTGGAGTGAGGGGAGGGGGATGGAGAAGAAAAGGGGATAGGGCAATTGTGCGGGGGAACCGGGAGCCCGGCATGCGGTGTCCCCTCAACAGCAGCTGGGGCTCCCCTGTTAAGCAGGCCTATCGAACCCTTACCCTGACAAGCCCTACCGCTGTATACCTGGACCCCTCCGATGAGCCTCTCACACCCAGACCCCCCCACTGATCCCCAAGGAGCTACTCTTGGACCCCAACCCCATCAAGCCCCACTTCTCCAGCACGCGGAGCCCACTGAGCCCCTCACACCCAACTTCCCTCCCCCCGCCAAGCCCCATCTCCCCACACCTAGACACACACACACACACACACACACACACACACCCCGCTGAGCCCCAACCACCTTCACCTGGATCCCCTGCGGAGTCCCATTGCCCCTGCACCTGGAACCCCCAACGAGCCCCTGTGCATCGAGGTCTCCCACTGAGCTGCCCGCATCCAGATTGCCCCACACAGAAACCTCTCACTCCACACCTGGATCCCTCCACACTTGGATCTTGCTCGGCTGAGCCTGACCTCACATACCTGGTGCAGGAGGGCAGGGCCCCGGGGTACTTTTGGGGCAGGCCCAGCCCTAGCACTGTTTCAGGGTCAGGTGGAGCCTCACTGCCTAGTCCCTGTACTGGGGAAGGTGGGGGCTTCAGGGTGATCTCCCGTCTCCATGCCGCTAGGGGCCTGTGTTCCCCACTGCCATGCTGGAGACGCATTTATTTATTGACAAATAAAATTTGCAGAATTTTTAATTTTTTGGCACAGAATTCCCTCAGGAGTAACGGAGGCTTGGGAGAAGCTAATTTTTTAAAAACAAACTTTGTACCTCTGGATGTAATTAAAAATGCCTCGTGTCTTAGAGTAATGTAACTGAGGCTTGTTTCTGCTGAATATCTTTATACTTGCATTCATTTGTGTTTATTTTTTTCAATGTTGTAAAATGCCTTAAACTCCGGTCCTGTAATCAGATCTGCATGGGTACAGCCTTGCACCTGCACAAAACCCCATTCAAGTCATGGGTACTCAGTACAGGCCTGCATGGACCCAGTGGCAGGACTCAGACCTAAGTTTTTCACCAATTTGGCAACTTTGATATTGTGGCTGCTTTTTAATATTGATCTCATTCTATTGTAGTTCACTAAATGGGCTTCCTGAACACATTACGACTGAAGCAGTGCACAGTTTTGTTCGTTGTCTTAAAGAAGAACTAAAAACTACAGACTTATCCTTGTACAGAAAAGTAATGGACAATCTTGCTTCCTGTATGGAAAATTTCAGCCTAGGTATGATGACATGCAATATTATCTTTCATATTTTTAACTTATTCAATTGTGATTTGGAACTGGGTATTGTTTATAATGGTCTTGGCCTCACCCTTATTGAGATAAAGTAAATGATTGCTTCCAACACATACTTATTGAAATATATATTTCCCCCCCCACAGGTAAAGCAAGTATTAACAATTTATTCAAAGAAGGTAAGGTTATGCTATTTCTGTAGCAGATACAATAAATGTAACTTTTTTGATTGCTTATGTTTTCTTGAGAATAGCTTAAGACAGGCATAACATTTTAAATATGCAAAAGCCCCACTCTTACTCCTTTATGAAAACTCACATTCAACAAAAACTAAATGTGAAGAAAATATAAACAATTTTTGAACAGCTCTTCTTAGTGGGCTTACCAGAAATGAAAAGATTGCATGAAGATCTTTTTCCCCATTACAGTTGGAACTTGGTAGATTCGTCTGTTTTCCATGGTTTTTTATCTTCCATCTTCAACTCCCTTAGTTGCATTTATTGCTGTTCTGAATGAACAGATCTCAGTGGAACTTTTTCAGAGCAGGAATTGCTATTAAGTGACATGAGCCATTCTTTCTCCCACTTCCCCACCCTGAGGTTGAATGTGATATCTGTGAACCGTTACCAGCCTCTGCTGACCAAAGAAAGAGAACCAAGAACTGGCAGTGATGAATAATTTGATCTACCAATAGCACAGTTAATTACTGTATCATTTATTAGAGTCCATTTCTAGACCATAGGGTAAGGGCAACTTGATATATTGGAAAACTAGGTCTTTGTCCAGATAAAATTAATGGCCTCCTGTGGAATTGCAGCCTTATCCTGTGGGGTGCTCCAGAGCCTTCAGCTATCTTTAACTTCAGTTCAGCATCTCAGTGGGAGCTGAGGGTACTCAGTATCTTGCAGGATTAGGCCTTCTCAGCAAGAGAAAATTCATCCCAGTAGTCAAGGCCGCACGGATTTGAAGACCCCAGGCTGTTGCAAAGTTGCATGAGCAAAGCTTGTGTGAGTGAGTTCCTTTCCTCCAGCAAGCTGCCAATCCTTATTTTGGAACCGTCTCTATCGACTTTCTCAGCATAACTTAAGGTTGCACAGCCCAGGGGAATTGTACAATTTTTATTATGGATTTTTTCCACTTCCTTTGAAAACTACTCCTATGAGACTATACTGAAGTTCAAACTTGATTGATATGTAATGTTGTAATGTTGCTTCCATTTGGCAAATAATTTTTCTGTCCATGCACGAACCTGCACACACACATGTGGGACCAATTTATATTTGCAGTTCAGTCTGTTTTTAAACAAAATAATTTCTTACTATAATTTATTTTTAATAGTTCTTCAGTTTCTGCAGAAGTCTCTCGTTGAAATACAGGAGGAAAACAGGCAAGTGAAATTAAATGTGAAATGAATTTAGCTATTTTAAGTCCACTCTGTGCGGAAGATACAGTTGACTCTGAATATTCTTTCTGGTGACCATAAATCCATTAATGATGTAAATGCCATAGTGATAAAGTTGATATGTTCAGAACTATGCCATGTAAAACAAGAAGGGTAAGGAGTTTCTTATCCCATCCTGGTGCATGCTGGAATGTAGAGGAAGGCGGGAGACAGAAAACCAGGATGTGGCAGTATAAGAGGCATAGAGTGGACTGTATTGTAGCTGCCAATCTTAAGGGAGACCTGTAAGTTGTGCATACTTTCTTCATTACAAAATTGGATTTGAACTGTGTAGTTCATGAATACCATTGAACCAAACTGTACAGAGAAATATGTATAATGTAGTCTTCCATTTCCCATGTGAGTTTTTTGTTTTAATTTAGTGTTTGTTATCAGATTAGTGAAGTGGTTGTCATTGGAATTTACCCAGGAACCTAAAAAGGACATAATAGAATTTGTCCGTTTTAAACACAGACTACCATTGAAACTGCTGGTTTCTCTGTAACCATGCATCTGGTAGATGCAACCCAATAAGTTGTTTGATAGTTGTACTTCGGGTTGGGGGATCATGCTTTCCTAGGGGCAGTGAAAGGGATTAAACACTGTGTCAACTCCCCTCTCTGTCACACCCATACTGAAATTGGAGTTCAGCTGACTAAGTTGGGCCTTATATGTGCTTTGTGCATCTACAGTTGAGTTGTGCATGTCGTGGTGTATGTCTCTTATAACCAGTAGCACTCTGGAATTGAGAATACCCTAGACTCCATTGCATGCTATTGTGTACACAGCTCAATGGGAAGGTTGGTAGAAGGCCCACCTCACAGACATCTGAATGCTGTATTTTCATAATTAATAGTAGAAGAGGAAAAGATATTGGAAGAGTAGAGAGGAGTTTGTCCAGTTAACTTATCATGTAATACTGAAAAGGTGAAACCCAAGTTCCATCATAATGAATTGGGATTCTTTGGAAAGTTGGGACAGTACATCGCTCTTGTATGTTCCTTATGCACTCTTGCTAAACACTTATTGGTCCATTCTTTTCTTGATATTAATGAGAATGGAACCTTAGTTTACATAGCAAGGGCTGAATAAAATCTTTTCCATGTTGAGTTTTTAGTATTCCACTTGACTTTCCCTGTTCCGGGTTTGTTAAAAAATAATTACAGCACGAGTTATCTTGACTTAGATAAAATATCAAAAGAAATTGAAATGTCTGTGGCTGTTTTGTGATTAATATTATTGATTGTAACAATATGAAGACTGATGAGATTTGTTCACAAAGTTTATGCGTCTGTTGAATCAGCATGCAAGGAGTTGTTTTTTAAAAGAAAAAAAAGAAAATGCCTTGGACTTAGCTTCCTGTTTTATTTTTATAATATTCTCAGTGGATAGAAAAAAGTAAGTAACTTTCTTTTCTGTAACTTTGGCAAAATATTTGCCTGGGGGAAATACAAATTTTAGTTAACTTTATTTGTATTTTTTTTCCCTTTTCAGAAAGCTTAGTGGAAATAGTATTGCTGAAACTCGACTGATGCATGATTTATTGATGGCCATTAAAGTTTCAATGATGCTACTACAGAAAGTACAAGAAAATTTTCAGGGAAGTCTTTGGAAGAAACCCAGTTCTCTTGTTTGGCAAAGTATGTGTGGTTTAGTGAAGAGCTTCACAAACTTTTTAATGGATGGTAAGTATCAGCAGTTTTTAAATACTATAAAGTTTGTTCTTAGTAAGAAACTGAAATAGTTCTTTGTTGCAAAACTTGTCTTTTGGACTTGTCCTCCTTCAGTTTAAGTCACTGAGTGTTGTATTGATTTTGGTAGCTTACTAAAATCCCAACCTTACTCCTATCATCAATTCAGAATGAGCGGAATTTACAGAGGGAGAAATGAGACTTATCAATTATAGATATTTTTGATGAGTGAATGGCATTTCTGTTATCTTTCAAACTTTAAAAAATAGCTTCAGTGAGCATTGCCAGACCTTTTTATGTGTGCAAAAAATTTGTACCAAATAAATACAGGATTGTGCTATCAGAAGCACATATGGCAATGTTGCAGAAATACTAACTGTGGTATGTAATCTATCATTTAGTTCAGCTTCTATGCCAGATGACTGGAGGGTACCTAATGTGACATCAATTTTTTAAAAAGGCTCCCTAGGTGATCCTGGCAATTACAGGCCAGTAAGCCTAATTTCAGTATCAGGCAAATTGGCGGAAACTATAGTAAAGAATAGAATTATTGAACACATAGATGGACACGATTTGTTGGGGAAGAGTCAACATTGTTTTTGTAAAGGGAAATCATGCCTCCCCAATATATTAGAATTCTTTGAGAGAATTCATTGATTCTTTCTTTCAACAAACATGAGAACAAGGGTGATCCAGTGGATGTAGTGTACTTGAATTTTCAGGAAGGCTTTGAGAAAATCCCTCACCAAAGGCTCTTAAGCAAAGTAAGCAATCATGGGGTAGGAGGGAAGGTTCTCTCATGGATCTGTAACTGATTAAAAGATCAGAAACAAAGGGTAGGAATAAATGGTCCATTCTGAAAATGGAGAGAGGTAAATAGTGGTGTCCCCCAGGAATCTGTAGTGGGACCAGTGCTGTTCAACATATTCATAAACGTTATGGAAAAAGGGTAAGTAGTGAGGTGGCAAAATTTTGCAGACGATACAAAACTATATAAGATAGTTATATCCAAAGCAGATTGAGAACAGTTACAAAGGGATCTCACAAAACTGAGTGATTAAATTTCATCTGCCATTTTGTTGCCCAGTGTTGATAAATGCGAAGTAGTGCACGTTGGAAAACATAATAGCAATTATGCATATAAAATGATGGGATCTAAATGAGCTGTTACCACTGAACTCCAAGATCTCTTTCTTATCATGGATAGGTCTCTGAAAACCTCTGCTCAATGTGCAGTGGCAGTCAAAAAAGCTAACACAATGTTAGAAACCATTAGGAAAAGGAGAGCTAATAAGACAGAAAATACCATAATTTCACCGTATTTAAATCCTTTGTACACCCAAACCGTGAATACTGTGTGTAGTTCTGGTTACCCCATCTCAAAAATGATATATTGGAGTTGGAAAAGGTATAGTGAATGGCCACAAAAATTATGAAGGGTATGGAACAGCTTCCATATGAGGAGAGATTAAAAAGACTAGGACTTTTCAGTCTCAAAAAGAGTCGACTAAGAGGGGATATGGTAGATGTTTATAAAATTGTGAATGGTGTGAAATAAGAAAGTATTATTTACTCCTTCATATAACACAAGAAGCAGGAATTAATAGGCCTGAGGTTTAAAACAACTAAAAGATAGTACTTCTTTGCACAACACGTAGTCAACCTGTGGAACTCCTTGCCAGGGAATGTTGTGAAGGTCAAAAGTATAACTGGGTTCAAAAAAGAATTAAATAACTTATTGGAGGATAGGTCCATCAATGGTTATTAGCCAAGATGGTCAGAAATGCAACCTCATGCTCTGAGTGTCCCTAGTGTCTGATTGCCAGAAGCTGGGAGTGGATGACAGGGGATGGGTCACTCAATGATTGCCTGTTTTGTTCATTCCCTCTGGAGCACCTGGGATTGGCCACTGTCGGGAGACAGGATACTGGGCTAGATGGACCATTTGTCTGTGTAGTAAGAGGAGGCCCTGAAACATAAATTCTTGTATCAGAGGCCCAGTCTGAGGCCTGAAGCCTGAAACAAAGTAAAGCCTGAACCAAAGTACTTCCAGGCAGTGATAAGCAAAGCTGGGCTGTGAGCCAGAGGCAGGTCCCACTCACAGAAGTTGGCAAGAAAAGGTTGTTCGAAGTACGTGCATACACACACATAAGTGCTAATGAGAGGAACTTGCGCCAGGACAGCTGCAGAACACTCCACAGACATAACAAGGAACAGGCAGGTGCATCTTAAAGACAGAGTCAAAAGGACAACATGATGGATCGATTTGTTTGAACTATGATGAGTAATCTGTCTGGCAACGGTATAAAAATAGGTCCCGGAGCGCATATCTTTGTCCAGCCTAGGAGGCAGTGGAGTGTCCCGCCACTGATTGAGCTGTGTCCATTGCCAGGGAGCACAAATTCGTAGTATGCCCTGTAGAGTCTATAGGGAACTATTACTGTGCTTTGTTTGACAATAAACCTGGTTCGGCTTCCTTCGTACCTTACTAGAGTCTGTGGTCTTTGGGGGTTCTCTCGGGGTCTGCTGTGTTAGCTATCTGCGCAGAGCTGGGGCAGCACACAGAGGGAACACGCACGCAGCCAACTGTTAGCATCATCGAAGAAGAGCAGAGTACCACACTGGTAGCAACCGACAGCACTCTGATCCAGTTTGGCCGTTTTTATGTTCTTTCTTATGTTCTTATAAATAATCATCTCTATTTCCTTTAGAAATTTTGCTTACATTATATTTTATTGTAAATGTATAATATGAGCATAGCAGACACTGCCAGAGACTTCCTTTGTGAATTTGGGCAAGTCACTTAATATCTGTTTTCCCCCATCTGTACTATGGGGATAATATTTTCCTACTTCATTTGAGTATTTTAAGTTTTTAATTTTTTTAATACTCACCAGGAGCTCAGATACTGTGGTATGTAAATAATTGTAAATTGTCCAGAAAAATTAAAATAGCATATTTACAGTTCTAATAGTTTCTATCAAATAGAGCAAGCACTGTACAATAAAGAATGTTTTCTTTTTTCTATCTATCACAAGGAGGTCTCTTACCAACTGTTCAGACTACCTCAGGATTGGCTGTCATTCTCTTTACTAAGACTATGTTTGAGCCTGTTGAAAAGTTACCTTGTTTGGTAAGTATGTTTCTTCTCTTAAAATAAAGCTATATATATTTACTGCTACCATTTATTAAGTACTTTAATGTTCTATTTTTAATTAATCAGTAAGACTGGCATTAATTGCTTTTGCTTTTGCAGGTCAGTGACTTGCTCCTCCACTCAGTGAAATGTGCTAGTGTACCAGAGTGGTTTGTGAGCAGCTGTGGGAACCTCTGTACTGAAGAGCTCTCTGATTCAGTCCTCCTCTTCCTTTGTCATGGAGCGCTGGCCATGTTAGAGTGGAAGAATGGCAGTATGGGTGAAAATGGAGAGAAATTACTCTTAGATATTGCGTTGGTTTTGTTATCTTTGGCTTCACAGTAGGTCTATATTTTTTTTAATGCTGTTTTATTAACTTTTTTCTGACCTCTTACAAATTCATTTCTGTCATTGAAACCATACCACTAACAATGTCCTGCAGTCCATATCCTTTTCTAAAGTTGGAAATTTAAATTACTCTTGTCCAAGTTTTGCCACCTTTAATACCTTATTCTGAGTAATCCTAATGATATCAATTATAAAATAAATAAAATATTTGCATATTTCATTGACTAAACGTGTTCACAGTTTTCCACTGTTTCCTGAAATGCGGAAATATGTAATTTTTCTTTTGATTTCAGTAGGACTAGCGTTGGAGTAAGGGATTACTCCGTATGAGAAAGTGTGGCAGACTCAGTGCTTACATCATAATGTAAATCTTATTTGCTAGATTTCATCTTTTCTGCCAAAGATTCTTATTCTCTTACAGAATAAAAGGAGTGGAACTCTTAAAATGTGATGAATTATGTGGATACAAGCTTTGAGTACTTGATGACCCTTAAAACTGTCATCCCTATTAAAATGTAGATTAAAATATATCCCATATCCAGCTCCATCCTCCCTACCTAAGGGGCCAAGGAGGTGGTTACTGTTTTTTACATTGCGTCATTACTAAACTTTGTTCAATTTTTAATTTTTTCTTGTAACAAAGAAAACATTTATCCTTTTATTTGTAAAGTAATTATATGAAAAATAGTAAAGCTGTTCAGATATCAACAAATACTCAATTTCTTATGGGCTTAGTCCAAATAGCCAGTCAATGCTATTTTTAAATTAAGACTATTTGTCAGGGAATTCTAGCAGTGATAATAATCCATGGTAAAGAAGAGAGGGTGGTTTATTGCAGTGTTTCTCAACAACTGATGCGGGGACCTGCACCGGTCCCTGAGATCTCCCTGACGCTATTTAGGAAGGCAGCAAACTGGTCCCTGGTATCAAAAAGGTTGAGAAACGCTGGTTAGTGGACTGAGCATGGAATTTGAGTTCTGATCCTGCTGCTGACTCAGTGTGACTTGTCACTTATCTTCTCAGTCTCAGTTTTCCCACCTACAGTGGGTGGTCACTGTTTCCTTACTTGCCTAAGGGGAAGGCAGAGGAGGGATATTATGAATTAATGTTTTTTAGTGCTTAAAAAATGTAAAACAATATTTAATAAGTAATACTGAGTGGATAATGACAAATGGGAACACTGCAGATTTTTTTTCTTTCTTCTTTTAAAGATTAAAAGAATCCAATATGGCAGTATCTTTATCTAGAATCTTAGCTATTTGGACTAATTCAGCATTGGATGTCCTTGAATCAAGCTCCCAAAATCTGAAGTGCAGTCTTAATGGAAACTCCAACACAACTGGGAAACTGCTGGAATATGTGTACACGCATTGGGAACATCCTTTGGATGCTGTTAGACACCAGGCCAAGTTGATATTCAAGAATATCCTGCGGATACACCAAGCCACTCTTAAAGGATCTGTTGTAAAATCAGACCCTTTCTTGTCAATGTTGACAGAGAGCTTGCTAAGTTTAGAATGGCATGTTAAAGGGAAATATGCTTCACTTGGCTGTCTTGTGGAGTGTGTGGGTGTCGAAAATATTTTAACAGTGGACAGAACAATCCCAGCGCAAATCTTGGATGTAATGAGTGATCAGACTCTTGCACCTTATGCAAGTGATCTTTTGGAAACCATGTTTATAAATCACAAGAGTCATCTAATATCTGCATTTCAAAAAACCATCTGGATTAATCACTGGCATGACACATGGGTATCTCCTCTTCTTTTAATATTGTGTGAAGGAAATCCTGACCAAACTACTTACGTAATAGATTACTATTTACCAAAACTACTGAAATGTAGCCCTGGCAGTCTGAGCTACATGATTAAAATTCTTCAGGCTTCAGCTGATGCTAATATTGGTAAGAAAATAAACTTAATATTTATAGTTCAGATGTTTAGATAAGCTGCAGCAATTGTAGAGATATGATTTCTGATTTGTTTTTTTTTCTTGGAATTAATAAGTGGGAGAGGCAGGGTGAGAAATTCCAGGCTTTCCTTAAATTGCTCTCAGCATAGCTGAGAGGAATTTACAGTGATGGCTGAGTGCATATATAAGAGCTTCTCCACTTTAAGTTATGTTTTTCACATCCTTACCATAAAACAAAATGTCACTCCAGCTTTACTTGTATTTTTTTAAATTAAGCCTGCCTAATAGTTTCCTTATTTATTAGTTTTTACTAATAAAATGCATATAAATTTCTACAGTATTTATGTATATTTTGTTCATATTTCTTATAAACACTTGCACACAACAAGTGTAGAGGAAACAAATCAGTAAGCTTTGTAGTTCACTTTTCATAAAATATTTTTGTTACAATGGGCAGTGATTAAAAGGTTTGTGGTGCTGTTGTAGCTACATGGCTTGGTGGTGGTTCTCAGAGTGGTTTAGTGAACTGCTGCTGTTGGTTCTCTGAGCCGTTTCTGACGGTACTTGGAATAAGGAATGGGGGACCTGATTGGATCCAGGAGAAGATCCTTCTCTTAGGATGTCACCCACAGACTAGAAAGGTGGGGGATGCCTGAAGTAGAGTATTGACATTCCAACCCGTAATGTGTCAATACAACAGAAATTATTTATTTTTTCTTTAGGCTCTTGCAATACCAGAGGTGCTCTTGGAGCCTTGATGGCATGCCTGAGAACAGCTAGAGCTCATGGACATTTACAATTTAGAGATATCATGAGGGATGGTCTCCTATCAACTGGATATGTAAAGCACGGTTTAGTTCATCAGCATAATCAGGTAGATGAAGAAAGTTATTTTTGTGCTTTAAAGTTTGAAGACTTGGTTAGCCTTACAATGTTTTGTTTTATTTCAGTATCATTGTACAAACTTTCTGTTTCAAGTATTTATTCTAGGTAAAAACAAAAAAAGTCTATACTTCACTTTGGGATGTTTTGTAGGTTCGCATTGATGCTTTAGGTTTGCTTTGTGAAACTCATCGGAGCACAGAAATCTTGACCATGGAAGAGATGCAGCTAATTCAGTTTTTTATTACCTACAATTTGAACAGCCAGTCTCCTGCAGTGAGGCAGCAGATTTGTTCCCTACTAAAAAAGGTAATCTTCAAGAATAAACAATGTAGTAAAGCCCATGTATTTATCATTTTTACACTGTTTAAAACCAAGTCTCTTAGCAAGTTATAAAATGGAGACTGTTCTTTCAACTGAAATATGTACTATTTGTGATCCGGTAATACTTAAAAGGTCTAGTTGTGGATCAGGCCCCATTGTATTAGGTACTGTACAAACCCAGAACAAAAAGATGACCCCTGCCCCATAGAGCTTGCAATCTAAATACAAGGTAACAGAGAGTTGGGAGAGTACAAGAAAACATTGAGACAAAATTCGTCAACATTTTAGTCAGTGGTATCAGTGCGTTATCGGTCTTCCTTTTGTACCATGATGCCTACAAAAAACTTGATGAGGAGTTTTGAGGAGGATAATGCGGTATATTTGAAGATGTTTATGGAGAGCTCCTCTCAAGCATGAGGGGCAGCATGGGAGAAACCAGCAAAGGTGCTTGTTTGAAAATTTAACAAGTGGATGATGGAGGCTGATATCCTTGTCCAATTGGAGACAGAAGTTGACATTTCGATTAGTGAATTGAGAAGTAGGTAGAGTGGCGATAGGCCGTGAAGGAACTGAAGAAAAGCAGCTTTTCCTCATGGTAAGGATAGGGGCGCCAGTGGAAGGATTCAAAGAAGGGTGACGTGGTCAAAGCAATGGGCTAGAAGAATGATCTTTGTAGCAGTATTCTGAATGGATATGAGCAGGGGAAGACTGCATTTGTCCAGGGATGTTGTTGTAATCGAGACATGAGGTGAAGGAGAGTTTTATCTGAATGGTGGGTAGAAAAAGCCAAAACAGAGGGATTATGCAGAAATAATCTGCAAGATGTAGATATAATCGGCATGTGAAGAGCTAGAGAAAGAACTGAATTGAAGAGGACACCCAGGTTACAGCTGAACAGCCAGCATATTGGTAGTGGTGTGCACAATGGCTGACAAAATTGGGCATGAAGGAGAATGTAGGCTTCAGGACAAAGATTAAGAGCACTGTTTTTTGTCGTGTTCAGTTTGAGCTGATGGCTAGACATGCATGGGGAGATGTCAGAGACAGGCTGACATTTTAGTTTGGACAGAGAAGACGGATCTCGAATAGAAAAGTTTAATCTGCGAGTTGCCAGCATAGGGAAGAGAGTTTAATTTGTGCTTCTGGGTAGTCTTATCAGCAGATAAGCTGTTGTGGGAGAAGAGACGGGGAGCAAGGACAAAGCCCTGTGGAACCCACTGAGAAAGTTGGAGAGGGGATGAAGGAGCATCCTCTGAAAGGTGTGCTGGAGGAGTAATCAGAGAAGTAAGAGGAGAAACAGGAAAGGACAGAGTCATGAAATTCAAGAAAAGACCAGATTTTAAGAAGAGCATCGTTGACCGTGTTAAAGGTGGCTGACAGGTCAAGCCACTGTGTTGGGCGGCATGAGGATGAGGACAGAGTGCTGGTTCTGAGCTTTGCTAGGAAGAGGATAGTAGAGAATTTTGCAAGGGCAGTGTCAGAGGAGTGCAAGGGGCAGAAGCTTAATTGGAGTGGGTCTAGCATGGGATTGAAGGAGAGGAACTCCAGGTGATGATTGTAGATCACATGTTTAGTGAGTTTAACGTTGAAAGGGAGATGGAGTGGTAGTTGGAGAGGCAAGTGGGATTAAAGGTGGGAGAGACTAAAACATGCTAGTATTGTCATGGAAAGAGAGAACCAGAGGAGGGTGAGAGGTAAAGGAGAAGAGTAAGGTAGGGGATAAGAGTGGACTGGAGAGCAATCAGGAAATGGGATGAGGTCACTGGGGCAAGTGGAAAGGTTAGAGGAGGACAGGAAATGTGAAACTTCTGCGTATATGATGTGGGAGAAAGAAGAGAGAGTTGTAAGGATTAAGGAGCTGAAGGGAATAAGATATAAAGAAGTGGCTGTGAACTTTTTAGAGTGGGCATTCCAGAGACAGCAAGAGAAGGGGAGGAGGGGAATGGGTGTGAGGTTAGGAGTGGGGGTAGGGATGGAGGAGGTGCATGTGGTATCTAAATTTGTGCTAGCAGGAGAAGGGGGCAGATCAGAGTGGAAAAGGGAGAATCAAGGAATGATGTCAGTAGTATGATTATTACATGGTGCATGAACTTGTACACTTTTTGAAACTATAAGCAACTAAACCTGAAAACTTTGCCCAAATGTTTGTTTAAATCTGCTGTTAATCATACTTCTGTGTGTGTGTGATCAACTACATTTTGCTTGTGTTTAAAAGTTGTTCTGCAGAATACAAGAAAGTTCCCAGGTACTTTATAAACTGGAGCAAAGTAAAACCAAACAAGAATTAATTAAAGAATCAGCTAAATGGGATCATTTTGCAACCTTACAGCAGTATAAAGTAAGTATAGGAGCTGTTACAAGAAGTCTAATAATAATAATAATACTTATCATTTTTATAGCACTTGAAAAGCATTAACTACTAATTCTCATAACACAGTCAGGAAAATCAAAATGAAGGATATCCAGCTGCCTGCCTGGAAGGCTCTTCTCAATTTCACTTTTTAAGCTGGGCAGCTGAGAAACCAAAAATTCCATTTTGGTTTTCCCACAATGGAATTCTTTATGAAATCTTTTCCTGGTTTGGGGCAAAAACACTTTTTGAAAGTGCTTCTGTTGCTGCTTTATTTTTGTTTTATTTTATTTTTGTAGAAAGAGTTTTCCATTTTCTGGCCAGCTCTGATTTTTTGCCCACTGTGTTGGGCGTCATAACTGTGTGGGTGTCATCTTGTCTCTGATTTCTCAATAAATTTTAATTAATGTGCATAGCATGCAAACTGTACTCAGCACATGCCTTTTGTAATCTTCAGGATTTCATTTCATCTATATGTGACAAACTTTTTGAAGCCCTGTTTCCTGGCTCATCCCATCCAACCAGATTTTCTTCATTAACTATTTTGGGATCAATAGCAGAAATATTTTCTGCTCCAGAAGGTGAGGTGTTTGACTTTCATGGTGGGGCATCGGTAGGGTTAAAAAATGGGCTTGCTTACAACAGTGCACTGATTAATTGGGTACTCAATTTTTGTGTCCGTTTTGCAAAAGTTACACTTCAGGTGCAGTTTGCTATATTATTTCTTCTTTAAATAAAATGAAGGTGTCAACAGAATAAGAAAATTCTGGTTTAGGAATGAGTGTAAATTAAGGGATGATAAATGCAGTTTTCAGAAACTATGGGAAATCGAACATACTGCAGTTAAAATACCAAGACCATAAAAACTGTTACATCTGAAAAGACTTAAATGATAGTGGGTTCTCAGAGTACTGCACACTAAAATGGGGAATGTTTTTAAATTAGGTGATTGCTCATGTTCTGTGCTGGTAATGGTTAAAGTGTTGAGACAATTGTTTCTTTCAGTGTCAGGATTATTCGAACATTCTAAAGTATTCATAATAGGAGCCTGTTTGAAGTGTTTATAATTAGTAAATTCTGTGTTTAGATTGTATGAACAACTTAAAAATAAATGGTTTGTAAAAATTATCTAGAAAAAGCTAAGTATTATTTGAGCAAGAGAGCAGAATGACTCATTAAATTCTTGCTACATTTTCCTCTTCCCCAAAACATCTGTATGAATGAATTAATCTTATTTTCCTAAAACACTCTTGTGAACATCAAGTCGTAGTGGGAGGTATTAGAGGCTTTCAGAAATCATAGAGACCAGACTGAAGATATACTAATGAATTCAGGAACTAGACAATATTTTTAGAGGGGACTATATTAAAAATTTAGCTAATCTTATGATCTTATATGTAGGAGTAAAAGTGTGCTTTTCAAAATAGTGTTCACTTTAGAGTCTGTTGCTTCATTCCTGTTAATCCCAAGTAGTCAGTCATGGATAGTCAGCCCCAAATATCATCTTGTTTTTTTTAAGAAAAAATATTTGTAATTTTTTTAAATTTTTAATTTTATTTTTTAGCTTTTATGGTTTTGAGCTTTTAGAGTTCAATGTGGTCACATTTTCAGTCTTTTTTTCAAAGTCATAACAGCTAGAGGTTTTCATTTAAAAAAGAAATTTGATTTTCTCACCTAATTACATGTAGAGCTTTAAGGAAAGCTAACTTGGCGAGAGTTGGCAAGTCTGAGCTTTGAGAATATTAGAATTTGTTTTTAATGTGGTAAGTACCTTTTGTACTCTCTAGGGCTTACTTTCTAGATTACAAATATATTTTTTTAAACAACACAAATTGATTTGTAGGCAGTGATAGGAAAACTCTGCATGTTGAAATAATGCATTAGTCTGTTTAGCTCTAACACAGTCTTAGAACTTGTCTTCATTGTGGGATGGTGCACATTAATGTGTTGAGCATTAATCGATCCATGTAGATCCTGCTGGCTCATATTAAATGTTTAACTAGGGAACATTGAATGCCCACCAGCAGGGTCTACATAGCCCAATTAATGCTCAACAAATTCGTGTGCGTTAGAAATCAAACTCCCATAGCGTGCATTATCCGACTATGTAGACAAGCCCTTAGAGTTTGCAGTAGTTCCATTAAATAAAAGTGGAATACAAATTCTTGTTGTGTGATAACAAAGCATAATGGCAACATCGGTTTCTTTGAACAGGTCAGACGCAAGCAGTCTTTCAGTTGGCTCAAGAAATTGATTCTACCCGTGTTCAAACTCTAATCCAGTGTTTTGCCAGCACTTTTGAGGAAGTAAAAGTTTTAGCATTTGAACTTCTTATGAAACTACATGATATGTTAGATTTACAGGTATGACACAATTTTAGTTTAAAGATACGGATTCCCTAAAAATCATACTTCCCATTTTAATTGTTTTATCAAGAACACAGACCGCATATCAAATGGAGAAGATCAAAATGCGATGGTCATTTTCACAGTAGCATGTGGTTTTGGTCTGATATCCTTTTTTTGCTTCATTGGTTGGGAGAGTAGGAGTAAAATGTAGTTGGGAAGGGAAAGGAACCTTAAGGAAATGACTTGCGGCCGCATGACCTTGTACTGTGATTGTATCATATCTCATAAATTAAGAAGGGGTCAGTCCAAGTCACTACTTTTGAAAGTATTAGAGATATGCGTGGTTCAATAGGTGCCAGTTTTCAATCTCCAGCATGTTTGAGACACTGTGTTGTTGAAGGGGCTGTTTTCTTGAAGAGGCATAAAATCCGAGGACCAAACCAGGTCATTGAAGATCCTGTGGCGCGCGCTGATTAGAATGGGGTTAGTGACCCAGGTGTTTGGGCAAAGTTCCAAGTTGTGTGGTTATATGCTGTGTATCTAAATTCCCCCATTAATATCAGTTGAATAAAGGTACTTTCTGCTTTTAAATATTGTGTTGCTATGTGTTGTTAAGCTGCTTCTGCCTTGACCCCTGGGGTGTTTCAGTTTAGTGGTGAATGACGTGAACACAGTATGTGCTTTGCACTAAAGAGTGAAAAGTATTGCCTGTCCGTGCCTTCTATTCTCCTCTGCTGTGCCTGCCTTTTGAAGGATATTGTTGAGGCATTTGACTTGCTACTGTTGTACCTTAGAACATTCAGTTCTTGGTCTCTCTTCCTTACACTGGTTCTTTGTGGCTGGTTTTAAATTTATTTTTCAAGCTGCTGCCTTTATTGTCTGCAAATTGTCCCCTTAATTAATCAGATTCTGGTTTATTTAATTCTTGCCATTTGTTACCCTGAAAAAGCTTGATTTGGAATGTATAAGCAAATCAGTGGGCAGCTGCTCTTTGTTTTTTATTGTTTTTGTGTGTGTGCTGCACAGTATATGTTGTGCTCTTTTATAATAATCTGCATAGGGCTTTTTCTGTATAAAGTCTGTTACCAGTTAAAATGCAGAAGAACATGTTTTGTTTTCATAATGTTTTGAAGTGTCTGAGCACTACTTTATATATGAAGAGTCTTATTTTCAATAGATCTGTAGGTATGCATTTGCTAAATGTTAGCAAATGTGCTTGTGCAAATCCCTGTCTTGACATACTTAGTTATAAGGTAGTTGGTATACAAAACAGATAGCTGAGAGAAAATGCACTCCAGTGAAGTCACTGAAAATCAAACCCCAAAGGGTTTGAATTAAAATATTAGCACCGTTGATATGCAAACTCAAGAAAAATGTATATTGAAAATTACTGAACCTGTATTTTTTTTTTAATTTCAGGATTCTGAAAATCTACATCTCTTATTTCAAGCAGCCATGGATCTTAGCATAAGTACTAAACCCTATGACTGTGTTACTGCCTCCTATTTGCTGAACTTTTTAATACATCATAAAGGGCTACTGAATGTCTGCTTAAAATATCAACAGGTTGCACATACATTTCAGATAAATGAGGATATGTCTGCAAGCACCATGGAAAAGAACACTTTAGCTGGTTAGTTCTGAGGAATAGAAACTTTTTGGATTTGTTTGTTTAGAAGCCTCCATCTTATTTTCTTGCTGGCTATTGTTATGGGCATTCCGGAAAGAAGAAATGTACCTAAACTTTCTATGAAATTAGGTTAGATTTAAGCAGTATACTTAGTATAAATAGAACAGTTTGAGAGCTGATAGCCCTTGCAGATCAACTCAGGGATGGCAACCTGCCCTAACCCCTACCCCAGCCATGTACTGTAGGACAGAAAACTGGCCCCGCCCTCCTGCACTAGATGTAGCCCTATAATGCTCCACTGCCTATGCCTTATTCATACTGAAAGCTTGGGCTTTCTTGTTGACAAACTGCTCTCAGCCCCTCATAGTCTTTTTAAGTACTAAGATTGGGAAGTCATAAATGCTGTAGAACCTCCTAATGTCTCAGGCCAAATTTTTAAACCTGGTATCTCAAAAGCCCCTTAAGTAATGGTTTGACTCCTAAAGTAAGTGCCCTGATTTTTTTTCAGTGGTGCCAAGCACCAGAAGCTCCTGTTGAAGTCCTGCTGAATTCCTAATGGCCTGTGGTTGGCCCTGTAACTATAAAAGACAGGTACAAAACAAGGGCCTGATCTTTTTCTTGCTCTGTGCCTCACAATTTTTCTTACCCATCTTTTTAACTTGGAGCAGGGGTGTTAGACTCATTCTCTGGAGAGGGCTCAATTCCATTTGCATATGGGCTTGGGTTAAAATTTCAGAAGATGTTGACCCCACACCGTATTCCACACTGACACCAATGAGCAGTTTGCACAGAGGTCAATGGTAGAGTATATCCTTTATGCAGTAAATAAGCTTTTATTTATTTACTCGGTACTTTATCATTGCTTTCTGCATTGCTCAGTGTGAAAATATGTGTACTTTTTGGCCTCACTGCTATTTCTGCTGTTTTTTTTTCTCTTTCTTTTCATGGTCTCTTCTGCTGTTTTTCCTTTGTTTTCTTTCCTGCAGCAACTCTTAATTGCCTCCCCATGATCTGTGTCAGCTTAAATCTCAACCTCTTCAGCACTCCACTGCTAAAATAAGCAACAAAACAATATTTACATTTAAAATGCCTTTAGGCTTTAGAGTTAACACTCCCCCCCCCCGCCCCCCAAGTAATTAGGCAGGGGAGTTTACTCCTCGGAATCATTGTTTCAAGTGATCTGCAACCTCAGACACACAGCACTGTGTTGGGTACATTCTATTCACATTTGGAAGGTTTTAATTGCAGCTATTAGGACTAGAAATTTTTTTAAACAAAAGCTTAGATTTTGCACGGTGAGCCTACATATGTTGTGTGGGCCCCACAAATGCATTCTGTAGGCTGGATCCAGCCAGAAACCCTATCCATCTGTCTGTCGTAGATTCTGAAGTATCTGTGTACCTCAGTCTTTTAAAGTATTTTTGACACCTGTGATTTAGGGCTTGTCTACACTACCAAGTTTTGTGGATAAAACTTATGTTGACACCCAAAAGTCGACAAAACAAAAATCGCCAAAGGGTGTTCACGCTTGCTCCCTCTGTTGACAGGCCATGTCCACACTGGGGACACCGTCATTGACAGAGTGAGCAATGCACCGTGGGTACGTATCCCCCAGCGCAGTGTTGCGGGAAGGAAGAGCCGATCGCTGCGCATCTTGGGATTCTCTCCCAGTTCTCCCACAGCCCCCTCAGCTGCCGAGAGCAGCAGCATGAGGAGCTCTGTGAGCTCTCCGTGCTGAGGAATGGCAAAGCAGCACAGCCGTCTGCCCCTCTCCCCCTGCAGCAGCAATCTGCCAGCTGCTGTGTTCCTGGTGCCAGGCAGAACAGGAGCATTGCAATGATTTGCTCTTTGTCCGTTCCCCACACGGAGCAGCACACCGATACTTCCCGGAGCTTTGAAAGGGGAGGGGCGCATGCCTGCAGGGCAGCGGAGATCAAAACTCTGAGCAGAGCAATCAGGGCAGGCATTGTGGGATTCTGGCGGAAGCCAGTTCTGTTGACAAAACAATCAGCAGTGTCTACACTGGCTCTTTGTCGACAATAAAGGGAGGGGAAAAGACAAAAGTCTCTCAGGGGGTGGAAGTTTTTTGTCTCCAAAACTGGGCATTTTTCGCTACAAAAGTCCCATTGTAGTGTGTACACTCTTGCTGTTTTGTCTCCAAAAGGAAGTTTTTGGCAACAAAACTTGGTAGTGTAGACAAAGCCTCTATGTAGATACCTTTGTCCTAAAGTATGGAGAGGGGTGATGATGCTCTCCAGTACAGTGTTTTGGGCCAACCTGGTGGTTGTCTTTCAGCGCCACCCCAATATAAATGTTGTAGTAAGGATGGGAAAGGGGCTGAGTAGAACTGAAAATCACTTGTCTTACGTGCCGGAATAAGGATTTATGTGGTTGATTGGAGGCATCCAAGTTTGAACGTTCTGCCAAAGAGGTTGTTATTTAACTAACCCTTCTTTAAGGGCAAATTCTGCCTTCTAATATGTGTATGTTCCTTCCATTGACTTCAATGTGAGCTGTGTGATTGTGTCTGAAGATAGTGTTTGATCATTAGTCTTTACAGACAATAGTCAACTCAGGCTAAGCTTGCAAATTGACAGCTTATTGTTGGACACTGAGTGAATGAAAAATGTGGATATTGTGTGGGGAGAAAAACTTGAAGGACAGTGACAAGTTTAAAGAGAACAATTACTGTGCATTTTACATTAATTGTCTTGCTGGCAAACTTAATCTGTATATGTATTTAAAACCATTTTCCTTTTCTGTGTAATGCTTTTTTATTCCAGTAATCAAATATTTGTTAGCAAACCTCGAGCGAGAAATATTCCAAGCTGAGAAGTCTCTGCTGCAAGCAGCAGCTTCATTCCCAATGTACGGGAGAGTACATTGTATAACTGGAGCTTTGCAGCAGTTACCTTTAAAGTAAGTAAAACATACTGCTGTGTGTAGTGATAAATCAGTACTGAAGTCAATTCAGCCATTCACAAGAACATGAAAGAATACCATCTAATTCACAATAAGATCAGCAGTGTATAATCCTAATGCAGTGGTTCTCAAACTTTTGTACCCCTTTCACATAGCAAGCTTCTTGGTGTGACCCCTCCCCCCGCACTTATAAATTAAAAACACTTTTTTATATATTTAACACCATTATAAATGCTGGAGGCAAAGCGGGGTCTGGGGTGGGGGCTGACAGCTCGTGACCCCCCATGTAATAACCTTGCGACCCCCTAGGGGGTCCTGACCCCCAGTTTGAGAACCCCTGCCCTAATGCCTGGATTCTTTACTGTTTAGGTTTTTTTTTTTTTTTTTTTAATAGGAGCGGACTTCATAATTTTGATTTATGGAACGTCTTATTTAAAATTAATTGTATAATAAAGTGCAGATGTTAATTTTTATTTCAATTATTTCTTGAAGTTTTGAATATATAATTACTTTAAATTCCTTGTTTGTATTTTCTTAAAGTAACTTGACCTTGATGACTGAATGGAGGCAGATGGTTGCAAAGCTTATTTTAATGTCATACAGACTTTCGTCTGTAGTATCTCCCATTGTCCAGAGTTCATCACCAGAGGGCCTTATTCCAATGGATACTGATTCGGGTAAATGAAATCCATTTTAGCAATAATTGAGGTTGCTAGAGTTTTATTTAACATAATTTGAATGCTTGTAAGTCCAAAGTTATGAATGGTTACAAACAGTTTTTAATCAAATGTCTGCAATATATTTGTAATTGACAAAAAGTACTTGAAAAAAATTGTACATTAGCATTTAAAATCCTCCTAGGAAGACACAGTATGTATTGGGACTGGTCCTACTAGACTACTCTGTCAGACTCTTTCAGCACGTACCTGCAGTCTACCCATTTTGAGCTCCCCTTATCCTTACCCCTAACCCTAGTGACCAGCATCCTGATTCAACTTTCCCACTAGCTACCATCCTTCTGAGTCCCACAGAGACAAGTGAAGGCAGTAAGTTTGTTACCACTTTAAGGGAGGCTGAGTTAGGACATAAATCCATTCCCCAGATGCCAGCAGTCGCATACCCCTGCCAGATATACAGAGCTATCGGTGGAAGCTTTGAGTTAGCATCTGCCTTTGCACATGGCCCCACAAAACTAATACTGGTCCTGGTAGGGAACTCTAAGCAATATAGACTGTAAAGTCTGGGCCAAATGTTGCTGAATTTATGTATGTGAAATACTCCTGTTGTCATCAGCCAGGTTACTTTTTTGCAGTGCTTAATTTGTGCCAGGGCTGAGTCCTGATACTTCTAGGAATGACAATTCATAGCCCCGGCAACTCTGGGCTTGCTGTACTAGTTATGAATGAACTTATTACTTGAGCCCCCGCATCTCTTTCATTACAAATTGTGCACTGCTTTGAGTAAGGTGAGCAGCACTACCTGCGTTCAATTTTTGTTCAAGTTGAGTTTAGTTATACATGTTTGATATTGTAAGATAACAGTAAACAGTAACTTCTTTTGTTTTAAAAGTTCTTAGATATGTACTAGACTTTTTCTTTTGAGTTGTTTTATTTTAAAATATCAGAATCTTAAACCATTAGCTAACTTGGATAAAGGACTTATTTTCTCACACTCTAGTGAGAAAGCATTAGTTTGAAGCATAAATATGACAAAGTGAGTAGAAGGAAGACTGTTTTCTTAACAAAGACAGAACTGATGATTAGGGAGGTATTAGCTTTTTATTACTAACCAGCTGTTTTCTAGTAATGTACCTAAAAAGGGTGTGTGTTTGTGTGGGGGCGGAGGGGAGGAGGGGTGGGGTTGTGAATGACAAATGTCAAAATGATGAATTATTAGCTTAAATATTCTCCTATTTTAAAACTTAGAAACTGCAGGTCGTTTGCAGATGATCCTGCATGAAATACAGCCACGAGATACAAATGATTATTTCACTGAAGCAAAAATATTGAAAGAACACCACAGAGTAGACTTTGAAAAACTGACTGACAACAAACCAGTTGAAAATGTTTGCCCAGAAATTAGAGGTAATTCAGAAGCTGCTTTTTAAAATTAAATCAGGATATTTTCCACAGAACAAGCAATTTTCTGTGGATGATCCAAGTTAGAAGTTATTTGGTATGTATAACATTTCACTTTTAACAATAAATATGTCAGAAGCTAGTTTATTTGTGGGCATGCTTTTAAAGGTTAATTCACTGTATTTCTAGAAGATTGTGGTTAATTATCTCTCTCTGGCTACAAGTGAAGATGAGTCGTTTGCTGTTGGCCTAGTATCTATTGCCCTGTCTACACTGGCCAGATAATCTTTAACACTTTTATATCAAGATAGGTTTTAAACACAGTTTTTGCTTTGGTCCTAGTGTAGTTTCCCTGCCCAGCATACATGAGGCCGGTAGGGAATTTATTAATGTAATAAAGCCCTTCTCATGAACTGACACAATAAAGATCCTCTGCTTTGAAGATTCCATTATTAAAGTAATAGGGGATGTTGTGTAATTACAATAGACCCAGCCCCAGTGGGTTAAACTTTTGTTTTTCATACTTTTTTAAGTCTTTGTTCGAGGTGATACATAATAATCCCTAAAATATAAAAAAGTTATATTTTACAAAATTTTTAAAGTTAAAAACCTAAAAGGTCCAACTGTCTTGACTCATTTATTTTCATTAGTTTAAAATAATTATGGATGAACTGTGCTTTTTTATTTCATGGAAACAGTACTGTAAATATAGTGACAGGTTTCAGAGTATCAGCCATGTTAGTCTGTATTCGCAAAAAGAAATGAAGTACTTGTGGCACCTTAGAGACTAACAAATATATTTGAGCATAAGTTTTCGTGAGCTACAGCTCGGATGCTCCGATGAAGTGAGCTGTAGCTCACGAAAGCTTATGCTCAAATACATTTGTTAGTCTCTAAAATGCCACAAGTACTCCTTTTCTTTTTGTAAATATAGTGTTTTGGACTCCCTTTTTATTGTAGTTCATATGATGGACACTAGATGGGGCTGTTGAGTTATAAACATTTATGCTTATGAAAGATTTCAGAAAACTTTGAATCTAGCTTAAAAACAAATAAGATGTGGTGAATGATAAATTTCTGACTGGTATTGAAGCTTAATTCCAAAACAGAGTAAAACCTACATTTACTTTTCATCCTGAAGTTGTAGTTATATGTGTTTCAAAGTAGCAGCTGTATTAGTCTGTATCCGCAAAAAGAAAAGGAGGACTTGTGGCACCTTAGAGACTAACAAATTTATTTTGTTAGCCTCTAAGGTGCCACAAGTCCTCCTTTTCTTTTTAGTTATATGTGTGGTTTTATTGTCAATAGAATGGCTTCATTGACCAAAACAAAGGACTTGTACCCTTTAAAATATCACACTGATTTTTTGGTCAAATTGTATGCCAAGTGCAAGAGTGTAGTATAGGAATCTCAAGAGTGGAAAATTTTGTTCATATTAAAATGATTTTTGTAAGAAGGTTAAACTTAGGAGCACTAATGATGAAACAAATTTATATTAAAATGTATTTAACTGAGCTATGTGATATTGCACATATTTTATTTCATTTTTAAGGTAAAGAAAGGCAAATATGTGATGTAACAGCTCAAATGGTACTGGTATGTTGCTGGAGAAGTATGAAGGAGATATCCTTGCTTTTAGGGATGCTGTGTAAACTTCTGCCTTTACGGACTGTATCTGAATCTTCTGATGGGTTAATAACAGTAGAACAGGTATGAAAAGTACTTTCTACTATAAAATCTTGCATTTCTGGACGAGGTTTCTAACATTTCTGGAGAGGGAAAAAAAAGGATATATGGAAAAGTTACATTCACTATCTTGTTCTTTATTTTACATTGTTTATTTTTCAATAAATTGGCATGCAAAAGTAATCTAAACTGTAGTTGTAACATACGAGAAAAAATAGAGTAACAAGTTATTAAATTGTACACAATTGCTGGAATTAATATTCTGCAAACAAACTCATGAGATGTTTGTTCTTGTTCAGTCGTTTTAGGGCCTTTACCAGGTATAGGCTGCAGCCATTGACATTCTGTCCAGTGGCGGGGTGGGGTTGCACGCTAATTTGGAAATATGTCTTTCACTGTATTTTAATGAATGAAGGCTCAATGGAATGTCTTTGCTTCCATTTTGAAACATGGAAGTCCAGACTTAAGTTGAAAATGTTCTTTTCTTGGACTTCATACTCGGTAATTTTGGGGGGAGAATTATGTTGATTGTTTCTGAATATCATGTTCTCCATAATATGGTTGATTAAAATTATGGGCATTTTGTGGGTTGGTCCCTCTTTCAACCCTCCCCCCCACCATTTTTAAATTGAAAGACCACAAAAACTAGCACACTGCCTGGGAATGTTCAAGAGGCTTGAGTTCAGTGTTTACTACAAATTAGGTTACCACAAGTATTTTATTTGGGAATATTTTGAATTTATTAGATTTCTGTTTTTAATTGATGATCTTTTTCCTTTCCATATGGTTTCAACAAAACCAGTTGCCAACATGGGAAACTGAAATATGCAGCACATACTTGATGTTTAATCTTTTTCAACTGAAAATAAATATTTAGTTTTTCCTAAGGTGTTAGCACATTCTAGAACAAAATAAATAACGGTATAGTATGCTGATGATCTGATTTCTTATGCTGTCTTGTGTGCAGTGCCTTGGAAATAATGCGAGTATTTTTTTATTCACACATTGTCTGTAGCTCATATGTTTGCATCTGGTTAGCAGCTGTACTTGTCCTGTTGCAAAGCTCTGGAGTTTAGATGAGAGAACAGCAATATGTCTCCACTGTTATGTTTCTTAATCTGTTCCAAGTCAAACAGGAATTGGTGTCTTGGAGTTCGTCAGCTCTGGAGTTGGCACCCCGATCTTCACTTGGAAATTCAGCTACAATTAGTGCTTGCTTCATTAGTATCTGTCAGGGTATTTAGACACATAACTCTGGTTTTCATAGGTGACTCTGCTTTCATGCCATATATAAACCAACATGTCTACATTTTTTTTTAAAAGAGTAATAAACTGACTTTTCAGTCAAATAGTTGAATAGTGGAATCTTCATTTCCCTAGGATTAGCAGGAAAATACATGTAGACTGATTGACTATATGCAGTATATAAAATTGTGTCTTTTAGCTAGAAAAATGAAACTGCTTTTTTAGTCTAAAAAAAATAAAGTTGTATAGTGCCATAGTAGTATTTGGGAATTTTAACTTCAGAACTAGTATTATCCTAATTAATAGGATTTTCTTCATGAAAATATCAAACCGCTGAAATCCTTTAGTGGATATTCTGTTTGTGTGCATTTTTAGTGCAATAATGTTTGACTTAATTACGTAATCTGTATAAACAACAGAAGAAAACATAACTCGAAGCTCTTTTTTGTGTAGCAGCACCAGATTGTGGCTTTAAACCACTGCCATCACTGATCCAAAGTAAATGAAAATATTCCTGCTGACTTTTATAGGTTTTGGAGGTTTTATAGGTTTTGCTGCAGTAGACACCCCAATGAGGAAATCTCACTCAGCATTCTCCCTGGTGCACTGGGGCAATGGGTGCTGTAGTAGCAGCTCCATTGTGCTTGGCATACACTTCTCCCCACATTGGGCCCAAAGCTGCTGGTTCATGCGGAGCAGGGATGATTAATGCTCCTGCAGCCACATGAACCTGGAGCAATGATACCTGCTCTTCCCTGTCTGGTTGTGGCTTGCTCTGCACTGTGGTACAAAGGGAAGGGGAAGTTTCCTTGCTCTGTCTGCCCCCATATTGAACTTCCGCTGCTTCTTAAACTGTATTTATTTCCTACATGCTAGTTGAAGAATTAAAAAGCTCTCTTCATATTAAAGAAAATATGTGTCTTTCAACAATATAAAATACAAATTAGCTTTTTCACTTGTTTTCATGGAAGATGCTGTGTGTGTTAATTTGTAAATGGATCTTAATATCCATTTCTAGTAAGTTTTTTATATTACTTGATACCAAGTTCACTCCGTCTTTTACCTGGTACATGGAAGTCCATTTAAAGACTCATGAAAGAGAATTTAATAGCATTGCTCTAAGCCGGGTGTGTAGGACATGCAGCTGATGGACAAACGACCTTGTACAGCACTACCAATCCTTTTCAGTTCTGATCTGTAATATTCCTTTTTTTCCAGTCCTGGGCCTTTCTTGAGTTTAGACTGCTAGTTGTGTTGGATTGTACCAAATGATGTGGGTGGTTTTGTGATGTGGAGAAATAGCAGTGGCAAACTATGATGAGATCAGATTCCTCTCTTACGCAGGTCAGGACTTGAACTTGGAAAGTGGTGCTTGATGTAAGTACTAAAAGTACTCAGCACTTCAGTTGCTTAGCTTTTCAGTTTCTGTATGAAGAGGATTGGACTTTCACAGCCAGACCATAGGTCAGGGGAGGCCAACCTGTGGCTCCGGAGCCACATGCGGCTCTTCAGAAGTGAATATGCGGCTCGTTGTACAGGCACCGACTCCGGGGCTGGAGCTACAGCTGCCAAACTTTCCGATGTGCCGGGGGGGGCTCACTGGCTCTGCCACAGGCCCTACCCCCACTCACCCTTTCCCACCCCCTCCTCTGAGTCTGCCATGCCCTCGCTCCTCTCTCCCCTCCTCCCGAGCTTCCTGCACACCACGAAACAGGTGATCGGGAGGTGTGGGGAGGGAGGGGGAAGCACTGATTGGCGGGGCTGCCAGTGCGAGGGAGGTGCGGGGAGTGGCTGGGGGGCTGCTGACGTATTACTGTGGCTCTTTGGCAATGTACCTTGGTAAATTCTGGCACCTTCTCAGGCTCAGGTTGGCCACCCCTGCCATAGGTCATGTGGGAGTCACATCCTTGGGTGAGCAACGGTCATTGGCAACCAGTTGTGGCTCTCCTGTGTAAGAGCATCTGCCACTGGCTAATTCCCTGAGCTTTTTTCAGGAGTTCTTTTTCAAGAGCTCGCTGACTGAGTGTCTGTCTATAAAGGGACAGTGTCAGGGAGAGGGAGCTCTTGACTGATCCATTCTCTGCAGCTGGCAGTTAGGGATAATGCTCTCTTTCTTCTATTCATTATTAACCCAGCTTCATTAGAGTAAGAAGTTAGATTCACATGGCATTCATGCAAGGCCCAGTGGCTGCTTCATACTGTGGCTGTCCTTGTCGCTATGGCTTTGGTCAGGGCTGGGAATGAAATGATCCTTGAAAGTTTAGGAAGTGTTAGGGTGCTCTGGATTGGAGAATCAAAAGGTGAGGAGGCTGACAGCCTGGAGTGGCTGTGGTCTTAATCCTCCTTTCCTCTGCTGCCAGAACAGGTTGCTTTTGGGACATATCTTCAGGGTCCATAAAATTGTCATCACTTGGCCAAAAAAAGGTAATTTTTGTCTTTGTGCTCCTTGGTGTTTACCATTCACCAAATTAAATTGAAATACTAAGGCTTTAATTTTGCATTTTTTTACTACTGGACTAGTGACTTCAATAGAATTCTGCTAGTAAGTACTGGTGGATTTTTTATTATATATATATATATATTTTAAAAAGTCAGTATCTGTATCTAGATAGCAGTGTTGCCAACTCTTTCAGTCTTTTCATGAGTCTCTGAATGTTTGGTATTAAAATCCTAGAACATGCAGTCAAGTTTCTAGTCCTCATGGCTGTAGAGAAAATCTTGAAAATGTGAACCCTACAGGTTGAAAAGCTAGAAAGCAAAGAAAAAGCACTCCAAGTGTATTTTTAAAATATCTTGATTTTTTTGGGGGGCTTGATTTATGACTTTTCAACACTTGGGATTTCCACTGCTGTGTGTGTGTAAAACATTTGAGAAGGGGAGAGATTTACACTTGCCTCTGCTTGTAAAGCTAAAATCTTACATGTGCACTAAGATGATATTTGGATTAAAATCCGCACCAGGAGATAATCTAGCTCAAATATCTGCAAGTATTGATGCTCTTTTCTTCCTGTATCTTGATATATGGATTTCATAATACATGATGAAAAAAATTTAGATTTCCTTTGACTGTAAAAGGGGAAATGTCTTTTTCCTGTTCTGTGCCAATTTTTGCTTCACCAGCATTTGGATAACATGCATTACGAAGCAGTAGGGTGGAAAAATATATGCACCTGGCTTAGGTCTTGTGATAGTATCCTCTACAGTTTATAAACTGTGTTACTTTTAGTTGTCTCTCAAAATGAGTGGGCATAATTTTGTCCCTGAGTTTTATTTGAGCCACTTGTCAGGTTGAACTTTTGTGAATCTGCACTAAAAATGTATAATCTTAGATTTGTTACATGATTCATTTCAGAGTAACAGCCGTGTTAGTCTGTATTCGCAAAAAGAAAAGGAGGACTTGTGGCACCTTAGAGACTAACCAATTTATTAGAGCATAAGCTTTCGTGAGCTACAGCTCACTTCCTCAGATGCATATCTTCCACGATATGCATCTGAGGAAGTGAGCTGTAGCTCACGAAAGCTTATGCTCTAATAAATTGGTTAGTCTCTAAGGTGCCACAAGTCCTCCTTTTCTTTTTACATGATTCAGTTATCCATTTTTTGTGTGTCTTCAGTATATCGTCATCATGGAAACTTACGGAGAATAATAGGTAGTATTTTTTTTTTGCAGAATTAAATCCTGGCATTTCTAAAGATGTACTGATGCTTACCCACTTGATTTATTAATAGAATTGTCGGACATGATGTCAGTGGCATTTATTCTCTTAAGACAACATTTTCGTATATTTCACATTTTAACTGTAGTTCTTGTTATACTAAGCAATTAAATGGACAGTGGAGACTCTTTTACAATCTGTGGTCAGTAGAACCCTTTTAGAAGCTTGAAAAATAAAGCATATTTTCTTACTAAATACAAAACTTGCTATTTGGCAAGCTGTTTTTCTTTTTCTGTGAACAAAGCTACCTAATTTAAGAAGTAATGTGTTTGGAAAGATATGAGATGTAAGGGGCCAGCTGCTTAAAATATTATAGGAATCCTTTCCCCTTGACAAATACCCTTCTAAATATTTATTTCCATTCATGTTCTTCAGTGGACATTTTGCCTCTGCCCTTTGCTAACATCCTGAGTAAAACAGCAAAAGAGAATCTTGTTTGTAGCTCAGGAAATCAGTGTCTCACATAGGTCACTACAGTCTTCTATAATTTGTCCTACAGGACAGTTAATGACACTGCACTGTTGAGTACAAGAATTGAGTCTAGCATGTTTTGTGCTAGTTTTCTTATGTTTAAAGTAAAATGCCTTTTACCTCTTGCGTTTTAGTTTGTATTTTCCTTTTATTCGTTGGTCACTATCTGTGACCATTTTAACCTGAGGAAATATTGTTGTGTCTCAAATGAGAGATGTAGAGGAATAAGGTGGTATGGACATTGTTGGGGAACACTTGTTTGAAATTTCAGTATTTTGTGTAAATAAATGTACTAGTTGTATCAACTCAAATCATGACTTGCATTTTTTGTTTAAAATTTTCTAGGTTAAAGATATAGGAGACTACTTTAAACACCATCTTTTGCAGTCCAGGCATAGAGGGGCATTTGAATTAGCTTACACTGGCTTTGTGATGCTCACTGAAATACTTTCCAGGTAAAACCCACATCTTCCTTATTTAAAAAAAAAATATGTAACAGTTTTACAAACTATGGGCCTTGATTCTGCAACTGACTGTGCAAACAGCTCCTTGCACCTTGGTAGAGCTCCATTGAGTCCAGTGAGGATTTATATGGCCACAGGTGTCCACTGTTTGGAATTAGTTGCATGATATATGACTGTATGGACTGTTTTATTTTAGTTGTATCTAGGCACTCGAATTGGAATGGTAAGAGTTAAATGGCTAGTTCTTAAAAGAAAAACAAAACAAACAACTCTCACCCTTTTCTTAATTTCTGTAGTGCTACCTACTGAAAAATTAATAGGAGCACATGGGAAAATTGGAGTTCAACCCATGGATCCTGCAGTTTTTTAAATCTGAGAATGAGTGGTAAACTTGCTATATTCAACAAGCGGCTTTATATTTTCGTGGAAATTCTCATTACTTTTCATTGGATAAACTGCGTATTCTGACATTTGGAAAATTACCCGAAAATGATTTTTCTTTGTAATTTTATTTTTATACTTTCCTATGAGAACTAAAATTATTAAACTGAACTGCCTTTGTGTCTAGGTAAGGGTGAACTTTCCATTAAGTGCTTAGAGAATAATTTCACAAAATGGGTACTGAAGTGCTTGCAATACTGCTTTGAGACGTAGGGAAGGGGGTAAATAGGGACAGTATTAAGTTTTTAATGAGACAAACCAAAATGCAAAATCTCCCTTAATGGCTGTGCTTTTCTGAGCTGCTGATCTGACAAAAGCCTAAAAAATTTGTTTATACTTACTGTATTAAATCCTGTCCCTCTTGAAGTGAAAGGGAGTTTTGCCATTGACTTCACTGGAGTCAGGAGTTCTTCCCTTGATTTCAGCAAAGGATCTAATTATGATGCTGATTCACAAGAGGAGCTGCTATTTACTTTCTTATATAACCGTTTGTATTAGATCTGTACCAATTTTAGCTGTGGCGGGGAGTGGTGGGGGATTTTTTCAGAAAGGAGACTAGTGTAGGCTCAGCCATTGGATGCTGAGGTAGCAGTTCATGGGACCTGCTAAGATGGCTGAAACTCAGGTTTTTCAACAGCATGAAGAGTGTCAACCTACTTGTAGTAATGTGGTTAGTTTTTTCTGCTTATAAGAGAATTGGCACCATTATGCCACCTTTGAGATACAAACCAGGTGATTTAAAGGTAACCAAATTTGATATATAGAGAAAACAATATGTTCAAATAGTTTAGTCTGTGAACGAACTAAATCCAGATTCAGCGTAGATACCTGTAAAACAAGATAAGAGACTAATCACTGTGGGACACTGAGGCCTCTGGGGCACTTTGGTGTCTCAGCAGGAGACCAATCTTTTATGGAATTCTCTTTTTGAAGATTATTATGAGCTAAGGTACAGGCAGGCCTCTGACACATCAGACAAATCTCCATGGTCTGTCTAAAGGTGTCCCTGTGATATAGCCAGCCTTAAACTTTGAATACTAATCCTCATGCAACCTTCCAGCTACATTCTTAGTTCAGAAAATATAAAGCCACCTTTTATTTTTGTTCTTCTGTGTTAAACAACATCTCATCTATATTATTCCATCAGCTAAGTAAATCCCATCTGGATGGTAATAGGCCTGCATGTTCGTACTTGATGTTTCTTATGATGTGCCAGGTTGGGATACAACGAATTTTCTGCTTTCTGTTGGGTAACAGCTGCTACTTATTAAACCTATGGGAATAGATACTATCAATATTTACTATTACATCCAAGTTGTTATAAGTCTTCAGAATGAAATATGAGGCCTGGAACAACCTTTCTTTTTTAACTGAAATTAATTAATTACTTCTGATATCCTCTTTTGCAAGTGTATGGAGTAATCAAATGCCTTCTCTTTCCTAGCTAAATTTGTAACTTTAATTGTTCTTCAAACGAAGCTAACAGTAAAATCAAATTACTGTCCTTATCTTGAACTACAGGTATGCTAAAGAGGAAACATTCTAAACGATTGCTGAACAAATAACTGAAATGCTAAATGCCATGTAGTTGTAGCCATGTCGGTCCCAGGATATTAGAGAGGAAAAGGTGGGTGAGGTAATATCTTTTTATTGGACCAACTTCTGTTGGTGAGAGAGATAAGCTTTCAGGCAGACCTGAAGAAGAGCTCTGTGTGGCTTTAAAGCTTGTCTCTCTCGCCAATGGAAGTTGGTCCAATAAAAGATATGACCTCGCCCACATTGTCTCTCTGAAATGTTAAACAGAGTCAGCATTTGTCTGAATTTTAATGATAAATTATTTGAAATTTCTTCAGATATAAAGGGAGTTCAGTATTAAACAGTTATACAATGAAACAAATACAAATAGTAGATCTGTATTGAGAAGATATCTTGTGTGTTGAATATAAGGGGAGATTTGCATAATTTGATTGATGAGTTCACAGCCATCACCATCACACCTTTCTTTTTTAAGGGCCTTTCCTGCTCCTGTGAAATTCAAGGGGGATTTGCCATGTGCTATTATTTTTATAATGCCAGGACTTTGTTAGGTGAATTTGAAAGGTAAAAAGACACAGACTATGCTCCAGAATATATATGGTAATAATAAACTTTAATAGTAATTCAGGAGTGGGCAAACTACGGCCCGGGAGCCACATCCGGCCCTCCAGCCTGTTTAATCTGGCCCTCGAGCTCCCACTGGGGAGCAGGGTGTGGGGCTTGCCCTACTCCCTCACTCCAGCTGGGGAGCAGGGTTGGAGGCCGCTCTAAACGCTCATGCCGAGGCTCCTGGAAGCAGCAGCATGTCCTCCCTCCGGCTCCTATGTTTAGGGGTAGCCAGGGGGCTCCGTGCGCTGCTCCTGCCCCAAGCTCCACCCCCACAGCTCCCATAGACTGGGAACTGTGGCTAATGGGAGCTGCAGGGGTGGTGCCTGTGGTCAGAGCAGTGTGCAGAGCTGCCTGGCTGCACCTCCGCGTAGGAGCCGGAGGGAGACATGCCGCTGCTTCCAAGAGCTGCTTGAGATAAGCGCCGCCCGGAGCCTGCACCCCTGACTCCCTCCCATGCCCCAATCTCCTGCCCCAGCCTGGAGCCCCCTCCCGCACCCTGAACTCCTCATTTCTGGCCCAACCCCAGAGCCCTCATCCCTCCTGCACCCCAACCCCAATTTCGTAAGCATTCATGGCCCATCATACAATTTCCATACCCAGATGTGGCCGGCAGGCCAAAAAGTTGGGCAAATTGTAGGGGATGGGATGAAACAAAAGGCGATTAATGAGGGATGTGTAGTGTGCATCTTTTTAGTTCCACTTTTTTCCTAATGCCTTATGTACTGTTAAACTGGGAGGTACTAATGACTGGATGAATCACAGATCTTTTTATGGCTGTGAACTCATTCTTCAGTTAACATCTAAAGATAAGGTAATTGCATGCCCTCTCCTAAAACAAAAGGAGTTTTGAACTGAGTGACTGAAGGTTGCTACAATTTGTAAGGCATGGATAGCAATTTCATTTTTTTTTGAGGGGTGGGGGCAATAATCAAAGTATCTTTGGGGGAAAAATAGATGTGTGACTGTCGAGTGGGAGTTTAGGGAGAAGGGTTTGGACTGTAGCAAAGGGAGGCTGGTTAGGAGGAGGGGCATAAATTGGATTGGATGATAGCACCCAACCTCTCTTGGCTCCCTTCAGGTGAGGGAGGCATGGCATTCAACAAAACAGCTCTGCCAATGTACCCCAGCCTTCCTGCATCCCCACTACTCTGCACCCCACAGCTCTGCGAGTGAAGTTCAAACACCCTGGGTCCGACAGCTCTGCCAGTGCACCCCGATCAGCCTGCAGCCCCAGAGCTACCAATGCACCCCAACCTTTCTGCACCCTACCGTTTTGCCAATGCACTCCAACCATACCACAGCTATTGTGTTCCACAGCTCTGCCAGTGTACCCCAACGCTGCATGAAAACTATTAATGAATGCTGGAAGACCATTAACTGGGGAAATTGGGAAGGGTCACTGCTGATTGAAAAATTCATGCCTTATGGAACAGAAACATTACAAACTCTGACACCACAGTGTTTCTTGGAGATGGGGTCCATCTATTGGCCTGGGGTCAAAAGATCTTTCTCTCATACATAAAACTGTCAATATTTAAGAACAGGAATCCTGTCTGTAATTTTGTTTCTGCCCTCTTTCAGCAGTGCCCCAATGTGCCCTATTAACTCTCACCTTTACTCTGCCAACCCTGACGTTGATGAAATGTACAAGCTCTTCACATCCTTTTACAATCCAGGCATTAGTGGATTTTCTCCAAGCTACGGCTCCTTCAAAATTGGTGCTCCCTATTAAAAAGGCCATACTGGAGTCCGCTGAAGAATTTGGCACACACCTGCCACTTGTGCCCTGACTCCTGTTAATCTGAATTTTCTGCTTTCTCAGTCTACTTGTCAGTCAGTCTCTGTAAATCCTCCTTGGTCAATGCTGTGAAGTCAGTATGGTCTGCTAATCTAAGGTTATGCACAGTCCCACCATATAATGTGACTCCTCCCATTTCATCTCTCAAGGCTACAGTTATTACTGATTCCAGTACCAAGTTGAACAAATCTGGTGATAGCATGCCTCCTTGTCTCACTCCTACAGTCATTCTGAACCATTCAGTCAGCTTTATATCAACTGTCACTGCATTCATCAACTTGCTGTGGATGCTTTCTATCCGCTTGATCAATTTTTTGGGGATGCCATACATTTTCATAACTTTTCATAATTCTTTCTGCTCAAAGCCATCAAAAACTTATTTGAAGTCTATAAAGTTGTAATAGGTTTGGTTGCGTTCTGTATACTTTTCCAATACCTGTCTTATCACAAATAACTGATCTATTGTACTTCGTCCCGATCAAAATTAGGGCTGTCAAGAAATTAATCACGATTAATTGCATTGTTAATAATAGAATACCATTTATTTAAATATTTTGGGTGTTTTCAATTATTTTGATTTCAGTTACCACACAGAATACAAAGTGTACAGTGCTCACTTTATATTTATTTTTATTACAAATATTTGCACTGTACAAAACAAAAGAAGTATTTTTCAATTCAGCTAATACAAGTACTGTAGTGCAATATCTTTATCATGAAAGTTAAACTTATAAATGTAGAATTATGTAGAAAAAATTGTGTTTTTTTTTTTAATGCAATGGAAAACTTTAGAGGCTACAAGTCCACTCAGTCCTACTTCTTGTTCAGCCAATTGCTCAGACAAACAAGTTTGTTTACATTTGCAGGAGATAATGCTGCCCTTTACCCCTTCTTGTTTACCATGTCACCTGAAAGTGAGAACAGGCGTTCGCATGGCACTGTTGTAGCTGTCATCTCAAGATATTTATGTGCCAGATGCACTAAAGCTTCATATGCCCCTTCAAGTTTCAACCACCATTCCAGAGGATATGTGTCCATGCTGATGATGGGTACTGCTCGATAATGATCCAAAGCAGTGTAGACTGATGCATGCTCATTTTCATCATCTGAGTCAAGTGCCACCAACAGAAGGTTGATTTTCTTTTTTGATGATTCAGGTTCTGTAGTTTCCATATCAGAGTGTTGCTCTTTTAAGACTTCTGAAAGCATGCTCCACACTCCATCCCTCTCAGATTTTGAAAGGCACCTCAGATTTTTAAACTTTGGGTCAAGTGCTGTGGCTATCTTTAGAAATTTCACATTGGTACCTTCTTTGCGTTTTGTCAAATCTGCAGTGAAAGTGTTCTTAAAACGAACAACATATGCTGGGTCGTCATCCAAGACTGCTATAACATGAAATATATGGCAGAATTTGGTTAAAAGCACAGAGCAGGAGACCTACAATTTTCCTCCTCAGAGTTCAGTTGCAAATTTAATTAATGCATTAATTTGTTAACAAGCGTCATCAGCATGGAAGCATGTCCTCTGGAATGGTGGACGAAACGTGAAGGGGCATATGAATGTTCAGCTTATCTGGCATGTAAATACCTTGCTGTGCCAGCTACCAAAGTGCCCTTGGAATGCCTGTTATCACTTTCAGGTGACATTGTAAATAAGAACAGGAGTACTTGTGGCACCTTAGAGGCTAACAAATTTATTAGAGCTTAAGCTTTTGTGGGCTACAGCCCACTTCATCGGATGCATAGAATGGAACATATAGTAAGAACACACACACACACACTTGCCAAACAAACAATCATCTTAATTAACTAGCCTCTTACAGTTTGTATGGCATGGCAACTTCCACCTTCTCTGTGTGTGTGTGTGTATATATAGATTTCTTCTATTCTATGCATCCGATGAAGTGCGCTGTAGCCTACGAAAGCTTATGCTCTAATAAATTTGTTAGTCTCTAAGGTGCCACAAGTACTCCTTTTCTTTTTGCAGATACACACTAACACGGCTGCTACTCTGAAACCTGCCATTGTAAATAAGAAGCAGGCAGCACTATCTCCCGTAAATGTAAACAAACTTCTTTGTCTTAGCAATTGGCTGAAGAAGTAGGCCTGAGTGGACTTGTAGGCTCTGAAGTTTTACATTTTGTTTCTGAGTGCAGTTTTGTCACAAGAAGAAATCTAGCTTTGTGAGTTGCAGTTTAATGATAAAGAGATTGCACTACAGTACTTGTATGAGGTGAATTGAAAATACCATTTCTTTTGTTTATCATTTTACAGTCCAAATATTTGTAATAAAAATAATACAAAGAGCGCACAGTACACATTGCATGCTGTGTTGTAATTGAAATCCATATATTTGAAATCAATACATTCGAAAATGTAGAAAAACAACCAAAATATTTAATACATTTCAGTTGGTATTTTATTGTTTAACAGTGTGATTAAAACTGCGATTAATCACAATTGATTTTTTTAAATCGCGATTAATTTTTTTGAGTTAATCGCGTGAGTTGACTGCAATTAATTGACAGCCCTTGTCAAAATCCAGCCTGTTTCTCTGCAAGTGCTGCTCCCGCATACCTCTTCATTCTCCTCTGAAATGTCTTGGTGAAATTTTTTCCTGGTACGCTCAATAAGCTGATTAATCTGTAGTTCTTGCACTTGCTCTTACTGCCTTTTTATATGGATTGGTACTATTACAACTTTTGCGTGGCAGTTGCTATGATTTGTAAATCTCGTTGAGGAGCTGGTCTATTATCTTTGCTGTGTGTCTTCGCCTGCCTGCAGCAGCTCTGCAGTTATGTTGTCACTTCCTGGTGTCTTTCTTTTTCAAACTTCTGTCAAGATCTTTATTATTTCTTCTAAGAATTCTGGCCTCTGTTCTCCCTTGTTTGTGCTCTGAAGTTTGTCCAGAACTGTTCCATCTACTGTATTCTGCACATTGCACAATTCTTCAAAATATTATTTCCATTGTTTGTTCTTTACTTGTTTGCCCCCAATTATTTGTCCGTGTTTGCTTTTCACTGCGGACCTCTTCAGCTTGTGTATCTATCCCATTCATTTCTCTGACTTTGTGATACAACCCATATCACATTTCTCTTCGCATATTCTCCTTTATGTTGTTTGCTTGTCTGGTTGTTTGCTTTTTGTTTTATCTGTCTGGTCTGTCTGTTGCACTCCGCTCTTAGACTTTCGTCCTCCTTCTTGTTCTCTTTTGGCTTCCTACGCTTGTCACTCAGCGGCAGCTCTTTATCTGTTATCCACCTTGGTTTCTTCATTTTGGCCTTGTAGCCCAACATTTGTTCAACTGCTCCTGTAATCTCCCCTCCTTTTTTTTTTTACAGTGTTCTGTATCTTTTCAGTGTTCATTTCCTCTTTCACTAGAGATATGAAGTTTCTTCTGCACGACTTATTTATGTTCGTTCTGGATATCTGGCTCTTTCCATTTGTCCACTTCATAGATCTTTATTCCTGGCACTTTGTCGATTGCTCTCAGCCTTTAGCTCATTGATGCCAGCGCTAATTTATGATCTGATCCGAATGTGGCCACATATGATCTGCACTACCACCCACTTGATTTCCGTCTCTGATTCACGAGTATGTGTATCATGTTCTTTTTATGCCCATCAGGTATCCATGTCCATTTCCTCTATGGCTTTCTTTGTTGAAATAGCATGTTCCTTATCACCAGGTTGTTGCTTGGGCTACTGAATTTCTGCCTTTCTCCTCTCACTTTCTTCACTCAGTCCAAATCTGCCTGTTGTATGTTATACTACTGTTCAATGTACTGGGAGCTCTGTAACCCTCTCTGTTTCATTAATGCGATCGTTAATGTTTCAGAACATAATGGAATGTCCTTGCACAGTTAAATTTATAGGGCTTCATTCATTTGGGAGGAACAGGGTGGATTGATTTAAATCTGTGGTTTTCAAACGTCTTAGGCTGCATATCCCTTTCCAAATAATGTAGTCTACTGCCTGTCCCATCTCAGAGAAGATCATAATATATCCATGATCAGATTGCCAAATATTACTAAATAAAATGCATTGTCCGCCACTGCAGGCTTTTTCTTGCGTATCCCCTGACGAGAGCTCAGGTACCCCTACAGGTATGAGTACCCCAGCTTGAAAATCACTGACTTAAATAAAAAAAAAAGGAGGACTTGTGGCACCTTAGAGATTAACCAATTTATTAGAGCATAAGCTTTCGTGAGCTACAGCTCACTTCCTCAGATGCATATCGTGGAAACTGCAGCAGGCTTTAAAGCCTGCTGCAGTTTCCACGATATGCATCTGAGGAAGTGAGCTGTAGCTCACGAAAGCTTATGCTCTAATAAATTGGTTAGTCTCTAAGGTGCCACAAGTCCTCCTTTTCTTTTTGCGAATACAGACTAACACGGCTGCTACTCTGAAACCTGACTTAAATCAGTGATTTAAATCACTGATTTTAATCTTGTTTTGCATTTGTATTTTTTAGTTCACTTTCTTTAAGTAAAGGTGATTCTCATTGGTTGGTAACCAATAAAACATATTGATTTTAAACTAAATATAGTTTTTACACTAAATTTGGTATTATTTTTTGCTAAGCAGGAAGATACAAGATACCTATACATGTTTTTTAGCAGTTATGCAGCTTACTGTACATTTATTCAGAGTCTTAATTTTTACATTTTTTTAACATGTTAGAAAGTGGTTAGTGATGCGTTTACAAAATAATCGATTTTTTTTTTCTTGTGATGTGTCAAGCCGTGTTTGGATGGAAACTGGCATTCAATGACAAAAGTGCAACATTAAGCAGCATTTACATTTTTTATTAGTTAAATAAAACTGCCTTTAAATGTGCTGGATACATAAGAAAAATGTTCATCTAAACATGTTTTTCATTTAAAATTGAGTTATACTGTCTTTCTTTAATAAGTAGTTAGTGAATTGAACTGATTGTTTCAGGTGACCACATTCAAGATTTTAGAACTAGTAGAGCTCATCCTCACTCCTAGTTTTTATTCATAGATTGGAAGAGGAAAACAAGCTTTCTTGCACTTCCGTCTCCCAATTGGTTTCACAACTTTGAATGAATTAGTCATTGAACAGAAATAGTTGAATAAACTGAAATGAAGAGAATATTTTCCTTGTATGAGCAGAAAAAGCTACTGCTGTCAAAAGCTGGTTTAACACTTCAGTAAACTGATTCCATGTTGTTACCAATGACTTCTGCCAGTAGAGTGGTTTGACTTTCTTTAAAGCTTTGGTGGCAAGCATGCACTGTTTAATATTTTTTTATTTAATAGATTATGGTAAGTTAGGCCTTCACATAGGATGTCAGAATTTCAAATTTAATGTTTAATGTTTGTTTAAAAATGTATTGTAATTTAAATAAAATCTGATTTTAAATAAAAGCAAGTACAAAAAATCAATTTTATCCCCCCTGGGGAAGAATGGAGCAGAGAACTATGGTATAAAATATTTAGGGCTTAGTAGAATTCTTTTATTTAAGAAAAACGTATTTGGAAAGTGGTTAGTGATGCGTTTACAAAATGATCGATTTTTTTTCTTGTGATGTGTCAAGCCGTGTTGAGGAAATGAGGGAATAATTTTATACATTCTATATTGAATTCAGTTAATATCACACATTGCCACCAGGAAGCTATGGCATTTGGTCTCAAATAAAAATACTTAAAGAAGTCATTTTGGAGTCAGCTGGACTAATACATTTAGTCCAAACTCCTTGGAAATTATCCATCTATCATTCTAGTGGATTGCTGAACACCTGCAAGTGCAGTATATGAAGCTATATGGAGATTTCCAGTAGGGGACTGGGAGTAGACAGTCCTGTCTGCTGTTGACTGCTGTGACCCTTGAGAAGTCATATAACTTCCCTGTATCTTCCTGGTACAAAAAGAAAACTACATCAGGACTACTGGAGAGCAAAGTGATGAAATGAGTTTCCCCAGGATGAGCAGGATTACACTGATTTAAACTTTCAATTTAGATATACTCACATAGACAACACTTTTAATTGTATGAAGTTTAAGCTACAAGCCGCATAAATTCAGGAAATCCAAGGTTAACCCTTCAAGGCCCAAGGTTGACCCTTCATCCTTAATATACAATTTTTTATGGGGAGGAGAGTACAACCTTATGAGTTATGGGGAGAGGCTCAAGCTAAACTTTGTATTTCCTGGGTTTTGGCAGTTTGTGTCTCAGGTTTATTGGATTCAGTAAAACTGATCAGAATAGCTGTTATGGCCATGCATGAAATTGTTTTAACTAGAAGAAAGGAAAAAAAATCAGAAAAACAACTCACTGAACTGCAGTTGAAGTTATTTACATATCAAGTTACTGTGTGGTGTTTTAATTATAGACTTTAATTACTTGGTCTGGCAAAAATAATTAATACTTCAGTCTAATATGGATTAGGGTTCTTAACCTGAAAATAACACATTTGTGAACACAAATTTTACCTTGTAAAGTGTCTTTATTCTTAAATTTCAAGGCCACCTGCTCGTTATGACAATAATATGCCTGCCAGGCCATGAGAGATGCTGCTGCCAAGCATAAGGGACTGGTCTCCTCCATTTCAAAGTAAATAGTATCTAATGTTTTTTACTTTAGAGAAGTAACACTTTGCTTTCACAAAAAACTTGGGTTTGGGTGAGTGACTGAACAGGATAGAATTACTTGTGGCAACTTCAGCGTTCAAAATGTCTTAGATTGCATTTCAGTATATTTTTCTCTTTCTGCTAGCTCTTAAGGCAAAAAAATCTATTTAAAAATAAAATATGCAATATAATAATAATATAATACAAAAATGTGCAATATGCTTTTAGATATTCCCTAATGTTTTGCCTTGTTCTCTTTTGTACCACAATAAATGTTAGCGTAGGATGTTTGTTTTAATGCTGAGGTAACATACTGAAGACTTAAGCACTATTCTTTGAACAGCTAAAATAAGAAATTTAAACCATGTTTGAATTAAGGAGATAAGACCAGTAGTGCTAGCATTTACAATTAAAACAGTAATATCTGTAGTAGTGTACTCTAGTTGAAATGGGATCACAAAGTCTGAGGTAACCACGAGAATTACTGGTTGATCAAAACCCTGGAAAGTTGTCACATTCATGTGTACAAAAGGATAGAAAGCCAACCCATGTCTTAAATCATCTGAGGAAGGCCAACAGTAGGCTATGTAAAACAAAGCTAGGACAGAGGTGACCATTATGTTGTAAAAGGGCCAGAGGAAGATGTCGCAACTGGTTGCCTTGCCTGTGGATCCTGTAATGTTGTGTGACCCACTCTCTTTGAAGCTATGTTTCTCTGACACTTTTGAGGTGGCTGTCAGGATGGTAGTTTAGAGGTGCACTGACTGCTTGAAACAGAGCTGTGAAAAGGGGAGAAGGAGGAGAAGCAATGTAGGGAATCCAGTGTGGTGCCCAGTCCTAGGGCAGGATTGGGTATCCAGGAGTCCTTCCTTTAACTGGCCCTTACAAAAGGTAGAGGACCTACTGTGACTGTTGCCTTTCGTTTTCTTTCTGTCTTTCTTTCCCTATTGTTGGTTTTCTATCTTTTTGCTGGGTAGGGAGGGAATAAGACAAAAAGATTGTGTTTTTAAATATTTAGGTGGTGGTCAGATACTGCAGTGATGGGGTCGATAAGAACCTGGCTAGTTGGAAATGGAGTGGGGGGTAGCAGTAGAAATTTGATGTATTTTTAACACTTAAACAGAGGAAATATGATGTGGGGGATGGGGAAGAAATAGGAGAAAAGTGGAAGCCTTTCTTCAGCCTTCACTTTCTTCTTCCTTCTTGCCCCTGCCCCCCCCCCCATTTCCTGTCTTCTCTCTTAACTTTAGACTTCTTATTTCAACCACCCAGGTAGTCAAATGGGGCTAACAGGAGGCCACCCAGCTACTAAAATGGGAGAGTAATTAGGACTTGTGTTTTGGCAACAGCAAATCCTACAGGGTTAATATAATTGCAGTTGTATTAACCATAACTGATAATCATTTGTTACAGGCTGTGTCAAGGCAAATGTTTTAGTGCTTTTAATAATGATATAAAATGGCATTAATGGAAAAACTAATTTTAACTGTGAAAGCTACATTTGGAAAGGCTGTATAATGGTTAAGGAGTAGGTTTTATCCTGGCTGACCAAATTATATTTTGTTGAACTTTGTTTGGGCAGCACCTGGGACTGAAGTAGGCTTGAGGTTCTGCTTCTGCCCGAAAGTCCTTTGCTTAAGGCCGTTCCTGTAATTTTGACAAAGTATTTATTTTTAGGGCTGTTTGCCCTGTGAGAGCGTTTTATAGGGAATGCCAGATTGTATAACTGCAGAGGAAAAATACTTCATGGCAAGAGTGCAGTTTAGACACTTGACAAATAAGTCAAAGTACTGGTAATGAATTGTACCCTTGTTTTTTTGCTGTCTTCACTAGCTGCATATTTTTTTGTGTATTTTACGTTTAAAATTATTTGAATGTATTTTATCTTAAACTGTTTAAAGAGACCTAGCATTATAAAAGTTTTGCAATACTGCTGCTCAGGTTTGCAGAAGCATTTTATTTAATTCATTTGTACTGAATATACACTCATTGCATAAACTTTCAGGTGCGTTGTGTATGACTAAACCACAGTTAAAATCAGCATTAGCCAGATAGTGCCACCTACAGTCTACATCCAATCCCCAAGATAATTTCATATTGCACAAAGGCACTATAATGAGGATAAACCAGCTACTTACCTAACCAATTCCTTTAAACGTTAGACTCCTCCATTAATGGCCTGCATCAGGCAGAGGCACGAGTAAACACATGGGCCTTATGCAATATTCTGAAGATCAGTAAAATCAGTCTGTGATGAATAGATTAGCGAAGTAAAGTTCCAGATGGCAGTATCCTCCATTAAGAACACTCTGACTAGGGCACCATTTCTCAAATGCGGCCACACTCTGAGGCCACCAAAAAATTTGTTGCGAGAACCCCTGGACTAGGGGCTGCCTAAAGTTCAAATCTAGGGACTGTTAGCAGAAGCATTTTGGCTGATCCCAGCTATTAGGAGAGAGCTGGTCTCTTAAGTAGCCAGGAACCAGCTCACCTAGTGTTTTCTAGATTAAACTTTCTTGTGTCCAGTTTTTGAGATATGGAAAAATCCATGGGCAGTATCCATGGGTAAGTGAAACAAACATGAACCCACATACTCCCCTGCCCCTTCTCTCCCCCCCTCTTCCCATGTTGGCTAGTGTCCACCACTGAGACCTAATAATTAAAAATACATTGGGTATGCAAGGGTTGCTGCATGCCATGTATGAGTATTAATGTTTCAAAGAAAAATATCCCCAACAAATGTATGTGTCCATGACAGTTCCACACTCCTATTCATGCAATCCAACAGGACCTTCACTGTGGCCTATTGGAGCATCATTGGTATGAGGAGTAATTGCTGCTGGTTGACAGTGATTACACTGGACACACTGAATTGCCTTTCCTCATTTCCAGCTGTACAATTACAATTAAAGACTGTAGCAAATGTAATGAGCTCTGTTTCCTAGTTTAAGCAAACACACCAAAAGAAGGATATACCAAAATGCCAGCTTTCCTATGGAGTCAATGTTAAGGTTGTGTTGTGTGTGAACCAGCTGTCTCACCCCCCGCCCCCTTTTTTTTTGGTAAGCTTGAGGGTTTTTTTCCCTTGAAACACCAACATTTATTTCAGGCCAATGTGGGGAAATCTTAACTGAACATTTCCTAGATTTCTAGTGTTTGAATTTGGTGCTTTGAAGTCCCCCATACCAGAAGGTGTTGGGGAGTGGAAGGCACCATTCAGAGGGCAGCAATTTTAACGCCACCTTAGCAAAGTGTTGTGGTGGCTTTTGTGAGTGAATTAATATAAACATTGGTAGAAACTATTATCAAATGGCAGAGTCTGAAAAAAGGCTATTTGCCTAATTATGGCTGGCCCCACACATCTGTACAAGTTACAGGGTGAAGGCATGGGGAAACTTCATTCCCTTCCTCATGGATTTGCACAAGGGTTGGATACATTCCTGATAGGGGAGTGTATAGGACCTACTAGGTAGGGATGCTAGTAGAGTTAGCCACCTCAAAGTGGGAGAGGGCATGGCCATGGATTTGAGCCAGAGCAGATGACTGCATACTGCATCCTTTGAAATGCTGTGGGGAGCTCCTGATCCAGTCTTTGCTCCCCATAGGAAACTTGCTGAGTCAAACAGAATCCCTCTGGTGGCTACTACTTCTGTACAGCACCTCTGTTTCTGCTCTGCAAAAAAGTGTCCTGTGTCTTAAAATGATAATCTCTTCAAGATTTTAAAATATTGTAGTTGTTATTTAATACAATATACCAGGCATTTAATACCAGACCTGTTTCAGTGTCTCTAATTTTGTTTTGATTAGTCTGGATACAACTCCCATGTTTCTCTCATCACATGTTCCCGCATATGTTAGTACCCCCAAATATGTAAGGCATATGTGTATTCCCATTTTTCAAAATGGGTTATATATTTGGCCCAACTGTGGTCAAGTCAAATCAATCCTACACATTAAGTGCATATCAATCCTACATTAAGAAAAAATGGTCTTAGTTAATAAAGGTAAATAGCACTCTGCAAAAGCAATAGGGCACAGTTTATTATCTTTTAATTTTGTTTTGAACTTGTTTATCCTAAATACTTATGTATGCTTATTTGTGTCTCTTTAGATGTACTAGTGAGAGTCTACGTACATTGCCACAGCAATGGTTGTACAATGTTTTAGAAGAAATTAAAACTTGTGATCCTTCTTCTAAACTATGTGCAACTAGACGCAGTGCTGGAATTCCATTCTACATACAGGTACCTACTAATGTTGCACCTGTAACTTCATATGACTGCATTTATGTTATTGCCAGATCATTGTGGGGTATATAAATCCCTGAGAAGTATCAGTGAGTACATTGTGAGATGGTTGCGTGTTTTACTGATTTCACCCATTTTTGGTCAAATTATGCCCCTTCTGGATACTTTGTGAACATAGATGCAGGCTGGAGTCCACATTTTGTCCCAGTTTACATTCATGCAATTGGGATTACAAAATGGGAGTATAATTCGCCCTGAGATGTGGATCTATTGACTGGCATTTCTGGAGGATGAGAGCTCATGAGATTTGTGGTTTCAGTGTGGTATCTGTCAAATGTGTAAATAGTTCAGAGATTGTAAATATAGCTGCTTGTTTTATTTGATAAATAAAAATATGGATATTGCATTGTGAATAATATGCCTGTTTTCATTTGAGTGCTCCATTATGCAGCTGAACTCTATTATAGTGACTGTAAGACTGTAGCAAACGGAAATTCTTCAGTATTTCATAGATTATATTTGTAATTGGGACATATGAGTCAAGAACCTTTGTTCTTATGTTTGTAATTTACACTGTACATTTCATTATGACTGGATGTTTTTGTTTCAAATAAAATATGATTAGTTGAGCAAAATGTCGAAATTTTGGCTTTCAGAAGAGGTGTAGAAGTTCTGAGACAGGAGAGGAAATGTTTTCTTTTCCTTTTTCTTTCTTTGTGTAAAATATTACAGATTGTGCAGTGATGGTAACTGATTTATGAATGAGAAATTGCTTTACTATTAATGCAGATTTTTTTGTGTAAAAAGAATATTTGAGGGAGACTGGATGGTGTTGGGAATTGTTTGTAAGCTCTTTTTCAAGTTTTTGTTTCAAATCCAGCTCTGATCGATAAAGATAAAAATTATTACCCTCTGATATTTGCAAGTGGTCTACATGAAATTAATTTGGTGGCTTCAGCCCTATTGTTGGGGACAAGTGTTCCCATCCATATCACAAAACTTCTATATGAGGTTGTTCCCTGTAAAAAAAAAAAAAAAAAAAAAAAAAAAGAGTTAGACATTGATTCTTCCTCCTCTGAATGTAATCTAGTATTGCTGTGTTTTGTTTTGTTTTTTTGATTATATGGTCTCTCTCTCTCTCTCTCTCTCCTGCCCCCTTCCTTAATATTGCATCACTTCTGAGCACCTGCATCGATAAGCATCTTGACTATTTTGTTGTTCTTGTAATAAAAATATAGTTTAAACTAAAATTTAACCAGTTCAGTGACCTTTGGACAGATGGTCCTCTTCCAAAATCAAGGTGCACATGTTGTCATAGTAATTATTAGGTCTGCCAAGCGATTTAAAAAATATTAATCGTGATAAAAAAATTAATCTCGATTAATTGTGCGATTAATCCCGACGTTAAACTATAATAGAATACCATTTACATAAATATTTTTGGATGTTTTCCACATTTTCAAATATATTGACTTAAATTACCACACAGAATACAAAATGTACAGTGCTCACTTTGTATTTGTTTTTATTATAAATATTTGCACTGTAAAAATAAAAGAAATATGATTTTTCAATTCACTTAATACAAGTACTGTAGTGCAATCTCTTTATCATGAAAGTTGAACTTACAAATATAGAGTTATGTACAAAAAATAACTGCATTCAAAAACAAAGCAATCTAAAACTTCAGAGCCTACAAGTCCACTCAGTCCTACTTCTTCAGCTAATTGCTCAAACAAGTTTGTCTACATTTGCAGGAGCTAATGCTGCTCGCTTCTTATTTACAATGTCACTTGAAAGTGAGAACAGGCATTCACATGGCACTGTTGTAGCCAGCATCTCAAGATATTTACATGCCAGATGTGCTAAAGGTTCATATGTCTCTTCATGCTTCAACCAGCATTCCAGAGGACATGCATCCATGCTGATGATGGGTTCTGCTTGATGGTGATCCAAAGCAGTGTAGACCGATGCATCTTCATTTTCATCATCTGAGTCAGATATCACCAGCAGAAGGTTGATTTTCTTTTTTGATGGTTTAGTTTCCGCATCAGAGTGTTGGTCTTTTAAGTGTTCTGAAAGCATGCTCCACACCCTGTCCCTCTCAGATTTTGGATGGCACTTCAGATTCTTAAATCTTGGTTCTAGTTCTGTAACTATCTTTAGATATCTCACATTGGTACCTTCTTTGTGTTTTGTCAAATCTGCAGTGGAAGTGTTCTTAAAACAAACAACATGTGCTGGGTCATCAGCTGAGACTGCTATAACATGAAATATATGGCAGAATGCGGTAAAACACAGAGGAGGAGACATACAATTCTCCCCCAAGGAATTCAGTCACAAATTTAATTAACACTTTTTTTTTTTAACGAGCGTTATCAGCATGGAAGCATGTCCCCTGGAATGGTGGCCAAAGGATAAAGGGGCATACAAAGGTTTAGCATATCTGGCATGTAAATACCTTGCAATGCTTGCTACAAAAGTGTCATGTGAATGTCTATTCTCACTTCCAGGTGACATTGTAAATAAGAAGGAGGCAGCATTATCTCCCGTAAATTTAAACAAATTTGTTTGTCTTAGCAATTGGCCGAAGAAGAAGTAGGACTGAATGGACTTGTAGGCTCTGAAGTTTTAGATTGTTTTGTTTTTGAGTGCAGATATATAACCAAAAATGTATATTTGTAAGTTTAACTTTCATGGTAAAGATATTGCACTACAGTACTTGTATTAGCTGAATTGAAAAATACTTATTTCTTTTGTACAGTGCAAATATTTGTAATAAAAATAAATATAAAGTGAGCACTGCACACTTAGTATTCTGTGTTGTAATTGAAATCAATATATTTGAAAATGTAGAAAAACATCTAAAATGTTTAATAAATTTCAATTGGTATTCTATTCTTTAACAGTGCGATTAAAACTGCGATTAATGGCGATTAATTTTTTAATCGCTATTACTTTTTTTGAGTTAATCGCATGAGTTAACTGCGATTAATTGACAGCCCTAGTAATTATACTAACCTAGTATTTCCTCCTTTCATCTACGTATGAAATAACTGCATTCTTCTTAGTCTTCATCATTATTTTGAATAGATAAAATACACCAGGTGAACATCCAAAGTGAGAGTAGTGGATGCATATACAACTGTTAACAATGTCTTATGGATAAAAGTTACACTGTTGAAATGCAACAGTTAAGATAATATAAGATAATTCATCTACATTACACATGCTGTGTTTTACAATGTGAATTTTATGGTAAAAAGAGAAATATATTAAGCATATCTAAAAAGAAAAAAGTAATGACTCAACTTTAATATAGTCATAATTTATTTCTTGCATGAAACTTACAAGTTGGGGCAGAGCGTTTGTGTGCGTGTGTCTAGCTGGAGCTTACAAGCTACATATACTTCATGCAACTGTCTGGCTTGTTGAATTCACATTCTCTTACAGTCTTGCAGTGGTTTTAAGCACTTTGAATCAACAAAACTAATGGCATGCACACATTTGCTTAAATGCACCTCAGTACAATTGAAGAAATATTCTTTAGTACACACTCAAATGGTTGTATCTAGAGCTGGTTGAAAAATTTTCAACCAAACTTTTTTCTGTTGAAAAATGTCATTTTGACAGAAAATTCCTTGGGGGAGGTTTCCAGGACCCAGGAAATTGGGACGTGGAGGATGGAGCTGGGGAGTGGGGGGAGACTAAGACTGAGAGATTTGACCAACCAGGACACCCCCACCAAAGAATTGCTAGTAGCTTGGTGGATAGGGCAGTCATGTAGGATGGTGGGGATCACAGGTTCAAGTCTCTGCTCTGCCTTATTCAGAGCAGTGAGTTGAACGTGGGTCTCCTACATCCTATGCAAGTCTCTGGCCAATGAATACTTAATTATTTATACAAAGTGGAACAGCTCCAGCAGAAGATACCGACAGAGAGACTGACTGTATGGCCTGGTGTTTAATGTTGCTATTATAATCTTAACCGATGAATTTTCTGCCTTTTTTGGTTCTGTGTGTGTGTGTGTGTGTGTGTGTGTGTTTGTTTGTTTGTTTGTTTGTTTTGTGAGGCTGAGTGTTTGAAAACGAGACCTTCTGAAAAATGTTTCATGATAATTTTCAAAAAGGTCTCATTTTCATTTCACATTAGAATGAAACAGTTTTCAAAAAAGTAAATGTTTTTGCAGGATGGTATTGTTTTCCAACCAGCCCATGTCGTATCAAAACTATATATTTTCTTCAAACAAAACAAAAAAACAGGATAAAATCGAAACTATTGTGCAAGTTTCCCTGTGGTGCTCAAGAGTGATCAGACACTCTGCTGTAATATCTTATATATGTATGAGAGAGAGAGATGGTAACTGGGCAGTACTGTTAGTAGATAGAATAACTAATTACTTACGACTTTTTACCCTCCCTTAGGCTTTGTTGGCTTCGGAACCGAAGAAGAGTAAAACAAGCTTACTGAAAATGACAATGAATGAGTTAATATCTTTGGCTGTACCTGTGAATGAATCACCCAACATAATCCCTCAGGTGAGAAGTAAAACACATAATGATGTTAGGAAATAAAGTTCCCAAAACAGTCCTTTGTCAACCAGTTAAAACAAGTTATGTGTTTTTTAAAAGTAGATGTAATTCATTTTTTTTGATCCACAGACATGCTAAAGTTTAGTTTCTTGAAGCATCCAGAGGTTGTGGAGTTATTGGACTCTTCATGCAAATGAAAGAGACATGTTCTGAACAAAAATACTAAACATTCTATATTGACCCCTTCATGTGGTGAAAGTATACTAATTCCATTTTATTAGAATTTGCATAATCAGGTTATTGCCCTGTAATATTTCTGAACAAATGATGAGTAAATTTTAGTATTAAGCAAACTCCCATTTGGAGTAAATAAACAGTAGTTTGTGTTCAATACATAGTATGGAACAGTAATGAGAACACACACTGAAAAATGACTATTCATACGTAAATATATGATCATTAACTTATATTTGTAAATCTTAAAAGTAATTGGTCCAATTTAACGTCAAACATCTTTATGTTTCAACATTAAAGTAGCAGTACTTTAAAAACTTGATAGCTGAGCATGGTTTGTAGTTAGCTAACTTCAGTGTCTGTAGTATTTAGTTACTATGCCAGCTCGTCCGCTAGTGCAAATTTATGTAGCTCCATCAAAGTCCAACTTCAGTGATTACCATCAGCTGAAGATCTAGCCCAGTATGTGTAGGGAAGTACAAGAAAATACTATGTATGTTGAGAGAGCCCAAGTATTAATCTTAGCTTAAAATTGGCACTCTTTCATAAACACCTGTTCCAGGTGGGGTTTTGTGTGTGTGTTTTTTATCTAATTTTTGAGGCCACATCTACACTATACATTTTATGTTGACTCATGGTACTTGGCATACAGCTGCCGTGGTTAGTACATTGCTTGTATGCATGCATACTTGGCTCCTTGTGTTGGTGGTGTACTTACTCATCAGGAGTGCTTGTATCAATGCAGAGAATGGTGCACCAAGGTAGGTATCCGACCATGCAACTCGCCATCATTCAGCACGTTGGCTTTTGAGACCTTTTGACATTGCATGATGGGGCCAAAATGAATCGTGCAGAGATGACTGGGTGCATGGGGTGAATTTCCCAGTATGCAACTGTCTCTCTCCCATAATGTTATCTATATCCCATAATTTTCTCACTTTTTTTCAAAATCCCACAAACTCATGTGGCCTTCCTCATTGTCTAACATCTCTGAGAGACACACGGTGGCTGCATACCTCTGTACTATTGTCATGAGTGTTGCAAGCACAGGGTGCACAATCCTGGGGTATTTGCAGAGCCGTAAGGGCCATGAAGAAAAGGAGTACTTGTGGCACCTTAGAGACTAACCAATTTATTTGAGCATAAGCTTTCGTGAGCTACAGCTCACTTCATCGGATGCATACCGTGGTAAGGGGCATGGTCATTCCTTGGAGGACTGATTGTTGTGGAACATAGAACCAATTCAAGGATTTTGGTGGCGTTCATGGAACAGCTGCAGATGATGGAGCACTGCTTCTGGGCCTGAGAAACAGTCACTGACTGGTGGGATCGCATCGTTATGCGAGTATGGGATCATAAGAAGTAACGGCAGAACTTTTGGATGCGCAAGGTCACATTCCTGGACCTGTGCGCTGAGTGTGCCCCAGCCCTCTAGCACAGTGATGCCAAAATGAGAGCTGAACTGACAGTGAAGAAGTGAGTAGTGATCGCACCGTGGAAACTTGCAATGCCAGATTGCTACTGGTCAGCTGGGAATCAATTTGACGTCCTCCACTGGGGATGTTGCGATGCAAGTGTGCAGGGCCATTAATCACCTCTTGCTGTGCAGAACTGTGACGCTCAGCAATGTGCAGGACATAGTGGATGGATTTGCAGCAGTGGGGTTTCTGAACTGTGGGTTTCTGAACCCAGCCTACTGCTTGCTCCCCTGGTTCATGAAGCTGCACACCAGCCATCTCAACAGCACCAAGGAACAGTTCAACTACCTGCTCAGCAGGTGCAGAGTAACGGTTGAATGTGCTTTTGGTCATTTGAAGGGATTCTGGCATTGTTTACTCATGAGGTTGGACCTTAATAAGAAAAATATCCCAATTGTTGTAGCTGCCTGCTGTGTCCTGCATAACGTCTGTGAAGCAAAGGGCGCAAAGTTTCCACAAGGGTGGAGGATGGAGCTGGAGAGGCTTTCTGCTGAGTTTGAACAGACAGATGCAAGGGCTATTGGAAGCGTGCAATGCAGAGTTATATGGTTCAGGGAGGCTTTGAAAGACCATTTTCACAGTGAGCCGGAGTAGTATGTGGTAGCGTTGTAGTGTGGTCTGTCTGGCCCTGATCTTTGTGGTCTGGTAGGAAATGTGTGGTCAATGCTGTACATGTAGGAATATAACATTGTCAATGCACCTATTAATGTTGTTTGTGAATGATTCTATGAGTTGCATAATGCATCCGATGAAGTGAGCTGTAGCTCACGAAAGCTTATGCTCAAATAAATTTTAGTCTAAGGTGCCACAAGTCCTCCTTTTCTTTCGATGAGTTGTGTGACACTTTGTAATTAGTAGCTTTCAGAGCTGCAGAGTGCTCGGCAGCATGTTCTGTGAGCTAATAAATATAAATTACTTTCCAAATAATAGACTTTTTTATTCTGTAACAATCAGTGAAAAACCCAATGCAGTTTTACAACAAATACTTTTAAAAACATAATAAATAAATTAAGAGAACAGAACTTATGAAGGGGAAGGATCATTCATGTCCATTTAAACTACACATACTCCAACTGTGGCTTTCACAGGTCAGTGTATGTGAAGATGTGACTGTTTTTAATGTCCCCCAGGATGGAGTAGTAGGGGTAGTGTAGCAATCTCTGATGCCAGGTGGAATGTTGTGAGGAGGGTGAGGGTTTAGGGACCTCCCAATGTTGAGTTCTCAGTGGGCTTCAAAGGAATGTGAGCCTGGGAGCTGCTTCAGAGTCTGCCTGAGAAGCCCCATTATGTCCTGGTGGATCTCCTTCTCCTTTTCCTGTTGGGAATCGTGCGCCTTTCTTCTCTCCATTCTTTCCTTCTCCATGGTATCTGTAACGTTCATCCTCCAGGCCCCCATGTTCATGGTCTGATACAGCACTGGCTTACAGATCTTATTGAACGTATCATCCCGAGTGCTCTTTCTCCACATCTGGCTCAGGCATTCTGTGAGTGTGGAGTGGTAGACCCTGAAACCTGCAATGGCAGCAGCTGAAGATAAAATGCACAGAGGTAACATTGTCAGTGCATTCACTACGGAAAGCAAAACTTGAGGTGCTGAACTCACTCCCCTTGCTCCTCTAAAGTTTTCAGTACAGCATTCTCACTTCTTCTTGGGAGCATGGCCTGCTGGGGGTTGGTGTTGCATGATTCTAGTAGTATAGGGCAATGGCAGTGAATACTGGCACCGTTTTCCACAGGCGCTGGTGACTTCAGCTTTTATCTCACTGCTGAGGATAACAAAGGCAGAGAGAGAGCACAGCTGCTTTGGGTGTCCTTAAATTGCCTGGGGCCATATGCTGCTAGCTTATGTACTGCAATGGTGCCTGCCAAGGTTATCGCTGAGTGGAGTGGGAAAGCATTCTACCACGGAGGAAGAAATAGGGCAGCCCTTCCTGGAAATCTTCGGCAGAGGATTGCAGAGTACCGCCATGAACGTTTCATTGAGATCTCTCAAGAGGATTCCAGGGACATCGCTGTGTACATTTAAAAAAAAAACAAAAAAACAACTCCTTATTGCTCCCCCTGCTTGACTCTGTAGGCGAATGAAAAGCAGATAGCAACTCTACTACCCTTGGTTGTACCACTACCTCTTCTAGCATGAGTAAACTAAATTATTGAAAAACCAAAAGATGTGTCTTGCTACTCTGGGAGCGCCATCTCTGTAAGTGAAAACGTATCTGCACACTTACCCAAGGTTCCTTCCCCTGCATTGGGCTCGCCTGTGCTTGACTGGTGGGACTGGGTGGACTGCAGTGGAGTCAAAAACAGGCTCAGTGTGCAGCTCGATCCCTTTGGCACCTATCCCCTATACTTCTCCTTGCTATTCATGGCAGGGGTCTGTGACTCAACCTCCTCAGAGATGTACAAAATGCTGTGGACAGTGGTGGTGGTGTCTTTGCTGAGTATGGCATGTGGCTTTTTGTAAAAGTGGCAGGTCTGCGGCTTGGCCCTGGATTGATTGTTGGCTTCCCTGCACCCTTCTGGTATGCCTGCCACAGCTCCTTGGCTTTCATGCAGCATTGGTGCTGGTCCCTGTCAAATCCCTTCTCCTGCGTCCCATGAGCAATCTGAAGATGTTGATGTTTCTCTGGCTGCTTTGGAGCTGAGCTCTTCTTCCCACAGGCCAGGAGATCCAATATCTCCTGTCTGCACCAGGCAGGAGTGTGTCTGGAGCATGTAGCTGACATGGTCAGCTGGGCAGTTATACACAACAATGGAGAGCTGCTATGTGTGCTTGCCAAGCCAGGCAATCAGGAAAAGGAATTTCAAAAATTCTTGAGGCTTTGAAGGGGTGTGGGGGTGGAGGCTTCCGCTCTTTGTGACCTCTTGGCAGTAGTTCAGAATGCCTGACCAGAGTGGTCAGTCTGGGGCATTGTGGGACAGACAGCTGCTGGAGGACGGTTAGGGTTAACATAAGTACCTCTACCTCAGCATCTGCATTTGCATAGCATTAACCTAAGTACATCAACTGTGACTCTACATTGCTTGGGGAGATGGTGTTACTATGTTGGCATAACGAGGCGCTTACATCTGTGGAAGACAAATTTGAGTGTAGACACATGCACAATTAAGTCGACATAAGGTGCCTAACTTTGTAGTGTAGACCAGGCCTGAATCAAAGAGTATCTTTTTTTTTTTTTTCCCTTCTTGGTTGACAAATTTCACCATCATGTACCTGAAGCTCAAAAAAGGATGATCAAATTGACTTTACTGACCAGGTTTGGTGCTTCAGATAATCCTGAGAAATTTTGAAAATCCTCTCCTCATGGAGAGGAAAAAGTGCAACTTTTATGGCTTGATTTTACTTGTAATACAGAAGGTTCAGCATTATTTGTCCAGGATAGATTGCTAAGCATTACAACTTTACTAGCTGTATTAAAGAATTTGACACTCATTTCGTCATATGTTTGCTGCTGTTAAAAATATAAATACATTTATATTGTTTAGTTTCTTTCATTCAAGAATCTCAATGTTTCATAAATGTGGTGGTAGCTAGAAAAGTGAATCATTTCTTCATTATTTTTTTTTTAACTATGACTGCTTTTCAAAGCACTTTGCATAGTGCCATTGTATTGCTTTGATTGTTAATAGTGATATGCTGAATGGAATTTAAAGTGGAAATTAAGTGGCATAAATGAGTAAATGCATGGATTTGTTCATCTCCATGGCTATGGTTAAAGTATGTAATTTGAGGACTTTTCCAATAAAGTAGCATATATTACAAAACAAATAATTATTTTTTTCCCCCAGGTTCATTCTCTAAATATCCTGAGGGCCTTGTTTAGGGATACCCGCTTTGGTGAAAACATCATACCTTACATAGCAGATGGAATACAAGCAGCAATTCTAGGTTTTACATCCCCTGTCTGGGCAGTAAGTTAATCCTTAATATGTTGTATTAGGTTGGAGAAGCATGTGGTGATGGTGCTTATCAAAGCATTTGTATGTTTGTCAATAATTATGCCACAGCTGATGGAATTTTTATGAACTGAATGTTCATACGTATTACAGAATGTGATATATCATGGCACAATACTGGAGACAAATCACAGGAAAGCTGCAGTTTGGGTCTCAGTATTGTTATATCAATGTATTTTTTGTGTTGGTTTGATGTAATGCAGAGTGTACTTCTGTCTAATTTCAAGAGTGACAAAAGTAAATTATCTTACCAATTTAAAAAAAAATCTGATTGGCTGATAGTGAGTCAGTGGTCATGTTAGTGAGACTCAACTAACTTTTTTTCTGGTCATTGGATTGGGTCTCAGTGCAAGATGGTTATTAGTATGTTATTTTTAAGGTCCAATAGCTCATGACCTGCCATGGCTAAAAATAAATGCTTTAGGCTACTGGAAACCTGGGCTTACGGTTGTTCCTTGTCCTTGATATAGCCCAAGGATATGTCTGAACTTTGCAGTAGTTCCCAGACTGATTATTCCGGAAAGCCTCACTTTCTTAATGGTACTTGCATCTGATTGATTGATTGAATGAATTTGTGATGATCTTTGCGGGTAAGGGAGATGAGCTCTGGACTGAGGTCTCAGTGTTTTGTGATTTATGAAAGCTGTGATTCTCATTGAACTGGTCCCTGGGCTAAAGGAGTTGGAGCCACTAGTAGATGTTCTTTTCCTTGTTTTAAAGATAGGGAAATGGGGCAGAGGTTAGTGATTTACGCAAGGTTACACGGGAAGTTTGTGGCAGAGTCAGGGATGGATGCCAGATTGCTTGCTTTCCAACCTTGATCTTTTAACCATTAAGCCACACAATCTTCTCCATTAAACCATTTTAGGGCACTGGAGTTCATTAAACTATTTGTCTGCTCTACTTACATGTTAAGTATTGTATAACAAAGTACTTTCACCTTCCTGTGCCTTTAAGAAGGATGCTAGATTAAGGTCCGTGTGTCTGGTCTGGCATGTAAAATGTTCTGTTGCTGTTTTAAAAAATTCTAAATTAAATTACAACTAAATTTAAAATCCAGTTTACAGTGCGATTTGAAAGCTGCTTAATACCTATTCCACGTTTCTTTATACATTAGGTGAGAAATTCCTCCACTCTTCTGTTTAGTACCCTGATTACAAGAATTTTTGGAGTTAAAAGAGGGAAGGATGAAAATTCCAAAAAAAATAGGTAAGCTCCATCTGATGCTAACTTTACTTTTGCAAAGCATTGCCTCAGCCAAGAATAATTTGAAAATGTTGCATGCTTTTATGGATTTATGTGAAGAATAATGTTATGAAAACATCTCGAATCGTTTAAACTGTGTTGCCAAGATTAAGCTCTTGAGTCAAAAATATCTCCTGTAACACTGAACATTAATTTAAATTTAAAGTGTAATTTTACAGAAGGGGCCTGATCCTGAAAGATGCTGAGCATCTACAGCTCCCAAAAACTTCAATGGGAATTACAGTGGTCAGCACATCTTAGGATCAGACTCCAAAATGATCCTCCAGAAGTTGAGTAAATGGTCCATCATTTTCAGAGCATCAGGACTCCCAGGGAATTGCAATGTATTCATTTTTTAAATGTCTGCTATTTTTACTATACAGCAACTCATCTTGCTGGTCTTAGGAAACAATTTTATTTTTGTGTATAATTAACTGTGGATGTTCTGGCTCTAGTGGTGGCTCATAGGGAGTTCTGAAATATTTACTGATCGCAGACAGATGTATTGCTGTTGTTGACACTTCTTACTGCTCTGTAATTGCAGGAATTCCATGACAAATAGATGAAACATCATAATTACTACCCAAAAATTAGAGCAGTACCATACTCCCCAAATTAGTTACTATGATTGTATTAATGTTGGATGGTGAAAGGGGAGGCAACTTCCAAATACAGCTGGGAAAAAGGAGATCATGTGTTCAAATCTCACCTCTGCCGATTGTGACTTAATTGGTATCACAGAGACTTTATGGGGTAGGTCTCATGATTGGAATTTAGGTATGAGGGATATAGTTTGTTCAGGAAGGACAGGCAGGATAAAAGACGAGGAGGTGTATATATGGGTATAAACTATATATGTGCTTGTTTGGATGTCTGAAAAGAGGAGAGATGCAGACCAGTTGAAAGTCTCTGGGAAAATATAAAAGGGGTTAAAAAGGGAGGGGTGATTTCATTGTTGGAGGTCTATCGACCACCAAATCAGGAACAGGAGGTGGATGAGGCATTTCTAGAACAAATAACAGCAATATCCAAGACACAAAACCTGGTAGTAATGGAGGACTTTAAATACCCAGACAGCTGTTGCAAAAGTAATACAGCCGAACCCAGAATTTTCCATAAGTTCTTGGAGTGTATAGGGGACAACTTTTTGTTTCAGAAAATGGAAACATGGTTATTGGCCCAATGGTTTGGGGAGGGAAGCAGTAGGTGTGAGAGATCTTGATTTTAGTTAGGCTTTTGATGCAGTCCCACAGGATATTCTCATAAACAAGCTAGGGAAATACTGTCTAAGTGAAATTACTATAAAGTGGGTGCACATCTGGGTGAAAGACTGTTCTCACAGTAGTTATCAGTGGTGTGCTATCAAACTGGGTGGATGCATCTAGTGGGATCCTGTAGGGTCAATCCTGGCTCTGGTACTATTCAATACTTTTCATTAATGACTTGGATAGTAGAGTGGACAATATGCTTATAAAATTTGCAGGTGACATGAAGCTGGGAGATGTTGCAAGCACTTTGGAGGACAGGATTAGAATTCAAAGGACCTTGAAAAATTGGAGAATTTGTCTGAATTCAACAAGATGAAATTCAATAAAGACAAGTGCAAATTTTCACCTAGGAAGGAAAAATGAAATGGACTATTATAAAATAGGGAATAACTGATTACGTAGTAGTACTACTGAAAAGAATTTGGGAGTTATAGTGCATCACAAATTGATATGAGTCAACAATGTGATGCAGTTGCAAAAAAGGCTAATGTTATTCTGACTTGTGTGTAAGACATGGGAGGCAATTGTCCTGTTCTGCTCTGCACTAGAGAAGCCTAAGCTGGAATACTCATTCTGGGCACCACACTTTGGGAAAGAGGTGGACAAATTTTCTTTATAAAAACAAGTGGTTTATTTAATTCACACGAAGAGAACATCCTGCCACACACACTTATTTCGTATTTGTAAATTATAGGGCACACCAAAGTATGGGTGTTTCATATTCAGTTACTTTGTCATTTTCTCCTTCTCCCCTGCCTAACAATGTGTACCTGTCCAGTGAGGTACAAACCCTGTATAAAAGACTAGGAAATAAATATAAAAAACTTTATTTAGTGACAGCTAAGACTACATCAGTATAGACCCTATCTATGCAAAACCTGAAAAGCATGGAAGTAACAAGTTAAGGGAAAAGTCTCCTGCATTTCTAGCCTTTTTCACATTGCCTACAATGCTATAGATAACGCTCTAATGCTCCATAAGGTTTTCACTTCCTCATCTGACTGATACCAAAAGGCAATATGTACCTCAGCTTCTTCATACTCGTATTCTAATGCAAAACCTTAACTGAGACCTCAGCAGTATTAAGGCAGCCTAGCTCCCCAGATGTATGGAGTCAATATGTGATAGACGTTCTGATCTGTTGTTACAAGAGTGTCTGAGGTCTGTTCAGGTTTTGCAACAGAGTGCAGCTTTCATGAAGTTGCATGTCTGTATCTGTTGGAGGTAGTTTGCACAGGCAACCTTAATTCTGTCATTTCCCTACTTTTGAGTGCTTGACACTGCAACCTCAGTGTTCTTTTAATATAGGGTTTTTAAAATATATATGTTAAATGGATGTTGTCAACTTAAATTTTACTTCTCTCTGAAACTTCTTTGTTCACTGTTAAAGTAACACCCAGTGATTACTATAACTGAAAGATTAGAATAGAAAATATTTTTTCTGTCTTTTTGGATTGTTTACTTTTGTGCATTAGACAGGACTTCGGGTGTAGTCAGTTTTATTGTTTCTTCTTCGAGTGCGTATTCATGTCAATTCCAATTTTGTGTGCGTGCGGATGTGCACAGTAGCTGGAAGATTTTTCCCTTAGCAGCAGCTGTAGGGTCAGCCTGGGCTCTCCCTGGAGTCACACCTTCCTGACTCCCAATATAGTGCCCTGCCGACCCGCCACCCCCTCTGTTCCTTCTTACCTCCAGTGGCAGTAGCTGGAACTTCCCTGGCTCTTGCTCCGGTAAGTGGCTTAGCAGCTTGACTCTCATTGTATACTTCTTGTTTAGTCAGTTAGTATAGTTTGTTACCTAGTTAATTATTCGTAAGTTCTGTTGCGGGGTTTTCCCCCGTCCCCTGTCCTTGCTGCCCCCAGGGCATGCTGTGATCCCCAGGTTTCAAGACCTGCAAGGACTGCGTGAAGCGCATTCCAAAGAGTGATCCCCCACACCTCTTGTTTGTGGTGTCTGGGCGAAGGTTACCAAAAAGACCGCTGTAAAATATGTTGGGAATTCCAACCAAGAACCCTGAAAGAGAGAGAGCAGCGGCTTAAAATCCTCCTCATGGAGGCAGCTCTTTGACCACAGTAGGATCCCAGTGCCAGGGACCCTACCACCAGCACGTTGTCTTCGATGCGGAGCGTGTCGGTGCCCTCTTGGAGGGACCGGGTGCCGAAGAAAGACTCTCCCAAGGAGCCTTTGCACTGTCATGGAGCGTCTCGAGGACACTCCAGCCTTCGGCACTGGTCCCAGTCGTCGGTGTAGAAGAAGAAGAGGGTCAAAAGGGGTCAATCCCCAATACCTAGACCCAGAGACCAGCCATCAGTGGCACCACATTCGGATCACAGCTTTGAGACGCAAGGGGTGGCCACGTCGACTCCTGCCCAGGGGAGGCAGTCAAGTCCAGGCCAGTCGCGTTCGCTGAACCCCTCTGAGAACCTGCTGCTTCTATCCACTCCTAAAGCATTTGGGGCAGCACAGGACCTGCTCAGACTCATGTCTTCATTCTCGCCCCCCAGGCACCGCAGGCTCCATCCCGTCTTGTGCAGTCTAAGGGAAAGCTGGCTATGGTGTTGTGCCGCTCCCTGTCACCTCGGCAACCACAGGCTCTGGCACCTCCGTCCAGAGAGCGAAGTTGGTCCCTGGACTCCTGACGCTCCACATCAAGAGGTGCAGCACCGCCTTGGTCCTCGTATTCCGAGGCTTCCGAATCAGAATCAGATTCGTACCGCTCCGACTATAGGAGGAGCAGAAGGTCATCCTCCAGGCACCATAGGAGGTCCTCACTGAGGCAGTCGGCCCCTCAGTGGCAGAACCTAGCTCAGTGGCCCTTCTGGACTCCATCAGCTTTCGACCAAGCCCAGGGTCCAAGCCAAGGCTCTCACTTGGATGCCACTTCAGTCATGTCCGCTACCTTTGTCCCAGCACGTCCAGCGGCCGAGCAGCTACCTGCGGCATCGATGTTGGCGTCTGCGTCAACATTGCTGACGTCGACACCAATGGTGGTGCGCCTTTTGGCAGTGCCTTCAGCACCAGAGCGGCCAGTGGCTCAGGTCACGATGCTGACAGTGCCCTCGGCACCGGCTCCTGCGACGGCACCGGCACTGATGGCATCCTCGACACTGCCTGCACTGATGTCGATGACCACCTGGGCGCAGACACACCGCATAACAGCGCCTCTGGCGCCGACGTGGGGGGCGACGTTGACACCTGTGCTGGCACTCCTCTTGGCACCGAGGCCGGACCAGCCCATCCCTGTCTCCACTGGCTCACGTGATCCTTCTGGCGGAGATGGAAGTGAACAGCCACCTCCCTTAGACGCCTCCTCCTTATCTTCCCCAGATGAGGCGCTTGCAGGCGCTACCATTGCCCCAGCCCTGGAAGACTCCAAGGTGTTGCAGTAGTTGCTGTACCGGGTCGCACAGGGTCTGGGCGTTAACACAGAAGAAGTTACGGATGATGCAGACCCTATGGTAGACATCCTGGCCCCTTCGGGCCCTTCCCGTATGGCCTTACCACTAATTAAAACCATCCTGGATATGACCAGGACCCTGTGGCAGACCTCAGCCTCCCTTCTGCCTATTGCCAAGTGCAATAAACGGTGGTACTTTGTGCCCTCCAAGGGCTATGAACATTTATACACCCACCCACAGCCTGACTCTCTGGTGGTGGACGCTGCAAATCAGAGAGAGAGGCAGGGTTTCCAAGGACCTTCCCCCAAGACTAGGGACGCGAAAAAGCTTGACCCTGTTCGGGTGGAAGATCTATTCCGTGGGGGAACTACAACTCGGAATCTCCAACCAACAGGCCATCGTCAGCAGATACGCCTACAATACCTGCTCGGCGATGGCTAAGTTTACAGAGTTGCTCCCCTCAGACTGCCAGGCCGAGTTCTCGGCTTTGGTCGAGCAGGGGAGGTTGATCTCCAGGGCATCTCTGCAAGCAGCACTTGACTCAGCAGACGGTGCTACTAGAGTCATGACCACGGGTGTAGTCATGAGAAGGGGCTCATGGCTCCAGGGATCGGGTCTCCCCTTTGATACAGGACCTGCCTTTTGAGGATGAGACTCTATTTTCTGAGAAAACAAACAAAAGGCTAAATAGCCTGAAGGACTCCAGAGCCACCCTCAGGTCCCTGGGCCTCTATACATCCTCCAATCAGCGGAGACACTTCTGCCTGCAGCCTACCCAGAGGTTCGGTCAGCAGAACTGCTAAGATGGCTTCAGAAGACCGTAACAGAAGTTGCAGGGGAAGGCTGTGTCAACCTTCCGGTTAGAGCTTGGGACAACCAAAGCAGTCTTCCGGCCCCAAGCCTGCCTTTTTGAAGGTACAGTTGAGGACTGTGTACCACACCTGGCAATGGATCCTTACCTTCTCGTCCTGATTATCCCCTTTCTACTGTGCATGGTCCTGTATCACCTCGGACCGATGGGTGCGCCGCACGGTAGACGGGATACGCCATCCAATTCTGTGCCCTTCTACCCTTCCACCCCCTTCCTTGTCCCTCTTCAGGATCCTTCTCACGAGCAACTCCTTATTGAGAAAGTGCAATTGCTCCTATCTTTAGGGGCAGTGGAGGAGGTTTCTTGGGAGCACAGGAGCAAGGATTTTTATTCCCAGTATTTCCCAATACCGAAAGCCAAAGGCGGCCTCAGGCCCATCCTGGACCTGCGGAAGTTTATGAAGAACTCAGGTTCCTCGTGATCTCTCTGACCTCCATCATTCCCTCTTTGGATCCAACAGACTGGTATGCTGCCCTCGACTTGAAGGACGCATACTTTCATATCGTGATCACTCAGCCGCACAGGAAGTACCTCAGGTTCGTGACACCCACTAACAATTTGCAGTCCACCCGTTCGGCCTGTCAGCAGCACCTTGGGTTTTCACCAAGTGCATGGCAGTTGTCTCTGCGTTTCTGCGCGGGCAACAGGTTCAGGTGTTTCCTTACCTCGATGACTGTCCGATCAAGGGCCGCTCCAAGACCCAAGTGGAGGTTCAGGTCAAGTTTATCAGAGCCACCTTTGTCAACCTGGGTCTCTTTTTAAACGAAGCAAAGTCCACTCTGTCCCCCGTCCAGAGGGTAGAGTTTATAAGGGCAGTATTGGACTCAATCCAGGCCAGGGCATACCTACCGCAAGCGAGGTTTCAGGCCCCGACTGATACCTTTTGAGGCCTCAGACAGTTTCCCACCGCCACAGCAAGAAACTACCTGAAGCTTCTGGAACATATGGCGGCTTGTACCTATGTGGTGCAGCATGCCAGGCGCAGGCTACAACCTCTTCAGTCGTGGCTGGTGTCAGTGTATTGCCTGGCCAGAGACCACCTGGACAGGATAGTGACCCTACCTCACCCAGTTCTGGACTGCCTCCTGTGGTGGCTCGACTCTCAGGAGATATACTCAGGAGTCCCCTTCACCAGTCCATGGCTGTCCATGTCTCTAGTGACAGATGCATCAGACGTGGGCTGGGGAGCACATCTAGGAGACTGCAGGACTCAAGGTCTTTGGTCTCAGGCGGATCTGGCTCTCCACATCAATGTCAGAGAGCTGAGAGCTGTGCACCTGATGTGCCAGGCTTCCAGGCATACTTAAAAGACAACGTGCATCAGTCATTATGGACAACACCACTGCAATGTTCTATATCAACAAACGGGGGTGCATGCTCCTCTCCCCTGTGCCAGGAAGCCCTCATACTGTGGGACTTCTGTGTAGAACATTCAATACACCTACAAGGGTCGTACCTCCCCAGGGTACAGAATGAGCTAGCGGACCACCTCAGCAGGTCGTTTCATGGCCACGAGTGGTCCCTTTGCCCAGACGTCATGATTTCAATCTTTCAGGGGTGGGGCTTTCACCATGCAACACAGCAGGAAGTGCCAGCAGTTCTGCTCCTTCCAGAATCTCAGCCTGGGCTCCAGAGCAAATGCATTCCTCCTCCACCGTGGAGGTCGTCTCCTATATGCCTTTCCGCCCATACCGCTCATTCACAAGGTGCTCCTCAAGATCTGGAGGGAACGAGCTCAGGTTATATTGATAGCTCCAACATGGCCCTGACAGCCCTGGTACACATCTCTCCTAGACATGTCTGTGGAAGCCCCAGTCATGCTGCCACTCTTCCTGGACCTTCTGACGCAAGATCATGGTTGTCTTCAACACCGAACCTCGTGTCGCTTCACCTCACGGCATGGAACCTCCATGGTTGAAACCGATGGAGCTTTCCTGTTCAGAACAGGTTAGACAAGTCCTCCTTGGCAGTAGAAAACTCTCCACGAGAGCTACCTACCTTGCCAAGTGGAAGAGATTTTCAATCTGGTCGGCGCAGTACCATTCATCCCCAACTCTGGCCCCAGTGCCACCTTTTCTGGACTACCTCCTCCATCTGAAGCAGCAGGGGCTTTCGTTGTCATCGATAAGGGTGCACGTAGCCACCATCTCCACCTTTCACTGGGGCAAGGAGGGCTGCTTGGTGTTTGCTACCCCTATGGTCAGCTGGTTTTTAAAAGGGCTCGACAGTCTATATCCTCACGTCCAACAGCCTGCCACAGCCTGGGACCTCAACCCAGCCCTTTGTAAACTAATGGGACCGCCCTTTGAGCCTTGGGCAACGTGCTCCCTCCTCTCTCTCTGTCTCTTACAAGGTGGCATTTCTGGTGGCGATAACCTCGGCCAGGAGGGTGTCTGAACTCAGGACCTTAACCTCAGAGCCCCCTTATACTGTGTTCTGTAAGGACAAGGTGCAGCCTAGACCTCACCCTGTTTTCCTTCCAAAGGTTGTATCACAGTTTCACATTAACCAGGACGTCTTTCTCCCGGTATTCTACCCTAAGCCGCATTCCAGTGGCAGGGAGCAGAGACTCCACTCTCTGGATGTCCTCAGAGCACTAGCTTTTTACATTGAGAGAATGAAGCTGTTCAGAAAATTGGTCCAGATGTTCGTGGCAGTGGTGGACAGAACGAAAGGTCTGCCTGTGTCGTCACAATACATTTTGTCATGGATCACATCCTGCATCCGCGAGTGCTCCAACCTGACAGGGGTTCCTGCACCCCCGATTACTGCGTACTCCACCAGGGCGCAGGCTTAGTCAACAGCATTCCTGGTACAGGTCCCCACTTGGGAAATCTGCAGAGCAAGGATTTGGTCCTCTATCCGCACTTTCACCACTCACCATGCAATTACTCAGAAGGCCAGAGACGATGCGGCCTTTTGATGAGCAGTGCTCCAGTCAATGGATGACTCTGACACCAACTCCTGAACTTGGGCTTGCGAGTTACCTGATTGGAATTGACATAAATAAGCATGTGAAGAAGAAAGAATGGTTAATCACCTTCTTGTAACTGTTGTTCTTCGAGATGTGTTGTTCATGTCCATTCCAATACCCACCCTCCTTCCCCTCTGTCGGAGTAGCCGGCAAGAAGAAACTGAGGGGGTGTAGGATCGACAGGGCACAGTACTGGGCACCATGAAGGCGTGACTCCAGGGGGTGCCCAGGCTGACCCTACGTCTGCTGCTCAGGGAAAAATCTTCCAGCTACTATGCACGTCTGCGCGTGCACACACCTGATTGGAATGGTCATGAACAACACATCTTGAAGAACAAGAGTTACAAGAAGGTGAGTAACCGTTCTTTCCCTTGTATAATCAGTGAGCTAATCTCGCACAAACGGGGCGAGACAGAAAAAAGCTTTTTAATAGAAGGGGAAAATGAGTGTAGAACTATGAAAATTGACAGGTCCTCAAGAAGGTGCGTGACCCGAAACTGCTTTCAGCTTTTTTTTTCTCCTTAAGTTGACTTGTTTTCAACTTCATGGCAATTAGTTTATAGGAAAATGGTTTATTTTGCTAGCTTAGTTATAATGTTTGTCATATACAGTAATGCATGAAGCTAAATTCACTTAATGTTTAAAACGATTTTTCTTCAGCAATTGCATCACTTTTGTAATTATAAGTGCCACTAGGTGTCGCTATTGTTGCATATCTTTTCATACAATATTCACTGTATAACTGCAATTACACAATAACATTAGGTTGACACAGAAAATTCTCCTGTCCTTCCATATATTTGTCCAGTATGTTTGCTGTTTTACTGGAACAAAATCCTTATATTAAAGCCTAATAATGTTTAGTTTAAATTTTTGGCAGTTTGTCATTTAAAACTTTAAAATTTCAATGTCATAAGTTAGGCACTAAATTAAAATTAGCCTGGTTTTCAGTGGTACTGAGCACCTGAAGTCCCATGACTTAATTGGGAACTGTGTGTGTTTAGTACTTCTGAAAATCAGGTGACTTCTTTAGGTGCCTAAATATGGATTTAGTGGCCTATATTGAGGTGCCTATGTATTACATTTGTGATCACAGTGCACACAGTGGTAAAACAAGATAACTGTATAGTTAGCAGGAAATGCTCTTCATTTTTTGGTAACTCCAATGGAACCAGTAGTGGTAACACAATGATGCTGCATTGTTGCTGGATAACTATGCCAATTTAATAAACTAAAAAACCCCACTGACAAAATAATCTTGTATTGTGTATATTGCAGTATGCACACTAAAATACATCAGAAATGCATTTTCAGAAATAATATTTGTGTTGAATCTTTAGAAATTTAACCTGGAACAAGAATGTCAGGTTATTTAGGTAACATTGAAATATTAGCTTATTTTCACTTTGCTTCTGTTACAAGGTTAGTATAGGAGCACTGTGTGTAGTCAAAATTACCTGACCTTCTCACTGTCGAATCTGGGACGGGGCCTTGCGTACTGCAGCTTTATTGCAGTATTGTTACTTATTCTGCTATCTGTACCAGGAAGACCAGGGACTTGAATCTGGGTTTACCCCCTCCCAGGGAGTACCCTAACCTTTGAGCTATTGACCGTTCTGGGTTGGTTGGTCTCTCTCTCTTGACCAAAAATTCCATCTGTGAAAAAAGTTTCTGTTTAGACAAATAGGCATTTTACAAACACACGAACAGCCAGCCCGAGTTGAAAAATTCCCGACTAGCTCTCCTCTACATCTGCCCCCTTCTCCACTTCTGTCTCCCTTACCCCCTTCCGTACAGTGCCCCTTCTCCCTTTATTTTCTTTCCATTTAGCTTATGCCCACCTAACTAAACTCACCTCTCCTCCTTCCCTCCCCCGAGGAAAAAATTGAGGAACGAATGTAACATTTGATGCCATCCCATTGTTCGCTCTGCTTGTGTTCTATCCCTGCCCCTACCCTTTGTCTGTCTTCTCTGTTTAGCTTGTAAGCTCTTCAGGGCAGGGAGAATTCTACTCTGTGTTTATACAGTGCCCAGTAAAACGGGCCCTGTTCGTGGTTGGTCCTTAGGCAGTAATCTAATAAACATGATGAATGATAATATGTGTATTGGACAGCATGCACACAGGGTTTATTTGTATTAGCATAAGTAAATAAAGGAAATTGATGACCTGAAAAATTAATGGTTGAAAAAGTAGAATATGACTGGTTCAGGAGACTTGGATCATGCTTGCTAATAAATGTTTACGATGGTGTATGAAGGGGGGGGTTGTACAGCTTGAAGTTGTAGTTTCTCCTTCCAGAGTTGTGATGAAAGGAAATCTTCTCTAGCTGCTTCTTATGTTAAGAAAAAAATGAATATCAAAATTCAAACACTCCTGATGTGCTTTACGGAGAGTAGTTTTGGGGATCTGGAATAACGATGGTTTGAATTCTAAATAATTTAACTTGAGCTATAATATTAAGAGTAAAATCACATAAAAATTCTGTTAACTAAAATGACACCTTAAGTAAATGTTTTCATATACTTGAATTGGGAATATATGTCTGTAAACATTAGCATGTTGGGGAAGAAGTAGATTTGGGAGAAAATTTGAGCGACATATTTGGGGCAAAATTTGGTCAACATGAGAATGAAGTGCTGTAATGGTGGAGGATGGCAGAAGAGTTTCTGAAGCAGAGTGGATAGTTGGTAAGTTACTCAGGTTGTGTACGGCAGGATACTGTGCAGTGTGGGAAGGCTGGCTGTGCACTAAGGACAGCTGACCACTCCCTGTTGGAGCCCTGCTGGGTGTGTTAGTTTGACTGCCCACGCAGTCTCAAAGGACTGCTAGGCAGCATCCTCCCTCTCATGCGGGAGAGACTCCCTGCATTCAACCCTTACACCATGGACCCACACAAGAGAAGCAAGAGGTTTGCTGTTCACAATTAATTAAATGACCGAGGTTTTCCCTTATGCAATCAAAATACAGTTCAAATGTGCTGATTCCACAAATTTTCAAGCACTCTGGCGGAACGTGCATTTTTGTTATTAATTTCTGCATAAGTATGAATTCCTTTTTTTCCTTTTAGTATTGCTACAGATCACAATTTACATTAAGCAAATGTTTGCTCTTGTGGTGTTTAGGATTAAGATTTCATTATGTGAAAGGAGAAGATGGCTTGAAGTGAAGAGATTCACAATGTATATTGCACTATATTTTTAGAAACTGAATGCAGATCTTTGCATAAAAGTCAGAATAACTTAATTACTGCAGTCAGTGGAGCAAAATAAAATTAACAATGAAATTTGAATTAAAGTCCTATCGTGTAAGCGGTTCTTCTTCCTGCTCAAATGAGAAACAATATAAAGGATAAGACCTAAATATATATAAATCCAATATAAAGGATTTTCACATACATTCTAGCATATATCTATTTCAAAGACCTGGGAAACTTCCATTCTTTGGCTCATGTCCAGTGCCCATGGACATCACTGGGAAGACTGCCACTTACTTCAGAGTGTGCTGGGTTAGGTCCTTTTTCTCATTAAACACACACTTGTTTTTAAAAAGTGTAAATTCGTGGCCCCTGCTTTAGGTCTGGTCTGGACCTAAAATTCAGGTTGACCTAGCTACGTCATTCAGGGCTGTGAAAAATTTCACCCTGTGCAATGTCGTTAGGTCAACCTAACCCCCAAAGTAGATGCAGCTACATTGACAGAAGAATTCTTCCATTTACCTAGCTATCACCTTTTGAGGGGGTATATTTGTTACAGAGATGGAAAAACCCCTTCTATCACACTGCAGTGGTATAGCTGTGCTGATATAGTGCTTGTAATATAGACATTCCCTTTTTTTCCCCAGGTTGGAACAATCTGAAACTTTCTTTGAAGCAGTGCCCTTAGGCCTGGGATGAGGATTTGTGCGAGTAAAGAGTGATCGTTCTCTCAGATTGGCAATTGAGGTATTAATGGGCTCTAAAGAGAGTTCTGCCAGAGTCTCTGAAGGAAGAATGATGTCCTCAAGGGTGCAGACTCGGGGAGAGTAAGGGCTAGTCTACACTGGCAACGCTAAAGTGCTGACACGGCAGCGCTTTAACGTGCCCTGTGTGGTCACGGCGCAGCACTTGGAGAGAGCTCTCCCTGCGCTCTAAAAAAACCACCTCAACGAGGGGTGCAGCTCCCAGCACTGGGGCACTGTTTACACTGGCACTTTACAGCGCTGCAACTGGCTGCACTTGAGGGTATTTTTTCACACCTCTGAGCAAGAAAGTTGCAGTGCTGTTAATTGCCAGTGTAGACAAGCCCTAAGGAAATCTCCCTGAACTTCCCACAGAGATGAAGAGGAGGATATTTCCATGAAGAAAAGCAGGGTCAGCCCACAACATTTTAGCACCTGAGGCGGGGAGCTCAAATGACGCCCCGATGCCCCCTCGCTTGGACCAAAACTTTGTAAGGTCTCCATTATGCCTTCTTTCTGTTCTTCTGCTCTCGTGGTACTTCTCTGCTACCTACCTCAATAAAGGAGAACTAACAACTTAAAATGCCTTGTTCAAAATTTTTAAGTAACACTTAACTTTCAAACGCCTGAACAGCAAATGTAACTTTTCTTGTTTGCATAATAAACACTGGCATTTTTATGTTTGAATAATCAAAGTGGTGCTTTCCGTGCCTTCTTGGTTGCAAAGATTTGAACTGCTTCCTAAAGGTCCACAGTCTGGGCCAGCTCCTCCTCTATTGAGATGGTTGCAAGGCCGACCAACCTCCATTATGGAGTGTAGATGTGTTTTTATTAACTTCAGCTTGGAGAAGCTGTGTTCTCCACTGGCAACTGTTACAGGAAGTGTTAGAAGTATGCGCAGAGCAACAAAAGCATTTGGAAAGAGGGTGATCACCTTATTTGTGCACATATATTCCAGAACAGCCTTTGCAGTTGATCCTGCTGACATTTATCTTGAAAGTTCATCACCTAAATCACTCGCATCAATATTGCGCATGTCATCATGTGTCAACACTGTCTCTAGTGCCATGCATTGCTGGTGTAGGTCTTCTTCAGGTATAGTGAGGAGTTTTGGATATCATACAACATCCCAAATATACTGCTGTGTTCCTTGAGCTGCATGAAACATTCTTCAACTGACTGTATTGCACCATCTAGCACCTGGTTAAAGAATTCAACTTTGAATTGTTGTTTAGGGTCTCTTATGGGATTATCCCATGCCTTGTAATCAAAATGTCGTCTTCTTCAGTGACTCTTTTATTCTTGAATGTGTGGGAAAATAGCTTCAGTGTGAAGTTCCTCTGCCAACTTCTGTGCACGCTTCAGAACGTTTTGAAATGCCTCATCTGACCGGTAAGACTGTAGGTATGACTTTGCTTTGTCCAATTGTTCCATTGCTCCAGATATATCAAGGTCAACACCTTGGAGTCTCTTGCTTACAACATTTATTTCAAACAGTATGTCATGCCACAACACTAAGCCACACAGAAATTTGAAGTTACGTATGTTTCTGGTGATTCCGTTTCCCTCTGCCACTGTTCTCCCACGAACAGTTCCTGTCATAGCATTATCCTCCATAATGGCAACTGTGGCATCATCTGTCTTCCCAATTTGGTGTTTGATAGGCTTTATCGCCTCCACTCGACTTTCCCATTGTGTGACACTCAGTGGTTTCAGTGTCAGAGAGGATGTTCCCAGATGTGCTTCAAAATTTGCCATTGATGAGTTGATGCAGAGAAAAATACATAGATGCTTTGAATTACATTAAAAAAATCAGCAGCCTCACTAGAAGCTGATGCTGCATCACTGACCACCAAGTTCAATGAATGAGAACCACACGGGACAAAAAAGCTCGAGGGTTTAACTCTCAGATCCGTGTCTGCACTCCTCTGTTCTTTCCTCTCATGTTGGCACCATTATCGTAGCCCTGACCTCTCATGCCAGCTATTGCAATTCCCGTATCTTCCAGCTTTTTAAGAAGCACATTTGTCATACCAGCTCCTGTAGTATCATCAATGTCAATAGATTCTATAAAATGCTCTCTGACAATCACCATTGCAGGGACATTTTCACTCGGTTCTGTTGTTGTTACAAAACGCACCATTAAAGTCATTTGTTCCGTATGGCTGATGTCAGGTGTGCAGTCCAGAATAACAGAGTAACATCTTGCGGACTTCAGATCTGCCACAATCTTCTGTTTGACTTTTGTTGCCAGTAACTGTATGATTTCATTTTGAATTGTTTTTCCAAGGTAGTGGTGTGTGTACATTTCTTGGGTGGTGACTCTTCTTAGATGCTCCTGGAGTACAGCATCAAACTCAGCCATCAGCTCCACAATTTTAAGGAAGTTTCCATTGTTTGGCACATACAGCTGATCTGAAGTGCCACGCGGTGCTAGGTTTTGGGTAGCAAGCAGTCTCACAATGGCAATGAGCATTTTCAGAACCTTTTGCCAGTAAAGAGAGACTGATGCAGTCTTCTCTTGATGCTGATCATCTATCGTGGCTTTTAACCGTAGTCTCATCTCAAGCTCTTTCCACCTATGGAATGCTCTCTGGTGATTTTCTGCCTCCTCATGGCAGATTTCTAGCCAGATTTTTCCAGTCCTTTGTTCCTCTAGAACCCAATGTGGCTGGAACACTAGACTGGAAGAGTTTGCAACAAAAACAGTATGCAGCATTGTGGGTTTTTGAGTACATAAGCCATGGCCTCTCCACTTTGTCACCATTAGGGATTTCATGCCAGTGATGTGTTGGATGGAAACTTCTATTTCATTGTCTTTGGGGAACATGAAGTTTTTCACTTGCTGTGGCCCATGCAGTACTAGGAAGTCCCTCAGGCTACTGCTCAAGTGGGTCCACAGTCCTGGATCATCTAGATTTAAGGAACTAAACTCAGCAGCAGCTGTTTCTTGCACCTCCACCACACTCTTCTCTGATCTGCACTTTTCTTCAGGAATATTCATGGTTACATCCATTTGAGATGGAGATATGGATGCTGCAGTAGCTGCCAGGTCACCTGCACTCTAACTGGAAGATCAGGCATCTCCTCACCACTCATATCCTCACTGGGGCCGGAAGGCTCACCGTGAACATTTGTATCTATGTATCTCAGGAGAGCTCCTTCCTGCTTAGGTAGAAAAGCTTCCTTTGCTTGCTTTCTTTTTCTGAATGCTGCCCCAGAGGGGCGTTTTCTTCTTTCACTCATGACTGCTGTTCTGTGCCAGCTATAGTAGCTCTCAACACTCAGTTGAGGGGGACAAATAAGCAGACTGGTAGCAGGGCCTTACTGAGGGAAGATATCAGCATGTTAAGGGCCTAACTGGCTCGTACTACTTCAGTGGACTGCCTGTTCTCCTCAAGTGAGTTCAGGGAAGCAGCAGGAAACAGGAAGCTCCCTGAGAAGCTGATGTTAATCAGTCCGGGCTCCTGGAGTTGCTAGAGAGGTACATAACAGGCTCCTCCTCCTCTCTCTCTCTGCAGCTCCTGCTGCTTTCTGTTATTCCCTCTCACCTTTTCTCCTGCCTGCCTGTTATGTCTCTTGTGCCCTCCTTCCTCCAGCACAGCACTCCACCCTCTCTGTGCATCTCAAGCAGAGAGAATACATATGCACCAGCAGCAGACACAATTTTCTACACTCTGGGTCCTAGTGACGCCCCTCCACAATCTGGCACCTGAGGCAGCTGCCTCAGTTCGCCTCGTGGTAAGGCCAGCCCTGAAGAAAAGTCTTGTTTTCTGAGTAAAAGGGTAAACAAGTTCTAAGTGATACTGTGCAACTCGTAACTTTTTATGCTAGAACATCTAGTATATTATTTCAGAAGGAAAAGTACTTTTGGAAGGAAAAGTAATTCCTGTGCACTTAGAGCCCACTTAAGGAAAGCATCTGTATTCAAGAAAGCACTTAAGCATGTGTTTAAAATTTAAGTATGTGCTTAATTTTCTTGAATTGGGGTCTTGACCATAACATTACCATGTGAAATGGCTTTTAATTTCACACAAATACATGTTATATCGAACAAATATTTAGATAATTAGAACTGTTAGGAGAACATGACTATAAACACTGCTATGTACCCAAGAACTGTGTAGGTATCCTATATTTTGATCAACAAGGAAGGCAAGAAGTATGCCTTATGTCACTATTTAGAACACACACAAATCAGGGCTAATTTGCTGATTTAAATGTTTTTTCCTTTTAAACTGTATTTTAACTAGGACCTTTAGGTTGATGCTGACTCTTGTCAAGATAATTTTAAGTAGGCACTCAGAAAAGAAACAATTCAGGACATTCAAAATCCCATGAAGTTAGACCAATACCACTTAAACATAAGGTGAGATTTTTCAAAGGCACAAATAGCATTAGTTGCCTAATACCCATTAATTTTTGATAGTCATTAGGTAAGTAACTGCCTTTGAAAATTTTCCATGTAAACTTTAGAGTTGTTCTCTTTAAATGTAGGCACATCAAGGAGGAGCATAATTTTATGCTGCCCCTCAACAATTTAGGTTATGTTCTTTACATTATTTACTCCTCACCCTTCACCTTTACATTCAAAGAATAGCCACACTTGATCATTACATGCTAACAGGCAAATATTACAAAGTATGGAAGACCCTCAATCTACTTTGGTTCTGTTGTGATTATCAGTTTTCAGGAAGTGCCCTCTCCCCTTCATCCCACTCTGCCACCACAAATGAGCCAATAAGGAAAATCAAATTCACTTTTTAAAATACGGACATTTCAAAATAAGTGTTTTATAAGCCTTGGGATTTTGCACAAGTGCATAGGTTTTAAAAAGATTTTAAGTGGTCATGTAAGATACTCAGTGGGGCTCAGAGAAAAATATCACAAATCAAATACAGGATTTTTATTGTGTTAACCGACATGGCCATCTTTGAACACATTTATCTTAATGAGAGTATTATAAATACATTTCTTCATGAAAACGCTGTCGGTGAGAAAAAACGTGTATCAGATGTTGAAAGAAAGCAAGATTTTTTTTAAAATTTTTTTTTGACCAAATACGTTATAGACAACATTCAAGAATATTTCATTCGCGTAAATAGTCCCGCTGCAGTGATGTCAAAATCGGTGTTGTCATGTGCCATCTGCTGCTTATTGTAAATTTCAGTCACATTAGTTATAGTTGTTTGGACATACTTTAATCCAACCCCTTGGCTATTTCATAACATTTTTCCTCAAATTAAACTAATATCCTTTTGAAACTACAATAAGTAAAATATCTTTCATAAATACAGAGAGTACATGATAGCTGCCAGGTTTATACTTTTAGCACACTATTTTAAACAGTGGTTAAGATATGTAGTTTTATCCCCTGCAAAAGCCCACATTTTATCAGGGATGTTTGATCAGACTTGACATTCATCTTTCTTAGACATTTGCATCAAGTCAAAAGCAGTGATGGTAGGAAGAGGGACCTGCCATCAGAGATTCTTCTATAACATCCCCTGGTATCGGGACATCTGTCCTCAGATTAAGTTGGTCCAGAGCTCTGGTACACTTCATTGCTATTAAATGCCCAAATAGCAGTGGAGGCAAACACCTATTTCCAATTTTCATCTGTGACTGGCGAGAATATAGTGCTCCACCCTGTCATATTCAGGGCTGTTAGGCTTTTTTGTAGCCACATGAGCTAAAAAAACTCCAACTTCTGTGAAATCTAGCAGCACATCTACTTAGTAAAATGAGGTGTTTTGAACACACCACCTCATCCTCAACTCTCTAAACTGTCTCTCGATTAATACAAGAATCCAATTTATGATCTCTGTCCAGATATTCAAAGTCCTCCATGGGATTGGCCCTAACTGCTAGAGAAGTTACCCATTCCTCTGTGATCGTGACCACCTAGAACGTCTATTTTCTGTTGGGTAAATGTCAGCCAGTAGGGGGGGAAATTGTGAGGGCAAAGACGGAACTTTCACAGGTCTTGGGCATAAACTGTGGAATTCTCTGCTGCAAAAGCTAAGAATGAACCCTAACATTCTGCATTCAAAACTTAAGTGTAAAATGTATTTCTGTGACATAGCATTTCCTCCTGCATATGTCAAACCAGAGGATCATAATGGTCCCTTCTGCGCGTAAAATCTATGCTCGCTCACACTCTCACATAAACCAGGCAAATTAAAAACAACAAAAACCTTATGAACTGCTCAAGCTCTTTCTCCTGAAGCAAAAGAAAGGTATAGGAGAGATTTGTTGTTTCTATTTTTAAACACTGGAGGTGTCCAGATACTATGGTGATGGAGGCCAAATATGTAACTAGATAGGTAGATACTACCAATGGCCCCTGTACATATCCATGTCAGTTCTAGCACCATAATATTTTTTTTTTGTCTGTCAAGTAACTAACATAGAGAAACATGCATGAGAAGCAAGGAAAATAACCCAGTTTCTGTGGCTATTAGTAACTGGTTGGAGTGGATTGACAGTTCTCTCGTCACTGTGTCAGTTCATGTAAACGTTCATTTTTAGTATTCATGCTGAGTGAAAGATGTAGTGACTTCAGCACAGATGCACTATGTTATAAACAATTTTAAAAATATTACAAATCAAAACCCAAAATATTTTATAGAGTTTTCTCCCAAACTCTATTAAAACTGCCTTTGCTTAAACTCCCCTCCCCTCTCCCTAAGCCCATTAGATATCTTTCAGTGTGAAATCTGTACAACGATCCAGCTCGGGTTGGCATCTTCATACAGGTATGCTTCATTAGCCTTCTGAAGTGCTCAAGTGGCTGTGCCATGGAAACTTGTGACCGTTTTGAAACGCTGGGCAAATCTCCCTTTCCGTCATCTGGAAGGGAAACTTAAAGATCAAAAGTGCTGTGGACTTCAGGTTACAGCAAATGTCATGAAGAGTCAGATCATGAGTACTTAGCCTATAACGAAGGGGCTCCCTTGCTCCATTGGAGAGGGGGCAATTTTTCTGGAAACCAGCTGTTCATTGCAAGGCTTTTCTCTAGTAGCTTTTTATAACCCAGTTTTCCCCTTACTGCTAGGAGTTCAGTTGCCACCAATATAATTCTTTCCCCATTGTTACTTTCTGGCAGTGCTGTTACTATCCTTGCTGTGTATCCTTCTCAATGAGAGAAACCCTTTTTTTCTGTATTCTTTGTTCCTCTTTCCAGTTCTGTCTCCCCCAGCTATATAGACAGGGTGAGGATGGTTCAGTGGTTAATGAACTAGCCTGGAATTCAGGTGATGTGGGTTCAGTTCCCTGCCACAGTTCAGTTCAGTGCCACAGACTTCCTGTGTGACCTTGGGCAAGTCACTTTGTGTTTGCGCAGCAGCTGGCAGGTATGATTCCCAGCATGGAGCTAGTGTGCTAAAAATAGCAGTTTGGCTGAGGTGGTACAGGCAGCAGCTCTGGCTGGCTGCCTGAGTACAATCTTACCCAGGCAGTTGGGCTTACCCAAGCCACTATGGTGGCACTGCTATTCTAGGCAGGAGAACTAGTGCATGTATGTCTGCCCAGGCTGGGAATCACACCTGTCAGCTGCTTTGTAGACATACCCTTAGACTCCCTATGTGAGACTTCCTATAATAGTTCCTTCTTCATAGGACCATTGTGAGCATAAGCTCATTAAGAGAGTGAGATGCTCAGATGCTGTGGTAATGAGGGTCAGATAAATACCTAAGATAGATAGCTATTGAAGCCAAAAGGTCTTGTTGCTCACTGAATAACGTGTACTGTTACACAGTGACATCATATATTGTATATTACATAGAAAAAGTTTAGAGGCTTTTTTTGGTAAAGACTTTAAATGGGTTGATAGAAACTGATAGTAAAATAGGTGGATGAACTTTTTAAAATCATGTGGGAAAATGGAGTCTTTTAGAGATATGTTAAGTATGCATTTTAAATAGACTAATTGAGCATGTTTAAAACATTCTTCTCATGAATGGTACCTTAGAACATATACAACATGAATTAGAAAAATGAACATGGGATGTAGATCTAGCCTTGCTGGTTAAAAATTAATTACATCTCTGTTAGGTTTCAAAGATCATTTGTAAATTTTTCATCCATTAACAATTATTTAAACCCATAGATTTCTAAAAACCACAGGAATGGTAGTAAGAATATCTAAGAGTGGAGTGTGTGGTCAGAGGTATCTTGCCAAGTAATCTTTCTAAGATTTGATGAAGTAAACACTGTCAAGCTGTGTTTTATTTTGTTTTCTTTTAAAATAAAGTAGCCCATATTAATTTTGATTAACTATTAGTCCATGCTCTGTCTTTTAGTATATTGACTGCTTTAACAGACTTGCGGGTCTTCGTGAGACAATTCTGAGCTTAAGTGTTCAAAGCAAAGTTTGCAGCAGACACACTGTTGTTACGGTTTATATTGATTATCAGTCCAAAAATACTTGCTTAACAATATAAGAAAATACAGGCTACACAGCAATGAAACAGCCCCTCAGCCCGAGCCCCACGAGCCTGAGTTAGCTGGCATGGGCCATCTGCAGGTGTCCAGTTGCTATGTGAACATATCCTTAGTTTTTGTTCTTATTTCTAGTTATGGAACATTTTAATTTCTCCGAATTCTGACATAATTGTTTGATTTTGTATTATATATGAATATTGATATCAGGTCTGTCTGTTAACTCAGATTTAAGTGACCCTCCTCTCCTTTATTCTGGCACATCATATTTTAAGATCTCTTGCCATCATACCAACAAAGTTGCCTTGAGAAAGGTTCTTTAACAAGTTATTTTTGGTAAGCTGCTTGTTACATAATACTTTATTCCTCTCAGTTGCCGTTTTCCTGAAGTGTTTGTTGTGCACAGCTACTCTTCCCATACCTAATTACACAAAGGTATCATAAATAGCAAACCAACAGGTATAAAGAGACTTGTACATAAAACAGATCAAAGCAAACAGACCATGTAGTCCTTTGGAAATCTTGGCTACCCACTTTTGTAAATAAAAGTGCTTCTAAAGCAGAAAGTATTCAACTACTGTATTTATATAGCCCTTGATTGACAGTTCAGTTATTAACCTCATAAAACACAGGCAATGTAAACTGGTAAGAATGTTTATTCTAGCACTTCTATCTGAAGGAAAATGAAAACTAAGATATAATGGCTTGGTCTCTATTTCTTTTAAGTATTTATTTTAGAACTATGCAGTATAAAAGAATGTTTTCTCAAGTCAGTGAACTTAAGCTATTTTGCTTACTGTTCTGGAATTTAAGTATGTTGTTATAATTCCTTAGAAAACAAACCTAACATTTACTAAAGCTATAAATTCCACTGATGCATAGTGATTCTTCCATCCCTCTTCAAAAATTCCCCCTTCTGCCAATGTAGTAAATAAATCTAAGTTGTTCTTGCTAACTACATGATGATGTAATACAAAGGCTGGCACCCATTGCTCTAACTGAAGAGGTGTCCTAGAATTAAATTACTTACTGTAATAAATCTGTGAATGACAAAGATGAGATAATCCTTTTACATCCTTGTATAGTTACACAGGGCTTTTTATTAGCTAGTACATTATAACATTTATTTTAATTAATGACAAGGATATGCACAACATTGTTGATTACTTTTTCCTTTTTTCCCCCCTAAAAAGGTCAGTTATGTGGTCAGGATGTCTTCTTGTGAGTACTAACATTCTCTTTAGGCAGGTAGCAGTTTTCAACCTTGAAAGCGAATACAGTGAGCTCTCTAGAGACAGTGTTAAAGTAACTGAAATGGCATTCTCTGGCTGGGTCTAACAGACGAGTGTACTGATTGTCGTAGAGCAAGATTATCTAGAGAAGAACTCATAAAAATATTACTTCCTATCCATTGCTAACTGGATCTTTCCGGCAGGACTGTCCAATGTCCATTGCTATCTACTTAAATTTCTCACCCTTAGAATGCTACCTGGTCTGGTCAGTCTTTCTCTCTCACAAGTGCATCCTCTTGCCTGCATTAGCTGTAATACTTTCAAATGGTAAATTTTGTTTGACATCTGATGGACATTTTAAAGAGGAACATAAATTCATGCCAAGAAGATTGCTTCATACTGAAATAAAGACTACATTGCTTGTTTTTAGGAAAAGTTAGTAAATTCCAACTCGATCATCTTTCTTAGCTGGAGCCTATTGATTACTGAAGCTCTAATATATGATAGAGGCCTACAGATACAGTAGGAAATAACAAGAGTTCTTTTTGAAAATGGATGTTTTCAGTACTGTCATTTTAAGCTGTAGCATTTATTTTGACTGAACTCCGCTTTTTTTTAGCTTCCTGGGACCAGATTTTTCTTGAATCCTTAGCAGCTCCCAGCCTGAGGTGATTAAAGAAATAGCAACATTTATTGTGTTGGTGTGGAATACAGCTAAGAAAACCCTACACAAACCATCCGTCTTCTAACCTACCCTTAAAAGAAACATTTTAATGTATTAATAAACAATGTATTTAATTGTTTGATAACTAACTACCTTACAAAAAGTAATGTACTGATTCAGCGAGTAATTTCTAAAGGAAGAGAACTGTAAAAGTGGTTTAGCCATTATATTCAATGTAAATCTCATAAGCAATATAAGCAGTGATTTTATTTTTTTTTAAACTGTAGTGGAACCATTTGCAGAGTCAACTTGAGAAATGGGTGGCAGAATCTGTCACACAAATATGTCTGATTCAGATGCCTCTGAGAGTCATAGAACTTCCCATGATTAATTTTATGACATATCCTTAACTCTACCCTGTAGTCCGAAGAAAAATATAAAAAAAAGTGTATATGAAATAGTTCCTTCTAATCAGGGACCACAAACACTGTCATGCCTTAATCAAAATCATGTGGTTTTTGCAGTATGTCACTTTGGGGCAGAGTTCAGGTTGTAAGGTTGCCCTAACTGCATTTCCATACTTCTTCATGTCTTTGAATTTCTTTTAAGGTTAATCTTAACTCTGAATTTCATGGGTTTATGCTATTTGGTTTTGTAGGGCTGTCAATTTATCGCCGTTAACTCAAAACAAATTCACTCGATTAAAAAATTGATCATGATTAATTGCAGTTTTAATCACACTGTAAAACAATAATAGAATACCAACTGAAATGTCTTATAAATATTTTGGTGTTTTTCTACATTTTCAAGTATATTGATTTCAATTACAACACAGCATACAAACTGAACAGTGCCCATTTTATATTATTTTTGATTACAAATATTTGCATTATAAAAAAGATAAACAAAAGAAATAGTGTTTTTCAATTCACCTTTCATACAAGTACTGTAGCACAATCTCTTTATCGTGAAAGTACAATTTACAAATGTATATTTTTTTGTACGTAACTGCACTCAAAAACGAAACAATGTAAAACTTTGGAGCCTACAAGTTCACTCAGTCCTACTTCTTGTTCAGCCAATTGCTAAGACAAACAAGTTTGTTTACATTTATGGGCCATAATGTTGCCTGCTTCTTGTTCACAATGTCACCTGAAAGTGAGAACAGGCACTCGCATGGCACTGTTGTAGCTGACGGCGCAAGGTATTTACATGCCAGATATGCTAAACATTTGTATGCCCCTTTATGCTTTGGCCACCATTCCAGAGAACATGCTTCCATGCTGATGATGCTCGTTAAAAAATAATGCATTAATTAAATTTGTGACTAAATTCCTTGGAGGAGAATTGTATGTCTTCTGCTCTGTGGTTTTACCTGCATTCTGTCATCTATTTCATGTTATGGCAGTCTCAGATGATAACCCAGCACATGTTGTTCGATTTAACAACACTTCCACTGCAGATTTGACAAAACGCAAAGAAGGTACCAATGTGAGATTTCTAAAGATAGCTATAGCACTTGACCTAATGTTTAAGAATCTGAAGTGCCTTCCAAAATCTGAGAGGGGCAAGGCGTGGAACATGCTGTCAGAAGTCTTAAAAGAGCAACACTCCCATGCAGAAACTGCAGAACCCAAACCACTAAAAAAGAAAATCAACTTAGACGATGAAAATGAATGTGCGTCAGTGTGCACTGCTTTGGATTGTTATCGAGCAGAACTCGTCAGCAGCATGGACGCATGTCGCCTGGAATGGTGGGACACTAAGGAGAGAGAACTGTTAAGAAAACCTAATGAGTAGGTAGGTCATGTGATTGCAGCACTCTACAGCATTTGAACACTAAGGAGGTCCTTATCTGGGAAACTATACAAAAAAGAAACATTAGACTAAGCTAATCTGTAGAGGCAGAAGCATGAGTTGTTATTTCAGATCATTTTGGTATCGATAATAGCTGTGGTCTGGAAATGTTTTGTAAGCCAGAGAATGATGGCCTTATCGCAGATGGTGATGCGGTGGAGAAAAAAATGAAAGCTGAGTCAGAACGCACACTCATATCCTTGACCATATCTGCTATATTATTGAGGTTTGGCTTGGTCAGTCACTTTGCTCTATTGTGATTCTTGCTGACATGTCACAAGCATTATTAACTGAGTTTCAACAGGTATTTATGCCTTTGAGCATCATGTACCTGATAAACTGATCCATTGTTTACAGTAGGGTTAGCATTGGGTTTTGCACTAGATCAATCAGCTGCGCACATTTTAACTGCAAATGTAGACCAGGACAAACTATGCTCTGTATTAGTTCAGAAAGCTGTGGTTAATACTTGCTCCAGGCATGAATTAACAGTGGTTTCTGAAATGTTGCTGAACACAGTTTGTCCTAATGCACTCTTGCAGTTAAACCATGTGTGCTTGAACTGGTGCTGAACTCATTGCTAACCCTTGTTATCACAGATCCATCAGCCCTCTGATCTCTGATGTGCTGTGGGTCACAAAGAGCTTATCAGAGCTGGGCTTTGCAGACATAGGGGTGCACATGCCCTCCATGAGGATCACTGAAACCTACCCAGCCCCCTGCACAGTGGAACATTATTGGTACTGCTGCAAGAGGGGTCTTAATTACCTAGAGCAAGAGATTGGATTTGTTCCAAATAGAAGTGTGAACTAATTTCAGTGGCTGTTAATTCTTTGAAGCCCCTTTGTCGTTCTGTGTCTTAATTTTATCTTGCAAAACTATAGTGGCTGCCCTTAAAACCTTTCCAATTTTACCTTTGCAATTCGGTAACATTATGGTGACAGTACTTAAGCTTCCCATTAATTAGTTTAGGAAACACTGCACAGACTGATGGCTCATGTTATTTAGTTGTCTCAGGCAACAGAAAAGTTTTTAAGGGTGACTACTATGTCTGGAACTTCTGGGAGGTTTCATCCACTCCAAACCTTGTGTGCATTCCAGACTGGTTACAAGTAGGATACTTTTGGCTAGTGACCTAGTGGATGATATGAATATTGAGGTTTGCACTTGATCTGTGGCCTGGTATGTAGTATAGAAATTATATGTTGCTGACAAGCGTGTCAACAACAGGTTCAGCCCCAGTAGAGGAGCACAAGATTTAAATGCAAATACAGATCAGGACATACCATGTTCAGCATCATTTCACAAATACATGGTTAAGGCTTGTTTCTGTGTTGGGATGGAGATGGATGATCTACTCCGTCTGTTTTAGTGATGTCTGTGATTCTGTATAGCGTAGAAAAAGTCGTGTATTTGGGGGTTGGGAGGACCTATCTGGTGAGAGATTTGGGAGAGAACGAAGAACAAAAAGTAAACAAGTCAACAAAAAAAATATTCTGAATAGTGGAATATTCTGTCCACTAAGCATGTGTGTGTTTTGTATGCTTGCTTTCATAATTTGCTAAAAGCAAAAGAGGCAAGTATATCAAGCTAGATTTGAAAACTTGTGTCCCTTCCATATGGCTATTTATATTTTCAGGTCCAAATTCAGCCTTGGCTTAAAATGCTTTCTGCAATAATTGTGTCTGCTGAGGCGAGGGCTGAATTTGGTTTCCAGTCTGTCTGTTTTATCTTTCCTCTGTGATATGCTAGATAATTCTTCAGGGTCCATTAATTTCAGTACAGTCATTGCCACAATAAGAGTAGATATTATTCTTGGCAGGAAAATATTAAAAAGAGGCCTCCACGAACTCATGAAAACTATGCCCTTTAATAAAAGCCTCTGTAAATGTCTCTTGGTTTTTGCTTTTTCCCTGTATATATTCTTTTATTCTCGTCTCTTCTTTTTTTCCTACTTTTGTTATATCCTTTATCTCCATCCCAATTTTGGTATTTGTGAGTGCCTATCAGCTGTCCAGGATTTTTCTTGTTGATATTTATGATTTAGAATGAGTATTAGAGCAGCCTTAAACCTCTTTTGCTGTGTTTTTTTTTTACTTTAGACTCACAATATGAGCAGATGATTCACAAATGTACTTTATAGTGTCAGTTATTAAAGCAGGATAGAAGGCTATGGAGCCTTTAATTTTTCTGAAAAATATGAAATCAGAGATATTATAGAAGGAGATAATCTGTGACACATGTCACGGTAAAATGCGGTATACACACAATGTATACACACATTGCTGTACTTACAAATTAAACTGATCCTCCACAGTATGTTCCAAGAATATACTGCAGCAGCATTTAGCAAAGAGTACCACAGCATCCAAGCTCTTTAGTTTATTTTTTATAAACAAATCTGTTAAACAATTTTAAATCCACAGATAGCATACAAACACAGTAATACAACAAAGACAACTACATGTACAAATACAGGTCTTGACCTACACATGAGATCACAGCACTTAATCAGAATTGATAAATACATGAAAGGAATAACTCTTGAGATATCATGTTGGCCTAGGAGGCACTCATGAGAGAAGTAGAATGAAAAAGATGGTGGAGGGGAACCAGCTGACCTGTGGTCATGCTATTGTCTAGTAGAAAACTGGAATCTATCTATAGATAGAATTTTAAGTCTGTTACATTATAAAATATTTTATCTATTTTGATTGAGAAAGTACAGTAATATTGAACAATCTTATCAGAGGAGTGGAAAGGAGATTAATAAGAATGAGGCCATTCCCTTGCTGTGAAGATTCTATTAGCAAACAAATAAAGCCATACAATCAAGTACAAATACATAGAGAAGTTACTGACCATCAAAAGTACAATAAAAGCTCCTTATGTTAGCTTTGTGTGGGAGAGGCAAACTACTTTTCCCATTCCTCCTTTTTTAAAAGAAACTTTAGTCATCCACATAGCAAATTGCTCTTTAGCTGCAGCTAAAATAGACTTTTCTAGAAGTTTATGTTGCTGGGTTTTATAGATCTACATCTGCCTTCAATTATGAATTTTAGCTGTAATAGTACAATGAAGGAAGGAAGTTATAACACTACATGTACATCTCCACTCTTTGCCTTCAAAGTAACTTCCGTTTCATAAGAACTCACTACATTTTACTAGAACAATTTTCTAGCTAGCATCATAAACCTTGTCCTTCAGTTTAATGAACTGTAGCGCAGATTCACACAGAGAGAAAAGATTGGAAAGAGTAAATTTAGATGAACGGGACAGATGAAATGATTATGAGTGGCAGGTGCAATATGACCTAAAGTTAGAATGAAGGGCAGAATACTTCAGTTAAGAGTTGTAGTGGTGGTGTGTTTTGTTAGTACTTTTCTTTAGGGGGAAACATAAGTAGAAGGGGAAACTGTCCCTGATTTACTTCCACAACTCAAAAAAATTAGTACTCTTTTTCCTCCCATAACATCTCTGGATCCTGGTAAATCTTTCTTCTGAGGAGTGCTGAAATGAATTGTTCCCAGACTCTATTAACACTTCAGTGTAAATTAGCCTGAATGAGGTGCCTCCATTCACTGCAAGAATTCTAGAGAAAAAGGATTGTGCTCTAGACCACCAACTGTCAGATATAGAGAATTGGTGAACTGTGTTTAGTTTTTGTCACTGTTAAACTGTAAGATCTGTAGGGCAGAGACCCGCTCTTCTGTTTTATTTATTTACTTATACATCCTGAACATTTAATGGTATTATATAAATGAAGCAATTACAGGGGAAGAAATTTTTCAGAGTAGCAGCCATGTTAGTCTGTATCTGCAAAAAGAAAAGGAGGACTTGTGGCACCTTAGAGACTAACAAATTTATTAGAGCATAAGCTTTTGTGAGCTACAGCTCACTTCATTGGAGGCATGCAGTGGAAAATACAGTAGGACAATTTTATATACAGAGAGAACATGAAACAATGGGTGTTATCATACACACTATAAGGAGAGTGATCAGTTAAGGTGAGCTATTACCAGCGGGGGGAGGGTTTTTTTTCCTCGATGCAGAAGCTTATCCCCTGCAGGGACCTCAACCTTGTCATCTACTTCCTCACTAGGGCGTCCTTTGAACCCCTGGAAACCTGCTCTCTTGCTCACTTCTCTGTGAAGGTGATTTTCTTTATCAGTGAACTGGTGGAAATGATGGTGGAACTGCCCTTTACGATCTTCCACCACGACCAGGTCTCCCTACGCCTTCACCCCAAATTTCTTCCCAAAGTGGTCTCCCTGTTCCACCTCAACCAGTGCATACACTTACCCACCTTCTAACCTAACGGTTCTCAAACTTTGGGTCGGGACCCCAAAGTGGGTCACGACCCCTTTTGAATGAGGTTGCCAGGGCTAGCTTAGACTTGCTGGGGCCTGGGGCTGAAGCCTGAGCCCCAAAGCCCAAGGGCTTCAGCCCTGGGTGGCCAGGCTCAGGTTGCAGGCCCCCTGCCTGGGGATGAAGCCCTGGAGCTTCAGCTTTGCCCCCCTGCTTAGAGCGGTGGGGCTCAGGCTTTGGTCCCCCCACCCAGGGCAATGAGGTATAGGTGGGTTCAGGCTTTGATCCCCCTCCTGGGGTTGTGAAGTAATTTTTGTTGTCAGAAGGAGGTCGCGGTACAATGAAGTTAGAGAACCCCTGCCCTAAACTGCACGCCTTCTCCAGGGAGCGCATGCTACACTCCCTCAATGTCTGCCAAGTGCTAGCCTTTTACCTCCAGCGCACACGTGACTTTCACATCTCCCCACATCTCTTCCTCGCCATCACTGACTGCTTTGAGGATGTGCTTTCACCTCGCAATGTCTCTTCCACTGGATTTCCCACTGGATTGAGGACTGTTACCCTCTCTCTGGTGTTCCCCTCCCCCCCCACGGGCTCATGCCACCAGATCAGCTTTCCTTGCAGACATTCCATGGCAAGATATTTTCCGGGCAGCCACTTGGTCCTTCATCCATACCTTTCCTACTCACTATGCCCCTGCTGCGGCGGTGGATGCAGCTCTCGGCCACACCATCCTTTAGACTGTGACTCCTGGAGAGCCCTTGCACCTGCCACCACACTTGAGTTCTGCTTGCTACTCTCCCTCATTTGGAATCCACATAGGGACCATCGCTCAAAGAAGAAGAGAAGGTTACTTACTGTAACTGGATGTTCTTCAAGATGTGTGGTCCCTATCTGGATTCCAATCTTACCCTGCATCACCACCTCTGCTCTGGGCTCTGCAACTGCCTGATAAGAGGGAACTAGAGTGGCATCAACCCACATGGTGTCTTAAAGCCTCGGATGCACCACACAGTCAATGCACAGCGCATGTGTGGGTCAGCGGACACTACTATGATCAGTTCTGGCTCCAGTGCATGGCGTGCATGTGCACCCACATTTGGAATCCAGATAGGAACCACATATCTTGAAGAACCTCCAGTTACGGTAAAAAGAAAAGGAGTACTTGTGGCACCTTAGAAACTAACCAATTTATTTGAGCATCAAGTGAGCTGTAGCTCACGAAAGCTCATGCTCAAATAAATTGGTTAGTCTCTAAGGTGCCACAAGTCCTCCTTTTCTTTTTGCGAATACAGACTAACACGGCTGTTACTCTGAAACCTGCAGTTATGGTAAGTAACTCTCTCTTCTACTTGCACAGCCTCATCTTTGTACAATTCCCTTTTGTTCACAACATCTCCACTAGTGTGGTGTACTGTGTTGTTTCCTCTATGCACTGGAGCGGGAGGCAGCCAAAGTTGTTGCTTAGCAACTAGTCCTCTTAGGGTGTGTCTACATTGGAGCTGGAGGTGTAATTTCCACTTAGAGCAGATATGGCTACCTATCTCTCAAGCTACTTTGCTAAAAAGAGAAGTGTTGCCTTGACATGAGCAGCAGGAGGATTTAGTCACCAGAGTTCAATGCTGTCTGAAACGCTAGGCACATGCTCAGGCAGCTAGCTCCTCCTGCTGCTGCAGCTACGTTTCTAAGTCCAAATTAGCTCGGGTATATCTACCAGAGGTAGAAATTACAACTCCAGCTGTAGTGAAAATATACTTCCTCTCACTGTTTTTAGACATGTTTTCTGCAAATACCTGACAAGTAGGAAGTAGGTTTTGAGTAGATTCCTTTCCTCCCCTCATACAAGATCCGGGCAGCAAACTGAGAGACAGGTTATGTGACTTGCCCAATTCAGTGGCAATTATCTTTTGATTTTTTTTTTATCCTCTGAATATCAAGAAACTGCATAAAATTTACATACACTGTATACTGAGCACTTTAAGTTTAATGTTCTAGGAACTTTCACTCTTAGTGCTTAATTTTGAGTTCATATTTGGTCAGTGAATTATTTTGTATGTTAAAATGGGCCTATAGTGACATGAACAAACTCTTGACTTAACTAGCTGCTTGTAAATTTTTTCTTTTGAAGGTGCTCAGCACCCAAAATGCCCCTTGAGGTCAATGAGAGCTGCAGGTAAAATCAAGACACTTCTTGCGGGTACCTAAAACAGATGCAGTTACCGTGATAATGCCAGTCACTATTGGGTGATGCTACATGTTTAGAGCCCCAGGGCTCCTACTTTTTTTTTTTTTAAAAAAAAGAATTACAAGTGTTCTTAAAAACAAGAACAAACAAAAAAACCCAGCAAAACTTTGAATATTTATGCCCCTTATTCATAAAAAATTATCTGTTTCACTTAAGTATTTTCAAGACTTCTGTCCTCTGCAGACACATTTGCAAACTATATTTTTATAGGGTTATAAATCCTTCTGGATATGAAGAAGGCACAGAGTTAAGAACTCTTATAAATTGCTGTCAGTTTAGTATTTCATCCTAGTTCAAGAACATTTACATCATTCTTTTTATGCAGTCGTCAGAAATCTAGAGAAGACATTTAATAGTTTTAATAGAATGTAGATACTGCATTTGAAGGTGTTTCCCATTAGATGTTTCAGGGGTTAACCCTTGATAACAGTAACCATACTACCCTCTCTTAGTAAAAAATTCCACTTTTTCTCAGAGAAAAATTATTTTTTATTTTTGAGAATAAATAGAATTTTTCACACACTAGAAGCATGGCCATCCTGGTAACATCTGCTTGGGAATTCTGTCTATTATTCCTTGGTGCCTGAATTTTGGTATATTATAATGAAAATGCAACACGTTGTAAAAACTCTTACAGTACCACTATAATGTAAACAAGCCTCCAGGAACTGGTTACAGTGGTTTCAGTTTGTATTTGCTTGGTTTTCTAGCCATACCTCCAGTTTCTGATCATTCCAGATAATGTAATGCATGGCTGAAATAATACTTCAGAATCATCTTCTGTTTCCAAGAAGTCAGTTTTCAGAGAGAGATTTTTATTTGAGGGGGCAAAGGGAGGAAAATAAGAGTAGATTTGATGTTAAGACCTCTCTTGTTGACATTTTTGTTTCAAAATGTCAAACTTGCTATAAATATTCTCAAATGGATTCTATAATATGTTTATCTCCTCTGCAAGGAATTCAAAGTCCCTGAATTTGTACTGATGTACATCTACAGTGTGATAGGTTAGATCAGGGGTTCCTAAACTGGGTGTCATGACACCTCACGGGGTCGCATGGTTATTACATGGGGGGTCGCGAGCTGTCAGCCTCCACACCCAACCCCGCTTCGCTTCCAGCATTTATAATAGTGCTAAATATATTTTAAAAGTATTTTTAATTTATAAGGGGGGTCTCACTCAGAGGCTCACCAATATAAAAGTTTGAGAACCTCTGGTTTAAATGCTATTAAAATGGGGCGGCGGGGGGGTTTCTCTATAGATTTTAATTTATGTGGGCTGACTGGAGTTTAATCCAATTTATCTATTCTTTAATCCCAGACTGTTTTTTCCTACTGTTCCTTTTTTTTTTTAGTTTGTGTTTATAGGTATTAACATTTCTTTGGTTTTAGGGATTGCGTGCTTGTTATGAATCCATAAGAAGAGGGTATTAGTTCATTAGTTACTCCAAATCACCTTTTAAACCTATGCCCAAGGACTATATATGCCACAGCAAATTTGACCCAAATACTGCAGTTAGAGCAGCTAGATTCTGGGCATATCACTGTAGTAGTTTGGTATCGGGGGTAACCGTGTTAATCTGTATCCACAAAAAGAACAGGGAGTCCGGTGGCACCTTAAAGACTAACAGATTTATTTGGGCATAAACTTTCGTGGGTAAAAATCCCACTTCTTCAGATGCAAACTTTCACTCCATGCATCAAAAGAAGTGGGTTTTTTACCCACTCCATGCATCTGAAGAAGTGGGTTTTTTACCCATGAAAGCTTATGCCCAAATAAACCTGTTAGTGTTTAAGGTGCCATCGGACTCCTTGTTGTTTTTGTAGTAGTTTGGAGATTCTACATGGTATCTTCATAGTGGATTAAATTTTATTGATTTAAGAAAGGAAAAAGAATGATGTAATATGTCCCTTGCGTGTTTAATTTTATGTTAAATATTATGTGTTTTGCACGGCCCCTGTGTTTTAAAATGCCACTGTCTTGCACAGTTTGTCTAGAAAATATGTAACCGTGCTATTGAAATTGGAAGTTTTGGCAGCTTGGTAACGGGACATTTGGCGCTTTTGGCAACTGGGAAGCAGTTTGGGATTGTAGGATAAGCAATTAGTTGTATGTTTCTGCTAAAATAATTAGCAAAATAGTTAATGTTGACATTTGAATTATCATTCTTTCAGTTTACACTTGGTTCACATGTAGAAGATTTTCTTCACAACCATAAAGGCTAGAAGCTCAATTTTTAAAAAATGAAATCTTTGGAGCAAAATTCTGTGGCAAATCCCCTGCATATGCCTATAGTTATAAATAGTTCAGGATTTTGGTATAGTTTTTATGTGCCTACTGAAATTTTCCTGAACCTTTGCGTTTGAAAGTTTGTTTCCATCTAGTGATCATTTTTACTGTGTTTACTCTGTGGCCTGTGACTAAGGCATGTTTTGTTAGCTGGGCACTGGATGAAGCTTTGCTGATGTTTGCCATGTGGTGATTTTACTCTTGTATGGTGTTTTTTTGCTTATTTTCACTAACATTCGTTTTTGCAATTCCTCCCTGTGATTTTGTAGATGCTAGCATGAATCTTTACAGTGAAGCTTTGCTAATGTGTGTTGACTTTTTTTTTCAGTAGATCATGTGGTAAACATGCTTTACAATTCTGCTGGTTAATTGTTTAAAAGAATTCAGAACTCCTTTTACCTGTCTAATGTATATTCTAATTAGGCTCTTTCCTACTATGAGATTTGAAATACAGTTTTTGCTACAGAGGTGCTAACACAGTTTCCTGGCCAGGGTAGACAGTGTCTGTGTTTATAACATGGTTTAAAAAGCTGTGTCAAAGCTTATGTTTAGTTTGATTTTATTTACTGCCATAACTTGAACTTTGCTGCTTTATTAAATCTGGTCAGTGGGTGAGCTTTGCTGATCATTGGTATAAACTGTATTTTATTTAATTTGTTGTGTGCTGGAAATCTGTTTTGAATCCCGTTGTTATGCAGGCTTATAAGGGTGCATCTACACTGGCAAAAATGGGACCTGGAATTTACCACCAGTGTCCAATGGTGCAGCTTTCAGTTTTATTGGTAATAGCTAAGGCTGCGATTTAGTCACTAAGGTCACGGAAGTCACGGATTCAGTGACTTCCAAAGATCTCTATGACTTGAGTCAGCTCCCTCAGGGAGCAGCTGGGTCCCCCTCTGCCTGTGGAGGCAGGGAGCTGTGGGGTACCCCCACAACCCCAGGTGAAGGGAGCCAGCAGTGGCAGGTTGACCCCCTGCAGCTCTCGGCCACCGCGGATGGCAGCAGAGACCCCTGCCACTCCCAGCTGCCCTGCGTGGCAGGGGGGACCCCCACTGCTCATGTCCACTGCAAGCTGCAGGGGTAACCCTGTCTCTGCGGGCGGCAGGGGGGACTCCTGGAGCTCCTGGCCACCGTGGACAGCGGGGGGGACCCCTGCAGCTCGGAACTGCCAGCAGAGGGGGACCCTGGAGGTTTGAGCCCCCACAGGTGGTGGGTGCTCCTGAAGCTCCCAGCTTCCCTGCAGCTGCCCAGTTTCCTCATTTTGTCAAGGATATTTTTAGTAAAAGTCAGGGACAGGTCATGGACTTCCGTGAATTTTTCATTGTTGCCCGTGACCTATCTAAAATATCTGTGACAAAATCTTAGCCTTAGTAATAGCATATGGTAGAAACTGTATTTTAGACAGGGTTGAAGTGGGCTTGGGCATTTTACGACCATGTCTTATAACCATGTTGTGAGCTACTACTTTGGGTTACACTCAGGTATTAATAAAAAAATGAACGCTTGTTGGCTAATTAAACATTTTGAGAAGAACAGGTTGTTATAGAACACTAACTATCATTCTTTTTTGCCCCTTTTGCAGAATGACAGGGAGGGAGTTTTTCTCTCGGTTTCCAGCCCTTTATCCTTTCCTTCTCCAACAACTGGAAGTTGCAGCCAGGACTATGGACAGGTAAGAAGATAAGCATGTGGAATTCTACTGAATATAGTGCAGTTTAAGGGTGATCACTTTAGATAAGCTATTACCAGTAGGAGAATGGGGTGGGGGGAGAGAAAACCTTTTGTAGTGGTAAACACCCATTTTTTCATGCTTTGTGTGTATAAAAAGATCTTCTATACTTTCCACAGTGTGCATCCGATGAAGTGAGCTGTAGCTCACGAAAGCTTATGCTCAAATAAATTGGTTAGTCTCTAAGGTGCCACAAGTACTCCTTTTCTTTTTGAAATAAAAACGTTTACCAACCTGAAGATTCTGCATGTTCAGATGTGTTCCTTTTATCATCTTCAAGCAGCTTCTTCCTGAGAAGGAACACTTCTCATGATGTTTCATTCGGGCAACCAGGCCTTGCATTTCTTTGTTGCACTGTTTGCATTTTGCGCTCATGCCTGTCTTAACCACAGGTAGAGGAACTTCATTAAAATATTCACGAACTAGGTCTCTTTTACAGCCTGCTGCCATTATAGGTTTTCAGTTCTAGTGAGAGAATGGTATGGTAGATCTCAGATCAATGAAGGCTACACTCAGAAAGACCTCAAGACTTCTGGAATGTGCTGCTCAAACAGTTTCACTTTTGTTTCTACTGCCTGTCCCTCCCTTCTCACATTTATCTTCAGACTTCTTCTCCTTTTCCAGATCTATTTTGCCCCCAACAATCTTCTATTAATCGAACATTTTGAAACTTTGCACTTTTAGAGAGAGGTAAGGGATTGACTCTGTGTACACAAATTTGCAGAGGGACAATAGGGTTGAGGTCTGTTATTTCTCACCTCTGTATACTATTTATTTATTTAAAAACATTTTTGTTGTTAACAAGCATGTTATCTCTTGAGACACAAAAATCCCCAGTTTGAGAACTGCAAAACTAAGCATCTCTGATGGTATCTTCTGGACTGAGCACTGCGTCCCATTGGATAGATAGAAAGATTAACCTAAATAATCTATACAGAAGCCTGTGGAACCCCATAAGATTGGGTCCCTAATCCATGAACTATTGGAACTCATTTACAAAACTTTTCTTAAACATTACATGAATATATTGTCTCATACTATAGAATTAGAATTTATAATCCCTATTTCATGATGAGATATCTTTGAGCTATAGTGTATCTTAATTAAAACTATCTTTAGATCAGATTTTTTTTTTGATGAAAATGCTTTTTGAGGAAACAATTTATCTAAAAAAAATCCAATTTTTTTTTTTAAATCATTGATTTTTATCCACCCTGGATGAGGGGAATTGAGTTAGAGGTACTGTTCTTTAGATGTATTGTTAGTAAGACTTGGTCCCTTTCTCTCCCTCGGTGGTTGTTCAAGGGGCACTGTTGTAAAAGAATCGTGTGTTAGAAGGGGAAAAGTTTAGAGGGATAATCAGGCAGGGCTAGAAGCAGATGGGGCCAGTTCAGGAGAAGGTCATTGCGTTATTCCTGACTGCAAGAATGAGGGATGGTATTTATATCCCATGCATGCCTGTAGATGCCCTCTTTACTAGGATTGGCTGGCTGCACTTACACGTCCACCTATGAACCTGGCAAAAGGACTGAGGGAACGAAGCTGTTTTCCAAAACGACAGATGGGTCTCACCACATGTTAAAGGATTCTTGGGCAACCCTTCATTCCCTAGGGATATACATGCCAGCCTACAAGAGAAATTACAGCCCTCAGCCGCTGTTTAATTCCCTGTCATCGCAGTACATGCTTCAGTACTTGTCACAGAGATCTTAAGGGCCACAGAGAAAGAAATCAAGGTTCCCCAAGCAAAAGCAATTGGAACCACAACCGACTTTGTCTCAGCCTTCAACCTTGAAGTGGTAGTTTTGATTGGTTGGTTGAGACGCCTGTAGAACACTCTCTTTGCCACCTTGTGCTGGGAAACTCCATTCCTCCTTTCGGAGACGGTCTTACCCCATTATGCAGCACCTGGGAACCTATAACCTCTGACAAGTGGGTGTTGGAAATCATCCAGAACGGATATGCCATCCATTTCTCCTTTCTTCCCCCTCCCAAACACCCATCCCCATCCCTCTTCAGGGACCCTTCTCACAAGAGTCTGCTATGTCAAGAGGCAAACCATCTCCTCAGTGTAGGAGCTATAGAAAATGTGCTCGTACATCTCAGAGGCAAAGGATTCTACTCTCATTACTTCCAGATATAAAAGAAAAAGGAAGGTTGTAGACCCATACTGGATCTCAGAGCACTCAACAGATATGTCAAAGCGTAGAAATTCAAGATGGTCACCCTATCAGTTATCATCCCAGCATTGGAAGAAGGAGATTGGTTCTCGGCCCTCAACCTTCAAGACTCATACTTCCACATTTCTATCATAGTCAGTCACAGGTGTGCACTCAAAGTTATGCTGGGCCAAGACCAGTACAAATTACTCCCTTTGGGCCTCTCATCGGCCCTGGGGGTGTTTGGCCAAGGTTCTCTCAGTAGTAGCTGCCCACTTACGTTCTCAGAGCATAATGTTTTATCCCTACCTGGATGATTGCCTTCTCAGTGCATGGTCCTGCACAGAGGCCCAATGAGTCACTCAGACCACGTGGGACCTGTTTCTGAATATGGGCCTACAGATCAAAGAACAAAAATTGACCTTAACACCGGTTCAAAGGCTAGAATTCATAGGAGCCTACCTCAACTCCATTCAGGCAAGGGCACTCCTTCCACATCATAGATTTCCCAGTCTCTCCTTGTTGATAGAGACAGTACAATCCAGCCCCCAAATCTTGGCCAGATATTGCCTTCAGCTTCTGGGGCACATGGCCGCGGGCACATCAGTAATTGCTCAGGCTACTACACATGAGATGCCTCCAAGCATGATTTGGTTCAGTTTACAGGATGAACAGAGACAACACAGGCAAGCTTCTATCGACGCTCACCAGGGTCAAGCAATCCTTAGACTGGTGGAAGGACCCAGTAAACGTCTGTACAGGAATCCCGTTTGCTTAGTCTTCCTCATCCCATCTCCTGACCACCAATGCATCACTCATAGGCTGGGGAGTGCATCTCAATGGTGGCACAATACAGGACAAATGATCTCTAGCAGCGCTGTGCCTTCACATCAACCTGTTTGAGCGCAGAGTGGTCAGAAATGCATGAGCTCACTTCCTCCCGCTGATCAAGGACACGCAAAGAAAGGTCATGACTAAGGCTGCGATTTGGACCTCTGTTACTTCAGCCAGCGCCTGCTGGGAGCTACAGGGTCCCCTGCTGCCTGTGGAGGCCGGGAGCTGTGGGGTACCCCTGTGGCCCCAGGAGGCAGGAACAGCAGGCGGACTCCCCGCAGCTTTCAGCCACCGCGGGCTGCATGGGGGACCGCCACCGCTGTGAGTGGCACGTGGACCCCCACAGTTCTCATCCACTGTGGGCGGCGGGGGGACCCCCAGAGCTCCCGGCCGGTGCAGCTCGGAGCTGCCAATGGAAGGGGACCCTGGAGCTTTGAGCCCCCATGGGTGGTGGGAGCCCCCAGCTGCAGCTGCCCAGGCTCCTTATTTGGTCATGAATATTTTTGGTAAAAGTCAGGGACAGGTCACAGGCTTCTGTGAATTTTTCATTATTGCCTGTGACCTGTCCATGATTTTTATTTAAAAATATCCCTGACAAAATCTTGGCCTTAGTCATGATGTACAGGCTAGCTAACCAACAGGGAGGTGCCAGAGAAGGAGCTGAGGAAGAAATGCCACGCACGCTGGCTAGCCTGATAGCAGGTGGGGAGCTGCGTGTCCATGGGTGGAACGAACTGCTATTGAAATTCTCTGATCAGCAGCACAGGGGAGCACGCACACTTACAGTGAAGCACCAATAGGGTGCATCTAAAAGAACCATCATTACTGCACCCGGTGAGTAAGTCTTCCTATCAAAGCACAGCTCCAGTGAACTTCAGTTGCAGCCATGAGTTCAGCAATTCTGTAGATGTGGCTACGGGTGTCTCATGTTGGGCACCCAAAAATGAGGAAAACACAGTTTGTGTCCAACTGTGAATATTTTGGTTTAGGTGGTTTGCCCAACATCACTTGGGAACTCTGGCACACATAGGGATAGAATCCAGTTATCCAGGGCAGCATTTAGCTGTCTTGATTATGAGAACATACCTTGTCTTGTTCACTACACACCTTCCAGCCTCTTCAACAGATGGGGCAGGGTTCTGACAGACAACAGTGCTCTTCATTACATGACCCTCATTCATCCCCTAGAGCAGGTTCCAGCCTGTGCAGAGAGAGGCATTGGTCCTCAGGAAAAAATAGAATGTGATCATGTAATTAAAGACTGTAATATTAGGCTTAGAAGGATTATTTTTACTGGTAAATGTCGGTAAACGTCAGTTTCACCGTAAACACACAAAGTGATGAAAAAAATTTCCATTGATAGTGATCAAAATGTACAGTCAGAACAGTTCTGCTTGAGAACTTCCTAGATTTTGATTTGAGGATATTTAGTTTGTATATTTTGACAAACGATGTTGATGATATGTGTTTTAGTGAGGAGAAAGGTTTAACTTTTTGAATCTCAATGTCTATTGTCATGACACACAACTGAAAATTTAAATAGATAAAAAGAGGAACAAAATGCTTTAAAAAAAACAAAACAAAACACTTGAATTTTTCCAAGCCTAATCCTAGTGCATATGCAGACAAATTAAGTTTGCATGTACAACTTTAGTTCTGGCATTTCCTAACTTTTAATTATTTGAATTTGGAACATTTAATAATGCTTTTTAATGTGTTTTTGCATATAATTTTCTAATTAAAAAAACCTGAAGAAACAGAATTTCTGTTATGTGGAACAATATTGACCTCAGCTTGGATCATGAGCTAGATTTGGACCTTTAGATCTGTACCACAGACCTCGACCATTTGAACTAACAGAGTAACTTGTAGTATTTGTAGGCTGTTATCATTTATGAAGACCAGCCACTAGAAGTAAGTCTGACACATACTTTGCCAGTGGGTTTAACAGCTATTTGCTGACAGCAGAAAAATGTAGAGACTCGGTACTCCTAGGTTCAGTTCCATGTTCTGGAGGGGAATATGTTCCACTCTGGTGGCCTTGGTCTTGCTCTCCACCCCCTGGAGCCTATTGCCTCAGCTCCTGCTTTCCTCCCCCTCTGCTCTTAGATACACACCTTCCTCCATCTGCCATGCTTCCAACGCCCACAAATCTGGTTTTTAAATTTGTAAATCCTTAAATGTATTGAAATAAACTATGCCAATACGAGCACATTACATCATTATAACGGAATCTGTACTAGTTGATTGCACCAATTTAGTTGTATCAGTTTCTACATCAGTATGATTAAATTGGTATAAAAACTGATTACACCTGCCTTAAAGCCTTTCCACTAAACAATCTAACTGGTCTTTTGCATGTAATAGCTTGGTATGTTAGTTGTTTTGCCTGTCAGATTTAATATCAAAATATGCTTTATAGTTGTCTTTAGTTTTTAACTTGGGCTATATAGACACCAGCATGGGTAACTTAATCCATCCAAAGTAAAATCTGCATGACAGCACATGCTAGTTTTCCTGCCTATCTGAAGATAGGTTTATTTTGTTCTCATGCTTTCATATTGTATTGATCGAACTTTCTCAATTTCCCAGTTCATTGGGAACTGTTACCTGTTCAGTTTCTTAAGTCATGTTAGACCAGGGGTGGCCAACCAGAGCCTGAGAAGGAGCCAGAATTTACCAGTGTACATTGCCAAAGAGCCACAGTAATATGTCGGCAGCCCCCATCAGCTCCCCTGCCACCCCCAGCACCTCCTGCCCGCCGGCAGCCCTGCCAATCAGCAGCACCTCCTCCTCCCTCCCCATGCCTCCTGCCAGCTGTTTCGCAGTTTACAGGAGGCTCTGGGATGAGGGGGGTGGAGCAAGTGTGCAGCAGGCTTTGAGAAGGGGGCAGGAAGGGGTGGAGGCCTTTGGGTAAGGGGTGGAGTGGAGGCGGGGCCTGGGGTTGAGCAGTGGAAAGTTGGCACCTGTCGCTCCAGCCCCGGAGTCAGCACCTATGCAAGGAGCTGCATATTAATTTCTGAAGAGCCGCATGCGGCTCCGGAGCCACAGGTTGGCCACCCCTGTGTTAGACAATAAGTATGTAATGTAATGCACCAGCTCTTTTGCCAACCTCTTCTGTTTCTTTCTTGGACTTCATCTTATTTTCCTAGAGTTGGTATATATAGAAAGGGATTTGATTGATTCACTGAGTTATCTGGGTGTCTCATGCATGCATTTGAAATGAAATAACTCCTATCATGTCTAGGGCCCTATATTTAAAGATTGAAAGTTTTTGTTTGTTTTTAAGAGGAATAGTAGAAGGATGTGTAATTTACTTAAATTTCTACTTTGCAACATTTACTGATATACCAGGGGCAATTATTGGTGTTAGCAGACATGTTTAAAGATAATGTCTTTAACCAGATACCTCTTTTCATTTTTCATTTAGTGAAACTGGTGAGTTGAAGCTCCATCCAAGTTTGTTTCTTTTGCTTTTGATCCTGGGCAAGCTGTATCCTTCTCCAATGGATGGCACTTATTCAGCTCTCAGCATGGCACCTTTTGTTCCTTTTATTATGAGGTGAGGTACATATTTCAAAAGAATTTTATATGCTTACTAGAAAACATTCTCTGATTATTTTTTTTCATGTGAAAAGAATCATGGGTTTTTTATAGACTTTTCAGCATAATTCAAAATGCTTTGTAAATGTGTGAGTTACCAGTTAGTTGAAATAACTCATGAAAAAAACTGTTACTTTAATAGTTTGCAGTGTTGTTATAGCCATGTTTTGTCCCAGGATATTAGAGAGACAAGGTGTATGAGGCAATATCTTTTATTGGACTAACTTCTGTTGGTGAAAGAGACAAGCTTGTGAGCTACACAGCTGAAGAAGAGCTCTGTGTAGCTCACAAGCTTGTCTTTCACCAACAGAAGTTGGTCCAATAAAAGCTATTCTCTCACACACCTGATCTTTGTTACTCTAATACTATATTAGATCAAAGTTGTTGATTACATATTAATACCTATTTTATTTTCATTGGGTTAAGAAAAAGATTAGGGTAAACAAATCTCATGCCAGTCACTGCAGGGATCAGAAACACTTTTCCCTCATGTACAGCATTGACAATTAATTGGTGAGCTGCATTGTGGGGTTTTTTAACTTTCATCTGAAGCATGATGTATGGTATGGTCACTACCAGAAACTGTACGCTAGAATTGATGGATGAACTTGATTGACTATGTTGTGATCGGGAGGGTAAATCTTATGCTGCTGAACTTTAAGAAGAATGTTTTCAACTCTTGCGGAATGGATTTAGATGTTCATTTCCCATAAAAAATGATGGGAGTTGTATATTTAATCCACTGTGCATGGTGTGGGAAACGTAATGCTAAAAAAATTAATTGCTTCCATGTGGAGAGAGAATTACGGTTTTCAAATAATTTTTTTGCTCTTGGGTAATATGGTGAAAGAAAACAGGACTGGAGGTTGGGAAAGAAATGGGAATAGTTCTTAAGTGCAGAGGAGGGCTTAAATGCTCTGCCAGCTGTGGTAAGATAGATTTTACAGTCCAAAATATTACTCCTTAAGATTGCAAAGTTCATTATTAAATCTATTCGAGCAGTAAAAGAAGCTAAACATGTTTCTGCCCCCAAGTCTTGTGATCATTATTTAAGCTGCTATTTATAGTGGAAAACAATAGTAGCTCTACCTGTTTGTCTCTCAGCAGATATGACATTAAAGCATAGTGTCTTGTATCCCACAGCGTTGCTCAGTGCTTGTAGGAATAAATTCAATTTACCATATACTGTTTCCAAAAACAAGAACTGAAATAACAGAAGTTTATCTAAAATATTTCTACCATTCCTGAATCTCAAACATTTATCTTTTGATCCATCTAGAGGTGCATTTATTAGTTAGGTCATTTAAGCTATATTCTGCCTTCATACTAGGGTGACCAGATGTCCCGTTTTTAAAGGGACAGTCCAGTTTTTTAGGACTTTTTCTTATATAGGTGCCTATTATCCCCCCACCCCCGTCCTTTTCTTTTCACAGTTGCTATCTGGTCACCCTACTTCATACCATATGCTACTTCACTGGAGTTTTATATGTTGTCTAGAGTAGAAAACAGAGCCTGTCAAACATTCATTTATGCTATTTTTTCAGCTTACTTATTCTGTTTTTCATGTTCAGTCTGCATTCTGATTGGTTACTCTTAGCAAGAAACACATGTAAGCAACATAAAGCTTCAGCATTGCTGTCCTCCTTAACAACTGCTGTGAACATTTTTTTGGACCTGTCAGCATTATGACTTTTCACAGGGATGTTATGGAACAAATAAAATATATTTGAAGAGAAAACTCAAGACATTAAGAGATCTGTATCACCAGGGACTTGCCTTCCTTAACTCCTATTGACTGCAAGGATGTCCATAATACCAGTAGTGAAGAGGGCAAAGATATTTGGTTTTAAGATTTTCTTTCTGTTGAACATGGGCAATAAATTAGTTACACTTTTAACAAATTGGTCTAAGGCTAGAGAAAACTTGTTGCATCTTTCAGAAAGCAAGTTTCGTCAGACTTTGAGAGGTAAATTTCCTGTCTGATACTTAGCAAAGTGCTGACTTTTTACAGCCGTCTGGAGCTATACTGAAAACACTGCAGCCTTTTTTAACAATCACTTTGTGTTCAACCTTAAATTCTTGATTGCGTATCATTATATAATTTGTTGTTTTTTTAAAATGTTCATAAACACTTCTGTGGATAATTAGTTCCTTTCAACCTCTGTGTGCATTATCTGTGATTTACAGAGGTGAATCCCCATGGGAAGGATACTTTAATTTCTCCTTTACATTTTCCCCTTGCACAAGGGCAAATGAGCCAAAGTAAAAGTACCTCTTTCCTGAACATTTCTGATTCCTATTAAGATTGCAGGTGCCAGTGCAGATTGTTGTGAAGTAATTCTAAGTGAGGATCAAAGAGAAAGTATAGTATCAAAGGATGTTTATCAACAGTATACTAAACCAGCATACGTTAGTCATCCTTTGAATCTCCCAGTGTAGATATAGTCATCTATATATATGAATGTGTGTGTATATAATTACTTTGCAATCCAATATAATTATAAAATATAATTGCTATATTTTACACATCGTATAGTTTTATATGATTTCAAGTCCTGTAGAGCTCTCACATCATATTTTATAGAGGATAGATACTATATATGCAACAAGAGAAAGAGGGAATGAATGAACAGTATAACGTAGCTGACCTTTATCCCTACACACAATAAAGTGGCATTCATTTATTGATCTAAGAGAATGAACTGAGTACTTGGTGTGTTTGCAAGCAAACAGGCAGCTCCCTTAGCAATACTGTACTTGGAAGATTTCTAATTAGGCTTTTGAACAGTTTCAGTTAGCTAAAGTGGAATTTTCCATCTAGTGGGAGTAGAGTTAAGGTCGCTCTGACCGTGCTGAAGTGAATTGCGTAATAGGAATAGGATTAAATGCTGCAAGGACAAATCTCGGTCTCCCTTTAATACATATACTTTCCACGCCCTGCTAACCTAGGACATTTGATTGCCTATCTACAGTTCTATTAAAAGTACTTTTTTTTCTCTCCAGATGTTTTATTTGGAAGAGAACACATTGATTCACAACTTATCATCTCACTTTTTAAGATTTTTGAAAGAAGTTGTTTTAGAGCTAGATATGTCTAACATACTGATTACTTTTTAGCATGATGGAATGTACAGAATGTTTTTGATTAACGAGGGAGGTAATCTGGAGGTGACATTTTAACTATAAAATGAAAACACTTCAAAAAAAAAATTCTTAGCTGTTAAAGTGATCCAAATTTGAATGATGCTTGTATCCATGCCCTCCTCAATGGAACGTTATTCATGAAGTGCTTAGTGCCGAATATTCTTGGCTGAATTCTCGATGGGTATAAATCAGTGTTCCTCCATTAACTTTGGAGTGGTGGTGAGAATCTAGCCCTCTACTCTTAAGGGCAGGTTTCAAAGCAGAGTCATGAGTAATAAAAATCATTAAAGTAAATGCATTCTGTGGAGAAAGTTTAATTAATAATACAGAAATCTTGCTAAGAATTTAATATTTTTAAAATGTTGGCATTATTACATCATGTGAAATCTGGTGATTGGATCTTTCTATCAAAGTGCATATTCTAACAGCTTGAAGGGTTGGAAAACCCCATAAAAGAAAATCACATGTGCCATTTTATTTTTGAAAGTGTGGTTTAATTCAGAGAACAGCTAGTCCTTGTTTCTGCTTTACCTTTGTCCAAGTATTGCTCTACTACATTTTGATTTTGAACATAAGGTATAGTAAGCTTGGAGAGAGTGTAGAGGAACAGGGTGCCTGACTCAAGTACAGAGGAGAGGAATGCTGCTCTGGGGATGGGGAGAAGTAGTGGTTTGCAACAAAGAGTCGGGGTGTGTGGGAGGGAGATGCAAGTGAGACTGGAGTCATGCGGCGGTGGAGGGGCGTAGGAGAGAGAGAAAAACAGGGACTGACAGTTATTGGACTGGTGGGGCAAGGAGACAGGGACTGGGAACCAGGGTGGGAAGCTGCAAGCCAGAGCGGGAGGAGGAAGGCTGAGTCCGAAAAGTGCTAGGTAGGGCATAAGAACCTAAACAGAGAGGTACTTGTAGGTGGGCCTGGGAAAATAGCTCCAAGATCTGTACATATGTGAATCTAAACCTTTACTAAGAGGGTGCTCAGGGTCTTCAGGATTAGTGACGGCACAGAGCCTACTTTGCAGGTTTGCAGCCTGCCTGGAGGATGGGGGTGGAGCCCTTCCACTATAGCTTGATTAATTGCGTTTTATGAAGTGTGTGTGAGAGATGGGCTATTTCACATTAAGGGTATGTCTGCTAAAGGTTGCTCTTTTCAACTTGAGATAACTAATTTCCAGTTGACACAGATTAACTATCAGGCTTGCACGCTGTTAGCTTGGATGCTCCACAAACATTTGTTGCAGGTTTGCGGCCTCAGTTAACTCAGGTTTTTAAAAAACTCAGGCAAAACCCTGTAATATAGATGTATGCTATGTGGTTTGAGCTACAGCTGTAGTATACTTACATAATTTAATATTCCAGAAGTTAACTACTTTCTGAACTGTACTTATCCAAATAATGACTGTAAGCAGGAAATAGCTAGCTGTTTTGAAACTAAATTAGACTAGCACAGAGTATTTTGTAGGTATATTGAACATTAATAATTTAGGAGTGAACTACAAGCTTGATACAAGAGATATGGTTCTTTCCAGTTAACAGTCTAAAAGGAGTTTCACTCCTAAGAGTCCTATCAAAAGCTATTCAGAGATTAATTAGCCTGTCGTGTGTGTCTGAGCCAATATTTGATAAACTATTTTAAGCAACATGACGGTATTACTGAAATATTGTCTTGTGTATTGAAATACGTATTTGTTCTAGTTCTTGTAGAAATACTAGCATGAATAGTAATGTATTATAGTTAATACTGTAATGTAATTGTTTATGGCTAGGACAAGTCAAAGCTTACCTTGACTGATGTTTACTTGAAGTTTAAATAGAATCACCTTTGGTTGTGCCTTGTTGATGGTTTGTATATAGAATGAATTTCCTCTTAATGGGTTTTCTGATCAGTAAAATATTTTTTCTGATGTTGAAGAACTTCACCATAAATATATGTAATCAATTTGTTCCCCAAACACAGTTTTAAAAATATTATAGGTATATTAAATACGTATGCTGTAATTATTATCTTAGCGCCTAGGACCAGCTATCTTGTACTGAGTGATGTTCTAACTGTATTAATTGTGCTGACTTGCAGTGAACGGATTTGTCTCACTAGTTGTTTTTCACTTCACTAACTCACAGTTGCCCTTCCAAAATATCTACTTTGTCTCACTATATCACCTGTATTTCTCTATCCTTCTCCAGGCATTTTTCTTCAACTATCCTCAGCCCCACCAGTCATCTTCCCAAATTCCCTGTATCTTCTCTCCTGTCTTCATTGCTCTGTTCACCCCAATTCCATACATGTAAGGGAAAAGATATCATCACGATGATTAACAGCTATCACTTCTGAACAACAAATTAAATTACTTTTAAAAACCATGGAGCCTCCAAGATGCCCTGACAAAGCAGATAATCTCATTGTAACCATTGTGTTACCATCCCTGTAAACCGTTGTTGTAAACCACTTATTTTGTTACATCTAAGCTTGGTGAGTAAGGGTTTGCAGGATTGGACACTTGAATTTTAAGCTTGTTGGAGGAGGGACCCTGGCCCAGTTTTCAGAAGTTTTGAGTATCCATAATGTATTTATCTAAAAGAACCATCAGGTCTCGCTCAATACTAATTTTTGTTATTTTCATAAACACTCTTTATTATTTTTAAAAGGAAATTATTATGAATCTTCATTAACAAGTGGTTCATTTTTTTTTTTTGTATTTAGAGAAACTTAACTTCCATAGCCAGCTTGTATTGCTGAGGTAGCATTATCACTCACATGCAATAGCATCAGTAACTTATGGTAAATTGTTTGTCAATAAGTGCCTGATACTGCTCCTGTTGAAGTTAGTGGCAAAACTCTCATTCACTCCATAGGGACCAGGTCTGGGCCCAGAATGAGTAACAGAGCAACAAACTCAAAATGAAAAGTGTTTGTAAGGCTATAAAGTACAGTCAACATTTTCAAATTTAGGTGCCTAAAGTTAGACTCCTAAATTTGTCTTTAGGTACCGAAATAGAAGTGCCCTGATTTTCAGATATGCTAAGTACTCACAGTTTGCTTTTGAACTCAATAGCTACCATTAAAAGGGAGAAGCTACATAATCTCACAAAGACAAAAGTAAACTACTGCAGATCTTGTCCTGTCCTGAGATATCTACAGGACGTTTTTTGAGATTCTGTAATTTTATTGAAAACTTTGTTAGTAACTGTATTTAGGAAAAATATTTCTGAAAACATTTTTGGTGTCTCAGCTATTGTAATTGCTTATTACAACAAATAATATTCCTTTATTTGTTTGTTTGTTTGTTTTTTAAAAAAAGTAGATTCTCTGATTTTTTTCTTATGTGCAGTTGCTTATGTTGACTTAACTATTTTGTCCTGTATCTGACTGGTACAGCATTTAACTGACTTTCTCACCTCCAAACCCTAGTACCCTTTTGAGAAGTGGCCAATGTAGATTGCTACAGAGCTGTGTAACCATGTGGCTGTCCCTACCTTACAGCCTTTTTCTTTTTGCTGTTTTTTATCATGTTGTGGTACCAACAGGAAACTTGATGCCAAAAACCTGCCTGATTGCAATTGCCAATGCTATGAGATAGGGATTTTATCAACAACCAACAGAAATTTCTGTTGGGATAAATGTTCAGCATGATATGAAGGGAAATACACTTGTTAAAGCCAGTCTTACATTAATACAACTGTTGTGAGTTACTATTGTTAATTTAAAGTCTGTCCCTGAGTCTCTGTGTTAAAATGTATACATCTTCCATTTTTGTTTTTCTTATATTATCTGGTCCACATGATTGGTTTAAGTTGTAGTTGGCTGGAATTATTTTTTTATTTGGAATCAGAATATTGCAAAATATTAGAAATATTCAGTTCTTGCTAAGGAAGCTTGCAGGGCCCATTTGTTATTTTACAACAACAGCAACTATCATCTTGAGTGCAGTTTGGGCTTCCAAAACCTATAACCTGATGTAAGTACAGAGAAAATATATAGATGTAGATACATAATATAAAAATCATGTATATCCAGTTGTAAAATGTGGATTTTTTACATTTGTATTATGTTTTTCTATGCTAAATCCTTATTGTGAGAGCACGTTTGTATGTATTTTTGTTTGGTGCAAAACCTTCTTAGACAATAGTATAAATATTTCCTTTGATGGGCCAAGGATGAGGAGTTCATTTGAGATGGAACAAAGTGACAAATACACTAAGACTATCAAAACAAAGCTAGTAAAAATATGCTACTCTTAAGTGTTATCTTTTGAGTATAGTAGCCAGTGTTTGAACAAGTGATCAGATCTACACATAACTCTCAAATGCATCTGAAAACACAATTTTTGGAAGCTAGTGGCAGCCATTGGCATGCCCATTTCTGGGTATCATCTTTCTCTGAGCAGTCCTGTTTGCAAAGAGTTGGTAATGAGGGTGAATATATTTCCAGAAGATTTCAATTTATTCTTTGCCCTCACCAAGCCTTTCTTCTACTGCACTAACTGTTAGTATATATTTCTCATATTTGTCACGAGCAGCTTTTCCTTTATTAATGTTATCACTGACATCCAGGCTTATTTCTTTTAGAAATAGACTTATAGAAGAAATTTGAACAACTCTCCATACAACAAACATAAAAACTGAACTGTGCTTTTAAATTGATTTGCATAGCGGCTGTGGTTGAGCAGACAGTGAAATGTTTACTTTCTGTTGATTTGTATATGGGAGAGATGCTTGCACTGCTCATCTAAAGTGGGCATGATTTTCTGACTTCTAAGAGAAATATATACTAAATGTCAGTGCAATAGGAGAAAGGCTTATTGGAAATGATAGGATAAATTAAAATCTTCTGGAAATATTTGCTTTAATCTTTAATATAGGTTTTCCTCTTAGATGTTGTAACTTGCTGTATTTAGTTTACACAATTAAGTCACAGTCCAGCAAAGCACTCAAGGACAAGCTTAACTTTAAGCACAGGAGTAGTCCAGTGAAATTAGTAGTCTACTCCTGTGCTTAAAGTTAACATTTGAGTAAGTGCTTTGCTGGACCAGAAACATTTAGTCACATAATCTTCCTTCACAACAGTATACACAGGAAAGGGCAGAAAAATAGAAGGGAATAAAAGCATGCCATGCGAATGATTATAACAAAATAAAAGAGAGACAAGGTGGGTGAGGCTAATATCTTTTAGTGGATCAATTTCTGTTTGACAACTGGAGCTACAGAGATCTCTTCTTCAGGTGTGGGAAAAGTACTCAGGGTGGCACAGCTAAATACAAGGTGGAACAGATTGTTTAGCATAAGTAGTTAGCACATATTGTAACAAAATAATTAATTAATCACAAGACTAAAATCAATAGTGATATTTTAAAAGTTTCATTATTATAAAAAGCAAAAAAAAAATCTGAGCTTCTGAGAAAAATCTGTATCAGTGGAGCTGTTCGGTAGGCACTCTTGAACTATTGTAGAGGGTGGGCCACATATATGGAATGGGGAAAAGTTTTGGAAGAATCTAACACCTCTGGCTGCTGACCTACTTTGCCATGGTTCTAATGGTACGTTAAAGTAAGAAAATTAATCTTGGCATGTCCTCAGCTGCAATCAGTTCAAGCACGTTAACTCTTTTCAGAGGAATGAGATTTAAGTTATTGTTTAACCTATATAGTTATTTTAAAAATAAATAAAAGATTACAGACATTACTGCAGAAAATTGTGTTTTGTTGTGGGTTTTGCTAACTAATCGTTACAGTAATAAGTGTTGTATAGTTCTTCCCATGATTCTGCATTTGTGAAACATAATAGTAGTTTGTTTTTACAGGTTATCAAAATTAAAATGCAGTTTTGAATAACAAGTGTTCTTTTATTTTCTCCATGTTTCCTTTTACACAAACTCAAGTTGGCAGAATTTTTGTTTCTCTGGCAGGGTATCAGCCAAATACTAAGAAAAGGAATCTACAGTTAACCCCATGTGACTTCAACAACTTGCTAAATAAATCTACTTGAAGTTATGGTTGTCATTGAGACATTGCTGGGGATTTCTTGACAGCAAAAGCAAAAAAAAAAGATTGAACTGAAATAGAGAATCCCAGCAGATGATGTAATAAATCTGAATTTGAAGAGAAAATACTTCTATGGAATATGAAACTTATTTACTTTCTTCCTAGGGTCCCTTAAGTGTGAGGGGTGCAGGTGGGAGAGACTCGGGCTTTTAGTATAACTTGTTGACCTATTTCACAAATAGAAAAAGCCTGTGTAGTTCGCCTACATGCTTTCTGTGCTACTAATGTATACTACAGTATAACTGATTTTAAGTGCTTATGAGAAGAGTATTGCCTAATGTTTTTTATCTTATTCATCTGTGCTTTTCCAAGCTGTGCTGTATTGGAAGAGTAAACTATTTATTACAGATACAGAGACTAGAAACTTATGCAACTATTAAAAAACCCAAACCCAGTCCTTTAAAAATCTTTTAACATAAATTCAAGGATATATTCGTGCCTAAGAACTGCGGAAAAACATTTATATTCCACCTAATCTGTTTCTACCTTTGGCTTTGATGTTGGGCCCCTTTTTTATTTGACCAAATTGATGTATTGTTGTAAAGTATGTAAATTGTTACTACTGTTGAGTCATTGAGTCCCTGCTTTTCTTTATTCTTTGTCAAGAAAAAAAATTGACAAAAATGGAAAGTAAATACTGCATTTTCAATCAACTTATTTCAGATTAAAGTACAAATGCGCTCAGACCAATTATAATGCATATGAATCCCAGCAATGAGCAACTGAAGATTAAAAATTTGAGACTTGATTTGTCTCCCTTTGGATACATTAGTTCTTGGGTGATATAAAATTCTATATGGAGCCCTTTAAAGTACAATTAATATTGCTGTTTACTCTAGGATGATTTCACAGCTATGATCATTTATGAAGATATGTTTTTATTCATAAATTAAGTAAAAATTGAGTCTCTGAGAAGACAAGAGAGAAAAGAATTCTTTGCGAAATCTATAGTTGCATAATACATTGATCACAGCAAAAATTATTTTGTGACCCTAGCATATTATTTGTGGATACAAGAAATGCAGGAAAAGTCTCTCTAATATAAAATCAAAGATGTTGTGTGCCAAGCAGGTTGTAGCCATTTTTGGGCAGGTAAAGGACACCACTGAAGGATTGAAATACATGCACATAGACAGTAAACTGAAAATGAATCTCATTACTCTACTCTTTTAATAGCCATACACAAATACCAAGGGCTCCCACAGTCATAATTCAAAATTGTGTATAGTTTGCTTCAGCCAGGTTCCAGAGAGGAAGTGGAAGGGCTCTTTGGTTCTCTTTTCAGCTTTAGTCCCCTCTCTCCTCAACACTATACCCAGATGTTTATGGGCCTGATCCAAATCCAATTGAAGTCAATGGAGAGATCTCCATTGACTGTGAAACTTTGGCTCAGACTCTGTATATCTTATGCCTCAAGAAACCAGCAACTTGCTTCCCCAATAAGGATTAGATTCTGTATAGAATCACTGACTTTCAAAAGTCATTTGACAGCCTTCATAGGTATACATTGTGGAATATTCTTCAGTCCTACAGAATCCCAGTGAAAGTCTTCACCATCAAGGCCACATACAGAGATGTGAAGTGCTCTGTAAGGGTAAACAACCAGATAGCAGAGTGGTTCAGTGCGGACACTGGCATGAAAGAAGGCGGCATTTTATTTCTACTGTTAAGAGCTGGAGATTTACTAAAATGTTGGACAGAAAACTAGATGCCTTCTAGTTATTTATCCTCTTAAGGAAAGATATTTTCTCATTGATTTTCTCTAATATCAATGAGGAATCTAAGAGGAATCCTTAATCGTGTGGATGTACCACAAAAATAAATGCCGATTAAAGATTCTGGGCATTGGAAAGCTTCTGTCACCCGTGAAGAAATCTAAGAAGTTACCAACCAGCAGCTCATGTCTACCCAAAGCAGAAGGAAGCGCTGGACATCTGTGGGGCATGTATTCTAGATGCCAAAACACGGACTGCCATGTCAACAAAAACTGTAAGAAGAATGCTTAGCAAGAAGGGCAGAATAGACCATTTCAACACCAAGGACAAATGGAAGTGGCAGCAAATGACAGAGAAATGGAAGAGGCTGGTTTTCGCCCTGTGTGCCAACATCGGCATGGGAAAGATGTAACACGGTGTAAATAGAATCACATATATTATCTTTCACTTGTTTTGAAATGCTAAAAATATTTTCTAAAGCTAGTAGAGGAAAATGGAGAGCAGCTTGTAAACTTACACTGGGGAAATTGTGGTGGAGATTCAGACTGTACCAGGGACAGAGAAGAATCAGTTCCCAGACATTCCAAGGAGGAGGAAACAATATAGTGCCTTCTTTGGGCAAAGAATCCCCTCTTTCCCAGTAGGATTACATCCTGAGATAATGCTATTGTGAATAGTGTTGGCTGTGTGGGTATAGCATTTAGCTATTGCCCAGGTTGTACGTAATATTAAGAGAAATGGCAAAATGGTAATATACCATTTCTCTTAATTTCTATAAACGTATGCATTTGTAAAGAAAAAATGCAAATAATTATTTAGATTCCAGGGGTCATTGCTTTCATATTGGGTCAAATGACAAAGGCAGAGTAGGCCAAGTTGAAGACCTCAAAGGTTTGATAATATCCCCTTAAGGAAAAATATTCTTTCATTGATTTTCTTTAATATGGGAATCAGAGGAATATCTAATAGTGGGGATGCACCACAAAAATATTTGTATAGTCAACTTACTATTCTTTTTACACCTAACTGCATAACATAGCTGTAGCATTGCTACCTTCAAAATGTGATTCAAATATTATGTCCCACAAGGGGCAATTTAGCAACTTAAAAATGAATTATATTGAAGATGTATGAATAGAGTCATTTGAGTCAAAATCATTTGATCCGATTTGAAAAGGAAAGATAACTAGAAGCTTTTACTTCATTTTTGTGAATGTCATTTTTGCAGGCGCTCTTTCACTCAGAACAGACAGTGCAGTGTAATTGGGCTAGTAGCTGAATTTTAACATGACTAATTTTTTCTAATAAGAACTTAATCCACTGCAAATTGAACAGTATATAAAAATAACTTTGGGTTCCTGAACAATTATTTAAAAACCAAGTGAACTCTTTGGTTAACTTTGGGTAAGGCTGGCAAGTAGTTGACCCAAAGACTAAAGTTCAATGTTTGTTCTAATTGGCAAAGTTGGCTATGCTCTACTGTTGTATTGGTTAGCAGTAGAAGTGCTGGGTTTGATATTTTATAAGGGAACTGTTCATCAGTTAATCTAAAGAACAAAGAGTACTCTAGGAGTGAAAGGGTGGGTCCAAGACAGAAGTGTATGGTGAGCATAAAAAAATGATGGAAATACTTGTCTGCTGTGACATCATTTTGGCCGGGTAATTTGTATACTGCTGAGTGAGAGTGGGAGAGTAAGTATATATTTTTGTTCTATATATATGAAAATGATGATTTATTCTTAACGTAAGGTACACCATTTTACAATTATTTCATTTCTCCAGATTACTAGCAAGTGGTAAGCCGGAAATACATGGTAGTTCCTATTATTGCATCAGGCATTGTTATGAAAGGATTGCATATGTGCATAGTGGCTAAAGTGGTTATTAAATGTGTTACTCTTATTTGGTAGTTACAGCTCTTCATCATAGGTGTAATTTTACTTTATTCACAAAGAAATGAAGCTTGTGTGTGACCTGTTGTTCCTCGTTTAGGTTTAAATAGTGTTGTTTGCTCACCACTTATAATAATGAATGATGTACACAGGGCTCTGTTGTTGCCAAGGGTAGGAGAGGGGGAAAAGGAAATAATATAAGACTCCCATTTATGGGCTGCAGCATTCAACCTTCCCATGTGTCACCAGGCTCCATCTAAACTCCTTTGTTCCCACTCCTCCTCAACTTTCTCCTAGGAACATTTCAGATGCAACCTACATTGTTTCCTGAGCTGCATGCGGATAGGCATGAATTGGGTTGGACCCCTACATGTCTGTATAGGGTCAGGATATAACATTACTTCTGTTGTTGTTGTTGTTATTATTATTATTATTTTATTATTTGTATTAGCTTTCAGAGTTCCCTTTTTTCTCTGGTCATGCAGTATTTGATATGACTTAATGACAAATCTAGCATCAACATTAAAAGGATACTATTCACTTTTTAATGATTTTTTAAATGTTTAAAACCTTTTTCTAATCAAAATAAATCGATTCTGATAGAGTATGCTTTAAATAGCATGTACAGAATTTTGTTCTGTGTTTTTAAAAAGCCTGTTTTATAAAAACATTTATTAGAGGGCTTTTTCCTGCTCCCGCTGGGGTAAAGAAGGGACTTGGGTTGAATTTGAGATCAACATAGTGGTGTCCCTCCTTGATCTGCTCAAGTGCATGTTTGTTGTTTATTTGGTTCCAAACACCCTTTTTCATGGTTTGGTGAAAGTAGTACGCTTAAGATTACTCCAGACTAGTATATGAGAATGTGATACCACTATTCTAGTTCATGAGACAGGAAGCACAACTAACTTACTACTAACCAAACAGTGAAATTGATTATACATAAAGTACTGTCAGACACCGGAAACAAACTAAAAATAGAGGGGATTTTTCCTGCTAATTTTTCTTGGTCTGCAGTTTTTGGGATTGTAACGATAACTGGTACAAAATTTTCATGTGGAAACATGATTTTTCAAGTTAACTCTGTTCCTTTATATTTCTGTGACATAGCTAATGTGCAAATAGTGAGAAAAGTGTTTTAAAAATGTTTGTTTTGTGGCTAATTTAGTAATCTGAGAATTGGTGAAAGTAAGAACTGCAGAAAAGGAACAGTTATAAATAGAAGTGAAGGAAACCATGCAGATAGGGAACACCTTAAATTCTTTTATAAAAATATATTTGAAGTACTTTTACTTTTCTTCTCGACTAATGTCCTGTCATTTTTACCATTAGAGTAATTAACTGAATGCTTTGAAGTGTGCTGGGGAGTATAAAACCTTTTCATATGTAGCCCAAGCTGCTGATAAAATTTATGGATCAAATCTTGCCAGTTTTAGCTGGTTTGTTCAGGATCTGAATATTTTCTAAGGTTGGCCAGTGCAGTGGAAATATGTTGAATCCATAATTAAACTTGCTGGAGTCTGTTCAGATTTATTGACTTTTTGTTCTTGATCATGAACTGTTTGAGGTAAATGTGTTACATTCAATAGTTCTTTATGTATGTAGATGAACAGTACTGGTTTTCGCATGAAGTACTTATTTTGATAACTGTGTCTTGGACTGAAATTTACTTTCAATAGATGGATACAGAATTGAGATTCTCCATAGGTAGAAATGGAGCAGTGTATCATTTGAGGATTTTGCAAACTTTTCCAGTTGACTAGCATTTTGAGGTGTAATAAAATGAGGGTGGATATACCAGCATGTTTGTTAGCAGTTTTATAGTTGGACTGAGACATGATTTCACAATTTCCCTGTGACTCTTTGTAACATGTGTCCATAAAGAATATCAGATCCTCAAGATACAGATTAACTATTTTTCAAATCTAAAGAAAATACCCATACTTCTTCCAAAACACTCCACTGCTCACACTTCTGGCCCATGAAGAAGATGGAAGAACCAAGCAGCCTGTGATAGGTTTCGGTCCCTTCACTTAATGTATTACTGGAAGGCACTCAAACTGCAGTGATAAGCACAGTCTGAGAAACGATAAATAACAGAATAGAATTTCAAATCTTAAAAATACCACAATTCAGTAGTTGTGTCCTGTTCAGAATGGTTGGTGTCAGTTGGCAATGCACTGTTTTCATAAACGACTCTTGAAAAATGGTTCCTTAACATGGCCCAAATATTACTGAGGACTGGTTTTACTGATTTTAGGTTTTACAACACAACAGTGCATTGTTTTGCATTGTCAGGGCCTTTTCAGCAGTTAGAAGGGCCAAGATTAATTCTAAAAATCTCAAAAAAGTTTGTATTCAGAGATTTCAATGTATTCAGCAGAGTACCACACAACTAGTGACACAACTAGTTTACAACATGATGAATTCTCTCAGTCCTGAGCCACATCCTTGGAAGAAGCAAACAGATTCCCTCCCTCCCCCCCCCCCCTTTATCAGCCAAAGGACTACAAAGTCACAGCACCTAAACTATTTTTGATTTGTTGTTCATTTTGTCAGAATGACTGCTTGCAGTCTAACCTCGAATCCAGCACACAAACCATTCTGAAGAGTAGTCAGCTTTCTTCTCAGAGAAGATCACATGTATACAGAATGGTCTATATGGGACCCAGGATGAGGTAAGCAATCACAAAATAAACAGCCTAGACTGCTCCTTTATGGAGATTGGTCAATTTGCACAAGTAGTGATCTGTAATATGCTGAAGAATGTTTGAGTTACTACCTGTGATGTAGATTGTGTCCTTCCTGGCTGATGAAGGACAACGGAACACTCAAGCCACCTACCAACACAAATTGTCAACATTTCCTTCCACAAATTTCAGAGTAGCAGCCGTGTTAGTCTGTATTCGCAAAAAGAAAAGGAGGACTTGTGGCACCTTAGAGACTAACCAATTTATTAGAGCATAAGCTTTCGTGAGCTACAGCTCACTTCCTTCCACAAAGGCTCCTAATGTGCTTCTGTCCAAGTAATACTTAAGAAACAGCTGCCCACCATCCTCACAACCTAGTAATTGGTATATTCACAGGGACTCTAAACTAGCATAACCTAGAGACGTATGTCCACAGATAACCTACTAAAAAGCATGAAAGCACAGTGTCAAATTCTAATTGTTCAGGGGAAACAGTATTAGTTGTCCATTGTTTGTCTGTACAACAATGCTGTTGCATGTTTTACAGTATACTCTGTATGGAAAAGAAAGTATTCAAAATGAGAAAAAGGCATTTAGCCTTCCGTAGAATGCCTCTCATCGACCCCTGTATAGTTTCCTGTTCTAACCATTACTTTGTTTTATAATTCTGCAACCATCTACTGTTGATATTGGAAGTGTTCTTCAAAAAGTTTGAGTTCATTTTTGGCTCTGTTGAATCACTTTGAGCTGGTAGATGTTTTTTCCAAACCACCTAAGTAATTTAGGAGCGCATGTCCTATTGAGTTGTTCTCCTTAGTCATGTAGACGCTTTTGAAAATCTCACACACTATCTTTCATTTGTCCCTTGAACATTCTCAGGTTTAGTGCTGCCTCTGTGGAAATGAGTGAAGGACAGGGACAGACAGGAAAATATATATCCACCAGTGAGAAAAGTCTGTAGCACTTTCTTCACTGGTGTCTACAATTTTCTGGTTTACCTCCATTGTGTTGCCAGGGTTTCAGGGAAACCTTCAGTATCTGTACCATGGATTTTTTTTTTTAAATAGTCAGGAGTGCCACAGTTTTTAGGCTTACCTTCCAATACAAAGGTTAAATACTTAGAGCACAACCAGTGAGGAAGCTTATTTGACTAATAAAGCTCATGGTAACAAGCCAAAAAGATTTTCCAGCTGCTACTTGTATATTTGTCTTTGTTTATACAATGTCAGGAAGAAAATCCCCCAGATGAATTGAGCAGAAAGATCAAACTGAGATTAAAATGAAATCCCATTTGTTGAATCCAACTTCATTGCTAATGAACTGTATATGTTCTTTATTTATTTTTAACCTTAAAGTACTAGGTTTCACTACAGATGCAAATAGAGTTAAAATAATTGCCACTGTCATTTTTATCTTTAGAGAATGTTCCTGATTTGACTGGTCAGATCATTTCCCATGTTCATTATAAATTGCCAGGAGGAAGAAGTATTTGTATAGACAGGTGCTCCAGAGTCAGATATTGAGGGTCTCCTTTATGACTGATATAACAAGGAAGCAAGACTTGCCTCTCAAAGCTGGAATTTTATGATTTGTTTACATTTGCCTGACTCTTGTGTTTGAGGTCACTCCTCCCATTTTCCGATAATAAAACTCTTTTGAGTTAAGTTACTGATAACAAGTGATGGCTGAGTGAGAGACAATAGCAGTCAAAATGTCACATTCCCTAAGTCTAAGGTAGCCCTATTGGTTAAGGAATAAACTGTGAGGGTATACATTATGAAGTTCATTTGTAAACCTCTCGTGTGGTTAAGGCATGAAGCCAAGTACCTTCAAAACACCTGAGTTGTATAGATCAGGTGCCTTCAGGCAGTCAAGTTCATCGGCAGGTTACTAGTTGTCACCCTGTTGTGATATATTATGGTGTTTAAAAATGAGAGAGAGAGAGAGAGAGAGAGAGCTTTTGGCGTATTACCAATAGTATATATTTTGAAAAAATAAATATTTTTCTATGCATTCTTATGCCAGAAAAAGTAGCTCTTAGGAAAGAGAACAAATATAAGAGAAGTTATTTACTATACAGATGAACCTTCTTAGTACTGATTTTGCTTCTTTGAAAAGCAAATAATTGTAACAGAACTCTGTGACCTTATTCTGTTTCTAAGTAAGAATTTAATGTAGTGCTCTGAGGAGGTTTCATATTAAGATTTCAGTACTTTTGCAAATATGTATATTACCATATATTTACTAATATACTGTTAGATGTTATCATAGTTTACATATGTCAAGGTAAACAAAGTGCTTTTTATTATGCAGTTTTCAGAGTAACAGCCATGTTAGTCTGTATTCGCAAAAAGAAAAGGAGTACTTGTGGCACCTTAGAGACTAACCAATTTATTAGAGCATAAGCTTTCGTGAGCTACAGCTCACTTCCTCAGATGCATATCGTGGAAACTGCAGCAGGCTTTATATATACACAGAGAATATGAAACAATACCTATTCCCACCCCACTGTCCTGCTGGTAATAGCTTATCTAAAGTGATTTCCAGCACAAATCCAGGTTTTCTCACCCTCCACCCCCCCACACAAATTCACTCTCCTGCTGGTGATAGCCCATCCAAAGTGACAACTCTTTACACAATGTGCATGACAATCAAGCTGGGCTATTTCCTGCATAAATCCAGGTTCTCACATCCCCCCCACCCCCATACACGTGGGGGGGATGTGAGAACCTGGATTTATGCAGGAAATAGCCCAGCTTGATTGTCATGCACATTGTGTAAAGAGTTGTCACTTTGGATGGGCTATCACCAGCAGGAGAGTGAATTTGTGTGGGGGGGTGGAGGGTGAGAAAACCTGGATTTGTGCTGGAAATCACTTTAGATAAGCTATTACCAGCAGGACAGTGGGGTGGGAATAGGTATTGTTTCATATTCTCTGTGTATATATAAAGCCTGCTGCAGTTTCCACGATATGCATCTGAGGAAGTGAGCTGTAGCTCACGAAAGCTTATGCTCTAATAAATTGGTTAGTCTCTAAGGTGCCACAAGTACTCCTTTTCTTTTTTATTATGCAGTATCCTTCATTTTTAAAGTTTTTTGATTATTTAAGTCCAAAAATTGAGCCTTCCCCAAGTGGGTCTTCAAGTCATCAGCGCATGTTAGCAAGGCTCTGTTGTACAGTAGATCACATCAACAGGTTTAAGGGAAACACTGAGTGCCAGATCTAGTAGCGGATTTCCATTCCAGACCACTATGCCTGACCTCCTGCACATTGCAGGCCTCAAAACCTCACCCACCCACTCCTGTAATAGACCTGTGACCTCTGCATGAGTTACTTAGCTCCTCAAATCATGATTTAAAGGCTTCAAGTGACAAAGAAGCTACCATTTATTCTCATTTAAACCAGCAAGTGACTTATGCTTCAGAGGAAAGCAGAAAAACTCCCAGGGTCTCTGCCAATCTGATGTGGGGGCAAATTCCTTCCTGACCCTAAATATGGTGAGCAGTTAGACCCCTGAGCAAGTCAGCAAGTCCCGCCTGCTAGACACCTGGGAAAGAATTCTCTGTAGTGACTCAGAGCCCTCCCCATCTAGTGTCCCATCTCTGGCTGTTGGAGATATTTGTTACTCGCAGTTGAAAATGGGCCTCATTCCATTATAGGCAACCTTGCCATACCATCCCCTCCATGAACTTACCAAGCTCAGTCTTGAAAGCAGTTAGGTGTTTTGCCCCAACTGCTCCCCTAGGACAGCTGTTCCAGCACTTCTCTCCTATAATGATTCGAAACCTTTGTCTAATTTCAAGCCTAAACTTGTTGATGGGCAGTTTATATCTATTTGTTCTTGTGCCAACATTGGCGCTTAACTTAAATAACTCCTCTCCTTTCCTGGTGTTTATCACTCTGAGGTATTTATAGAGAGCAATCTTATCTCCCTATAACCTTCGTTTGGTTAGGCTAAACAAACCAAGCTCCCCAAGTATCCTCCCATTTAATCAGTTCCTTGCCCATCTTTTGATTCTCGTATTAATCCCCATCTTCTCCAATTTAACTAATAATTTCCCATGTGGAACTTTATCAAATGTCTTACTGAAATTCGGGTAGATTAGATCTACCATTTCCTTTGTCTAAAAAATCAGTTATATTCTCAAAGAGATCAGGTTGGTCTGGCATGATCTACCTTTTGTTGTATTTTATCCGAATTACAGTTTACCTCTATGTCCTTAACGATTTCCCCTTTCAAATTTGTTCCAAGATCTTCTAATTTAAACTAATGGGCCTTTAGTTTCCAGGATCACTTTTTTTCCCCTTTTCTTAAAAATAGCTACTGTATTAGCAGTTCTCCAGTCATATGGTATGGCCCCAAGTTTATGGATTCATTAAAAATCCTTGCTATTGGGTTTGGAATTTCATGTGCCAGTTCCTTTAATATTCTTGGATGGAGATTATCTAGGTCTTCCTATTTGCGCTCATTAAACTGTGTGAGTTTGACTTCCACCTCGAATGTGGTACTTTCTACTTCCATATCCTCATTTCCATTAGCCACCCTGCCACTACCCCTAAACTCCTCATTACACTTACTAAAAACTGAAGCAAAATATTTGTTTTAGTGGTCACACTTCTTTCCTTGTTTTCTTTTTACTTATATGACTAAAGAACCCTTTACTATTGGTTTTATCTGAGACTTTGTGGTGTGTACTGCCCAGGACTCGGGGCAGATTGTAATGTTACAATTTAAACCTTTATGTACAATAATGTACATTTAAAATCTTTGTTTTCATACTGATTTTCTTTTGTAGACAGCATAAGGGGAAAAATAAGTACTGAACTAAGAGCTATATTTAAAAAAATAAATCTGTGTAGGCAAACAAATGACGATGTAGAATTTCTGGGTTATGTTAAGTAAATATCTCCTTTTTCCAGAACCTGTTTTGTAGCAAAAACCTGTTTACAAATTATTAGTTAGCAGTTGTAGTTCATATTTTGCCTCAATAATAGTAGATGAATGGTTAGTTGTCACAAAATATGAGATTGACTTTACTATCAGCTTGTTGTTAATAAGGTAGGATTGCTGGATTTTGTTAATTTTCTTCCTTTCTGAATAATAGTATTTGCTCTTGGGAGTCCGATGGCATTTGTATGAGTGTACTGGGGCGCGCCTATGCTGGGTAAAATCCTGGCCCCATTGAAGTGAATGTAAGTTTTGCCATTTGCTTCAAGGAGGAAATAATTTCATTCATTGAGTAGCTCCACTGAAATAAATGGGGCTACCTATGGAGTAAGGTACTACTCCATGTGAGTTTGTGTGGCAGAATCCGGCCCTAAAAAATGACATGTTGGTACACTTAGGAGTTACTCACTGTCAAAGTATTCAGGCATTACTGCATATATTTTACTGGAACCATAGTTTGCATTTCTGCTCTCCCCTCAACTGCAGAGGTTCCCCACAACCACTGTGGAAGAATTTTGGAAACTATCTAGGGAGTGTTGACCTACATCTACAGCGTACTTTGTAGCCCAGCTCTGGAAAGTGAAACCCCCAACAGCAGTGTTTAGGAGATGAGATGGCAGGGGCAGAGGATCTGCTGTTTCACAGATCCTCCAATCAATGCCCTTCACAACAGGGGCATGGCATGGAGCTACTACAGCCTTAGCAATTGTGGAGCAGCTTCCACTCAGTGGGTTAGAGGGTAGTGAGGATCCATTTTCCTCCAGCCCATGTGGAACCCACTGGCATCTCAGGTTGCATACTGAAGCCAAGATTGTGACCTTTTAAAATAATTAATGTATTATATTGGTTGTTTAAAAATAGTTTTATAAGTTTTGAAAATGTGTAGAATAAATAGTGTATAAATAGATTTTCATAGCAGAAGCCCCAGCTTTTATCCAGCAAATATCTGATAAAAATATATTATAGATGTCTATTTTAAATAGCTTTTTGTCACCATTCTCTCCGTTCCATTAATAATGTTCATTTAAGTAAGTGGGGTTTTTTGTGTGTAGGACTGGGTTGGGAAGTAATGATTTTGCCAGCTCTCACTGTACCTCACAGGGAGAGGAGGATTGGGACCATAATGTTCTAATATCTGCTTGTGTTAATAGTAAATTTATAAATATATCCAACTAGAATAAGTATTTATAAATATATAATTCTTGTATGTGTAAAGTTTTATATTTTGTTCAGCAGGTAGTGAAATATTATTGAGAAAATGACAGAAAATACTTACCTATTAATTAATAATTATCTATTTTTATTTTCAACTAGTGAAAAATGGTTGTATAGGTTTTCTGCATCTGACATTTCAGAGAAAATAGGAGAGATGAGCTGTGTAAGTGCCTAATCCAATAGGGCTACTCTCAATAGTGTTACTTGTGTGCCTAATTGTTTGCAGTATTGGATAAAGGGTATAATTTTCCAAAGCACCTCTATTGACTTTCAATGGGACTTAAGCTCTGAAGGGCCTAAGTCATTTTTGAAAATGGAATTCAGGCTCCTGAATTTCGGCACTTGGGAAATGTTATCCTTAACATGAATTTTTTTTTGGCAATAATAACATGTACTGTGGTTACTACTTGCGTTACCTTAACAAATAAACAATCTGGCAATAATTGTCATAGGGAAAAATTGTACAATTTTTTGTAAGACTGCTTAATGCAAATTGTTTTAAACAGAAGCATAGGACACAGTTTAAAATGAGGTTACTTAAAAATTGCCTGGAAATCTAAACTTGATTATATTACTAGGAAAAAAAAATATAGAATTCCATTCCATTTTATTTAATTGCATTACATTTGGGGAGGGAGAGAACCCCAAACCCTCTGAATCATATTGTTTTGGAAAATACCTTTGCACAGGGTATCTGGCTGCAGCAGACTCTGGCTCTTTCCCCATTTTCCATTCTTTCTCCTGAATAGAGGCCAGATTCCTTTGGGAAATCATCATTTGTGAAAAGGTCATGAACAGAATGAGGGGCATTCTTTAGTATACGGTTACTGCTAATTAGAAACTAAACATCTGTAACCATGTCAAAGTTATTTGTAGCTGAAAAGAAACATTTATATACAAGATTCCCTCTGCTAACATAAAACATAGTATAGCACGAATATAGGAACAGTTGTAGACAAATCACTTTCCGCTGTGCTGAGGTTATTCTCTAGTAGAACTGAAGCATTCTCATTTAAAAAACAGAAGTTCTTATTAGCACTAAACCAAATATTTCCCTACACTTGCCAATGCAGGATTAAAGGTTTTACCACATGTGGCCAAAAATACAATATGCAGAAAGGGTTAGACTATGACTAGGACTGATCCACCGTCCTTTTCACATGTGTATAGGACATCTATTGTCACACTCCTTGCATTTTCCTGGAGCGCCAGGACTATCCTCTCTTAGCACCTCTGTCAAGCAAGTCTCCTAAAGGAAATGTGGAAGAGATGGAGATGTGGAGAGGGAGCATGGTGCACCATCCAGAAGTTGTAACTGAGCTCCAGAGGAGAGAGTTGCAGCTCCTATGGCAGTATGGCTGCTCTGCACTTCCCCCAGTGCACGCTTGTATCTTCAAGGTATAATGTGGTCTAAAACGGAAACCTTCTCAGATACATTATGCTGTTAACTACGGCAATGCCTACACTGCAATGTTAAGTCGACATAATGTAAATTGACATCGAGCCTCCAATTTAAGCAAGTCGACCTTGCGTGTTCACACTACACTCGTGTCAGCAGAATGCATCCTCACTAGCAGGGCTTACATTGACACACGGAGCACTGCACAGTGGGGAGCTATCCCACAGTACACCTAGCAGAGTGGAGTTTTGGGTTGGGCTTGCGATGCCTTATGGGACCGAAACATTGGCAAGGGTGGTTATGGGAACATGACGTTAGCCTCCCATGATGCACTTACCTCCCTCCCTGAAATCAATGCCAAACAAACCAAGCCTTTTTTGCACCCCCCCTTTTTTTGTAAGCCTGGGTTACCCACATGGACACCATAGCATGATAAGCATGGACCCTGCTCAGCTGTACACTGTTGTGATCATTACAAACACTTCGCGCCTTATCCTGCAGTATTTACACAGCCGATACAGGAGCCACGGCACAAAACAATGCATCCAGCTGCCTTTCTTGAACCTCAACCAGATGCCTCAACGTGTCTGATTGCTCCTTCATAATCTGCAGCATCTCTTCTTGCGTGGCATGCTCTTGTTCCCTGCATGATCTCCTGTCCTCCCTGTCCATGTCCAGGGTCTCAGTGTAAACCTCCATGCTCTCAGCTCCATCTTGTCACTCTCGGAGGAGCACATTAACTCACTGAACATGTCTTCCCGAGTCGTTTTCTTCCACCTTCTAATCTGGGAACATCTCTGTCCTGGTGTGGAGGATGTGCCAATGGACAAGATTTTAGCTGCAAGGAATGCAAAGCATAAGGGTAATATTGACAATGCATACATTGTTTCTGGTGCAAGACTAATTATTTTTTATTTAAAAAAAAAAACACCTCTCAATACACTTCACTGCAAGTCACAACATAATCAAAACCGCTGGCCATTGAAAGGGTCGGTTTTCTGCTCCACCCATGGTGAGTAAGGTCATGAGGCATGGGCAAGAGGTCTTGTGCTGCTGCTTTTGCGAAGACAGCCTTGGGATCACAGGTTGGAAGTTGAGAAAAGCCCCCTTTCCCCTAGCTACCTGGATGGTGCTTGAGGGCTGGGTTGCTGCAGAGGGTCCCCACACCGCTCCCCATGGTTGGGCAGCTGTGGGGAGTCTCCCCATCTTGGCTGGGCAGCTGCAGGGTCCGCCAGCCCCCTGCCGCAACTGGGTAGCTACGGGGTCCCCCCACCAAGATGAGGGTTGGGAGCTGTGTGGGCAGGGCTGGCTGGCAGCTCCACCCCCTGGGGAGAAAATATCAGAGGTCAATGGAAGTCACGGATTCTGTGACCTCTGTGACATAATCATAGCCTTAGCCATGATGAGCTGTGCTGGTGAGCTCTCCACACTGATTAAACAGGAAATGAAAATTCAAAAGTTCCTGGGGCTTGAACAGGGGAGTGGTTGTTTCATGTGTACCTGGCTAACTTGCAGTGGAGTTGAAAGTGCTCTCCAGAGCGGTCACAGCGAAACACTGTGGGACACCTCCTTGAGGCCAATTCATTCAAATTACACAACGCAGTGTCTACGCTATCTCCATGTCAACCCCTGGATGTCTAATCAAGCGCTATGCCTCCCACTGAGGTGGAGTACAGAAGTCGACTTTACAGGCTACTTAAGTCAGTGGAAGGGACTTGGTAATGTAGACACTACATTATTAAATCGACCTACACGGCTTATGTCGACCTAACTTTTCAGTGTAGACCAGGCCTAAGTGTGTCTGCTGTGTACTAAGCCAGGCCTTTTTATGCATTTGTTTTAGGAACATATGTTTTATTGAAAGTTTGCCCTATATCTATTTATCTTGTTCATATAAATTGTGTATTAGGCATATTGAGAATCATAAATTTTAGTAAAATTAATAAATGATCACATTCAAATTTGTGGTTACTGTTTGTCATTAGTAACGTCAATGGCCAACATACATTGCTGCTACTGAACATCCGGGTCTATGGTCCCATTATATTTTTGTCTTAAAGAAGACAAGGACATTTTTGAAGAATAGAATCTTGTGTGGATGTATTTAGATATAGGTGGTTGGAATTACACCCTATCAGTAGCTAGAGGAAATACTATAAAAGTATGTTTTGTAAGGAATATGTTTTGGTTTAGTTTTCACTGTGTTTAGTCATTTAGTTTGCATTTTTATTTTGGAATACTTTAAAATAATCATATTTGGAATAAATGTGTAACTGTTACTTGTTAAGTAATAGCAATGCATGACAAATGTGTTTCTCCATTTTCTAGATGTGGCCACTCGCCTGTGTATCGTTCACGTGAGATGGCAGGCCGAGCCCTTGTTCCATTTGTTATGATAAACCAGATACCACATACAGTACAGTCTCTGCTTGCTGGGCTTCCAGAGTGCACCAATCCATGTATACGACAGAATTCTGTGCATGGACTGCTTCTACAAGTAAGTTCTCCTTTTGCATAATGCGATGTAGTCATAGTTCATGGTGAGTAGAGAAGCACTTAAGCAATGTATGAAAACACTTTACAAATCAGTTATCTAAGATGATAAATATAGAAAGCCAAATTCATAGATGATTTAAATGTTGATATAAATCAGAGTTTGGTAAATTAGTGTAAGTTGATTTAATATCCATGCAAGAAGAGCAGAAGGACAGAGTTGTAAGAAACAGCAATCTACAAGAAGGGTGCAAGACTATATATGACAGCAATGCCACTAATATAGAGTTTTTCATCTTTGAATCTCAGAATGCTTTTAAGAAGTGGAAAAATATCATTATTTCCATTTTACAGATGTGAACATTTATGTGCAGAGAGGTTAAGTGACTTGCCCAAGGTCATACACCAACTCTGTGGCAGGTCACAGTCTCCCACTCCCATATCCTGTCTGTTAATCCTTCTTACTTATCTGACACATTTTCCATGATCCTTTTGGTTGTCACTCTTGCCACAACCTCACCTTGTTGTCCTCTTGGCATGTATGCTACACCCACTTCCTCTTACACACTGACTTATATAACTTACATTACCAATTAAGAAATGTCAGAATTTGGCCCCATATGTAGAAATGCATAAATAACCTATAAATAAATATTTAATTGACTCCATAATTGAAAAGCAAAACTGAAAATAATGAAAAAGTGTAGTTAAAGAATATGAGATACAGATACTTGAATTAAATTTATAAATTTGTGAAACAGTATTATTCCAAAAAATTCTCTGAGCCAAAAAACACAGAGCAAAAACCTCCCAGGCAGAAATAATGATGTCTAAGGATTTGTTAACATCTCTATTTCCATTCTGTTTTTAGAAATGCGTTCTTGATCCTCTTTTTGTTTTTGATTTTCTTTCTTTAACTATTAGGACATTGGACTGTAAAGAGACATTATTAGCTTCAAATTAACTTACTTACAAAGTTTTGGTTTCTTATACAGCATCCTTTTAAATAGTATATCATGAAATTCTTTATGAAAATTCCCTTCAAAATTGTTAATAAGTTTTTTTGTTTGTGTTTTTGCTGTTCTGTAAACATTTAAAAGGGTCTTTTTAGCACAAGAAAAACTGACTACCTAACTTTACTGGGAAACAGTAGAACTTTCTGTGCACAAAAGTGCTATTAAATGCACAAAGTAAAGAAACTTAAAAATTAGAGAAACATTTGTTCCTCTAATGTTTTGGTAATAATAATCTTAGTAATATAGTAATCCTGTAACTATAGTAGATAAAAAAAAAAACTTTTATGCAGATATGCTTTCAAGATGATCATGTCCCTTTTTAAAATATGCAACTGTGACAAAGAGAGAACTTTTTATCTATGTTATTGGAGAAACTTCTTGGGACATGCAGGTATCACTACTACATGCTCAGTGAGTTTCACGTGCTTTCTTGTCTTTGATGTAGTGATTGTCTCTGAAGGAATGAGCTATCAGTTCAAGATAGGTGTGGCAAAAAATGAAATAGCAAAGGACACCCTCAATGCATTCTTTTCAATGGTAATGCATTTCCTTTCACATTGTCACTCAGAATTGTGCTGTTTCTTGTAAAATGGTAATATCTACCCACTTTATAATTTTTTCCCAAATTGCATTTTTGCAGGATTTCCAGAAGGAAGTCCATCTGATGCAAACAGACACCTTTTTCACACTAAAGACCAAATGAATTTAAATTATTTCATCAACTTTGAATGGGAAATACTTAGTAATCTGCTGACATTTACACGTGAGGTTTATTCCCATCCTTTTAGCAATGACCTTCGTCAGATTTTGACATCTATGTCTGAGAAATCATTTGCATAGGGAGATATGAGTTGCCATATTGGATCATATCAGTGGTCCGTATGCTTCCGTGTCCTGTCTCTGGCAATGAACAGTACCAGTTGCTTCTGAGGAAAGTGTGAAATTCCCATAATGGACAATTATCTAGTAATTTGCCTACAGGGGAAATTTCTTAATCAGATGATAGTAGGAGTTGCTTTATGTCCTGAACCTTGAGAGCTGACATCTCTTGTAAATTTTAATCATAGCATATGATATCCTCTAATTTCTTTTGACTGAAGGGTATATTGATAGGGTACAGAGTGGCAGGCCAATTCTGTTTGTATAGGAGTGTTAATGCAGACCTGTCATATTTGGGGATGGGTATTTTAAAGTGCTTTATAGTTTAAGACATTATGGACAGTAGCTTTGCTTGTTTCCTTGTATGTTCTCTAAATCTTTTTCTTGTTCCAAACATTTCTTATAGTTCACTTTTAAATGGAGCAATTAAATCTTTTCTATGTGCTTCTTAATTCTGAACCCAGCTGTGATAAGCTTCATATTCTGTAACTGAAGGTCAAATTCTAGGAAACAGCCCACGATCAATTTGGAATCGTAAATTAACTCACCTGCTGTTCCTTTAATTTAGGGTAATCAGTTGTGTTTTGTGCTTGCTTTTAAATTTGTCATACTAGTAATTTAGCTGCTTTGTTGCCTTTTTTTCATGAGAATTCATCTGACAATGCCTTACTGTGTGTGTTCACTTCTGTTAGCCTGCAACTGTCCATGGCTCTCAACGTATCTTGGCACCCCTTCTTATTGTGAGCTCTCTTATGTCTTTTCCAGAGTGTTCTTTTCTCTTAAATTTCCTGTGTGGTCAGCAATTTTAGGACAGGGGAAACGGAAGGGAGTCCCTATACAGCTATAATCGTCAGCCCCGTGATATACCAGATTTAGTTTCTGGTTTATCATTAATTTACATAAAGTTAGGGGGTTTTTTTTGCTAATACAGACTAACATGGTTACCACTCTGAAACCTGTCATAAAGTTAGTTGTAGGTCTCCAATAATTCCCTCACTATTTTTAGACCCTGGAATGAAAATCTGCTGGCAAATCTATCTTCCCTTCCTGCTTTGTTTTATTTTATAGAAGAGAGTTCAGTGCTTGTAAAAGGAGCCAGATGGTCGGAGCTAAAAATTGAAGTCTTTTGTTTAAATTCACTTGTAGGAGCAGGGCCACTGGGCTGCAGTGATTGGGTTGTATATGCTGCAGGAGAGGAATATTTACCTCAAAACAAAACTGCTTTTAAAAATTAAAAAATCTGTTTTATTGGACTTTGTAAAATTTCTCCTTCCCCTTTTAAAAATATGTTTACAAAATATAAACGTTTGTGAAACAATTTGACATTGTCCCTTTAAAGTGAGTATATGCTTTCCCCCTTTGAATAATGACATGAAACAAAAAAAGCCCAGAATACATGGCTTTATGCCCTGTAATGATACCACTATACATAACATAAAGAAAAAAGACACATTCAATTATGGTTCCTCTAGTTATACGCTAAATAAAACCACCATTGTTGGTAATTGAAAACAATAAAGAGACTGGTTTCATTTTAATTGCTGAAATCCCGGTTTAGGTATTCTCAGATAGAAAATATTTAGCTCTTATCTATATATGTAGAGCCATAAAAAAAAGGAGGGTAGGTCACAATTTTAAATGAAAATTAGAGTTGCATTTTTGAAGAGCTCTTCTGACTAGTTTTGAAAATTGAGTATAACTTTCAAAAATATTCAGAACCAATATTCAGAATTCCTTTTGTAGGCATGGCAGGCATGAGGACAGCAGAAAACCAGTTGATATAGGCAAGATGTAATTGGAGGAGGCAGCTTTAAGTAAATGTTGCATCATTTTTCTTGCACTGTTTATGGAATACCTCTGTGTGAGATCTGCCATTTTGGCAGGAGATGGCTGGTTGGAAAGAGAGTAGGGCATGGAGAGAGTCATTGTGTGTCACTATTCCTTGCAGTCCCTCTTGAAGCATGTCTGGGATGATTGCTGGCAATCTCCACTTTTTTCTTCTCTTATGCTTTTGACCACTGCATCTTTATTGTGTCTGGGTTATGCCTCTCAAGACTCCCCCTCCACTTTTTACTCAAACATCCAATTCATCTGATCATATGCCCCAGCCCTATGTCATACTCAGTCCTGGAACTGCACTCAAGAACACATCATGCCATCTTGATACCTCCATCTAGCTCATTTGTGGCTCTTCTGGTTGAACTGTGTTATTAATAATTTCTCTTAACTGCTTGTGACAAGCTGGGAATTTCTTGGAACACTTCTCCGAAAACAACTAATAGACTTGTGTGCTGTCATGATTTTTCTGTCTTTCTCCCAGAGTTTCTTCAAAGGATATTTTCCTTCTAAAAGAGTTTTCCTATCCTGGAGCTCAAACATGGTAAAACGTAGACTTGTCTGCCTGTTGGCTCCCAGTTTATATCAGCTGTGCCTTCTGTTTACAGGCACAGAACACATTCCTCCAAGTCCAGTTCTTTGCTAACTGCCTATCGCTCCTCAGAAGGGTTTTCTTACTGCATTTTAATTTTTCTGAGTTTTACCTCTCCCACCTCTTACAAGTGCAATGCAGATTTCTTCTCATTTTCTTGAAGATTTGACATTGCCTGTTCATTCTTTAAATTCAGCCCATAGCAATGCAATCTCAGTTAACACATCACAAAACCAGCACCGCTAGTACTTATTGACATCCTTGTTGGCATTCTGAGCAGAAAGGCCTAAGACTGGATGCATATGGAGACTGAACTATACTCTCTCTCACCTAGGCGTGGGATCCCTCCAGGAAACAGTTGAGGCACATTACCACTGCCTATGCCCCATACTCATTGTGTGGACAAATAGGACATTCGGTCTACAGTGTGGCCAATCTGTCTCTGGTTGCAAGTAGTAAAAATGCTTATACGCAGGAGAGATTAAAGAAGTGAAATCCCTTTATTTATTTGAATTAAATTCTGTGGAATGTTTCCCTCCCCTTGTTTGTTCCCTACTCTCTTTTTGTTAAGGTGAGGATTTTGTACTAAAAATGATCCAGAAGGTATAGGATAAATTCTCTTAAAATTGGTTTCTGTTTGTTGAGGCTACTTATCCCTCTTAAAACTGGAGTGAGTGTGTGTGTGTGTAGGGGGGGTATATATACACATCATGTAGTGTAACTTTTGATATCTTGATGCCCAGTTTAACTGAGCACAATGTATGTATTTACCATACTACTTCTAATTTACAAGTTGAGTCCACTTATCCGTTATCACAGTAAATTCAGTTGTTACACATGAGATTTGTAACAAGCTAAGCAAATAGAAATAGAGATGCCCATGCCTTTTATCGTATAGCACTGATTATATTTTTTCTCTTTACAATATCAAATGAATGAAGATTATTAAAAGAGGCAGTGTGGTTTCAGTTAACTTCTCTGTGCCTCAGTTTGCCAATCTGTAAAGTGTGAATAATACTACTTATCTACCTCACAGAGCTTTTGCGAGGATTAACAATGAGAATCAGATAGCTGGGTACCATGGAAAGAGATGGGGAAAGTATAATGAGCCTTACTCCCACTTCATCTTCCTTGCACCCCCTACACAAGGGCCAGTCACAGCAGTACTCCTTTCACTCTGGAGGGAATGCTTGCAATCCCCTTAGTACCTCTGGGTTACAAGTTAGCCTAAAGAGAGAGAGGCTGAGGTAGGGCTCCTTGCTGCCCCACTGTCTACAGCTGACATGGTACACAAAGGAAAGCAAGTTCATTATCCAAATGGGTGGTGGTGTGTGCGCACTCCCTCTGTGCACTGGGGAGCTGCAGGATATTTTTTTGTATCACCTGAGAAACAATTCTTCCCGGAGTTCCCCTGAGGGGTGCAGCTTCATGAGCAGCTTTGAGATCGCTGGCTTAAACTTGCTATAGACGTGCTGAGTATTTAGTTTTATTTAATTTTTCTATTTTATTTAGGTGTTTATTCCATTCAATATTGAGTGACTTTGTCTTAAATTAAAACTGCATAGGGCTGAAAATTTTAATATCATTCTTGAATGTTACTTTCATTAAGCATTAGCAGAACAACCCATTACATTTAAGAAGTTGTATAATTTTTCTAGTTTTGCCCAAAAATTAATAAGATTTTTACATTCCTAAATGACCTTCCATTGAAATACAAAATCTGATAATAGTTGTAAGTATTTCATAGGAATAATTTGGTGAAGGAAAGCTTTTCTTCTTTCTTGTAATACATAGTCTTTTTTAGTTCAAACTAGTCCCTTTAGTGCATGTGTTATAAATGCTTTGAAGAGAATGTGATTGTTGCTATTGAAATCAGTAGCCCTTATGCTGCTTTCACAGCCAGTGGTGGATTAGCCACTGGGCCAATGGGACCCATACCTAGGGGCCTTGCAAAAATGGGCGCTCCCATGCCCTGACCCACTCTGCCCGCCCACCTGGGGCTCCTGCCTGGTAGTGGGGTTGGGGTGCAGGGCCTTGCCCTGCTCCACCCACCCAGCGCTCCTGCTGGGGAGCGGGGGAAGCCCCCACGCCCCAACTCCGCTCCCGAGCAGGGGGACTGCAGGTGAAATGGGGGAGAGGGACCCCCACTTGCTCTGGCCCAGAGCCCCACAAAACCGTAATCCGCCTCTGTTCACAGGTGTAAACGGCGTAGGTCCGATGAAGTCAATAGAGTTCCTGTTGTGTTAACTTAGTGCATGTGATATGAGAATTGGGCCCAAAGAGAGACAAGGGCACTCAAGGTTTGACACTGTGTTACTGAACTGGTTGGTAAACTCATTTTGACTTCAGTGGGTCAGGAGCTCAGAGCTCAGTGCCTTGCAGGAAATCCTCAGCATCTTGCAGGTTTAGGTCTCATGTTCATGAAAATACTCCATATAATTAGCATTATGGTTCATGAGACTTTAATATTTAGTTGGGTTGGCTTGATACAGTGGTATAAAAATGTTGTCGTTTGTGAATTACTTTGTTTGGCTTGGCAGTAGCATTTAAAGCATCGCAGTTCACAGTTAAACTTCTAAAACCTAATATAGTGAGTGCATGTTATTAGCTGGAGATCAAAGAAGAAAAACGACTATAATTAAATGTTTTCAGTTGAAACTTCCTTGCAGCTGCTCTTCTTAAGAGCTCAGTTTTTAGTGTGCAAGATAAGCTTTACTTTTAAGATCAGAACAAAGAGAAAAGAAATATTAGTGTCAAGTGAAAAAACATGCACCTAAACATAAGTAACAGTAACAAAACAGCTGTCTTATTTCTTCATGCTGTAAATTCTTATTCACTATCTATATATTGTCATAGATGTATATAGTGCTTTATAAGTATGTGAGCAGACAAAGGCCATGCACCAAGTAACTTTTCATTGTTCAACACAAATATAGCTAAATTGGCAAAATGGAAGCATCTTGGGAGAAGAGATGAAAAGCGGTGGCAAATTTGCCAAAAAATTCTCTTTCCAGCTCCTAGCTTTTTTTATCAACTCACATGGTACCAACAGTTAGAGATTTCATATCTAGACCAGACAGTACTTTGAAGAAGCCCTTACTTTAATTAATCAATAGCTCTCCCAAACATTGACGCTCTGACTGACTTCCTGAGTCACATCACCAGTTCTCAGGATGAAACAAAATTATAGTCTGATTTTACAACTCTCTTGGATCATTTGATCTAGCCTCTTCTAGTTTCATCAGTTCCTTACTTAGCCTAAATAGGTGAGCAATTAACTGGGGATATGTAGAAGAGCTATCCTCTTAGGCTTTGTCTTCACCGCTTTAAAAAAAAAAAAGGGTGTTTTTTTTTTACAACAGGCGTTAGTTATCCTGTTGTAAAATTCCAGTGGAGACAAAGCATTGTAGTTTTACTGTGAGGTAAATTTGGGGAGGTCAATTATCAGCAGGTGTAATACTGGTCTCGCCTAAGTACCTCACGGTAAATACTACAGGGAAATTGTCTCCATTAGGATTTTATAGTGAGAACTCTTTTGCATTTATCTCATTTTAAAAAAGCAACAAAAAACCACCTCTTTAAGCAGTGAAGACAGTCTTGATCTACCTGATAATTTTCAGAAAGAGCTTTCTGTTTCAGTATTGTACAAGAACATAAGAATGGCCATACTGGGTCAGACCAGAGGTCCATCTAGCCCAGTATCCTGTCTTCCGACAGTGGCCAATGCCAGGTGTCCCAGAGGGAATGAATAGAACAGGCAATCATCAAATGATCCATCCCATTGCCAACCACATATGTTCAGAAATCATGAGTCAGGCCACTAAAATCATGAGATTAAAAAAATAAAATAAAATAAATGTTGGGATCTTTTTGTTTGTCCGTTTTTGAGGCATATTTTAAGCTTTTCTCTGCAACCATGAAGGCTAAAGTCTTCAAATGAAAGCTAACATTCTCATGTAGCCACCTGTCTTCAGAAGCTGGGGCTTAAAAAAACCCAACAACCCCCCAAAAGCACCAAGTATTGTGAAACTTATGATAAAAATGGTGAGAGTTTGTAACACTGCTGTTTCCAGTGTGACTTAAATGGATTCATATAAACAATAGATTCATATTAACAAAAATTATTAAAGGTCTAGAAAACATGACCTGTGAAGGAAGATTGAAAAAATTGGGTTTATTTAGTCTGGAGAAGAGAAGACTGAGAGGGGACATAACAGTTTTCAAGTACATAAAAGGTTGTTACAAGGGAGGAGAGAGAAAAAATATTCTTCTTAACCTCTGAGGATAGGACAAGAAGCAGTGGGCTTAAATTGCAGCAAGGGCGGTTTAGGTTGAACATTAGGAAAAACTTCCTAACTGTCAGAGTGGTTAAGCACTGGAATAAATTGTGGAATCTCCATTATTGGAGATTTTTAAGAGCAGGTTGGACAAACACCTGTCAGGGATGGTCTAGATCAGTGATTCCCAAACTGGAGTTCGTGAAATGTTACGGGGGGTTCTTGGGAAAAAATTCCCTAATGGTGGACAGAGCTGTCTCTAGGGACCCTGGGCAGCACGGGGCCATCAGCCCAGTGCCCCTGGACTTACAAGAGCTAAGTGGATCAAAGCAAGCATATCTATCAGACTGAGGAGATTTAAACGTCAAGACTCCTTATAAGAAATGGAAAGGGAGGTGAATATTTTTTGCTGTTTTTAAAATTAAATAGGCAGCTAGCATTGTTTTTAAAATTATTGTGAAGAACAAGTTTAAGCTTTGTTGTAACGTGCTTTGTTTGCCTGGACTGCTCAAGAACTGAATGCTTGTGTAAGAAGAACTCTTTGAGTTGGCTTCTAAAATGCCTTCATGCTGTTTCACATCTGATACTCCTTGATGAAACATAGGAGCCTTGTCATATAACAGGCTTATTCAAAGTGATACAAGCTACGAAAGTCAGATCTTGGAAGAGTGTTGCCATTTTCATAATGTAATAAAAATACTGTAATGATTAATAATAATAAATAGTGTGTAATAAGCGTGTCATAAAAACAAATTTTATATTTCCAAGGGTATGTCTACACTACAGAATAAGGTTGAATTTATAGAAGTCAGTTTTTTAGAAATCGGTTTTATATATTCGAGTGTGTGTGTCCCCACAGAAAATGCTCTAAGTGCATTAAGTGCATTAACTCGGCGGAGTGCTTCCACAGTACCGAGGCTAGAGTCGACTTCCGGAGTGTTGCACTGTGGGTAGCTATCCCACAGTTCCCGCAGTCTCTGCTGTCCATTGGAATTCTGGGTTGAGATCCCAATGTCTGATGGGGCTAAAACATTGTCGCGGGTGGTTCTGGGTACATATCGTCAGGCCCCCGTTCCCTCCCTCCCTCCGTGAAAGCAAGGGCAGACAATCGTTTCGCGCCTTTTTTCCTGAGTTACCTGTGCAGACGCCATACCACGGCAAGCATGGAGCCCGCTCAGGTAACCGTCACCGTATGTCTCCTGGGTGCTGGCAGACGCGGTACGGCATTGCTACACAGTAGCAGCAACCCATTGCCTTCTGGCAGCAGACGGTGCAGTACGACTGGTAGCCGTTCTCGTCGTGTCCGAGGTGCTCCTGGCCACGTCGGCTGGGAGCGCCTGGGCAGACATGGGCGAAGGGACTAAATTTGGAGTGACTTGACCAGGTCATTCTCTTTAGTCCTGCATCAGTCCTATTGAACTGTCTTATGGTGAGCAGGCAGGCGATACGGATTGCTACCAGTCCTATTGCATCATCTTCTGCCGGGCAGGCAAGAGATGAGGATGGCTAGCAGTCCTACTGCACCATCTTCTGCTGAGCAGCCATGAGATGTGGATGGCATGCAGTCCTTCTGCACCGTCTGCTGCCAGCCAAAGATGTAAAAGATAGATGGAGTGGATCAAAACAAGAAATAGATCAGATTTGTTTTGTACTCATTTGCCTCCTCCCCTGTCTAGGGGACTCATTCCTCTAGGTCACACTGCAGTCACTCACAGAGAAGGTGCAGCGAGGTAAATCTAGCCATGTATCAATCAGAGGCCAGGCTAACCTCCTTGTTCCAATAAGAACAATAACTTAGGTGCACCATTTCTTATTGGAACCCTCTGTGAAGTCCTGCCTGAAATACTCCTTGATGTAAAGCCACCCCCTTTGTTGATTTTAGCTCCCTGAAGCCAACCCTGTAAGCAGTGTCGTCAGTTGCCCCTCTCTCCGTCAGAGCAACGGCAGACAATCGTTCCGCGCCTTTTTTCTGTGCGGACGCCATACCAAGGCAAGCATGGAGGCCGCTCAGCTCACTTTGGCAATTAGGAGCACATTAAACACCACAAGCATTATCCAGCAGTACATGCAGCACCAGAACATGGCAAAGCGATACCGGGCGAGGAGGCGACGTCAGCGCGGTCACGTGAGTGATCAGGACATGGACACAGATTTCTCTGAAAGCATGGGCCCTGCCAATGCATGCATCATGGTGCTAATGGGGCAGGTTCATGCTGTGGAACGCCGATTCTGGGCTCGGGAAACAAGCACAGACTGGTGGGACCACATAATGTTGCAGGTTTGGGACGATTCCCAGTGGCTGCAAAACTTTCACATGCGTAAGGGCACTTTCATGACTTTCACTTTGTGACTTGCTTTCCCCTGCCCTGAAGCGCATGAATACCAAGATGAGAGCAGCCCTCACAGTTGAGAAGCGAGTGGCGATAGCCCTGTGGAAGCTTGCAACGCCAGACAACTACCGGTCAGTTGGGAATCAATTTGGAGTGGGCAAATCTACTGTTGGGGCTGCTGTGATGCAAGTAGCCCACGCAATCAAAGATCTGCTGATATCAAGGGTAGTGACCCTGGGAAATGTGCAGGACATAGTGGATGGCTTTGCTGCAATGGGATTCCCTAACTATGGTGGGGCCATAGACGGAACCCATATCCCTATCTTGGCACCGGAGCACCAAGCCGCCGAGTACATAAACCGCAAGGGGTACTTTTCAATAGTGCTGCAAGCTCTGGTGGATCACAAGGGACGTTTCACCAACGTCAACGTGGGATGGCCGGAAAAGGTACATGACGCTCGCATCTTCAGGAACTCTGGTCTGTTTCAAAAGCTGCAGGAAGGGACATTATTCCCAGACCAGAAAATAACCGTTGGGGATGTTGAAATGCCTATATGTATCCTTGGGGACCCAGCCGACCCCTTAATGCCATGGCTCATGAAGCCGTACACAGGCAGCCTGGACAGTAGTCAGCAGCTGTTCAATTACAGGCTGAGCAAGTGCAGAATGGTGGTAGAATGTGGATTTGGATGTTTAAAGGCGCGCTGGCGCAGTTTACTGACTTGCTTAGACCTCAGCGAAACCAATATTCCCACTGTTATTACTGCTTGCTGTGCGCTCCACAATATCTGTGAGAGTAATGGGGAGACGTTTATGGCGGGGTGGGAGGTTGAGGCAAATCGCCTGGCTGCTGGTTACGCGCAGCCAGACACCGGGGCGGTTAGAAGAGCACAGGAGGGCGCGGTACGCATCAGAGAAGCTTTGAAAACCAGTTTCATGACTGGCCAGGCTACAGTGTGAAAGTTCTGTTTGTTTCTCCTTGATGAAACCCCCCGCCCCTTGGTTCACTCTACTTCCCTGTAAGATGAGCACCCTCCCTTCCTCCCTTCGATCACCGCTTGCAGAGGCAATAAAGTCATTGTTGCTTCACATTCATGCATTCTTTATTCATTCATCACACAAATAGGGGGATGACTACCAAGGTAGCCCAGGAGGGGTGGTGGAGGAGGGAAAGAAAATGCCACACAGCACTTTAAAAGTTTACAACTTCAAAATTTGTTGAATGCCAGCCTTCTTTTTTTGGGGCAATCCTCTGTGGTGGAGTGGCTGGTTGGCCGGTGGCCCCCCCACCGCGTTCTTGGGCGTCTGGGTGTGGAGGCTATGGAACTTGGGGAGGAGGGCGGTTGGTTACACAGGGGCTGTAGTGGCATTCTGTGCTCCAGCTGCCTTTGCTGCAGCTCAACTATACACTGGAGCATACTGGTTTGGTCCTCCAGCAGCCTCAGCATTGAATCCTGCCTCCTCTCATCACGCTGCTGCCACATTTGAGCTTCAGCCCTGTCTTCAGCCCGCCTCCTCTCCTCCCGGTCATTTTGTGCTTTCCTGCACTCTGACATTATTTGCCTCCACGCATTCGTCTGTGCTCTGTCAGTGTGGGAGGACAGCATGAGCTTGGAGAACATTTCATCTCGAGTGTGTTTTTTTTTTCTTTCTAAGCTTCACTAGCCTCTGGGAAGGAGAAGATCCTGTGATCATTGAAACACATGCAGCTGGTGGAGAAAAAAAAAGGGACAGCGGTATTTAAAAAGACACCTTTTATAAAACAGTGGCTACACTCTTTCAGGGTAAACCTTGCTGTTAACATTACATACATAGCACATGTTCTTTCGTTACAAGGTCTCATTTTGCCTCCCCCTACCACGTGGCTACCCCCTCAACCTTCCCCCCTCCCTGTGGCTAACAGCGGGGAACATCTCTGTTTAGCCACAGGCAAACAGCCCAGCAGGAACGGGCACCTCTGAGTGTCCCCTGAAGAAAAGCACTCTATTTCAACCAGGTGACCATGAATGATATCTCACTCTCCTGAGGATAACACAGAGAGATAAAGAACGGATGTTGTTTGAACGCCAGCAAACATACACTGCAATACTTTGTTGTACAATGATTCCTGAGTACGTGTTACTGGTCTGGAGTGGTAAAGTGTCCTACCATGAAGGACGCAATAAGGCTGCCCTCCCCAGAAACCTTTTGCAAAGGCTTTGGGAGTACATCCAGGAGAGCCGCGAATGCCAGGGCAAAGTAATCCTTTCACATGCTTGCTTTTAAACCATGTATAGTATTTTAAAAGGTATACTCACCGGAGGTCCCTTCTCCGCCTGCTGGGTCCAGGAGGCAGCCTTGGGTGTGTTCGGGGGGTACTGGCTCCAGGTCCAGGGTGAGAAACAGTTCCTGGCTGTTGGGAAAACCGGTTTCTCCGCTTGCTTGCTGTGAGCTATCTACAACCTCATCATCATCTTCGTCGTCCCCAAAACCTGCTTCCGTATTGCCTCCATCTCCATTGAAGGAGTCAGACAACACGGCTGGGGTAGTGGTGGCTGAACCCCCTAAAATGGCATGCAGCTCATCATAGAAGTGGCATGTTTGGGGCTCTGACCCGGAGCGGCCGTTCGCCTCTCTGGTTTTCTGGTAGGCTTGCCTCAGCTCCTTCAGTTTCACGCGGCACTGCTTTGGGTCCCTGTTATGGCCTCTGTCCTTCATGCCCTGGGAGATTCTGACAAAGGTTTTGGCATTTCGAAAACTGGAACGGAGTTCTGAAAGCACGGATTCCTCTCCCCATACAGCGATCAGATCCCGTACCTCCCGTTCGGTCCATGCTGGAGCTCTTTTGCGATTCTGGGACTCCATCATGGTCACCTCTGCTGATGAGCTCTGCATGGTCACCTGCAGCTTGCCACACTGGCCAAACAGGAAATGAGATTCAAAAGTTCGCGGTTCTTTTCTTGTCTACCTGGCCAGTGCATCTGAGTTGAGAGTGCTGTCCAGAGTGGTCACAATGGAGTACTCTGGGATAGCTCCCGGAGGCCAATACCGTCGAATTGTGTCCACAGTACCCCAAATTCGAGCCGGCAAGGCCAATTTAAGCGCTAATCCACTTGTCGGGGTGGAGTAAGGAAATCGATTTTAAGAGCCCTTTAAGTCGAAATAAAGGGCTTCATCGTGTGGACGGGTGCAGGTTTACATCGATTTAATGCTACTAAATTCGACCTAAAGTCCTAGTGTAGACCAGGGCTAAGATCATTGCTTTTATAATTTATACTCAGGTAAAGGAGAAAATCCTTGGAAATATTCATTTTTAGGAGGGGTTTTGCGAGACTTGACATTTTAGTGAAAGGGGTTCACAGTTTAGGGAACCACTGGTCTAGATAATACTTAGTCCTGCCTTGAGTGCAGGGGACTGGACTAGATGACCTCTCGAGGTCCCTTCCAGTTCTATGATTCTATGAAAATGCCTTCATATTGATTTATACGCAAATATGGATATACATCACAATACGATATTTCTCCTAATAATATATTGACTAGGTGCATATACCAAACAGGAATTCAAATTGTTGTTCATTTTATGTATTTAATTTTTTTTAAAGAAATCTGAAGATATAGTCCATACACTTACACACAAGTTCTCTAATAATATAAAATAATATATAGAACTGGACAAAATAGATGACAATTACAGAATTTTAAAATATCTTCAAAATGAGAACTCTTCAAAATTTTTCTACGAGTGCTAAAAATATGAAAGAACATTTTTAAACCTTGTACTTATAAAAATGGTTCTTTATTATATATTTACAAAATATTTTCATTGGCACAGTGTTCCAGAATATTTTTATAGAAAGACTTTTTATAGAATCAATTCTTCTCTACATTTATTACAGTAATTTAGGGCCTGATTCAGAGCCTACTGAAATTAATAAAAAACGATCACTGAGTTCAGTGACCTTAGCTACTGACATGGGGCCTGATTTAGTGTACTATATCAGGGTAGTCAACAGGCTGACTGCGAGCCAAATCAAGATCACCAGATGCTTTTGAACAGACCCTGAAATTGTTTTATTTACTTATTATTGTTTTATTATTATTTTTATTGTTTTCTCTGGAATATTTTCTTGACCCAGAAATTTGGACCTTTACAAAAAATAAGTGACTGCCCCTGAACTATATGCTTTCTTTTCAGTCAGCAGCACAGCTTTCTTGAGATGCATTTCAGACTGAGATCTGTCAGTTGAGATGAGACCGCTAATTACAAAACTAACTCAGCTGCAGACTTCGGTGACCTATATCTGTCAGTCAATTTTCCACTATATTGTTACACTTAGGGCTTGTCTATACTTACAGCTAAATCGATTCTGCTGCGATCGATGCGGTGGTGTTGATTTAGCGGGTTTGGTGAAGACAAGCTAAGTTGATGGCAGAGCGCTGTCCTGTCGGTGTCTGTAGTCCACCTCCCCGGCAAGCAGAAGGCGAGCTGACGGAAGAGCGTCTCCCGTTCACACAGTACAGTGCAGACACCGCTGTAAGTTGACCTAAGTTACATCGACTTCAGTTACATAACTGATGTAGCATAACTTAGGTCGACTTACAGCTTCAGTATAGAGCAGCCCTTAATCTGTAATAAGTTTTATATAACGGTTTACTGTGTACTTTTATATAAAACAGTTCTTTAAAAGTGGAACACAGAGTAGTACATTGTTTTACAAGATGTTACATAATTTGCTTAACTTTACTACTAGAAGTTGCTGCATTGAAGTGAAGCGGTGGCACAGTCAAGCATGTACATGTTTGTAAGATTGGGGCATTAGTGTAACTTCATGAGTACAAACAGGCAGCTGAGTAGCTTTATTCATGTGTCAACTCTGGTGGCACTTTATTTTTCTACATTGCAAGATGCACAATGAGCAAGAAAAATGATCCTATTGAGTTTTTTTCACAGTACAGTTTTTCTGTATGTATGTATTTAGTTATTTTACTGTGTGGATGTGTTATGGAACCCATTTTTGCTCTGAATGCTGTTAAGAATTGCTGAACACCTTAAATGTAGCAGTGCTGGTTGCTCCCTATATATTGTACTGCTTTATTTGAAACAGTCAGTGAATTTGCAGTTGGCAAAATATTCATTTTGTGATGGGTTTTATAATCCTCAGTACTTGTAAGCGAAACAGATGTAGCTGGTTTGCGTACATATTTGATATAATATGACATAATATATTTGTCCTCTTAATGGTCTAAAACCAAAACCTGTAGAAAGCAGTACATTGTTCAGCGCCTAAAAGAGAGTCTGTTTAACTTATATACCATAGTATGTAACAAACAATACTGTTGCCTTTTTGTAAATTATCTTTAAAGCAGGAGCTATTTTATATAGAAATAGGCCGTGTTTTTCAATGTCTAAAGTTTTATTGAAACTAATTAATGTGGCTAAATGTATTAATTATTTTTATTAACGCCATTGTTAGCACCATGGTAAACTCTTAGTAGCTTAATGAAAGGGAAATTATTATATTTGTAATATCTTAATGTGGATGTTAGAAGCAAACTCTGTTGTCACAAGGTACTTCTTTTTCCATTTAGATCTTTACAAACGTGAAACTATTTTGAGCATTAGCCAGTTAATTTGATTTAGTCCTGACTGATTTAGGTTCCCTGAAGAGCAGGTTGAACTTGAGTGAAATCTTAAATTTTTCTCTTATTTTTAAGAGTTCAGTTATGCATCAAAGGACATATTTCTTGCACCTGTTTTATATTATGAATCCTTAATAAGTGTCCTCCATGATTAGTCAGAAAAGCAGTACTATCATTCTGTCACAGACAAAGGATGTTTTTACATTTGGGAAGGAAAAAGTTGAAACTTGTAAAGTGTATTGAAGATTTCGCCTACTAGGTGGTATGGTGGATTTAATCTGGCAATCTACAGAGTTCATTTTTCATCTGTGAAAATGTGTTTTGCATCCCACCCGCATAGGTATTTTTCTTCCTTTTGATCTGAAAACGATATCTTTAAAAGGTTCATCGCCAAAAGAAAGATAATCCTGGATACACATCCTGGATACACGTCTTAAAATACCAATCCATGATGTGTTGTAAAATGTTACAGTCAGGAAAAATATTTATGAACAATGAGGGCTTTTTATTATGCCCAGTATCTTTTAAAATTCATACTACATTCAGAAAACAAAGAAGGGTGTCAATGTTTGGTCTCTGGGGACTTTCTCAACCTATCTGAAAAAACAGAACATAATTTTACTTGAGACAAGGAATTGGAGTACCAGCATCTAAAGTGATGGATGAGAGAAGAAAAGGATGAGGGGCAAATAGATACCAAAAAGTGGGTAATTAATTGGCAAAGGATCAGCTTACATACAGCAAAGGCCAAATTTAAGAATCCCAAATACTAGAATGAAGATTATAAGCAAGATCGGAAAAAAGGAACAGCAAGTAATAAAATGGAGCCAAGTCAACAAAACAGAATGAAATAAAAGGACAATTGACTCGGGAGGGAAAATCTTTTTAATAAGAAACCAGTAGAATTAATTTAATACCTCTTTTCTTCCCTGAATCTACAGCTTTGTGATCACCTTACTGCTAGTCTCACTGTCTTTTCATCTGATACAAGTCACAGTCCTTCCTCGTGCTAGCCTTTTGGCTGTCCCTGTCCTTTCTGTGTTTTATTGATTGTTTAATTATTTTATATATCTCCATTTCTAAAGTAGCAACAATTGTATAAGGATTTTCTGGGAGCAGGTGGGATGCAGCTGTTTGATTCTTGACTCTGAATAAAGTTTTTTTAACTTTTTTACTTCTAAAAATCTAAACAGGCTAGGTGGAGTGTGAGAGTGGGCTGAGAGCAACCCTTAACGCATGTTTGGTAGTTCTTTTGTTTTATTTTTCTCTCCCAAATGAGGTTGCGAGTTTTCCTAAATGGGGTGAGTGAGTTTCTCCCCCCTCCCAACTAGTCACATTTAAATCCCTGTGCGCACCCCTGCCATTGTACATTACTTTGCATTTATCAGCATTGAATTCCATCTGCCACTTTGTTACCTGTCTTTGTTGTAACTCTTCTCAGTCTGCTTTAGACTTAATTGTCTTGAGTAGTTTTGTATCATCTGCAAACTTTCCTACCCCACTGTTGGTGGGGAGCTAACTGAGAGGGTGACAGGGGATGGAGGTTAGGGATATCCCTAACATACCTCTTTCTTACTCCCATAGCTAGAGGGGGATCTGAAGGCATGATAGACATGTTTCCCAGGCCTTCCCCATTGTCTTTCCTTCTTTTCACAGTATCTACTGTTTGCCAAAGGTCCCCCATGAATTCTGCTGTCAGAGGTTTTCCCCTGTCTCCACACAGTGCAGAATGTCCTCAGTCCTCCCACTCTGTTGTGTTGTCCCTGTTTCCTTGATGTCACCTGCTATCCTAGAACATTGTTGTTTTCATTAGTGGGTTTCCTTTCTGTTTTCATAATGTTTCTGATGTTCCCTTGCATCTGAGACCAGATGTTGATGTAATAAAACCCAGGCATTGGGCACAACGCAGGGGTTACTAATTGAAATTTCAGGGCCAGAATTATGCAGGAGGGTGACAGATTAGATGATCATAATGATCCTTTGGCCTTAAGTTCTCCAGGAAATTTGGTGGGGCCAAATTATGGCAAAGAATTTAAATAGTCTTGTTAGTAATTTTTTCCTAAAAAAATGGTGTAAGCATATTTCTCCGTATATAGGTAGAAATATAGAAAAATTGATATCTGTATGTCTACTTTTGTTTCAGAAAGGGTTGAGTAAAAGGGTGAGACTCATCATCAGGAAATCTTACAAATGATTATATTTGCCCTTTAAAGTGCTTTCCTTTATTTCAAAATTGCCCAACCACTCAGTATTACAAGAATTCACATAAGAATTCAGCTTTCACTGTTTCCCGTTGACTTATGGCCTGATTTTCAAAGGTTTAGCACCGGTAGTCCCATTGACTTTGATTTAAATAGTATCTATGGTTTCTTCGCACGTTTAATTTTTTTTCCCTTCCCAGACTATAACTTCTAAACAGTCTCTAGTTATAGACTGTCTAGAGGTTAAGGGGTGTTTTGGTTAAAGTTTTACTAAAACAAAATTTCAGATATCCATTTGTTATTTACTTTTTCTGACTATATAAGAATGTTCTCCCTTCAAGTTAGTAAATAGTGCTTTAGGTATTGAAAAGGTTTTTTTTCATGGAGAAGTTTATTTGAGAGGGAAAAATAAATAATCTTTATGGTCCCTTTGCAGCTGTATATTTACAGAATATATCGACATAGGAGTGAAGTTTAATTTAAACGTGATAGTTGCACTGTCTAAATGTATGTATTCATTACGTTTCATAATGTTAGAGATTTGACTTGATAATATTCAAAGAAAAAGTCTGTCAAGGTGGCAGAGTTATAATTTATAAGGCCTAAATTAAAAAAAAAACCTCCAAGAAACAGCTGTATAGCAAATTGAATATGTTGTATCCTTATCACCCAGTTAAAAATATTCAGCAATTTTTTCCCTTTTTATCTGTTCTCTTTATTTGTGAAACAATGCAGTACATGTAACTAGATTAATAAATGTAAAGAGATCAATAATCACTTCACTAACTTCACTATATGCACCCCAGATGACTTCTGTCTTCTTGCTTCTTTGCATTTTAACATTTGAGCTACTGTGTGTGGTGTTAGTTGTGAATGTTTAGGGTAACCACTAGGGGACATAGAGCAAGGCAGTAAGAGTCAATGTAAACAGGAAATAAAGGCAGTCTTGCATTCACCCCAACCAAGGTACGCTAAACCTATGTAATCTCTACATTGTGTACCATAAAAAGATATCAGCTGGAGAGTTTGCTCTTCTCTTGAGTCAGATTGAATTTTGAACAACAAAATGAACCTATGTATTTTATTTTTCATCTGGTGGTGATCAATATTGAAGACCAAAAGAGCTATTGTCAGACATGGAACAGCTCACGTTCAGTTGCCTAGATATTTGAGTAAATACAGCAGTTTAAAACACGTTAATTATAAAACAAGATTACCATGTTTGCACTTTTGTCCCCTTACTAATACAACCCATATAATAAGAAAAGAGAAGATGCATACTGTATATGTGTATTGGTATAGTTACATCAAACAATATCTGTTTGAAACAATTCGCTTTCTCTCTCGAACAAGAAGAGACTTCATTGATGGTAATTCAGGTTGCCCAACCAGTCCCAATTCTGCCCATGCATCCTGCCTGTTTGTGAGATCTGAGTCCTTGTCCCTGCACACTGTCTTTCCTCCAACCCACTTGTTCCTAGTTGTTGCCTGCCCAGTCCCAGTCTCCCTTGTTGGCTCCATGTCGAATCTCAGTCATCCCCTGCCCAATGACTATCTCCTATTTCTTTCCCTTGCGCAGCTGGTCCAGTCTCCCCCCTCCACACTCAGTTACCAGTCTCCTCTGCCTCCAAACTCCCATTCCCAGTTTCCCTCATTTTCCCCTCACAAGCCTCCAGTCCCAGTTTCCCTCTCCCCCACTTAGGCTTCTTGTCCCACTCTTGTCGCCCCCGCCCCCCACCACCTCACCGGGGTCCAGCTCTTTTCCTCTCTAGTTTTGAACCAGGCAGCTTCATTCTCCATGCTGCCTAGGCCCAACAGGGAGTTCAATGAGAGTACAGGAGAGGCAGTATCCCTGATCTTAGTTCCACTGCCTGGACATGGCATGGCCTGCAGCAGCCAAGAGTTAGAATTTCATGGAAAGTCTTGTTCAGCTCCCTGCAAACCTGGGCCGGAGCATGGTATGTGAGGATAGAATCTTCTGATTTTTGAGCAGCAAAGGTTTAAAGAAGTCTTTCCTGATCATGTGTGAACTGTGATTTTTTTCAGTGGCTTGTAAGTTAGCTAAGTATTGGTGAATTTTCAGAGGAACAACAAAAGGCACATCCTTGACACAAAGGACATCCCCTCCCAAATTTCAAAGCCGGGTTCCAAAGTATGGGGGTTATTAGAGCTTCTCAAAAAAACGTTCACCAGCATTTTTTAACATGGGCAGAACAACATATTATTTCACTGGAAACTTCTCTGTTTGATGATATCCTATGTGATGGCATAAAATCTCAATCAGTATGCTGGTTTCAGAGGGGTTATTCTGTATCAGCAGAAACATGCATCCGATGAAGTGGGTTATAGCCCACAAAAGTTTATGCCCAAAGAAATTTGTAGTCTCTAAGGTGCCACAAGGACTCCTCGTTGTTTTTAATCAGTACACTGTTTCTAATAGTATATTACTTATCATACCATGTTTTATACACACAGTTCTAAGAAGGGCTAAATCCAAGTTGTTTAACTGCGTAGCAATATGCGGCTGGTTTAGAAGCTGAGTTTATCTTGAGCCTTGTGTCATGAAAACAAGGGGTTCCCCATAAAAGAAAGCTTTTGAATTACCTTTGGAGGAGTCTGTAGCGGAATTGTTGAGCTGGCAGTACTTTAAGGTGTCTGTGATGACATGAGTTAAAGAGTTCATATATCAAATTAGTAAATCTAATAAAAGAATAATTAACGGTGAAATAAGTAGGGGATAGTTCATTTAAGACATTTTCTACCCTTGCGGCTGCATGGCGGGTATGTGTAGCTACGTGCTGCAGTGAAAGACAGGCTGTGTACGTACTCACTGTGGTGTGTAGCTACATACGTCAGTGAAAGGCTCTGGCAGTGGGGAGGCAGCAGGGAAAGGCTCTGGCAGCAGGGAGCTGCTGCAGTCTTTCTCTGCTGCCTCCCCCTTATCAGAACCTCTCCTCCCTGCCAGAGTCTTTCACTGCAGTGAAATTAGCAGGGCAGGCATGGGAGGCACTGCTTGGGCGTGTAGGGCATATACCCTCGGGTTCAAGGATGAAGCGCATTCTATTCTACTCTACTTGACTAATCAGTGCCTCGCCAGCTACACTGCTATTTGTACCTGTGCCAGGTTGGCGTGCAGTGTCCGTACTCTACATGCTGCCATAAGTGTACACGTACCCTTCAATATCTCCAGTATATTCGCTCTCTATTTTTACTTCATAATGAAAAACTGTTTCAGTAATTTGAAAAAAACCTGATAGATGATTGATTTTTTTTAAATTGAATTGGTTCAAAATACTTAATTAAAAACATTGCATTTCATAACATTAATCTAGAGTGAGCAGATATTGCAAAATTATGGTATAATACACTCAAGACTGTGGTTATTTTTGCCAGTGTTGTAAACCTCATTAGGCATGCAGAGGGTAGTGTTCTAGCAGCAGCATGCTCTTTCTGTTTTAAGAACTCTCTTTGGCAAGCATAGGCTAAACATGCACTTTGTATTGTCTTAGCTCTTAAAATTGTTAGAACACAAAATCTTGAAGTTGTTCAACTGATCTGTGCAAAATTAGGGAAATACTGCTCTCTCTGGTTTTCAGAGTTACTGTTGAGTATTTTAAAACATAATCCTGTTCTCCTCTCCAAACAAATATTTTACTGTTCATCAGCGGATGATGCATGGCATTAGGTGAAACATATTGATCCACAAGGTATCCTTAACGTGCACTGAAAAATGTTTCATGTCCCTCCTTTACCCTCTATCTCTTGAATATAAGAGTTTTAAAATTATGAAAGTAGAGACTATAATGCACTTTTGCAGGCCATCAAGTAGATTTAAGGTATGTGCTGTTTGGATACTCTTGGGGAAAAAACACATTTTTGTATGGATGTATCGAATGGTATTTGTGATACATTAATAAACATAGTAATTTCAATTTCTTCTTTAACCCATCTGACACAAGGAGCAGTACTTCTAATTATACCTCAAAATATTTTGAAATAGATGTTTTGGTACTGTGCTAACAAGTTGGGGCTGTTTCATGTTCATTTATCCCAACAAACTGTCTCCTCCTTGAGATTTATTAGCCCAGGATATTGCTATTAATAAGTTAGCAGGACACCGTCTCAAGTTGTTATACTGATGTGTACTTTCTATCATCTCACTTTGCACTGGCCTTTGCTACTATAAATCCCTTTAGCTAGCAATAACTACTTTCCCATATCTTTCCAATGTATATGCCTAAAGTAGGCATGATCACCTCAAATTCTCACCCATTCTCAAGTCAGCCATCCCACCTATCTTCACAGTATTTCCCGCCCACCTTCCCCCCAGTCCTCTTTGCTTGAGGAGGGGATAGCTTCTCTTTTAATTAAACTCTATTTATTATCAAGGGTTAGGTAAAATAACAGGGTGGAAGGAGGAGGAAGGGTTAGAAGTACACAATCATTTTTATTCTGTGTGTATGGTTTGGGAGTCTAAGGGCACTAGCCAGTCAGTTGATCACTATGGATGTTAAGAAACAACAATATAATGGAGAAAATCTTTATTTTCTTAGCTTGCTAATAAAATATCCATGAGCTAACCAAAATGCAAGAAATTGCATAGATGAGAAATACGTATGCATTTTTGGGTTAGTAACTGTGCATCCTCCTGCAAAATAGATGGGACCGTTCCATTTAAGCGTTATAAGTCATGAACAGGAAGCACATTCAAATGATCTAATTAAAATGAGCCGGTGACTTCTTAATAAAGCCCGTCTTTATGGGGGAAAAAATCAGGTTATTCTAATAGGTAAAATATTGAAAACTAGGAATACAATTATATAGTGGCTAAAACTGGTCTATTGGCCTATCTGCGTGTAGCTCATATACCTAAGAATTCTATAATAATTTTCTCTTATTCGTGCATGGTCTGTGTTGCATTGTAAACAAAGGAGGGAACTATTATTGCATAGTTTCTAGACATGCTGTAACACTGTTAACTATTGGGACTCTGTCTATCATCAGATCTTGAAGTGAAAGTCATAATGTGTCCAATTAGTGCTATGTTGAGAGGTTTGACCCTTAGCCTGTGTAACAAAGATTTAGATTGCTTTTTTCCTTAACTTCAGCTTGCTAGGAGATCCCTTATCATCTTAAAATAGAAACAGATGGAGGCTCTGTTTGCAGCTGGTTGATTCATGCTTAAAGGATTGCAGTGCTAACAAAACTGACAGTGCACCGAAGATAAGTTAACTAGATTTGGAAAAAGAACTCGGAACCTTTTCTGAGACCATGAAATTGCTATCGGTTAACTACTGTACATACAGTTTATCAAAAGCTGTGCAGCGCCTCCTGAGTTAAAGTTTGATGGACCAAAAACTTCTGAATCAACTTGTTGCTGTTACTTCCTCCTGAGAAGAAAGATACTGTCAATTCTCCCTTCTTGACTTAATGCTTCAGAGAAAAATGGTGGGCCTTTTTATTGTATTTCTGTTTCTCTTGTATATAGCAATGCATTCTTTCACCTTGTTTATATTTTTATCCCAAAAGGTAGCAAAGCCACCCTTACTTCTGCGCTGCCTTCAGAGCTGGGCAGCTGGAGAGCAGCAGCTGCTGGCCGGGTGCCTAGCTCTGAAGGCAGCGCTGCCATCAGCAGCAGCACAGAAGTAAGGGTAGCAATACCATCAATCCCCTATAATAGCCTTGCAACCCTCTTTTAGGTCAGGACCCCCAGTTTGAGAATGCTGCATACTTTTTTATACTTTTACCTTATAGGGTATTTTTATAGTATAGGGAAAAGTACACAGAGGACCAGATTTCACGGGGGAGACCAAAGTTCAGTCTTTGACGCATTTTTCACGGCCATGAATTTGGTAAGGCCCTATTCATGACATGCATTTTTTACTTTAGTAAGTTTTATAGTTTCTAAAAAGCAGGTATTGTGCAGTAAGCCTTCTAAATTGAAAAAGTAGTTACCACCAGACTCCAACAACATGGCTCCAACCAAATAGTTACCACCAGGCTCCAACTAAGATTCAGGCCAGGATACAGCAGAGACAGCTCTTGCGGCCCTAACAAATTACCTCCTTAAGGCCACGGACACAGGCAAGATCTCCATGCACATACTGTTGTAGTTTGACATAGTAAGACATGAGGTATTGCTAACTCATCTACATGGCATAGTATGGAGGAATTAATTAAAACTTTAAAAATTAAAAGCAAAAACCTTATCCCAAACACAGGTTTAACCCCACAAAAAGGACACATTCCAAAGACTCCATGAAGTTCACTAGGGACTTCTCTACTGCTATTGAATTTACATGGAAGGAGCTCATCTACTATGGTGATGGCAGCTGTATAAAATCCTTAGGCGATAGACAAACAGAGTCATTTATGAAGTCATATTATTACAACTTAAAGTTCCAATGTAATTCAGAGTGCAGAAGGAATGCTTGACAGTTTTGAGTTTCAAACTAGTATGATCTGTGTAGGCTGATCCTTTGTCTGAAAAAAATGCATTAGATGATGAGATTTGTGGGGAGAATATGTTTTAGCTGCTTTGGACAGATGTGTTTAAATGGCTAGTTAAATTAAAGTGTGGGGACTGAAAAGCGGCATAATATATTGCAGTTGTACTTCTTGGTGTTCACTTCAAAGCATAAATGCCATATTCATTAAGCTTGGTCTTTGATTATGCAGTTAGCCCTCGCATTGCCCTTAAGTTTACCTTGGCTTGGGCACTTGCAGTTAAATGGCACTGTGAAAATTACTGGAAAACATTAACATTAACTTGTTATTGTAAGCTGACATCATGCTGAGCCTGATGGGAAGTAACATTTATAAATAGCCTTGTCTGTATGCGTAGGGTGAAAATCTGCTGAGTTTCAGCAATGGCTATTATAATATGGTTCATTTATTTGCTACAGTTTAAATTTCAGTAGGGGTTATCTCTGTTTCTATGGACATGTTTTTGTAATTTTGAAAGGTACACAGTACCAGGGGAAACAGCCAGGAAACTCTATTGTCTAAAACTTTTTCGTATGTTATTAATACTGAGGAAATACTGACTTGATGTTTTCACCAAGTGTTTCTTGTGGTGCATTTTATATTTTTATCCATTTTAGTAAAATAGATTTTCCCCCCCCACCTTTTTCAGTAGTGAGCAAGATACTTAAAAATAAAATAGGCTTAAAACATAGTATGTTTTGCACTTAGATATGTATGTGGGTCAAGGCATTGAACTGGAACTTGAAAATTCTGAGTTCAGTTCCTCTGTGACCTTTGGCAAATCACTTAATCTCTCCATGCCTCAATTCCCCATCGGTAATACTTCCTTTCTGTCACCCTTTGTCTGTTTTTTTCTTTTTTAGATTATAAATTCGTAAAGGCAGGAGATTTTTCTGATTCTTTGTATAGCGTCTAGCATAAGGGTGGGGGTTCAGTTTTAGTTGGGGCCTCTAGGAGCTACTGAATGCATATATACATTTTTTTCACTATTTATCAACTAAAGAAACAAGGGTTTTTTGATATAGCTGATGTTATCCTTATATCTGTTTAAACTGCTTAAGATTTAAGGCCTTGTATGGGTTTACACTACAAAAATTTCCAGATAATATAATTTGGAGGGACAAGAATGTGGATGGAAGTGCGGTCGGTAATCAGGGGTTGTCAGGTGCTTATATTGCCTTAAGGTTTTGCAAGGCTATACATTCATATACTGTATTTGGTGGTGGTTGTTCTTTGGGATCCTGGTCCGTGATTGGGGCTTGTAGGTACTCCAGAAAAATAAATAATATATAGTGCAAATAATAAAAATAAATAATAATAATTGGCTCTTATAGTGCTTTTCACTGTACATGTCAAAATGCTTTACAAAGATGATCGTATCTCTATCCCATTTTACAAATGGGAAAACTGAAGCACAAGGGAGGTTAAAGTGGTTTATCCAAGGACAGACAGCAGGCCAGTGGCTAAGCTGGGACTAGAACCCAGGTTTCCCCTTGTTGCTCTATTCACTAGGCAAAACTGCCTCCCCATTGTAAAGCACACATACATTTCTACCACGAACTTGTACCTGCTAAGTCTGCTAGCTAAATTCAGAACTATCAGAAGCAGGTGAAGCTCCCTTGATCTGAGTGTGCAGTCTGATCGTGATATTGGTAAGCACACCTTGGCTTTGGCTTTGGGCGTTATATAATTATGAACCTTTCTATTTTTCTTTTCCCCCCTCCCTTTAAAAAGTCCTAGTAAGTTTTGTTAAAAAAATACATTAATACAGCCTTTACGTTTGCACCGTTAAGCATGCAAAGGTCAAGGAATGCAAAACGTTGAATGCAATGTTAACTCTACCCCTACACACTTGTGTTAGATACAGTCTTTAGCATCTAATAACTTCTCTTAAGGTTGTATTAAAAAGACTGTGGTTGAAAAACTGTGTGTGAGCACGTGATTAAAGGCAGGGCTTGATGCCGCACTACTTGCACAGGAAGAGCCTGTGAGGCCACTATTCCCACAGAGTTATTCATCTCTGGGGAAGCATGTGGTGTTTGCACTGCCACCCTCCACTAGGGATATTTTAAACTTGTGATTCCATAGGAACCCCACCAGCAGAGACTTCATGGGAACAGGCTGATAAGCTACAGCCTCTTCTCAGCCTGCAGTGCCCACTTTAGAGAGTTGTGGGTACTTTATGCCAGCGCAACTTTTTCTAGCTTAAGTGACCCTATGTCCAGGATTATGTCGGCTTCCAGGGCTGAATATAGTCATGTATTGTGATGCATATTTATAAGGGATCTAAATGTAAGTTTTGGGAGGCAAAGGCCATCTTTTTTTGTTCTGAGATTGTACAGTGCCTAGTGTTGTTTCATTCCTAGGACACCTTCATGGTGCATGCACCATGTGGTTCTTTCCAGTTTAAATAATTATGAATTAATATTGCAAGTTCAGTCTTAACTTTTTGCTTTGGTAGTCCTGAGTATACACTGACTTTGTAGCACTGACCTGCATAAAGTTAATGTTGCATTCATGCTTTTTGCATTTTTCTTTAAATTTCCTTACATGTTAAACAGATATGCTTGTAGTGTTTTTACTTTGTTGAAAAGGAGAATATTGTTGTTTTGAATCCATATATATATATATATATATATATTGCACATTCCTGTCTGAAGAGGCCAGTAATTTGACATAGTAAAATTCTTGTGGGTATTATCTGCAATAAGAAAATGCATTAATGGAACTGTAGAATGGTCAGTTTTTGGAACATTTTCCCTGGTATTATAAACAGTGTGGCAGAAGTGAAGAAAGATGCCATGGTTTTCAGCATGCCTAGAAGAGCTATTAATATAACCTAAAGGGGTTATTGGCTCAGAGGAAGACCCTTTGAGAATGTAATTACTACTAGCAACTACATGTATGAGAGTTTGTTTTTGTGAAAGGACTGAAATGTAACTAAATGGGAAGTAGTCACTGAGCAGGGCTGTTTTCAGTGGGGGCCCGCATGAATCGGTTCTTGGCCCTACACTGTTTAACATTTATTATCAATGACCAGGAAGAAAACATAAAATCATCTCTGATAAAGTTGGCAGATGACACAAAAATTGGAGAAGTGGTAAATAATGAAGAGGACAGGTCACTGATTCAGAAAGATTGGCTCACTTGATAAACTAGGCACAAGCAAACAATATCCATTTGGATAGAGCTAAATGTAAATGCATGCCTCTAGGAACAAAGAATGTAGGCCATACTTACTGGATGGAGAACTCGATCCTGGATAACAGTGACCCTGAAAAAGATTTTGGGGTGGGGTGGATATTCAGCTGAACATTACCTTCAAGTGTGACGTTGTGGCCAAAACAGCTAATGCAACCCTGGAATGCATAATCGGGGACTCCTGAGTAGCAGTAGAGAGGTTGTTTTACCTCTGTGTTTGGCAGTGGTGCAACAACTCCTGGAATACTGTGTCCAGTACTGGTGCCCACAGTTCAAGAATTCTGTTGATAAATTGAAAAAAAGTTCTGAGAAGAGCCACAAGAATGATTAAGGGATTAGAAAACATGCCTTACAGTATAGATTCAAGGAGCTCAGTCTGTTTGGCTTAAGCAAGAGAAAGCTAAGGGGTGACTTGATCTCAGTCGGTAAGTACCTACACAGGGAACAAATATTTAATAATAGGCTCTTCAGTCTAGCAGAGAGAGTTTAACATGATCTAATGGCTGGAAGTTGAAGCTAGTCAAATTCAAACTAGAAATAAGACATACATTTTTAATGGTGAGGGTAATTAATTATTGGAACACTTTTCCAAGGATCATGGTGGATTTTCCATTGCTGGCAATTTTTAAATCAAGACTAGATGTTTTTCGAAAAGATCTGCTCCAGGAATTTATTTTGGGGAAGTTCTGTGGCCTCTGTGTTATACAGGAGGTCTGACTAAATGGTCCCTTCAGGTCTTAGAATCTTTGAATATGGAGAAACACGTATGGCAAATCATTGCAATGGAAAAATTGACAGATAGTCTTATACCAGGATCAAGCAGATTTTATAGTGTATGGGTACCAGTTTTGGAGTTAGAACAAAATAAATATGTAGATAACAACATGAGGTTGAACAAGTACAACTGTGTCCATTAAAGGTTGCAAATTCTAGGAAATAAGCACAAGTGTAACAGTGGAGGTGACTCCACTCAAGGGAGAATATGGCAGCTGGTTATGACCTATATGATTTATAGAGAGAAAAATGATAGAAGGGAAATATTTTAGATTTACATGGCCATAAGCACGAGATAACACCATGAGGAGATGGTGGAGTAACTATTTACATTTCAACAATGTGTGCTGCAGACTATTGACTAGACCTTTGAACAGATATTTGTGATGTTGCCATCTGTAGACCTTAGACACTCTTGTTGCTTTGCACCTTAAATAAAGTGAAATGAGTAGGTGAGGGACTGGAACTTATTTTATAGCTGTGGAGAAGATGTACTATATGTGTTTGGAACTGTCAATTTATTAGGTTTCCATTAATAAGGAAAAACATCTGTATAATTTAAATGATTAGTTCTTCTTAGTTCATGTATGCGCTGTAGGTTTTTTTTTTTTTTTTTTTCCTTCAGTTGAATGACACTTTTTTTAAACCTGCTCATTTTCAGCTGAAATGTTACCTCTTTTGGCACTGGCCAGGTGGAAAAGACGTGAAATATTGGAGCATGGGCTTTTGCTCATTACGGCAGCTGCTATCACAATACTTTTAGACTAAGTTAATGGACAAGTTGCTCTTTCCAAAACCAACAAAAATACTGGTTCATGAAGTAGTGGGTACTTGTGAGCTCTCTCCACCTTTGGAAATGCAGATTAGACAAAATACCCTTATGTACCTGACCTTGCTCATTGCCCTTCAACTCTCCTGTTTCAGTGGGATAGCTTATCTCTTCCATGAAACCTGCCTTTAACATCCATCCTTGTTCTAAACCTCCCAGTTTAGAACAAATCTGTGCACCCAGGAACCTATTTGGACATTGTTTCCTCTTAAAGGCCTTATGCCTGTGGACTCTGGAAAGTGGTTTTTACTTAAACATGACATAAAAAATGTGGGCACAAGCTGCATGAGGCTTCTAAGGGCATGTTTCTGCTCCTGTTGAAGTGAATGTCAGAATTCCTTTTAACTTGAGTGGAATTAGTATTGGGTCCTAAATGTACAACTTGTCATTATTAACCCAGAGACACAAAAGGGAACTTAGGATAGTGCCAGAAAACATATATGGGTACGACACTAGTTGGCAGCAAAAGAAATATGTATAACTCACTCATAGAAGAGCACTTTTGCATGTACCCTTTTACCAGATTGCCACTTCCCCACCGCTAATAATTGTTGATGTTTTGTGTAGTGGCTGGTTGTATTGTGAGAGGGTAGCTACGTAAATGACTCTGTGTAGAATGGTGGTTCTTTTTTAAGTGCTTTCTCATGTCGATTCCACGTTAGGTGTGCGCGCACCGTTGCCAGAGATTTTTTCCCTCAGTGGTATCCATTATGCTGTCTGTAGCGTCCTCTGCTGCCATGCACTCATATGCCGGTATAAGCAGCCTGGCCGGCCCCACAGTCTCTAAATACCTTCTTACCGCTTGTGATGGTCACAGGAACAACTTCTCTTGCTTCGGTAAGGTGTTTTACTCGTGGTTCTATTGTTCTTTAGTTTAGTTACCTTCTGTTTTATTTTCTAGTATTCGTGTTCATAGTGTATATAGTAGTGGGGTATATAGTTAGATCCCCTCTTTTAGCTTAGAGGGACTCTCTGCCCCTGGGGCTGAGCATGCCCCAGTCTGTGGGCTTATAACCCTGCGCCTCCTGTGGCAAGCCCATGCCGGTAAGCAACCTACACCCTAGCTCTCTGAAGTGTCTGGGGGAAGCCTACATGTGGAAGCCCAAATTTGCTGTGAATTCAAGCCTGATACAAAAAGGGTTAGGGAGGCCAGACTAAGGGCTATCCTGATGGAGTTTGCACTTAGACTGGCATTGAGGCCAAGCAGCCTTGGCACCGAGCAGCTTGGCTTCAATGTGGAGCACTCCTCTGGCAATATGGGTTTCTCGGCATCATTCTCCTTCTCCACTACCAAGAAAGAAACACAAGAAACAACAGTTGGAGAGGGAACGCTCCCCAGAACCGAGAAAGGACAAGCAAGGGGAGGGCAACAGAGTGTGACCTGCATCTAATCACTGCTCTACCCCTGCTTCACAAGCAGTACCATTGACTCCATCCTGTTTGCAGGTGTTGTTGAGTCTGGTGCGGGACCGTCCACCGACACTGGGGAGGGAGGACATCTTGGGGCCGCTGGATCATGGTGCCTTCCACCTTGGAGGCCTTTGTAGAAGCCAGGGATCTGATAACTGTCGTGGTACCGCCGACCCCAATGGGCCACCTACTGGCACCGAGGAGAGTGTCAAGCAGACGGAAACAAGTTACCCTGAGCTCCTATCCATCACCATGTCCCCTGGTACCGACCAGAGGGAAACCGGCCCTGCTGATGTGGCAAAGACTTTCCCACCCCTACACTGATCCCTGGACCCTCAGCACGAGCTGCAGAAGCGAGTGGTACTGCCCCCTCATGGTCTCCTTGAGATGACTCAGAGCCAGGCACGGAGCTCTGCATACAACCAAGGGCCCATCACCAGTACCTGATTTACATCCCACTAGATCTCGGTGGTGCCCCTTCTGGCACTTGTTCTGGAGGGCAGTGGCCTATGCATGTTCCATGTCCATTTTGGATATGGGGTTTTCCCCTGGTATAGAGACTGCTTTCTAGCCGTTCATGGTCGGTGGTGTTCAAGAGAGGGGCTTCTCTGCCATACCCATACTCCAGAACCGAGCCTGGTACCAACACTCAGGACTTAGGCCTGCATGATATGACTGGTGCAGAAGAAGAAGAGGAAGACCCCTCCCACCACCACCACCAGTACAGGCCTCTTTCTCCTCCTACTCAGATGAAGCTGTCTTAGGACTGAGCAACTTGGTGCCACAGGATGATTTTAGAACTCACCAGGAGCTCTATTTCAGCCCAGAGAATTTCATATTGGATCACCTTCTGCAGTTGTACGTGCTATGAGCAGGTGGGCATCTCACCTCCTGCTATCTTGACTGCCCAGTTGACAAGAGCCTAGGCTTCATCAGTGGCATTTCTGGCCAGGTTCTGATCCAAGACATCTGCAGAGTAGCGACCTGGTCATCGGTCCATACTTTCTCCTCACACTACACCATCACCCAGCAGGCTTGGGATGATGCCAAGTTTCATAGAGCAGTGTTGCAATCTGTATGTCCATGAACTCCGAGCCCACCTCCTCAGGTACTACTTGGCAGTCACCTAACATGGAATGGACATGAGCAAGCACTCAAAGAATCAAAAACAGTTACTAATCTTTCCGTAACTGTTCTTCAGGATGTTTTGCTCCTGTCCATTCCACGACCCTCCTTCCTGCCCCTCTGTCGGCGTTAGCTGGCAAGAAGGAATTGAGAGAGTGTGGGGCCATTCCCTACCGGCGCATGAGCGTGCAGCACCAAAGGGCACTACAGCCAGACAGATGGATAACACTGCAGGAAAAATCTCCAGTGACAGGGCACACGGTGCGCACAAACCTAACATAGAATGGACATGAGCAACACATCTCAAAGAACAAGAGTTATGGAAAGGTAGGTAACCGGTTTTTTAAAAGGGTGGTGGCCTTGGGGGTTGCAGAGTTAAGACTGGTGCATAATCTCTGGTGTATATTGATTGTGGTGATGGTATTGGCCTGGGGGTAGAGTAGAGGAGGCTCAGCACCTCATTTCCTTGCGGTTGTGTGTGTAGCATCCTAACTGCTTCCAAAAGAAGCTTCTTACATAGTCACTTCTAGGGATTTTAAGTTCTCTTTTTCATGAGATTCTTTTGAGGGGTGGAGGCTGTAACAAGACAGGGAGGTAGATCTGTCGGGGGTACTAGTGTGGCTGTTGATAGAGAATATTTTTATCTGTCGGCAGCTCCACACGAACCTGTCTCTGCTGTCAATCTTTATCCTACAGCAAAGTGTAGCTTCTGACAAGGCTGTATGTGCCCAATTCGTTGATCAGGTTTCATGTGCACAGCCCCATTTATGTATCTGGCTTGTGTGCACCAGGCCCTATGCTCATCTATCAGTCAGGCTTTTATGCATCTGACCTTGCCTCTCTCATTGAATAGGTCTGGGTCATCTGTCCTTTTGTCCTCCTCCCCTCATGAATCAACCAATCAGGTTTGTGTGCACAACACATAAGCTTTCCATTGTAATGTGAATAATGGTTAAAAATGATCCTAAATCCCAACTTTTTTAAACACTAAAAAGCTATCCATTGGACCAGATCTAGTTGGAGTTCACCTCTCTGCCAAGTTTTGTATAGACAGATAAACCATGCATTTAAGAGATAAGTCAGCAATATCATGCAAACAAAAAGTCTATTGCACAGACCAAAAAAGAGTAAGTTGAATTAGGACAGTGCCAGAAAATGAATAAAGATGCTCCCCGGGTTACGCAAGACCTGACTTACGCAAATCTGCACTTACAGGAAAAGTTCTTTAAGCTAGAAATAGGAGGGGTTTTTTTTGTTTGTTTGGTGGGGTTTTTTTGGTTTTGGTTTTTTTGCATATTGGTCGGGTTTGGTGGGGGTTTTTTTGGTTTTGGTTTTTTTGCATATTGGTTGCAAAATTCGAATTATGCAAGGCGTTCCGGAACGGAACGATTGCGTAAGTTGGGGAGCATCTGCATAAGGTAGTGACACTAGCCGGAAGCAAAAGAAATATAACTTGCTCATGGGACAGCACTTCTGGACACACACATACTTTTACTAGACTATTCCTCCACCCCAACAGTAGTAGTAGCAGGGCCAAGGAAAAATTTCAGCCAGAGCCCAAATTAAAACTCTTCCTATTAAAAACATATGAAGAGAAACCAAACAAAAACTATATAAAAATTCAAGAGGCTTAAAACTAACCCCACATGAAATTTCGCACCAATTGGCCACCTCCTTTTAGAGAAAAGCAGGAATTTATGCTTCACTATAAGCTTATTTTGAGAACATACCAATTATGTAGTCACCACTATGTGCCTCCATAGTTGAAGGAAAAAGCGTATGCATTATTTGAGATGGTTTCATTATTGTGTATGGCCGGTTCATCATTTTCAAACTAGGTGCTGTATTTTGCTCGCTCACTTAAAGAAGTTACTAGTTTTTATATTTTTATCTACTACTTGATTATAGGGTTCCATATTTTGTTATTTTACAGCTTTTTAGTTCAGTGAATGGGGCATATTTTCTTGTAATTTAATTGTCAAAGTTATGCCTTTTCTTTTTATCCAGCAAAATCTTATTTATTACAGTAGTGATATTTGAAAGAGACGACTAAAACTCCAGTGTTTCATGTATTAATAAACAATGTAAATTTGCATAATTAAGTTATAAAACACAGATTAAATCAAGTTGAAACTATGGACAAAATGTAAATAAATCTTCCCATTAGTCTTAAATAAAAAGAATGAAATAATTTTATCAAGATACTTTTTCAAGAGGAACGAAGTGTAGAATTTCCAATAGGAACACTTAAGTTATAACTTTGGAGACCTCCATTGATTCATTTGGGAACACAAAGAGAAATTTGAAAGAGGAAAATCTAAGCACAGTTTGCGCTATGAGGATGAAAAAATTGTGAATAAATATCTTATCAGTCATGAAGCCATCATTACAAAGTTATAGGCTTTGTTGAAAGGCACCTTTGTACTGTTTTTACAAACATGAATGATCCATTACCATAGTTTTTATAACTTTTCCTCAAATGTCCTTATTAATTGGCTGTGTGGTTTAAACTACATCTCTTTTGTGTGAAAGGCTTTACGCTCATGCCAAAAATGCTAATTTAATTTTTGTTGACATAAATCATCCTGTTGGTATTTATGCATGCTCCTCACATAGGAATATCTAATCATAAAATGTTACACTGCTGCTAATTACTTAATGGTCCAAATTCAGACCGAGTGTACGTGAGGGCAATTCCATTGGCTTTGGTGGCATTTGGCTGCTTAAACTAGGCATTAACTTGGTGCAGTGTATTCAGGAGGGATGTGCTCCTGATTTAACAAACAGACAAAATTATCAGTGTTTGGGGATATTAGATTGCATACAACCAGCGAAAATATATAACTTCATAAATTTGTTGAGTATTATGATCAGTGTGTCTGAAAAATAATAGTAACTTCTTAAAATGGATGGGCAGAGATGGTGTCCCTAGCCTCTGTTTGCCAGAAGCTGGGAATGGGTGACAGGAGATGGATCATTTGATGATTATCTGTTCTGTTCATTCCCTCTGGGGCACCTGGCATTGGCCACTGTCGGAAGACAGGATACTGGGCTAGATGGACCTTTGGTCTGGCCCAGTATGGCCATTCTTATGTTCTTAACCAGAAAAGGTGGTGAACCTAACATGGCAAAAGGAAGGATTTTCAAAGTATGGAGGGAGCTTGTTAGCTATGGAGGTTAAGATGTGTACTTCACCAATACTAGTTAAACTTCTGAGGGCATTAATATATATAGCTATGCACTATACAATATAATGATAAAGAGGATGAGGCCTTTTTGCTTGGTACCTTGAACGCTTGCCCCATCTCTTCTTCCCACCCAAGTTGTTCTTTTCTATTCTTTTGCCATACTTAAATATTTTAGTGTTCTTCATTTCTCCAATGTTTTGATATTTAAACAGGAACATGAATAAAAACATTTAATTTCCCCCTCCAAGAGAAAATACAAGAGAAATCAAGTCTTCAGTCATCTTTCAGCATGTAAATGGATCCCTGAGATATCCAAAAGTAAATTTCCACTTTCTTAATTATAACACTGTATAATTTTGCAAGTGCATTCCAGGTTTTTTTTCACCTTCATGGCAAGATCTATAATGACCATAAGTGAGAGGCAGGGTACAGATGAGTAGAACAATGGTTTGATTAAACAGTATATTTCTGTGAAATTATGGGCCCAATTCTCTATTCTCTTGCACGTTTTGTAGTCGTTTGTACTTGTCCACACTGATTGTAAAATGCTACCAATAATACATATGAATGGAAAATTCTGATTTGGTAGTGTTTTTACACCCTTTTTGGAAAAGAAGAAACAACTACACAAGGGACAGGACAGTGGAAAATCAGGCCCTATGAGAGCAGAAGATGACCAGATCGTAGTAAATTTTTAAAACACGTATACAGTAAAAGCTGTTTTATCCAGCACTTCACCAACTGGAAAGCTCTATAAACCGGCATTTCTGATCTTCACTGAAATTCCAAAAACAGCGATGAGTCCTTGTGGCACCTTACAGACTAACCGATTTATTTTGATATAAGCTTTCATGGGCTAAACCCACTTCATCAGATTCATGGAGTGGAACATACAGTAGGGAGGTATAAATACACAGCATATTAAAAGATGGGAGTTGCCTTACCAAGTGGGGTGTCAGTGCTAACGAGCCAATTCAATTAAGGTGGAAGTGGGCTATTCTCAACAGTTGACAAGAAGGGGTGGAAATCACTTTTGTAGTGCTAATGAGGCCAAATTCCAGTTTATAGTCTGGTTGGCACAGGGCCAACAGGGGGTTGGGGCGTGGGAGGGGTTGTGGCATGCAGGCTCTGGGAGGGAGTTTGGGTGTGCGAGGGGGCTCGGGGTGCCAGGTATGGGGACCGCTCACTTCGGGTGGCTCCCTGCAAGTGGCGACCTGTCCCAGCTGCTCCTAGGCAGAGGTGTGGCAGGTGGCTCTGCGCACTACCGCCGCACCGCCACGAGCACTAGCACTAGCAATGCAGCTGCCATTGCCTAGGAACCACGGCCAATAGGAACTACGGGGGCGGTGTCTGCAGGTAGAGGCAGCACACACAGCCGCCTGCTGCGCTTCTGCTTAGGAGCAGCTGGGACACGTCACCGCTTGCGGAAAGCCGCCCCAGGTGAGCGGCCCCCAGATCCGACACACCCAAACTCCCTCCCAGAGCCCACGCCTCAGACCCCTCCTTCACCCAAACTCTCTCCCTCTTAGTTAACTGTCATTTTTCACTTACCAGCACCCCCCATTCCTCCAACATGCCAGATAAAACAGCTTTTACTGTATATTATATCATTATTATATTTGTACATTTTCTAGTACAGTGTGTTTGAATTTTTCAGTGCTGCCACATTATGTATGTTAAATAATAATTGCTTCTGTTGCTTGCAGTAGCCTATTTGTAACACAAAATAGAAAGAAATTGTTCCTAAATTCCTTTTTAACTTTTTACACCATTATTCTTGTAATGGGTATATTTCTTTTGCTTCTAATTTCCATCTTATTGGAAAGGAGAATTTTCTTAAATCCAGTTTTTGTCTGGAGCAAAACAGATAATGTTCGTTTTCTTTGTAAACATGAATGTAGGCTTGTCTATATTACTTGCTGGATCGACGGGCAGTGATTGATCCAGCGGGGGTCGATTTATCCCATCTCGTCTAGACGCGATAAATCGACCGCTAAGCGCTCACCTGTCGACTCTGGTACTCCACCAGGGCGAGAGGCGCAGGCGGAGTCCACGGGAGAGCATCAGCCGTTGACTTACCGCAGTGAAGACACCGCGGTAAATAGATCTAAGTACATCGACTTCAGCTACGTTATCCCCTTCCTCCCCCTGCACCCCTCTTTCCCCCCCCCCCCCACAGTGTAGACCAGGCCTAAGAAAAGGCACCTTTTGCTATTGTGCCATTTTGCCAATTTCCATTTCCCCATTCTGATAGAACTGTCAAAATAAGGCTTTTTTGAGAGAAACTTTATCACAGTGACATTTATTTCATGGTAAAATGTAGTATTTTACCAGATAAAAACCGAAATCTCTCTGTTTGAGTTGTCCATTCACAGAACTGAATGTGTTCTCTTATTTTCAGGCAACAGATTGAGACTGACCTGTTCCAACTCTGTCATCTTTGGCTAAGTGCAGTCTTTGTACTGCTGCCATTTTGCAAACACCTTTTTTTCCTCTTCTTGTTGCTTCAACCCCCACAGTTTAGTCAGCGCCACATTTTTCCGAGCTTGGTATTTATACAGTGTTTTATTTCAGCTGGTGAAACATCTGTTTTTTTTCACGGAGTTAAATAAATGATCTATGCCGAGAATGTACAGTATAGGGTGATGTCAGTTTGCTTTTTTTCAAGAGTCACTGAGCAGAACAGTCAGAGTATTGTTTCAGCCTTAGAGTCAGGAATGTGAATATTTATACTGTATACTTAATTCATACAAACACAGCTAAGGGTATGCAAGTAGAAGTTTTTATGGCTTTAGGTCAGCTTGAGGGGAGAAAAGTCTAACCTTGATATTTCACTGAAGAACGTGTAATTATATCACTTGCAAAAGTGTTGTTGAAAAATTATGCATTAAAAAGGGACTTTGTGTGTGGCTACATGTTAAAGATGGAGAATATCATCAATATCCTTTTTTTCTTTAAACAAAAACATGCTCTCTCAGCATTTGTGCCTGCTGTTAAACAACAAAATTTATTGTGAACATCCGAAAACCACAATTTCTTCTGTAAGATTAACACTGGCATTACAAAATGTCAATTTGTTTCTTTTTCAAAAAGAGAGAATGTGACACAATAGTTTAACTTTGCAGCTGCTAGAGAGTTTTGTTGCATTTGCAGTACTGTGTGTTGAGAATTGATTAGCCTACCCATGCAGCAACACAACAAATATATCTTGGGATCAAAAAGTGGCTAACATTTTATTAAACAAATCCATCAACACTCATCAGTTTTTTTGTCTGTTTTATACAGACCCGATCCACTTTTGTGATGCTTCAGTGCTATACTGATGTAACTCAACACAAGTATAATCCAGTGGTGAATCCATTCAACTTTTTAAAGATATGGGGGTTAGCATAATATCATAGTTCTTAAAGCTGATGTCTAAAGGTAAAGAATTTGGTTTGTGTCCTTTTTTTATTTTTCAATGATGTATAGATAAGGCTTAACTGAGGTTTATTCGTTTGGTTTTTTGAGCAAAGTCTAAAAAAATATCCAGTTCTGGTTTGTTGGATATATATTGGGAATGAAATCTTGCTTTCTCTGTTTTGTGTTGGAAGTCTCCTTGTGGAGTCAGAAAATGGGGGCAAGAGCTTTTCCTTTGGGTGTTGGTCACGTGCTTGAGTTAAACGGGCATCAACAGAAGCAAAACTTTAAATAGCCTGAATAAAAATTAATTCACTTCTTAAATTTCAGGTATCAGTGTCTTGGTACTTTCTCTGTCCTAGTCCAAAGAGTTCTTCTGCCTTCCAGGAAAAACAGCATAGACAAGACCTGGATTTCTACTGCAAAAAATCAAGCAGGAAAAAAAGGCCTTTAAAAAGCAAATGTCTCAGACCTTTGTACCTCTAATGAATCAAAGTACATGAATGTCTTTTTTGATTTCTGTTATATTCAATGTTTCATTATTGTGATGGTAGCTTAGTGGGGTCGAAGAAATGCAGGAAAAAATGACTTGGTCTATCGTTCTTTGAGACCACAAAAGATAGAACCGTGTGTTACTCAACAGTGACATCTGTCGGTAATTCAGTAGTAGCATAATGGATCTCTAAAGGAAGCAAAGGTCAGTATAGTCTTCCCATTCAAAGGATTAGGCTTGGTGATATGAAGCAATGTATACAGAAAAGTTATAAAGGAAGAAAATTCAGCATTTGTGAAGTGCATTGGACTTTCTGATTATCAGGTCTCAAATTCTGTGACCTAATCAGGTTTCCATTCTTCACTCCACAACACATGATGAAAGCCTGTGTGTGTGAATGGTATGAAAGTGGGAATTTATAATACAGTGGGAGGTGCCAGGTGGCTGCTATTTGTAGTTTGGGAAACCTGACAGTGTTAGAGGCAGCACAGAGAGAATTTAGGAATACAAATAACTGGATGTTTAATACTCAGTTGATATTTGTTTGGGAAAAATATTAAAAGAAGCAGTGAATGGCAAAATTTTCAGAACTATTCATGTAAAACACAAGTATTTGTACATGAAAATAGGTACTTACAGTCACTAGCAGATCAAAATACCCATTTTGCATACACAAGTGCACGTTTTCTGGACACACAGGGGTGCACGACTCCGTCCTGGAGCCTGCACTCCCCCTGCGCCCAAACCCCCTGCCTCTGCCCGGAGCCCCCTCCCACACTCTGAAACCCTCGGCTCCACCCCCCCAGCCTGGACCCCAAACTCCTCATCCCTGGCCCTACCCCAACCCCAACCCCGACCCAGCCCAGAGCCCCTGCCCCCACACTCTGAACCTCTCATTTCTGGCCCCACCCGGGAGCCCACACCCCCTCCCACACACCAAGCCCCTGCCCAGCCTGGTGAAAATGAGCAGGTGAGTGAGGGTGGGCGAGAGCCAGCGACAGAAGGAAGGGGGATGGATTGAGTGGTTGCAGGCTTCAGTTTTGTGCGATTAGAAAGTTAGCAATCCTAACTGCTGTAAGTGCAGACATAGTCTAAGACCTTGACTACACTAGAACTTACTTACGTCACTCAGGGGTGTGAATAATCCAAACCTCTGAGCGATGTAAGTTATACCAACCTAAGGGCCGGTGTAGACAGCGCTGTGTCGGCAGGAGAGCTTCTCCCGCTGACATAGCTGTCGCCTCTCATCGAAGTGGAGTAATTAAGCCAATGGGAGAGCTCTCTGCTATTGGCTTAAAGTGTCTTCACCAGAAGCACTATAGCAGTGGACTGTAGTGCTTAGATATAGCCAGAGTGTCTGTGCGGATTCAGCTGATGAGCATTAATGGTTCCTCAGTGTGCTTTGATCGTCTCTGCTATGAAACGAGATCAAAGCACGCTGAGGAACTGTTAGTGCTCATTAGCAGTGTCCATACAGACTCGCTCCAGCTTGTAGGGAAATAAATATTCATGTGGACAAGCCCTTTGACTGGGACCCTGGTTTTGGGAGTATTTTTTTTAAAAGCACATTTTGTACCTGTTTTCTTCCATTATTTGTGAACTACCGTGAACTGAAGGAACTGTCAGCCAGCACAGTTGGTGAATTTGACAGAAAGCTGACACCTCAAGGATCATGTGTCCACAAGGGCTATTATAGGTTGCCACTTTGCCCACCCCTTTCCACCAAGCCAGTGAGCCCCTTCTGCAAAAGTCCTTACGCCAGGCCAACCACCCAAGTAGAATCTAATTTAGAGGGTGGCATGGAAAAAGGAAGGGGGAGAGGGAAGGACGGGCTTCATGTACTTCCTGCTGCTGCTGCCAAAACCACACTCCTGCACAAAACTCCCTAACCTCCCGTCTCCTGCAGGCTTATCCCCTGCACCATGTGTAATTTGGAAATCTGGTCACCCTAATGGTTGTAGGTTCATCCACCTACCAAGAAGATAGGGAATGGTAGGAATTTAATCACAGGGCTATTGACATAAAGTCTTTGGTCACAGGAGTTTGTAAAGGAAACACTCCTAATGCTGGTCCTATGGTTTTTTATAGTACACCTGAGCACTATGGGGCTGGACAGATCCCCCAAGCATGCAATTGGTTTCAGTTTCCAAACACATGCAGTCAATGCCCTCTATCATCTGCACTAAACTCCCACACCTACGGGCCAGTTGACCTTATCTCCTCTTCAATATTGCTCTTGGTAGTAACTTTTCTTACTCGCTGCTGTTTTGCAACCTTGCATTTAAGAAAAAAAGTATGTATATAAAATATATATTTAAATGGAGTTCCCACTTTGCATCATTGTTCAAATATGTTTATTTTTTGTTTGTTTTCGTATGAAATCCAAAATTTGGTATGACAGCATATGCCCAAAAGGCAGTGAAGCCCAGAATGAAAGAGATGACTTCTTTGGTTAGGAATATTTGAGGTGATAAACTTCTATAAAAACAACAAGGAGTCCTTGTGGCACCTTAGAAACTAACAAATTTATTTGGGCACAAGCTTTCGTGGGCTAAAACCCACTTCATCAGATGCATAGAGTGGAAAATACAGTAGCAGGTACATATATGCAATACATGAAATGATGGGAGTTGCCTTACCAAGTGTGGGGGTCAGTGCCAATGAGATAATTCAATTAACAGTAGAATACCAAGGGAGGAAACATTTCTTTTGTAGTGGTAATGAGGGTGGCCCATTTCAAACTGTTGACAAAAAGGTGTGAGTAACAGTAGGGGGAAATTAGTATGGGGAAATTTAGTTTTTGTAATGACCCATCCACTCCCAGTCTTTATTCAGGCCTACTTGGATGGTGTCCAGTTTGCAAATTAATTCCAGTTCTTCAGTGTTTTGTTGGAGTCTGTTTTTGAAGTTTTTTTGCTGAAGAATTGCCATTTTTAAGTCTGTTCTTGAGTGACCAGGGAGACTGAAGTGTTCTCCTACTGGTTTTTGAATGTTATAATTCCTGACGGGAGTCCGGTGGCACCTTAAAGACTAACAGATTTATTTGGGCATAAGCTTTCGTGGGTAAAGAAACTCACACGAGATCCATTTCCTGGACACTACAATGGAAATAAGTGATTGTCACATAAACAGCACCCTATACCGGAAACCTACTGACCACTATACTTACCTACATGCCTCCAGCTTCCATCCAGGACACATCACACGATCCATTGTCTACAGCCAAGCCCTAAGATACAACCGAATTTGTTCCAATCCCTCAGAGACAAACACCTACAAGATCTTTATCAAGCATTCTTAAAACTACAATACCCACCTGGGGAAGTAAGAAAACAGATTGGCAGAGTGAGATGGGTACCAAGAAGTCACCTACTACAGGACAGGCCCAACAAGGAAAATAACAGAACACCACTGGCCATCACATACAGCCCCCAGCTAAAAGCTCTCCAGCACATCATCAAGGATCTACAATCTATCCTGGAAAACGATCCCTCACTCTCACAGACCTTGGGAGGCAGGCCAGTCCTCGCTTACAGACAGCCCCGAACCTGAAGCAAATATTCACCAGCAACTACACACTACACCACAGAAACGCTAACCCAGGAACCAATCCCTTGTTACAAACCTCATTGCCTACTCTGTCCCCATATCTACTCTAGCGACATCATCAGAGGACCCAACCACATCAGTCACAACATCAGGGACTCATTCACCTGCACATCTACTAACGTTATATATGCCATCATGTGCCAGCAATGCCCATCTGCCATGTACATTGGCCAAACTAGACAGTCTGTACGTAAAAGAATAAATGGACACAAATCGGACATCAGGAATGGTAACATACAAAAGCCAGTAGGAGAACACTTCAGTCTTCCTGGAGATTGTATAACAGATTTAAAAGTAGCTATACTTGAACAAAAAAACTTCAGAAACAGATTTCAAAGAGAAACTGCAGAACTAAAATTCATTTGCAAATTTAACACCATTAATTTGGGCTTGAATAGGGACCAGGAGTGGCTGGTTCACTGCAAAAGCAGCTTTGCCTCTCCTGGAATTGATACCTCCTCATCAATTATTGGGAGTGGACTACATCCACCCTAATCAAATTGGGCCTGTCAACACTGGTTCTCCGCTTGTGAGGTAACTCCCTTCTCTTCATATGTCAGTATAATAATGCCTGCTTCTGTAATTTTCACTCCATGCATCTGAAGAAGTGGGTTTTTTACCCATGAAAGCTTATGCCCAAATAAATATATTAGTCTTTAAGGTGCCACCGGACTCCCTGTTGTTTTTGTGGATACAAACTAACACAGCTGCCCCCTGATACTTGACATAGTTCCTGATGTCAGATTTGTGTCCATTTATTCTTTTGCATAGAAACTGTCCAGTTTGGCCAGTGTACATGGCAGAGGGGCATTGTTGGCACATGATGGCATATATCATATTGGTAGATGTGCAGGTGAATGAGCCCCTGATGGCGTGGCTGATGTGGTTAGGTCCTATGATGGTGTCCCTTGAATAGCTATGCGGACAGAGATGGCACCAGGGTTTGGTTCCTGGGTTAGTGTTTTTGTTGTGTGGTGTGTAGTTGCTGGTGAGTATTTGCTTCAGGTAAGCGAGGACTAGCTTGTTTCCCAAGATCTGTGAGAGTGAGGGATCGTCCTTCAGGATAGGTTGTAGATCCTTCATGATGCGCTGGAGAGGTTTTAGTTGGGGGCTGTAAGTGTTCATTTATTATTTAGATGCATCCAATGAAGTGAGCTGTAGCTCACGAAAGCTTATGCTCAAATAAATTGGTTAGTCTCTAAGGTGCCACAAGTACTCCTTTTCTTTTTGTGAATACAGACTAACACGGCTGTTACTCTGAAACCTGTCATTATATAGTATGATTTTTGCATTTCATAAATCCTCTTCTGGTTGATAATTTCTCGTGTACATTCCATGACCAACATTTTATAGCTAAGACAATATCTTTTCTCACTACGAGATCATCTTGTACACTCGTCATCAAGTTGCCATTTGTGCTATGTTGATTTTTTTTAAATGAAGAACATTTAGAAGATTTGATGGTTGCAAAATAATTGTAAACTAAAGTTTACACAGTTTATAACTTAGGCCTTGTCTACACTACTGGGGTAAGTCAACCTAAGTCACGTAGCTTAGGTTGAGTTACTGCGGTGTCTACACCACGCTGCGTCAATGGCAGACACTCTCCCGTCGACTTACCTTACTTCTCTCGTTCCGGTGGAGTGCCGGAGTTGACCAGAGAGTGCGCTGCGGTCGATCCCTAGTAAGTGTAGACATGGCCTTAGTGTGTGTTCCAAAACTGCATAACTTTTTACAATGGCTTTTAATCAATAAATAATAGTTAGTGGTGACAACCTGGAAAGCTCTTGTAGTTTGTTGGTATGTAACTCCCTAAAAGTGGTATTGGGGAAGACTGATTGCATTGCAGCTCTGCTTTCCTGTAAGTAGGAGAGCCCTGCAATAAATATAGGGAAGTAGAGCAGGGTTTTTTTTTTTCACTTCAGCAGCTGTAGTCAGGGTCCAAGTTTTGAGGGCTTCAGGAAGGATAGTTTGGGACTATCACAGGTTTTGGTGAGGCTGATAATATACAACACTTTTTCCTCCTGTGATAACATCACTACAACAGCTGACATTCGAAGAAAAGAAATACAGTAAAAAGTATCATTTTAATACTGTGAACAAGTCTATTAATAGGCAGAACAATGTTGCAACATTGGGCCCAGAACTTGCAATTAGATATGCACAGGCATGGTGGCTCTAGGAATTCCTCTGTGCCCATTTCATGGCAGGACTGGGGCCTATATCTTTTTTCATAATCCAAGTAAAACAAACATGCAGTTGATAGTATACTAACCAGTTAATTAGAATAATTACTCCAAAAATGAAACTAATTTCTTACACAGTTTTTATGTATGACCTGTAGATTCAAATAAAAGCTAGAATGTTTAACACAAATGTCATTAGTACACATACTATTTCATTGAGGCTAAAGGGTTAAAACAATTTAAAAAGTGATTATACTTATTCTGATTAAGTTGATGAAACGATAGAAGTCTCATTAAGAGGGACTAGTTCTAAGTAATTTCCATTTGTAAAATAAGCATGCATGGATTTGCTGCCACCTCTAGATTGATAGGCTCATTTTGAGTGAATGCAAAACTGCTGGTGTCAAGAAATATGTTTAAATTGTTTTGCTCTTGAAATCAGTTATTAGGTTGTTTACTATATTTCATTAGTTATAAGGTTATTATTATGGGATAATTATCTTTTTATTTTGTATTGTGAAAAGTGCACGTAATAGAAAAGTAGATTGAAAATGTAACTTGCCATTATCCAAAGCTAACCCACTTTTCTGCATGAACAGTAGAGGGTCATTTTGCTAGTGGCGGTTTTCTTCTATAGGGTTATTTTGAGGAAGGGTGAAAGCTAGGAGCTGAGGAGTCAAAAAATATTTTTACAGCAGTCTGCAACATTTTTTCTTTTTTCATTTAGGTTTTTCACTTGCTGGGGTCCTACTTGGAATCTAAACACCGGCTTAATTCAGACCGTCAGCAGGGGCTAGTTGACATCATCACTTGTATAAAAGCCAAAGTGTGGTTGGCCAAGAGGTATGTTCAAAGATCATATATGCAAGAAGTTATCAAAGACTACTAATAAATACACTGAAGGGTTGGAGGGGGCTGTTTTTGTGTGTTTGTTTTTGCAAGGCTATTGATATAAGTTCTGCAGAAATATTCAGAAATTTGAGTTATATTCATAAAATGTATTCATTCTTTTGGCCTTTTTTTTTCCCAAAAAATAAAGGAAAAATAGTGTTAATGTGCTTTTCTCACACATATCACTGTTTTTTGCTTTATCAAGCTTCTTCTCTACATATGAAATAGTTGACTATCAGTTATATACCACAAAAGCTTCAGAAATCCATATGTGAACAGTCGTCTCAAATACTGGATGAGCTTGGCTGTTATGATAAAGTCACAGTAATATATACAGTATGGTCAGGAGCATGACCATACTTTTCCTATTTTCCCTGGTCACTCTCACCCAAGAATGTAGAAAATGTGTCACAGCATGCAAATGATGGATCTTTTGCAGGCTGTGTCCACCCAAACGTCAACAACGCAGGATAATTCTGGACATATTTCTCCAGGTTTGCTGCAGAAGAACGTTGAGGTGGCCAACATGCCACCATTAAGCAAAAAAGAAAATAGCGTGTTATTACAACGTTTCTCTGAGCACATGTGTAATATTAAAAAATTGTACACACATCCTGTTGACCAAAGTCAGTAGAAAGATACCTGCATAACATAAACTAAAAGCGTACCCCACCCTGACAGAAGAGTTGGGCCTTGCACATGTCTTAATTATATATGCATAATATTTTTAATCAGTTTACATGCTCCCATAGTCTCTTTTTAATGGGCCCATTTTGTAAATGAATAACATTAATAAATATGCTAATCTCCTGACTTTCAGGAGAAAATATATTTGTAGGTTTCTGACAGAGGAATTCTCTGAAGCATTTAGACTACGAAATCCAGCTGCCTAATCTGGATGTATGGCCAAACTGCAGTATTTCCTCTATTTCACTTGTACATAAAAAGCCATACTCACATAAAATGACCATATGCATTAATGTAAGCCTGCATCAATAGGTCGTTTTCCTTTGTGTATCTGCTCTACATTCCTTTCTTGATTCATACATTGTAAGTTACAGTGTTAACATAATCTGGATATAAAAGATTTTTCTTTTAAATTAATAGAGCTCTTATTATTTAGACTTGACAGAAGGAATAAGAGTGGGATAACTTTATATGTATTTTTTTAAACTAATAATGTTTTCTGTATATTTTGAATATAGAGCTCTAGAAAACTATGTTAAGTTATACAGTGTTGGTTTAAAACCTTTCAAAACAGGTTTTTATCCATAATTTATTTGCTCATTCTCACTTGATCTGTGTTATTTTATTTACTTAAGGGGCACCGTGAACAGGGTGAAATTTGTTTTTACCTAACTAAAATAATGAAAGTATCTGTGAAACATTTGATAACACAATTTACATGTATTAAACCTAAAAAGAAAAGGGAATGATTGCACTGAAATGGAGACTTTTCTTCTTCAAGTGGTTGTCTCCATGGGTATTCCACTGGAGGGGAGCATGCGGTCTGAGTGCTTGTGACTGAAAGATTTTACACTAGCAGTGCCTGTTGGTCCATGCCTGCGCCCGCTTGTGCTCAGAACTGAGGGCGTAAGAAGAGGCCTGGAATGACTACCTCTCCAGTTTCTCTCTACTGCTTGTGGTCTGAGATGGAACCCTTGGTATCTGCAGCTTTGCTAACGTACCTGTTTCCAATCAGGTTTTTCTGTACATAGTTTTACCTTTTAGATTGTTTGTTAGTTTTAGTGGTTACATAGTTCTCTGGGAACCCGGGGGGTGTTTCTCCTTTCGTTACCTCTCCACCATTTGGAGTTCTTAGTATGGCTGAAACTAGATCTCCAGCTGCAAGTCTGGTGGAACTGCCCCTGGGTCTTCCCAGTGAGTGACACCCCCCCTCCACCCCCCCCATGACTCATGTTTGTTACCTTGGAATAGGGTTACCAACAGTCCTGTATTACAAAGGATGTCCCTTATTTAAATAGAAAATTGCTTGTTCTGTACTAAATCAGTACGGGACACCTTTTATCCCATATTGAAACAGCAGGGGGCCAGTACTCATAGCTGCATCTTTCCATTCCCCTCCCAACCCTGGCCCTTCAGTGTTGTGCAGGAAAAACAGCGTCAGGAGGGGAGTGGAATATGTACCCATGAATACTGGCCCCCTGCTGGACAGGGCCCCCTGCTAACTCCAACCCTTGAGCACAGCCCCATCTACTTTCTCTGCACAGGCTCTCTCTGGCAGGGGAAGTGAATGGGGCTGTGTGCCCTGGAACTGCGCTGATCGTCCAGGATAAGAAAGGGGCTCTCTCTGGCAGGGGGTTCAGCACACCCAGGGTGTAGTCTCCCTGCTCTGAGAGTCTCTGCCAACATCCCCAGCAGGGTGGACAGCACAGCAACAGGCAAAGACCAGCAACTGCAGCTTCTACCTTGGCTCCTGGTGTCCGTGCAGAACCTGAACAGGAGTTGCAGCAGCTGCTGGCCCAGAACCTGAGGCCCTGGATTCTCTGCAGCATCCAGAGCTGACAAGAGAGAAACCCTAGAAAACATGGGGGTGAGGGGAAAGGGTCTTGTCCCCAGAGGTTCAAGTCTAGATTGGGGATATCGGAGGTTTGTCCCGTGTTTTTAAATACAATGTTGGCAAACCTACCTTGAAGAATCCCACTAGTACTAGTTGCTGTTATTTTCCATGTCAAACCCATAAATCCTGTGAATTCTGGGTCTGAAGACACCTGATGGAATGGTCGATAAGGCCTCAGTCAGACCCTGGTTTGTCTGATGCTGTACACTGGCTGAAGGTGCCTCTCCTGGCCAGACGCTGCTTATCTCCGGGCTGTTAGAGACCAGGTCTAAGGATTCTGGCAGGCAGCAGCAGGAGGGTAAGAACAAATGCCCTCATAAAAAGTGGAAGAAATCTCCTCCCAAGACCTCTAAGCGGAGGACTACCTCCCATACACTAGTGAGACTCTGTGCCCTGGTACAGGTGTGTCAGGAGGTTGTGGGGAGCATGGATCTGAATCCCTGGTATTGAGGTCCAAGAGCACCCCAGTGGTACCAGCCATGAGAGATAAGGAAGCAATCTCCTGGTACACTGGCAGTACCACACCAGAGTGGGAAGAAGGACTCAGTAGCATCGACATGCACTGCTGGATCTAAGTCAGTATAGTTGGCTGCATGAAGAGCCAGACGCCGCTCCTGCTCCCCAAGTCTTAGACCTGGGTGTACTATTCTTGGGGACCTGGCTCTGTATTCTGACCTGGAATCACCAATACTCTCAGAACTGGAGTTCCCTTAGGGAGATATCCACACTGTCAGTGCACCATTTGCCAGTCTTATCTGCCAGCAAAAGCATTACAAAGTGTACAGTACCAACAGTTCCACAGTGGAATCTAAAGATTTTTATTCCTCTGGTGAGCTAAAGGAGTGGTTCTCAACTTGGGGTATGCAGCGGTCTTCCATACAGCTTCCTTACATGAACTCATCTAGATATTTGCCTAGTTTTACCACAGTCGATAAAAAAGGCACTGGCGAAGTCAGTACAGACTAAAATTTAATACAGACAAAATGAGAAGGTAAGCAATTTGTCAGAAATAGTGTGCTGTGACGCTTTTGTATTTTTATTTCTGATTTTCTAAGCAAGTAGTTTTTAAGTGCGGTGAAACTTGTGATACGCAAGACAAAGCAGACTCCTGAAACGGGTACAGTAGTCTGGAAAGGCGGAGGCCTATTGAGCAGCTCCTTGGTCCACTCTGAGATGCGACATTAGCTCTGACAGAGGTTCCAGAGACTGGTAGGCACCCTTGCACTCCTGCAGGATGTTACTGGGTTTGGGAGCAGTGATATTCTCTCCTTGGGCACCATTTCCTGACCCCTACAATCTCACTAGGCGTATTGTGGTTCTTGGGATCCTTACATCTAACTTCTCAACTTCAAAGGATCTGAGCAGGAATTCAGACTGAGGTCACCTTGTACAGAATAGCCTCAACCCCCTTGGGAGTGTTCTGAGGAGGAAGATCAACCTGAACAGATGGGCCCACTCAGTCACCCTGTGGCACGCTCATCCTCATCTCCGAACAAGGTGATAGCACAAACTTCACCATTGCCATCCAACAACTACAGACAATTTCACGACCTCCTGAGGAGAATTGCAGAGTCACTCCAGATTCTGCTGGAGGAAGTCCAGGACTCCACTCAAAAATTTCTGGACATCCTCCTGACTGCAGGCCCCTAGCAAGGGGCAGTCAACAAAGCTATACTAGAACCGGACAAGACAGTCTGGTATACCCCAGCCACCAGTGTCCCCACTGCTAAGAGAACAGATTAAAAACTACTTTGTACTGTCTAAGGGAGTGGAATACTTGTTTTCACACCCCACCTCAAACTTCCTGATGGTTCAGGCCATCACTGAATGTAACAGACCACCAATCTAGGTCTGCTCCTTCCAACAAGAATGCTAAAAAATTAGACTTCTTCAGAAGAAAGTTTTTCTCCTCTTCCAGCCTTCAGTTTCACATTGTGAATTATTCTGCATTGATGCCTAAATGTTACTTTATTAACTACAACAAATTGTCTGAGTTCACCAACAAACTTCCATAGGAACTAAGACCTCAATTTCAGGGCATTGTTGATGAGGGTAAATTGATAGCTAGCTCATCCCTCCAATCTTCAGTTAATGCTGCAGATATGGTTTCCTGCTCCCTGATGACTGTGGTTATCATGAGATGGGCTTCACTACTTTGCCCCTTTGGGTTTCCCAAGTAAGTTCAGGCTACTGTGGAGGACCCTCCCCATCAAGGTCAACAATCTGTTTAGTGAAAAACTGATGAATCTGTGTGCACCTTGTGATAAAGTCAGGCTGGACGGCAGGAAGAGGGTGCTAGAAGGCAGATATATATTAGCCCCAGAATGTTAAAGGCCCTCTTTTCTACTAGCTGAGAAGGGGTTACCTCAGGTCAATGAGGGACACCTGATTCCAATTAAGGTCTGCCTGAGGCCTTTAAAAAACCCTCTTCTGGTGAGAGAAAGAGGGAAGAGAGAGAGAAGCTGCTGCCAGGCTAATGGCAGTAGGGAAATAAGCTTCTCCAGGGTGAGAGGCCACCAGTGAGGAGGCAGTGAAAAGTACCCGCCAGGGGATTTTTTGTTTGAGACTGTTTCCATTTTTGTTTGGTGGAAGAACACCCCTTAGGCCAACTCTTAGGCCTACCCTAAAAGTACGACCAAGGGAACACAGAAGGGGGAAGACAAACCTTACCCTGAGTGGGGTTGATTACCCCAGGCCTGCCATTGCCACAGGAGGAAGCACTAAATCTGGTGAGACAAGGAGGTGCCTTGCCACAACCCCTAAGGATTCCTGTGCAACCCTCCACTCTTGGTTATTTGGAGCATAGCACCTTGGGGGAAGAACTCCAAACTGCCTTCTTATAAACCACAGTCTGCTTCTCAGCCCTTTTACCATCACAGAGTTTGAGCCTCCCAGCACAGCAGACAAAACATCCTGCCATTGTCCTCTCCCCAGTCCTAGACTCCTGCCAAGAGATCATTTTGATAGGACCCTAGAGAGCTGCCAAGTAGTCTCCACTTCTATCAGTACCCCTTTTGGTGGCTATCTGGCCTGTTTCTTTCTGTCATGGTGTCATATCAGACAGATGGGTCCTAGAGATCATCTCCACTGGCTACATGATAGTTTCTTTCCATTGCTTCCACAAAACCCACTTCTTTGTCCCTATTCAGGGACCTCTCTCACAAGAGACTCCTCAGAAAGGGGATAGACTCCCTAATCTAGCTAGGGGCTATAGAACCTATGCCTCCTCAGGTTTTTATTCAGGATATTTCCATGTCTCGAAAAAGAAGGGGCGCTGGAGACCCATTCTGTATCTCAGACAACTGAATGTCTTCGTACGCCATTCAAGGTTGAGGATGACAATCCAAGTATCTATAATCCCCTCCCTAAACAAAGGTGATTGGTTTGCAGCTCTTGATTTGAAGGATGTCTGTTTCACATATAGACATTCATCCAGCCCGCAGAAGATTCCTGCACTTCATGGTGGGTCTAGAACATTATCAGTACAGAGTTCTATAGTCTCTTGACAGCCCCCATAGTTTTCACAAAGGTGCTATCTATGGTAGTAGCATACTTACATCACCAGGGCAGCCCAGTCACTCATAGTGGGAGGTACAGTCATCGGTCCTTTTCCCTTCTCAGCCTCCTTAGGACTTCAAGTAAACAGAAAAGTCCACTTTAGTTCCAGTGTCAATTACAGACTTTATCAGAACTCTGGACTAAATTTCAGTGACAACATACTTACCTGTGGACAGATTCCACATAAGGAGGGATTTCATCTCCTGGCTCTGGTGGAGTCCTCAGGCAATAGTTAGATCCCACCAGGATGTCCTAAGCCCCATGGCTGCCTGCACCTACATGACTCTTTAGCAAGGCTCTGCATCATGCACTTTCAGGCATCGTTATGGACAGTCTACACGCCAAGCGGGGAACCTGGACAAACAAGTCTGTTCCCCTCAGTGACCTGATCATTCACCTAGGGAATGGCAAAGAAGCTGTGTGCGTAGGCGTTCCCTTCATTCTTACCCTCCCACCTGCAAAGATGGCGACTTTGGTTGGCTCCTTACTGGAGAGGGGAGCACATCTGGATGATCATATGGCTCAAGGTTTGTGGTCCCAACAAGAATCCAAGATGCACATCATCTCAGACTGCAAGCAACAGACAAAGCCTGCAAAAGATTCCTTCCTTTCCTCTGGGCCCATAGGTGCTGACTCTGTGGGTGCTCCGGGCTGGAGCACCCACGAGGAAAAATTGGTGGGTGGGCAGCTCCCCTCCCTGCCCGCTGCCTCCGCCTCCTCCCCTGAGTGCGCTGCCTCCCCACTTCTACCCCTAGCTCTCAGCACTTCCCGCCGCGAAACAGCTGTTTCATGGTGGCAAGCGCTGGGGAGGAGGGGGAAGGTGGTGTGCTTGGGGAAGAGACAGGGCCGGGGCAGGGATTTGGGGAAGGAGTCCAATAGGGGCAGGGAGGGGGCGGAGTTGGGGCAGGGGCTTTGGGGAAGGGGTTGGAAAGGGGGTGGGGCAGGGATGGAGTCAGGGCAGGGCCAGAGGTTAGGGGGCGCGAGCACCCACCAGCGCTGGGAAAAGTTGGCGCCTATGTCTGGGCCCTGCACATTCAGATCATGTTAGGCAATAGAATCATAGTTTACTACATAATCAGGGAGGAGCGAGGTCCACCCCTTTCACACGGGGGCAGTCAAACTCTGGAAGTGGTACGTCTGATACCAGATAACTCTGTCAGCAGTGCACCTCCTGGGAATACTGAACACTTTGGCAGACAGACTCAGCAGGCACTTTCACAGGGAACACTAATGGGAACTGCGTTGACTCAGTAGCACAGAACATCTTCTGGGAGTGGGGATTCCCACTGTGGGTCATCTTCATCTCCCAAGAGAACATGAAATACACAGCCTACTGTTCCTAAATAGTTTAGTGTCCCATTTTCTGAAGGGGACACATCCCTAGTTCAGTGGTGAGAGCCGTTAATGTATGCCTTCCCACCCATATCTCTCTTACCTTCAGCCCTGAGAAAAATCAAGTAGAACAACCTATCAGTAATTCTAGTGGCACCCTGATGGCTGAAACAGTTTTGGTTGGTATCATGTCCTAAATCCAGCTGTTTCTGAATCTGCTGAATCAGGAAAAAGGCAAGACCAACCATCCCAACTCAGCATCCTTCCATCTAACAGCTTGGTATTTGAGTGGATGATGAGTTTAGAAAGGTCACGTTAATAATAATAGGAAAATCTCTGTGAGAAAACATTATGCAGCTAAGTAGAAGAGATTGTATGTCTGGTGCCAGCATCATCAGATACCTCCAGAGGACTGAGTTCCCTACCAACTTGGACTATGGCTTTTCCCCAGAGAAGTTGGGCCTATCTCTGAGCTCTCTGAATGTGGATTTAGGAGCAATCAACACCTTCCATTCTTTGGTGGAGAGCTGTTCAGTCTTCACCGACACTATGACTTTAAGGGTTCCGAAACCTTTATCAGAAGCTTTCGTCTGGTACTGAAACTGATGCAAACATCTTGGCTTCCTGCTACCTTCTTCATCCGTCTATAAAAGTGGTTTTCCTCACTGTGATTATCTCTGCCAGGAGGGTCGGTGAGTTTGGAGCTCTTATGGTGGACCCTCCCTTCACAGTCTTTCATAAAGATAAGGTTTCTTTGAGTGTGTCTACACTCAGATTCAGGATTGAGGATTCAGGATTCAGGATTGAGCCCCAACCCCACTTCCGTCTACACACTAATTTCTCAGGCTTGGACTCAGAGTCCTAGGACCTTGTGAGGGTAGAGGGTTTGAGTCCAAGTCAAGCTGAGGCCCACGTCTCAAGCTCTATCACTTTGCTGTGTAAATGAAGCCCCTCCCCAACCCTCCGACATCTGCCAGAAGTATCCCACAGTACTTCTGGGCCAAGTTCCTTTGTCCTCTCTCTCCCAAGAATCACCAATTAACTCCAGGGAAATAGCAGCAACATTCCCCTGGTAGCGCAGCAGCTCTGCAAGTCAGCATTTAACTCTTCTACTTTGTTCTGACCACTGAGCTGCAAAAACACCTGAGGGGGAATCTTCTGCACTTGCAATGGACATCAAGCAAAAGAAGTCTTTTGCAAAGGGCCCTGCTTCATGGTCACGAGAGCACAGCCAGACTTTGGTTAATCTCTAGTATGAGACCAGGACAACAGATTTTAGTTTTGGATTTTAGCAAAAATATTAGGAATGACCACACATACCAGCAAATAGTGAAGAATCTGCCAGTGCTGGAAATTTACCAGACTGTCGACTAGTGCATGGAGTGGATTAAGTGGTTCAAAACTGAGTACTGGGAAACCAGGGGCCAGTACCAATTGACACTGCTTGTATAAAATCTTCTAGTCGCAGGTGCACCAACAGTGGAATACCAATAGGGTTCAGACATCTCAAGTAACTTGTTACTGTAACCCCTTTCCCTCTCAGGGCATTTCCTGAGGCTTAGTCGTCTGCCCTAGCATTACCAGGCTGCGCAGCTCCCTCAGCTGTTCATTAGTCCCCAGGAAGTGTCCTGCACCAAAGTCATTGTTACTATTACAAGATGAAAATGGAAAAACAAATAGGCATATGGATTCTTGTTAGTGGTTGACTCGGTTTCAACTGGCATATACAGGGTAGTTCCAGAGAATAAATACTCCATAGAGAATTGGCCGGATGGGGAAAATAAGTGTCGCTCCATTGCAGTAAATGAGTGAGGTTCTGGCTTTTTTTCTCTCTCTTAATCTATCTAATCCTTCTACTTTGTATGGTCCCTGTCACCATAGTACTCTAGCACCTCCCAAATATTTAAAAATAACAGTAACAGTCCCTTTGCAAATGTTTCCAGTAATATCATATGATTAGAGCTGGGCAAAATTTTTTGCTTTTTTGCCTGTAATGCAGTTTGGGTCAACTCGAAACTATTCGTAAATTTGACAGGTTTGCGGCTCTGGGCACTATTGCTTTGGCTCATTCCTTAAGTACTTTAAGGTGAATTTCATCAGGTTCTGCTGAACTAAATACATGTAATTTATCTAAATATTGTTTAAGCAGTTCTTTCCCTATTTTGCCCTGAGATCTTTCCCCCTTGTGTTTAATATTCCTTATGGTCACAATTAACCTTTTAGTGAAGAGTTAAGCAACAAAACTCATCTCAAAATATCGAAATCCTCTGTGAAACAGAATTATCTTTCACTGCATAGGTCTAGTCCCATATGTATGTCCTAGAAAGGGAGAGAAGCAGAGTACAGCAAAGAATTACCCGTTTTTGTCTTTTAATTCTAAGTATAAAAAAACTTGTAATATCTCAGATACCACAGTGTGGTGACTCTTGGCAAACATGATATTTTGTGGCAACCAGTACTTATTTGCAATGGGTAGAAAAGCTAAAAATCATGGGGAAATAACATTTAAACATTCTTTAGTCTTGTATTATCGCCAGTAGTTTCACATTCTGATGTGATTTAAAATTAATTTGTCATTTCTGTACTCATTCCGCATGGTTTCTAGCAACTTGAGTTAAAATACACACTTCCACTGTGCTCTGGTGCCATTCTTCTTGAGAGCCTCAAGCACTTATGATTCTGGATGAAAAGAGTGGGTCTCAAAATTATGAGACCAAAGTGTGCTGTTACCTAGCAACAGCATTTAGATGCATGAGCTAATTCCTGCTCCAGATATACTTAGCTGTCAGAAGGACTGTCCTTTTTTTCTTTTGGGGGCTGCAGACAGCAGTATTATTTTCTAAACACTTAATTTATAAGTGTAAAAGAGACTGAAGCATTATTGCATAAATACTGTAGCACTGTAATTTTATTTTTTCAGGCAAAGGTATGTCTTTAGGGAACAAAATAAGGTTTTTTCCCTCTCATTGCCCCTAGTAAGCTGATTTTTTCCCAGTATGTCTTAGAAAACTTCAGGGTTTTCAGCTGGAATTTTCAGCCTATCATTAAAACAAACTTAATGGGAGTTTTTTCTTTGTGCTCTTTGCTGCTAAGGCATCAAGGGAGGAAGTGCACTTATATTTCACCTCATTTAAGCTGTGGCTTCTAATCTTTCCCTCTATTTTCTTTCTTTCTTTCTTTAAAAAAAAAAGATACTTTTCAAACAGCTAAATCTTTATCACTACCCTTTTTGGACAAATATTAAAAGTAGGGGGGTTTATTTTTCAGGTTGAGTGAATTTGATGCTTATTTTCTATCCTTCCTATTTTCAACATTTTTGTGAAGGTGATCTTTTTTAAAGTTTTCCTCCATTTTGTTCTTATAGTTTACATTTCATTCATTGCAGCATTTTTTCTTTTTCTAAAAAAGATTGTTATGCCTTTCCCTCAAGTGCCACAAACAGCAAAATAACATTCTTTTACTTTAACATTTGTTAAAATTATATATTTCCTAGTGTCGGAAACACAGAATATTTGAAGAGAACAAGAAATGTGAAAATCTTCTTGCTGAAGAGCTAAGGTTATGGAAAAATATTCTGGTGAAAAGCAGTCAGAAATAATCAATATTTCAAGCTGAACCTTTGAAAGAGTTGCTGAAGATCAAAGCTCTTTCATATGGGAGAAACCAGTAAAAATAGTTTTTGCTTAACTGCGTGCCAATGGGTTAAAAAACCAACAGTAGGTGCCTTCTACTTTATAAATATAGAAAGTTATAAGTACAATCTGGAGCTATTAATTTAAATAGAAGCCCATGGAAATATCTGTCTTGTTTCACTTGTGGCCTTTGGCAAGGCAGAATATTGCTGTTGGAAGATTTGTGAAATGTTCACTGCCCAAATTTGCTATGGGATGCAGTGTCTCCAAGTGTCTTTAGTTAATTTTCTTAGTTCTTCTTAAGGGAGGAGAATGAAGTGTCTTTTAGTTCTTGTAAACATCTACAGTATATGTTCAATCTTCCTTACACATCAGTACATTACATCGCACCACAAAGGTAGTGTATCAGTTCCTAGCTAAAATCTTCTTCCTTGCCATTTTCTGACCAAGTAATCCCCCTCTTCAAAATCCTCTGTTGCCCCTCCCTCCTCCACTGCATCAAAATCATGCTCCTTATCATTTTTATAAGTCCTGTATGACTTTGCCCTCTCCCCACTTACTTGCCTTTGTCTCATTTCATTTTTCTGCTTCTGTAATAAAAGCTCTTCCCTTTTATGTCTGAGACACCTAGCACATATTAAAATATACATGTATAACTTTCTTGTCCAGGATATGTTTCATCCAATAGTGCAAAATTCACAGCAGGCACAAAATCTGTACAATAACTATGTTCTTAGGCATAGCTCCTCTCTTGTACCCAGCATATATAAGAATGTTATTTTGCAACATATCAAATTATGTGCCAAATTAATCTCTGATTTTAACTGTATAAAAATAAATGGATTTTCACCTGGGATGAATTTGACCTCATGAATTTTTATAAGTCACTAAGGGGAACTGCATATGTTTCTCCTGAAGGGAATGAAAAACATACAACAGAATTGTGGCCCTGACAGAGAACAAGGCCGTGACAACACACACACACCCCACCATCTGGTCCAATTCATCAAAGACAACTCAAAACACTACATCTCCAATAAAAAAAAAAAAAATTCTAATGGAAAAAAGAGAAAACTGAAAACTCAGAAAGCTCTCAATGGCGTCACAATAAAAAGAGTTTTTGCAGCTTTTCCTGAAGCAGTAGTAGGTTCCATGATGTTTCCAGAAAAGAAAGCACACCAAAAAAAGTGCATGATAGCAGCAGCAAAATACTGGTGATGGCACACAAACTGCAACCAACACATTGAAGAATTTTCACGTTGGGGAAACAACTTTCTCTGATGCACAGTTAACAGCTTTCACGTATGGGGAAAATCAAGCAAAGGGACCTTATAGAATATCAGGTTTGGAAGGGACCTCAGGAAGTCATCTAGTCTAACCCCCTGCTCAAAGCAGGACCAATCCCCAGCTAACTCATCCCAGCCAGGGCTTTATCAAGCCTGACCTTAAAAATATCTAAGGAAGGACATTCCACCACCTCCCTAGGTAACGCATGCCAGTGTTTCACCACCCTCCTAGTGAAAAAGTTTTTCCTAATATCCAACCTAAACCTCCCACACTGCAACTTGAGACCATTACTCTTTGTTCTGTCATCAGCTACCACTGAGAACAGTCTAGATCCATCCTCTTTGGAACCCCCTTTCAGGTAGTTGAAAGCACCTATCAAATCCCCCCTCATTCTTCTCTTCTGCAGACTAAACAATCCCAGTTCCCTCAGCCTCTCCTCATAAGTCATGTGTTCCAGTCCCCTAATCATTTTTGTTGCCCTCCGCTGGACTCTTTCCAATTTTTCCACATCCTTCTTGTAGTGTGGGGCCCAAAACTGGACACAGTACTCCAGATGAGGCCTCACCAATGTCAAATAGAGGGGAACGATCACGTCCCTTGATCTGCTGGCAATGCCCCTACTTATACATCCCAAAATGCCATTGGCCATTCGTTGACTTCCATGATTCGACGGTCTCTACCCAGGCCTTTTCCTTCCACGGGGAGGATGGACAAGAAGACCACTTGCACCTCAAACTCCTTTATCCTTCTTCCGAGAGCCATGTAGTCTGCAGTGATCCACTCAAGGTCATTCTTGGCAGTATCATTGGTGCCTATGTGGAGAAGCAGGAAGGGGTAGCGATCCGAGGGCTTGATGAGTCTCGGCAGTCTCTCCGTCACATCGTAAATCCTAGCTCCTGGCAAGCAGCAGACTGCAAGCAGCAGTTGCTCCAAGAAGGTTCCACCATGGCAGTAAATGGCCACATCTGTACACTGTTACTTGATGTGTTGTATTTGTGTGCTGACATTCTTGAGTTTCCAGGCACCAAACAAAAATTCTTTGTGTTGGCTCCATATTTCATCTAGGCAGTGACACTTGATATTTCCGAATGCACTGCTGTTAACATGTCAGTCTGTTGACTGTAGTGTTTGCTGAATAGATGAACATCTTGTTACATGGTTAACAGCATGAGTGTTTAAGTTTAAAAATTTATAAATAACACCTCATTATTAACACCTCATCATGAGCACTGGAGGAGGTTTACCTCTCTTTTGCTACTTTTGTTTCAGTCTTTCATGTCTCCACAAGACAAACGCTTACAAATTGAAGGTTGTCTTTTTCAATCAGGAGGGCAAAAATTTCTTCAAGTTTTGGTCCCTATGTGTATTCTGCTGTGGGTATAAATGGGCTCCATGCACCTGAGAGCAGAGAATTTTTTTAAGTAGTGTCCGTTGATCCACACCTAGGTTCCCTGTAAGCTGTGTAGCAAGCTATCGAGGGCTGTGCAGGCGGGGAAAGGCGCCTTTCCCCTGGCCCGGCCCAGCCCTGCCAGAGCTGCCGCAACCAGGGAAGAGGAGCCCCTTGCCCAGCCCTGCTGGAGCTGCAGAGGAGAGGAGAGAAGCCCCGCCGGAGCTGCCGGGGAGAGATGCCCTTCCCCAGCCCCACCGGAACTGCCTCTTAGCCAACCCCGAGCTGTTGCAGCGAGAGAGGGATGGGGGGAGTCCTCTCTCTGCCGCAGCTCCGGGACAGCCTGCACCCCAAGCCCCGCATCCCCACTCCACCCCAGAGCCCGCACCCCCAGCCAGAGCCCACCCCCCGCACTCAAACCCTTTGCCCTAACCCTGCTCCCCCTCCCACACTCCAAACCCCTTGGCCCCGGCCCCATCACACATCACCTTCATATTGGTGCACATAGCAAAATTCATTCCTCACATGGACGTAAAAAATTAGAGGGAACACTGGTCCTATGTTGTTGTTCTCCTTGTGCTCCAGGATGAAAGTAAAAGGGGCACTGTGGACTGATGCTGCTCCAGTTCCTTCTTACCGCTGCCTGGCCCGAATCAGAATCTCCATTGTCCGAAACTGCCTCTTCAACATAAATATTACAATGTTTTATATATAGTTAGTGTTGTTAGTAGTTTTACAAGTTTAGCTAGCAGTTGGAGGATTCCCTGGAATGGGGATTAAACTAATTTCCCCATCACAGGATTGAGATAATGCCCAGGCTTCAGGGCTTCAAAAACTGTCTCTCTTGCCCTCATTCCTTTGCATTCAGCAATGACCATCAGTGCTGCCTCTATTGCCTCAGAGAAGCTCATTCCTCTGCTAAGTGCAGTATCTGTCGCTCCTTCCCCAGACAAATGTGGCAGGTGCAAGGACCGCATTTTGGAAGCACCTGATGGAACGTGCCATGAGGCCTCAGTCAGATCCGAGCTAGGTAGCCACGCCACCCCACAGCGTACCATCAAGAATTGCACCTCCTAACTCGCTGTCTTGACTCAGGAGTCGGAATGGCTAGTATGAAGAACTATTTATTTGTCTGGGCCTTCTCACAAGAGTAAGAATAAAAGCAGATCCCTCCAAAGAGAAGGAGTCCCTCCCCAGCTCTGTCTAGGTTGAGCAAATCTTTGCACTCAGGACAGAAAGACTTAGATCAGAAGACACATAGAAGCAAGGCTCCTTCAGTATCATCCTCACATTGTGATCAACACAGGCCATGGTATACCAACCTAGACAAAGCACCAGAAGACAAGGGACCATGAATCATCTGTAACCACGAGGACCATGCTGTTGGAAACTCATTCACAAGTGGTATTATCACAGCCCCATAAGAAACTACCGATTACCAAGAGTCTCTTTACACTAACTTCAGTGGTGCAAGGCAACGAGAAGCATCCTTCGAAGGCTCCGGTATCTTAAACCACTCCAGCGTATCCTCTGGATACTTCATCCTCCCAGATTCACAGTCTCTTCAGTTGCTGGGACTGATCCTCACCAGGGAGATTCCAATACCTGTAGACATCATGGACTCAGGGAGAAGCCCATCTTCCATCCCATCCGCTAGCCACAGCTTCTCGGTACCAGTACAACCTATGGAACCAGACCCGACCTCCTCCTCATCAGGGGAGTCGGATGTACTGGTGGAACTGTCTTGCCTTCCACCAAGAGTTCAGCCCAGACAGAGAATCAAGAGTCTCCTGATACAAGTCTCAGCTGTTCAAGTGAGGACCCCCTTGTGGGGACTGAGGGTACCCAATGCCTTGGATACTACCACAACCTAAGTTTGACCCCTCATGCTGACCTAACTGGGGGCAATGGGACTTGTATGCGCAGCGACTGGAGTCTGTGCTATCCAATAGGAAGTCTTACCATGCCTCCTGTCCAAGAGGCCAACAAGACTCTCCTGAGCCTATGGAAGAGGAGGACAATGAACAGGATCCGCTAATACCACTGATACTGACAGGTGTATCATGTTCCTTGCCTGATGAGGTGGTTACTCCAGCTTCACCATCTCCTCTGGATGATTACAGACGATTCAAAGAACTGCTTTGGAGAGTAGCAGAAGAGTTTCAGATCCCCTTAGAGGAGGTCCAGGACTCACAACAGAAGCTTCTGGACAGCCTATGGGATCCAGCTGAGTAGCACTCCCAGTGAATGAGTCCCTACTGGAATCAGTAAGACCTTTATGGCATACGTTGGGTACCTGTGCCCAAACCCCCAAGAGAGAAGAAAAACAGTAGAATCATAGAATATCAGGGATGGAAGGACCTCAGGAGGTCATCTAGTGCAACCCCCTGCTCAAAGCAGGACCAATCCCCAGCTAAATCATCCCAGCCAGGGCTTTGTCAAGCCTGACCTTAAAAACTTCTAAGGAAGGAGATTCTACCACCTCCCTAGGTAACGCATTCCAGTGTTTCACCACCCTCCTAGTGAAAAAGTTTTTCCTAATATCCAACCTAAACCTCCCCCACTGCAACTTGAGACCATTACTCCTTGTCCTGTCCTCTTCTACCACTGAGAATAGTCTAGAACCATCCTCTCTGGAACCACCTCTCAGGTAGTTGAAAGCAGCTATCAAATCCCCCCTCATTCTTCTCTTCTGCAGACTAAACAATCCCAGTTCCCTCAGCCTCTCCTCATAAGTCATGTGTTCCAGACCCCTAATCATTTTTGTTGCCCTTCGCTGGACTCTCTCCAATTTATCCACATCCTTCTTGTAGTGTGGGGCCCAAAACTGGACACAGTACTCCAGATGAGGCCTCACCAATGTCGAATAGAGGGGGACGATCACGTCCCTCGATCTGCTCGCTATGCCTCTACTTATACATCCCAAAATGCCATTGGCCTTCTTGGCAACAAGGGCACACTGCTGACTCATATCCAGCTTCTCGTCCACTGTCACCCCTAGGTCCTTTTCCGCAGAACTGCTGCCTAGCCATTCGGTCCCTAGTCTGTAGCTGTGCATTGGGTTCTTCCGTCCTAAGTGCAGGACCCTGCACTTATCCTTATTGAACCTCATCAGATTTCTTTTGGCCCAATCCTCCAATTTGTTTAGGTCCCTCTGTATCCTATCCCTGCCCTCCAGCGTATCTACCACTCCTCCCAGTTTAGTATCATCCACAAATTTGCTGAGAGTGCAATCCACACCATCCTCCAGATCATTTATGAAGATATTGAACAAAACTGGTCCCAGGACCGACCCCTGGGGCACTCCACTTGACACCGGCTGCCAACTAGACATGGAGCCATTGATCACTACCCGTTGAGCCTGACAATCTAGCCAACTTTCTACCCACCTTATAGTGCATTCATCCAGCCCATACTTCTTTAACTTGCTGACAAGAATACTGTGGGAGACCGTGTCAAAAGCTTTGCTAAAGTCAAGAAAAAATACATCTGCTGCTTTCCCTTCATCCACAAAACCAGTAATCTCATCATAGAAGACGATTAGATTAGTCAGACATGGCCTTCCCTTGATGAATCCATGCTGACTGCTACTGATCACTTTCCTCTCATGTAAGTGCTTCAGGATTGATTCCTTGAGGACCTGCTCCATGATTTTTCTGGGGACTGAGGTGAGGCTGACTGGTCTGTAGTTCCCAGGATCCTCCTTCTTCCCTTTTTTAAAGATTGGCACTACATTAGCCTTTTTCCAGTCATCCGGGACTTCCCCCGTTCGCCACGAGTTTTCAAAGATAATGGCCAATGGCTCTGCAATCACAGCCACCAATTCCTTTAGCACTCTCGGATGCAACTCGTCCGGCCCCATGGACTTGTGCACGTCCAGCTTTTCTAAATAGTCCCTAACCACCTCTTTCTCCACAGAGGGCTGGCCATTTATTCTCCATGTTGTGATGCCCAGCGCAGCAGTCTGTGAGCTGACCTTGTTCGTGAAGACAGAGGGACAGTACTTCACTCCAGCTGAGGGAGTGGAGTTCTTATTCTCTCACTCTGCCCTGAACTCCTTTGTAATCCAAGCAGCCACAGAAAGGTCCAGACAACAGCACTGAAGGGTCACACCTGTAGATAGTCAAGCCAGGCATTTGGATCTTATGGGAAGAAAGGTGTTTAATTCCACTAACCTCCAATTTTCAATTTCTAACTACCAGGCCTTGTGGCCAAATACATTTTTTGAACTATTTTAAGTAAGTTCCTTGACTTTAAAGACAAGTTACACCAGGAAGATATGGCTCAGTTCCAAGCCCTTATTGATGAGGGCAGATTAGTGGCAACAACCTCATTACAAGCGGCTGTCGATTCTGCAGATACGGCATCGAGATCTATGGTAACTGTTACAGTGATGCATTGGAAATCTTGGCTACACTCTTAGTGCTCTCCAGGAAGGTGTGGAACACTGGACAAGACTTGCCTTTTGATGAAAGCAATCTGTGTACTGAGAAGACTATAACAGAGTTCAAAAAAGAACTAGGTAAATTCATGGAGGATAGATGACTATTAGCCAGGATATTCAGGGATGGTGTCCCTAGCCTGTTTTGCCAGAAGCTCGGAATGGGCAACGGGATGGATCACTTGAAGATTACCTGTTCTGTTCATTCCCCTGGGGCACCTGGCATTGGCCTCTGTTGGAAGACAGAATACTGGGCTAGATGGACCTGTAGTCTGACCCAGTATGGCCATTCTGATGAAGACAGATGAATCTTTGCATTCACTAAAAGACTCCAGCAAACCTTTGTTCCCCGAGTATATATACGTCATCCCCGAAGAGGAAATAATAGAAGCTGCCTTACACGCTGAGGCCTTTACCCAGCCTCTCGCCCCAGCCAAAAAAAATATTTTTGACAGGATGCTGTGGAGCTGCAGACCAATGTTGATGCCATCTCCACCTGATTCTGAGATCTGCTTTTGTGGATGCCTGGTACGATTTTTCCACTACTGAAGAACAACAACACTGGACAAGTGCATGCTGGATATCATCCATTCTGGCTATAGCACTGAATTTCTCTCCCCACCACAATCCCCTTCCCTGAAGCTTTTCAGGGATCATTCTCACGAGGAGATCCTCATTCAGGAGGTAAAATTCCTCCTCCAGTGGGGAGCAACAGAGCAGGTGGTACTTCAGCATCAAGGAAATGGGTTTTATTTCAAATACTTTCATGTGGATATTCACCCTTGCCATGGAAGATTCCTCAGATTTGTGGTTGGTCCTGACCACTGTCAATACAGGGTACTCGCATTTGGTCTAGCAGCTGCACCCAGGGTCTTCATAAAAGTGTTTTCTGTTGTAGCAGCACTATTCAGACGGGCAGTTCTTCCATCTTCCTGTATCTAGATGACTGTCTTCTTACAGGCAGGACTTGTCCAGAAGTCATTATGTTGGCCTTGTCACTGCTCTGTCTCCCAGCTTCCCTGGGAATCTCTGTGAACATGCAAAAGTCTATCCTGATACCAACCTAGACTGTAGATTTTATAGGAGCGACCTCAGACTCACAGCAAGGGCTTTTTTCCCTATGGACAGATTTTGGGTTATGCACAACCCTTGCACATCACTCTGTATTTGCCTTACTCTACTGGGTCATGTGGCTTCATGTACTTACATAGCACCATTCACCAGACTGCACCTCCGCTGCTTGCAGGCTTGGCTTTGAACAGTCCATATACTGAGCAAACACAGCATGTACACTGTAGTGAAAATCCCTATCAAGATAAGGGTTTCTCTGATTTGGTGGAAAGAGCCTTCACGTGTATGCATGGGCAGTCCTTTTCTATCCCTTGCACCTGACAGCACAATAATCAGAAGCCTCCTTATTAGGAGGGGGGGTCTCACATGACCAGTCATCCAGCATGGGGCACTCCAACACCTTGGGAAACCAGAATGCATGTAAATTTCCTGGCATTCAGAGGAGCAGATCAAGAATCTTGCAGGGCATTTTTACTCTTAATCCAAGGTCACCATGTTCTCATAATGTCAGACAATATGACAGCCATATTCTACATAAATAGGGAGGAGCGAGATCCATTCCTCTGTGTAAAGAAATGTCCAGTCTGTGAAACTGGTATATCAAAAACCCAATGCCCTACCAGCAGTGTACCTCCCAGGAACGCAAAATTCACTAGCGGACAGACTCAGCAGATACTTTGCCACCAATCACAAGTGAGAATACACAGGTCAATGGTGAACAGCATCATCGCTAAGTATGGAACTTCCTGCCCTGGATCTGTTTCCTTCTCAGACAAACAGAAAATGCAGCATGTACTGTTTCAGGGGAGCTCAGGGCCAATTCTCCAGAGGTGATGCTCTCCTACTTCCTTAGAGAGACTGTTAGAATTATGCCTTTCTTCCTATCCTGATGTTTCCTCTAATATTGTGGAAGATGCTCTGTCCTGTTGAATGAGCCATTCTCATCATACCCAAATGGCCCAGCTAGTTCTGGTTCCCAGGTCTCCTGAATATGTCAGTCTGGCTGCTCATCAGAGTTCATCCTTATTCAGATTTCTTGATTCGAGAATGGCAGAGTCAGACATCCCAACCCAGAAGCTCTTCTCTTTAGGGCTTGGTATTTGGATTGGTATTGGGTCTAAAATATTTCTGTCACAAAACTGTACGAACTATTCTTACTAAGAGCAGAAAGGACTTGAAAACATTACTTAGCCAAGCGGAAGCATTTCTGTATCTGGGCCCACCACCACCATATTTTTTCTGAGACAGCAGGTATTCCTGATATTTTGGATTACCTCCTCACCCTCAAGATGTCTGGTCTTTTCCTTAGCTCGACATGGGTTCAGCTGGTGGCAATCAGTGCATAGACTTACAGCTGGAAGGGACCTTGAGAAGTCATCAAATCCAGCCCCCTGTGGTGAGATCAGACCAAGTAAACCTTGACCATCCCGACAGATGTTTGTCCAACCTGTTCTTTAAAAGCTCCAGTGATTGGGAATCTATAGCCTCCCTTTGGAAGCCTATGCCAGAGCTTAAGTAAACGTATAGTTAGAATAAACTTTCTGATATCAAATCTTAATCTCCCTTGCTGCAGATTAACCCCCTGTCTTGTTCTGCTTTCATTGATTGCTGTCCTCTTTAATAACAACCCTGAACATATTTGAAGACTGTTCTCGGGTCTCCTTTCAGTCTTCTTTTCTCAAGACTAAAGATGCTCAGGTTTTCTAAACCTTTTATAATTTGGACTCTCTGAAATTTATCCACATCTTTCCTAAAATGTAGCACCCAGAATTGGACATAGCACTCCATCAGAGGTCTCACCAGTGCCGAGTAGAGTGAGACCATTACCTTCCATTTCTTACATATGACACTTCTGTTAATACACCCCAGAATGATAGCTGTTTTCACAACTGCATCACATTGTTGATTCATATTCAGTTTATGATCCACTATAACCCCAAGATCCTTTTCAGCAGTACTGACATTTGCCCTGTTTTTCCCATTTTGTAGGTGTGCGTTTGATTTTTCCTTCCTAAGTGTAGGACTTTGCACTTGTCTTTATTGCAGTGGTCACCAACCAGTTGATTGCAATCTCTGGCGGCGCAGCGGGGCCAGCCCTTAGCTTCCTCCCAGAGTCAACACCCCAAACCAGCCCTGAGCCCCCTCCTAGAGCCAGCACCCCATACCCCCTCCTGCACCCCAACCCCAGCCCTGATCCCCCTCTCAGAGCCAGCACCCACACCCCCTCCTGCACCCCAACACTCTGCCCCAGCCCAGAGCCCCCTCCTGCACCCATACTCCCTCCCAGCATCCTGTACCCCCTCCTGCACCCCAACACTCTGCCCCTGGAATCTGGAGACCCCTCCTGCACCCAAACTCCCTCCCAGAGCTTGCACTCCTCTCTAAATATTCCTGGTCAATCACCGTCAGGGCTGATTCCCCACTCTGGCACTTCGAGTGCAGAAGGTGGGGGCCCGTAAGGATTCTAAGAATTAATACTGGCCACTCCAGGCTGGTATTAAACTCCCAAGGTTACAGCTTCTCTCTGACGTTGGATGGGTAGATGCTGCCACCACCCAAATGCAAAAAAACCCCTTTTTGACCCGGGAAGGTACACTTGGGAATTCCTCCCTGTGGGGTACCCTCAAGCCTTTTCACACACCCCCTCCGGGGAAGAGCTGAGAAAGAAAACAAAGGAAAACAGCTGTTGCCACCAGCTAATTAAACAACCTATGCACAAACCTTTTAGGACACAAAAACCCAATCCTGTTCTTAAAAAAAGGAAATTTTATTAAAAACAAAAAGAAAGAAAATACATCTGGAACTTAGGCTATTGCTAGATTTAAAAAGAGCAAATATAATAATTAAGCATCACGAATGATTTTCTTGAGGTCCAGCTTAATGGTTATAAACAAAACAAAAGCATTTGGGGGTTAGCACAGAGGAGTCCACAAGCCTTACAGAAATAAAAGAGATAAACCTAATTGTGTCTTTTTAGACATTTCCTGATCTACTTACATATCTGGGGTTTCAAATTGAGTAGTTTTTAGGTATGATCTGGTGATTTTCATACCTGGTTCACAGCTTTCTGCAGCTTAGCTTCAGCCCTGTTTTCGCTCTGTCCCCTTTCTCTGAAGAATAACAGACAGATAGACAAAGGGAAAGTTTTTTCCTAATTCTAAAAAGTTTTAGCCCTCCCATTGGCTCTTTCGGTCAGGTGCCCACTCCCTTCCTTTTACTTATGGGCTTTTTTTAACCCTTTACAGGTAAAACAAGTAGAGAACAGCTACTAACCGGGATTTTATAGCTAACTGTCTGGGAGGGTGTCCATTAAAGGGAGCTACCCCCCCCCCCTTCATTTATCTCAATCACCCACAGTGGAATACACATAGAGACCAGCACTCAAAGAAGAGAGAAAAGTTACCCTTCGTAACTGAAGTTCTTTAAGGTGTGTGGTCTCTATCTGTATTCAAGCACCAGTCCCTCTGCTTTGGATCATCTCTGATTTGTGGTAAGAGGGGGAACTGGAGACACGTCGGTCCGCACGCCACCCCTTATACCGTTGGCCTAGAACATTAGAAGATTAAAGGTGCAGGTGCAAACCAACAGATACTGCTTACAAAATTCTTCAGTCTCAAGTGCATGGAGTGTATGCACCCCCACAGTGGAATACAGACAGGGACCACACATCTCCAAGAATTCCAGTTACAAAGGGTAAGCAACTTCCCTTTCTAATTAATTTTTAGTATACAGCAAATTTGACACGCCTCTGTTTTTCTAAATTATGCAAATCTCCATTGTCTTTGACGGTCATGCTGAACATTTTGGAAAGATCCACACCATGCTTAACCAATGTGAGTTTCACTTTTAAGTCCTGTCTTTACTATTTATAAAGCTACCTTGTTGGTGGACATTGTAGTGCCTAGCACAGTTAGAGTACCGTTCTAATTTGCCAGTGTAAATATACCAAGTGGCAGTCCCTGCTTATTTGCTATTTATGTACCAACTACTGTCTAAATTAAGTACAACTTTGTGACACTCCCCTTTTCTGCATCTCAGTTTAACTCTTGCTGAAGCAGAAGTCAGAGTTCTCTCTTTGCAGAAAGCGTTAAACCTTCAGGGCTATTGTATTCAAAACACTGTATGTAATATTGATAACATCTCCCAGTCAGTTGCAGGGGGAGAGTACCACTCAATTTTGTTAAACAAATATTTAATATACAAAAAAATTGTGAACAGTGTCTGGAATGCTTATGAATAACTTTTAAACAAAGCTATTAGATAGTAAATCTACTGGTATTTCTTATATACAGTTAGCAGTTAGCTAATAGCCAAATGTAAATGGCTTAGCCTCTAGGAGTGGCAAATGCTCCTCTCCCAGCTCTCCCTGTAGGTTCATAAAATACATTGCAACAAATAATACATTTGTCTGAGGACTTCTCTAGTAAGTACAACTGGAGTAACACTCACCTGTATCCAAGGTGGGACTCAGCCCTCACAGCAGACCCATCTCTTGGCCTGCATCAATCAGAAGCTGAGTCCACAGGGCTGTCTTTAAGCCTCCCCGTCCAACATTCTGATTGGCTCAACTGTTAGATAGTGAATATGTTTGGGGCCTGCAAGAGTGCTTGCCCTTAATGGAAACTTTCTGTACAGTTGCTATAACTACTGCTGAGCATTTCTAGTAACTGCTATACACCCTACTTGTGAATGTTTCTGGACAGGATGATAGGAACAGAGCAACACAAGAATGGCTCTGGCCAACTCTGTTAGAGTGTGCAGATTCATCAACTTAAGCTCCTTATGCTTTGACAGCTGTAAAAGGATCAGCAGGAATATTTTATTGTCAACTAATGATATCAATGCAATTTCTTTCCCATATCCAAGCTCATGAACAGATTGACTCTATCAAGGAAATTCCTGTGCCATAGCTTATGCTTTACTTGAACAAGTTACTGGAGTAACTCAGTAGAGTAGTAACTGGATGAAATTCTGTGGTATATAGGAAGTCAGGCGAAGTGATTTAATGGCCCCTTCTGGCCTTAAAATCTAAGAATTTATTAAAATATTTTCAACATTTGAGGGTAAAAAGCTTGCCAGAATTTGCCAGAAATATTTGCAAATTTTTACTCGCTCTGTTCTTAAAAATTAAAAGCCAACTGACAAATGAAGCCAAAACCAATTATATAGTATGTGGATTGTCTGCTGTAGTGGTTACAGGGACCCTCTGTCACGTTTCTGGACTCTCTGAGTGTGCTACCTCAAGTGTCAGGCTTTGTGCCTATACCTCTTCTGGATGGAATTCTGTTGTTCTCCCACTTTTAGACTCAGCCCTGTGCTACAGTACCCTGTGTATGCTCCATTCTTACCCTGTATGTCTGACCAAGTTTGGGCACCTGCAGTTGTTTGCTTTGAAAGTTTGTGACCAGTGGTAAGTACAGTGACCGGACAGCCTTCTTAAACCAAAGTATTGTTTATTTTAGCAGTAGGAACAAAGCATTAGAGAAAAAAGGATTTAAAAACAACTACTAGTCTATATGCATCTCTGTCTTGCCTAAAGGCTTATCTTCCCCTGATGATAACCTAGGTAGGCCTAACTTCTTCAGATGCTCTCAGCAGGTCCATGTGTTTCACTCTAGCTCCCCAAAAAACTATGCCCTAGAGAGAGGATCCCTTTTAATCCTCCCAGAGAACATAAGTACAGCTATACTGGGTCAGACCAAAGGTCTGTCTAGCCCAGTATCCTGTATTTCCACAGTGGCCAATGCCAGGTGCTTCAGAGGGAATGAACAGAACAGGTAATCATCAAATGATCCATCCCCTGTTGCCCATTCCAAGTTTCTGGCAAACAGTTCTTCTGTTCTTCTGTATTCATGGGTCTTTCCTGTCCTGGTCCAAAATACTTTTGCTGGTTGGCTGCAGGGGAGGCAAAATCATGAAAGCTAATAGTTCTGGCATTGTCTCTTAACAGTTCTCAAGTGTTTGCTGAGAGGTGGTTTATCATGAGCTATTCTTTTCTTTCCTGCCTGTTTTTCCGGACAGACACCTGTTGAGTTAAATCAACATAGTCACACAGAAAACACCCCAGTAACCATGCCAACAAAAACTGTTCATAAATTACAGAGCAGCTGCCAATCTGCCACATCCCCTTAGTCTTCAATTTCACAATGATAAAGTTCCCTGAAATTTCTCCCTTTTTTTTAAACCATTTTCTGCTTTTCCTGCATAAAATGTATCTTTTTTGTTAGCGATCTAATGCCATTTTACAGGGAGAAAAAATATCCAATATACTATAGGCAGGAGCTGGAGTATCTCTTAAAATGCATAGAATAACAAAAGCAACTCTTTTAAGATCCAAATCCTGCCTTGCTTGCACAGAACAGATTTGTCACTTACCTGTGGCAGTGCAGCTATACGAGGAACTAGGTCACAACTTAGTCCACAGGCAAAACTCTGGTTGGTTCAGCAGGGTTGTCTAAGTTAAGTAATGCGGTATTTTTTACAAAGGCGTTACCAGTAGCATCCAATATGTTAGCCAGACTGTTAGAACAACCACCATTTTGTTTATCATTTCAATTACGGGAGGAGAAAATAGGTTAAAAATCAAAAAAGGACTGGGAATTAAATGAAATTACAGCAGACCAATTTATCTTCTACAACCTGACTGAATTTAAAGTGGAGCTTTAAATATAAATATATAGTTGTTGCTGAGCACTGTCTTTCACACACTTTTTTCTGTTGTGCAAAATGTGTGTGTAGTTTTTCTAAGAGGCTATCTTAAAGTTTAAGCAGGTAGGAAATGTTTGTGCCAGGAATTTTGGACATCTCTCCAAACTCCTGAAAATATTTAAAATTCCAGTAACAGTTACTTCTTCATGAAAGGTTGGGGGGAGGACTAGGTAGTTCAGTGAATCAACAGGTGACCTGTGGATGGTGAAATGAAAATCTGACTTGGGTCAAATGAGACATAAGATTAATTGTTATTCTAATTCTCCACTAGGCGTTTATGTATTGCCCCTCTGAGAAAGGCCTATGTGAGACTAGCTAGACCTGGTTTCCCTTACTCTAGCCACTCAAGTGTATCTTGGACTAATTTGACAAAGTACTGGGGGGAGGAAAGGGAAAAGGATTCTATGTAGGCTGCAAAATTTTGGCCACCGTTTTATATTCACTTCATTCAGAAGCCAATCCCTTAGTCAATTTTTAAAGCTGTAAGTAGGGGAATAAAGCAGGAACAATGAATTAAACCCTATACCTCTGTCTGAATGAATTATATTGGGCACAAATCTGTGTTTACAGCCTGTGTAGGTAGTTAGTTACTTTAGAGTGCACAGACTTGTGTTGTGCATTTCGCATATGAATAGGAATAGACCATGTGAATTTATCATAAGCATGTGTTCTCATAATAGAATAAAACTCTGGTCAGAGAGTGATTGTTGGGGTTAACCATGCTGACTAATGCAGTAAGAGCAGCTGCCAGATAGAGTTTGCCTATATAAGCCTGGACAGTGTCATAGTTCTCCGACCAGCAACTTCCAGAGTTCAAACGTATTGTAAATAGTTAACATAGAAAACAGTTAACCTCCCCCAATTAACGTGAGTTGGAATAAACCCAGAGCAGAGGATTTTCCTCTTATGAGCAGACCTTTGTGGTTAATTCAGATTGTGTGTTCTCACACACAGACTTTTGGGAAGTAGCAGCTACCCACCTGAGTTTGCATTGGGGTGGGGTAGGAAAGAGAAGGGAGGGAGAAGATAAGGTAATGGAAAATGGCATTTTGAAGAACCCAGAAATCAAATGCAGCCTCTGAAGAAGCCACACCTACTTTGCAGTGTCTAGTTAAAGAACGTGAGGCTTGCCAGGTGGCCACTCTGCACATCTCCCCATCCTCATAAGATTATTTAGTTTTTTTCCTGCGAGATAGAAACAAATGTTGTAGAACACACTCTAAGATTTGAGGAACAGACTTTCCAGCCTTCTTTTAAGCTTTGATTGTTGATCTGACCTATTGAGAGGTGGTTGTCTAAAATGTTTCAAGGCCTTTGTCCTTGCCAGCATTGAAGAAAGTCTAATCAACTATCAGTTTGTTCACACTGGAACAGAGAGAAATGAATATAAGATGACCAGGCCTCTAGGAGTCCCTGTGGCCAGCCTAACTGATCCTATTATCAATAACATTTACCAGGGACTCAGTAAAAGGAAAATACCTTTGCCTTAAACATTATTCCTCAAGGGGAAATTGGATGCCTGATTGCTCTTAAAGAGGAGAAAGAAGCTTTTTTAGAGGAATTTATATGTTTTTTGAAGGCTTCTTATTTCTGGGAGGGAAGCATGAGCAGGACAGGGACAAATCACAAGAGGTAACAAGTGAAAGTAACAAACCATGAAGAAACAGAAAGGAGTTCAGAGTTTACAATAATAAGATTAGATTGCTATTCAGAATGTTTTGTGCCCCTCTTGGCATCAGTGGTTCCAGTTTTTAAGTTAATATGTAATTTGACCCATAAGAATCAAGCCTCCAAAGCCCTATAAAGCAATTTGAAAGCTTTTATCCCAGTTTTTAAAATATCACTGAGATCTACAAGTAAACTTACGGTCTCATGAAAGCTGAGTTTAAATTTTATACACACAGCTGTTTTATTTATAGATATTGGCCACCTACTCGTATATGAAATTGCTAAAATATCTGTGCTCTGCGTTTGATTAGAAAAAATACTTTTACTCCATTTTAACTAAATTAGATATTTAGAAAATATGAGAATTAATGTAGTTATAGTTCCTGTTCTGCTCATTATTATTGGAACAGTTACTTCGCAGTGAGCAAAAATAGCAAGTGCAAAGCAAATTACTGATTTTGAAAATATCTAATTTCAGTGGGAGGAAAAAAGTTCAAAATTAACGTATTATAAATTAATACAAATCATTTTCAACATTATATGCAGGAACCCTTGTGTGCATTATTTAAATATGAAATGAAAACATTTGTTAATATAAGGTCAGTTTATGCTTTTCTATAGGGAATCCTATGACCAGGAAACTGCATGAATATCCTCTTGTAGAGTTTCCTTTGAATTGTTTCATTGGAGGTCAGGAGTGGAGACCACAAAAGATCGTACTAATAGTGACGCTATGTAAATAGTTTCTGCATTAATAGCTTGAGAAGGGAAAGCCCTATGGTTTGGATGGTGATGAATACTACATAGGGTCACATTTCCCAAATGAATATAGATTGGATTTAAGGGTTTCTTCTGCTGAGTTTTGTGCAGAGGAGATTATAGGTGGAGAAGGGATTATGCACAGTACTGCATTGGTTCAAATCCTTCCTCCTTGCTCTGACAGAAATGAGGCCAAAGGATTGAGTTTTTCATTTCTTTACTCTCTTCCAAAGGAATCCACAAAGAGGATAGCCTGGCTTTCAACTCATTCATATCTTCTTTAAAAAAAGAAATAAATCAGTAATACAACAGATGTCTAGTTTCAGCAGTTAAGCCAGGTACAGTTGATACAATTATACACCTGGTCCAGTGAGCATGGAATGTGCTTGGCTAAATACTGCTAGTTTCTTCCAATAAATGCCTATTCATTTGGTGTTGGCTTTTGCAGGCCAGAATAAGCCAGCCAATGACTGCCTCATTTTGAACATGTCTTTACTATAAAAGGTGAAGCAAACTTTGTTTAAAAAAATATTTACAGAGCTCCAAACTGAGAGAGACTAAGATTAATTTCATCTTATATAAACCTAGTCCACAATCACTACTGCTTAGGGGAGGTAAAGGTAGAACAAAAATCAAAGGGGTTCCAACATTATTATGCATTCCAAAGCCAGCTGGATCAAAATGCACTATTGCACATTAAGATTCTGAACCTGGCAATTCAGATTTACATTCGCAGAGGGGGGCATATCTTGTGAAGGATACATTTCCTGATTCACATACCAATCAGTTTCTTGCTTTAAACAAATCACTTATTGTTATCCCAATGATATATTACTATATAACTGCTGACTTTAGACCTGTTCATAGAAATCTGAATGTGAGCACATAAAGATAAAGGGAATATTTAGTTTTATTAACGTTTTCTCTTAAAATTTTCCCTGGATTCTAGGAACTCAGGAAAGATTTCTTTTTTGCCAGTGACTTCAACTCTTCCTAATATTATATTCACGTACCAGAATTAAAACTACAACCAAGTCTCAGGTTACTGTTTCCCCAGTGATTTGTTCAACCTTAATGATATAAAATTGGCCAGTCAGTTACGTCTTATTGGTAAGGTCTAACTCAGAGTTAGTGAATGTTTGTGTTTGTTAGGGAGGGTGATGTCTGTGATTTTCTTTCAAGTCTCTGATCCAGAATTCAACTCCAGATACAAAGATGAAATTTCATTTGTCAGGAAACGCTTTCCCAGCCAGAAAACAATGTCAAACTTGAGCTTGCTAGTGCTTTCAAAACGAAATAATGCAGCTGAGGGCCTAATATAAACCTCACTATTTCTTCACACTTCCTGTTTCGTTCCTTTCAGTCATCCTAAGCCCCAAAACCTATGAAATTCCATGGTGAGCTAGGGGGACTTTTATGGGACTGTCTCATTTTCCTCATCAAATTAAAAGAATATTCTTACAAGGCCTTAAGTGATTATCTGTTGATCCCTACACTTAAGTAGTTTCTAGAGGCCTCCAGACACCTCTATTCTCCCGCCTTCTTCCTTCAGAAATCCCCATAATATCTCTTGGCTTGTAGCAGGCATCCTGTGTAGGTGTTTACTGGCATGGGGGGGGAGAAGGGTGAGTCCAATTCTCAAGATATCACTTGGGCTAACTTCAAACTGGCTTGTTGAAATACTAAACTACATTGGCTCATGGTGAAATCAGTGTCACTGACAGCCTATGAGTTGCATGTATCTCCCACATGGGCAGCTAACAGACCAACAGGGCATCACACAAAGCTACGCATTTTGGAATTAGTTTCCAGCTACCATATCACATACAGAAGTTGTATCTGACTAGTCCCAGAAATTCTGGAACCCTAGGAGAAGCAGGAAGTGACACAAAGGCACCACATGGAACTGTTAGGAAACCACATTTTCCCTCCCTCAGATATAAAAATCCCATCAAGCCGAAGTCCTGTGTATTTTTTTTATGAACAGCCTACTTCCTTTTCCATAGTTTGATCTGATTCGTCATCCGGACTGGATGCATAATGTATTTTTTTTTTCATAAATTTTCAGATGGAGAGGAAGGTGACCTAAATTTTGGCCATTTGTCTGTGGACAAAAATGAGGAGTGCTGTTTTGAATGCTTATAACTCACATCCTTGCTACTGCTATGATTTCTGGCTAGAGACAAGTTTTCTGCTCGGCTTATTTACCAGGGCACCTTTAGATAACTACCTTTGTCATGGAAAGGGTGTGAAACGTTTTTATATGAATAGTAAAATAAAATGTAAGAGCACAGTTTCTATAGGAATCTGTGTGAGACATGATTTTAAATTATACCAGATGCGCATAACTGAAATATTTCAGGATCGGCCGTCCAGCTATTGGGTGCTGTGACATAAAGTCAGTTTCAGCATTGAGTTCAACACTGAGAGTTTTTGTAACAGCTGGAGCAATAGTGGAATTATTCACTTTTGGAAAACTGGATTTTCTGCTGTGTCCAACTTGCATATTTTGCTAGGAATTTCACTCACATGTCCAAAGCACTGAAACAAGCCAACACCAAACATTTGGCTAACCCTAAGCTAAGAAAGCACCATTTCTAAATCAGAAGACATACACACAAGCTTATATGATGCTGTGGTGCTGCTGTTACTTTTTCCGTAAAGGTTATGTCAGCCAGTCTTTCAGAGAGATGGAATAGAAAGTGAACATTTTCTTTGGGTCAAAACGTTGTATAAAAAGTGGGAGTCTGGGGGCAGTTTTAGCTCCCATAAGGTTCTCTGTGGTCCAGTCGGACCTCTGTATGCCCACCATCCACACTGTTTTAATTCAGCTGTCTCCCAGCCATTGTCCTCTTCTCTCCAGATAACTGGATGGGACTATTTTGAGCCCAACATTTTGCTTCTTAATGTGTTCTGCAGGCTCACTGTTGAGTCATTCTCTTTCCCCATGCATTGAGCATGCTGTCTCTGAAAAGCTCCTAGTTTCTGCCAAACTAGTGTGTGAAAATTGAGAACACTGACACAATGCCAAGAACTGAAACTTGGCTGTGTAAATATTTGGACTTTTCTTAGTCCATGTGTGTAGCAGCTATTTTTTTTACATCTTTTTAAAATAGGCATAGTCATATTGAAACAATAATGGCTTCCTCTGGGCATTGTTCTTAATGATATGCATCTTTGCTGGATGCAGATCTTTGCACTTTAACACTGCAGTGTGCTTTGGTTTCTCTGCACTATTTCACTTTTCTGGCTCACATAAAATATCCATGTTGCGAAAGATGTATAATTATTCATGAGTTTCTATACATGGACTGTACTTGTATTACAAATTGTAAAACCTACTCATAAATATATAGCTAGGAAAATCATACTGGCTTTATACTGCTGACATGTTCTAAAGCATTGTATTGACTTGCCAGTTAATGTCTCCATAGAACAACACAGCGTTTACTGTGTTTGGATCACTTATGATCTGACAAAGTGTAACACGTTCGGGACTCTCTTTAGGTGTAGTGAGAGCCAACACCTTTGGACACAACTCAAAAGTACCATGGCCTAAGTTAAAACTTAGTGACTAAAAGCGTTTGGGGTTTGTGTGGCCATTTCCAATCTGTCTTTCCATTCTGTGGGTTTATTTTCTTAAAGAAAACTAATTGTAATAAAATATCATTATGCCTCTAACAAAAAGGGATGCTGTCAGTGCCTCCCAGTAATCAGAGCACTCACCTGGGCTGTGGAAGACCCAGGTTCAATTCCTCCTCTGCCTGATGTGAGAGAAGGGATTTGAACTTGGGTGTCAGTCATCGCAGGAGAGTCTTTGGGCCAGAGAGTGAGACTAACTTTATAGACTGGTGGTTTGGGTACTCACCTTGGAGATGGGAGACCCTCATTCAAATCCCCTTATTTAATTATTTATACACAGCTGAATAACTTCAACGGGAGAGAGAGAGAGACATGCTGTAGAGTATCCTAGAGTCCAGTGGCAAGGGCACTCTTCTGTACTGTATGAGACTCAAGTTCAAATCCCATTTCCATGTCAGGTAGAATTGAACTCAGGTCTTCCTCATTCCAGACAGGTGCCCTAACCACTGGGCTAAAAGTTAGAAGGGAGGTCACCACTGCCACTGCTTTTCTTACTCCACCACTTTTTTTTTTTTGGCTGAAATTATTTGTCAACTTCGTGTTAAATTTGTGAATACTTTTGGGTCAACAAAACCTCAATTTTTCAGTGAATAAATTATTTGTCTGAAAAATTTTGCCCGGTCCTTATATATTTCAAGTTACTAAAGAGAAATACATGATATTCTTACCACAGGCAGGAAATGGATCTTGATTTTCAAAGCTGCAGTTCTTGAGCTATGACAGTCCAAAGTTGGGAGTGATCTTTACGTTTAAATATCAGGCTTTTCAGAGCTGACCCAGATTTTGAAACATGTTGAGACTCCAGTCCTTCAACTGGTAGAGGCTTGGGCTTATTGTAATAGTGATGATACAAGTGGAATACAGAACAGAGGGTGACAACCACATACTTCTTGTTGCATCTCTTGCTAGTCATTTAGAAGAGGCTTTATATCTCTTTTTTATTTGAATGGGAAGATTAATTTAAGGGGAAAATAGCCCCTGAATATTCGCATTGGCTCTACAAGAAAGAAAAGGACTAGGAATTTTTCCTTCTTTCATTCAGCCAGCAATTTTGAAAAATGTATAATACCTTATATCTCTGCATAGGAATAATATATGTAGCATGGAAAAGTTACAGGCCAGAAAGGTAAATGTATGTTTATAACCAAGTTTTCCTCTCCAGGGGTGTGTTACAACAGCTGGGTTTTCGATTGCCGTGACGGACTGTCTCTTCTATAGTCCAATACAGCTGCAAAACTTTTATCCAAAGACCTAAAGCAAACTTTTCATTTTCATGTCATGGTTGTGTATATTTTCTGTAAACTTGCAAAAATGTTCCAGTGTTTTTTTCCAGAATTTTAAAGGAGTTGTAAAGTTGAGATTGTTTCTTGAAATATACTGTAATTAAATTCTTGAGTGAATTTTAAGCTTAAAAATAAGCATGCAAAACAAACTTCAGAAACTAAAATTAAAATGAAAATATTGAACATTGAGTATTAGTCGGACCCTACCAAATTCACAGTCCATTTGATCAATTTCACAGCCAGTGGATTTTAAAATTAGTCAGTTTCACATTTTCAGATGTTTACATCTGAATTTTCAGTGTTGTAACCATGGGGGTCCCGACCCAAAGGGCTGTCAGAGTGTAGGGGTCACAAGGCTATTGTAGGGAGGTTGTAGGATTGTCACCCTTACTTCTGCCCTGCGGCCTTTAGAGCTGGGCAGGCAGAGAGGCAGTATGCTGGCCAGGCGCCCAGCTCTAAAGCCAGCGCCGCTGCCAGCAGTAGCGCAGAAGTGAGGGTCACAGTGTATGGTGGGGTGGGTTACCATATGTCTGGTTTTCCTGGCAGTCTCCCACCTGAGTAGAAGAATGACAGCTGGAGCCACAGCCTCCTCGTGCAGGGGATGACAGCTGGAGCCGCAGCTTGCCTGCAAGGGAGGTGGGGGTGTGACAGCTAGAGCCATTGCAGCTTCCTGAGATTCTCGGAAATGGGTCTGACCCACCCTGGAGTGGCCCCTGTAGGGAAGAGGAAGTCTCATCCCTGGCCAGGACTAACAGCTAGAGCCTTGCGCAGGGTAGGAGCCCCTGGCTGGGGGCCAGATTTCATAGGGGAGATCAGATTTAATGGCCCATGATGCATTTTTCACGGCCATGAATTGTGTAGTGCCATAAGTATTAGTCACAGCTAAAACTTGCACTTGTTTGTCTCTCCTACAGTTTTTTTAAAATGTAAGTCCCACTCACCATATCCATTTATGTTTGTCTTGTACTGGGTTTCTTTCATTCGGTAAGTTATGCCCTAGCGAAGGGTATTCTGGATGAAACATACAGTGATAGCGATACAGAGAAAAATTAAGAAATATGCCTGAATTAACTTCCATATTGTCCAGGTGATTTTAATTACTTGTGGTTTGATCAAATGTAGCAGAAAGTGGTTTACAGTTGACTGATGCTACACAACTGAAACCCCCCAAATTAAATTTTGGGTGCATAAAACAGACTCTGAATTCAGAACTCATGCTAACTCATTCTAAACCAAAGCAGAAATGTAGCTGTGCCTAACAAAAGATATAGCAGTTAATTTGTGATGGGGGCTGCCCTTGATGTACTCAAAGGGAAAAGATTTGGGGGAGGGAACGGGGGGGGGGGAAGGAATTCTAGACTCTTGTTTTTGTTTTTAGTTAATTAAATACATAAACAATAACAAAATAAGCAGATTTGTCAATTGACATGGTGATGAGACACTTATGTGAACTGACTCTCCCAAATAAGCTACTTCAAAATAATATAGAAATGTGTATTAAGACATTTATTGCTGATGGGAACATAATGGAAGGAGACATTTTTCATTCCATTAGAAGGGCTGTCACTCAGTCAGAATGTAGGTCTCTGGGTCATTGGCCTATTCTTTTGCATATGAGGTCTAGTACAATCAATAGATCTGTACTAATTAGACACAATAAATTGAATATATTCCAGTTTCTAATTCAGCTAGTTTCTTTATGTTTACAGTAATACAGTGACAACTGCAAACTATCCTGATGCAAAGGAAAGACAGGAAGAATAGTAAGATACAAATATGGCTCCGTCAGGAGCTCTTTAATGACCTGAAAATCAAAAAGGAATCCTACGAAAAAAGGATACATGGACAATTTGCTAAGGAGGACTTCAAAAGAAGTAGCAACAGCATGTAGGGACAAAATTAGAAAGGCTGAGGCACAAAATGAGTTACACCTAGCAAAGGACATAAAAGTCAGTAAGAGAAGGTTCTTTAAATACATGAGAAGCAAGAGAAAGATGAAGGGAAGTGTAGGTCCTTTACTTACCAGAGAAGGAGAATTAATAACTAATGACATCCAGAAGGCTGAAACAAAACACCTCAGTCTTCACTAGGGTATTTAAGAAATTAGCTGAAGCAATTTCAGAACCTTTAGCAATTATCTTTGAGAACATCTGGAGGACAGGTGAGGTCACAGAAGACTGGAGAAGGGCAAACATAGTACCTGTATTTATAAAGGGGAACAAAGAGGACCTGGGAAATTATAGACCAGTCAGCCTAATTTTGATACCTGGGAAGATACTGGAACAAATTATTCAACAATCAGTTTGTAAGCACTTGAAGGATAATAGGGTTCTAAGTAATAGCCATAATGGATTTGTCAAGAACAAATCATGTCAGATCAACTTAGTTTCCTTCTTTGACAGGGTTACTGGCCTAGTGGATGGGGGGGAAGCAGTAGATGTGATATAATCTTGCTTTTAGTTAGACTTTTGAGACATTCCCACAAGCAAACTAGGGAAATATAGTCTAGATGAAATTACTACATAGGTGGGTGCACAACTGGTTGAAAGACCATGCTCAAAGAGTAGTTATCAGTAGTTTGCTGTCAAACTAGTAGGGCATATCTAATAAGGTCTTGCAGGGGTCAGTCAATATTTTCAGTAATGACTTTGATAATGGAGTGGAGAGTTTGCTTATAACATTTGCAGACAACATGAAGGTGGGAGGGTTTGCAAGCACTTCGGAGGACAGGATTAGAATTCAAAAGGACCTTGACAAATTGGAGAATTGGTCTGAATTCAACAAGGTGAAATTCAGTAAGGACAAGTGCAAAGTACTTCACTTAGGAATGAAAAATCAGATACACACCTACAAAATGGGTAATAACAGGGTAAGTGGCAGTACTGCTGAAAAGGATCTGGGAGTTGTAGTGCATCACAAATTGAATGCGAGTCAAAAATGTGATGCAGCTGTGAAAAAGCTATCGTTCTGGGGTGTATTACTAGGAGCATACAATTCTGCACACTACATTTTAGGAAAGATGTGGACAAATTGCAGAGTCCAGAGGAGATCAACAAAAATTATGAAAGGTGTGGAAAACCTGATCTATGAGGAAAGGTTAAAAAAAATTGGGCATGTTTAGCCTTGATAAAAGAAGATTATAGGGGGGCCCTGCTAATAGTCTTCAAATACGTTAAGGGCTGTTATGAAGGGGACTGTGATCAATTGTTCTGCATGTCCACTGAATGTAGGACAAGAAGAAATGGGCTTAACCTGTGGCAAGGGAAATTTATGTTAGCTATTAGAAAAAACTTTCCAATTATAAGGATGGTTAAGCTTTGGAATAAGCTTCCAAGAGAGATTGTGGAATCTCCATCATTGGAAGATTTTTAAACAGGTTGGACAGACACCTGTCAGGGATGATCTAGGTTAACTTAGTCCTGCCACAACACAGGGAGCTGGGCTTTATGACTTCTCAAGGGTCCCTTCTGGCTCTATGATTCTAGGTTACAATTTCAGTGTCTGTCTGAGCAGAGCGGGAATTTTATGAGGAATTTACTTTCTGTCAACAATTTGTTTTTTAGGCAAAATCCTTGTTTGGTGACCAGAGCTGCATATCTTGATGTCCTTGTTGTGCTGAGTGATTACCTCGGGAAATCTAGAAGAAAAGGCAAGTCGACTGTAATATACAACTTCTAAATCAGCTGTGGGAAATTTCAGTGCTGTATTAAACCTGGGTGAGGGTTGGGGCAATAAATGCATTAGTTAGACCAGTGTAAACTGCTGGGTGCTGAGCACTTTTGAAAATCTGGACACTTCGTGTAGGGGTCTAGATGAGGAGAAAGTCATGACCTGTTGGTATCTGTAAGAACCAGTCCTGGCAGGGGGTGCTGAAGAGAAGGAGGGTTCCTTCCCGCCAGGGGTTAAAGGTGCTGCCTTTGCAGCATTCCTAGTTCCTGCTAGTCAGAAGCTTAAAAGTCAAACTCTGATCCTTTGCGTAGGTCAAGCTTTCTAAGTAGTTCTGTTTTATTGATGCAAAATTTCAAAGATGGAAAAATGTCTGCAATCCACCTTGGAAACAATGGGTAAGTTCCATGGAAGTATGGAAAACTTCATAGGGATCGTTTCTGCAGTAGGGTGAGAAGTTTTACAAAAAGTCACACTGCCAAAGATTCAGCAATTTGATTGTTTATGTCATGGATGGGAAGTTCTTGGAGGAAGGACCAATCAAAACTATTGATGGCATTAAGCTGTTGCTTAGCATGTTATTTATGGTCATACACAGCACAATAAACGATGAAGTAAAGTGAAAGCACGATTAGAAGGCCAGCCCTCTGGAGTGTGACTGATTCAGTGCAGCTATAATTAGCTTACTGTGTCCATGTATTACACAGTTCTTCAGCATGGTGCTTTATTATTATCCTGTCCTTAGCCACTGGCAGAGCAAGGTGAGTTAAGGACAGTTTTGTTGGTTTAATTCAAACCCGTAATCTAAGTGTTTTTGTGGTTTAATTTTAATGCTGCATTTAACTGATTGAGACAAATCCTTTATTTAAAAGAGGGTCTCTTCTGGAGGGAGACACTCTCAGATTTAAAACAAATACATTTCACTTGTTAAATGTTTCACACATTTTCTTGCTGGGGGGGTTCTGCAAGGCAAGAATAGATTTAACTTACATAGGAGTGCTGCCAGTCAGACTACTTGGCTAGCACCACTCCAGTTGTGGGGCAAAACTGGCAAGCTCAAGCCCCCAGGCAGAGCAAGAGCTGCAATTATCCGGTACTGCTTCATATCCCCCTCCCCCCAATGAGCTTTCCACCACCAGGGACCCACAGCTCTGGACATTAAATCCAGCATAGCCTGATGCTGAATCCAACTGTATGCTTTAACTGAAGGATCAAGCAAAAAGAGAAGCTGTGGGGAATGTGGTCTTAACCAAGCCGAAATATCTGAAGTAATAGCCGTGGGGATGTAGAAATAGCCCCCAAGGGGGCATACATGCCGAAGACCTGTTAGGCAAGGGAACAGGTGGATTCTACTTCATGGGAGGAGGATAGGAGGCAGAGGCCAATGCAAAGGGTTCATATATCCTGTGCAACGAGGAGGTAGCTCCTGCACCATGCCATGGAGGTGCAGATTTAGTGGCTCCATGATTACGTAGATCCTATACAGGAACATTGAAATTGCCATCTTGGATCAGACCAGTGCTGCATCTAATCTGGTATCCTGTCACAAGCAGTGGCCAGTATCTGATGCATCAGAGGAAGGTACAAGAAATGTTGCAGAAAGTAGTTTTAGTATAACCTGCCCCCAGGGAAAATTTCCTCCTGTCTGCAATAATTAGAGTTTGACTTGTGCCCTGAAACATGAGGGTTTATATCTCTTCTAAAAGTTTCATTTTTAAAAAATACATGTAAAAATATATTTATTATTATAACTCCAGATATTCTTGTTGTTTGTCTAAATGTCCCGTCCTTCTTGGAATACTGATACTCTCTGGTCTCCAATACCTTTTACTCAATGATTTCCCAGGGTGAACTATGTTGTGTGAAAAAGCATATCCCTTAATTAGTTCTGAATTTGCTACCCTTCAATTTCAGTTAATATCCCTTAATTCTTGGGAGAACAGACATTCAAAACCTGCCTTCTCAAGACCATTCATTTTTTATATATATTTTTATCATGTTTCCTCCTATTTATGTCCATTCTAAGGTGAACAATCCCAGTATTTTCTATCTCTCTTCATATGAGAATTTTTCCAAGCCCCTAATCATTCTTGTTGCCTGCTTCTGAGCCCCTTGTAATTGTGCACTATCCTTTTTAAAACTGAGTGATCAGAATTAAATACAGTATTCCAGGTGAGGGCATCTCATTGTTTTATATAGTGGCATTATCATATTTTTTATCAATTTCCATCTCATCCCTTATGCATCCTAATGTCTTGTCTGCTTTTTGACAACTGCTGCACGTAGATCAGAGGTCTTTGTTGAGCTGTCCACATCTGTCAATTCATCTCTTCCCTTCCAACCCTCATCTTTTGAGGAGCAGATTCATTACAGAGGCTCTTGCATTGCTGTGGCTGTACTAATGGCTGTGTCTCTACTCCATGTCTGGGGGTAAGAGGATTTCATTCCCTCTTCACAGCTCCTGCAACTTGGGCTTTGTGCTGTGGGAAAGTATTTGATCCTAAACAAACCGATATTGTATATACATATTTATCTTTGTTCATGTGTACTCCACTAGGAAAGTCATTAAAATTTGTGTTCACATGTGATAATTTCAAAATACTACATTACTTTGGTACATTTTCTATGAAAATGTATTCAAATAAAGTAGCCTTTATTGACTGAAAGAGCACTCTGTTATGTTATATACAACTAGAAGTGTCCTAATGGTATATTAAAGAGAAACTGTAGCCTAAGCAGTGTTGTCTCAAGTCTTATACTGAAATACTGTACGCAATAATTGCAATTTGAAGTTTTACACTCTTCATAGTTTAAACATCTTTCTCCATTGAGTGTGTTTCTGGTTATGGGCAACAATTGTTCTGTTTTATTCTTGATTTGTAAAGTTGTTTCAGTAGAATAAAAGGGGGATGGACAAGTCCAAATAAAACTGTTTCTTAATGTGTTTATATAAGAGGCCCCAGGAAGTGCTGTATGAGTTCCAGGCCACAGGCTGAAACTGATTTTCATCAACACAAACTGGAATGCAGTGTAATGAGCCTGCAACTGGTTAAAATCAGACCACTTCTAATTGATTGTGCCTGTCAAAGGGGTTACAATTACAAAGACATTTTCAGAGTACAACCATGCCTAGTCTTTTCCTATTTTACATTTACTTTCTGTCAATGATTTGTTGTCTTCAATAAATAAAACCTGTCTGTTAAAGTCCAGTTTAGACCATGTGGAATTTGCTACACAAATTCAAAGCAATTTAAGATGCAGGAAAGGGAGGAGAGGCAGCAGAGGTGGAGACTAAAACTATCTTGCCCAACTAAAAATTCGTTATAACCAAAAAATATGTGTTGAGATAAGGTCTAGAAATATTTATCTGTCTTAAAAAGGCTAGATATTCTGCCTTACTGCTTTGGTCATGAGTGTTGCAGAATGCACTTCCTCAGAAACCTTTATTAAAATTAAAGACTTGTATCATAAGTTTGCAGTTTAATCTCTTCTCTTTGTACACACAAAAAACTTATTTGGAATGTGTAACAACAAATATAGAGTAGTCAGTTTCTTAAAGCACATCTGGCCACTGTTCATTTGTGTCCAAGTATGAAAGCTCCTCAAGCAGTATGTGAAGTTTTGATGCTTAGAGCTAGCTTCTGGTGTGCTTTTGGATCTCAGTGTGAAGACTCCTGAGATTCCACATGACCAAAGATAACGCAAATTTGCAAGAAATGTTTTACCTTTCGCTTTTCTTATAGGTTTTAACTACAGTTGAAACAAGGTGGAAACTGATTCAAATCCAAACTTTTAATATCATTCAGATATATAGCACTTTCTCTGTACTTCAAAAAGACCTCTTCTGCCTTTGTTGAAATCCATTTTAAGGTTTCATCTGGTTTAGCTTCTTCGCTGAGCTGGTTCCTGTCTTCAGTGGTAATAATAATACCTAACACATTTATAGCACTGAATACCTTTAAACCATTATGTCTATGTTAACCATCCAATGGACTGTGTTGGCCACAGTCTTCAAATCTGGCATGTTCCAGGGTTTTTCCAATTTAATGAGGGAGGACTGCATTCTTGAGCTCCTCTGACTTGGGGAAGCCTGGGAACTTTAAAATTTGTAACTTGTAACAAGTGTATCCTGCTGGAGAATAGCCAAGTACTCTCCCTCCAAATAGAACAGCCCTACAGTGGACAACACAGGAGATTAGGGAAATGGGGAGTCAGGGAATTATTGGTGATAGGAAATTCAGAGAGGTAATTTAGTAAAAAGAAAGTAAAGAGGAAACTGATTTGAGTTGAAGGAGGGAGGCAGAAAAGAGAGTGGTCATTTCACTATGCAAATTTATAAGACGTTAGTGTGATACATGCAATCTTGACATTGCTTGGTTTTGTTCATTGCCACTGAGACTGATTAGCTGTAGTGGTAAAATATACTGGCTGACCTTCCTAATAGAAGTTTCCCAAACATAATAAGCCATCTTGGCAAAAGGACTTTCTTGTTGGTGTAACTGCATCTACACTGGCTTTCGCTGGCATAGGTTTGTTGATTAGGGAATGATTTTTTTCACAGTCCTAACTGACATAGCTATGCTGGCAAACTTTTAAGTGAGGACCTGGCCTCAGTCAGCATTTCCTGAATTTTGAATGCTTGATTGTCAACTTTAATGTTGCATTAACTGTATTTGTTTTGAATGGTATTGTTTGTATTTTCAATAATATCCAAAAGCATAGAACTAATACGGTAATGGGAGAGTGGACTTCCAAGTGCTAAAAGGAATAAAATGTAGTAGAGACTTGTGTCCCTGAGGCAAGCAAGTGTGAGTCTGAATGCAGGCAGTGAGAGGGTCTGTTGAATAGGTCCAGTTTTGCAACTACAATGTTCAGAGTAGATCTATATTTTATGGCTTAATAGAAGAATTGACTGACAAATAAGAGTGATTGGGAAAAAATACTATTTATCTGAAGCTGCTCCAGAATTTCCATGGGAATGCAACAGAACCCAGGGACCTTGCCACAAAATTTAGGTCCAGTTTGCGACAGGATATACTTCAGGCCATGTGTGTATTTATAGTTATTTTTGAGAATTCTAAAAAACATCAGCTGGAGTCAGGAAGAACTCCTGCTCATGTTGTAGTATTGCACAATTAGGTTTTGAGATTATACACCCTTCTCTGAAGCATTCAGCATCGGCCTTTGCCAGAAACAGTATACAAGACTGGATGGACTATCCATCTGTTTGGGTGCAATATTTTTTATTACTGGATTTCTCTAAAGAGCACACTCATCTGGATTCTGAGCTGCTGCTCTCCAATTCCTTTGTGGCAGGTAGCTCCATCTGGTTGGTAGGCTTTTGGCACCCAGCAGAGCCCTTCCTTCTTATTTATACCCAGTTGTCTGAAACTTCACACTGGGACAAGAGCTCCTGCTGTAATGACGACAGCAGGATCACAGTAGTGCACAGGGTGCTGCGACGACTGCAGAGAGGGCTCAGACCTAGGCTGTTCATCCTCCTGTTAGACAGACGAGGTGGGTGAGATAGTATCTTTTATTGGACCAACAGAAGTGGGTCCAATAAAGTATTTTACCTCACCCATCTTGTGTGTCTAACATACTGGGAATGACAAGGCTACGACACAGCTACAACACGGCATACGTCCTCCCTGTAACAGGTGCGAAACCCTCCAGGACACAACCTTCCCGCCCCAGGCAGATGTCCCTTTATTTGTGTCATTCGGAGATTTGCCCTTGCTACAGTCCAATAGCTCTTGTCAATTCATAAAAAAGCAAAAATATATATAATATTACAATATGATCTCTAATAGTAAATGGCAGAGTTTGCACAGAGTAGCGTGCAAAAGCAGATATTTGTTCATTTAACATACTGTTCTGCCCATAAATCAAATAAGAATATATAAATAAAGAAGAAAAGGAAACCAGGCAAAGCTACCAGAGAAAAGATGAAAGAAAAGTCTATGTATAAGTCCGTAATAGACACTTTTTTTTTCTAATATGCATGTACTGCCAGCCTCCTTGGGCCCCATTCTGTCCTTCGATATGCATAGGCAACTCCTTTTGACTTCAGGAATACTGTAGCATTATATACCTTTTTCAAAAATACTGTTGCTTCAGTAGGAGAGAGAAAACCATGAGTATGATCTCAAAGGTGTGAACCTGGCAGAATAAAGCCTTTCGAATTTCATGTCCATATTTTGATTTTTTCCAGTTTAAGAGTGGGATTTTCAGAAGTTCTCAGCATTTGCCTAACTCTGCTTTTATTAGCATCTATGAGAGTAAAGTTAAACTAATGCTGAGTGTTTTGACAATTGTACCCTATGTCAACAGCTCCTTTTGATGCCAAAACGTAGCAAGTCAGTAATCTGGGTAAAGTCATTTTATTGAAATTGAAAAAATAGATTCTGACTTGCATGCTACCTTCTAGCATTTTATTCCTTATATCAAGTGTTGTAGGTTTCACAAGCATTGTGCAGATTGGTACCCAATTAGCATTCTCAGTCCCATGATGCACTGTAGTAAATAAACTAACAAACTGGACAGATCTGTCTTATTTTTAGGTATCTTTAAGGGCTCATATTTATCAATAGGTACAACTACAAGAATATAGTGCATCTGAAATGTGTGAGACACAAAAACCAGGCAATCAGTAAAGTTGTCTGGCATTTTATTTTTGTTTTACACCACATGGTCATGCTATCCTTAGAACAAATATTTTACAATGCTGTTATCTTTGTCAAATATATTTGTGGTTTTCTTTGCTAATTAGAATGCATAGTACTTGTCCTGAGTTTCTGCCAAATGTAATAAACTTTTTTTTAGCTTCCATATATTATCAAAACTCCAAATGTTTTACTGTTACGAGTTTGTGAAAATGAAGCTGGAATTTCTAAAACGGTTTGTCTCAATGATAAGCTGGTAGATATTATATACAATTTGAAGGCTGAGAATATGGGGGTTTTCATTTTAGACAACTTGCTCTTAAAAGGAAGCTAAATGCTAATTGAAGTAACCTTTCCCATAGGCTAACTTAGAAATCGATAATGGTAAAATCCAGGAAAAATAGTTAAAAGTACTTTATACTCCTTACAACTTGAATAATTAATGTGACAGAAATAAATATAAGATCAGTTATTTTAATTAGATTTTAATTTTCTTTGCCTAAATCTCTAAGAAATGTGGCCAAACAATTTTAGCGGGGGGACCAAAAACATTGGCAGCTTACAAATGCCTGCTTTGATTATTTGGTCTAATTAGGTTAAATTTAACAAATTCCATCTGAACAAATTGAAAGCAATTTCTATCTGTTCGTTATGTCATAAATTATGTAAACTGTGGGTGCAGATGCGTTTAATGTGGTACATGGTCAATGCCATTCTTTTGACTAAAGACATATTAAAACATATTTTTAGAATGTGCAGACTTCTAGATAGTCTATTCCCACTGACTTTCAATTAGGCAAATCAACTTGAAATTTGGTTGGATAACCCAATATTCTGGTTTAATAAAATTAGCTCCTTGTCTTGGAAAAGATTGGTATTATGGGCTAAAGTTTTTTAGCACAAAAGATGGTTTTTCCCTGCATAACTATTCATAGAATTCTATACATAGAATTTGAAAAATCTGTCTCACCTGGCTACTTGCCTAATTGGGTATTTATGGGCCTCATCGTCATTTATCATTGCACTTCACAAACATTACTGAACAGCCCAATGAGGAAAGGAAATACTTAGTCCCATTTTACACATAGAGAACTGAGGGACAAAGCATCAGAAAGGGGGGCACCATTGATGCCAGCTCTTGCAGTTTTATCACAAGTCTCTCAATATTCAGATTTTTAAAAAGATTCTTGTGATTGCTGATTTATGCCTTCAATCTTATGAAGTTTTTCCCTCATCCAAAGTGGCCAGGATCCCTCATTATTGTCAATATGACTGAAGCCACATGTTGCCTTCCAACAAGATGGTCACCATGTCTCTCTCACCTTTGCAAATGAAAGCAAGGCTGCTCCCAGCAAAAATGAATGCCACCTCCCACTGCTTCAAATAGGGCTGTCACCAGCTGCCATCAGGGAAGATGGTGGCATCTTAGTCACCATGTGAGTGTCAGGGGACAGGAGAATGCTAGTCAGGCTAGTGTTAGGGAATTGGACAGGGAACTGTGAGGAATCGGGAATGTGTTGGAAGCAAGAGGCAGAACAAGGGAAGAGTACAAGGAAATATGTGTGGGGACAGGAGGTAGACTGAGGAGGGTGCAATGGAAAGGGGGGGTAGGAAGCAGACTGAGTGGGCTCAGAGGAGTGGAGGTAGGAGACAGACTCAGGGCAGTTGCAGGGAATTGTGGGGGGGGCAACAAGAAGACTTCAGGGGGCTGCAGAGGAATGTGGCATGACAGGAAGAATGTGATGGATAGAGGACTCTGAAGGGATATGTGGGAGACAAGTTAATGTTGGAGAAGGTGGAAGAGAATGGGGGGAACATGGAGAGAAAATGTAAGAGTACAGGTGCCTAGTTAGGAGGTAGGGTGGAGAAGGGTAGAAAGCAGCTCTCCACACCCAAGGGGATAGGTGAGAATAAGTGAACACAATTCTGGTTGTTGAACAGAGAAGTCACATTCAGGGCCAATCAGACAGGGGGCCAGGAGGGTCATTTGGCTTGGGCCTCAAGCTCAAAGGGGGCCTCAAATTTAGACACTTGTTAATTTTATGGCATTTGATAAGTTTCACAACTTGTTTTTATGCGTATCCCTATCAAACCAAAATGTGACACACTTTCTCAGCTTAGCGCTGCAAATTTAAGCAAATAAGAGATGTGATTTGATAAAAGACATAATTTTTTTGCAAACTGATATAGATTTTGTCATATTAAAGAGTTAATAATGTTCATGATATTAATAAAAATATATCCGTTCTGATGGCACAAGATTAGATCACGTGTCGTCATTTTTTTTTATTATGGCTAGGGGCCTCAAAAGCTGGAAGTGGTCCGTGCCTCTCTGGACCTCTGAGAGGGCCTGGTCACATTTTGTGTGTGTGAACTTTGAACATGAAATTATCATATGAGATTATTATTTGGGAGTAGACAGCTTCCTCCAAAAGTTGAAAAAAATCAGACAGGAGACTATATAGAGCAACAGAAGTATCTGTATTAAAGTATAATATGCTAAGTTTCAAACATTAATTTCAGCGTGCCTAGGGCTTGTCTTCACTGCAGAGTTAATGTGAGTTATAACTTGAGTCTTGCCTCTAACTTGAGTCCCATTGATACATACACATTCTGAACTCAAGTGTGGTGGTGCAGGGGGTACAGGTTACAGCTCAAGTTAGCACAATTTATCAGCTGCTGTACCTCTGGAGTGATATTTTTACAGTGTGGCTGCTCTCATTAGAGCTAGGCTAACTCAAGAGGCATTAATTCAAGAATATAAAACTTGAGTTAACTATACAGTGAAGACATGGCCGTAGGTTTTTAGATACGACAAGTAGAACTAAAATTTTCTATTTTTTTCGTTATAAACAGAGTTTGAATTAATTAAAAAAAGGTACTCCTAAACTCTACTCACAAGCCAAGCTCCACCTAACAGTAGACAGTGCTGATGTTCAAAATATCATCACGCAAGCTCTGCTGGGTTTCACCGGAGTCCTCAGGTTTGGATGCACCCATAGGCAGGGCTGGACTTAAGGCATAGGCAGAAGAGCAGTGTGACGAGGGCCCCAGCTTCCCGAGTCATGTGATGTCAGGATCTAAGCTTTCATTTAAAACAAATTATGTTTGTTGTCCTTATGGTTGTAAAGAAAAGCTTGAAACTGTGACCCACACATACCCAATACCATGAGGGCTGCCTGAGCCTGTAGCTGGCCTTCAGTAGAGAGAAGAGAAGCCACCAGGTCTTGCATCCACATTCAGAGTAGACCAGGTACCTGGCCCCACTCTTGCCACTTTTGGGTGCAACTACCCAAGCCACTCTTTGCTGCTGTTGTGGCTGTGGGAACCCTCCATGTGATCGTGCTTCAGAACTGAGTAAGGAGAGCATGGAGTTTGGACCTGGTAAAACTCTGAGGGCAGTCCCACATTCCTCTTTCCTTCTACTCCCAGCAGTGGTGGTGGAGGAAAGGCATAGTTGACCAAGAGTGAGATAGGGCATCCATTCCCAGCTATGACATAGACTGGAATATCTGTGACCACTAAGTTGTTAAATGGTTGACTAATTAGCCAGTCTGCCATCTCAGAGATCCTTTACTGTGTTCCACCTGGAGGGAGGCTAGGGGACACTCTCCCCAGGAAAGTGTCTGAGTTGTTTCTACATTTAGACTTGTTTGTTTCCCATCCTTGATGGATGATGTATGCAAATAGCATAATTTGTCCCAATTAGATTATGTCATCATTTTACAGATAGGCATCTATCTCTTCCAAGAGATTTATGCTGCTTAGATTTTTGGTCCTTGAACATCTTCCCTGAGTTTGCTCCTCCACCTAGAATACTTGCATCTATTGTCAAGACTCTGGGGCTTGGTGTAGCTAGGGGACTTGCGATATTTCTAATGGTCCATCACAGCAGACAATGGATCATCCATGGAGATATTCAATCCTGAGACTGATTCCAAAGAGCAAGAATAAATATCTGGAGTTCTAGCCTTGTCCAGGGTGCAATGTCTGTGCAGGAGACCCAGAGCCTCAGTAACTGGAGGTACAGATAGACAATGATGTTACTGTTCTCTGAGCTCCTGTTCCCCTCTATCTTTTGTGTAGAGAATAAAACCACTAAGAACACACAAGTCTGTAGCATACTCATAGTCCACTGCATCTTTCAATGAGCCACCCAACCAGTGATGCTCAAATCAAGATGACATTTCAGAATGGGTACAGAGAAGTTCCTAGAGACTTTAACTACTATTACTATTAACACCTGCAGGAGTTCCCTAAGAGCTGATAACTGGTGGACCTGAAGGAAGTCTTACAACGAGATTTTTTTGTGTGTGGTGTAATAGCATATTTCCTCCTATAGTGTTAATAAATACATATCACAATGATATAAATCACCAGTGTGGTGTTAGCTTTCAGAAAAGACTCACTTGAAACATCCTTATACTTAGGGCCCCACCAAATTCATGATTCATTTTGGTCAGTTTCATGTTTTCAAATGTTTACATCTGAAATTTCATGGTGTTTTAACTGTGGGGGTCCTGAAGTGGGACCAGGGTGGAGGGGACCCATCCAGGGTGGGAGGGTCACAAGGCTACTGTAAGAGGGTCGTGGGATTGCCACCCTCACTTCTGCCCTGTTGCTGGCAGGGACGCTGCCTTCAGAGCTGGGCAGCCAGAGAGGAAGGATGCTGGCCAGGCACCCAGCTCTAAAGCCAGAGCCACTGCCAGCAGCAGCCCAGAAGTGAGGGTCGCAGGGTATGGGGGATTTGTTACCATATGTCCGGTTTTCCCAGCAGTCTCCCACCCCAGTGGGGGGCTGACAGCTGGAGCTATTTTACAAGTTCTTGTATTTCACCCATTTGAAATGATGGGCTCAATATCCACTGAAGTCCATTTCATAGTGGCTCCTGATTCTGATATAACCACATAATATATCGTTCCTCCCTTCCTAAAGAGTTGCCTTTTCCTCCTTTAAAAGCATTCAAATGCTGTTATTAACGGTATTTAGGTATTTCTGCAGTTTTGGAAGGACTCATAGGGTAGGGTGGAGTAAAAGTGTGCTATTTTTGAGCTCTCAGTATTCAAACTGTAATAATTCTTTCTGTCTTTATTGCCGCACCACCTTGAGCTTTAATCCTGAGCTTTAAATCTGTGTGATCTTTCAAATAAAGCAGGAAGTGTCTTGAAAACGACTTGAATGGGTGCTATCTAAGGAACACCTGGATGCTTCAGTGATTCAGCAGGTGCTATTCTTCCCTCCAAATTAGCACTGATGCAATGATGGGAGAGGACAGTGTGCTGCTGTAGCTGATGTGTTTCAGTTGAGTTGTAAATCCAGGGTTCGAACCAGTTCTAATCATGTTGACTAGCTCTGGTAATTCCATTCTGCCATCCTTATTTCCCTCTGCAGTTTCAAATGAATAAGAGATTCTTCACTTCCTGACTTGCTAGATGTGAGTAGATCACAAGTGAGAGGAAAACACCTACCAGCATTGCTGTGGGAGATGCTAGTATGTCCATGACTTCATGGAGCCTTCCCAAGATATTTAATGGAATTTTTGTTTTTCATTTAGAAATCGGATGTCCTTGGGTGAAGTAGTATCTATTGTCCCATATATAATAAATACATTGAAAGATTCTGAGGCATTCAGATATTACAATGACGGGCACCATGTTAATATCCTGTGGGAGAGGGGCAGTTCCTTCTCATCCTAGTCAAGTACTGAGGGTCACCTCATTTGTGCCTTGTTTGTACTTCCTCCTTCATTCTTGAGGCTCCTTGTTGCATCTGTCACCATCCGGGTTAAGGAGGACTCAACAAAACTCCCTTTGCTGCTTGCAAACATCACTGCTTAGTCAGCCAAAGGTGGTTCCTGTTCCCTCTTGCAGCAGCTGATCACCTGGACTATGTAGAATGTTTTTGTTTGTTTGGTATTTTAATAACAGAGACAGACATTTACTGTGGTAATTCATGTGTTTATCGGTTTAGTCAAAAGTTTTGAGTTTGGCCAAAGAAAAGAGTTAAGCAGAAAAATAAATATTTCCATGAAAGCCTGGAAAAATTTCTTCATGCCGAGGTATAAAAACAAGAATATTTTCACTATATTGAGATAAGAGGTATTTATTTTTGTGGAGAAGAATGTTGGAGAGAATATGGAGCATTGTTGGTATCCTTATGCAAAGATATTACCAGGTGGGCCTGCAGTTCCTGTTTTAAGGTTTCCAATACTAACAGGACATTATTTGAAACATGAAGAATTAGGTCCAAATTATCCGATCTTCCACCATACACAGGGAAGCCGGAAATCATCCAAATACACAAAAAGTGTCTGGTGTGTGTAGAAAAAGGAGAGAGATACCAGAATGGCATTATTCCCCTGCAACATGCAGTGTAAGCCCGATAGATGTTTGCCCTGCATTTTTGAGGGGTCGGAATAATTCCCCTCAAAATCTATGGGCATTTATTCCATAAGCTTAGCTGTCCCTACAGCCTTGCAAAGTTGTAATGAAAACTTACTGACTAGGTGTAAAATCTGCTCACCCTGTTGTACCATGACAAACGCTATGTCCCTGAAAAAAATTATTACGTGTTTGAGCAAGTGGGCAAGTGGAATTTTGCATGTCTAAAATACCATTGAGGACAGCTCTGAAGCAGTGTGGGGACACAGACTCTCTAAATAGGAAGCCTTTTTCAGTTTTGGAACCAAAATGCTTGAACTTGAAACTTTTTCTCGTGTATATGATTGGTTTCTACTGTACAGCTGAGAGAGTTTAGTACTATATTATGACAGTTTATAAAAATGTTTCTGTATTTTATTTTTTGAGTGCTTAGTCTTTAAACATAAATACATATGACAAGGCTCCGTGACAGTAATTTTATAAATCAGATCACTTCAAAGCAAAGAGGGAAAATAACTTTGTTTTCACTTTAATAGCTGCATGAATGTTGTGGCCATTTTTTCAAACCTCAGGGTTTTTAATTACATAGAATCATTTAGTTAGCAAGAATCCATGTATAATATCCATTTGTATTTTATTTATTTATTTATTTTTCTACATTCTATTTCAGGAATAGAGTTATTCGGCTTTTGGGAGGAAATAGGTAGCGTTATCTCAGATTCTGAGCTGATGACAGGTATCCACTACTTCTCTGCAGTACCAGGATTCACACAGTATCTTCAGAGTATCACCAAACTTGTGATCTCTGTACTCTCAGTGGCTGCAGATCCTGAATTCTCAAACAGTAGTTCACCTGTTGCAGAGCAAATAATGAATCCTTCTTCAATGGTAGTTCACTTGCTTCAATCTGACTTCCACGAAGTGCGTCTCCTGATGTTGGAAGCAGTGCTGCTGTGGTGGAAGCAGGTAAATTCTAAGCAGGCTACAGTGGAAAAGAGAGGTCCATTGTCCTTACTTTCTGATTTGGAGGTGACTCTTCTTAGGATGGCTATGAAGGAAAAGCATCCGGAATGTTTTTGCAAGGTAGGAGCCATTCAGTTTTCTCAAGATTTGAAGGGTTTTCAGTAAATGTGTTGAATTCTTTTAAAAAAATGCTCCTGCTGTATTTCTGAGCATGACTTTTTTGTATTATATTCAGTATAACATGTGCCTCTTTCTCTTAATATTACCCAGGAATTTTACTTTGATTTTGTAATAGTCAGAGAGTTAGAAGTCCATTTTCTTGTTTAAAAGTAAAACTTCCCCTGCCTGATATTTATATCCTCATCACTTTTCTAGTCCTGCTGGGAAACCTGCATTTTTTCACCATGGTTTGCTGCCTGTACATTCAGTAAACAATTTGTTAAAAGTGAATCTGTGTATTTGAGAATTAAATACAAAATATGTGGACTTGTATTTATTTTACAGAAACTACACTATCATTTTTAAGCCCATTTCCCAGTTACTAGACATAGATAGGTATATAGATCAATACATCTAAAATATAAGTGTGATAAATTCCTTGCTGATAAAACAGAAAAAAAAAATACAGCTGGCGTCACTGTTTCTTTACTTACCAGTATTTTGTTTGTGGATTATACATGCAGGTGCTAGAAAGTCTTCATTGTATGGATCTCAGAAATGTTCTTCCAAGGACAGAAGATTCTATAAAAATGACTCCAAAAGAGTTCTTAAACTGGGTTATGAATATCATAAATGCCTCTGACAGGTATAGTCTCCATCTTTGCATTTTACCAGTCTATTAAAATATACATTGTTTGCAGTTTTAAATAAATCTCTTCAGACTTGAAGGAATCTTTAGTGTGGAAAGAAATAATTCATTACTCCAGTAAACCCCAAACCTAAAAATAAAATACAAAAAAGGTTTTCTTTCTGTTTACAAAATTGGTGTTTCACAGAAGTGAGTGGTTATTACAGAGAGATAGGGAGCACATGTGCTGTATTTTTGAAGAAGTGTATCTGGAGTTGAATTATCTAAAGCGGTCCAAGACCAGGAAGCAAACATTCTATAAATGAGTGAATAATAATCAATTGGGAATTAGCAAGATGCTGCAGCTGTCAGATGGTGGGGCCAGTGTATATCATATGACACTTCCCAAACAGTAATCAGTGAACACCATGTCATGTACAATCACTTCTCCCAAACTCACTCTGATTCACACTGGGTCTCTCACTCATTTGTGTAGATTAAAAAAGTTATATTCTACATCTGTGGATCTGCTATAGACTCTCAAATTCTGTAGTTCACAACAGAAACTATTCTGTTTGTAAGAAACTATACTGGTGATTTACGATTTTTACTGGAATTGCAAGAATTGACAGGATTGCTCATGACTTTATTATCTAAAATAGGCCATCAAGAGATTTTAAACGAGGAAAGGATTAACCCAAAGGCTACTGGCATTCAGTTTTATTGCTGTGTTTTCACATTGGTCCCCTGGTTTTTTATATATATCTGTATAATTATAATGGTAAATTCTGACCATCAAGCAGATACTACTTTCAGATATTTTCTGAATGAACTTGAATCCCTTATACTTAAATACACACCTTCAGTTGAGTAGGTACAAGGCATATAAGTAGGTACAAACTGTGGTGCTCTCTTCCTTTCATTAGCTTCTGAGAACATGTAAGATGCTTGCATGAAGCACTGTATGGTCTAGATATGTGGGGTTCAGCTGAGCTGCACTGTCTTTGACACATTACCCAATTTGGGTGGACGGGCAAAAGTGCCTCAAAGCCAAGAGCCTTTAGGACTCTTAGAGGCAGTGTTTCAGAAAGGACTTGAGAGAGGAATAGTCATGTTAACCGGTAACTCAGATACCACTGTGTAATAATTACAGGAATAGTCTAACTTTTTAATGGCAAACACTGTAATTATTTGCAGAAAGAAAAGGAGTACTTGCGGCACCTTAGAGACTAACAAATTTATTTGAGCATAAGCTTTCGTGAGCTACAGCTCACTTCATCGGATGCGTTCAGTGGAAAATACAGTGGGGAGATTTATATACATAGAGAACATGAAACAATGGGTGTTACCATACACACTGTAACGAGAACACCCATTGTTTCATCTTCTCCATGTATATAAATCTCCCCACTGTATTTTCCACTGAACGCATCCGATGAAGTGAGCTGTAGCTCACGAAAGCTTATGCTCAAATAAATTTGTTAGTCTCTAAGGTGCCGCAAGTACTCCTTTTCTTTTTGAGAATGCAGACTAACACGGCTGCTACTCTGACAACTGTAATTATTTGTTTCTCTCTGTCACTTCATAATATCTTCTTAGAATTGTAATTTTTTTCACAACAGTTTATATATTTTCATTACACTGATCCTATTAGCTTGCTACAGGACATGCAGATTGCTTAAGTTGTCAAAGTTTAAATGGATACATTGAAGCAGAAAGTTCTTAAATGAAATACATGTCTTGAAACCTGACTATGGTTCTTCTTCGAGTGCAGGTCCATATGTGTATTCCATGGGTGCCATGCACCTGAGTCCAGAAATTCTAGCAAGCAGTATCCATTAGCCTGCACATGCACCCTAAATCTCCTTGTCACGACAGACAGTTGACTCTTGGAAATTATCCATCAACAATACTCCATCGAGTTCCTCTCCCTGTGCTCTCACAAAACCCTTTCTTGGTCCCCCTTCGGGAACCACACTCTCTAGGTGACTCTTTATCAAGAGGTGAACTCCCTCCTACAATGAGGGGCAATAGAACATGTCTCACCTCAATATAAGGGAGAGAGTTCTATTCCCCGTATTTCCTAGTGCCCCAAAAAGACAGAGGATGGAGACCCATTCTGGATCTTCAGCAACTAAACGTGTTTATTTGAAAGCTGAAATTCAGGATGATTATGTTAGCATCAATAATCCCCCTCCTTACAACAGAGGATGTTGTTTGCGGCTCTCGACATGAAGGATCCATGCTTTCATTTAGGCATTTATCTCTCCCGCAGAAGGTTCCTTCAGTTTATGGTGGGCCAAGAACATGTCTTATTCAGAGTCCTTCTATTTGGCTAGCAACAGCAGCCAATGTATTTACAAAAGTTTTCTCTTTGGTGGGAGCCTGTTATGAGACGTCAAGAATTACAGTTTTCCCATGTCTGGATGATTGGCTCTTGGTAAATCGACAGAGTTTCTGCTCCATCTTCTAGCAGCTCTGGGCATTTGTGTAAACAAAAAAAAGCCCGTTTTATCACCCGCACAGATGATAAACTTCATTGGAGTGACACTGGGCTGTTTGTTTCTGACAGCACGGATTATTCGCAGACCAAGGACTACAGTCAGAGTGTGGGCCTCGCTTTTTGCTCTTTGTCCTCATGCACTTATGTAATGTCATTCACCAGGCTTCATCTACGATGTCTGCATGCCTAGCTCCGGTCGATCTACACACCAGACAAAGATCACATCAACTCTAGAGTGACTGTTCCTGCCAGAGTCATCACCTCCTTCACATGGTGGCTGAATCTGGAGAAAGTGAGAATGGGCATTCCCTTCAACACTGCCATCATCATAACAGATGCTTCCCTTCTGGGTTGAGGTGCTTACCTGAACAGTCACACTGCACAAGGTGCAGGGACCCACGGGAGGCCAGACTGCACATCAGCATAGTAGAACTGAGGGCAGTCTGCCTGGCTTGCAGAGCCTTTCTCCCACTTATATGTTCACTTCATATCCAAGTGATGATAGACAATATCACCACAGTCTTTTGCATAAACTAATGAACAAGATCTCTTCCCCTTTGCCTGGAAGCAGTTAGGCTTTGGAACTGGTGAATCAGAAATGGCATCACTATCCTAGCCAAATTCTTCCCAGGTGCTCAGTACTCTTCAGCAGACAATATGAACAGCCACTTTTCTACAGATCACGAGTAGGAGATTCATGACTCTGTCCTGAGTGAAATATTCAGTGGGGTACACCTCAATGAGATTTCTTTGCGTCCCAAATGAACAGAAAGCTTCCCTTGTACTGCTCCTGAGGAGCTATGGACCACAACAATGGATGCTCTCCTTTTGTCATGGACAAACAATCTCAGCTATGCCTTTCCTCCCTTTCTCCTGCTACCAGAGGTCCTGAGAAAGATCTGTTATGACAGGGCTAGAGTCATCTGCCTAGTCCCCAGTTGGCCCAATTAGCTTTGGTGCCCAGAACTCTTGAAAATATCAGCCTCCCCTCCCCCAAGCAGGATCTGCCCCTACCTGGACCTCCTAACTCAGAAGTGGGGGCAGAATCAGACACCCCAGTTTGGATTCCCTGCATCTCATAGCCTGTTGTGTGGATGGGCGTCAGAAATAGAACACTCCTGTTCGGCACCTATTCAGGCTATCCTTACACAAAGTAGGAAATATTCAACTAGGACCTGCTACCTAGCTAAATGGAGATGTTTCTCTTCCTGGGTGCAGCATAATCAACCTTCTCCAGGTGCTGCACATACTCCGGTTGTTTTAGGTTATCTGCTGTCTCAAAAAACTCAGGCCTTTCCATCAGTGAACTGCAAGTCCATCTTGCAGCAATTAGTGCCAGAAGACATTCTGTTTTCACCACCCAGGTACAGTAAGATTCATGAGGGGCCTTATCAGGACCATTCCACCAGTGGTCAAACCTACATTTCAATGGGACCTTAATCTTTTCCTGTCAGAACTCATCAGACTACTGTTTGAACCCTGGGTGACATGTTTCATGTCTCACCTGGCCATGAAAATTGTATTTTTAGTTGCTAGAGAGACAAGGTGAGTGAGGTAATATCTTTTATTAGACCAACTTCTGTTGGTGAGAGGGACAAGCTTTGGAGCCATACAGAGCTCTTCTTCAGGTCTGGGAAAGGTACTCCCAGCATCACAGCAAAATGTAAGGTGGGGCAGATTGTTTAGCAGAAGTATTAGCACATATTGTAAGGGAACATTCAAGGCAGAGTGGCCCATTAACACCTCTGTGGCCCTTGGACAAAAAGAGGGGGTTAGTGGGTTAAAGATTGTTGTAATAAGCCATACATCCAATGTCTCTGTTCAATTAATGATTTTAGTGTCTAGCAGAGTAATGAATGTAAGTTCCCAAGTTTGTCTTTTGAAAGTGTTGTGCAAGTTTTCTTTGAGGATGAGTACTAATAGGTCAGATGCTGGGAGTACCTTTCCCAGACCTGAAAAAGAGCTCTGTGTGGCTTAATGCTTGTCTCTCTCTCACCAACAGAAGTTGGTCCAGTAAAAGATATTACCTCACCTCACCTTGTCTCTCTAGTATGCTGGGACTGACAGGTCCACAACACACTGCATAATACAACAATTTTTAGTTGCTGTCACTTCAGCCAGGAGGGATGAGTGAATTGGGAGCTCTCGTGGCAGACCTTTTCCCTGAGACAAACCATCTAAAAAGAGTATCCCTTCATCTCCATCCTAAATTCCTCCCCAAGGTTATTTCTGAATTCCATGTCAACCAGAATATCCACTTATCTGTCCCTTATTGAAAACCTCACACTTTTGCTAAAGAGAAAAAACTTCTTTTCCTCGGTCTCAGATGTGCCCCGGCATTCTATCTGCAAAGGACTAAACCTATCAGAAAATCACCAAGACTTTTTCTTGCCATAGCAGAAAGATCATGAGGTCAAGCAATATCCATGGCAGAGGCCTGAACTAGCCTGTAATGTCTAGGGAACGTGTGGATGGTGCTCCAGGCTGCAGCAGTGGGAACTGCAGTACTGCAAGCATCTTTGCTGCCAGCTTCTTCCCACTCTCACTCCAGTCTGAGCACTGTTTGTCAATCACCCACATGTGGAATACACATAGGGACCGCACTTGAAGAAGAAATGGAGATTACTTACTTGTAACCGGAAGTTCTTTGAGATGCGTGGTCCCTATTAGTATTCCGCTATCTGCCCTCCATCCCTTCTGCTTTGGATCCTGTTGGATTCTTGGTCAGAAGAGGAATTGGAGAGGCATCGGCCCACACTGCGTCTTATGCCCTCAGTCTGGACAAGGATATCTACTGTGCATGTGTGGGCCAACGGACACTGCTTATTAGAACTTCCGGACTTGGGCGCATGGCGCGCATGTGAACCCATATGTGGAATACAGATAGGGACGACACATCTCACAGAACTCCTAGTTACAGGTAAGTAAACTCCATTTATGCCTACACATACTTGTTTTACCTTAAATTTCCATCATTCTGCTCTCACTGTTGCAACTCTACCAGTGCAATCAACAGTGAAAGCAATTGTCAAGACTCACTGCCAGCATTTCATCTATGGTGCCATCTGACTGTATTAGAGGACTTTGTGGTTAAAATTCAGGCAGTTGACCTACATCAGCACTTCCACCATTTCTAGCACTGGTGGAAGAACAGTGATACATTCAAGAAAACTGCTGGTGTAGACAAAACTTTAAAAGGTCTGTGCTTCATTTATCACTTGAAAGAGCATGAAAGAATACTACTGTCTTTGTATATTGACTTGGGATCTGCATATGTATGTGTTATGTATACTCTAAAGGAAGTGGCCAGATAGGAAGAAAATCAGTACTCGGGAAGTTGAAAGAACAGTTTATATCCATTTGCATACTAACTTTAAACGCAACAAAAATTGAGAACTGTGTAAAGACCATTGTGTGCTCAGTTTGTAATCTAACCTTTTAAAAAATCTGTTTGAACATGATGAATACTTGATGTATCGTGATACAGGCAAGTTTATATTCATGAAACACAAATCCTCATGACTAAACCGAAAAAACAAATGTTATTTCTCATCTGGATGTGTGTTCAGGTGCTGAACATTCATAACAGATTAGACTGGGTTGGGTTTCAAGCTGGCTGCAGCTAACAGCGTCTAATGGGTTCAGCAAGTGAAAAGGTATTTTAATATTTGCTGCCAGTGATGATTACCAAGTGTTCTTAGATGTGAGGCTATGGCAAAATGCACTGTATTTTTATGATGTGTTCTTTACCTTATTTTTACAGCATTAAAATTCAAAGCGTAGCTCTCAAATTAGCCTCAAAGTTGGTCACCCATCTTGTGCAGAGTTGCCAAGAGGTAAGGAGATTTGTTTCTCAGTCCCAAGCATATTGCTTTTTAATGTCTTGTTTGTTTGTTTTATTGTGATAGAAGGGATGAATGGTTTTCCTTCGACAGAAATCCCTTTAATGCCCTTTTAGTTTAACTGCCTGTTGCTCTTTCTTACGTTACTGTGTCTCTCCCTCTGTACACTTCCACATTATGAACTGGAAGCCATATCAGCATCATTTTAATATTTCAGTCTCTCAGTAAGCTAAATTTGAGTACATAAAACACATCTTTTAAGAGCATCTGACTTCTGATTTCTCCTTTTATGCTCAATTTTATTGTCTTCATTAATAGTCACTGTGCCTTGGAGAGAAAAAAATAATTAACCTGCATATTGAATCCAGTAATCACCCACGTAGCTCGAAGTGTGTTGTATTTCTGCGAAATGAATATTGAGACTCAAAGTTAGGAAAAAAAGGAAATGCAAAGCTTTGACTGTTGCCCTTCCCATCCCCAGCATATGCAATATCACCTGCTCTATGCCCTGAGACCTTGAGTCACATTGTAGGAACAGCAGGTGAAGCTATGTACAGAGATGCAGACTTAATTGCCTTTTAATATTAGTGTTTAAAATACTAAAGAGAGGTAATAAGTCCTCATAATGTTATCTGCCCTTATAAATATTATAAATTTGTAAGCTGTAGACTATATAAATACAGATTATTAGCCCAGAAGATTTACTTCCATTTTGAATTGGTAATTTGCAAATCCATTAATATACCCATTAATATATACAGAACAATGTTACTGGAGATATTAATGTCTGTCAGATGTCCATGCGTGTGCATATATATGTGCAGATAAATAGATAGATATAGATTTTGGGTTATTTTTAAAACGTATTGAAATACCACCATTTTTTCATTGTAAAAATGTTCCATGTACAGGAATTGCTTTTCTAAATGGAAATTTTTTAAAAAATATACCAGAATACCCAGCAGTAGAAGTTGAGACTATGTGCTAATGGCCTGCAGTGTCTCACTTTAAAAAAAAAAAAAAGTAGAAGAATTGAAACAATTACTTCTTATTTTTTGCATCCTCTTAGCTTAAAAAATGACAGAATGTACATTTTTCAGATTTTGAAGTATAAAATAATTGTGTAAACCTCATTTCACAGGAGATAAGTTGTTTGCCAAGTTTAAATCTGGAATATCTTGTTACAATGAAATTCATGATGAACCTTGAAAAAAGAAGTTTATAGTGGAACTGTTGGCACAACCCAACCTATAGCAATGCTAACAAGAGTTGCTATGATAATCAGTGTAAATCATGGAGTCTTAAGACGGTTACCTATATATGGAGTATTTTATGTTCATTACTAAAGCATGACGCGTGATTTCCACCTATTTAAGTATTTCTTTTTATTTGATTTGCATTCTGTGGCTCATTATTGGCAGGGAGGACTTCGGCCCCTGCTTTAGAAAAGAGTTAATTTAATAGTTTGTAGTTTAGTGTGATTCAGAATCCGCTCTAAATTGTACTATAGAATACTCAGATGCATTTCTGTGCTTTCAGTTTATGGAATCCGAAATGAGACAGTGGGTTCAGTTAGTAACTTCTTGTTGTGGAGATGAGCAACAAACAGATATACGATTGGCAGCTGCAGAAGTCCTCAGAAATATTACACCACTTTTCCTGACCAATCAGAAACTTATCCTTGGTGAGTAAATTTCTAAGATTAAGCACCAATATTCTCATGGAACACTTCAGAGACTGGAATAAGTGAAACTCAAAAGCACATGATATTTTATATATTGAATATGTTTTAATCATAAAAGTCAGTTATTATGAAAGACTTAAAACTTTAAATTGACCCTTTCAATATTGGAACAGCTGATTGCATGTTTCGGTTTACTGAATTAATGTGGAACAATAATTTACTAGTGGGCTCCTTAGTGTAGCAGAAAAAGACATAACAAGATCCAATGGCTGAAAGTTGAAACTGTGAAAATTCAATTAACCATCGGCACACCTGACAAAAAGATGTGAATTTTCCATTACTTGAAATTTTGAAATCAAGATTGGATGTCTTTTTGAAAAATACGTTCTAGTTCAACCACAGGTTATTGTATTCAAAGCAGGAATTACTAGATGAAGTTCTATGGTCTGTGTTAATCAGGAAATTCCTTCTGACCTCAAAATCTATGGGTGGAATCCTAGCCCCACTAAAGTCAATGGTAAGATTTCCATTGACTTCATTGGATCGGGATTTCACTCTAGGAATCTGTGAGCATGGAGAAGCTTGCAAGTCAGACATTCCTTTGCTACTTTATTTATCTGGTTGTATTAACGAAACTGAAAAAGTTTTGAGCCCACAAATTCATGCATGAACATCTCTGAAAACATTTTTGCTTTTGTCCCATATTTGGTTCCCATAAATGGTTGGGAGGGAGTGAAGATAGTGCAAAAAAAAAAACCAAAAAAACAGTGCCACACTGACAGTCCTGGAAATCAATATTCTTTAGTGATACACAAAACAGGCACAGCATAAATGGTGGCATTGCCAATTTTCTCTCACAAACAAGCCAAAGTGTCCCATATTTGGTTCCTCCTATAAAATACTGTTGTTACCATGTAGAAAGAGAGAAGAGAGTGAGAATGACTCTCTAGCAAGTTGATTAGGGTGTTTACCTGGGAGAGGGGACATCCAGGTTCCAGTCCCTGCTCCAGTACCTGAATATTTATCATGGAAAGTGGAACAGCTTCAATGGAAGAGATTGAGAGAGCTCTACCCCACAATAACCCATAGCTAAGGCTGTGAGTTTGTCACAGATTCCGTGACTTTCTGTGACCTTTGTGACTTCCACAGCGGCCGGTGCACCTGGCTCAGGGACAGCTCAGGCAGCCCCTGTGCCTGGTGCACTGGCCGCTGCTGGGGCAGTCTTGGACCCCCACCCCCCGACAGCAGAGTTTGTGTGTGGAAGGAGGCAGGGGGTTGGGGCACGGGACGGGGTGAGGCGGGCTCTCGGTGGTGCTTATCTGGGAGGCTCCCCGGAAGCAGCGACATCCCCCTCGCTCAGCTGCTAGGCGGAGGCATGGCCAGGGAGCTCTGCGTGCTGCTTCCGCCTGCAGGCACCACCCCCTCAGCTCCTGCTGGCTGTGGTTCCCGGCCAATGGGAACTGCAAAGCCAGCGCTCTGGGCAGAGGCAGTGCGCAGAGCTGCCTGGCCACACCTCCGCCTAGCAGCTGGATCTCGCACATCTCCAGTGAGTGCTAGAATCACAATGCTATAAGGCAGAGGCTGTTTTGTGAATGGCTCCGAAGTCCCCTCGTGAATATAGCCCCGCCTCCCCAAAAAAATGTGGGACAATAATATTTGGTGAATTTACAAATCGTTTTGGTTGACCCAAAACTGCGTATTTCTGTAAATAAACTATTCATCCAAATTTTTTTGCCCAGCTCTAGTGAAGGATATATAAAATAGATAATGTTTATCCATTGCACATTAGTCTGTCATCTAAAAGCTGTCGTCCCTGATCTTGTGTCTATGACAGGATGGCGGGGATATGCCGTGAAGATTGTATTGGTCTGGCTTGGCTTCAAAGTTCTTTAAATAAATAAATGGTTGGGAGGGAGTGAAGATAGTGCAAAAAAAAAAAAAAAAACGGTGCCACACTGACAGTCCTGGAAATCAATATTCTTTAGTGATACACAAAACAGGCACAGCATAAATGGTGGCATTGCCAATTTTCTCTCACAAACAAGCCAAAGTGAGATGGGTGAGAGGTGAATCTGATCTCCATGCCCAGACTTTCTTTGGCCTTTCTACTTCGATTTCCAGCAGTGCTGCCAACTGTAGTGGCAGTGAGTTTTGTGTGCTATGAACACAGGTGTCCTTAGAACTGGACTAATACCATCAACTCCTTTTACTCAAGTCACAAAGCAGCCTTCAGATGGTAGCTATTTTCACTTGCTGCTGAAATGGATTTGAATAAGTGATTCTTAGTTGACACTCTATGTCCCATTGCCACTTCTGTGAGCCAGCCAGCGTCTTGACACCTGTTTTTTAACTCTTTGTCCCTCTAGCCCCTACTTTACTGTACAACTTCTTAAAGCCCTCTTTTAGTTGTTTTTCCTGGTACAGCTCCACCTTCCTGTCCCTCAGCATTTAAGTTACTTATACTACTATTTATCTCACTATTTAACTTACCTATACAGACATAGGCGTTACCATCCTGGTGCAGAACGCGGGTCCAGCTACTCTGGTATGCTGCCTCCATCTGTGACCAGTAGCTTGTGGTTCAGATGAAAGTGAGAAATTTCCATAATGTGTCCAGCCATCTGTGCAGTTACGTACATAGGAGGTGGGGGAAAGAAATTCCATCCTGACCTTCTCAAACAATCAGCTTGGACCCCCAACATGAAGCGTGTGGGCATCCTAGCTAGTTGTAGTATGTCCTCTCTTACCTTGGCCTAACTGGAAACTTTTAGACTCTGGCTGTTGAATTGTTTAACAGAATATACAACATAATAAAATGATGTGAGTGCTGGATGGTGGAATTTGATCAGATAATAAACAAACTTACGCAACCCATTAAGAACATATGTAGAGTATATGTATTCCATATGTTTGATAACATATACAGAGCCTTTGAAAGCTGAGCTTTGATGTAATGCCAATTTAGCATTGACTCATAGACTTTCAAGGTAAATTAATTTTGAAAGAAAGTGGGAAGAGAAATTAGCATATTTTTGCTTAATATATAAAATGGACATATCTTGTCTTCTGAGATGTCAGAAGAGCTAAAAATGAGACAATAAACTGTTTGTTTGGAAACGAGTCGGTTAAATGGTATTGATACCATTTAGCTAGGCTAAATCTATGCTAATCCTTTGGTACCAGGTAGATGCAGCATTTATGTATTTTGCCTGAGATTATCACATTTGGAAATCTTGACTCCTAGAACCAAAGTTAGAGCCAGTAATAAGACGGATGTTATCATTAATATAAAATGAGGGAGACTGGGGTGTTTGAATGACTGGTATGGGAATATTGAAGTTTTCATCTCTGTCACTGGTATGAACTGGGCTACTGTTAGCAGTGATTAAAATTTTCCTACCGGGTGTCTGTTAAGTGGCAATGTGAAATGAGTCAGTAATTCTAGTCCTTTTCTGGCAGACATGTGTCCCACTTTGAAAACAAAATTGGCATTAATTGGCACCCTGGTTGATAGTCTTATCAACAAGGCCAAGGCCTGAAGAGTAGGCAGTCTGACCTAGCATTTCTTCCCAAGAAGAGGGCGCAAGCAGGCCTGAGTTAAGACAGGAAGAGGGACTGTTCATCCTGCATGTTTTCTAGAGAGCTGACAGTCTGGCATCTTTCACAAACACTAAATGTATCACACAGAAAGATGATACCAAGTAAAGGGCCTGATTCTGCTGTCAGTTACACAGGTGTAAATCGGGAGCCACACTCTTGAAGATTAGGAGTACTTGTGGCACCTTAGAGACTAACAAATTTATTTGAGCATGAGCTTTTGTGAGCTACAGCTCCAATGAAGTGAGCTGCAGCTCACGGAAGCTTATGCTCAAATAAATTAGTTAGTCTCTAAGGTGCCACAAGTACTCCTTTTCTTTCTGCGGATACAGACTAACATGGCTACTACTCTGAAACCTGACTCTGGAAGATTGTGGAGCTGTGCTTGTGCTAAACCTGGGTAAGAGAGGTTGGCAATTTATACCTGATTCTACTATCAGTTTGTTCAATGGCTGATGTTTTAAGATAGCCTTTTTTTTAAAAAAAACTTCTAATACTAAACAGCTTCAGGCAATCAGAGAAATAAATACAAAAAGAAAATGTTTCTTAGAGGGAAAAGGATCGTATTACTCAGGGGAATGATCTGGACTCTCCTCTCTACCTTTGCTTAGTGTTGCCTGAGGAGTCAAGAAAAGAAGCCTTTCCAAAGAGACCATTTTTGGTTTTGCCATATTTCTTTTGGGGACACAGTAAGAACTTGTTTACACAGAGAAATTGGCTGGCATAGTTATAGCTGAATAATTATTCTGCTATAGCTGTTCTGGTGTAACCCCCCTTGTGTGGAAACTATTCCAGAATAAAAGTACCCTGATTCTAGAGTTTTTAAAGTGGAGTAGTTAATTCTGAAATAGTGTGTCCATGTGTGTGTATGCGAGGGAAGCTATACTGAAATAGCTATAGTCGAATAATTATTCTGCTACAGTATGATAGCCAGTTTCCCTGGGTACTAGGGTTGCCAACTGTCTAATGACACAAACCCAAACACCCTTGCCCTGCACCACCCCTTCCCCCGAGGCCCTGCCCCTTCACTAAGGCCCAGTCTGTTCACTCCATTCCCCCCTCCCTCCATCGCTCATTCTCCCCCACCCTCACTCACTTTCATCAGACTGGGGCAGGGGGTGCGGGCTCTGGGCTGGAGCCGAGAGGTTCAGAGTGTGGGAGAGGGCAGGGGTTGGGGTGCAGGCTCCAGCCCGGTGGCACTTACCTTGGGCGGCTCCCAGTTGGCGGCGCAGTGGGGCTAAGGCAGATTCCCTGTCTGTCCTGGCGCTGAGCCACTCCTGTAAACAGCCAGCATGTTGCTGTGGCCCCTGTGGGAGGGACCAGGATGCTGTGTGGGCTGCCCCTGCCTTCAGGCACTGCCCCCGCAGCTCCCATTGGCCGCAGTTCCCGGCCAATGGGAGCTGCAGAGTCGGCGCTCAGGGCAGAGGCAGCGTATGGAGCTCCCCCGCTTTCCTCAGGGGCCGCAGGGACGTGCCGGCTACTTCCAGGAGCGGCGCGGGGCCAGGGCAGGCAGGGAGCCTGCCTTAACCCCGCTGCGCCACCTGACTTTTAGCAGCCTAAGATTTCCCCGTTTGGCTTCAGTAGCCTCCAGGAGATAGAACCCAATTCCAAGAGACTCCCAGCGAGACCCGGAGGGTTGGCAACCCTACTGGGTACACAAGACTGAAGAATCTCCCACTATGCGCAAGCAATAACATGGGTTTAACTTTCCACCTAAGCCTCCATCATACAAAACTCTGAGGGAGAACCTGACAGAAAAGTTCTTTCCCCTACATCAATGTGGAAGAAAATAAACCTAGGCAACCACTGCATTGCCGCCCAATCTCCACAGTGTAATCTGTGATATGGCGTGGTCAGCAGCTAGTCACTTTTTCAAGAGAAGTCCCAGTATATTCTCTTTATCAATTATATTCACAACCTGAGCAAAAAATTCAGCTGAGGTGCTCCAGAGAGCAGTACTATCAAGCAAGCTTTCTTAATACAGCCCCTTAGGGTCACACCAACATATTGCTGTTCCCCAGACACCTCCAGACAGAGCCTCCAGCCAAAAGAAATTACTTCAAGGACCTGCTGGATCCTCACCCGCACATTAGCAGCACTCTACTAATGCCCAGCAAGAATTCCACACTCACAGGAACTGCAGAAATTTCAGAGCATTAGTTGTTACCCAACACTCTGAGTATCCCAGCACTGGTTTGATGCTCCCTCTCCCCAGCTACCTACTCCTGGGACCAGACAGGGCCAACTATCAAGGGGAGATAAGAGAAGAAAAGGTGGGAAAAATAGGTTGGCTGTTCAGACTTCAGCATTATAGAGCAAACAGCATTTTGACTACAATTGCCACAAGTCCTCCTCTTTTCTCCCCTTCTCCTCCCCTTTTTGTGTGTGTTTCACTAAATTTTGTCATTTTTAGATGTGAACATAAATATTTCTGTAACTGTTCTGATTTATCTGTAAGAAGCAAAATTCTAAACGCCTTGCCTCTTTGTAAATGTTCAGGTCTCTCCAGCACACTTGCCATGTGGAAATGCGTAGTTCTGCTCTTGCAGAGTGAAGAGCTGATAGTAAGGGATACAGCTGCTGATGTCATCAGGGTGGCCCAGTCCCAAAGCAACATCTCTAACAAAACAGGTACAGTTTGGTAACTTTTCTGTTGACTTGGACATTACTGGGTACTTGAGAGAAGAAAATATTTCTCTTTTCAGCACAAAGGGCAGTGTAAAGTGACTCTCACATCTCTTGTAACAGTGTGACATTGCATACTGTAGAAGAAAATGGTCAATTATGGAGGTTTAACCCCCACATTTTTTATTTTTTACGTTTCTTGGTATAATGTGAATATAGTTATGTGGTTATTTAGGAAGGACTGCTACAGTACTTAGAGATGGTTCTTCCTGTAATGAGTCAGACTGGCTCTGGTATAAGTAGTAATTTTGGAAATCCTGATCCATTTATATTAAATCATAACTGGAGATAAGGAATGGAAGAGGCTACTTAGACCCCAGGGCAGTACAGCAGAAATACTTTTAACATGAGGTGGCAGGGGACTGGGAAACAATGCTCTCCCAGCACTCTTGAAAAAAAAAACACCTCCACCCTGAGTGAGAAAGTTGCTGTGCCGTAAAGTGCCAGTGTAGACAAGCAGTTAGCTACTGATTGATTGGTGGGACCTTGGGAAGAGCCCCCTTGTGACCACTTCCCAGACTGCTGTGAAGGGAACCAGCTGCTGAACCCCTGGTGTTTTAAGCACACAGAGTCTGATTGGAGCCTAGCCATTGCTGCTGTGTTAGGGCCTCTCAACACATTTTTAGAGTGTGAATCTTTGGTCTGGCACCTTCTCCTGAAAGCTGTGACCATGCGGCCCCCTGCCCAGCCCCTAGACCAGTGCTGACTGCTCAGACTCCCCCGTAGCTTCAACATACCTTCTCCCAGAAGTTTTCTCACTAATCCAAAAGCATTTGTTGGGCTGGGGTCAGAGTCATATGGGGCCATCCATCCATCCCCTTCGTCTCTTCTGCCCCATGCTTCCTAGGTGTATGTCTGAGCCTTCTTTCTGTGATTCCTTTTAAAACTCCTCCTTTGTTGCCTCTGTCCCTTCATCTTGCTGCTCCTAACTTTCCACTCTCTTCGCTTCCCCTTCGCCTGCATACTAGTAGAAACTATCTTCTCTCAGGTCCAGCAAACCTTCTTAGCATGTCTATTGTCTGGTCACTAAAGCACAATCACTAAAGTTAAGTACTCGCCACTGTCCCTAGGGCTGGGTATGTGCTAGGTCTTACCTGACCATGGTAGATATACATATGGAGGCATTCCACAACACTACAATTACTTCATAATAGCAACCAGAATTCATATATTGTACATAGATTCCCCAAATCATCACAGATCCCTTATGTTCTCTCTGCCTCAGTTTGCTCATCTGTACTATGTTTATTAGTTTACAAAAAAAGCTCAAAGACTATTATTAGATTTAACTAAGCTTGAATTTTATTCCATAGGACTTGGGTGGTATCTCTTACACTATTTTGACTAATCCTGTTTCTTTGGCATCATATCTTACTATGGAAATGAAAGTAATTGACCATGGAAGTTTAATTTCTGTATAGATCAGAATGAGAAATGGGTGGCAAGCATTCTGTTTTCATACATTTTGTGATTTTAAGGTCCTACAATGAAAGCTTTTAAAGCTTATTGTTAAACCTTGTAATTTTTCTTCTTCTCCAAGAACACTGGTTAACGTGAGTGATTATAAAAGGAAAAGGAGTACTCGTGGCACCTTAGAGACTAACAAATTTATTTGAGCATAAGCTTTCGTGAGCTACAGCTCACTTCATCAGATGCATTCAGTGGAAAATCTTATATTTTTCTTCTTATATTAGGAGCCCTGGTCCTGTTTTCAAAAGTGATTTAGGCACTTAGGAGCCTAAAAATCCCATTGATTTTCAATGAGACTTAGGCTCCTACATACATATACTACTTTTGAAAAAGGGATTTAGGGTGCTAAATTACATAGGCCCATCTAAAAAATTTATCCCCCTTTACAGTTCTAACCCCCCAGTCTACAACAATTTAACTAAACCAATGTTAAACCAGTCTAGTTAATCTGGTTCTAGCTCCTAATATAGATACACTTAAATGGGTCTTAAGTTTATCAGTATTAGGGCTAACCCATTTAAGGGCATCTACGTTAGAGGTTTTCAAACATTTAACCAGAACTATTATAAAATGATTTATTTAAACAGGTGAAATGTTTCTAATCTCAACAAGCCCACAGCCTCACTCAAGACATTTCTTCCTTTGTAAACAACAAAGCTAAACTGAAAATGAAACAGTAATCGATGCAGCTTTCATTCCAGCATTGAATTACCTGAATATCTCAGGATATTCAGGAAAATGACCATGAATATAGGAAGGAAGGTCCCTGTTCCTTCATTTAAATCATCTTTCTCTTAAGGAGTAAACTCTGGGATAAGCAATAGGGCTGTGAATGGGTCTCGACAGTACACAGCCATGGGTCACCAACTTAATTAGGTTTAAAAGAAACTACTATACATTTACACTGAAAACAATACTACTTGTGCCCTCCCTCACACTAACAGCAATAAAACAATCCCACAGAAGTTTACACCTCAGTGCATGAGGAAGCAATAACAAAGTCAGTATACATCCAATAACTTTAGTCATTGACTGGGTTTGTAATGTGGAGGTCATTAGTAAGACTTAACTACCTGACAAGCTTCCATTCTAGGCAAACAAAACAATAATCAATCTTGCTCCTAATTAGACAGTTTGGTTTCCATGTGTCACGACTTTCTCAGAAAAATGGCAGCAGCCATCCGCATCTGAATCAATTTTTGCAACAAAATTAAATCCAGCTTTTCAAAATAAATTAAAATATATATAAAATGAACTTCAGTCTACTGACAGTATTGGAAAGTAACACTAGTGTATAAACAAGAAATGTGTTTTTTGGTTTAGCACCGTCTCTCTCAGAAAAGATGCTCTTCTGTGCACTTTTCCTTCCAATCCACAAGAGGGACAAAAGTTTTATTTACACACCATTGTCATGTTGGTAACTGCTTTATATTATTCTTATTAATTTGTCTCTATTTCTGCCACTGCCATCTAAAACTAACTCTGACATGCAGCTGCATGGATTAGCCAGCAGATGGAGCTGAGCACTGCAATTATCAAAAACCATGGAGTATCGCAGTGATTTTCAACCTGTGATCCACGAACCCATCAGGATCCGCAGACTATGTCTACGGGATCTATGAAAGGTGACAATGAAAATAAAGTTTCAGATCCCAGAAAAGGCATTCTGTTTTTCTGATCAATCAAAAGTATGTGAATATCCCACCTACAGGTAAAACCCGGAAGTGTTGTCATTACCTTAGGTTTCAGAGTAACAGCCGTGTTAGTCTGTATTCGCAAAAAGAAAAGGAGGACTTGTGGCACCTTAGAGACTAACCAATTTATTAGAGCATAAGCTTTCGTGAGCTACAGCTCACTTCCTCCTCCTTTTCTTTTTGTCATTACCTTAGAAGCCCACACCTAAGCACCCTTTTTCATGTTGAGTCAAATGCCATGCCAAGCACGTGGAACATTCATAGTTGAATTCTGTTTAGGCAGTTTTCAGTCTAAAACTTCTATGGTAGTGGTCCGCGGAGCATAGGCTGAATTTCCAAAGGGGTCCGTACCTCCATTTGAAATTTTTTAGAGGTCCGCAAATGAAAGAAAGTTGAAAAACACTAGTGTATAGTACTAAATTATAATGCATTTGTTCTTCAAGGAGGTCATGTAATATGTCAAAGAACCGTGTATGGTTGTAGTTGTTATTGGGCATAAAACCAGACTAAAATGTACAGAAGGATCATTTACCTCTGATCTCATTATTCTACAAACATACTGCACAACCCAAAAGAGATACATATGGTCTCACACCAGCTCACACTTGCCACATGTGTAACACAGACATCACTAATGTGGCAGAAAGTATAGGAAAGTGCACCAAACAACCAAACTCATAATTTGCTATTAATATGTAGACTCAAATTTCAAATATCTCATCTGGTAGAAGCAGAGTCAAAGTTAAGACTAGATCTATCTTGATACATACAACCTGGATGGAGCTACTATAAGGTGGTTGCATAACGGTTGGAAAGCTGTTCCCAGAGAATAGTTATCAGTGGTTCACCGTCAAGCTGGAAGGGCATATTGAGTGGGGTCCTGCAAGGATCAGTTGTGGGGCCAGTTCTGTTCAATATCTTCATCAGTGATTTGGATAATGACGGAGAGAGTACACGTATAAAGTTTGCGGACGATACCAAGCTGGGAGGGGTTGCAAGTGCTTTGTAGGAGAGGATTAAAAATCAAAATGATTTGGATAAACTGGAGAAATGGTCTAAAGTAAATAGGATGAAATTCAATAAGGACAAATGCAAAGTACTCCACTTAGGAAGGAACACATACAAAATGGGAAATGACTGTCTAGTAAGGAGTGCTGCAAAAAGGGATCTGGGGGGTCAGAGTGGATCACAAGCTAAATATGAGTCAACAATGTAACACTGTTGCAAAAAAAGCAAACATCATTCTGGGATGTATTAGCAGGAATGTTGTAAGCAAGACCCAAGGAGTAATTCTTCCACTCTACTCTGTGCTAATAAGGCCTCAACTGGAGTATTGTGTCCAGTTCTGGGTGCCACATTTCAGGAAAGATGTGAACAACTGGAGAAAGTCCAGAGAAGAGCAACAAAAATGATTAAAGGTCTAGAAAACAAGACCTATGAGGGAAGATTGAAAAATTTGAGTTTGTTTAGTCTGGGAAAGAGAAGATGGAGAGGGGATAATGTAAGAGTTTTCAAGTACATAAAAAGTTATTACAAGGAGGAGGGAGAAAAAATATTCTTCTTAATCTCTGAGGATAGGAGAAGAAGGTCTTAAATTGCAACACAGCTGGTTTAGGTTGGACATTAGGAAAAACTTCCTAACTGTCAGGGTGGTAAACAATGGAATAAATTGCCTAGGGAAGTTGTGGAATCTCTGTCACTGGAGATCTTTTAAGAGCAGGTTAAACAAACACCAGTCAGGGATGGTCTAGATAATACTTAGTCCTACCATGAATGCAGGGGACTGGACTAGTTGACCTCTTGAGGTCCCCTTAAATCCTACAATTCTGATTCTATACAGAGACACACACTCCCCACTACTGTACTCTTTGGTAGGGAAAACAGGACCAGTTTGAACCTTATATGAACCTTCAGGAACAGCTATCCTGCATGAACAGCCTCCTTGGATATATTACATTAATCAAATACTGAAAGACAGCTGAATTAGGACAATCCTAATCTGAATTTACATTCCAATTTTTTACCAATAAGAAAGTATCAACAAATAACATGAATGTGCCAGAAGTCCTTATTTGAACACAGGGCAATTCAAAGCTACCTCTCCTGATTTCAGTGCTGCCCCCTGCTATGTCTCTGTCATCTAGGAAAAGCGGTCACTCAGTGCAAATGACTAATATCCCAACCTTTGAAGTACAAACACAGACTCTTCAGCTATTGGGATGTTAGTTTCACTGTCACTACTAAAGTGCAGAGTATGGGAGACTATATGGTGAGAGAGACAATACAATGTTCTCTTACCATTTTACACACACACACGTATACAAAGTGTTGTTTTTGCTCTCTCTCATAGTGAGAACATAGAATAATAGACTCCCCAGGGGCTGAAGATTAACCACTGTGGCTAATGTTTGTGCTTCACTTTGACAATGTAATGTACTATGTAAGTGTTGCTTATCATTTCCAGGAGCCAGTATGTAAGAGTTGAGGGAAATCTGGGGGCACCTCTTATTAACAGAGGACTGGTGGCAGTAGTTGTTAAAGGCAGGGGATGAGCCAAGGAGGAATTCTCCACCCCATTCCCCCAAATTGTAAAGGAAGTTTTGTTTTAACTTAGAGGGCAGAGCTCTAAGACTTCATCTAAAGTTTGTATGAGGAAAGACACAGGATTCACAGTTCAGCGTGTGAATGAACGTCTTGTATGCATCACTGCATTCTTGCTGTCTCTTGCTTAAACCTGTCAAACCAATTGCAATACTGCAGCATTTGTAGTCTCAGTAACAATTAGGGTTGGGCTACATTGTTTTACTTTTCACCTAGGGCAAAATAATTATTTCAAATTAGTTAAATTTACTGACAGTGTTAGACTTTTTGTTGTTTTTTCATTGAATTCACATTGTATCAGGCTATTCTGAAGCTGTCAGTCCATCTCTATTTTTCCCCTCTCATGCCTTCATCAGAAAACTCACATTCAGAGAGAGTAAGAGGGAAATGAGACTGGTTGCTTCACTGTGGAGCTGGCCTGGAGGAATGAAGCACCCCCAGCCTTGCTGATTGAGTTCCACTGAAGGTCTACTCACTTGCCTGACAGTGTCCACTGAGGAACAGAAATCACCATACTAGAGAGCAGATTTGGATGCTGTTATCCCAGGATGTATCACTGAAGATCATTAGGGCGCTCAATACAGTATCAGTAATGTGACCAGTTTCAGAGTAGCAGCCGTGTTAGTCTGTATTCGCAAAAAGAAAAGGAGTACTTGTGGCACCTTAGAGACTAACAAATTTATTTGAGCCTAAGCTTTTGTGAGCTACAGCTCACTTCATCGGATGCATGCATACATCCGATGAAGTGAGCTGTAGCTCACGAAAGCTTAGGCTCAGATAAATTTGTTAGTCTCTAAGGTGCCACAAGTACTCCTTTTCTTCTTTTAGTACTATGACCATAATTTCCCAAAGGAAAAACAGGACACCACAGGGGCCAGCCCAAAGCCCTTCTCCCTCCTCCACATGTGGAGCCTACCCAAGCCCCCTGCTGCCCGCCTACACTGGGCCGCCGAAGGCCCCCTGCCGCCTGCCCACATGGGGCCAGCCTGGCCGAAGCCACTCTCCAGAGCCCTCCCTCCCGCACAGGGCTGGCGTTGCTGCTCCCCCCACCCAGCATATTCCTCCATGCCCCACTAGGGGTCGCACCCCACTTTAGCTTGATGATCAGTTGGCAAGAGCAAATGGGAGAATGCCCAGTTTTGCCAAAGAAGTTGGGACAGCCAGGATGGGGCTTAAAAAAGGGACTGTTCTGGCCAAAACGGGATGTATGGTCACCCTAAATATCAGTAACACTATCAGCCTTGTTTTGTAATGTGATTAGTCCTGGCTTGTAATATCTCAGTCCTATTTTACTGCATCAGACTAAAAGTTTGCCTACAGGTTATCAGCCTTTGAGTAACCCTTACTTGGTATATAGTGATTAAAAATGTAAACTGAGGGGGGGATATAGTGTAAAAAAAAAGTGTGCTACTGAAAAAAAAATGAGTGAAAATAATTTTCAGCAGATTTACAGAAAATGTATGTGTGGGAAATCTCAATTTCTTGACAGAATCAAACTGTTTTTATGAAACCTTTCTACCTGTGAATCACCTTCCCTGTCTGCCCCCACTCTCCCCCGTCCCCCAAAAAAGTTCCACAATGTGCTGTTCTCTTAAAAATACAATGATTTTGTTTTTCATAGGTGATGAAGCTGGAATGGAAATTAAAAAATAAAACTATAGCTTGATCTAAAAGCAAGCAAGAAGAAAACGAGATTTTTTAGGGCCACTGCAGTATTGCTGATTTCATTGTTTGGATCATAGAATCGTAGGACTGGAAGGAACCTAAAGAGGTCATCCTTCACATGCCCTGAACTCATGGCAGGACTAAGTATAGACCATCCCTGACAGGTGTTTGTCTAACCTACTCTTAAAAATCTCTAGTGATGGAGATACCACAACCTCCCTGGGCTGTTTATTCCAGTGCTTAACCACCCTGACAGGAAGTTTTTCCTAATGTCCAACCTAAACTACCCTTGCGGCAATTTAAGCCCATTGCTTCTCCTATCCTCAGAATCATTTTTCTCCCTCCTCCTTGTAACTTTTTATGTACTTGAAAACTGTTATAATGTTCCCTCCCTGTCTTCTCTTTATCAGACTAAACAAACCCAAATTTTTCAATCTTCCCTCATAGGTCATGTTTTCTAGACCTTTAATCATTTTTGTTCCTCTTCTCTGGACTTTCTCCAGTTTGTTCACATCTTTCCTGAAATGTGGCACCCAGAACTGGACACAATACTCCAGTTGAGGCCTTATCAGCACAGAGTAGAGTGGAAGAATTACTTCTTGTGTCTTGCTTACAACACTCCTGCTAGTACATCCCAGAATGATGTTTGCTTTTTTTGCAACAGTGTTACACTATTGACTCATATTTAGCCTGTGATTCACTATGACCCCAGATCCCTTTCTGCGGTACTCCTTCCTAGTCATTTCCCATTTTGTATGTGCGCAACTGCTTGTTCCTTCTAAGTGGAGTACTTTGCATTTGTCCTTGTTGAATTTCATCTTATTTTCTTCAGACCATTTCTTCAGTTTGTTCAGATCATTTTGAATTTTAATCCTATCCTCCAAAGCACTTGCAACCATTCCCAGCTTGGTATTGTCCGCAAACTTTGTACGTGTACTCTCTCTGTCATTATCCATATCATGGATGAAGATATTAAAGAGAACTGGACCCAGAACTGATCCTGTGGGACCCTACTTAATATGCCCCTCCAGCTTGATTGTGCATCACTGATGATTACTCCCTGTGACCGGTTTTCCAACCAGTCATGCACCCACCTTTTAGTCACTCCTTCGAGGGCCTTGTCTACACTGCCACTTTACAGCACTGAAACCTGCATCGCTCAGGGATGTGAAAAAACATACCCCTGAGCGTTTCCACGGTATGCATCCGATGAAGTGAGCTGTAGCTCACGAAAGCTTATGCTCAAATAAATTGGTTAGTCTCTAAGGTGCCACAAGTCCTCCTTTTCTTTCATCCATGATATGGATAATGACAGAGAGAGTACACGTACAAAGTTTGCAGACAATACCAAGCTGGGAATGGTTGCAAGTGCTTTGGAGGATAGGATTAAAATTCAAAATGATCTGAAGAAACTGAAGAAATGGTCTGAAGAAAATAAGATGAAATTCAACAAGGACAAAGTGCACCAGTGCTGGGAGCCGTGCTCCCAGTGCCGGTAGTTACTCACCTCATGGGGGTGGGTTTTTTACTGTGGTGGGAGAACTCTCTCCCAGCGCTGGTGCCACCGCAGTGCTTTAACGTTGGTAGTGAAGACATACCCTAAGTTGTATTTCCCTAGTTTGTTTATGACAAGGTCATGCAAGACAGTTTCAAAAGCCTAACAAAAGTCAAGATATACCACATCTACTGCTTCTCCCTATCCACTAGGCTTGTTACCCTATCAAAGACAGCTATTAGGTTATTTTGACACAATTTGTTCTTGACCAATCCATGCTTACTGTTATTTACCACCTTTTTATCTTCTAGGTGTTTGCAAATTGACTGCTTAATTATTTGCTCCATTATCTTTCTGAGTGCAGAAGTTAAGCTGACTGGTCTGTAATTCTCTGGGTTGTCCTTATTTCCCTTTCGATAGATTGGCATTACTATATTTGCCCTTTTTCAGTCTTCTGGAATTTCTCCCGTCTTCCATGACTTTTTGAAGATAATTGCTAATGGCTCAGATATGTCCTCAGTCAGCTCCTTACGGATTCTAGGATGTATTTCATCAGGCCCTGGTGACTTCAAGACATAAGGATTGCCAGAGTGCTGTTTAACATAGAAGAGGGGAAGTAACTTTCATCCGTATTACCAGTACACCCTGTTAAAGAGATGGTAGAAGAGATTGGAGTCAGGAAGGTGTAGCTGTGTGTGTTTGTGCTAGATCTTGTAGTGGAGGTAAGGAATGGGGGAAAGTGGAGAGAGAATCGGGATGAAACCATACTAACATAGAAAGAGAAGAGGAAAGAAAAAAACGTGCTGAAATGTACATGTGCACTCACCTTCCTGTGAAAACTTTCCCTTAACTAATGTAAATCTTTGCCAAAGTTTTTCACACTCACACACCCCTGAAGGGACCTAGTAAATCACTTCAAAGAGAGATAATAGATAACGGAGTCTGTGTGATGTTGATGTTACACAATGGACCTGGCATTCATCACCACCACCACAGGTGATGTCAGCAAATCAGGAGTAGCTGGTGTGATTGCAAAACTTCCAACCCAGCTGTCCTGTACTGCTGATCCATGAAGAATTTCAAGACAAGTGCCTGAAATCTAATCAGCTCTAGTTGTTAGTGAAGCAGACAAGACTTATTCCAGCTGAGCCTGCAACACAACTACCTTTTGGTCCACCACTGTTTCAAATACCATTTTTCCAGTGGTTCTGTCTCTGCCTTTTAAAATGCTGTTACTCACATGCCAGTATGAATTATTTGTAGTTTCCCACCAGGATATATCTTCTACATTGCACTTAAATTCAGACTACTGTTGTTGTTGATAAACAATAATAATAATACATTACAGTAGCACCTAAAGACTGCAATCAAAATTGAGGATCCATTGTTCTAATATAACGTGTCCCTGCCTCCATGCCTTATATGAGGACACTGAGCCAGAGATTGTTATCTTAGAAGAGAAGCAGGAATAAGGGACATAATAGTCTGACTCTATAAATACCAGAAGATACCAAAAAGAGAGATCTCTTCCCTCCTAAGGGAAGTTATGGGGGCACCATCATTTTATGTAATTTGTTTTAAGATAAACTGGACCAAAAAACCCAGCCTAAATGAGGAAATAGAAAACAATATCTAGATTTTGTAGCTCTATGAATAAAATATCAATACTTTACCAGACGTCTGCATACAGAGCTAGATATTTCAAAGTGCTTCCCAATATTTTCATTACCACAGTTGCAAAGTAAATAAAGCATATATCCAAAGTTAACTCATCTTCACTACTATCCCTGTGGATGCCATAGTGACTAAGAAATATATGATCTCTTGCAACTCCCCCAGTGATGCAAATAACGTTGATGGGAAATGCTGGCCAAGTAGGAGCGAGTTACTCAACAGCAGAATTTGTTAGGCAATTCTTTCATGTTGGTGCAGGACTTGCATATTTAGAGACACACTGAGGTGTTAAAATCTCTCTTGGGTACTTTAGATAACACAGGTTGAAGATAAGGGAAAATAAGGGTCAAAGACCTGCATGGGTATTTTTAGTGATGCCTAAGAGTGTAGTAGAAAAGAGATTCCCTGCAGAGAAACAACAGCAGATTGAGGACTGGTCTACACTGAAAATGTACATTGTAGCTATGATGCCCTAACCCCAGGTGTAGTCAGGTTAGATTGACAGAAGAATTCTCCTGCTGACCTAGCTACTCCCTTTCAGGGAGGTGGATTACCTAGAGCAATGGGAGAATCCTTGTATCACAATAGCGAGCGTCTACACTAAAGTGCTACAACTGCAGACATAGTGCTACACTAAAGGGCTGTAGACATAGCCTGAGAGAATAGTGGGCCTGAAGTGAGAGCCTATTTTTCTACCTGAAGTGCCCACCACTGTTGAAACTGTAGTAGTAAAAGAAAAGACAAGACAAGAGGGCAAAAGAGGATTGAATATTGTTTTTGGGACTGTTGTTGAAAAGAATACTATATATATATTAAAAAAAACTCTTTGAAAAGAGATTTCCCTGATGAAGGAGAAGGGCATGCAGTAAGGAATTCTGGGAATATTTAGTGTGGAAGTAGGGAAGAACGCTCGCTAGTAACATCACAAAGGGTGAACTAATGTCACCTGTGCTTGTAGAAGAGTGAAAAGAATGGTGTTTGCAGTTAATGAGGATGATGTTCCAATTTTAAAAAAAGTTTAGACTGCTGTTTAGAGTGAATATCTTTAAAATACATAGAGATACTATTTGCAAGGTGTAAGAAGAGATGAAACTGAGGTGATGACTCATTTTAATAAATGCTTTTATTTATGTATTTGAGCAGACTAGGAATTTAAGGAGAAATTGCAGGACCAATGACAGATTTAACCCATCATGGATTCAAAGGAATACATTTGTAATAGATTTTGCTTACCTGATGATGATGTTGGTCCTACACTTAAGAAGTTTGTTTCAGACAGCAAAGTGACATATGGTAGCAATTATGAAGGATTGAACATGGCTGGAAGGCATCATTAGGTGGCATTTGGTCCAGTGTACTAGTGTCTAAGCAGGGACCAAGTACCAGAGAGATTTGTGAGGTGAAAGCTTAAGTGTTAAATATGTAAATGTACTGGGGAAATTCAGTGGTGGCATTTGGCCCGTTTCTTTCATTTGTATCATAGTTGGCCTTAATAGATATATTTTGTGTCTTTATCGTAATATTTTTGGTGATGCGCTGTTTTGGTTTGTAGCTGTTAATGTGCTATAGAAAATATTTTGTATTGTTTTTATCAAAGCCATTCTTCAGAGTATCCAGGATTACTTGTAAATAGTTGGCAAAGTCTTTTACCAATTATGGTTTCTGTGGTAATTTGGTAGTCTCGAAGGTACCACAAGGACTCCTCATTGTTTTTGTGGTAATATGATTGTTTCCATAGTCAAACAGTGACTAAAACTCATTGCTGAGCAGCGTACAAATGTTTTCCATAAGTTAGGAGAGGATCGAACCAGATTAATATTTAATAACTACATATGTGCATCTTTTAAAGTTTTCAGCTCAGAAAACCTCTTTTATAATTAGATGTGCAGTTTGTGGCTCACGCTGTTTGTTTTTATTTTCAGTTGTTGCCAATACCTCACTTTTATTTACAAAGCCAGATTAAAGCAAGGCAGCTATAGCTGCAGGAAGTTGCCCAGGAAGTTCAGAATCGCTGTGCCTGGGTAAAATGTTAATGAATGACCACTTCCTGGAGGTCAAGACGAACATTCTTGTGCAATCTGTGAATGAGGGATTTCTGACCGCATGTACAGTGGATGCAGGGAGAGCCACCCTTACCCATACGCAAAATATGGAGCTGCATAGTGCACCAAGAAATGTTGGGCACCAAACTTCCTAGTGCCCTACGCAGCTGTGTGCTGCTCCGGCCCCTGCCCCGGCCCCTGCTCCACCCTGCCTTGTCCTGCCCCTGCCCCACCCCCACTCCACTCCTTCCCCAAAGCTCCTGCTCCGCCCCAACCCCCACCCCCACTCCAGCCCTTCCCCTGAGGACTGCAGCAGGGGTCGGGCCTGCCCTGCACTCACCAGGTGGCAGGAAGTGGCACGACCCAGACCCAGCCCGCTCCGCTCCGCCGGCTCATGATGGGGGGCAGTTTCCCCATTGCCCCCCAAACGTGCTCCTGGCCCCCGCGGAGGCCTGTGGCCAGGCCCTCCCTTCCCCCCCACCCCCAGAGGCCTGGAGCCACACACCCCCGCCTCCCCCTTCCCCCCCTCCCCCCCAGCAGGGAGGCTGCGTAGGACACCAAAATGGTTAGGGATGGCCCTGAGTAAATATCTTGTCATTTTGAAAGTAGAGTGTAAAAAAAAATCTTTGTCTTCATGATGACACCTTTCTGGCTTATTAATCAGTTGCACTTTGTGTTTGATAAAGAATTGAAATTGTATCTTAGTTCGTTACTCTTTCATGTTAATTTTTTCCCCTGATTGCTTAGAGGAGCAGCAAATGCCAGTGGTAATTGTCTTACTTTTATATAGATCTTATCATCCACATTGATCAAAGAACTCTTTGCAAACCATACCAGGTTACTATATAAACTCAGATTCTCCAGTGTATGTGCAATATGCATAAATGAAAAATTACAGAATAAAGGACTGTCCATAAACACAGCCACTTCAGCCCACTCCTTCCTCAGTACAGTTGCTACATTTCCCTCCTAAAGTGGCTGAAATGTGGCAGCTGTTTAGCAGTGCTTTGGCATACTACACAGCTGTTTAGAACACTACACAGCCGTTTAGAACAGGCAGTGAAGAATAGTGTATGTTCATGAAACTAGAGGGGAAATGTATGTACATCTCTTTTATCCTTTCCTGTAAGAAGCATTCTGGACGGTTAGCATTGTGGTGCCATCTACTGGGAAGCCAGGAAGCAAAAGAATCCAGTTCTTTTTTCCTCCTGTTCAGAAGTATGTAATCCTTGCCTCAGTCCGCCTGAGTGGATAGTTCTCTGAAAACATCTGCAATGACTACAATATATTTCTTGAGTGGTAACAGCTAATTTAGACCCCATCATTTTGAGTGTATAGTTGAGATTATGTTTTCCAATATGCATTATTTTGCATCTATAAACATATGAATTTCATGTGCCATTTTGTTGCCCAGTCACCCAGTTTTGTGAGATCCCTTTGTAACTCTTCGCAGTCTGCTTTGGACTTAACTATATTAAGTCATTTTGTATCATCTGCAAACTTTTCCACCTCACTGTTTACCCCTTTTTCCAGAAGAGAGGAAAATTGCAAATAGGGATATTGTAGGGCACATAAAGCAGTTTACATAATGTAAAAACATAACATTTGACTTAGTTTATAGTGGGATCAACTCTCCATAGTGTCAGAGCAGAGATTGGACCTAGCTGGTTATAAAACCCTAATCCTGTGCTACCCAGCCCTGACAGAAATTAGAGCAGAGCTCTATCTACTTTAACTTACATCCCTACCATAAGATTTCTAAAGGGTCAGAACCTGCCCACATTGCACTGCCGAAGTGTTTCAAAGTGGATGAAGCAGACTGGAGAATCTGGCCCAGTTGTCTTTCAGAATCAAGTTATCCTAAAACGTTACGCACTTAGATGTATAATAAGCCTTTATTTGCCAGTTTTGCACCAAATAATGTAAGATTGTAAGAGTACTAGTACACACACTCTGTGTGTGTGTCTCTCTCTAAATGTTCTATAAATGGTTAGGCTTGAATACTAAGTGAGAACAAATGACAGGCTGGGAAACCCACAAAACTTTACAAGTTTCTTGTTCATTATTTCTGCACCTTTGCTATCTCACAGCCATAGAAGAGATATACCTTTTCATGGATCTTGGTACTGTGATAGTTTCTAATTTGTAAATTTTTCATGCTTCGGTTAAATAAACATTTGATTTTAAAAACTCATGTCCTACTACACACTTGAGGAAACAAATGTAATAACTTCTCTTAAGAGCTGGATTTTTATTTTTTTTAATGTTGTGGGAAACAGGGAGTGGGTTAAATAATTTTTTTCATTGAACTTAATAGTCATGAAAAGTGCATAATTGACACTTGTGGAGCCTGAAGTTCTGTTTTTCTGCAACACACATGCTGCAGATATTATGTTCAGTTTCCTCACTCTTTTCTCTCCGTGTTCACTTTAACCTTAAGGAACCACCTCAAGAAGGGTGAAATTCATCCCTGTGCAGAGGGCCAGCAAAAAATCTATGCACAACTTAAGTGATGCATAGGCCTAAGTGGTAGTAGTCCTCTCTCTGCACAGAGGTGGATTTCTTGAGGTGATTCCTTAAGATCCTTTCACCCGCAATGAGATGGTAGTAAAGTCTGCTGGTCCATTCAATCCTAGATCTCGCTAGTGTGACTGCAAGCAAGATGTCATTCCTGATGTTTGTGTATGTGTGAAAGGGAGGGATGTGGATACTTGTCCATTAAGAACTAGACTGAAACTACCAAACAGCCATCAACTGAGATAATATCACGTGGGCCAGAGTCGAAGCGGCGACCTAAAATAAAATGTTTTTTATTGGATTATTAATTTCCTGTACCATAGATTTCCCACCAAATTTTAGTTATTTTTCATTAGTTTTTTAAAAGCAGTCATGGGACACAGTGGGTTCTTATTTCCAACCCTGAAATGTGTTAAACTACTTTTTTCTGTAATCAGTTCCAAATGAGCTCTCACTGTAGGAAAAGTCCAGAACTGACTTTGTTGAGCAAATTGATTTCTCATGTATAAGGAAATCAAGTAAAAAATCTTTGGCAAGGAAAGACTAGAACCTTAACTTTAAAGATGTTTTTTGAGTTTTTGTAAAGTGTTTTTGATTGTTGTTATACTTAGAAGAGTAAGACTATGTTGAGACTGTTTTGAGGGCCAGAATTATTTATGGCAGTTGCTTACTCTACCACTGCAGTGGCACCTTTGCATGTTTTTAATTTTGTTCTCTTGGCATGATCTGTTCTGTGTTAATGATCACCTTGTCATGCTAGCAGTGGAAAAAATTTTTTATAAATAATTCCCAATGGTAAGATGAAAGTGTTAACAGAAATACTTTAGTGGAGGTCTAAATTAACTTAAACACTTGGCTAGATCACAGGAGAGGTTAGGCTTACAATATCTTATTACCAGCACCAATAAACCCCCATTCATTTTTTTCATTTAGTATGTTAATTACATTCTCATTCTCTCTCATGCGCAGACACACAACAGAGGCCTATTTCAGTTTTGCATTGAATACCACGATTATATTTTAGGCTTATATTTTTAGTGTTATAAATTCACACCCAGACAAATCAAATTAATCCAAACTTTCTCCCCTCCCTCATTCCAAAAACAGTCTCATTAGACTCTAATGCCGCAATTTAAAAAATAGATGTTTAAAGTTAGATTCTTAAATCCATAACAAAAGCACCTCAATAAGTGGCCTGACTTTCAAGTGCTGAGCACCCAGCAGTTCTTATTGACTGATTTCTAGTCCTGTGGCTTAATCACAGAATTACCCTTACTCTGTAACACAAGTAAGTAAACTTCCATAACAAACAGAAGTATAAACCCTGTGAACGGCATTAAAAATTAAAATATACATACGTAGTTAAACAAGGCATACGTAGCCTAAGCTCAACAAATCATGCAGCAGTTGCAAAGTTTCTGAGAAACTGCCTTCTGAATTGATACTAAGTTTACTAAACATGTTTTATTGCTACTCTGAGAAATGTAGAAAGCTCAGTCTGGTAAACCTCATCAAAAAGCAGATGTTTTTGTATTTTTTGTTTATTTCTTCATGTTTCTTAGAAGTTGTTATCACTTCTGCGAATATTAAAAGATACAAAAATAGGTATAAAATTTCAAAATACAACTTCCCTGCTAATCTAATCCTCAATCACAAAATATAAATTGCTCAAATAAAACAGCCTACAACAAATAACCTCCCTTATCTAACCTTTCCCAATTCCTCAGCCCACTCACTCCAGAAATACCCAGGAAAATAGATGTTTGCTGCATTCTCTGAAGGTCACTGGCCCCCATGCTGACACTTCTCATGATAAGATCTTGTTCTCAGTTGCTTATCACTTTGCCAAACTTTAATCATTTGGACTGAAATTTTCCATGCTGGATGTCTGCCTCAGGCTGAATGTTTTTGGAAATTTCAGCCAAAATGGTTCCTATTTTTGAGAATGAGGCTAGGGAAAAATACATGGTTTTGCCAGTGTAAAAAAAAAAAAATTCTTCAGACCTTTTCTTTAAAATGCTCTAGTGCCCCCATGCTTTGTGGCAGGGACTTGAAGTTTTTTGGAGGGGCGGAGGGGTTATGCCTGTTGCCATCCCTGTGAAAATCAGCCCAAATCTGGCCAAGTTATAAGCCTTTGAAAAATTGCAGTTCACACACTCAGAAGACACTTGCTAGAGATTGCAGTTTAAAACTCAGAAGATTCTGTCCCCATTGGGCATGTTGCAGCCTCTTAGAGCTCTGAGTGCTGACCAGATTATGCATGCATCATCCACACAATGATGAGCATGTTCCAGCCCAGGACTATGGGGGCTCAGGATGATTTTCCTTCTAATAGCTGTTCTCAGCTGCTCTAGTTCAGGATCAAGAACTGAGAGCAGGAAGCCCATCTCTCCTGTGCTCTCAATGACCCCCTGTTCCGGGGGAAGCTGCCTGATTCAAATGAAATGGGGAGGGAAATAAGCAAATTGGGACAAGAGGGTTAGTGAGACTGGGACTGAAGAGGGGGTGAGAAAAGGGGAGCTGTGGGAGGAAGACTGGGACTGGCTGGGCGGAGAGATGACGGGTTGGGACTGGTTGGGCAGGCAGGCTGAAACTGAGAACCGCGGGATGGGGATGCTGGGTCTGGGAGACTGGAAGGAAAGCAAGTATGGGTGGGACTGAGAGGCAGTTGACTGGGGTGAACACGAAGATTGGATGAGGAATTGTGGGTAGAGGAGAGAGGAACTGGCTGGATGAGGAGACTGGGTCTGAGAACTAGTGGGATGAGGGAATGGAGGCAGGGTGAGGTGGGGGTGAGAGAGAGCTGACAAGGAGCTGTGGTACAGCGGGAGAGCTGGGAGTGTTGGGAAAATAAAGTAGGACAAGGTGCCAAGGAGGACATGGGAGCAGACCAAGCTTGGATGAGGAACCCAGGGAGGCAGACTGGGACTGGGAGGCAGTGGTGGGTGTGGGGAGAGAGATTGGATGAGGAGCCAGGAGAAGAGATCTGGGACTGGGCTGGGCAAGGAGACTGGGTACAAGGAGTTGGGAGGGAGGGGGAGAGATTCAACTGGGCTGGTAAGGAGATCTGTACTGAGCTGTGAGGGAAATTGGGGCTTGGCCAGTGAGTCTGGAGGAGACACTAGGACTGGCTGGGCAAGTCGACTGGGACTGGGATGAGATGCTTGAGAAGTGGAGACTATGACTGAGTAGGCAAGAAGAATGGGTCTAGGACAATGAATCTTGGGGGGGGGGATAGTATGTGAGAGTATAATTAAAGAATGCATCATAGTGCATGTACTCAGAGGGGCCAATTTCAGGTTCCATGGGCAATCGTAATTCTGGCATTTCCTAACTTTTGCATGCTTGACTTTGCAACCTTAATAATGTTTTTAACATAGTTTTGTGAGTGTATGCACATACATACAAAAGTATGGAACTAACATGTTGCTTCCCAACCATCCCTGTACTTGTATTTTACATCCCCCTCTCTCACCCTTTGTCTTGTCTGTGAATACTGGAAGTGGGTCAGGCTTTCACCATGTGTTTGCACAGTGAATAGCCTATAGGGACTACTGTACTATAAATAAATAATACTCTTTTACACCCCAATAGCTATTTAGAAAAGAATTTTTTTTCCAGTTTTTGAGAACAGACCAGCATAGTACAGCAAAATATTTTTATTTTGAGGCAGGTGTGAAACTATTTGATTTAAATTTTTACTGCACTAGATTTACTTTATTTTCTAGGAGAACATCATCATAATAAGTTTATGTTAAATGTCTTCCTTTTTTTAAATGGGGAAAATAAAACCAGTGTAAAATGTGAAAGCAAATCACCTCTATTTAAAAAAATAGTCCCTAGCATTATTAAAATTATAAGACACCTCAAGAGACATCAAGACTGAGTCATAGATCCAAAATTCCTGTTCTACTTGGTACTCAAAGTGTCTGCATTCAGTTAGTCACAGACATTCAAGGCTCACATGTTGCATAGTAATTTAGCTAGTGTCTTCTCTAGTTGGACATGCTCCATTTAACTAAAGCTCACAATGAATCTGAAACTGCATTGTCCCATACTTTAGAAGTGAGCCAGTTGAAGAGGAAAGAGAAGCCATAACAATGTAAATTAATGTTCAGGGAAAAATACAGATCAAGATCAAAGCATGTTGAAACTTAAGAATTCTCGGGGTAGTTCAAATATCTCATTAATTACATATTGAAGATTTGCCAAAAAGCAAAATTACTCCATATTTCATAGTTCAACAATGAATAGTTTATAGTGTTAGCAGTTGTGACCAGGGGTGGTAAGTGCATGCCTAGAACAAAAATCAAGATAGCAAACAAACCCTGAAGTACTAATGTTGCACCAGTATTTATGTATAAAAATATGCAGCAATGATATGTATGTCTTACAAAAATACCAAACCACTGAGTTAATAAAGTTTAGTTACTATTTCAGAACATTTAGCAGAATAATTGAAAAGGATAATGTATTAGCAGACTGAAACCTGTGATTACCGTAACCAGCATTTACTTGGGGCGTGGAAGAGGTTATACTTATTTCAAATCAACAACTAAGTGCTTTTGTCTGAGAGCTTTATGTTGCTACTTCCTCCCGGTTGTATTCTTTTTCCAGTCCCTGAGGATTACATTCCATAAGAACACATGACTCACTGTGACCTTGTACTAATATTCCCACATTTCATTTTAACACTGTTTCATCATTACAAGTTGTTATTAGAGTTATTGCACAACACTAGGTCCTTATCTGGACAAAGGAACTTATCCAGAATGCAATTCCATTCATTACCATGGAAGAGTGAACCAGTTGGAATTAATTAAAATCAGCTCATCCTTCAAAGACTGGCTGAAGACCTTTTGCTGATAATACTTCATTTAGTTACATCAGTTGCACTGCTGTTCTATTATTCAGTGGTTCTGATTTGTGATGTTCTTGAAAAATATGGGAGAATATTTAAAAGGCAACTGTACTTGCTCAGCCCTGGAATCTGAAAGTTCAAAATGTTGAGAAGTAGTTTGACATTAATAAACTATGATATGTAATTAAAAATCAACTGTAATTATAAATACCATTTCTGAGTTTAGTTATGGTAGTGGGCATCTTGCTGAAAGTTGGTGGTGTTTGACACTTACAGTATTACACTGTAGGAAAGCCTATATTCTGCTTTATTACTTTTAAAGATTTAAGGTTTTTTTTCCTTGATTACACTAGTATTGCAGCAGAAAGGAAACTTGTATAGTCTCTTGCATTGAGCTCCCACACTACCCATGTTGCAAATGTTATTCAAATAATGAGGCTTCCATTTCTTTCTTCATAGACTATTCCAAGGTCTACGGTCCTGTTTGCACTAGAGAAGCTAGACCCCTAGCATGTATGCAACAGCCTCTCACCACACTCAAAAATGCTCCTCACCGTGCACCGGCTTTGCACTTACAGTTTTTAGATTAGTCTTGCTTAAGCAAGTCTCACCACATCAGTCTCCAGCATTGCAGTGGCGGTGTGGATGGTGACTGTTGGCATAATAAGTGGTACAAACAGTACTCTCACTACCGTGTGCACCAGTCACTGCTGTTTCACAGACAGGAAGATTTTCCTAATTTTTTTTTACAGCCTATGTGTTTCTTTTCTTAATTTTAGCCTCTCGTTCTATAGGGCTTAAAGCTGAACTTCGGAGGGAAAGGTCCAGAAGTAACCAAGGGAGAGTAGAGGAGAGTAGAGGTCAGAGACTAGGATGGTGGGTGCATGATGGATGTTTGGGCGCAATCAAGGAACAAAAGTGAAAAGACGGTGAGAAGTGAGAAGACAGCTGAGGGAAAGGAAAAGTAGCAAGAGGGCATAGAGAGTGGAGCATGAGTGATTTTCCCCCTCCAGCTCCCCCAATTTGCCCCTTGCTCTTCACCAAGTATATTTAATTGCAAGAAGATTTCCAAGTGCCTCTACCTTTGAAGGAAGGTAAGTACTTGAAGATGTTGCGGGGATGGCAAAGGGAGGAGTTATTTGCTTCCTTCACACTGAGGCAGGATGATGACTGGTCTTTGTATTGGGGATTTTTTTTGTTTTGGCGGCAATGGAGCTGGCCAGCATCAAGCGCTTAAGATTTTTTTTTTTTTTAAGTCGCAGCTGCTAAATGCACACAAGAAGAAAAAAACAGCAACATATATGACTGCTTCAGAGTTGTAGAATTCTGATGCTTTTTCTCTTTCACCATAGTTCATTCCCTTCTCCAATTGGTTGGTATTGAACTTATTGAACTGGAAGATCCCAAAGAAAAAAAGTTTTTACATTGAGGGTAGGTCTAAACGTGCGGTGGCACGTAGAGTATGGACACTGTGTCACGAGATAGTAGTGTAGATGGTGAGGCATGGCTTAGGCAAAGAGAGTAGAGTGCCTTACAAGCCTGAACCCTAGAGCATATGCTCTACACAGGCTGTCTGCAAGTCCAGCTATTGCCTTCCATGTCTGTATACTAATAATGTAGTGCCCAGGCTACCTCCCCGCTGATGGCGCCTTTCCCAGCCATGAGGAAAGGCTCCGCAGCAGGCGACAGCAGGGAACGGTTCTGGCAAAGGGAAGGCAGTGGGGAAAGGCTCCAACAGCTCCCCGCTGCCAGAGACTTGTCCTGCTGCCTCCCCACTGCCAGAGCCCTTCACTGTCGTGTCCAGCAACTCACAGCAATGAGTGTAGACGCAGCCTTTTACTGCAATGCGCACAAACCTATGTGCCACGGCAAGCGTAGAAAAGGTCTTAGCTACTCCTCAGTTCCTTTACCCTCCTTTTTCTGCCATTGCAGTGGCATAGCCCCCACAAAATAAAGTTTGCTGGTAAAGTGACATTTAGTAAAAAGACGTTAGGTGTCATTAATATTTATTGAGAATTCATCTCTCCACTAGAACATCCTCTTTCATCCGCATTGTTTTAGTTTTAATTTTTCCTCAATTCACTGCTTGATACCTTTGTTGAGCTGATGTGGGTGAAGATATGGACTCCTATTTATTTACTGGTGATCTCTTTTAGGAGATTTTCCTTAACTGCCATGCTAAACAGACTTGGAAATACCTTTGGGTGCCAAATGTATTTCTTCAGAGACAAAGTCTACCAACAGACATTGCTCCTGACTCTGTTCTCCTCCGGTAAGCAATAGGGGTTTTGCCTGGGTCAAGAGCACAGAATCCAATCTTTCATGGAGTTAAACCCAGATCTACAAAAGTACTTAGGCATCTAAACCAAGACTTAGGCACCTAAGCCTAGGGCTGAGGTGCCAAAGTCCCAGGTTTTGTTCCAGGGTGATCCAGAAAACTCCTGCCAAACCCAGTAGGCACCTAAACTTGTTAGGTACCTATGTTTCAGCCTCTCAATTATGCATACTGCTACCTCCCTTTACGCGTCTGGACACCTATCTCCCACCTAAGTGGTCATTTCCTATTTGTGGATTTCTAACCAGAGATAGGGCCTGGTCGTGCATTGCTAAAAGGGGAAAAAGAGAGAGGCACCTCCATGCAGCCTGGGCTAGGCACCTATCTTGGAGAGAGTGGTTAGGACTTAGCACACACCCACTCCTGTCAGCATCTCCCATTGGCTAGCTTAGATGGTTCCCCACCTAGCGTGCTGGCTTTTGTGCCTATCTCTCCCCATTCATGATATAGGAAGCCTAGGTGCCTAACTCAGCTTTGTGGCTCACTGTTGTTCCTGTGATTTTTCTAGGTGCCTAAAAGTTAGGTGCCATGACACTCAGCATTGCAACACTTAGGTCCCTTTGTTGATCCCACCTCTAGTGATTATGTTAAAACTTGAGGCTTTAATAACCTCACGTAAATCATGTTGTCCTTCATTAGTTTATTCACGTGCACAGTTAGGCAATTTGAATATAAAGAGGTTTAGGTATCCTCTTCAGGTGCTGGGTAACTAATTTGATCTCTTTTCCATATTCTCATATATCAGACTTACTGATTTATTAAGCACCACCCCTTTACATGTGTAATTAAGAATATTAAACGCCTAGTTTGTTTTGTGCAGTTTGCAGTAAGTGAAATGCCAATTTATACAAATCTTTAACAAGAATTAATGTGGTTAATGTAAAATAAAATCAACTTGTCCTAAAACATATTTTATTGTATTTGCACTTATAATATAGGGTGCCGTATTAAAGGTTTTGATTCACATACTTTTCTTTTTAAAAGTACTTTTCTTTAAAAAAGTAGGTGAATCAAGGCCTTAAATGGAATAGCTATTGCTTAAGAAAAGTATTAAAGGATTAAAAACACTTATTGGAAGCCTGAAACTAAAGGGACACCTTCAACTTGAAATTTAGTCAATTAAAAAATAAGAGTAAAAGGTACTTTTCAGGTATTGCCCCGTCCCCAGGTTAAATGATCACTTCTCATATTTCTGCTAATAGTCACAATCTTTCTAAAAATATTACATCATTTGTGACTTTATGAAGCCCCTGACCCTGCAAAGACTTTGATAAATGCTTAACTTTACTCACTGTGAGTAATCCCATTGAGGCCAAGGGAACTACTCTCAGTGTATAAACTAAGCAGATGCTTAAATCTTTGCAGGATCGGGGCCACAGATTGTAATCCAGGTTTAAACTTTTTTTTTTTTTTTTGCAATATCACCCACAATGTTCTAGGAACTCGGTATACACATATACACGGGAAGACATGGTCCGTGGCCTAAAGAGCTTACACTCTAAGAAGTCAAGCAGTATTCATGGGAAAGACGGATATAATCAAGATGTAGAATTATATATTCCTTAATGTAAAGAAAAAAAATTAAATGCAAACACTTCAACTATAACTACCCCTCAAACTATGCTTTATTAGCTAACCAGTTTTTTGTAGGTGACATGGAAGAGTGACATGGAGAGGCCAAAAGGAAATTGCATTTGGCTCCCCAACTTTGGGGCCAATTCTAAACCAGTCCTGGTGTAACAAAGCCATGTTCGTGCTACAGGCTTCTGCCAATATATCTGTGTCAGTCAGGTGTGTGATCCCAGACCAACATAGCTGGCCACCAAAAGCCACTAGTGTAGATGCAGCTACACTGGCAAAACTGGTGTGGTTTATGTCAGTGTCGGGAGGGGTATATCGGTATAAGCTGGATGCGCATTAGGAGTGCTTTGCTGGCACAGTATACCGATATGCTTAAAACAGTAAAGCACTCCTACTGTAGATCTGGCCATAGAGTAGCTTAAGCCTAAGGGCTTCTTTCTGGATATGGTCCCCTCCGGATATGGTCCCTCCGGATATGGTCCCTCTGGAACCGGCCAGAGATTGCCAGGGTGCATTGTGTTCCACCCATAGCCCTGACACTCCCATCCGTGCTCCAGCACATCCCCTATGCTGAGGGTTGCAGGTGTCACCAGAGCTGTCTGACTGAAACCTTGCTGGTGATTCCTTCCAGCTGGTGGGGAATGTCTCCTTTCCATTTCTTTAGCTCCATCTGAAGAGCACAAAGGGCCCAGAGCTGTGGGACAGAAACTGGTCACTAATGTTATAAACCAGCTTTCAAGTAGTAACTTGGTTTCCTATATTTGTTGTTGGGCCCATGTATGACTAATATAATAGTGTCCTTTTTAATGAAATGGTGTCTGTTAGCACAAGACTCAGAATTTTTTTTCATTAAAATTTTGAATTTAAATGCAATTCCCAGTTTGTGGTTTGGCAAGAAGGGTTTCCCACTCCCAGAATTTGGGAGTACACAAAGAGGAGCAGCTTTAAATGGAACAGCACAATAACCAAATTCTTAAGCATATTTTTAATTTTAATTGTATTTGTCTTTTAAACTGTGTTAATTTCCATGTTCATTTTGCTACTGTTTCTTTATTTTGGTAAGCAGACCGTATTAACCTGCGTCCTTATTCTGTTCTAAATTTAGAACAAACCGGTGAATAAAAAATGTTACTCGTTTTCAGAACCTGTGAGATTCTCCATATTTCTCTTTAATAAATACTTTTAGCAGCCAAATGGCACTCGGGAAGTATTGGTTTTCTGCTGACTACTGAGGTACAGTTTTCTTTGTGAACGGTGATAAAGGCAAGTGGTAAATGTCCTAAGTTTATCCCCTCTAGAATTTCTGCTGTCTGCAATTATTTCCGAACAAACCCTTTTTCAAAGCCAGTCTGGTATGTAGAGGGTAGACATTTTTAATACTTAGGACATCTATCTGCTGCTGTGAGAGCTAGAAGATTTTCTTTCTTCCGTGTTCGAAGAGTGAGCTTTAAACAGTTACTTGATAAATATATTTTTGTGTGTCTTATGGCTCAAGAAAGAATTTCAAGTAATTATTTGATTCATGAAGCATACTTACTGCACAGGACTGAATAAACTGAGTTGTGAACTTCTTTAATTATGGTAAGATGAGACCTTTAAAGCCAACACTGAGTATCACTATGCTTTGTAGACCGAGACTAGAAAAAATATGTGCAAGAACCTCCAACAAATTTTGAACACTTTGTTTTGAAATACTGTTATACTTCGACTTTTTTTTTTAACTTGATGCCAAGGAAAGGCCTCTCTTAAAGAGTTGTTATGAACACGTACAGCTACAAACCAGAGATGCAGGCAATGAAATGGAAACCAGATGATTTAGTTGTATGTAATATGGGGAAAGATATTGCTCTAGAGGACTAAAATGATCTAATCTCCTTTGATGGTATGAAACATTATAAAAGGGATCTGCTTACAGAATAGATTTTACATAAATGGTCATTTTTAAAAAAGGGAACTTCCTAACTTATAAATGAATTTGAAATGACAGAGTACAATAAACTTAGCACATTTTCAAACAACAATTCCAGTCCAACATTCTGGGTGTGTTGAGACAAAAGTTAGTCATTTTCTCTCTCTCTGTCTCTCTCTCCTTCCCTTTCTCCTCTGTCTTCTGTTGTTAACCTTTGATATGGCCAAAAGGACTGTCAGGCTAAAACAGTGACCTAGAGAATAGGTCAGGGCTAAGGACCTTCTTGGGTTTTTACCTGCTGCTTGTTCTATAATTTGGGTATTTGTCTGCTCCCATTTTACCAATGCACATATTTGCCATCTCTCTTCCTATATCCACATCTGGAAAAGCTGTCATAAAAATCATAGGGCTTCATGTAAGCAGGTACTGTGTATATATTGCATGGCTGTAGAATTGTGCTTCACCTTTCTGGACTCTCTTCCCTAGCCCACTAGGCCAATGGAATTTCTTTCCCTTAAAGGTGTTGCATATTTTGTGATGTGTACACGCACAAAATATTAGATAAAAGTCCATCTGCAGCAATACGACACCGGGTTGTGATTTCAAGTTCTATGGTGAGAATAGGGTTCGCTCCGTTCAGTACTTAGAGGAGAGCTACAAAGAAAATTTGGGATGCTGCAAAAAGTGTTGTTAGGTGGGTCAATAGCTGATGCTTTCCTTTGTGTGAATACTGAATCAATGCACCAGCATGGTATTAGGGACATTGTGCGGCTGAAGCTGCCATTTTGGGGATGAGATGTTAAACTGAAAACCTGACCTGTCATACATTAAAAAGAGAGGCATGTATCATGTTGTGCTTAAGATACTGAAGTGAGACTCGGGCTATCTGGCTGAGACTCAGGCGATTCAATCCCCAGATTTGCCATAGTTTCACTGTGTGAACTTCACTAATTCAATCTCTCGCTTCAGTGAAATGAGGATGATAATATTACCCTACTTCACAGGGTATTTGTGAAACTCTAAGTTACTAGGATGGCATAATAACCATGTGAGTACCTACCTGTCTAGATCCCATGGCACTTCTTATAAAAACTAAAATTGGCTAAATTCCAGCTTGATTTATTGTATCCCATCTACCTAAAATTCCTCCTTTAATTTCATTTAGAGAATTATTCTTCTTTCCTCCTCCTAAAACCTATTGTTGCTGTTGGATAGCACAATGTTTGTGAGCCCCTAACAGGATTTTTATACTGAGCTCTAAATATTGAACCAATTAGTTGTGTTTATATTTGCATTGAATGACAAATTTTCTTCTATAACTTGCACTATTCTACAAACTAAAGCTAAGTTATTGTTTGACAATTACTCATGTAAAACCAATTAGGAAACAGTTTATAGACACAGAACTCTAGGTTTTAATCTTTGTTCTCATAGTCTGTGTCCTGCCTTTTTTATTTTGTTGGTATTTTATCATTTTTGGTATGTATACTTTATTCCACTGTATTCAACGTTTTGTTGATTTTTTTACAATTCATAGTATAATACAAAAGTTTAAAAAGAGTATATTTTGAGGACACATCATAGGCTACCAGGAGAAATGTTCACATCTGGTGTGATCAAAGGTCTTGTGGTATATGAATGTGTATGTGGGAGGTCTAATTCTTCCATGGGTGGATTAACAAAGAAAACTCAAACCACTATAGTACTTACCCATCCCCCTTTATGAAAATTTACTTCCTGAACATAGAAAAACATCTAATACCTTATTTTTATCTTCTGTTTTTCATTTCAAGCAGTATTATTAATTCTTATGCTTTATCTTGTAACTACTAGTTTAAAGCACAGAGCATTCTGTGTATTTCAATCACTGAAGTGGCTTTATTTAACAAGATGATAATCTTGTTTATGACTGACATTTTTGCATGTTGTAACTTATACATGTCCTAGAGTTTTGAGAACTGATAAATGATCATTTCAACACTTCTACAGTGAATGAGCATATAGATCCTGCCCTTTACTTTGTTTGTTATGTTCATTAGTAGCCTCTTGCAGTCTGACTCTTCAGATTCACTTCCTGCTATTTTATTTTCTGTTAGTAGTAGTAAGTTGAATGACTATATAAGTAGACAATATCTAAATGATACAGACAACTGGTTCTGAACAACGTTGTTTACAATGTGAGAGGCTTATAATACTAGGTCATTGAATCACTTTTGTTAGGACTCTACTTTCACATTACTCTGAATTATTAACACAATATCAAATAATATAGTGTATAAGGCTAATTGAAATCAGTGATGTTTGTCTATTACCTATAAACATTAAATACATCAGTGAAAACTATGTAAATTCTTTTTAAGTTACCTATAAAGAGAGTTGTATTCTTCTTCTTTATGCATGCATATGACATCAATTATTGTCCTTTTACTTAGCACTTACGAAGTACTATTCATCTTCAAAGCATTTTACACATATTTATTCACTGATCTACTCTATGCCTGATTTTCAAGATCTAATTTTCATAGGTATCAGAGTAAAGTTGCTATGTATACCTATGATCTCAATATGATAAATGATACAGATGAGTGATGGATAAAATAACAGCAAAAATACTTCAGTAATTAGTAGTAATTTAGTTCCTGTACATCAGTGTCTATAATTATTAATGTTAATAGTTCAGTTAATTAGTGTAATAGAACATATGCTATCTTGGGGTAGCGAGTAAAAAAAGGGTGGATTGATTGAATGTATGCAACTGGACATATAGTCAGTCCCAAAAAGAAAGTGATCAACATCAGTGCTTGGGGTATGCTACTGACCCCCAGGATCTGATTTGGATATGGATAGAGACTTCTTTGCTGGTTTTAATTAAATAAATACTACTGGGAATTGTGTGATTATGGGAGACTTTAACTTCCCAGGTATAGATTGGAGGACAAGAGCTACTAAAAATAGTAAGGGCTGTATTTCCCTGGATGTGATAGCTGACAGATTTCTTCACCAAATAGTTGTCGAGGGGATGCCATTTTAGATTTGGTATTGGTGAGTAGTGAGGACCTCACAGAAGAACTGGCTGTAGGGGACAACCTTGGTTCTTCTTCGAGTGCTTGCTCATGTCCATTCCATTGTAGGTGTGTGTGCTCGGCACATGCACTGGTGCCAGAAGTTTTTCCCTCAGTGGTATCCTTAGGGGACCAGCTCTGGTGCCCTCTGGAGTGGCATGCGTATGCACTGGTTTAAGGGGTGCCGCCAGCTCCCCCCACCCTTAGTTCCTTCTTACTGCCAGTGAAGGTGCTGGAACGTCTCCTTGCATCAGCAAGCTTACTCCTCTCAACTGTGTCTAGTTGTGAACTTTCTCTAAATAGTTGTTAGAAATTTGTTAGTTTTAGTGTAGATTTAGTGTTAGTTTGTTAGTCCCGAATGGGACTTACCCTAGGGATGGGGCATGCCCCAGTACCCAGGCTTCAAATCTTGTGACTGTTGCAGGAAATCCCATCTCCCCTTAGAAGCTTAGGGGAAACCCATATGAGCAACAAATGTCGCATTTGCAAGAGTTTCAGCTCATGAACCAAAGAGGAACAGGACATTCGTCTCCGAGCACTCCTTATGGATTCGGCCCTTACTCTGGTCTTAGAGCTGACTAGATCAGATTCTGCTCTTAGCACCATGGCCTCGGTGCAGAGCACCCTGCCAGCACTGGCCTCAGACTGGCACCGCTTTCCATCCCCGGTACTGGCTAAAAAGCAAAGAAAGGCCAGGAGTGGGTGTTCTCCTATGTCCCATAAAGGGAGGGAGAGGACTGGCTTCAAGACTGAAATTGATAAGTTTATGAAGGGGATGGTATGATGAGACTGCCTACAATGGTATACAGCTGATCTGCGACTGCTAGTAGCAAATATCCCCAGCAGCCAGTGATGGGGCACTTGATGGGGAGGGCTGTGAGTTACTACAGAGAATTCTTTCCCAGCCAAAAACTCAAAAGGTAATAACAAAATGTTTTTTAAGTACATCGGAATCGGAAAGCCTGCTAAACAACCAGTGGGGCCACTGGACGATCGAGCTACAAAAAGAGTGCTTAAAGACGATAAAGTCATCTCAGAGAAACTAAATAAATTCTTTGCTTCAGTCTTCATGGCTGAGGATGTGAGGGAGATTCTCAAACCTGAGCTGTCTTTTGTAGGTGACAAATCTGAGGAATTGTCACAGATTGAAGTGTCACTAGAGGAGGTTTTGGAATTAATTGAGAAACTTAACAGTAACAAGTCACCGGGACCAGATGGCATTCACCCAAGAGTTCTGAAAGAACTCAAATGTGAAATTGCGGAACTATTAACTATAGTTTGTAACCTGTCCTTTAAATCAGCTACTGTACCCAATGAATGGAAGATAGCTAATGTAACGCCAATATTTAAGAAGGGCTCTAGAGGTGATCCTGGCAATTACAGATTGGTAAGTCTAACATCAGTACCAGGCAAATCAGTTGAAACAATAGTAAAGAATAAAATCGTCAGACACATAGAAGAACATAAATTGTTGCGCAAAAGTCAACATGGTTTCTGTAAAAGGAGATCATGTCTTACTAATCGATTAGAGTTCTTTGAGGGGATCAACAAACATGTGGACAAGGGGGATCCAGTGGACATAGTGTACTTAGATTTCCAGAAAGCCTTTGACAAGGTCCCTCACCAAAGACTCTTACGTAATTTAAGTTGTCATGGGATAAGAGGGAAGATCCTTTCATGGATTGAGAACTGGTTAAAAGACAGGGAACAAAGGGTAGGAATAAATGGTAAATTTTCAGAATGGAGAGCGGTAACTATTGGTGTTCCCGAAGGGTCAGTCCTAGGACCAATCCTATTCAACTTATTCATTAATGATCTGGAGAAAGGGGTAAACAGTGAGGTGGCAAAGTTTGCAGATGATACTAAACTGCTAAAGGTAATTAAGACCAAAGCAGACTGTGAAGAACTTCAAAAAGATCTCACAAAACTAAGTGATTGGGCAACAAAATGGCAAATGAAATTTAATGTGGATAAATATAAAGTAATGCACATTGGAAAAAATAACCCCAACTATACATACAATATGGTGGGGGCTAATTTAGCTACACCTAAACAGGAAAGAGATCTTGGAGTCATCGTGGGTAGTTCTCTGAAGACGTCCACACAGTGTGCAGCGGCAGTCAAAAAAGCAAACGGGATGTTAGGAATCATTAAAAAAGGGATAGAGAATAAGACGGAGAATATCTTATCGCCCTTATATAAATCCATGGTACGCCCACATCTTGAATACTGCATACAGATGTGGTCCCCTCATCTCAAAAAAGATATACTGGCATTAGAAAAGGTTCAGAAAAGGGCAACTAAAATGATTAGGGGCTTGGAATGAGTCCCATATGAGGAGAGATTAAAGAAACTAGGACTTTTCAGCTTGGAAAAGAGGAGACTAAGGGGGGATATGGTAGAGGTATATAAAATCGTGAGTGGTGTGGAGAAAGTGAATAAGGAAAAGTTATTTACTTGTTCCAATAATATAAGAACTAGGGGCTACCAAATGAAATTAATGGGTAGCAGGTTTAAAATAAATAAATGGAAGTTCTTCTTCACTCAGTGCACAGTCAAATTGCCTGAGGAGGTTGTGAAGACTAGGACTATAACAGAGTTTAAAAGAGAACTGGATAAATTCATGGAGGTTCAGTCCATTAATGGCTATTAGCCAGGATGGGTAAGGAATGGTGTCCCTAGCCTCTGTTTGTCAGAGGGTGGAGATGGATGGCAGGAGAGAGGTCACTAGATCATTACCTGTTAGGTTCACTCCCTCTGGGGCATCTGGCATTGGCCACTGTCGGTAGACAGGATACTGGGCTGGATGGACCTTGGGTCTGACCCACTGTGGCCATTCTTATGTTCTTTCTAGCTGTTGGGTCTTGACAAAATGCTTAGGGTCTAACTGATCTCCATTTTTGGGGTTGGGAAGGAATTTTCCCCTGGGTCAGATTGGCGGAGACCCTGGGGGATTTTCACTTTCCTCTGCAGCATGGGGCGCTGCTCATTTCCAAGTTTAAACTAGAGTAAATGGTGGAATCTCTGTATACTTGAAATCTTTAGTTTAAATTATGATTTCAGGACTTCAGTAACTCAACCAGAGGTTATAGGTTATTAAAGCAGTGAGTGAACAAGGTTCTGTGGCCTGCAATGTGTAGGGCAGTGGTGGGCAACCTGCAGCCCATCAGGGTAATCCACTGGCAGGCCGTGAGACAGTGTGTTTACATTGACTGTCCACAGGCACAGCTCCCAGTGGCTGCGGTTCGCCATTCCCAGCCAATGGGAGCTGCGGGAAGCAGAGGCTAGCACGTCCCTGCGCCATTTGCATATCTGAAAATCAGCTGTAAAGTAAGTGATTAATATGGGGGAGTTGCTTCCAATGTTTTAGTCTTATTCTGCCTGCATTTTTGTTCATTTTTAATCTCAACAGTCCTTTTCCTTCATCAGACTAAATGAATCCTCAGAAAGAGGAAGTCAGTGCTAGCTTCCAAGTGTGACTGATTTTCTAGGTAGCTGTGATTACATCATTCCACCTTCCTTTGTCCTGGTGAAAAGGTGTCTTGGAGAATAGCATTACTTTAAAAATAAGCCCTTTTCATGAATAGCTTTTCTCTGGTGAATATAAATGAACCTTGCTAAAATTTGTTTTACATCATGCTCTAGTCAGGGAGTTTGTCTGCACTAGGATATTCCCTCTATATTTTCCCACTGTTGCTACCACTAGTGCAGCTCTACTGCTGATAGCAACAATGGGAACCCTAGTGTAGACAGGGCTCTAGAAGGTTGCTGGCATTTTTACCACTGTCATCGAGAGCAAGCAAACACAGTGATTAAAACATCATTTGCAGCAGCTGGAAATCTAGGGAAGAAACGCAGTGTAGATAAGAGTGTATGGGTACAGTTTATAGCATGGTGGTTCATCCATTTCTCCACTGTCCAGGGAAACTATATTAGCATCCTGCTAGCAAGACCTGTGTTTAAACCCAATTCTGGCTAAAGATGCCTGGAACTCTTACGTAAACAGGGCCTGAATTTTTCTTGATTTTATGGGTTTATTTGAACCTTTATTGTTTTGTCTATATTTATAATTTAATTTATTCTATGGAGGTTTGGTTGAAAAGCATGCCATTAGCATGCTGTGAATATTGAGATCCATGGTGTCAGACGTAATTTAAAACATAGCTGCATTTTGTGTATTACTTTTAACATACAGTCACAGCCTACAAGGTGATGACCTTGTCTGAAAGCAAGGGACATACATGTTCGTATACTTGGATACATAATACTGAACATTACTATGTGCACAATAGTAATTTTTAAACTTAATTGTCTTCGGTGTTTCATGTATTATTTTGAAATAAGAAAAGAGCCCAACCCCCACAGCTGGCTAATCATGTATTTCTAACTACTTGTGACTGTAAATTAGCATTCTACATTTGCTTTTGTAATTTCAGCCTTGATATTCATACGTGAGCTCACTTATATGCTACTGTTAACGTAAAATGATGTTTGGTCTCAACTTACATTATTCTTCCTATTTTCTCTCCGCAGAGTTTGCCTTTCGTGTAGTAAATGCATCCATGGCCTTGGATTTAGCATTTGGCATACTGTGTGAGCTGCTTCAGCAGTGGAATCAAACCAGTGCTGGTGTCCTAGTGTTACTGGAATGGCTGCTGGGAGAGGATGAGCTAAAAAAAGATATGGAGACTACAACACTGGTAATTCTAATAACTACTTAATTTTTGGAGCTGGAACAGACTTAAACTTGAAAGTAAAACATTCACAGTGACAATAGTCTGTTTAAAATAAATAAATAAATAAATTGGGCCTGATCCTGCAATTCTCATATAAGTAGTCCCATTGATGTCCACACTAAGCCATACTTTTTTAAAAAAAAGTTTAATGACCATCCTGGGTTATTTTAACATATCAGTTGTCACCCAACATTTCACAGATGCAGGGCCTGATTTTCAGAGGCGCTGATCACCTAAAGATCTGATTGAAGTTAATAGTTGTTGTAGATGATCAGCGTGTCTGAAGTCCAAGCTCATTACTCCTGCTACTATTGGTTTGCTTCCTGCTATTGTTCTAGTTTTTCCAGAGCTTTCAAATTTTGTTATATTCTGTGGGCTCAGTACTACAAAGTCTTATACACATGAATCATCCTCGCTCATTGAAACTATTGACGTCAGTAGGTAGGATTTGCATAAACAAGACTTAGCAGGATTGGGCCCATAGAACTTAATATTGTATGTTAGGTGCTAACTTGCCTTTGAAAGGCCAAGAAATATGAATATAATACTATAAAGTAAACTGGTAGTAGTGGCAACAGCTACATCTTTGAAACAAGAAGAAAAGGAGTACTTGTGGCACCTTAGAGACTAACCAATTTATTTGAGCATGCATGGAGATAGACATGTGCACACCAACCTGCACTCTTACAATGAGGGATTTTCACACCTAAATCAGGCACATTTAAAGTGAGCATGTACTTGTTCTGAAAATTTGGAACAAGACTTTAATCTGAGACTCTCTTATACTGTACATGATTTCTTGGTAGATATTTTTATCTGAATGCATCCGATGAAGTGAGCTGTAGCTCACGAAAGCTTATACTCAAATAAATTGGTTAGTCTGTAAGGTGCCACAAGTCCTCCTTTTCTTTTTGCGAATACAGACTAACACGGCTGTTACTCTGAAACCTATCTTTGAAACATTGGCTGACAACTGATATGATAAAATGACCATTCAAATGTCTTATGAAACTTTTCTTAAGCATTTGGTTTAGGTATGTCTTTTTGATGTTCTACTACTGTTTCCTTGACTGATGTAATTTTCCTTTATTAATTAATCTACTCCACAAGCTCCATGATATACCCAATTACCATACTGATTACTGAGGTCTCTGTATAATATAAGACAGTGACACAGTGGAAGGAAAGCTAATTCTGCACTCCCCACCATGCACAAATATTTAGGCTGTTTTTACTTCCACTATTTCCAAAATAAAAGTTACATCATAAGCGCTTGATTTCTGGAGATACGTCATTGGCACACTGGGAAACTTTGTTTTGGGCTTTCCAAATCTTTGAATAAATTGAAGAGATATATATGAACCCTTACCCTCACATAGAACAGCAAAGAAACTGTTTTAGTAATATTTTTATCAGCATTATTTCCCCTTAATGTTGTTTAATATTGGATTATTTGCCCTTTATCATCAAACCACTGATCTTTGTTGTTTTTCTTTTCATTGAGATGGAAGATGACAACCTGTTTAATAAAGGGGAAGTGAATTTTTGGGCAGAGACGCTGACTAACGTCAGACAGCTTAGTAAACATCTGTTCTTGCTCATACCAGCCACTCACTTAAATTCGCCAGATCAAGGAGAATTCCTTCGATTGGCAAGAAGAGCATCTGATCAAGCAAAGCTTGTTGCACAGCTTCTTAAAGAGCTACCGCCAACTCCAGAATTTTCCAAAACTGTGGAATTCACAAGATTAGCAATTCAGAACGAAAGAATATCAACTTGTCTTAAGATATTAACCTTGCTTGAACTTGATGATGATACTTGCAAGAACAAAGAAAATCCTGAAAAGTGAAACACTGGCAGTTTGTCCTGTGCTGGTTGTATAAATTTTATTACATTGTGAACAAAGAGTTGAATTCTCTCTAGGTTTGGGACGGGATATATTTGTTTAATGACTATAGTAAACCTTTTTAATAGTACATGCTAAAAACACATTTTTCATGAGTCCATTGAATCTTTGTCAGACTTGCTGTAGGAGAAGATTTTTTTAAATGCATTTACTAATTTCATTCAGACCAGCATAGTTTATTGCAGCTACTGTAGGACGCAAAGCCGCTAACCTTAGTATTTTCCATTCATCCAGGTGCAGGCCACCTGCTGATCTGGTGTGCTTTATCCCTCAAGTTATTCCTCCTCTACTCCAATGCCATAATTCTTGACTTTGTTTTTCCTTTTGTCAGCATGTAGCAATTCTTAACACACTCAGAATATTAACCTGATACTGTTTTATTTTGATTTTTTGAAAAACTGTTCCTAAAAAAAAATATTGACTTCCTTTGCTTGCCCATGCCAAGCCTGAATCAGAGTTTTTAACTTCGTTCCATTTTTAACCAGGGGGAAGCATAGGAGCCTGATTTTTAAAAGTGGCCTCTTGTTTTGCAGGTGCAAATAGATGTGTAAGTGCTGCCAAGTGCCTGATTGCTCCTGCACAGAAAATAGGTATCAGAGTGCTAACATTTTTACCTTCAAACCAGAGGCTGGGTTTGAAGCCCTTTCCAGAATGAAGACCAGTGTTCAAAATAAAACATGCTTTTCATTTTAGAACCACATGAGGTCATGCTTGCTCACTTAGAGTATACTTTACTCTGTAAGTAAGGTATGAGTAAAGATAGCAGAATCAGGCCTTTACAAAATAGAGCAAATCTGATAGCAACCTTCTGATGGTGATCAGAATAATTTTATTTTGACATTACAGTCTGTTTTAGGAGATTTTGAATATAGCAATGTGTTGTCTCAAATCATCAAAAGAGATCTGGAGTTCTCGTATTTATGTGTGCTTTGTACATTTCTCTTTCTGAATTCTTGAATTTGGTTCCAAGATCACAACAAGTTCAAATAAATAATTAAAAAGACTCAGTGCATTATTTAATCAAGAGCTAAAACCTGTATAGCATGCATGCAGTAACCAAAACAAAGATATATAACTTGCTCTAGACTGATTTTTAAATTATCACTGCAAGAGTATGGGCTTATGATCAAACAGTGATTCTTTATTTGCACTTTCACCCTTCATGTCTTTTAGTAAATGTTAATTGGAAATCTTACTGAAAAGTAATTAATAGTTCAATACAAGAGTTTCCGAAGCTTAGTACTTCAGATGCTTTAAGTTATATTCTTAATATCCCAGTAGGTGGCACTATAATACAACATTATCTAAGAACTAGTGACAGTGCGAGGTTTCATATTATTTATACAGTAGCTTAATCTTCAATGTAAACCTGAAGCCCAGTTCAATTAGTGTAAAATGAATTTCTCTAGCAAGCATTAGTTGTATCATTGTTAATTTTTAATAATACAGTTATAACTAGAATGGGGCTGCTAAACTGGGCTCTGAAAAATATTTTGAAAAAATGCATTAAACATTTTTATTTAAGAGTTAAAAGTAGAAGAGAGCAGTTTGACATATTTGCTTTCCACTGCATAAGCACTACGCTGAAATTAAAGCCTAAGTGGTTTATTTTGAAAACAGAATATTATCTTTTATTGCAGTGACTTTTTATCATAAATATTTTCTATAACGGCAGTGTCATGATTCAGCATTTCTCATGTAAATAACTTTCAATAATAAAGAAACATGAGATTTCAATGAGGCAAAGGAAAACTTAGTTTACAATGAAAGGACAGTTCACAGGTATTCATTTTATCCTATTTACTAATAAATAAATAAAAACAGAATCCAGATTAGTCATCATAAATATATTTTATGAAAAAGCTATTTTCTGATCATTAGATAAATAGCATAAATTTTTTCTCAGCTATCTGTAAGTACATTTGTTCAACACTAACAGTTAGTAACTGTCACTTTACACACCTTTTCAACTTTTTTTTAACATGTGGTATAGCTATTCACTTTTTATGGGATAATACCAATAGAAATTAATCCTGCTGAATTTCAAAAATCCTTCATTGCTGCTCTTCTTGTGTGGGGCTTGGTAGTTTGAATGGTATAAAAATGAGTAAAACAACTTTTAACAGCACAGTAGTATATCCACAAGATTTATAACAGAACATAAGTAGCTTTGTAAAGCCTCAAGAACATGGTTAATCAGTGAACAAAATTACTTTAAATCTTAATCTTCTTTATCAATGTTTTTTAAAGTGTAACTTTCAACTAAGTAATATCTCTTAGTTTATAGAGAGCAAATAATTTTACATCATCTTGCATACATTTCACCACATATTGTTGGTGATTTGGGTTACTGTATAACTACTAAATCAGAAACCTTTAAACCTTAAACAGCAGCTGCAGTACAGGATTAGCAGTGTCTAGTAGAGAGTACTTATCTGTGATGTATTTGATCTGAGTCAATGTATCAAAGTATTTGTTGTTCAAACGCTGATTATACACTGCTTTTTGCATGATTATCTTCATAAACTACTATTTACTTAGACTGGTAACTAAGGGGCAGGATCTCCCTCAACATGGTGTTTTCTAATCTTATTACAGGGTTTAGTTTTTGAATAGGGGAGCAGAGGGAAGTTTGAACTAATCACATTAGCATGAAACCAAATGAATGGAGGCGGCTAAGGAGAAAATATACATTATTGGAAATATATCAGGGTAATCTCAATTTAATTTTTTCCCCATTTTAGGACCTGAGTCTCATTACGTGGTAAATCACTAACAACGTAATGTTTTCACAGAACTGCAGGAACATATTAAAGGAAAACTTAAGTTTTGATCGGACACTGATGAAAATGGAATATTGTTGCCTCCTGTAACTGGAATGCCTTCGCAGGGTTGGGGCACTAGAGGGTGACATATAACCATAAAACCACTGCGAGACTAAATGTCAACACGTCACGTCCACCTCTAATTTAGCAACGCAGCTTCTCAGCCGCGAGTTAGAAAGTGCTGCCAAGAAGATTAGTTTACAAGGTGCATTTGGTGAGTTAGAGATTTGTCCCATGAAGGATTGTGGTACAGCAAGGAATGTGACTTGGTTTCCCCCAACCCCTACCCCCCCGCTGCAATTTCTTCTAGGTATCTTTTATTTTTAAACGGAGAAGTAATGGCCCACGTTAGTTTCAATTTCTTTATGGTTTATTAACACAGTCAGCAATTGTGACCTTTTAACAGATTGAGCAATGGGGTGACATATCGCACCCTGTGCTGCCTTTTGCAGGAGGAGGGAGGGACTGTGCTGCTGCGCTGAGAGGCTGCTAAACTGCAGCCGCTCCCAGAAGTGCATTTCTCCGCGGGGCTGGACACAGTCACACTGAGGAGGAAGCCAAATGGAGGCGTGAGCTGCTTTGCGAAAACCTGGTGTGAAGACCTGGCGCAAAATGTCCCAATAAAACGCCAGTGAAGTTGCTTTTCCTTTGGTAAATTTCTTTGCAAAGTGCAGGTTTCCTGCTGACGTGGGCAGACTTGCACCCTCGGATTTTCAGGGCTTGACATCCCAGCTCAGAAAGAACCGAAAGAGGATCAAACGTCTCCACTGCTTTTGTAACCCAAATCCTGCAGGGAAACTTTTACACGCGCATCCATTTCCCCCCTTGCATGTGTTCCAACCGTTAGCAAACGCAAGTATTGGGACTGCACAAGCGTAGCGTCGAACGTGTTTATACAAGCCTGGATGTCGGAGCCGGGCCAGATTTATGAATGCCTGGGGGGGGGGAGGAGGACAAGCGGGGTTACCTGCCGTGTACAGTGTGGTTAAAAACATCCGCTGTTTCTCGGGGAGAGGGGGGTTTAGCTCCCTTTCGAGCGCCCCCCTCCCGTCCCAGCTACTGTCCAGACGAGGGCTCTTTAGGAGGGAGGGGCATTACGCCTGAGGAGCTGCTGGGACAAGAGCTGGAGGGGAAGGGATAACTTGGCCGGGCAGTTGCACAGAAAGAGCAGTGGCCGGGAGGGGGTGCTGCAAAGAAAGAGCTCCCGCGGTTAACTCTTCCCCTCCCGGGCCGCGCGGACTCAGATACGCCAGGCTCGTTGCTTATTTGTCTTGAGGCGTGCGTATATTTTGCGTGGCTAAGGAACCCAGGCGGGCCGTGCGTGTGCTCCCCCCCCCTCCCGCGGCCGAGGTGTGGCGCCCGATAAGGTTCCGTCCCCTTCCACTCACCCCTACCGCGGGCTTCCTTCCTCCCTCCCTGCACAAGCTAGGCAGCGCGCGAGCCCGGGGCCGCCGTGCGGCTGCACTTCCCCGGGCGGCTGCACCCCGCCCTCGCGCACTCTGCCCGGGGAAGGGCACGGAGCGAGCGGCCGAGCCTGGCTCCTCTTTCCAGCCCCGCCGTGCTGCTGCCCAGGGACGGGCGTTGGGGCTCCAAGTCAAAGGACACGAAATTGGCTTTGCTGATCGTATCACAAGACCTTGACCGGCTGCCAAGTCCCTGTGATCTATTAGGCCTTATTGGAAAGCTCCGGGAGGCGGGCGCATGGTGCAGGCGGCGCGGGACAGGGGAGGCCCTTTGCTGTGCGGGAGCCGCCCGCCGGGAGGGGAAATAGTTCCTTCTTTCTTCCCTCCCCCCCCAACCCGAGTCCTTTAGCCACCCGCGCTTTGTGGTGCAAAGTAGCACACCCTGGCGACCGTCCGCTAGTTCCGCGGGCGCAGCAAGCGAGGAGCCAGCGTTTGTTTCAAACCAATTACGTGGCAAAAGTTGATGTTCGGTGGGGAGGGAGGAAGAGGCGTCCCGTTTCACTCCGAGGTACTTAGGTGCATCTTCCTTTGTATTAAGCTTCGCAGTCTACTCGCCAGGAATATTAAGCCGAGAGGGAAGCCCTTTCCGACACGTGCTGGTTGAAACTTCCTCGTCAGGGAGATGGTAGCGTGAAAAGGGACACTGGTTTCCCCGAGGCATTTTAAAAGAAAATACAGGAGTTTACTATCAAATAATCAGAGCCTCCTAGACACGTCTGCAGTGTTTTCTGCGTCAGTAACTCCTACATATTAGCGTGGTTTCTAGGTAGTGCCTTCTGTAACAAGTCTTGCTTTTGAGTGCTTTGTAACAAACCTATACGCACTGTGCATTCGGTAAGTGCCCCTCTGCATTTCCATAGCAAATCTCCATGTATAGGACCATGCTTTCTGTACACGTGTACGGTGCCGTCTGTAGCAAGCCTTGTCTATACTGCACGGTGTTTACAAATACAAGTGTATACACAGCGCACCCTGTGTGTAGTGGACTGCCTGCTACCCACAGTGCACTGTGGAGCAAGCCTGGCAGAATGCTTTCTATACACTTTCCACTCTATAACCCTGTGCATAGCAGAGTCACAAGACTAGTCAATGGCTCACTGCAACCCCGAGTGGGCATGACGCTAGCCGTAGAACCGACAGCTACCCCGCCCGCTGCTCTTTCTTTGCTGCTCAGCCCCACAGCACCTCCCTGCACTCCAGGCCCCTGAAAGAAATTGGCGGCGCCCAATCAGACGCAGCGGAGCTGCTGAGGAGGGGGCAGGGCCGGGTGGGAACGACTGGGCGGTGTTGCTGGGAGACCCCGGCGGGCCCGACTGGGGCCCGCCCCTTGCGCTGTCCGGCGTTTATATATGTGCCGAGCACGGGGCTTGCAGAGTTCCAGCAGTCAGCTCGCTGCAGCAGTAGGCGCCGCCTTGGCCGGGCACCCACTAACCCACCCCTGCTGGGAAAGTGATTGGACCATTTCGGATCTCAAGTAATCAGCCCTTTCCTATCTAGTCGTGGCTTTTCCAAAGCCTCCGAGGAAAGCGGGATCTTTCGGTCCTTCCTGTATTTCCGATCACTACAGGATCTCGAAATGTCTACGACGCTTTTATCTGCCTTCTATGACATCGACTTCTTGTGCAAGGTAGGGGAAGAGTTTGCATTTTGTCTGTCAAGCACTTTGAACGTTTTAAAGGGCTTAGCAAATCTGAGCTCTTGAGTATTTTTTTTCTAAGTCTGACTACTTAAGAAGTGGAATAAACTCCTTTTTGTTGGTGGGGGAGGGGTGCTGCTTTCCATGTGGGGTGCATTTTACACGTAAGTTGCTCTGTGATCAAGTTAACATTTAAATTGTGACAGTTTGCCTGGTTGGTGTTTCATCCCTCCCGAACTGATCTACAGGTCTCTCGGCACAGGCTTCTAAGGAGATTTGTTGACTAGAAGTTTATCAAGAGTTGGAGTTGTTGTAGTGCATTGGGGAGCTTTAAGATCTCTAAAGCTTTTAGTTGTAAGTGTGCTGAAATCAGTACCAGATCTCCCCCGAGGCTTCCAACTCTTGCAATGGAAGTCCTTAGGCTAATGCTGTGAAGGTGAAGCTTTAGCTGGAGCTGTGTCACCTTTTAAAAGACACTGCCGAGAAGTAAGTTTTTAGTGCCTAACTCTCAAGCTGCAGGAGAGACATTAAAAGATGTCCCACGCTCTCCCTGCAGATGTGCTGCGAGGGGGGCGTTTTACTCCCGCGCAGTCTCAGGGGGCGCTGGCCGCTTGCAGACCTGCTTGCCCGTCCGAGTCACTTTGCAAACTCTTTCTCTTCCTTTCCCCCTCTTGCCTCCAGAGTGAGAAAACCCTGAGCAACCTGAGCAGCATGCTGGACAAGAAGGCGGTGGGGACCCCCGTGACCTCGCCCAGCTCCAGCTTCGCGCCGGGGTTTCTGCGAAGGCACTCCACCAGCAACCTGCAGGCTCTGGCCAACAGCTCCAAGTTCCCCAGCTCCTCGGGCTCCAGCTCGTCGTCCTCGTCCTCCTCTTCCTCGTTCGGCAGCCTGAAGGAGACGGGCACGGGCGGGGGGGGAGGCGGCGGGAGCAGCAGCCCCACCGCGCTGCTCAACAAGGAGAACAAGTTCCGGGACCGCTCGTTCAGCGAGAACGGCGAGCGCAGCCAGCACCTGATGCAGCAGCTGCAGCAGCAGGCGGGGAAGGGGGGCGGCGGCGGCGGCGGGGCGCCCATCAACTCCACGCGCTACAAGACGGAGCTGTGCCGGCCCTTCGAGGAGAGCGGCGCCTGCAAGTACGGCGAGAAGTGCCAGTTCGCGCACGGCTTCCACGAGCTGCGCAGCCTCACGCGCCACCCCAAGTACAAGACCGAGCTGTGCCGCACCTTCCACACCATCGGCTTCTGCCCCTACGGCCCGCGCTGCCACTTCATCCACAACGCGGACGAGCGCCGCCCCGCGCCCGGAGGGGGCACGGCCGCGCCCGCCGCCCCGCACCACCACCCCCACCCGCCGCCGCCTCACCCCGCCGGCAGCACCGGCGACCTGCGCGCCTTCGCCCCCCGGGACCCGCCGCTGGGCGGCGGCGGCGGGTTCGGGCCCCAGCGCGGCGCTGGCGAGCGGCCCAAGCTGCACCACAGCCTGAGCTTCTCCGGCTTCTCCGCCCACCACCAGCACGGCGGCGGGCAGCAGCAGCCCGGCGGGCGGCTGGAGGCGGCGCTGCTCGAGAGCCCCGGCGGGTCCCGCACCCCGCCGCCGCCCGCCTCCGCCTCCTACTGCGACGAGCTACTCTCGCCGCCCTGCGCCAACAACGCCTTCGCCTTCTCGGGCCAGGAGCTGGGCAGCCTCATCGCGCCGCTCGCCCTCCACAGCCCCAGCTTCGCCGCCAGCCCCGCCGCCGCCGCGGTAGCGGCCGCCGCCTTCTACCGCTGCCAGCAGCAGCAGCCGCCGCCGCCGCCAGGGGGGAGCTGCCCGGCGCCGCCCGCCTCGCCTCCCTTCAGCTTCCAGCCCCTGCGCCGCCTCTCCGAGTCCCCCGTCTTCGACGCGCCGCCCAGCCCCCCGGACTCGCTCTCCGACCGGGAGAGCTACCTGAGCGGCTCCCTCAGCTCCGGCAGCCTGAGCGGCTCCGAGTCCCCGAGCCTGGACTCCGGCAGGCGCCTGCCCATCTTCAGCCGTCTCTCCATCTCCGACGACTAGGGGGAGCTGGGCCGGAGAGAGGGGAGCGGAGAAGAGGGGTGTGCACCCCGCTGAAGGGGGGAGGATAAACCCCCGGGAGCAGAGACCGCAGCCTTGAGAACTAGCCAAGCTCGCACAGTCCTTCGATGATCCTCTTGGGTTTGGTTTTGTTTAATTGCTGAGCAAGTAAATTAAAAAGCGAGGAGAGAGGAAAAAACTTTTTATATCGAGAGATGAACAAAAAATTAATTTGCAAAAGGGCAAATGGCGACATGAACAGAACAAACCTATTTTTATAGAGAGACTTTGGAAGAAGGGGATTTTTGTTTTTTATTTGGAGACTAGTTATAATATGCACCAGCAGCAGCAGCCATTCCATCTGTGTGTGTGGTTTTTTTGTTTTTTGTTTTTAAGCATTAGTGGGGGGGGGGAACAAGACAAACCCACACCCACCAGAAAGCAAGCAACAAACAATCCAGAGGGGCATGAACTCTGTATTTCAAGCCTCTCCACATTTTTATATACAAAAAAGAGAATTTAATAAGTAGTTTGTCTTTCAAGCCAATTTCAAATAAAAACCCACACCAGTACTAAACCTATAAGCTTTTAAAAGAAAAATCCAACATCCTGCCAGGAATATGCCTTGATAACAACCCTCTAGTTTTTTTTATATAATCTATCTTATATATATTATAACAAATGCTAAAACTTCCATTCCAAAGTTTAATGTTGGTTCCATTGCCACCACTTAGTGGATGTTTGGCTTAGAACAATTTTTTGTTGCTTTATTTGGAAGCACTCAACTGAATCTAGTTTGTAATTGTTGGAGAATAACTGCTGATTTTTTTTTTTTTAATTTTTTTAGCTGTTTGAGTTGATTGCATGAGTCACTGCACACAACTCAGTATGAAACTATTTAACTTATTTATTATCTTGTGAAAAGTATACATTGGTAATTTGTTCATACTGTATTTATCGGGTATGATGAAAAGCAATAGATATATATTCTTTTATTATGTTTAAATTATGATTGCCATTATTAATCGGCGAAATGTGGAGTGTGTTCTTTTCACAGTAATATATGCCTTTTGTAACTTCACTTGGTTATTTTATTGTAAATGAGTAAAAATCTTAATTTAAGAGATTGTATGTAATATTTATTTCATTAATTTCTTTCCTTGTTTACGTAAATTTAAAAGATTGCATGGTTTCTTTATAGAAATCGGTCTCTATGCTGTGGAAGTAGTATGAGGAATTTCTGTGGGTTTTTTAGAATGTAAAATGGTTGTAGCCCGTCCGCGTAAAAAAACAAAACACACAAACCCAACAAAACTACTTTGCAATCAGAGTTCAAAGTGGCAAACCTAATTCAAATGTGTTTAAATTAACCAAAAAGTATTTTTGTTGCCTAACTCCACCAATCACACTGTGATATAGTCTCAAAGTATGTAGCAATAATTGGGGGTCCCAGTGTTATGTCTCACAGTGCCTTCTCAAGGGTCCATGCTTGCCTTAAATCTTCCTCAACCAAATAAGTATTTTTCTTAATGCTTGAGATAATTTGAATGTAGGGATGGGTTTTAACTACATGAAAAGTTTCACCACTTTTTTTTTTTTTTTTATAAGCAAGGAGGCCACCTTTGGATCTGAAACTTTATGCAGTACATGAACATAAATTGTTTAATTAAATTCCAAAACTTGTAATTTTTTTCCTTGTGTAGAAAGTCAGGAGTTTTCCAAAACTGTCCTGGACGGTGGATGAATGAGCAGTAGCTTTTAGTTTTGTTTGTACATAGGTACAGATCAAGCACTATGTACTCTATTTGGACTACTTTAACAGAAGTATGTTTTGAATGTAACTAAAGGATAAGTCAACTTGAGTTGTAATATATTTTCGGGAGTCAGTTCACTACAAATTGAGTGTGAGACTGTAAACTTTGTACTGTAAATGTTTTGTAGTTCTCCCAATAAAATTTTTGGAAAAAAATCAAGCTATTAAAGCCATGTCTGCAAGGTGGTTTTTTATTAACTTCTCCCTATCAGAAATGTGTCTAGCTACAGATTAACCAGGTTCGAACAGCAAAATGGCTCCATTCCTGTAGAAATCATTGGTAGTTTGCCAAAACTAATAAACAATGTTCCAGAAGGTTCCAAAGTACCTAGTGCAAATTATATTCTATATCAGGTTTAGGAGGACGGTGGGGAACAAACCTTTGCTTTTTGTACCTTAATAGCTGAAATGGAAAATCCAGTTATTAAATGCTTGTGAAATTGTTTTTTATATCAGTAACTCTTTGTTTATGGAGGTTATTAATATGCCATTAGTCTTTAAAGTTTGTATGGGACAAGAAGGAAATGGTAATCTGGGTAATAACTTTAATTGAGCTTTAAAAAAAAAAAAAGTCTTTGTTCCAAATGCTCTTCCTCATGTAAAGGAATAGACTTTATAGCCTCTCATTCCAGCACTGAAGATGTACTGGTATTAATGCTAATCTGACTCAACTTACTCTGTCACCCAAAACTCAGAGGCTAAAGACTATCTAGCATTGCTGTGGGTAAATCTTTATAATATACAGAGGCTTCTAAATAACACATTTCAATGTAGAAGGTGTTTTATTAAACTTTATAAAGTTTATTTTAATGGAACCTGTTGGAGTATGTGCTACATCATGATTCTTTTGTCAGTCTAATAAATGTTAACATAATGGCATCTCTGGACTGGCACAGTACTTTTTATAAACACAAGGTAGAATGTAATACTGTTGCCATATGTTTGTATAATCAACCTAGTATACTGACTTGTAGTTTTAAAATAAAACAAATATATAACCATGCAAAGTAATCTCTAGATGGGATGATGCCTACTATTTCTGTAGGTTATGCTCTGGTCTGTGTTTGCTCAAAATTATTTCCTATATATATATAAAATGGGGTGCATCTCCCCCCCCCCCCAAAGAAACTATAACATCTGCAAGGAACAGGAGCCTTGATCAAATGTTCCCAAATATTGAAAGTAGGCTTCTAATTCTTAGTTTACTAATGTCTACTTGAGCTAATGCAATCTTGTTTTGTTTTTTAAACTAACATTCAAATTAAAACTGCATAGTTATATACTTTTCACTTCTGTTGTTCCCAAACTAAATAACTCTTATTTATTTTATTTATTGATAAATCTCTCAGCTGGAGCTGCTGTATTCTATCAGCCCATACTTTTATCTCCTATACAGTATTTTATTCATTAAGTAGGACATTATTGTAAGTCACAGAAGTACAGTTTGGTATGTCCTGGTTGGGATATGAATTCTGAAAGTTTGCAGCAGCTGTTCCACATTAAACACAATTGCACTCCTGTTAATTCAAGCATTTTCGTGTGTAGAAAATGCCAAAAAAGCATGCATAACAGTTTATAAAATTTGTGCGAAAGGGTAGTGTATCGCTGTGTCTGTTGGTATTTGGGGGGAAAGCAGGGCCTCAGCAGCTTTGCATCCCTTTCACTGTAAGTGATACTCTGAGGTGAACAGTTACTAGTTTGCTGTATCTCTGCAAAAGTGCATGTCAAAATACTCTAGGTTCCACTCTTGTTTCTTTATTCCAGATCCCCAGCAATCCTTTAACAGGAACATTAGGGTCTGTCTCATATGTGCTCCACAACTGCTTGTTAGCATTTAAATTGATTCTTACATTAACTTTAAAAGTTATGTAGCTTATTTCAGAACTGGATGGAAACAGCTGCCCAGACCATTCAGAAATTTCCTGTTGTCCTGCAGTAAATTGTGGCAAACCAGTGCAATCTGTGTGACAGTACATTGTTTTTTCTGTAGGTACTTTTTGAATTAACAGGAAACAGGCCTCCTCTTGGCAATTCATTTGTTGCTGGGTCTTGGTGATCTGACAAATGGGTGTGCTATATTATCATTACTTGTGCTTAATGGAGTTTTAGAACTGAGCCTTGCATGCTTTTATCCTTTAGTTGCTAGTCTTTGAAACGGTAATGAACTTAAAACTGAAAATGAGCTTTTAAAAAAATGCCCGTTGCTGTATTGGATATGGGATTCCCCAATGTATCAAACTGTTTCTCTTCTCTATACTTAAATGTAATCTCTTTAAAATAGGGCAGTGGCTCTCAACCTTTCCAGACTACTTTCCAGGCGTCTGGGATATGGAAGACCAATCAGAGTTTCACCTCGCTTGCTTACAAGATCAGACATAAAGATACAAACATGTCATGGCACACTACTACTGACCAATTGCTGACTCTCATTTTTACCATATAATAAAATTAATCAATTGGAATATAAGTATTGTACTTACATTTTAGTGTATAATATATAGAGCAGTGTAAGCAAGTCATTGTATGTGCTTTTTATGTAGCCTGTTGTAAAACTAGGCAAATATCTAGATGAGTTAATGTACTCCCTAGAGGCCTCTGCATACCCCCAGGGCTATGTGTACCCAGGATTCCCCATAGTTGATTTAGGTTATGGATTTGTGCTACTTGTGGTTTAATGAGAAGACTAAAAAACTGACTCCAGATGCGTGTCTGAATGGATTGTGCAATGCAGAACAATGTATTCCAGTAGCATGCAACAAACAGAGCCATTGCCCTTTATTAACATACCATGACTCAAGCTTAAACAGTGAGGCAGCTTCTTTCTGACGACATTCCCAGTTCAGTGGAACGCTGAAATGCTGTAACTTAGGCAAAGTGCTTGTAGTTTCCACTTTGAAAACTTGACACCACATATCAGACTTCAGCATGTTCCAAAATGTAGGTGACCGCATGCAAACGGGTAAGTTTAGGTTGGTTGTTCATGTTGTACATTTCTAATATCCCATTTTATTTGTCCACATTAATGGTCTTGAAAAAATAACTCCTTTTACCCCCCCACAATAAATCACCACTCTCTTTAACAATTGCTGAGGTGGGGGATCTAAATAATTTTGTGGCTCTGACAGCCTCGTGTTGAACCAAAGTTAAAGATTTCAGTTCAGTTTGCAAGCTAGGCCTGTTTAGGCATAGTTTATCCCACATCTGAACATACCTACTAAAGCTAAATGATTGGCAGTGTGTACTGCAAATTGTATGGGTTCCCTTTTCATTCTAGCTTCCAATGACTTTTGAGTGAATTTTCATTTCTTGAGATTGTAGTATGTGGCTGCAGTGTAAACAGCACAGAGTTCCCTACTCACCCTACAGGGCTTAACAGTCCTGCTTTGACTGACCAAAGAATCATACTGACAAGTTTCAGTGGGAGTAGCTATATTCACAATAAGGCTGGATTCTAATGCAAGACCCTGAAGGTTCTATGGGGATCCAGGAAGAAGAAATAAGGGAAGCACTGAATGGATCACATAGGCTTATCCATTTCTCTCCACCCTCCTTTTTATTTAAAATTCTTGGCAGACAGGTTTTCCCAACCTCACCCAACACTAGTTTTTGCTAAAGTTGTGAAGTGGCCTTGAAGTCACTGGTATAATTATATACAGTCTACTGGGTAAGCAGTTAGAATGAACTCTTAATCTTTATGTTTAAAAGTACAAATATTAAATGGTGGGAGATAGAAAAACTATAAGCCCTTACTTCCTCCTCTGTTCTGGAGTGGTAATGCTAAAGAAGACAATTCGCTATAACTCCCTTATTGTTCTTTTCTGATGTTGTGTTGGAACTCCTGTTTTTGACTTTTCAATACTAAATTACACAAGAAAGTGACTTTTTCTGGTGGGGAGAGGAAGATGGTTTTGTTCTGATGTTGTTAGGAAAATTCCTGTAACTCCCTTTTAAAGCTCTATTTCCATATTAGCAACAAATCGGTCACCCTAAGCTTGAGCATTTTTTCTAAAGTGCTTTTATTTTAAAAGCGGTGACTAAAATAAGGCCCAAATCAAACTGAAAGAATGTGACTGTCAAAACTCTTTTTTATAAAACAGCTTTGCAAAAATATGAAATTCACAAACAAAGCCACAGAAGGTATTTTCCAACTAGTGTATTACTGGCCCCAAACAAATAAAATTGTGGAAGATTGTTCTAAAAGTAAACCACACCTGATAATTTTAGTGCAATATGGATAGTCCCTGCTCCAAAGAGTTTACAACTAAAAGGTAAAGGAACAATACACAACATGAAAACAATGGTCAAATATTAGTATATTCCTAAACTGTCCCTCTCTAGTTTGCCTACAATAAATTAGCCAGATAACAGTTCTGTTCCGGAAAGATATTTTCAGAGGATGAAATACAGAGTGAAGAGGGAGGTAGAGATGTATTCTGATAGGTAACACAGTAAACGGTAGATTGTTCAACTGGAGTTGTGTAATTTTTCTAAAAATCCAGATAATGTACTGAGAAACATTAATTTCTTTATTAGAAAAAGAAATTGTTATGTAAACTCAATCTCTGGCCTGTATTGATTTCTATGAATGTTTGAAAGGTTACTCAGTTGAAATGGCAAAACATGAAACAGTTGAAAAAATGCTCTAGTCAGGAAGAAGTTTATTCTTGAGACTGAAGTATGCAAATACAAGTAATTTCAGCTTTTGTCTCAAACTAGATCATAATAAATGTGGTAATGGAAGCCTTTTTGCGCAGAGAAAGCAAAGATTAGCCATAGACAGTTGTGTGGAAAGCAGGCAAAATTACTTACCTGATAAATCGTTTATCTATTGCTGATGGATAGATGACATTTGTTGAGTAATTTCTAAGTCCTACAGCACTTGAGAAGGAACTACAGAATAATTTAAACCCTCAGTTTTTCCTCCTTGGCTCATAATATAAATAGAGAGGTCGTTCTAGAAGCACTGAAATTTAAACACAGAAGTCCTGTACCACTGGATTATTACCTGGGTCTTTTCTGAATTGTGTTCACTTGAATACCCAAAATTCTGAGAGCTGTTCAAGATAAAGAATTAAAGGGAGATTCTGTAGCAGTAAGAGGTCTGGTAACTGGTATTGTGATTGGCCTTCAACAGTGCATAAAATCTAGTATCCGATCCATTGCAGTTTACTCACCAGATCACTGGTGTAGAAACCATTTTCCTATGGGGCAGGAAAGCGCTAGGAATTGGCTTTTATGATTGCTAAGGTTTTTCTATATATGTGTGCAAAAAAGTGTCCTTTATTTCATCTCACTTCTAACTTTTCCATGAATAAAAGTCTGTAGCTTAATTTTTAGTTACCTGGATATTCTGTCTCCCCTGGATAAAAGATGATGAGTAGAACTGGCTCCTGGATGCTCCAGAAACCCTTGTGGATTGATAATAGGGTGAGATATGTGGATCTTTGAGTTTTGCTGTGTTATCAAATCTTAAATGGGATTCTTGTTTTATAAGTATATATATCCTATACTTGTTCCTCAACTAAATGAATAGGGAGAGGGGGCTGTGAAAAAATGGGAACTGTATCCAGACATTTGTCGTTTTACCAATCTTCTGATTTTTGTTCTTGTTGGAGGAGGGAGGGTATTTCCATAGTCAACCCCCTAATTTCACCAGAACTCTTAGTTTACCTTTAGATTTCAGTGTATACATCTCTCTGCACTGAAATTGTCTGTGTTCATCTCTTGGAATACAGCTGTGTTGCCTCTTGTTGAACTGGTCAGTTGCACATAAATGGGAGCTGGCCCAGTAGACGGCTGGGTCAAGAGACACTGAACACAGATTTCATAATGCACCGAGGTTAACTCCCAGATTAAATGAAGATTTCTGCTGTCCCAGTTCCTAATGCTATTCTCTTAACTTGTTTCCCTGGAGTATCCTAAAACTTGTCAGCAGCTTTCCCAGAATGTCTATCTTGATTCCCAAATGAAGAGTATAATGTGAAATGAAAGCCTGGGTTTTTAAATGTTTTTTTAACCTAAGTTTAGTTTAACCTTACACTTTGCTGTAGAATCTTCTTTTGTACTATGAAAGAGCTGGGTCCTTGGGTTTTCATGCATTCTCTGGTCATTTCTCAGCTTCTGAAATTTTTGTTAAGCCTTTTAACTCAGAGAATCTCCACTTCTGTTCATCTTATATCACAGGTCCTCCAAGGTGCATATACAGGCTTCCCTTCTGTTCACCCAACTGGACTGTCTACCTAAGAGACTGGATGATCAGCCACACAATTCTAGTACTAATATGAAATATTTAGCACTTCTGTTGTTCTGCAAACACTAATCCTCACAACATTCCTGGAAGGTAACATAACTTTTCTGTAAATTGGGAATAAGTGACATGCCAAAGATCCCCCATGCAGTATCAGAGCTGGGATTGTAATGCAGGAGCTTCTAGCTCCTAGTCTACTGCATAGGCTCTGTCCAAGCAAACCTTTGTCACTGCAAAGCAAATGTAGGTCACATTCTCAAAGTGTATTTTTACTGAAAACATACAGAAAGTTCATATTTAATTGCACTTTAGTAATGTCTCATGATAGCAACTTAAATGGCTATATCAGAGGTGGGCAAACTACAGTCCACGGGCCACATTCGGCCTGAGGGACCGTCCTGCCTGGCCCCTGAGCTCCCGGCCGGGGAGGCTAGCCCCTGGCCCCTTCCCCACTGTCTGCCGTCCCACACAGGCTCACCTCACTATGCCGCCAGCGCTCTGGCCTGCCTCTCCTGCCAGGCAGCGCGGCAACGTGGCTGGCTCTGGCCCGGCAGTGCGGCTGTGAGCTCCTGCCATTCTGACCGGCATGGTAAGGGGGCAGGGAGTGAGGGGGTTGGATAAGGGGCAGGAGGTCCCAGGGGACAGGGAGCGGGGGGGGGGGGGTTGGATGGGGTGGTTAGGGAATAGGCGTGGGAGTCCGGGGGGGGTGTCAGGGTGTGGGTGTGGATATGGGTTGGGGCAGTCAGGGGACAGGGAGCAGGGGGAGTTGGATAGGTGTGGGAGTTCCCGGGGGGCCTGTCAGGGGGTGGGGGGTATGGATAGGGTTCTGGGCAGTCAGGGGACAGGAAGCAGGGGGGGTTGGATAGGAGGTGGGGTCCTGGGAGGGGGCGGTCAGGGACAAGGAGCAGAGGGGGTTGGATGGGTCAGGAGTTCTGAGGGGGGCAGTCAGGGGGCAGGAAGTGGGAGGGGTCAGATAGGGGGCTGGGGCCAGGCTGTTTGGAGAGGCACAGCCTTCCCTACCCAGCCCTCCATACAGTTTTGCAATTGCAATGTGCCCTCGGGCCAAAAAGTTTGCCCACCCCTGGGCTATATGCTTAGCCTGAAGATGTGAAGATCCTCAGTGTGGGAATGTATAGGATCCCATTTGTTATGATTACAAACAGTTGTAAAATCAAAGATGTTTATTACACTTCTTCTCCAATGAAGCCAATTTGGCTTCCTTTGTTCAGAAACTACAAATATCTGTCACTGTAAGAGGCATGCTCTGGCACTAGTGTGTTGTGTTCCGATTGTTTATGCACGCACACAAATGCAATTCCCTGGTGTATGAAATAGTGTTGGGTGGAGGGGAAATGAGAGCCTCGTGGAACAAGCTATATTCACGTCTGCTGAACTGAACCTGAATGTTTTGCGTTCAGTTTGGCTGTACTCCATTCTGGGTAAGGCACCTGGAAAGGTTGGAGAAGGGATGGCTACTTGGAAAAGCCTGTGCCCCTGGACCCCATTGCTGGTACAAGGTGGCCACGTCCCAGTCCCTGAAGAGACATCAGTGCTGAACTCCAGCGGGGTAGACTTTCTGTGCTAGAGTTACAACAGAAACCTCAAGTCGTGGTATGGGTAAACTACTGAGTTTAATCTCACTTTTTGCGTACCTCTCAGACTTCTTTTGGCTTTGCCTACCCCTTTAAATATCACTAAATCTAGCTGTATAAGAAGAGAACACTCTAGGCATCTACCTGGCAAATTGTTTAGTAGCAAAGTGGTTAAAGAGAGAGCAAATTGGTGCTTTTTCCTTTTGTGAGTGAGCTTTTTTAATGGTATCTTAATAGAATCTGATGTGGAATTTAGAAGTCATAGCACACAGGCTAATAATATTCAAACAGTTGTGTATTTTGCAAGCACATTATAAAAATGAATATTGCAAAGAGGTATCTCATTTTGTGTGATATATTTCCGCTGGCAAAAATATATATTGGAATACATATCTGAAGGCTAATCATCTTATAGCCTTTACACTACTATGGATATTATTGTCAGTATATGCAATTGAGGGCAGTAAATGGGTGCACTAATAAAAATAAAATGTCTCCTGCACATATGAACAACCACATAAAGATGTTAGGGGAGAGGGAGGATACACAGGAGATCTTTAGCCCCATTGAGGAGGACATCAACAGCTCAGTACACAGTCCCCATCAGTTTCCTCATGCAAATGAAGGCCAAAAGGAGGGCAAGAAAGATAGTCTAAAAACTAAGTTTCCCACCCAGGACACATTGGCAGGGCTATTGGGCTTTATATGTCCGCATCTTTTGTGGAGCACTGAGAAGGATAATCTGCTAGGATGAGTAGAAAGTATCCCAGAGGATTAATTTCTGATGGGGTTAGTGGATGTCAGCCCTTACAATTTGCTGTACTTGTAAATAAATTTTAGAAAAATAACTGACTAGTGAATACAATTCACTGTTACACACCTTATTGTAATAATGAGATATTTTAGTGAGGAAGCTTTTAAACCACTTGTAAATATCACAGCTTGCAAAAGTGAGATGGAATACCACAGCATCGAAGCAAAATGTACTGAGGCAATACAAAGCTTCTGCACCTTTGAGCTGAGATGACTTGATGCCCCAGTGTGAGTTTGGGGGAGAGTGGCAGTTTCCAGGCCAACAGAACTAAGTAATGTGCAGTAACAAATCTTTGAAAACTGATTCATTGTTAATAAAAGTGTTATGTGGGATGAGGTTTGTTACAGATTATCTGTAAATTCACATAGTTGTAAATAAGTGCATAGTATTTAAAGTGTCCCTACACATCCAAGTATCCGTGTATGTTTTACACCCTGAAAGGTGTTAGCAGGATCTAGTGCATGGTGCCATCAAAGAGCATCAGCCACAGCAGAGGTATATCTTTCCCCAAGAGGGACCAGGACTCTTGGAGAAGAAATGCTGTGTGAAATGGGGAAGGGAGATGGGTCCCTGCCCACAACTTTTCTTGATTGTCTCAGGTTGCAAGAGCATGGTTCTGCCTTGATGTACTTTGTAACATACTCTTTAAGATAGCCAAGAGGGTCCTGCTCAGTTCTGTGCTGGATACTTAAAATGTTTTTCTAGCCATTGGAGACAAGGGGGAATATAACAGCCAGCACTTCCTCTGCCACCAGTTTGCAACCGAGAGAGCCACTAAAAGGAGTTGAGGAGAACTTCAGTCTGGCGGCTGGCCAGTCAGCACCATAGGACCTGAGGTTGGGTGACAAGAAGGATCATAAGAACGACCCCTAGAAGAGCCTCAGGTAAAACAGGTTAAGAACAGTTTTTCTCTCAAAAGCCTTTGGCACAGCGCATCTACTTTGCTTATGGTTTTATGCTGATTTTAACTCTTATCCTTGTAGGTTATTTATGTTCCCAGGATTGTGCCCTGCGATGTCGATCAGTTATTTAATCTGTTTTATTGTAAATTGCCTAGGACTCCATGGTAGGTGCAGTATAGATTATTATTAAATTGAACATAGTTCTCACCAGCATACAAAGTGTGAGGGCCCCAAATTAGCTCGATCCAGTCCTGAGCAGCTGATGCTCGCAGAAGTGTAGATTCATCTTCTGTCTTTCCCTTAGCCATAAGAGAAGGAATGTGTGTCCCAGATGTGGTGAGCCAGTCGTGTCAAACCTTTTCCTGTGTTGCAAGTGTGCTCTTAAACAGGGGTGTCCCCACTGGCGAATGAGCCAAAGAAGTGATATATGAAATTCTAGTTTCTCACATGCAGCCACTGTTGGAGCTGTGAGTGGTTGGGTTTTATTTATTTATTTGTAAATGGTTTTATAGAGTCAGTGTTTTATAACCTGGAATGCTGTTGTTGCATGTTGTTTTGCTAACTTACAGCACCAAAAACTAATTGGAAAGAACAAATGTTTAAATATTGTGGAATTCAAGGGGATCAAACTGATGATTGGACACACACAAATCCAGACTGTAAGCAAGGAGAGCAATAAGTGTCCTAATAATAGGTACCCTAAAACAAAGCATGTTGGAAATATGTGTTCTTTAACCACAGAACTACTAGAAGGAGAGCAGAATGTCTGCCAATTCGAATGTTACAAAAACAAAAACATGACAGTTCACAAGATTTCTTGATTGTGTCAGTGTGCCTTGTGCAACAAAGGGAGAGCATCTTGCAAGCTGGAAACCACAGCATGTAACTCGCACTATTGGTTTGGCCACAAGAAGGCGAAAAAGCAGTGGAGAATGTAAACACCATTATATACAGCTTCCCCTTCCAAGCCACGGTACCATAAAGAGTGTCCAATATCAAAAATGATCCACTTCAGAGTTTTACAAAGTAACTACAAGAAAAGGTTAAGTTTTTTGCTGCTTGTATGTCAGAAAAGAAATGGAAGATATTAATGATATTAATAATTCTCTTTCAAGTTAGAATGTTAAGGGGCACTAAACTACTCATTTGGGGTCTAATCCTATGAAATGTTTAGTGTAGCTTTAATTCTCAGTGAGTGATCAGCATATCTCAGGAGTGGGCCCTGGAATATAGTAATGATGTGTGTGTGTAGAATCTGCTGCAGTGTTTTGAGCCTTTAATGACAAGGTTTTCTTCTCGCTACTCAACTGTCAATCTTTCATAATACCAGCAGTACACTTGGGCTGGTGCGTTTGTGTTTGAATCCTGGTGGTGCAGAGAGAGGGGGAAGTGAATCCTACATTGTTATTGCAGCTGTGCATGTCACTATTAGAGCTGGCAAACAGAGTGAAATTCACTTCATGCAGAGGGCCTGCACAAGGCCTGTATATTGCTAAAATCCAGTTTCAACCTGAAGCCCACTGTTAGGTTGTGCAGAGGCTTATGTGGTTCGCCCATAGTGAGCAAAAATAATTTTTGTGTAATGGGGAATTATTCACCCAGTTTATGGAGTGAGGTGAGGGAAGGCAGCATTGTAATATTTATAAATATGAAATATTCTTTCTAATTCAACCACTTTATTCAATACTGAGGGCGAGTGGTCTCATGAAATGAGAGATGACCGCAGACTTTCAGACTAACTTCTTTGGTGAAACTGGAGGAAGTCTGGATAGCTCTTTCCAAAAGGATGCTTTAGTTCGCTGGGTGCCTACATGGCTGGGTTCTTTCTGGACACCGCAGCAGTATTTCTGATCTTGCTGGATTAAGGGGGCCTTGGAAATCTGGTGAGAGTCTGCTCTTGTAAGATTTCCAGAGCAGCTTTGCAGGTGGGGAAGGCCTGGGTAAGAATCTGAATTTTAGTACACTCCTCTGTAGTGAACCTATGACTCTTTTCGGGTTCAGCTGTTCCGAGATGTTTAAGGTCTTAGCTCCTAGTGTAATGGCCCTTCATACCTGTGCCACTCATACATGCACAGGACATATTCAATCCTTTTTGGCTGTTAACTGTACTTTTATGGATACACGTTGATGTAATTCCAAAGTGTATCCTTGGTATCTTTGAACTCCTTAGGTAGCATCTGCCTGAGAAGGAGTCGCATGTAGGGGTGACTTTTAATTAAAAGCAGTACATCAGCATGAAAATTGGCCTTAATTAATATTTTAAAGCTAATTCCCTGAGTCTGTCATCCTTTCCTTTCAGAACTTTCAGTAGTTTCCTAAGAATCTTTGCCTGTGCTTAGAGGTTGTCACTCTTTGAAAGATGTGCTTCAGGGTTGACAAGTCTTTGTCTCACTGTGCCCTGTTAGCACTTTGTCAAGAAGCTGAGGACCAGACCTTGGGCCACAGTGTCCCCTGATTTGCATGGGAGGGAATCCTCTATCTTTCCCTGTAGAATGGGGACTTGGCCGCTGATGTCTTTTGCACTGTTTCCTTCCCGTTCTCCCCACCCCAATTCTGCTGTGGTGCTCTGTGGAATAATGAGACAGGAACTGGGAAGACCATAGTGGTGAACTGTATGAGGGAAATGCACATCATCCTCTTTCCAACCTGCAGATCTTACCCAGAAAAGATAATATAACCTCAGACTGTATTAGTTTTTCCTTGTATCCCCCTTGGGGTCAATGAAGGTGTGGATGCCATACTATCCGTTGAGCCCAAATGTGGACCTGAGTGGATGTGCATGCAATGATCCTGGCCTGTGGATTCTCTGGGATCAACCATATTTGGTGAGCTAGGGAAAAAACCTTACTCCCACCAGAGGAAAAATCTGAGGAAACCCTTACACTAAATTCCTTCCTGTGGCTTTGAATGTACAAGGAGATTATTTGGGCCCTAACCCACATAAGCTCTAGCGAGATGGAGCATTGAATGTTATGTCCTTTGCATGTGGTCTCTTGGGGCTGCAGCTCTGGATTAAAGATGGGAGGTTGCGCTTTGGACACCCAAATATATCCTGATTCTTAGCAGAGTAGGTCAGTGGATAGGCAGCCAAGAGACCAGGGTTCCAGTCACAGCGGTGCTGCGGATTCACTGGTTGACACTGTGCAGCCTTTGCCTCTCTTCTGTGTCTCATTTTCCCTCTCTGTTAAATGAGGGCCCCCACCTTTGTAAAGTACTTTGATGGTATGTCTACATTGCTGTTAAAAACCTGCAGCTGGCCCATGTCAGGTGACTCAGGTTTGGGGGGTTCAGTGTCGGGGCGGGCGGTTTAATTGCAATGTAAATGTTTAGGCTTGGGCTGGAGCCTGGGCTCTAGGACCCTGCAAGGGGGCAGGATCCCTGCGTTCGGACTCCAGCCTGAGCTTGAACGTCTACACAGCAATTTTTAGCTGTGAGTCAGCTGACCTGGGCTTTTATCCGCGTATAGATGTACCCTGAGAGCTACAGATTAAAAGCACATTATATAGTTAACATTGGTATTGTTGAAGTGGATATGCCCATAAAGCAACATTTTTAGGGGGACACTCCCCCACAGGCATTTTACCTTTAGATGAGTGGCAGACTCCACCAATTTGGTCGATTTAATATACCTTCTCTACACACGTACATCAGACATCATTTGAAAGCTTCTTATGTCTGCTTTAAGATGTGGAGCTGTCGAGTGGTGCTCTTACCACAGAAATGGGGATAAATAATGACCCTATCAACACATTAAAATGATCACTTTGAAATATAGTCATTCATTTCTGTTAGTTTAATGACTCTCTGTATTATTTCAAGAAAGAAATGTGGATTTCTTTGTGACCTTAGAGCATAAAACAAAATCTAATAAATGTGTACATGTATCATTGAAATGTAATAGCAACAGTACATTTCTAGTCAACATCATCTTGTTCATCATTATGATCTCTGTCAAGAGAGCGCATGGGTTACCACAGTCTTCATTGCCTTGCTGTGTACACAGTTCTGTGCAGGGAAGATTGTTCTTAGTACAGACACAGTTAATTGTGCAGCAACATCTACTGGTACAGGCACAAATAAGATCTTGATGCTCAGGTGCCATTGGGCCCTAGAAGAATACAGGAATTAGTTCTTCTTCGAGTGATTGCTCATGTCCATTCAACTTAGGGGGGTGTGTGTGCGCTCCACATGCACCGGTGCTGGAAGTTTTTCCCTCAGCAGTATCCGTAGGGGACCGGCTCCGTTGCCCCCTGGAGTGGCACGCACATGCCGGAGTATATAGGGCACCGCCGGTTCCCCCCTACCCTCAGTTCCTTCTTGCTGCCAGTGATGGTGTTAAACTGTGGCTGCTTCAGTTAGTGCTGTAGCCACTCGTTTGTACGAACTAGTTATCTCCTTTATTATACTGTATACAGTTTTCTATTAGTGTTTATAAATCCCTTATTTTTGCCAACCACCTTTCTCCTTTCCTCCCTGCGGGGGCATCTATAACATCGGACCGATGGGTCCTCAGTACGGTGGCACAGGGTTACACCCTTCGTTTGCTTTCTATCCCTCCTTCCCACCCTTCCTCCCCTTCCCTCTTCAGGGAGCCTTCTCAAGAGAGTGTCCTCATGCAGGAGGTTACTGCATCTAGGTACCATGGAGATGGTTTTTCCAGAGTTCAGGAACAAAGGGTTCTATTCCTGTTACTTTTTAATCCCATAAGCCAAGGGTGGTCTGCGACCTATCCTGGACCTGCGAGACCTGAACTGCTTCCTAGAAAAGCTGAAGTTCCGCATGGTCTCCCTGGCCTCCATCATCCCCTCCCTGGATCCGGGAGACTGGTACACTGACCTCGATCTGAAAGATGCATACTTTCACATCGCCATCTTCATGGAACACAGATGCTTCCTCTGGTTTATGGTAGGTTCCAACCACTATCAGTTTGTGGTCCTCCCATTTGGCCTAGCGACAGCACCACAGGTATTTACTAAGTGCATGTTGGTGGTGGCTGCCTACCTCAGACTTTGGGGTGTCCAGATCTACCTGTACCTCAACGACTGGCACTGACAGACCTCATCGCCGAAGTCTCTGCATTTCCCCTGACCATGGCCAGGGTTTGCATGTGCCTTCTAGGTCCCACACACCTAAGCTGAATGGACATGAGCAACACATCTCGAAGAACACCAGTTATGGAAAAGGTAACTGTCTTTTCATCATTTACGCTTTTCCTTCCATGTTGCGATGGTTTATGTATGTGTGAAGACATCCAAATCTTTGTTTGCCTAGAAGATATTTTGACATGTTCTTCAAAACTGTCCTTATGTGGTAGGAGTTTGACCAATAACTTGTCCTTTTTGAGGGCTAGAGTGAGGCGCAAGCAATTCAATTCTCCGTGAGTCTCCTTTTCTTTCTCGCTGTAGTCATACTGCACTGATACCAGTTTCCTTGCTGCAGAAATTGTGGCTTGTTCATCACTCTCCCAATTTGGCAAGCTCCCTAAAGCAGTAAGCTCCCTTTGTTTTGACAACATTAAACACAGATTTTTCCACAGAGGCACGTTTATGTTAATGTGTGTACAGCAGGCAGTATGTTGCAGAAGTCAGGAGTGAGTGCATCACAAATTGCACGTACAGGTATGAAGCAATACTTGTCAGTTGTGCTGTTAATGGTGCATTTCAATCTACATGTTGTCTGTGTGTTCCATTTTTGGAAAGTAGCAAACAGCAAGGACCAAAACATCTGTATTGGATGACCTAATTACTATGGTTTCTTTGACACCAAGAGACCCAAAACCACAGACAGCATGCAGAACAAGCATCCCTTGTGTCTGCTTCCTCCTGAGTACTGTACAAGTCTTGGGCTTCTTCAGCACCTCTGCTGGTGATGGACTTTGTTACTTCACCATTGGAAAAACCTCCAGCAAGAAGGAGTGTTTGTTTGGCTTGGGTGTGCTCCTACATTCTCAGGTGCATTTTGAACCATATATTCACAAAGGAATTTTACCAGTGGCAAGGTCTTCTTCACCATATCAGTAACAGTTTTGATGCCAGATTTCTTGACTGGTCTGAAGAAGCTGTGTCCCATCAGAATCAAATGCACCTCTCACAAATCTCTCCATTTGTTCTTCATCAGCATCTGCTATTTTCAGTAAAGCCTCTTGTACATCTGATGTTCCATGCAGTACAGTAGATATGTTGATAAGCACCTCTGGATGTGATTCAGGGTCAAATGGGTTTTCATATTTTTGATGACAGGGTTGGTAAGAACTGTAACAAGGTCTGCATCCTCTTCCAATGCAGAGACAAAGAATTGTTTTTGGACTTTGTCTTCACCACTTCTTGTTTGGCCACTTCTTTCTCTCATAGCTTTTGCATATTCACAATATGAAGCTGTATGTTGTCATCTCTAACACTAATACTGACCTGTGCATAAGTGTCACTGAATTGAAAAGCTAGTTTCTAAAATACTTCAAAGGCTAGTACTGAATGCATTGGCAATTACTAATTAAAACCTTCTCCAGGCCAGATGCTACATTGCATGTACAAAAACTTACAAATGGAGAAACATTACAGTGGGAATTCACCTACATTTAAATCTATCCACTATGCAGTACAAACTATTGGCATGCATTCAGCTGCTTCCGGTGCACAACCTTCAGTATGAGACTGATCTAGTCAGCAAATTTCAATGGAAAATATAGAGAACTATTATCACTTGTGATATACTTTGACAATTAAGAATATGTGATATAAAAACATTTCATGTTAGTATATTGCAAAACGTAGATATTTGCCATTTTTGTCACATGCTAAATAGCTTCATTTCTAAAAGAAAAAAAAACTTGCTCATGCAAAACTAATAACGATCTTTTAATACATGTTGTTTGGTAGCTTTGACCAATAACCACCACATTAAGGTGTTGAAATTAACTTAAAAAGTAAAAACCATAGTCATAGTCATGTTGCAGTATTATTAGAACATTGCAAAATATGACATTTTTTCATTTGGGGTACCAGTGTTTCACCTAACCTGCAGGCTTATGGCTAAACTTGACAGTTCCACGTCATACTTCACCTAAATGTACATAAAATAAGGTTTCAAATGATATATTATGTAGGTGTGTGTATGTTGGTTGGGTACATTAAATGACAAAAATATGGCCCTTTTTGGAGAATTGCCACATGTCTAGAAGAGTACTTCCATATTTCTGGCTTCCTCCAATAAGAGTCACACCCAGGAGATTGGTTACAGGCTGTGGCATAGACCAGACCCTGTGATTCCATGACAAGGGGTAAAGCCAGTACCGCAGTGGCTGCCTACTGATGGTTGAAATTGGGGGAAATCCACAATGTAAACAAGACCTAAATCAAAATTAATTTAGATGGGTTCCCTCCCTATCGATGATGTATAAACTATGCTGAGAGAGAACTCTAGGGCACAGCTGCACCAGAGCTATGTAGCAGAAGTAGTAGAAAGCTGTGATGAGTGGATTCTGCATGCTGAACTGCTCACCCACTCCATAGGGGAAAAAGCCTCACTCTTCCTCTTGCAATGATAGAGTGATGAATAGGAGGGTCCCCAAGTGCAGGTTTTCTGTCCTTTTGCCGGAATAACCTGAAAAGGCAATTTTGTGGCCTCCAAGGAATATTTTATAACTCATTTATTTCGTTAGCAGATATATTTAAATAGACGGTGCCCACATTAATGTAGATAGTTAACTGGCAGTGAAATTCTGCTTGATACATAATGAATGCCAATGTTCACAATTATCCCTTTGTATGTTTTCTCTAAGTCTTTCAAAAATCTGTGATATTTTTTATTTTTCAAGATGCAAAAAGCGTGACACTAATGTCGGAGTCCCCCTCTCCTCTCCTGCCTTCTCCCACACTCCAACAGAATGAGTAGTCATTTTCTAAACCAAGAGGACCAAATTCTATCCTGACTTAGTGGCATTAAAGCCAGTGACAGTCAATACCGTATAGCTTCAAACAAGGGGGACTGCAACTAGACCATTCCCAAGGAGAAAAACTGCTGCTGAAGTTTCCTGCACGACGTCAGACTTGGAGTCTGAAAGGAATTTTTCAGCTGTTTTTCACCACAGCTTCTCCCATGGCTTCCGAGGCTGTTGCTAAGGTCGCACTTTCAAGTTATTGCAAAAATTCTTTTGTGCTCTGGGGTTTTCTAGGATGTTTAAATCTGATTAGCAAACAAGAAACAAACCCATATGGGGGGAAATATTCTAACCTATACGTGTACTTCTGCTGCTCCTAACAGTGGCATGGACACTTTCCGCAGCAACAAATTGCCCTTTTACTCTTATATTTTCAGAAAAGAATAGACTCCCATAGCCACATACACAATTTTAGGGGAAAAATCAACCTCTTATTTTTTTTCCCTAGTAGTTAACTATGTGACTGTACTTGTTTTACTTGCTATCCTTTATATATCCAAAAGGTTTTGTTTAGGGAAGGAGTGTAGGATTTCTTGTCATTATTTTTTCTCTCTCTACATGTTTTGTGAAATGCTGGTGGAAGCTCATTTTAATATTAATTGAATCATATTTGATGTAAGGCTTTAAATGGGCAGCAAAAATTATGTAAATTAACCTCTAAAACCCAAGCTTTGATTCAAAGGTATTTAAAATTCCAGGGCATGTTCAAATATGGATGAAACACCCCAAGCATGTGTGTGATAATGCGCTGAGGATTTACACATAAACTTTGCATTATTGTTTACATGTGCACGTTGATTTGAAGCAGAGTGAGAAGACTACAGCAGCCATGTTATCGCATTCAGAGCGGCTGAAGGGATGAGCTATGCTATACTGGGAGGAGTTTGTTAGACCACTACCCAAAAGACTGATACATCCGTTGTCTGGCATAGGCAGGAAAAATCTTTAAGGGGTGAAAATGGCAGGTCCACATCACTGCCTTTAATATTTCCTTGTACTGTGTTTGGACATTCCTGCATAGCAGCCTTTGATGTTTCCTTGGACTGTGTTTGATGTTGAATTAAAGTCCATGTCCCATGTGAAAGTTTACTTGGTTCACTCAGTTACTTAGACCAGTTAAGTATTTAAGTGTCAGACTTACACAAGGTACACAATGATGAGTCCCTACCCTGAAAAGCTTAAATTCTAAAAGTCAAAGAGTAGGCAGGCTGCCTTGGAAAGCCAAAGGAGGGAATAACTAGGATTTTGAAACTGCTGTTATTAAATATTTACTTGTCATCTCATTGGCATCACAGGAGAAATGAGTCTTTTGGAGGAGAGGGTAGTGGCTTTGGGGTGCTGTAACTGGGAGGCCTCTCTTTGCATAGAGGGCACGTGAGGCAAAAAGTATAAAAAGACTGTTATGGGAAAAGCAAATGAGCCGGGCATTGTTGCTGGCATTAGTGATGGAGCACTGTGGGGCACTGAGATAAGAGATCAGGTCCAAGACACAGGCTTGGGTGGCAAAGCCCATAATCCTATAAACATTACACAAAATAGCTGGGAGTGTAAGGGCAAGTGCTGGATTCATTCCCTGTTTAAAGATGCATTCACTGAATTATCTCATGAACCATGAGGAGCTTGGTATTCTTTGGAAGTTTCTCATATATTGGCAGGTTTGACTTGATCATTATTATTTATTTTGTTTATTAGTATTATCGTAACACATAGGGTATGTCAATGCTGCAATTAAACACCCACAGCAGGCCTGTGCCAGGTAACTTGGGCTTGCAGGGTCAGGTTAAGGGTGTGGACACATGAGCTCAGATTGGAGCCTGAGCTCCAGGACCCCATGAGAGGGAAGGGTCCCAGAGCTTGGGCTCCAGGGAGACCCCAATGTCTACACCACAATTAAACAATCCCTGAGCCCCAGTCAGCTGGCACAGGGCAGCTACAGGTTTTTAATATATGTCATACTAGCCATACAGGCCCCAGTCAGGGATTAAGGTCCATTGTGCTTCTTTTGGGAGACTAAGCTCTGAGACTGATAAATGTGCCTGGGCATTTAAAGGTCAATGTGTGGTATTGTGCTGGTCCAATCATTCTAGGAAACATCTTGCAGGCTGCTTGATTCCTGGAATGGCTTTTGTGACTAATACTGAAGACAGCCAGAAGCCTTCTGATCCAGCTGGCAAGAGGAACCTCTCCACAGAGCCTGGATGTCAGAAATGGAGTTTCAAGTGGCAACTTCACTACCGTGACTGGCTGTCATTGGGATAAAGAGCAACTTTCTCACTGAAATCGGAGTTGTTGTAGACATGTGGTCTGACTAACAGAGGAAGTGGTGGTAGTGGGAACCAGAGTCCAATACCGAATGGGTACATACAACAGGAGCAGTCTTCTGGGTTTTGTAGCTAGTTCTGGAAATAAAATAAGGGAGAACACAACAGGGTTAGATAGGGTTATATTTGATATGCAGTGCCTGGAAACAAGAGGCAAGTCCCAATTAGTGTCCAGCTGCTTAAGGATTACCACCCAACATGGTATTATCATTCTACCCTCAGGGAGCTCATCTTATGAAAAGAGTTATTGATGGCTGATCTCAACATTTTTCAGGCCTGAGCTCATAGTTGAGGATCTACCCAAAGCTTTTCTGATTTCAAAGTAAAATATTTTTCATTTTTGCTTTTTGTCCCCTATGACAGGCACAGAAGTAACTCATCAGCCAGTACCCCCTTGTGGGTAGGTGTGGGGTGTTGAGCCTTCTGTATTTTCTGGGGCCTAGCCCTCCAGCCAGCTGCCTTAAAAGTGCAGTCCGCTTCTGGGGTATCCCAAGTCCAGCTGTAACTGGTCAGGCCCCAGCTGGCTTCCCCTAGCTGGCCTCTTCAAAGTCCCTTCGCCTAGCTGCCCCTGGGCTAGCAGCAAAGTCCTCCTAAACAGAGACTCACACTCTTTTTCTGTAGAGCTGCAGATCCCAGGGCTTCTCCCTGATCCCTCAGTAGAACTCCAAAACTCCAAGAAAACTAAACTCTACCAAAACATCTTTCACCTCTCTCTGGGCTTGAGCCTCTCATCCTCTTGGGCTCACTCAACTCCCATCGCAGTTCAGAAGACTCTCCCAGTCTCCCTTCCTGGAGTTGGGCTTGTGCTTCAGATGGTTTTTCCTTAAACAGGAGCCCCCCAGCTCTCATTCTTAGAGCTTGGTTGTTAGGTAGCCAGCTGCCCACTCAGCTGGCCCCCTTTCCCAATTAATCCTAAAAGAGGAAGCATCCTTCCAGCTGACCAGCCTCCTCCTGCTACTGTATACTCCGTTATGAGGAAGGAGGCAGCATTATACTGGTCCCCTTGTCCCAGCACATCCCCAGTTGGTTGAGTAAGAGGGGACCCTTGCCCCATCCTCTCTGTAAGACTCTTGGTCTCGGGCCTTTAAAGATACAGTTACAGGATTTTCTTCCAAGCTCCACTTAATCCTGGGAGCGCTTCTCTCTGTCAGTAACTCTTAGGATTCTATATATGTATACTGCACCTTTCAAACTTTAAGGGGCAAGCCATGTGACAGGGTGGGCTCACCACTAGGCACCACTGCCCTTAAAGGAAGACTATCCTGTCACATTCCCTTTTGCTCAGAATCTAAATTCTGACATAAATCACCTTTTTATAGCTTTCTGTGCAGAGAACTGAATATCTATGGACAACTATTTTTAATACAAGTGATTTTATTGAATTTGTAAGAAGTTATCATTCCAATTACATAAGGTGATTCAACCTGTTTTTTCATGCCCAGCTGGGTCAACCATTCAAGTCCAATTAATTAACTGAATGTCATATTCCATCCTACTGAGCAAGGTCATTTAGTCATCCACTCAGCTCAGAGCATCAGAGCTGGTTATCGGTCATTTGAAGAGTAATTCTGCATCTTTTGTGGAGACAAAGGTTTTCAGATTGTCACATGCGTTCATACCCAAGGTAAAACAGATCATTTGCCATTCTCAGGAAATCATCTAACTTTCTTTTTGGCCTAAACTGAAAACACCTTATGGAAATTTTATGGCACAAATCCAACATACAGAGGAGTGCTTTTCAAACTTTTTTTCTGGGGACCCAGTTGAAGAAAATTGTTGATGCCCGCAACCCAACAGAGCTGGGGATAACAGGTTTGGGGGGTGGGAGGGGGCTCTGGGCTGGGGCAGGGTGGGGGGTGCGGGAAGGAGTCAGGGCTCTGGGCTGGGTGTGCAGCCTCTGGGGTGGGGCTGGGAATGAGGGGTTTGGGGTGCAGAAGGGGGCTCCAGGTTTGGAGGGGACTCAGGGCTGAGGCAGGGGGTTGGGGCACAGGCTTACCTTGGGCGGCTCCTGGTCAGTGGTGCAGTGGGGGTGCTAAGGCAGGCTTCCTGCCCGTCCTGGCACTGCAGATCATGCTATGCCCCGGAAGCAGCCAGTAGCAGGTCCCACTCCTAGGCCAAGGCACACAAGTGGCTCTGCGCGGCTCTCACCCACAGGCACTGCCCCCCCCAGCACCCATTGGATTGAAACTGACCAATGGGAGTGCGGAGCCAGTGCTCAGGGAGGGGGCAGCATGCGGAGCCCCCTGCTGGCCGCTTCTGGGGTGCAGCGAGGTGTCAGAACAGGTAGGGACTTGCCTGCCTTAGCCAGGCAGCACCACCAACAGGACTTTTACTGGGGGCCATTGCGACCCAGTGCCTTAACGTTCCATGACCCAGTACTGGATCGTGACCTGCAGTTTGAAACCACTGACATAGAGGGCCCTAAGGACTTATCTTTAAAGAAGAAAGTCATCTAGAAATCATTTGCTCTTTTTGTCTCTTATTCCTCAAGCTACAGAGCAAAAATATGTCCAAATCCATGATAACTGGATGGATAAGATCCTGTGGAATGAAACAAGAAGATAGTTGTCCCATTCCACAGTGGCCTGAGGGTATGCATGGGTATTCTATACAAAGAGGGTAAGGGAAGCCTGCTGAGGAAGCCTGCGGGACCGACACTTCCATACACCTTTCAGAACACTATAAACTTGACCTTTGGTCCTCCGTGGGTGTAATGTTTGTTATAAGTGTTGGCATCTGGTCATTTCTAGCCTACTCAAGTTAATACCACTCTTCTTTGCTATCTCCAGGCTGGAGAGGTTCCAGAAGCAAACACTGGCAGACATGTCCTTCACCAAGAAAGACATTTTTATCCTATCTGTGACTTTCTGTTCCTGAAACTAGACATGTCAGCTCGTTCAGTCCTCCTCTGTTCCCAGGAACAGTGGAAACTATGATGGGTTTCTTTTCTCCCTATTGTCTGGGGAGATATCATTTGATCTTGATTTTGTTGTGAAGTATTTGCCTTGACCACTCAGTTAGAAAACAAAACACGACATTACAAGATAAATGCTTGGGACTTACATCACTGTTAATCACCTGTAGTTATTTAACCATTACTGCCTGACATAACCAATGCTAGGGTTTTCTGGTGTGGGCACTCACTGCTATTGTTATCTGGTACAGCTATATAAAACTTTCCTCACTGTGCTCCAGAAGAGAGGGAACGAGGAAGAAGGGTTGCTGGGCATGTTTGTTTTCAAGAACAAAAATTAAGATAAGATTAATTTTTCTTCTGAATTAATTAGTTGGCTAAAAATATGCCACGGTGCTGGTGGCTAGGAGGGAAGAGGGTGTCTTAACTTTCTGAATATAAGCTTGTATCATTGGGCAACTTAGGTGGAGTAAATTGGAACAGACCAAAAGTGGCAGAAAGACTTGTGGGGAGGGATAGCTCAGTGGTTTGAGCATTGGCCTGCTAAACCCAGGGTTGTGAGTTCAATCCTTGAGGGGGCCACTTAGAGATCTGGCGCAAAAATTGGAGATTGGTCCTGCTTTGAGCAGGGGGTTGGACTAGATGACCTCCTGAGGTCCCTCCAACCCTGATACTCTATGATTCTCTATGATTCTATGACACATCAAATCCATTATCCCCAGAGGGGAAGGATGGGCTTGTGGCTCAGGCACTGGACTGGGACTTAGGATATCTGAGTTTAGCTACTAGGGCTGCCACTGCTGGACCTTGGGCACGTTATATAGGTTTTGTCTACACTAAGGATTTAGGGGTGAAATCCTGGCTCTGTTGGAATCAATAAGAGTTTTGCCCTGAGTTCAAGAGAGACAGGATTTCATCGCAGGGGAAGGCATTGGTCTTCCAAATGGAGACAAACCCTTAATCTCTCTGTGCCTCAGCTCCACATCTGTAAAATGAGGATGCTTGCTTCCACGCTGTGTCTACCTTGTCTGTTTAGATTGCAAGTTCATCAGGGCAGGCACTATCTCTTATTTTGTGTTTTGTGCCTAGTATAAAGGAGTCCTGATTTTGGTTATGGTCTCTAGATGCTACTGTAATACAAACAAGAATGGACAAAAATACTGGAAAACACGGATATTGTCAGCATACGCTATAATTTAAGAGAAATGCAACTGTATATTGTCTATGTAACATTCATTTCTTCACAAATCTAGTGTGTGTGTGTGTGTGTGTGTGTGTGTGTGTGTTTGCACTGTACCGGTGTAAAACATGTGGGCCAAGAGTGCCAAATGTCATTCACAGACTATGGTTCTGTGCTGGTGTTTAAAGCTTCTGGAAAGAAATTTGCTTGAATTCCGAAGTTTGTCTCTTAGGAACAAAGTTCACAAAAATAATAAAACTATTTGGAAATATATAACTCTTCTATTATTCCTTGTAAAGAAAGTGTATATTAAAAATCACTGGCCCACAGAGATGACATTTCTGTGGAATAATTTAATAAAAGGCTGTCTTCCATAGGAATAAGTTACCTACCACTTCTCCCAAGGAAAAGAGATGTCTGAGGTCAAGTGGATTTAGGTGCTGGAATTTTTCAAGAAGCAGAAAATAAATTATTTTATTCCTTTTCCTATAGCAGCTGATTTTGAACTGAGATATTGAGTGTACTTTTAAATATGCTACAGATTTATATGTGTAAATGTTATTTCATGATAGATCTATGCAGTGTTGTTGTAGTCAGGTTGGTCCCAGAATATTAGAGAGACAAGTTGGGTGAGACAATATATCTTATTGGACCAACTTCTGTTGCTGAGAGAGACAAGCTTCTGAGCTACACAGACCTCTTCTTCAGGTCTGGGAAAGGTACTGAGTGTCACAGAAAAAGTAGTTAGCATATATTCTAAACTAGGGCTTTCTGAATTAATATGTGCTAACTGCTTATGCTAAGATAGCTGTCTGATCTTGTATTTAGTTCTGACACTCTTACTGTCTTTCCCACACCTGAGGAGGAGCTCTGTGAGGCTTGAAAGCTTTTCTCTCTCTCCAATAGAAGTTGGTCCAGTGAGATATATTGTCTCACCCAACTTGTTTATAATTTCATGATAGCTATTTGTGTAACCTTCTTTTGCCATTGATTGCATAAATAAAACCATAGATATAAAAAATACAAAATAAAACTTGGTGTTGGACTTGCATGGATGGCATTCAAAAGGACTTGTGCTCCTTTGTTAAGAAGGATTGAAACACTCTAGTCTATGAGAACTTGTTTGTCTCCAGGTGTATGTGTAGCAGCATTAAATCAGAGCGTTAGACTGGGCCTTGGGCACAGCTCAGGGTAAGGGATGATGGAGAGCTGCACCGTCTCCAGTGTTGATTAATTCTGTAGTCAATTGCTTGACCACGCTTTAGTTTGTTATGAAATACACACAAGAGACCAAATAGGCACTGTCAGTCAGGTTTATTAATACGGTACAGGACAAAGGTACTGTATGATAGCAGTCTCCGATGAGCAGTTCCATGCAGTGACATTACCTTCACCTTATGCAGAATGTGTGCTCCCCAGGTTACACATTTCAGCTGGTATTATTTAAGATGATTTCACAAGTTACACCTCTTTACCCATCACTAAAATCCAACCCATCAGTTTCTTGCAGTTCCCTAATTTGTTGTTTTGTTCCTTCCTTATCTTTGTTTTGGATACTAGCATTCCAGGTGCTGGTCTGTGAAGGTCCCTCCTTAGCTTGTACTAAGATGTGGAATGAACGTATCTTGATTTTGACATGTTTCCTATCTGCTGATGCCCAATGCTTACTTCAGCAAATGCAAGGAGTTATACTTAGCATAAGCAAACAGGATTATGGTATAGGCCAGTTTTGGCTGTATCACTGCTACAATATTTGTGCTTAATGTTATTGGTGCCTAATGCATACTAATAAATAATACATATGTATACACACACACACACACACATATATATGGGGAGGATAATGCATGTTATTAGTATGATATATATTTATATGCTAGCCAGCATATAATACTCAACACAAGGGAGCCCTATTCTCCCTGAACTCTCTGGCAACTCAAAGGGAGCATCTTACAGGTGGGGTACAGCTGCTATCCCCTGCATGCCCTAACTCAATTTGGGGGCTGGAGGAAGGTGGGGCCTCTGTGGGCTCTCAGGAAAGTAGAGAGGAAGCCATCTTTATACTCCCCTGAGCATAGGGACTGCCTGTGAAAGGGCTGGGCAGAATCTGGACCATAGAAACGAGGAGCCCAATGCTGCAATCCTCTCTCAGGCAAAACTCCTTGAACTCAATGGGAGTTTTGCCTGTGGAAGAACTACAGGAATGGGTCTCAATGGTGGAAAAGGCCTATTAGGAAGAAGGACTAGATCAATGCAGGATTGTTCCCTACATGCACACATTAGTTTTAATTCAAACATGAAGCTTCCAGACCACTTGTCTCCATGTACCATATGAATAATTAGAGCTATTGCTTTATCAGCCTGCCCTAAAGTGTCTATTATTCAGAATGGGGGCAGTGGCTATCCTATCTCATCTGCAGGAATGGTGATGAGAGAATAATTGTAATAATAGCAAACAAAGGTACTTATTATTGCAGAGATGACCAGACATGCTGAGAATGAATTGAGCTCTGCTCATTCCTTCCCCACCTGGGCTCCCAGGCTGACTTGAGTTTTAATTTATTTTTGTTGGTTTGCATTTGTAATAAAGATCTGGATTAATTTCATGTGGATGGGGATCATTAAAGGACAGCTGCTCTTTTCCACTTCCCTTTAGCAGATAAATGTGTCTTTGTTATTATTTTTTTTAAATTCATTCCTTTCCCCCCTTTGTTTTATATTTGTCAGTTTTTCTAATTAAAAAAATCAAGTGAACAGATTTTATTTTTGAAAAGAAAAAAAAACCCTCATGCCCGATACCCTCAGTCACTGTCGTTTTACTGTCGAGATGGTTTGCTTTTAAGAAAACCTGGCATTTGAGCTTCTCCTTGGCTTTTGAGATGAGCCAAATGCATAATTCGCTCGCAGTCTCTGTGCACTACTTTTGAATTCTGCTGCTGCTCCATTTGCAAGAGAATAGAGGGGAGGATGTACAGTGTCTATTTCTTTATTTCATTTGTGAAACAGAATGAAGGGGTGTTGGTTTGATTAACTATAGGCCACTGAAAGGACAGAGAAAAAAAGGAGAAATATAAATGAACCCCTTCCCAAATAGTTTTTGCTACTGACAGTAGTGTATAATGGACCATGACTCTGAAAACACAAAATCTGCTGAAAATTGTTATAACTTAAAGCTAAATTTTCAACAGTGGACTCTGAAAATGTGCCCATTTGGATGGGCAGATCTCACATTTACCTGTGCCAATGGGCAGCTGTGCACACAAATTAGGTACAGTTTTTTAGACAGGCGATGTCTGACACACAGAGTTGCACTAGTTCACTTGTTAAATGGCGAGGTACATGCATGCAAAGGAGCATGTGCTCAATTTTGCAGACACACTTTTGAAAGCTGAGATGCTGAGACTTATCCTAGCCATATATCGCTAAGGTTAAAATCTCCTTCCTTTACTTATCTTAACCGCAAGCCCCTGCAGCTGTGAGGCCCTGGTATAAATAGCTGGCCCAGCAGTTTATTAGAAGCACAATCCATTACTTCCTGAAGGGTTTGAGTTAGGAAAGATCTCGAGAATGATCCCCCCAGGATTAAAAGCAGGGATGTGGAGCACAGCAGGGACAGCGGGCTCAACCTCTGGAATGGGGAAGAAGCATCACACCTCACTCTTCTGTAACCCATGGCTGGCAGGATGGTCACCATAAAACAAGGCTTTTGTGATGGAGAGTAATGAAGAAGGGAAAATGGGTGAAATCCTCAGGGTTCTAGGAGGGACATTCAGGATCCCAAGAAAAGAAAATTAAACAACTTGGTTTAAACTGTCCCAATCGAGGAAATCAAGAGTTAACTATTGTTGAGGTCTTTGAATAGTAGGTGGTTTTCAGATGTCATATACAGTTCCCTGAAATGCAGACAGAGCAGGTGAGTTTCAGCTTGAACTCGGGGTTTCTTAGATGATGTTGGCTTAACTCTCTCAGGAGTAAATGTTCAAAGCTGGTCACAAATCTTTCACTGAATTCAGTGGGAGCCATGCAGCATCTACCTGCAGGTGGAGAAATTATTCTTCCCTTTCCCCTCCACAAAGTCAATAGCATTTTCAGTGTCCTTTGTTAAAACGGAGAGCCTGACGCTGCTTCCATTGAAGTCAACAGCAAAAATCCTATTGACTTCTCTGGGTGTAGCTCAAACCTTGACTAACTGTTATATAGTACTAACAACAATGTAGTGAAATATCATGGAGTCTGCAGAATGGATGCTAAAATCCACCTCAGACTTCAGAGAGGGCTGCCTTTCATTGTTGGGTGAATGTAAAGCATTTTAGAAGCTTTAGGGATGACGGGTAAGGATATATTACTGTCAATAATAACAATCCTAATAAACGTGGCTCCTTTTATATGCGAATCTCAAAGCACCTTACACCCCAGTTTTACAGATCTGGAACTGGACAGCTGGGGCCTGATTTCTACAGGTGCTGCCCATCACAGCTCTAATGGAAATCATTGGCCCGTAAAGCTCTAGAGATGGGCACCCCAGAAAAGAAACCCTCAAATTAGAGGCCACTTTTGAACAGGTTATCTCCAGATTTACACAGGAAGAAGAGGACAGAGTGGAGACTAATACCCAGGTCTTCTGGCTGTCACCTCTGTGCAGAAAGCCCATATGAGGCCTATCTGAGGCAGAGGTGGTGCACAGAGGCCTGTGAGAACCCTTAAAGTTTATGAAGTACCAATTTTTCATCTGGTCAGCCTAAGCTCATGAACGCAGTGGGGATGTGGTGAATATTCTATGTGTACGTGAGGCACACACAAACAGTACTATTTATCTATCGGGTGTTTGTGTGAGCAATTCAAAGAAACACAGAATCCCCAATAGCTAAAATGAACAGATCCTAGTTGCTAAGATTTGCAGCGGTCATGCATTTTAGCATTAAGGTCCTACTGAAGCAACACTAAAATAAATGTTTCATAGAGTTTAAGGCCATTATTAAATGTAACTGGCTAAAGCCATGGTCCTACAATGACTCCTGTACTTGTGTGAAGCCTATAGATACACTAGTGCTCATTGCAGGATCAGGTTTTGCGTTTCTAAAATTATTATTCACATTCTTATTTATGATTCAATTCACACTGGTAGCCATCATTTAATATTAGGCTAAACAGCAACAATAACCATTAATGTTTCTATTAAAGACCTGTATAAATTAATTCTGTCCAAAGCCAATTTTAAAAAATATGAGTTACATTTAAAAAAAAAAAAAAAACACCCTTCTGTCTCTAAGTTACAGACTGGACCAAATGGGTACAGACCCTTAAAGAATACAGGGTAGTGGCTTACAGTGGAAATGGAGGCTTTACGTTTGTTTTAGTGGTACCATCAGGAGCTTGAGGAATATTTTATATATATATATATATATATAAATCCTGGTTTGCTAGTGGCTTTCTTCCAGTTATTACCCAACCACTGCAGCCAAACTGGGGCAGTGGCTCTCTTATTTCACACTTTTTTTTTAAAAAAAAAAAGGGCTGTGAACCTAGAATGTGTTAGATCAATGCAGACACCATGAAAAATAACCAGGACATGCCTTTGTGGCTTCTGATGTAGCTATGGCTCTCTCTGAAACTAACAGATGCAAAAGCTAACTGCCAGATATCTAGCATGTGTGCCAACACTAACAAACCTGCCAGATGCCTGGCAGCTGGTCTTGCCCCAACTCCAGTGGCTCTCTTGTATATAAAATGACTTGGGAACAAAAATGTGTTTCTTTGAGCTATCTCATGAAAAATTCTTCCCATAAATAGATAAATAAATCATTTAGTAAGGTGAATAACCTATTGATTTCAGGGGAGGAGGAAGGAGGAAGACTCCTGAAACTTTGCTGATATTGATATATTTGTCAAACATTAAAGATTCATTTTGTGGGGGCATTATTATCAGCGACAGGAATTAGTTTAATGTTCACAATGTAAAAGGTCATTCTGTCCCCACACAGCAAGAATTGTTTATCAGTAAGCCAGGATTTACAGCTGAGCAGATTGGGGCTTTTTTTGCCTATTTGGATATTTTATAAACAAAACTTTTGCTGTTGCAGTCTGAAATGCTGAAAGGAAATCAATGTTTTTCCACCTAATGTGGTTTTATCTGAGCAGTATAAACAGTTCAGACAGGATATTGGTGCTAAATTTATTAATGTCTTCTGCAGTTTTGACATTCTGGGAAAAGTTAACTGATACAGCCTGGAAAAGGCTCCAAAATGTTGCTCCATTTTTCCCTTTACTTCCTGTTTAGGCTTCAGTTAGACATTTGATAGCTTTAACAGCTGAATTGGAATGAAACACACTATCCAATTAAAACCAACTGTGGCAAACGTAAACCTAAGGAATCCTGATGTCTGGAGATTAGAGTAAAAATGTACCCTGTAGCAAAGTATATAAGATCATCCTGGAAGAAAGGGAAAAAACCTACCAGCCTGTCAGCATGATGATGACACAGTAACAGCTTCATGTGCAACTTCTTGTGAACACTTTTGAGGAAATATTATTTGTTCTCTGTCTTCAAAGAGTAATGAAAGTGGACTGGTTGCTTCATTTCGTCAATGCACTAGTTTCACCTCAAGGTACTTTAAGGTCAAACTTGGCTTAGTTTATGAGTGTAACGATTTGGTGGTCTCAAACCTATGTCCCAAGCGGGCATCTCTGCACATCCCAAAACCACCATGTAGTATCGGTCAGCGTTTGACTTGTTTAGCATACTATGCCCAGGAGAGGCTCAGGACGGGTAAATAGCGGAGTTTTGAAGCTCATGCCAGAGGTGTATTGGGGAAGATAGCACAGAACCTGCCCACACTCTGTCCTGAAGCCCATGATATCAGTCACTTCCTTTCATGAACTCTAACATTGTCTCTGTCTGTCTGTCTCTCTCTCTTTGACCAGAATTGTCAGCCTGTTATGCAACATGAAATGTATTGCAATCTAAATGTGTTCTTTATTTACAAAAATCACTGCAAGTATGTACAGAATAGATACAGATGGTGTTTTCCAAATCTAGGACCCAATCCTACAACATCCCTGAACAGAGCCACAGGCACTCTGTGAGGATGCAAGGCTCTGCTCACAAAGATCCAAGTGCAGGATTGGGGTCTTACATTGGAAGTTAAAGAAAGTTCTAAAGTCAGGGATGCAAATGATCACAGCCAGTATATTATTCCTTATAGTTCTGGGTAGGTTCTGTGTAAATTGGGAGTAACTCCACAAACTTCAGAACAATTACAGTGGTGTGACACCAGCATCAGAGGAAAATGAAACACAGTTTTGACTTCTTATCACTTGCAGCTTTAGGCTGGCACTATTCCATGTATTCTACTGCAAACTTTTCAAAGCCTCTTGGCTTCTTGCCATTTTTGCATTTAGCCAGACTGAAAATTGCAAACTATACCAGATCATCTTGCACTTGTGATGACTCCTCTGCTTACTTTAGGGAGCATTAATGGGGATGTTTCAAATTAGAGTGAAAACTCTCAACGAATCTAGCAGTATTACTTAAGTTAGGGTAACTAGCATATTTTTTTCTCTCCGACACTATTGGAATCGGCATAAATAGGAGACTCTAGCTGCTCTGTGCAGGGGATATTCTACCTATTAAAACCAAGTTTTCATAACTCAGTGCATGTGCTTTAACCTAAATTACCAAATACACTAAAAATGAAAGAGACCATTCAGGGCTGTGTCCCTGCAAAGTTATGGCAATGTATGTTTCCCAGGACCTTGTTTACTGGTGAATTCCATCTTCCCAGACTTGTGTGAGTTTCAAGGACATGACATTCTGAAAAGGGATGAAAAGAATCACTTGTTTGCCCAACCTGTTAAGAACTGTTTAGTGGGATCAGTTTGAGGGTTTTTTGCATGTTGAGTGAAGCCTCTGTACTGCTCGTTGCTTAACCCTAAAGTTCAACATTTGGGGCTTAACTCAAAAATACTTTGCGTAAATGCTGCCCTGATTAATGACTGCACCTCATTAACTTCAGTGAGGTTAGCACAGGGTGCAAATTAGGACAGGATTTGGCCTTTATCAAGCAGAACTCCCTGTGCTTGCAACCATTTTATTATATTAATTATTTTAACATGGAAACCAGCATTCTGTTCACGTACTTCTGCAGTGCTCTTCCCCATTTCACTGCCTTTTCTGAGTACCTGCAGGAAGTCTTAAAATTACAGGGACCTGCTTAGATAAAATACAAACCAACCCCAAATTCACCCAGAGTTCTTAATTTAACCTTTTTTTTTTTAAGGTTCAGAAGAGTTTGCTCAACTTTTCTCTCTCATTATTGTTAATTGTCTATAGCCACTGTCCTTCCCGGGTCTGGCCAGCAGTGGATATATGATGAGAAAGGCAGGTGACCTGGTATTTCTGGCTGGCTTGGAAGCAGGAAGCATTAGAAATCTCACAAGAGAGCCTGTTCTTTGTAGTCTTGAAGACTACGTGTCTGATTTCTTTTCTGTCCCAAGCACTCCCGCCCCCAGCGATTTGTTTGTCACTGCTTTAAAAAGTTAGTCCTTTGGAATGATGATCTCATTCTTAGCAAATATGATTGTTTTGGATACCACCAGAACTCTTATTACTTATTTAGGGCTTGATCCTGCTTGATAAAGGTAAATGGCAAATTTCCCATTGATTTCAATGAGTCAGGCTCAGGCCCTTATAGACTCAGATAGATTCATAGATATTAAGGTCAAAATGGACCATTATGATCATCTAGTCTGACCTCCTGCACAATGCAGGCCACAGAATCTCACCCACCCACTCCTGCAATAAACCTCTCACCTATGTCTGAGCTATTGAAGTCCTCAAATCATGGTTTAAAGACTTAAAGGGGCAGAGAATCCTCCAGCAAGTGAGCCGTGCTCCATGCTACAGTGGAAGGCGAAACCCTCCCCCAGTGCCTTTTCCAATCTGCCCTGGAGGAAAATTCCTTCCCAACCCCAAATATGGCGATCAGCTGAACCCTGAGCATGTGGGCAAGATTCACCAGCCAGACACCCAGGAAAGAATTCTCTGTCGTAACTCAGATCCCACCCCATCTAACATGCCATCACAGGCCATTGAGCCTATTTATAGTTAAAGATCAATTAATTGCCAAAATCATGTTATCCCATCATACCATCTCCTCCATAAACTTACTGAGTTTAATCTTGAAGCCAGATAGGTCTTTTGCCCCCACTGCTTCCCTTGGAAGGCTATTCCAGAACTTCACTCCTCTGATGGTTAGAAACCTTTGTCTAATTTCAAGTCTAAACTTCCCGATGGCCAGTTTATATCCATTTGTTCTTATGTCCACATTGGTACTGAGCTTAAATAATTCTTCTCCCTCTCCAGTATTTATCCCTCTGATATATTTATAGAGAGCAATCATATCTCCCCTCAGCCTTCTTTTGGTTAGGCTAAACGAGCCAAGCTCCTTGAGTCTCCTTTCATAAGACAGGTTTTCCATTCCTCGGATCATCCTAGTAGCTCTTCTCTGTACCTGTTCCAGTTTGAATTCATCCTCCTTAAACATGGGAGACCAGAACTGCACACAGTATTCCAGGTGAGGTCTCACCAGTGCCTTGTATAACGGTACTAACACCTCCTTATCTCTCCTGGAAATACCTCGCCTGATGCATCCCAAGACCACATTAGCTTTTTTCACGGCCATATCACATTGGCGGCTCATAGTCATCCTGTGGTCAACCAATACTCCAAGGTCCTTCTCCTCCTCTGTTACTTCTAATTGATGTGTCCCCAGCTTATTTGCCAATGGTAATTTATTACCCGTAACGGCCAGGGTGCAGAGGCCCTTACACTGAACTGTGCAGATGGAGTTAATAGCAAGTCAGGCTAGTCACACAGGTGCTCCAAGGAGGGGCCATTAAAACAGCTGCTCCAGGAAGAGTAAGGCAGAGACTACCTGGGAGAACACTGTTCTCTGAACCCAGGGCTGGGTAGGAAAGCCTGACTTGAGGATGTTTGTGTGTTATACTGAGATGATCGTTAGCTGTTTTCCTGTGATCAAGAGATGAAGCTCTCCCTGGAAAAGAAGGTCTGATTGGCTGACCCTGTGTGTTGCATACTAAAATGCTTCACCAGTGCCCACCACCTAGACCAGCTAGGGATATCTTTGGGATTTTATCACACCCTGTGCAAAATGGAGGCAAAAATCAGACAGCTTTCTACAATGTGTACCTCTAGGGGTCTTGGGAGATTGGATGGGAGGAAGTTGGTGTGAGGGGACTAGAACATGGGAAAGGGTTTTATTTTTGAGAGAAGCCCCTACCAGAACCTATTTCTGAAGGATCCCAAATCTTGTTGAAGTTCAGATCTGCTTCCAAACTTTTCAGGTGACCAATGTCTTTATAATAGGTCCAATGACGGCCCTGGATCTGAGCATCCCTGAGCTTTGGAGGTGCTTGGATCTCAAATTAATTTTGCAGTATGGCCTCATCTCTAGTTTTGTGGGATGTATTTGGGTCTGGTTTGCCAGGCTCTCTTTTCCCTCTGTGCTGAGAAGGTCTAAGAGTGTATAGTCCTGTACGGGTCTATAGTCCATCAATACAGAGTGCCTGCTCTAACAGTCTCTATAGCTCAGAGAATAAGAAAGGCAACCCCATTCTGACCCTGAAATCACTGATCACCAATATATTTATCCTGTGCAGCTTCTGAACAGTAATATTCCAGACTGGCTTTTTTTTAATTTAAGAAAATAAATCAAAGGCTTTTCCTGCAGTGTGTCATTGATTGGTTAGCACCTAAATGTATATGGAGCTTATTGTTCATCTGACCTGCTGTATGCAAATCCTTTGGAGCTACAAACTAGGCTGGAGTTAAGCTTTCTGGCTCCTTTTTCTGGCTGAGGGAGCTGTTCTGTGGCAGACACACTTGAAGCTGGGAAATGACAATGGAAAAGGGAGATCGGCTCAGAGAGGGTTCAGTTCAAGTTTGGGGCAAAGGGCTTCTTTTTGAGGTATGGAAGGTTCCTCAGTTATCTGGACTGATTCGTTCATGCTTAGTTTTATGGAAGAGTCCTGCAGAAGCTAATAGGGATTAAACCAATTGGGTTCTGTAGACATTGTTCTAACTTACCTAGAGATGTTGATAGAGAGTGATATCCTTCTACAGGCTTTTTTAATCATAAAAGTCCCACATCTGCACACTCCTCCCTGCAATTATTGTAGGCCTGTGGATTGTAGCACTTGCCCACAATGCCCAGCATAGCTTCCTGTACTTGCTAGGCTGGAACAGGTGCCTATTCTTTATGGTACATAATGTCGTTGGACCCTGTTCATGTTTTGGGAGTGCTCTATCCTGCATGAGGATCCATACATGCATCATAAGGGGCAGAAGGCATACCCTGGTGTGCTCTCACACTTGCAGATAGGGTTTTTAAGGGACTGTCCCTTATTTCATTAATTTGTCCCACCCTTCCCTTATTTTAAGATGTATTAAAACTGATAATAAATACCGTTTTAAACAAAATTGAAGCTTATGATACTTGCATTGTATACTTGAGGGCAGTAGAAACATAAACCTGAGAGAAAAATTCATGATATGCTAAGGGAGATGGTGTTTCCCATAAATGTCCATTAAAATAAAGCATTGTCCCTTATTTTTCACGTGGTTTCTCCCTTATTTCCACCCAACAAAGGCGGTCGTTCTACTTGCAGGTGCCATCGCAGAGGGTCAGAAACTCCCTGCCAAACTGAGGCTGACTGTGAAGGTGCTGGGGGTAGTCTGATGGGCACTGCCTTGAGGTGGGAGAGGGTGCTCCGCATCATAAGGAGTTTGGATTTATTCTCTTCATGACTTATTCTCTCACTTTGTTACTCTTCTCTTCTCACTCTTTTGTAAACACACTAACATTTTTTCCTCTGTACTGTTTTTTCCTCTGGGATCTGAAGATTAGACTGATCCAGGACTGGAGAGGCAAAAGGCCTCGTGGGATCTCCATGGGACCCAGTCTGTTCCCCTGTCCTCTTGCCTCCACCGAATGCCCTCTTAGCAGGAGAAAAGCCTGAGCGCTACGTGTATGGCCCCATGCAGGAACAGAAGTCAGTAGCTGCTCAGTGGGCCTTTATCCTGCATCATCCCAAATCCAGCAGGATAGAACGCCTCTTAGTGCACTCCCTCCTCCTGGTGGGAGGAACTGCTGCTGGATCGGGGCTGCTGCTCTGTGCGGACTGGAAAACTAAATCGGATGGAATGTGGAAGAGTGAATATCAGGGTCACTTAGCAGTGCAAACCCCTTAAGACACTTGGAAAGGGAAGAAAACCCTTTCTGGGTCCAGTACTTCCCTGACGCATTCTGATTCAAGTGACATATCCTGCCCCCTCCTCTGCTGGTGTGGAAACCCCCATGAGTAGGGCTCCGTGTTTGTCACGGAGGTCACAGATTCCATGACTTCCTGTGACCGCTGTGACTTCTGCAGCGGCCAGTGTGCCTGACCCCGGGGCCAGCTGCTCAGGTGGCCCTGGGGCTAGCCACACCGGCTGCTGTTGGAGCAGCTCTGCAGCCAGCCACTCAGGTGGCCCCACAGCCAACCACACTAGCTGCTGCTGGAGTGGCCCCAGCTCTGGCAGCTGCTCTGGTGGCCCCAGGCAGCTGGCTTCAGGGACCACCTTCCAATGTGGCTGGCCCCGGGGACCGCCTGAGCAGGGGTCCTGGGGCAGCCAGAGCAGCGGCTGGCCCTGGGGCTCCCCCACAGCAATGGCCAGAGCAGCTGCTGGCCCCCCAGACTCCCCCCTCCAGCCACTGGTACTGTGGTCTCCCTCCCAGCAGTGCCCCCCTCCCCCAAGATTCAGTCAGAAGTATTTATGGTATAAGTCATGGACAGGTCACGGGCCGTGTTTTTTGGTTTCTTGCCCATGACCTGTCCATGGCTTTTACTAAAAATACCCTCATGCAAGAGAAGAGTGGGAGAAGCAGGGGGGTGGGGAGCTAGCATCTGTCTCTCTGTGCCTCCTCCAGTCTTGTGGGTGGTATTAGATGCTTTCCTGCCACTGAACTGTGGAGCAACTGCACTACCTGAGGGGTGGGAGATTCCTCCCCACACCCTGCTCAAAGTCCCCCAGTCACCTGGGGGGCTGTGCCTTAGGGGGAGGATTTTAGCCTAAGCAAATAAGGCCCAGGCCAGCACTGCGGAGAGAACCATGGAAGGGATCATGTTACAGGAGGTGCAGTCCCTTCCCCGCTCCCTGATGTGCACCCATGCTTCCCCATCATTTCAGCTGGTGCAGCCTTCTTCCCCTGAGCTGCTTGTTCCACGCTGTAGGCCAGTGCAGAGATGCTGGGGAGTGAGGATGTCCTTACCTCCTCCCAGCATCTGCTGAGGCCACTTTCACCCACAAGGGCTCTAAGAGGGAACAGTCTGTGTGCTTCCCTGGCCCTTGCCCAAGGCATACATTGCTTCTGCCTCTCACTCCCCCACAGAAGGGCCAAGGACAGTTTAATCCGTCGCATGGGGGACGTTCTTCCCTGACATACACAGAGGAAGTTGTGTCCATGTGGTGGAGGACAGAATCTGGCCAAAAAGTGTCTCTTGTTTTCCTTTGTACTTCTCTTTCTTAAGAAGCCCCCGCTCACATTCACAGAGCAATGGGGGGGCAGGCGGGGGGGGGGAGAAGGGAAGCCTGACTGACTCACAGTTCTCTTTATACACGTCCATTCATCCCCAATGACCTCAATATGAGCCTTCAAAGGGCTTAAATGTTGAGCTTTATTGTAGCATTTCAATCTGCAAGGGAACAAAAGGCCAGTTCCCTCTCCAGGGCCAGTGAGTGGAGAGGATTTCTGTTTGTGAATAGGCTTTGGGAGAGGATGGGTTCTGCTGTATGCATGTGTGGGAGGGGGAAGCCCCTTATGGTGATCCGGTCTTCCCTGGGGAAGCACAGCTCTTGCCCAGATTGTCTGTCTCTCTCAACACAATGCAAAATTTCCTCCACCATCAAGGATCTGTCCCCATGAGGAAGCTATTTAACAGCAAATTGGCCTGGTAATTTTTAGTGATGACCTTGTGTTAATTACAAGTTGCCATATTAGTAAATCCCCTCTGAAGGCCAGCTGTTGTGTTGGCACTAACTCCTTGATGCAAAATCAACTGTTTGTTTACTAAATCCCAAGGCAATTTAAAAAAAAAATGTTTTCCTTTTTTGTTTTTATTTCAGTCCAGTGAAGCCAGGTGAGACGCACACCCCCTGTTGCATATTGTTGCCTACCCACTGGGCAGAGACTGCATTTAACAGAGGCTGGCTTCTCCTGGTTAAAAACTGGATACTTTTTATTTATTTATTATTGGATAGCACCTTGGAGCCCCAGTCTTGAACCAGGACCCCAGTATACAAGGTACTGTACAAACTCTGCCCCAAAGAGCTTACATAATTAATATTTGATAGTCACCCAGAGAGTCTTCCAAAAAGGAGGAATTATTGCAGAACAAAGTCACTTTTACTCTGGAATAGAATGTCTCAGCCTATCACCCAGAGGAGTTATACCAGACTAGCTACAGTGCAATAGTTATTTCATTGTAAGCTGTCCCAGCCAATTTCCCCATGTAGACAAGCCCTAAGGGAGAGGCTGACAGGATCTGATCCTTAATGAGGAGGGTGGGTCAGGAATCAATTTGTATTAAGCCCCTTCACCCACCGATTGTATAAATAGTCATTGAAGAGAGATTTCTGTGTTATTAGTCCTGAGCTGCTTTGGGTGCAGTGGGGATGGTGAAGGTTTTGAAACATACTCAGTACAAGCCAACAGACAAATATCAATCTCCGGCAGGTGAGGAGGCTTTCTTGAAAGTGCACTTTGATGGGAAAAGGAGGCTGAAGCTAAAAGACTCTAACAGCACGGGTGTTACTTCCTAACTAACAGATCATATTGCATTTAACATAGGGTGCTCCATCCATAGGTCTCAAAGTGCCTTAGAAAGGAGGGTATCATTGTCTCCAGTTTATAGGTGAGGAAACTGAGTCTCAGAGAGGCCTAAATTTTACTCAGTGAGTGGATGGCTTATCCCTGAAGACTCCTCCTATTTGGTGTCCCATTCAGTGCCTACCTCACATCTCCTCTCCCCATCACAAAGCAGCTTGTGTCAAGGATTGCAGCAAGTCCAAAGGAGAAAAGAGTTTTATCCAGATACTAATTATTTTTTTCAGTGCTTTGCCTTCCCCTTCTTCCCCCCTGCCGCTGCCAGAATCCTTAGGTAGAGCCACTACAGGCCTTCTATTTTACCAACCTGTGTGTCTCTCCCTCAGTTCTCAAGGAAGTTGCAGGGCAAGTATATTTTTATGTGGTTCCTCCCTCCTTCCACACCCCTTTTAAAAAAAAAAAAAGTGATAGGGACTTTGAGCAGGATTGTGGGGTTAAGACCCCTGTTCTTGTGAAAGTATTGTCTAATCTTTCATGACTACAAGTGCTAAGGACTACGTCATTGTTGTTTGTTTGTATTACCAAAGCACCTAGAAGCCCTTTCTGCTAGGTGCTGTACAAATACAGAACAAAAAGACAGTCCCTGCCCCAAAGAGCTTCAATTCTCCTCCCCAGCACAGTGCTCCCAGCCACCCTGCTGAGACGCTGGTTCCACAATGACCTAGAAAGAAAGGGCATACAGTCACAGATTAAGGGCAGTAGGAGCTGCCTGCTCATCCAATCTGACCTGTATATCACAGGCCACCGCCACCACCCAAGGCCAAAATTAGCCCAAAGTAGTATAGCCTATGCAGGTCTAGACTGTTACGTGCTACAGGCAGAAAAGAGGTGGGACTAAGGTACACTAGTGCCTGAGGCCCCTGGAGTGGCAGGGAAATGATTTATGGAGATATAGCCAGATATTCTTGGAAGTGACCTGCAACCCATGCTGCAGAGGAAGGCAAACAACCACAAGCTCACTGCCAATCTGACTGGGGGGAAATTCCTTCCTGACCCCACACATGGTGATCAGTCAGATCCTAGCATGTGAGCAAGAAACAGCCAGCCAAGCACCTGAGAGAGACAGAGAATGCTGGGTGCCACCTCAGAGCCTGAGCCCTGCCCATCCAATGTCCCTGGCCCTGCCCAGTCGCCATTCCTGCTGAGGAAGGATATGCCATGTAGTGATTCACCACAGCCTCATCTCGCAGGAGGGTGGATTCTTCTACTAGATCTCTCATCCAAATACTGACCTGGCCTGACACTGCTCAGCTTTGGATATGTGACTAGCTTGCTACTTGCAGTGGGATGGCTGCAAGCCATCCTTGTAGTGCATCCATATAGGATGCCTGCACGTGCAGGCCTCATTTACTGTAGCGCTTTTCCCATGTTGGTCTAGCATTGGTGCAGTTCTACCTATGGAAGCACTAGTGTAGGCAGGGCACAGGGAGGTCAAGTGATATGGAAACCAGCGTGACACACACACTGGGTCAAATGCCAGTCTCCTCAACACCCCTATGACCCAGGTGAAAGCAGTGGGGTTGGATGGGTGGGATCTTGCTCTCAGTGGCTTGTATGTCTACTTTGGAGAATCAGTTCACACAATCAAAGATCACAATGTTCCTCACACAACAACTCTTCACGCACTGTTGGCAGAGTGACTGCAGCATATGGGGACCTCTTGTGCACCTGTATAGAGAACTTGTAGCTCATCCCCACTGTAAATGCTACAGGCTAGGATGGAGCAAACATGGGGGATGAACCCACACTTCTCAGGCTCAATGTTCAAAGTTTTAAGTTGGGTTTAAGGCCTTGTGTGAGCCCTCTGAACTAGGACAAAATTCTCCCTATATTAAAGGGTTAGGACATTAAAGTAACATAGGCATCAAGAAAAGTAGGAGAATGACATCAAAAGGGTGTGTGTATGTATGTACTTCAATGACATGTAGTTTCCTCTTTATGGGGTGATTAAGTAGTCACATTCCACTGGCCTAGGGGTAGGTCTCACTTCCTGTTGCCATTATTTTATGCAGCAAAAACATCTTTTTCTCACTACAGACCAGTGCAAAAAATCTCATGCTATTTCACAGCATGAGATTATTAATCACATTTATTAGAGTAGTGCTTAAGGGTCAACTGAGACTGGGGCCCTACTGTGTCAGGTACCATACAAACACAGAATGGGGATGGGCCTTGCCCTGATGCACTTACAATCAGCTTGCAGCAGTGGGGGAAGAGGTAGAACACACAAGCAGAGTGACCAATGTGATGGCAGCAAATGTCATATTAGTGCCACAACTGGGGCGGGGGAAGGGGGGGAGGTTACTTAGGTTTATTGAGGTGTGTACCCCTCACAGGCAGAGAAAGGGTTAACAGGAGCCTGAACCCAATTAGGCCAGTGGATGGCACCTGCAGGGGTGTTTGTTCACTATGACTGGTGATCCAATCCAGCTGGAGAGGCGCTGGGTGTTCATAAAGGTTGGAATGCAGGGCAGTGGGAAAAGAAGGCGAGGGAGGGATGGAGAAGATACAGATGAGAGGTAGTGGGGAGTTTTCTCGGATAGGCTAAAAGCTGAAAGAAGCCTGGGGCTGGCAATGGGTCCCTCTGAGCTAGAGTCAGTGAAGCCTGGGGTGAGAGGGTGGTTGTCCTGAGTCAGGAGCAAGCTGGAGGCAGTGAAGTCCAAGAGCTAGTGATAGTAAAGGCATAGGTGTGTTTGGACTGGAATTTGAGGGGCTGCAGGGAGAGAGGGGAGGCCTCTGCTATCTTCCTCTTGGCACTAGAAAGTGGAGATAGTTCAATTTTGTGCCTTCCAGGTATGCTCCTGTGGCTGACCCTCACAAAAGGGGAGGAACTGTACCTCTGGGGCAAAGCTGTGGGAGGTGTTGCATATTGTAGCTACAGGAAGGAGTTGGGGAAAGGGCCTGAGGAAAGACTAGTGGTAAGGAATACAGGGAGGATCCAGGTCCTGACACAGGGCCTTGGAATTATTTGTTGGATTTTTGTTTCTCTAGACTGGGAGAGACTTTGAAATGACCTGATCGGAGGGTTAAATCCTGAGGTGTGGCAGGCCACCATGAGAGTGGAGCGACTGTCAGCACAGGCTGCTAAAGAGAAAAGAGTTGTTATGCCACACCAAGCCCTGAGGTGCCCACCAGTGGTGAGTCAATCCTGCTACAGAGGCACTAAGCAAAATGGGAAGGGATGGGGTTATAAAGGACAGGGAAGGAAGACTCAGATCTGTGGCCCCATCTCTCTCACAATCTCTTTCCCCGAGCCCTTTGACTCCTACACCTACTCATTGCTTAGCCAGTCTGTTTTCTTCTACCTTCCTGCCACCAGTTTCCACTCTGTTTCCCCTCCCTCACTTCTCCTCTTCTCCTGGCTCCCTGTCCCAAACTATTCCCTCCGCTTCCCTGCAAGCATTGCTCTTGTCCCCTCTGCATTTGAATCAGGCAGCTTCCTCCTCCATGCTGCCTGGGCCTAGCAAGGAGTCACTGAGAGTACACAAGAGAGACTCTCTGTGATCTCAGTTCAGATACCTGGTCCTGGCCCATACCTCAGTAGTCCAATGAAGTAATTGCAGGGAAAGTCCAGCTCAGCTGTGGGCTGGAGCATGCCCAGTATGGATAGACTCTTCAAAGATTTTAGCTGCTAAAACCGAAGTCTCTCCTGAGTATGTGCAAAGTACAATTTTTAATGGTTTATAACTTTGCTATATTTGGGTAAACTCTAGCACAGTGGTGGGCAACCTCTAGAGCTTTGATTAGCTCTAGCAACTGTAGGCTTTGGAGCAAGGACTTTTAATTTGGCAGAGGGGTGGCTGCTGTGTCAGGGATGTGCCTTTTGCTGTTCCTGCTAAAGCAGTGGTGGGCAACCTACCGCCCATCAGGGTAATCCGCTGGCAGGCCATGAGACCGTGTTTACGCTGACCGTCTGCAGGCATGGCCGCCCGCAGCTCCCAGTGGCCGTGGTTTGCTGTTCCTGGCCAATGGGAGCTGCTGGAAGTGGTGGCCAGCAGCACATCCCTGCTAGTCAAAGGACTTGTGAACAGAAACTTCTAATACAGTCAAAACCTTTTTCCTTAGCCTCGTTCTCTGAAAGAGCTGAACATTTTGGCTGAAACTTTCCAAAACATTTCACCCTGAAGTAGCCACCTAGTATGGAAAACTTCAGTTCAAACGGTTAAAGTTTTTAAGCAATGGAAAACCAGGCCTTACAATGGGATAATAACCCTAATAATCAAAGGTGCTGCCACCTCTTACTAATGACATATGTGAGATAGTGAATATAACTTAAGGTGATATTTGAATATGCGTGTCTACCTATACACACAGCTATGGCCTGCTCCTGCTAAGGGATTCATCTTCACACCCACTTGAAGTTCCATTGTCTTCACTGGTTTCAGAGTAACAGCCGTGTTAGTCTGTATTCGCAAAAAGAAAAGGAGGACTTGTGGCACCTTAGAGACTAACCAATTTATTTAGCTCACGAAAGCTCATGCTCACAGCTCACTTCATCGGATGCATACTGTGGAAACTGCAGAAGACATTATATACACACAGAGACCATGAAACAATACCTCCTCCCCTGAGACTCTGCACAGGCATCAGGGCCCTTTGCAGTAATGGAGTCTCAATTATGATCGATCAAATGCTCTCAAAATGCAAATGTGTATGAGCCAGAAAATGGAAAAAAGTTACTCTTCTAATAGTAATAACTCCCTCACATTGCACGTGTAACTGGAGGAATTCTTCCCCAGCACAGCCCATGTACAGTAGTGCAGTAGTGTAGAGGCCAGAAACGCCTCAGGCAGCTAGGAGAGAATTTCCTCTGTGTGAGCACTGCACAGGGCTGCTGCAGTCAGGTCTACACAGGCTCCTTTGTAAGCCCTGTCATAAGGGCAGGGAGGAGCGTTCTCCTAGTACGTTCTGCTACAGGATTGGGGGCAGTTCTAGCTTGTGGTGCAACCCCTTGTTGCCCAGGCATGGCTGCTGTAACTTAGAGCCACCCTTGAGGCTGCTCTAAATCGTGGGGGGGCTGTACCAGCACCCAACAAAGGGTTCAAAGGTGTCTTAAGGACACCATTGCCCCACCTACCCATGGGCTGTCTGTGCTGCACCTCCAGGGACACAGCACATAACTTGCCAAGAACATTTATATTTACTAGTGTGACTATTAAATGTCCACCTTCAAAAATAGTTACTGAGGAAAAACTACTTATTGTCTGACCTTTGTGTAAATTAGTTGCATTTGTGCATATTGCATTCAGTTACCTTTTTTGTTGACTTGGATATTTAAAAGAGGGGAAAATGAAACAGATTTAAAGTGAAATTTGTGCAGGTTAGGTTAAAAAGTTTGTACTGTAGGCCTGGATATGCCTCTTATTGTTAACCTGGCTGCATATTATGTACTTTAGCCTCACCCACACAGGGAAGGCTAACCTATGTGATGCCTGACTGTATTTCAGTCTTGCTAGCTCCTACGATTTCTTTGAGTCACAGGAGTTTGGCTGGGGCTAGAGCTAGTCTTGCAATGAAGTTAGAAGCTCCAGCCTGCTAGTGAATTGCCTAACAGAGGGGGTTTCTTCTCCAGGCTACTTTCACCACTTCCCTGCCTCTAGAGGAAGAGCTGTCAATCATGGTTGCTGCAGGAAGCAGGCTGAGCAATTCCCCTTCTGAGAGAGGAGTGTCAGCTGCAGGAGGAAGGAGAAGAGGGGAGGAGATTGTAGAAAGACTCCAGCAGCTCTGCTCCCGCTTTAGCTCCTTCCTCCCTGCAATACCCAGCCTAGGAAGGGAGAGAAGAGGATGCTGTGGCAACACTCCCAGACTTGGGAGGGTGCATGTGTGTGGTGAAGAAAGGCAGATGAGGGAGCTGAATTTACGTGGGGGTCTAGGGAACAGGTGTGGGGGGGACAGCACAGAATTAATTAATTTGAATGTTGAGGTTTGGGGCGAAGCTGCAAGCTCTGCACCATCAGGCAGTCAGCAAGAGCTCCTGCAAGAGTGAGGCCAAAAATTACCAAACTCGGATTTGGGAGAGCTGATAACATTAATTGACATTCACTGGGCAGGGGCTGTTCAAAAACCAAAACACACCAAACTATCACAATATATATATCTTTCTTAAAAATGCCTTTTTTGTGTTTTGGTCTGGCTCATGACTTTGGGGCTTGGCAATATTATATCAACCCTGGTTTATGGTGTAGATTGGGTAACACAGTTCTCAGCCCATTTTAGCACTTGGTATTGCCAGTACCGGGTTTATCATGGCGCTGGGCCCAGAGTCTGAAGGGGCCCTGGCCAGCCCGATCCCCTAGCTGGCTGAGCTGGCCACGAAAACTGCCCCTGCCACTACTCCACCCCTGCCTGGCCTCTTCCTACCCCAGCCCTGCCCCCACTCCACCCCTTCCCCTGACCAATGTCCTGGGGAACTGCAGCAGGGGTCGGGCCTGCACGCACTGGGCAGTGGGAAGCAGAGCAACCCAGCTCACTCTGCACTGCCGGTGAGTGATGGGGGGCGTTCCCCGCCCCCCCATCCCAAGGCGGAGAGCAGAGTGGAGTGGGCTGGGGCCGAGTCGCTCCACTTCCTGTCGCCCTGTGAGTGTGGGGTCGAACCCACCCTGCAATGACCGGGCGGGGGGAAGTGGAGCGAACTGGCCCCAGCCTGCTCCACTCCAGCTGGCTCGTGCTGGGGGGCGGTTTTCCCTCCTGTCCCCCAAGCCTGGGGAGGAGAAGGAGCGGTGGGGAAGGGGCCTAGGATGGGGACGAGAAGGGGATTGGGGAACTGGGAGCAGGGGGAAAAAGGCAGTGGGGATGATGGGGGAAGAGAAGGGGATGTGGGAAGCCAGGCCTAGCATGTGGATCCCCTTGGCAGCAGCTGGGACTCCCCTGTTAAGGAGGCCCATCAAACCCTCACCCTTACAAGCCCCACCTCCCCTGCATCTGTACCACCATGATGAGCTTCCCAGTGAGCCCCACCCACCTGGACCCCTACCCAAATGAACCCCACCTCTCCTGCACCCAGACTTCCCCCTCCCCCTGCTGAGCTCCAACCACTTTCACTTGGTCGTCCCTGCAGCCTCCCATTGTCCCTGCACCTGGAACCTCCCTCTGCATCCAGCTCCCCTACTAAGCTGCCTGCACCCAGACTGCCCCACACAGAACCCTCTTACCCCCATCAGGATCCCCACGCACTAAGTCCCTCTGTTCTTGGATCCTGCTGCCAGGCTGAGCCTCCCTGCCCACATCTGGTGTGCTTGGTGCAAAAGGGGGCCAGACCCCAGGGTGTTTCTGTAGCAGTGATGGCCCTTGTGGTGTGTCAGGTTCAGCCTCACTGCCAAGTCCCTATCCTGGGAGGCTACAGTGTAGTCTCCCACCTCCATGCAGCCAGGGGCCTGTGCTCCCCACTGCTATGGTGGAGCTTCCACATTTATTTATTGTAAAAGAAAAAAATTGCAGAATTTTAAAATATTATGCACTGAATTTGATGCAGAATTCCCTCAGGAATATGGGGCGCTGTACAGCTGTGATGGTGGGACTGTGAAGGGGGTGCTGGACAGTAGGGGATCTGTGGGTGGAGGAGCTGGACAGGGGGGTATGGTGTGCAGGGTGCTGTGCAGTTGTGGTGGGAGGTCAGTGGGAGGGGTCTCTGGGCATGGGGTGCTGGGCATAGTGGGTCCAGGGACATTGGGCATAGGGATCTGTGGGGGAAATATCTGGGTGAGGGGGTGCTGGGCATAAGGGCAGGGCACTGGGCAGGGGGGCTGTGTGGAAGGGGCACACTGGCAGCGCAGGGCTGGGCGGGCCAGTGTGTGTCTAGCAGTTGTGGGTTTGTAAACAGTGCCCTTGTGCTGGGCCGAGTGGGGCCACTCCCATTGTGCTGCGCCTCATTGCCCCCAACTGGCCCCTCGCTCTGCAGACCGTCCCACATCACATGCCCTATTTCCCCAGTGGGGGCCCACAAATATGTTTGGCGCTGGGCCTATAAAAAGTTAATCCAGCCCTGGGTATTGCCAATTCCAAGTGCTGAAACATCATGAGATAATCTCATGATTTCAGACAATTTTTTAAAATTTGGGTTCTTTGTCTACTGGCTTTTGAGTCTTTAGGGTTTGAGTCTTCTAGCTCTTCTTCTGCAATCATGAAGACCAGAAATGTGTGGTTTTTTTTTTTTATAGCTGATAGTCTCAAATAACACAACTCCAGGAGCTGGAGCTTTAATAAAAACACCAAATCTATGCCACATGATAAAACTGAGAGTTGGCAACACTATCAGACAGGATTTCAGTGTAACTGCCTTTTGAAAAAGGTCTCTGGAAAAAGCCCCTCAAAAGCTGAGTAGCTGTCAAGCCAATTTCTATATAAATGGATAATTGAGGTTTTCAATTTCCATGGAAAATGGAAAAAGCTGCTTTGTTGGTTTGAAGATTGTATTAAGTCATTTAAACACTGACACATGCTTCCTAGCCTAATAAAGCAGCACTGCCTAGAATTCCTTTAAGTGTAAACGTCACATCTGTTGAACACGTCAAAAATCCATTTGTGGAAGTGACTTTATTTTGTTTCATTTAAGCAGAGTGACTTCAACCTGAGCCACCTGTAACCATTCTGTCTACAACCCTGTTAAACTATGTATCGTCTTTAAACTTAAGGCTGGCTTCCTCATTTGCCACTAAATAACAGGCTCAGCAGAGAAATCTATGACAATAGGAGAGGATACCCAACTATGTTCTCACCCTGAGAGTTGGCTGCTTGGGATACATGAGTGACACAATGGGAGTAAACTTTCACTGCCTCCACCCAGGTTATGAAGGTTGTGTGGATAAATGGAGCACTTCATATTTAATACACCCAGAGAATGATTCATTTAAAGTACCAGACTAAACTCCATTTAAAAAGCTCTTGGGAAACTGCATTGGCCCTGCAGCTTGCACAATCCAAGCCAAAGGGTAAGAGCGGTTAGGAGACTTATTTCTTACGAGCACAGTTGATGCAGAACGTCAGCTGATTCATGGAACTATGGTCTGGGATCATGCTTGAGGCCTGATTCTGTCACCTATACTCACTTTCAATTGTTGTATCATCCACAAGGAACCCTACTGAAATAAATTGAGTCAATTCTCTGTTTCACTAAAGCCTGGTTATATTGTGCTAGTGACATAAAGGGGATGGGAACGGACCCTGTGAAATACCCCTTGATGAAGGGGGCTCCTCCACTGGTGTGGAGGTGTGGGACAGGCCCCATGTCAGCTCTGTTCCCGGCCCTGTCAGGGGTTGGGTGGGAGGGGGCTGGTGTGTTGGGGAAGAATGGAGGGGTAGAAAGAGTGCACTGTGTCACAGCATTTTCTGCTTCCTAGAACCCACAGGGGATCATGGGAAGCGGAGCATAAGCTGAAACAGCCCTGAGATTGCTCTAATATATGCTGGAGGGAGGACAGGAAGGTCTCCTGCTGCTTCAGAAAATGGTGACTGTGATAATGGTTTAAAGCCATGTTTGTCCTGTGTTCCTGCAATCAGCACTGGAACAGAGGAACTCTGGGTTGGAACTAATATGACTACTTGTGGAGTAAGATACTACTTACCATGAGTAAAGATGGCAGAACTGGCAACCTGGAGAGGTGCTTCCAAGCATCAGATTGTGTCTCTGAGATTAAAATGTGGCCTGGCCCCTGAGAGTTAGGGCAGGGGGAAAGAATTGTTGTCTCTATAGCCAAAATGCAGACTTTCATGACAACCAGGGAACAGACCACATGTTGTCCAGGAAAGAGACCATCAAAACATTTTTGACAGCTTTGTTTCAATGTAGATTTGTATTGGTACTGACAAAAGCAAAATCAGGACATTAGCATAGTTCCTCGAAGAGTTCAGGCAATCATTGATGCTAAATGGCGTGACAAAGCATAAGTGACAATTAGGCCTTGCATCAAAAGTGCTTGCTGTTTGGTAGGTCAAATGACTGCCACTTTTCCTAAAGCTATGTAAAATATAACAGTGGTGTATCTGTAATATGGAGACCTTTGGCAAGGTCAGTGTTGATGCCTGAATTGTTTTTTTCCCTCTGCTTCTCAGACTATTTGGAATGAGGAACCAGAGATATACAAATGTCTTTATTTTACAGATAATTCTCCCTTGATGTTCATCAAAGCTTTTAGTGTGAATGCAGTGAAAGAAACAGGCCATTTTTTGGTACATGTAAAAAAACCCCCTTGACTTGGGGTTTTATGTGCTCCATCGGTTGTCGTCATAGTCAAAACTAGATCATATATCTAGTATTCAACTTGAAACCTAGTCAATTTCAAAGTCTAACTTAAAAGCACTTTATGGGCCTACCCTTCCCTATTTTAATTTCTGCCTACCAATTTTTGTGGTTTTACAAACATGTTCTCTGATTTTCCGCCCCCCAAGTTCCTCTCCATAACTAATGCTGGTGGCACAGACAGTGTAGTCGAATCTCCCAGAACTGCTGGTGTTTTGTCACTGTGCTTGGATGAAGGCTAGATATCAGAGTGGCTAAAAAGCCCATCACTGCTTATGCTCCATGCTCCCACCAATCCCTAATACCAATGAGACTGCCCCAGCGCTATAGGAAGAGTGGGAGAATTTCAGACAATCCTAAGCATACAGTAGGCCACAGAGGATTTAAAATACTTTGAATTTACACAGCGCCTTCTGCCCAAATCTCTCAAAGCATTTCACTAATATTTATTAAGTTTCACAACATCCTTAGGAACAGCTAAGGATCATCTCCCTGTTGTACAGATGGGAAACTGAGGCAGCGAGGTTAAGTCCAAATATTCAAAAGAAGCCACAGATTTAGGTGCTTTCCTTTTTTTTAAAAAAAACCAAACACCAAGGAGCCTGATTCTAATCTCACACAGGTGTAAATGAAAAGGTAGTGGAGTGAATCTGGTGTTTGAGAGATCAGAATTGAGTCCAAGAGAAATACAAAAAAACTGAGACACACAACATCAGAACCCACCTTTGAAAAGCTGCTGGTGACTTGCCCAGTGTCAATTTCAAAACTGGGATTAGGACCCGAATCTCTTCACTCCTAATCTAGGGTTTTAACCAGTAGGGCATGCACATATCAAGGATCCATTCATTTCAGGTTGATCTGTTGCCACTCAGTTTCACTTTGAATGTTGGGTGTCACAGATCTCTAAAATTAACAGCAAATTGCAGCTGCTTGAATTCTGTATAGTTTTGACCAAAAGCCACTTGCAGAGAGTCTCCTCAAATCCCTCTTACTTTTTGGTGTGCTTGGGTGGGGAATCCAGTGGCCTGCAACCCCCAGGCCTCTGATGGTTTGCAGGAGCCAGTGGGCAGCTAGTTGACTTTAACCCTCCCAATGTCTTTGAGGGACGGGGTCACATATGTCCAACTCCTACAGTCCTGAGTGAGGCCAACCAAGTCATCTTGTTCCCCCAGTCCAAATACATCATCTGCTGGAGTCGGGGGCTGCACATTCCAACACCAACTCTTAATTCAGTAGAAGTGGGGTTCGGCCCAAAGGCTGGCTTCCACTATGGGACAGGTTTCAGAGTAACAGCCGTGTTAGTCTGTATTCGCAAAAAGAAAAGGAGTACTTGTGGCACCTTAGAGACTAACCAATTTATTTGAGCATGAGCTTTCGTGAGCTACAGCTCACTTCATCAGATGCATACCGTGGAAACTGCAGCAGACTTTATATACACACAGAGAATATGAAACAATACCTCCTCCCACCCCACTGTCCTGCTGGTAATAGCTTATCTAAAGTGATCATCAGGTTGGGCCATTTCCAGCACAAATCCAGGTTTTCTCACCCTCCACCCCCCCCCCCCACAAAATCACTCTCCTGATGGTGATAGCCCATCCAAAGTGACAACTCTTTACACAATGTGCATGATAATCAAGTTGGGCCATTTCCTGCACAAATCCAGGTTCTCTCACCCCCTCACCCCCCTCCCAAAAACCACACACAAACTCACTCTCCTGCTGGTAATAGCTCATCCAAACTGACCACTCTCCAAGTTTAAATCCAAGTTAAACCAGAACATCTGGGGGGGGGGGGTAAGAAAAAACAAGGTCTAATAGGCTACCTTGCATAATGACTTAGCCACTCCCAGTCTCTATTTAAGCCTAAATTGATAGTATCCAATTTGCAAATGAATTCCAATTCAGCAGTTTCTCGCTGGAGTCTGGATTTGAATTTTTTTTGTTTTAAGATAGCGACCTTCATGTCTGTGATTGCGTGACCAGAGAGATTGAAGTGTTCTCCGACTGGTTTATGAAGGTTATAATTCTTGACATCTGATTTGTGTCCATTTATTCTTTTACGTAGAGACTGTCCAGTTTGACCAATGTAAATGGCAGAGGGGCATTGCTGGCACATGATGGCATATATCACATTGGTGGATGTGCAGGTGAACGAGCCTCTGATAGTGTGGCTGATGTTATTAGGCCCTGTGATGGTGTCCCCTGAATAGATATGTGGGCACAATTGGCAACGGGCTTTGTTGCAAGGATAAGTTCCTGGGTTAGTGGTTCTGTTGTGTGGTATGTGGTTGTTGGTGAGTATTTGCTTCAGGTTGCGGGGCTGTCTGTAGGCAAGGACTGGCCTGTCTCCCAAGATTTGTGAGAGTGTTGGGTCATCCTTTAGGATAGGTTGTAGATCCTTAATAATGCGTTGGAGGGGTTTTAGTTGGGGGCTGAAGGTGACGGCTAGTGGCGTTCTGTTATTTTCTTTGTTAGGCCTGTCCTGTAGTAGGTGACTTCTGGGAACTCTTCTGGCTCTATCAATCTGTTTCTTTACTTCCGCAGGTGGGTATTGTAGTTGTAAGAAAGCTTGACAGAGATCTTGTAGGCGTTTGTCTCTGTCTGAGGGGTTGGAGCAAATGCGGTTGTATCGCAGAGCTTGGCTGTAGACGATGGATCGTGTGGTGTGGTCAGGGTGAAAGCTGGAGGCAAGCAGGTAGGAATAGCGGTCAGTAGGTTTCCGGTATAGGGTGGTGTTTATGTGACCATTGTTTATTAGCACTGTAGTGTCCAGGAAGTGGATCTCTTGTGTGGACTGGACCAGGCTGAGGTTGGTGGTGGGATGGAAATTGTTGAAATCATGGTGGAATTCCTCAAGGGCTTCTTTTCCATGGGTCCAGATGATGAAGATGTCATCAATATAGCGCAAGTAGAGTAGGGGCTTTAGGGGACGAGAGCTGAGGAAGCGTTGTTCTAAATCAGCCATAAAAATGTTGGCATACTGTGGGGCCATGCGGGTACCCATAGCAGTGCCGCTGATCTGAAGGTATACATTGTCCCCAAATGTGAAGTAGTTATGGGTAAGGACAAAGTCACAAAGTTCAGCCACGAGGTTAGCCGTGACATTATCGGGGATAATAGTCCTCTTCTCCTGCGTGTCTCAGGAGGTTTTATGTCATCCTAAGTGTCTGTCCCCTCAGTGCCACAAGGTTCAGTGCTACAAAAGCTAAAATCTTCAAAAGCATTTTAGAGCTTAAGTCCCACTTTCTAAAGTGAATTAGGCACCATTGAAAGCTGAGATTGAGGCTCTTAAATCTCTTAGATGCACAGAAAGTATTACCTACAGTCCCAGCAGTAGCCACTCTGTGGGCCAGTGCTGCAGCGGCTGATTCCTCCTTTGCCTCTGTTACATATTTTAAATTCCGATTCCTCTTTAATACAACTGCTGGCTGGTATCTGTAGGTCAGACTCTTTTGTTAGCAGATGGATTGTGAGGAAGATAGTGAGTTGCGTCGCTGATCCCTGAGCTGAACACCAGTCTATTGAAAACGTTGCCACTTACTGAGGTTTTTTTCTTTCAGATGTTTTTGGTACTGGCCTTGCCCCATAATCTCTGAGTGCCCTATGCATTGGGGATTTGTGGATGAGGGGTTGCCTTGCTATTCCGGGCCCTCTTTATTATTGGTGCAGTTGTTATAGATCAGATGATATAAATAGTAGCCACCCCGTACATGCTGCTGAACAAAATAACCAGGCCTCTGCTACTATTGTATGTTCATGTGTCTCCTAATGGTGAGGGATCTCTGGCTTTTAAAATAAACCATGATGATAAACAAATAATTCCCATTGCCCAGAGAGATGGAATATTATTTGTATTAGGGTAGTGGCCAAAGGCCCCAATCAGGATCAAGGCTCCACTGCAGGATGCTGCGTAAACATACAGGAAGAGATGGTTACAGCTAATACTCGTGGAATTTTTGCCAAAGGCCACATCCATCCTCTATAAAAGCCTCTCCCTCAATTCCGCTACTACTCTGCCAGCCTCACTCATAACTTACACATATAGCCAGACTGTGCCCGCTGGGCCCAGGCCCTGCTTGGGGGCTACGAGGAGAGGCACCATGACAGAAGGAGCTAGTGTGCTTCCTTGGAAGGGTGCTACATGTCAGCAAGATCTGCTGAAAGATGAGTGTCAGGTCCTGCCTCCCCTGGGCTTGTCTGTGTTGGTTACTACACGGGGGCATAAAGGGAGAAAGCTCCTTGCACAGCCGTGATTCAGATTCAGCCCATAATGATTAAGGGCCAGATTGACTGCTGGCATTCGTGCGTGAAACTCCCATCCACTTCAGTGGAGCAGCACTCACACTGGTGGTGATTGTGGCCCCAAGTGCATAGAGAGTTACAAAACGTTCTGTGTTGTGTGTATCTGTAAGCAGAATTCTGGGTTGCCAACTCTCACAATTGTGTCACAAGTCTTGTGATGTTTGGTGTTTTTCTTAAAGCCCAGCTCCTGGAATCACGTTATAACCTGAGAATTTCAGCTTTCAGTTGAAAATAAATGTAAGTTTCTAGACCTCCTGGTTGTAGAGCAAAATAGGAAAATGTGACCCCTAAATGCTCCAGCACCAGGTGACAAATCAAAATAACCCAACATTTATTATTTTAAACATTTCACAATATTTAAGACGCTCTCAGGTTTGTTTTTTTTTGTTTGTTTTTTTGGTAGCTCATGCTATTTGAACGCTGGGGGTTGGCAAAACTGTGATCAGCTAAACACAGCCCTTCTGTGTGGAGACCAAACCACAAATAGCAGGATGGCTAGCCGCATGGCATCACGTGAGGTAGGCTCATCCAATCAAGGACCCAGAAGATCTGCCATGTAATAAACATCATGTGACTTTTCACAACAAACTTCGATCGAACCCAAAATGAACCAGCAACACTTGGGCTTCAATAGAGTCACACCTACCTAGAGAGGGTTTTGGTTCTGGCTTTGTTGAAGGGTTTGCAGGCCTGGAAAAAAAAAAAAGTCTGAAGGAAACCCAGCTAGTTCAGTTTTTGAGTGTAAATCTGAAATCAGGTAGAGGTTTGGTTTCACAATGAAGGTTTTACACTGCCCTTGTTCCTATAGTCAAAGCTGAGATATTTCCAGTCTAAATAATTCCTTCTAAAAGAAGGATTTGATTAATGAGCCAATTAGCCTTTGGATGGCTGGGCATTTCAGTTATGCCATACTGTTTTTGCATCACCCTGTCTACTGAAGCGGGGTGGGTAGGTACCTAAGTGGTGCCAAAGAGCAAAAATAGCTATGCCGCTCACACACTGACTTTCTGTTAATGGACCATCCTGTAAACAGAAGCATTAGGATTTCATACAAACCTGCCACTTCCACCACATCAGCAGCCAAGCTCTGCTGCACTGAAGAAGGAATTTTTTTTTAAATGCAGTTGCACTCCATTGAAGCTACAATCATATTTTCCACTAACCACAGATCTGAAACTGCTGACATGTCTGTTTTAAATAAAACTGGGAGGAGAACTGATGTAATCCTCTCTGGGTTATGTGTGCATGTAGGGGTTTGGGGTTTTTTGTCTTCTGCATTTTTAAACCCTCAATTTCCCCCCGACTCCTGCAGACTCACTTTTTGTTTGTTTAAATTCTTTCCTGATCACAAATCACTGGGGAAACTGAATAGCTATTGCAGCAAACAAGAGCCTATAATGTCAAGTGGAATAGACAATGGATTTCTTTAAAGTCCTTAAAGGAACAGAATGCTATAGTGGTCTGGCCTGGCCTACTTTTAATGTTTTCTTTTTCAGCCATTTATTTCTTTCTTCTTAGGAATTTTGGTTAGTTTAAAATGATGGTAGCACAGATCAAATGTAGTTAATGTGTATGTTGCTTTGGTTGCGTGTTTGACTGGAACATCTCTTATTTTGTCAGCAAGATCATGAAAGGTTTTTGAAAGACGTATTTAAGTTGTATTTTAATAAACTGCAGCACGTCTAGTTCTGGAAGGATAAGTGAAATCTGTTCTACTTTTTCTACTGTTGCCTGTGATGATTAGAATCGTTCAGTTTTTTGCTTATATAATGGCCTGTTTGGGAATGCTTACATTGGATTTCTGTCTATTTAACATGGGGTGGCCCACATTCTTTTTTTAAAATGACAGACAAATATTATCAGAGGCCTTCTGTACTAATTAGGGCTCCAATCAAGAAATGAGTGCTGCAAGAGTGTCAGGGCCTGCTGGCATAGAACTCATTGTGAGAGCAGGCCCGACCACGTATAGTTAATGATGTTTATATAGCACCTTCCGTGTATCTCAAAGTCCTTTACAAACACTAGGGGCCGGCAGAACTCCACCCTGGCCCACTGGCCCGAGTACTGGCCCGCTGCCCAGGGCCGCTGGCTTCAGGGGACAGGGGGAGTGAGGGCGGGGCCAAAGCCTGGGTTAGGGCAGGCTTAGCCTCCCCTGGCCTCCGATACCTGCCCCCCATGCAACCTGGCATGCAGAGTTGCAGCACCACTCAGGTTTGGCCTGGCCACCCTACACACTGTGTTGCAACTCCCAGAGTGGGCTCAGTCCTGTGGGACAGGTGCTGCTGCTGTGGGGTGAGTGTGGGAAGGGCTTGCTCTTCAACACTGCCACCCCCCTGGCCTCCTCTCAGTGGTAATATTTTTGGACGGATTGAGGGGGCCTCAGTTGCAAATTTTACCCTGGGCCCCCAAAAACTTCTGTGTGGTCCTGTGGGCTTCTATTTAACTTAGGCTGAAAATGGGACTTAGGTTCCTAAGCCCTGTTCTACACTGGGTGGGGGGGGGATCGATCTAAGTTATGCAACTTCAGCGACGTGAATAATGTAGCTGAAGTCGACGTACTTCGATCGACTTACTATGGTGTCTTCACTGCAGTGAGTCAACTGCTGCTGCTCCCCTGTTGACTCCGCCTGCGCCTCTCACAGTGGTGGAGTACAGGAGTCGACAGGAGAGTGCTTGAGGATCGATTTATCGCGTCTGGATTAATCGACCCCCCGCTGGATCGATCGCTGCCTGCTGATCCAGCGGGCAGTGTAGACATACCCTAAGTCATGTAGGTGCTTCTGAAAATTTTACCCTAAGTCCCACAACACCCATATAAGACTGTAAGGATAAGATAATTATTATTCCCATTTTGAAAATGGGGAACCTGAGGCACAGAGTTTACTTTCCCAGTTAGCATGAGGAAGTGACAGAGCTGGGAACGGAAGCCAGAATCACTAATTCCCAGTGTGATGTTTTCACCAGTAGGCAAAACTCTTTGTCCTGACCACCCATGAAAACAATTCAGCAATAGCTTTGTGATCTTTCTGCTGCAGTTGAGGTTGATGTATCCATGGAAAGGAAGAGGTCACCAGAAGAGGGAAACATTTTGGACTGTATAGGTCAAACTCACAAGATTTAGGTATAACACTTTGTGTTGCAAATACTCAGTTCCCCTCCCTACTGCAAAGCTCTCTTGTTTGTGGTTTTAGCAGAAACATACAACTAGCTAGGTCTTTCTGTACATTTTATATCACTGACTGAGAATTAATATTGGCAGATACATATAGGAAAAATTGAAACACTAAGCTTCGTTTCCTTGTTTCCTGCTTAGGATTGCTCTCCATTACAAGAGAGACTGTGCTAAGAACCCATTTTAAAACAAACCATGTTTAATTGTTTCATCTAGGATAGTTTGCCTTCTCCACACTAGGTGAAAATCCAGACTGGTAGAAACCATTTTTTAAACTTAAAAAAAAAATAAACCTAACAAAACTGCAAAAGCTTTCCTAGCGTAGTCATTTATTTTTGTCTAATTTTTTGATGGGAAGTCGTATAAATATTGGAAGTTATTCATAAAAAATAGAGAGGGAAAAGGTCTTTATGTGGCAGATCTAGCCTTGCGACTGTTTTTAATGTCCTGCCTCTTCTAAGATAAATATGGGGCCCATTCCCTATGAGTTAGTCCTAACCGGCAGCTGCTGGTAGGTAAGTAGCATACACTGTGTTTTCTCTCCCTCTCTCATGGAGACTTTGTATTTGTTCCTTCTTTCTTCTTTTTTTAATCTAAAAATACATTCTTTTCATTCTGAGTAAATTTTGTTACTTTTATTGGAGGGCAGAGGAAACTAATGCTATTAGGTCATCTTTTTCCCACTCCTCGCTGAGCTAATGCAGGATTGTTCGCTATAGGGTGTCCTGTCAACTTCTTGATAACACACCAATATTTCTGGGGCCAATAAAAAATCAACCTGTGTGTGTGCCTCTGCAATCAGAGGAAGAGAACATTTTGGCTTTACCTTTTGACTTGGTTGACAGACTCACAGACCAGCCTGCTTGCCATCAGATGAATTTCTTGTCATTGTGTTTTAACCACCTTACATTTTTACCTTTTTTACTTTAAGATCAAATGTTGGGGATGTGTGTGGGGAGGGCTGAGGAAGCTGCCAAGCTATGTTTTAGTTTTTAGCCCTTAACTCACTCTCTTACTATTAAGGGAGGCAAATGGATCCAGCCCACAGGAACTGTGAGTGAGAGGCTGGCAAACAAAAGTGAGTCTATCTTCATACATTTCATAGCACTTAAGCTTTATTGTTTGTCAAAGTAAACAAGGATTAACACTGCCATGGTTGGTTACAGATGTGGAGTGAAGGTCTGGGAGAGAATTCCCCTGCTTTCTGGGGAAGGTGGAACAGGCTTGTCCCAGACTCACCCAAGGTGCTTCAAAAAGCTCTGTGTTAGACCAAGAGAGCTTGTTTTCATAAAGCATGTTAAACTGTCCCAAGCTTCCAATAGCAGCAGAACAAGCTGCCATGTAGGCAATTCAAAACTGGGACCACAAGTGTATGGAACAGCTCCAAACGCTGCAGTGTCGTTACTGTTCAAAACTCCATCGTGTGCAATTTATACTAACGTTTTTCACTTCTCCGGGTGCTTTTCAAGTCTTAGACCTCACATCATCCCCCCACCAGTTAGTGAAGTACTGTGTAATTTAGGCAGAGTGAACGCTAAGTTATCAATTATTCCCATTTTATAGCTGGGGAACAGAAAGAAGCAAAGTGACTTGTCCAGGATTACACAGCTAGTCAGTGACACCTGGGAGTAAAAGCCAGGAGCCCTGAGTGCAATTCCGTGACTCTATCCACTAGACGACAGTTCATCTCTAGAATACTGTAGTATCTTTTTACAAGGGCAGGTCCTGGAGGGGCAGGAATGGGAGCTGTAAAGATATATAACTTGGGCAGAGGGGGAAGAGAGAGCACCATATCCATCTGCAATGACCCCTTTGACTCAGGAAGCAATATTGACAGATTTGGGCAATGAAGAGACATTGAGGGTTGGGAGGAATAAATGCACAAAATCAGGGGCTGCCTTTCTTATGTGACTGGTAAAGGCTAGCAGGAAGAGTTGCTTTCTTCTAACACTGAACAAGGATTTTTGTTAGAATAAGGGAAACAGTATTATCCCTAAAGCTGCTCTGCTTCAGGGCAGAGATCCTGTCTGATTTCTGCTACATTTTTAGAGAGAGAGAGTACATGTTCTGACAGCCTTTTGAGCCTCTGAGAGGGGTATGGGTGAACCTCTGGTGTATTCTCCCCAGGGGAAACTAAATTAAACTGTTCATTTGAACAGTGCAAGGTTCTAGTTGTACTACACAAGCACTGATAGTGAGGTCATGGGATGGTATTCAAAACACACAAGCTTCAGGCATAGCATGCCTCTTTTAAATAAGCCAAAATAAATCAGCATGAATAAATAAACACAAGTAGAAGGATATTGAGCTATGATCCATGTAACGAATAATAGCAAAGGCAATGTGTCTTCTTATACAGTGGAGTCCACTTAGAGCAGATATCTTGGTAAGGGACCACAAAGGACACTTGCACGTTTTCTATAACGAAGCAGATCCCATTTGGTAAATATTTTCCTTATACTAATGTTCAGAAACCAGTTATTCAGCAGATACTTTCTGGTATTTTATAAGCACTACTTGTGCTCAGGGGAGGAGAGGGTCTTGATGAGATGAAGGAGCTTCTGAGCTCAAATTTCCTGCAAAATAATTCTCTACAACCTCTGTAAACTTTGTTTAGTTAAACAAATACCGTGAAAGACAAAGAGATCGCATTTTCTTTGCAATCCTCCCAATAAGAACTGGCTGGGTTCTGAGTGTCTAGGCCCTATTTACAGCCATGCCAGCAGATTTATGCTTTCCCAGTGGCCCTCAGCAGTGAATTTTCCTTAAAAGGGTGCGAGTCCCACTGCAAACTGAATTTAAACCAAAAAAAAAAGTGACTGGTAGGATTTTGAATTCTTGTTCATCTGTAAAATAGACTGAGCATCTGATTCTGTTCTGACACCACTAAATCAGGAGTAATGCTAATTAAATCAATGGATATTAACTGTGTGGGATCAGAATTGGGCGGTCAGTTACCAATAAGATCATGATGATTCATAAAATCTGACATTAATATAACATCTTCTATAAGCTCTTTGAAAAAGCAATTCTCCTACCGTAACTGTACACAATCTGAGTTAGGTGTTTATATCTAGACCCATTAGGTAGAAGTCAATGAGCGATTTACATCTATAAGGTTGCAGGACTGGACCCATATATAAAAGCTACCTGTACCTTTATTCCTATGCTGCAGGATCAGGCCATACGGTAATTGTACTTCAGTTCATCTACCATTTAAATGCAGCTGTCTCTGGAGTGGAATATTGAATCTCTTCAGCAGCACACAGCAATTCTATACAAGTAGTGGGTACAAGGGCCTTAGTGTAAATGAAAATTGAGTCTGACATGCTCTAGGTGTCCTAGATAGTACATATAAATTACTACCTGTCTACTAGTAACCCTCACAAGCTCTTTTTCTTCATGGAGTCCCTCCAGACTTACATTTTTCTCAGCTAACCCAGTGAATCCCAAAGGCTGTAAATTGGAGACATCTCAGGCAGGATTGGAGAATACAGAAAACATAAATATCAATCTTTAATCGTGGACAACAGCAAAGAGGAGGACAACAGCAAAGAGGCAGCAAAGAGGAGAGAGGTTCTTGAACCCAAGTTTGTGTTCCATGGATTTACCATGAATGGGCTTAAATTGCAAAATTTGAATTGGGTGCAGATTTCAAGCACCCCAAAGTTCAGAGTGGTATGTATTTGAATTTTGCTTGTGGGCTATCTCCAATTTAAGCTCCAGGAGCGCATCTGCTAGCAGTGTGCTAACTAAGGACCTGCCAGCATTCAGAACTCCTTTGCCTAAATTAATTCTGGACCATAACACTAGCAAACAATCAGCCCAAAGCACATTTTTACCTACACATTTTAAAGAAGAGACTCCACTTGCCTGTTTGAATGTAATTTTTTTTTTACACAAGTCACTTTATTGGATGTAAGGTGTTACAAACACAAAGAAACAAAGGTGTGATTTTTGGTACAGAATGACATTATCCAACAGCAGGCAAGGGGGGTGGGGAGCAAGGCACTAAATGAATACAGCTTTCCCAGCTTCTGGTGCTTTTCTGGGCTCCTGCAACTTAAAGGGAAACTGAAAATCACATTCTTGTGTGCACTCAGTCTTTGTTTATAATGACCCCTTGGAAACTTTAAGTTAAATCAAGTCCCTTTGTTCACTGAATTTTGCAGGTTATTTCACAATTATGAGGGCTAGGCTTCAGGCATTTTTCTTTAAAATAACAAAACCAAAACTGCAAATTGTTGAGATTTAAAATGTAGCTGTGTTATGCCTGTGCAGTGACTCTGCTTAAGGGCCCGATTCTCCACTGTCCTGCACTTTATGTAGTCATTTACACCAGAGCAAAAGTGGCTGTAAAATGCTAGTAAATCAGAATAGTAGCATTTTACACCTGGCTTGTACTGGTGTAAATGACACAGAAATGAGCTATGGATCCCGTTTGGCATTGTGGAGTTGTACACCCTATTGCACATTGTCAAAGGAGGCACATTTAATGTCCTTGATAAATACACATGTGTCTTGTTCCTGAAATGTCCATCGGCTTTTCAAATTGAAGCCTGCAAAGTGCAGTGAGCCTAATTTTGCTGGACAATGTGCTAGATCTGGACATGTCTATGCAAGCTGCACTGTCCTTCTGTTTTACCCACAGAGCAGGGAGGGTATTTAAAGAGAACAAGATTCTTGCCAATTTCAGTATGTTACTCACTCCCAGGGAGGAGGAGGGAGAGTGCAACACACTTGTCTGCCAACCAAAGCAAAGTGAGTAGGTCTAATATTAGGACTATCAACCTTGACAGTGTTCCTGATCTATTGTACTTCAGTACTGCAAGCAGTTCCATGTATGTAATGTCATATACTGCGGCATGTGCCTGCTGCAATACCAGCCTCTGTGTCACAGAAGATGGCTTAATGACAGACTCTGAGACTTTGCTGCAAATGTTATAGGGTTTTGTTTCATTTATTTGTCAGGCCCTCCAAGTAATTTGAGCATCCTTGTGCATTTTTCTTGTGGAGTTCTATCCAAAGACACAGGAAACAGTTAATTAGCCTTTTTTGCAGTATCTGATTTAATTTATTTTCAGTTGCAAGGTGAATTACTTTGCATCATTCTATGCTCCTCTGCTGCTGAGTAAAATAGCTTCAAACATGGCAGTTAAAATGGACTGTGCCTGATTTATGGGAGCTGTGCTTTCAACTGCCAGCTTCCGCGGTAGAACCACCGCTCTGCCATCTAGCTGCAGTCCCTGCTTTGGACTCTTCCTGTAGCTTTGATGGTAGAGTTCCCTGGGAGCAAATTAGTTGTTGGCAGTCTCTGTTTTAGAGCTGGATTCACTGCTTGGGTATTGGATTCCCAAGAAGTGGAAATCTACCCGCAGTGGGTGCTGCAAACCATGCTCAGAGAGGGGGACTGCACCCGGTTGGTGAAGCCCAGAAAGTGGATGGGGCCACTCAGGGACAGGTTTGGGCCCTGGGACCTCTGGGTGATTTGCTGAATCAGTACATCTCTCAGGGGCCTCTGGGTGCTACTGCAATATAAATAATAATGCAGGAGCTACCAGCTACTCGGATGCTCCCTCTGCTGGCTCACAGTCCATTTAAAAACATTCCCATAGCGGGGCTCATTTTCACATGGATGCATAAAGAAGAAAGGAAACAAGAGGGGTCATGTTAACTTGAAGTGTCAGCAATAAACAAAAGGAGGGAAAGTACCACTCTGATTTCTAATGGAAAAAGGCCAATATCTATAAGGAAAAGATTATTGCAAGTGATGTGGGAAAAGTAAAATCAAACTCTCTCTATACTATATATACATACACACACACATACATTTATTCTGAGCTTCACATTTTTCACTGGAAGCTTCTTGGACTGATTTTGGAAATGTTACATGAAGAGAAAAAACTACCAGTCATTCACGATTCATCTAGAAAAATAAGAGCTTACTGGCTTATTTACCTCACAAAGTGAACTGAGCACTTACGGACCTTTCTGTAGTTGGTGGGGGGAAGAAAAGCAGGAAATCTTCCTTTTCGTTCGCGAAATGGAACAGTGGAAGAAGAAAAAAATCCTCTTTGTTCTCCGTTATTTTTTCTTCTTTTTCTCAAATCGGAAGAACGCAAGACTCACCCGATGCACGAAGACAAAATATTGTAATTGCAACAAAAAGCACAGCAAAAAAATCCCCACAGGAAAGAGTAAACAAAAGCTGACAAATTTAGGGAAGAGTGGATGTCGCTATGCAAATCTGGATGACTGTGTGCCATGTGAATTTCAGATACCGTTGTCCTCAGGCAATGCTGCAAAGTGGAAAAAGAAGGCAGCTGTTGAAGCACTGGTTGGGCTCACTATCAAGGTCCCTGAGTCAGCAAAGCACTGAAGCACATACTTTAAGTTCAGCATGTGCTTAAACATGTTGCTGAAGTGGGACGTTGCTTTCTTACCTGCAAACCTAGTTTGAGGCTACTATGGATCTTACTGTTCAGAGTTCATTACTGATATGAACAGTAGAATGGTAGCATTTATTTCCCAGAACTGTTTGGGAAATAAGATTTCTCACTGTGAGTCAAGTATTGTTTCCTTCAGTAACTAGAGGGATAACATGCCTGTTGTGGGGGAGAAGGCGGGTTATGTTTATGAGCTGACTAGAGTGAACCAAATGGTAATGCTAATTTTTCAATGTTATGAAACAGGAAATAGTGTAATAAAAGCTGATGGGGGGGAGGGGACAGGGAAGCCAAAGAGCCCATTAGAGCAGGGTCTGCCAAAGTGCATCCTATGGGTTATCTGGGGCTCATAGAATTTCTGCAATGTAGTGGTCAGTAGTTGCTCTCATTCCCAATAACGTCCTTTTGTAGATGGAAGATGCTATGTACATGCAAATTACTATTATTGGTGTTACTAAAAACAATGCGGTGTAGCACAGGGAAGCTACAGGGTCCAGCATGCACCACTCCAGCCCAATTCAGGCAGCTCATTTTCATGCTAATCCCCTGTGATGAGGACTGTCTCAATGAAATAATCTTTCTGGAAGATAGTACCATTTGCTATGCTCTGCCCAGATTGTCCCTGTCTGCTGTAAAAGTCATGCTCAGGGATTTTGTACTTGGGAAACTCTATAAGGGCCCCCCCTTCACTCCCTACCCATGCTTTTAAACCTGACAGGCTCCTCAGAAGCAACAGCTATCTGTGCAGATGCCCCATAATCCAGCAGCAGCGCTGGGCTCTAAGCATCCAGATCTTGCCTGCTGGGACTATCTCTGTCTAGAGTGGCTGCTGTGGAGTGGCAGGAGTGGGATACAGCTTGTGGATGGCTGTGTAATGTTGCCAACCTTCATGATTTTGTCATGAGTCTCATGATAATTATTGTTTTCCTCAAAGCCCCAGCTCCTGGAGTCAAGTGGATGTGATGATTTCAGCCTTCATTCTTAAAGAAAAAGTAAGCTTCTAGCCCTCCAGGCTGTTAAGAAAGCCTCAAAATGTGATCCTAGTGCACCCTAAAGGCTCAAAAAGCAGAAGGCAAATAAACAAACCACAAATGTATTGTTTTTACAAAAGCTCATGATTTTTGGTGTGCCTGACTCATGGTTTTTGAATATTTGGGATTGGCAATGTTGATGTATAAATTTTGCTGAATATCTTGTGTGGGACTGGAGGGGAATGATGTGCATCCCAGTGCCAGCCTAGGTTTGACCCCTCTCTCCTCAGCCTGCCCTGACTCTCCTCCCTTTCCACATACACACTGAGAAATCTGACAGAAGTATGGCTTTGATGCAATCCTGTTTATTTACAAAGAATGTACATAAAATCCTGTTTCCCCAAACACAGAAGGAATCAGACAGGTGGAGGCAATTTCTTTGCTTTTAGTTCCAAACTTCTTTTTAGGCAGCACTCTATCCAAAAGCTCTCTCTTAACTTTCTTCTCAGGCTCATGCCACACATGCTTCTCCAGCTGTCTCTGGGGTTTCTTTGTTGCCTTCTCTGTCCACTTATCTGGTGTCTTCTACTGTTTGTTCTCTCCTCCCCGTCCACCTACCCCTTCCCCATCAAACAATACTGAGGGCTTGGCTACACTTACATGTTATAGCTCTCTAACTTGCTGGCTCAGGGGTGAGAAAATCACTCCCCTCCCCCCCCCCCCAAGCGCAGCAAGTCAGAGTGCTTTAAAAAAGCTAGTGTAAACAGGATCCGAGTGCTGGGAGCTGGGCTCCCCAGTGCTAGGCGCTAATCCCCTCGTGGAGGTGGACTAGCATTTCAAAGCGCTGCCACGGGAGCGCTTTGAAATTTTCAGCGTAGCCATGCCCTCAGTCTCCTGCATTTGCATTCAGACCCTGAGGAAAAGCCCTCAGACTGCATGGCTCAACCCCTACACTAGTTTCACATAAAGAAAAGGCGGACTTGTGGCACCTTAGAGACTAACAAATTTATTTGAGCATAAGCTTTCCTGAGCTACAGCTCACTTCATCGGATAGTTTTGCATGTGGCCTATGTTTTGGGCCTCAGTTCCTATTGTTCCCGCTATCTTACTCCAAAAGGAGCTTAACTGCTTCTTACTTTCTTCCTGAATGAAGGGCGGCTGGTATGCTCTCCAGGGTCTGTGAGGTTTCACCCAACCCCCAACGTAACAACAATATTCAGTTCTTATACGTGAAATTACATGTAATTGAAATACCTTGTGACTATTCTGCAGCAATATTCACAGTGTTTAATATTATGTCTCTAGGCCTCTTTTCCACTAAACTTTTTGTGCACGTTGGATTTAAGCACCTATAGCTGTTATACCTGGAGATAGACAGATAAATAAATTAAATGTAAAGTGCTGTGGGGAAATGAAGACAGCTGTAATCTGTTCCATTTTATGCAACTGTTGCTGTAGCCATATGGGTCCCAGGATATTAGAGAGACAAGGTGGAGGTGATATCTTTTACTGGACCAACTTTTCTGTTGGTGAAAGAGACAGGCTTTCGAGCTTACACGGAGCTCTCCTCTGAAGAAGAAGCTCTGTAGTTTGTCTCTTTCACCAGCATTAAAAAGAGTAAATTATGTTGCCAATTTTGGTTGGACCTATTTCTGACGTAATCTTTAATTCCTGGAGACTCCAGGGCAGTCCTGAAGGGTTGGCAACCTTTGGAGTACATGGACAGTGTACTTAAGGGTGACTTGGTTGTCATAGCAAAAATATAAAAATAATTTTAATTTGAAAGGAAAAAATGGAAAAATCATGGCTTGAATATTTTAACTGGTCTAAGAGGTGTATGTCATCATGAAAAAAATCACTTCTCCTATATTTTATATAAAAATTGTTTAAAGTAATTTAAAAAAAACCCAATACTTTCATGACCTGGACATATTTAGAGTCAGATTTGCTCAGAAGTGAGCTAACCAGTTGACAAGATTGTGACTAGATTCTCAGCTTGCATGAATCAGCATAGCTTCATAGACTTCAGTGGAACTACACTGATGTACACTAGCGGAAAATCTGGCCCTATGTATTTTTATGACACCCCCCCCCCCACACACACACAGACAGAGTCTCTGAAAGTCATATTTTTGTGACAGGGAAGACATTGCCTTAATAGTATTGTTTAACCAATGTAAAAGTTTCCTAATTGCTATTCTGATATAGGAAATCTGGCATATGTAATGTACTAGACAATGTGGTTTCCGCTGCCATGTGGTGGAAGTTATTCAGTATTGTGTGTTAGTTATGGCAATGTGACTAGATCTATATGAATTCAAACAAAGATGCAGCAAATTTAGGGCCAATTTTCCTCACTGTTGTATTCTTATTCAGTATAAAAGTTGCTAACAATAGCAAGTAGTGTTAGGGATAAGAAAAGCAACAGTCAGTTTCATTACACATGTGAATCATCCCACAACACTGGGCTGTTAACTCTCTGATATGTTTCACACCTTGCTGCTGTCATAAAGAACAGAGGAGCACAGCAATTTGCAAAGCCAGACTACCCACGTTCTAGCCAAACCCTTCATAGGCAGCCAAACTTCCTTCCCAAATGTTTGATTTAGGTCGTGTTGCTGGTGTGACAAACAGAGCCTTGAGAAAAACTCCTCACCGCTGGCACAAAGGAGCAACATTTGTTCATTTAACTTTCAGTTCACTTTTCCCTGGGAAAATGAAAAGCAGGTTCCCCAAAACAAAACAACCCAGGACTTTTTGGTCTCAGCCATAAATACTCTGCTCCCCATTTCTGCCACCACAAAAAGTTGAGTTGGATGACAAAGTGAAAAAGGAAATAAGATACAACTTGCAAAATCTTTTCAAAGTGATGATAACAATCCAGAGACAGTGTCTGATAGATGATAGTTCTGAGGAATTGGTTGGGGTGGGACAAAAGACTTTACTGAGGATGAGAAGTGGTTAAAGCACTGTCTGCTATGTATTGTTGTACAATTTTAAAAAAAACATCACGGAGACTGCCAGCTACATGATACTTCCAAAATTTAGGCTATTTTTTTGGTGATAGTCCTGTAGATTAACTGGTATTTAGTGAAATTTCTGCTGAATGAAATATTCCTGAGGCTTTGGGGTTGAAACCTACTCATTCCAGCCAGCTCTGGTTAAGCAAAGTGAATGTTTCTGGTCATTAGTGAGTGTTTCTGGGTTGGTCATTAGCTGGGGCATAAGGACCAAAAGGTTTTGTGGGTTCCATCCCAAGGAGAATTACAAAGGCAGTAGATGCTAGAAGGGAGTGTGTGTTAGTGAGAGAGATGAACTGTTCTGTGGATTTGCAAGAGTTGCCTTGAGTTAGTCCACAAAGCAGAGCAGCTAGTGAACACACTGGGGGCAGATCCTCTGCTGAGTAGCCAGGCTGGGCGTTACGTGTCTGACATTGCCTACATCTCTTGCTGGCAATTTAAAGTTCATACAGTCAGTCAAAACTAAACTCACCCCTGAGGCAGTAGGGGCAGCTGTGCCCGCAAGTGGTGTTTGCACTTACTCAGGACTTCTGCTAAGGGAAGGCAGCTTTTAAGTATGGCATGGCAGCCCTTCTGGCAAAGGCAACTTGGATTCAGCACATCCTCTGGGCTTCCTGGCCAGTGTGCCCCATCGCACCACCACAAACATCCTCTCTGGGCAAACTCAGCCCCTCCCTGGGCCCTGCTGGCAAAACCCAGTCTTCAATCTGGCCCTTTATTTTTTTACAGGCTTTCTTTAATGCCCTATAAAATCAGAAACAAAAATCCTAATCCATACCTACAATACAGGGACTATCTGAATGCTTGGCTGGTCACTGTTGTAGCTCCAGATCATCCCGAATGCTGCAGGCTATTGCGACAAGAGCACTCTCCTGACCCAGTCCTTGCAAAGTGGGAAAATAAAAGGGTAAGGCCTTCTATCTCTTGGCCTCACAGCGCTGATGGTGAAAAGACCTCATGGCACTCAGGAACAGCTCTATTCCAAAGATCAGCCGCATAGAGGTTTCAGAAACCCATTTTTAATGTGTTAATTTGACCTCCAGTTAGGGTGTGGGCTGACTGGATTCATACAGAAAAAGCCTGCACAGCCTATTCTGTAGGCAGAAAACAGCTTATCTTTAGCCTTCTGTGAAAAGACTTAGATGAAACAGAAGAAGGGGGCTTGTTTCACTCAACAGTAATCACAGTAGTACAATATGTATTTGCTTTTCTCAATTACAGGCCATTTGGAAGACTGAAATGGAGCTTTTGGAGAAAATGTTTTTTTTTTTTCCTCTAACGCTGACAGTCTTATCATTTTAATACAGCCTCTTCTGCATACATGTGAAGGGGGAGGAGGGAAGGTGGCAAATAGCATTGAGAACGAGGCTTAAAGGAACAAAAGCTGAGGAGATTCAGAAGCAAGGTTGGAAATCCTGGCTCACCAAGAAGAGATGAATACTATAGGTAATGATGCAGGACTCGTGAAAAACTGAAAGCTCATAGACATGTTTTGTAGTAAAACCAAATCATCGAAGTGCAGTTTTTGTTCTGTTTTTGTGGATACTTCTGACCAGTTGGGTACTTCTCACTGAGGGACAAATCTAGCTCCCATTGAAGTTAGTGGAAAAAATCTCATTGGCTTCAGTGGGAATTGGACCAGGCCTTTAATCCTCTTTGTAGGCCCAAAATATTTCTGGCAAATGTCTTTAAGGTTTATGGGCTAGTTTGTGACCTAATCCCTTTCTTTTCATATTTTCTCTAGAGCTGGTCAAAATTGTTCAAATAACTTTTTTTATTTTTGTTTAAAAAAAGACATGAAAATTTTGATATTTTTTCTGCAACAAAAAAAAATTAGAGTTGGGTTGTTGTTGTTTTTTGACATAACTGAAAGCTAATACATTTTGTTTTTGGCTTTCCTTTTGTGCTCTGGGTTTTGATTGATCATTATTCTTTCCCTCCCCTTTCTCTGCTTCTCCTTCCAACTGCTTTTCAGTGCCAAAGAAGGAAAAAGGGGAGAAAGGGAGATGGTAAAAGGAAAAATGGAAATATTTCTCTCACATTTTAAAAATGAACAATTTTATTGAAAAATGTTCAGGAAAAAACGGATAAAGCAAAAGCGTTTCTTTTTGAAACTTGCGGAATGAAATTGACTTCGAAAAAATTCAATGATTTCTCCCTCCACCCATGTTTTGACCAGCTCTAATCAGTCTATATAGATGTGGAGGTCTCGTGCTCTGTGGTTCTGCTTGGATCACCTACTGCAAATCTACCACTCCCTTTGAGTCCTTAGTCCCATGCTCTATTAAAAATACTCAGAGTGTATGATCTACAATCAATTAATTTATCCTCATAAACACCCCGCTGAAGTGGGTAAGTAATTATTATACTCATTTTACACTTGGCGAAGCAGAGTTTGTGTGTTGCTTGGAATTTGGAGTATATGATAATACACCAGTTCTCAAACTGTGGTATGATGGTTACAATCAAACAATGTTCAGGTTGGTTTAAAATATAGTATCAGAATTGGAATCTCATTATAATTACACTGATGTAAATTTATGAAGGTGGCACACCAAATACTTCCGAGTTTTAGATGTGGTAAGCTAGCTCTTAAAGTCTGAGAACTGCTATTGTAAAGAGCATGTGTGTCTCCCTTCCTCTAAAATCAGAAATACCGAAGTATGTGTCATAGGCAATGTACTATTAACACCTAAAAAGATTCTCCCGTAGCTCAGTGGAACGGTGTATATGCCTTTACAGCAGGAAGATATGTGTTCTATCCCTGCTATTGCTGGGAAAATTCCATGTGGCTGGCATGTGCACCATTAAGAAGCCCACGGTTATCGATATACTTTTTTAAACAGTATTTAGCTCCAGAGTGTGCTTCGTTGCAGAAGCAAAGAATGCTCCCAGTGTGATACCTCATAAGGCTAGTATTAGGTGAGAATCCTCCCTTCATTGCACAAATACAGCTCATCCAGTGTTCATGGGAACAATTATCCAAGGGGAGATTAATAGAGTTTTCAGATAGGTGCAAACGTCTATATGGTGAATTTGAAACTCTTGAAAATAGGGGTTTCCAATGTAAGTGTGTCTGTTTCTTAAATTTATGGGGGTGTTGTTAATAGACTAAATCTAACTTGGCAGTTCATTGGGAAATGTACAATTCTGAGTTAAAATGTACTGTTTTGGGAGGAACTGACATATCAGGGAAAGCATACAAAGGTGCTAAAGAAGGCCACAAGTTGTTACTGAGGTCTTATTCACTCCTGAAATCACCAGCCTGTCTCATATATTTAAAGCTTCCGGTTTTCTGTTTAAAACCAATATTTATATATAAAACTAAAATATCCATACTATAAAACTTTTAGTACATAAAACGCACCAACCTTCCAAATATTCAGGCAGCTGTTTTGACACATGCGTTGACAAAGACAATATGTGGAAACAGTGGATTGAGTGTTTTTAGTGTGGTGGTAGGTTTTAACTATTTAAATGAATCGGTAACAGGCAGTCTGTTGGGATTAAAGAAAAGTCTTTAATAATAAATATTTGCTTTATACTGATTTTTTTCTTGTTTCCTGATTTCTGCAGCCCGGCCATCAGTTTCATGTTGATCTTTCAGTTTCTCAAATGAACGCTGGCACTGGACTGAAAGCAGACCAAAAAAAAGTCCGGTCTTTGGACTTTGCAGCATGGTATTTTGTTTATACTCTCTCTTATTTCTATAACAGTGGTTCTCAGCCTGCGGCCCAATCAGCACAGAGCTGCAGCCCACGTGAGATCCTCAGGGCCATGCAGGTAGTATTGGATGGGGCCCGTGTAACATATTGAGGGCCGCATACATGGCCCACAATGGTAAATAGTTTGAGAACCACTGTTCTATAAAGATCCTTTAATTGAAAAGCATCCCCAAGCTATGTGTAGGCTTTACATAGAGACGATGGAATGATTTCACACTGCTAAAATGCAGCTACCTATGGGGAGGAAGGTACCATTTTACAGATCAGGACAGGAGGTGGACCCATGAAGTTGGAATTTAGGGAGGCAGAATGTAATGACTCATATTGGGATTTTGCCAAGATTCTGGAATTAGCAGAGGATCTTCAATAACATGTGGTTGGGAAGTCAGTTTTACTTTTCATCTGAGAGAAGGTAACTCCTCCAGCAGCATCTTGGACTCTGCTTCCATGCTGGAGTATGAATTTGGTGGAAAGAGTGCCACTATTGAATCGTCAGCACCACTTCCCATATTGCCCTAGTGTTTTTCCCTTGGATGTCTCCCATGTACTGACCAGACTGAAAAATATCTGTAGAAAACTGGACTCCTTTAGCCTGATTTTCAGAGGTGCTGGGCGCACACATGGGAAAGGGACTGAGGGGGTAGTGTAGACCACATGCCTGTAAAAATATTCCCAAGCCTCAATTACATTTCAGTGGAAAGCTTTCTTTGTACATGATTAGGTAATGAAGTCCATCCCTACTAGGCTTTTCCAAGCATTCCCATAGAATTTCTCCCTGAAGCTATGGCAAAATATTTGTTCTTCCTCTGATATAAACATCTGTAAAAGAGGCTATGTGTTTAAGAGAAGGCACCTATAAAAACCCCGTATCACAGCAATCATTTGAAAAATACGGTGCATTTTGTTATCTTCCTGAAGTTTATTTAAAACATTCAGTAAGCCTATTAATTTATGTTATTGTCTTGGTCAAATCTACACAAAGCAAGACCCAATAAAAGGCAGAAGAGACAATTGAATCATAGAATCATAGAATATGAGGGTTGGAAGGGACCTCAGGAGGTCATCTAGTCCAACCCCTTGCTCAAAGCAGGACCAATCCCCAACTAAATCATCCCAGCCAGGGCTTTGTCAGGCCTGACCTTAAAAACTTCTAAGGAAGGAGATTCCACCACCTCCCTCGGTAACACATACCAGTGTTTCATCACCCTCCTAGTGAAAAAGTTTTTCCTAATATCCAACCTAAACCTCCCCCACTGCAACTTGAGACCATTACTCCTCGTTCTGTCATCTGCTACCACTGAGAACAGTCTAGATCCATCCTCTTTGGAACCCCCTTTTAGGTAGTTGAAAGCAGCTATCAAATCCTCCCTCATTCTTCTCTTCCACAGACTAAACAATCCTAGTTCCCTCAGCCTCTCCTCATAAGTCATGTGTTCCAGTCCCCTAATCATTTTTGTTGCCCTCCGTGGGACATTTTCCAATTTTTCCACATCCTTCTTGTAGTGTGGGGCCCAAAACTGGACACAGTACTCCAGATGAGGCCTCACCAGTGTCGAGTAGAGGGGAAAGATCACACCTCTCGATCTGCTGGCAATGCCCCTACTTATACATCGAAAATGCCATTGGCCTTCTTGGCAACAAGGGCACACTGTTGACTCATATCCAGCTTCTTGTCCACTGTAACCCCTAGGTCCTTTTCTGCAGAACTGCTGATAGCCATTCGGACCCTAGTCTGTAGCGGTGCATGGGATTCTTCCATCCTAAGTGCAGGACTCTGCACTTGTCCTTGTTGAACCTCATCAGATATCTTTTCGCCCAATCCTCTAATTTGTCTAGGGACCTCTGTAGCCTATCCCTACCCTCCAGCGTATCTACCTCTCCTCCCAGTTTAGTGTCATCTGCAAACTTGCTGAGGGTGCAATCCACACCATCCTCCAGATCATTAATGTATATTGAATATTCTGGCCCGATCCTCAGCTGGTGTATAAATCAGCAAAGCTCCACTGAAGTTAATAAAGTTATGCTGATTTATGCTACCTGAGGATCTGGCTCTCTGAACATTAAATATGAAGCAGAGCATTCTGTGGGATTGTCTAGATAAAAGAAACTCTTCTTATTTCAGTGTCCTTTAGCTTGCTTGTGTTTGCACTGGCAGAGAAGAATATCTCTTCAAAACAACTAGCTTCTCCCTCTTTGAGAAACACTGCTGTAAACGATTTATGCCCATTTGCTTCTTACGGATAGATGGCTCCATACAGCTCATCCACCCACACCATCATACTTGGCTTTGCCATCTGTAAACTCAGTATCACTACCTGATCCCCATTTTATTTAGCTTAGTGCTTTTAGCTGTAATTATGTCTGCTCAGCATTGTCATGCTGATCATACCAAGGTAAAAAGGGACAGTTGAGCACATGCATATCCTAAAATGGAAAATTGCATTTACAAGATTGTTACACTGTCTCACTTCTGGGGCGTACATGAGAGAGCTGGCTCAGCTTCCTATGAGTCTACCAGTTCACTTGTCATTGGTTTCATAAAAGCTCTTTGATAGGCTTGCTGAACACATTAGTGAGAAAAGTCCTGTGGCCAATGATTGTAGTAGGGCACTGTTTTATTTCCCACTTAGTAGAAATAGGAAGTAAAAGAGGGAGCACAGATGAAGATCATTTCTCCTTGACCTGTGGAGTTTGACAGATCTCATGAGCCTAAGCAGGTATGATTTGGTCATTGCTTGGATGAGAGCCTTTCCCCAGCCCCCTAGAGTGATGCAGGAAGCAGTACTGAATAATCAGTAGGTGACAATCTTCTGTCTAAATCAGCACTAAGTCAGTGCACAGGGAGTTGGGGGGGGGCACTCTGCTTTTGGAGATGCTGTTTTTTGATAGACACCTAAAAGTAAGGTAGTGACCACTTGTGGACACTAAAGAGCTTGTCACAATTTTCATAAAATTAGGAATGGCAGCCTGGTATCTTAATCAATTTCCAGCTTGGACTTTATCTTATGTATCATAAATTTTAAGGCTGGAAGAACATAAGAATGGCCATATTGGGTCAGAACAAACATCCATCTAGCCCAGTATCCTGTCTTCTGCCAGGTTCCCCAGAGGGAATGAACAGAACAGGTAATCATCAAGTGATCTATCCACTGTCGCCCATTTCCAGCTTCTGGCAATCGAAGGCTAGGGACACCATCACTGCTCATCCTGGCTAATAGCCACCAATGGATCTATCCTCCATGAACTTATCTAGCTCTTTTTTGAACCCTGTTATAGACGTGGCCTTCACAACATCCTCTGGCAAGGCGTTCCACAGGTTGACTGTACATTGTGTGAAAAAATACTTCCTTTTGTTTGTTTTAAACCTACTGCCTATTCGTTTAATTTGGTGGCCCCTAGTTCTTTTGTTATGAGAAGAAGTAAATAACACTTCCTTATTTACTTTCTCCATACCAGTCATGATTTTATAGACCTCTATCATATCCCCCCTTTAGTCGTCTCTTTTCCAAGCTGAAAAGGCCCAGTCTTATTAATCGCTCCTCATACAGAAGCAGTTCCATATCCCTAATCATTTTTGTTGCTGTTTTCTGACCTGTTCCAATTTCAGTATAAAGAAGGAACTGTTATGATCACCTCCTCAGACTGCCTGCATAACACAGGGCATAGAACCTAATTCAGTAATTTCTGCATCAAACCCATAATTTCTTTTTAGAAAACTATCCAGTCTTGACCTAAAGACTTTAAGTAATGGAGAATCCACCACATTCCAAGGTAAGGTGTTCCAATGGTCAATTACCTTCACTTGTCCAAAAACCTGTACCCTATTTGTAGTCTGAATCTCTTTAGCTATGGCTCCCACCCATTGCCCTTTTCTCTAGATTAAGGAGCTGTCTACTATCAGAAATCTCTTCCCCAAATAGGTACTTGTAGTTTATGATCAAGTCACTGCTTTCCTTCTTTTGGATAAACTACATAGATCAAGCTTCTCAAGACTCACCATAAGTCCTGTTTTCCAGGCGTTACATCAATTTTATAGGTCTTTTGTGAACACTTCCAATTTTTCCACATCATTTTTAAAGCACAGACACCAGAACTGGACCCACTATTTTAACAGTGGTCTTACTTATGCTGTGTACAGAACAGTAATACCACCTCCTACTCGATGCTCCCCTGCTTATGTATCCAAGGATTGCATTCACTTTCTTAGCTACTGCATTGCACAGGAAGCTCATATTCTGCTACCATGACCACTAAGATCTTTTCCGGGTATGTCTACACAGTAGCTGGGAGCATATTTCCCACCCTGGGTAGGCAGATGCGTTCGCTCTGCTTGAGCTAACCTGGTAAAAATAGCAGCATGCCTGTGGCAGTACAGGCGGTGGCTCAGATTAGCCACCTGGGCACGTACCCAGGCGTTGGAGGGGTTTGTACACCGGTGGTTAGCCTAAGCCGCTGGCTGTGCTGCCATGGCCACATGGCTTTCTTGCGCCCACTGGCTTGAACAGAGGTAGTGCGTATCTGTCTCCCCGCACTGGGAAGCTGTCTCCCATCTTGTGTGACCTGGATTCTTGATGTATGTTGCGTTTGGGTGCATATAAAGCATGTGTTGTTCAAATGATTTTTTTCCAGTGTTTTGTTTCACCGGAAATTTCAATGATTTTTTTTTTTGTTCAATTTCAAAATGGAAAAAAATAGAAATTTTGGATTTTCCCCTGAAACAGAAACACCCAGCTCTACACACCAGTTAAAAGAAGGAGAGAGAAGAGAGCGATTTGAAGAAAAAAATGAATGGTGGGGGAGGAAAGCTCTGCACAACTTACCTACAGAAATACCTGACTAATGACGAAGAGGCAGCCAGCTAGTCAGATCTCCAGGGAAACCAATATAGGTCATATGTAACCAGATAATCAAGACATTATCGTGGAGGTCAGATTTGTATGGCAACCCTAACCTGTCAGTCATTGGTGCCACAGCAGGAAACTAAACTGGCGTCAGCCTGGTGAATTTGGAAAGCAATGGGCCCTTTTGCTAAGTATGTGGTGGGGAGAAAACACTGAACAACTGCATGGTTGGCTCTTCCGTGTCTAGGGTTTGGGGTCTCTCTTGGGTGCCTGTATTGTGGAAAATATAAACAGGTTGCTGGACTAACTCAGTGCATGGGGAGTGTTTAATGATAGTGATGAGATGTTATTTGGGGGAGTGGATGGTTGAAGGGTTCGGCGATGGCATACGTCAATGGAGATATGCTGATTTATAACTGCTGAAGAGCTGGCCCTGAATCTGTAGCAAGAAAAACTTGAGCTTATATTTTCTGATGCAGGGACACATTTTCCTGTTTCCTGTTCTAGAGTAGAGCCCAGCTCAGCTTTGAGGACCCAGTTTGGATACTTAGAAAAGCAAGAACTTAGTGTTCTCTCCATAATCCCTAATGCTCTTAGCTGAAATCGTTCTGATCCAGGGAGTTCTCCAGGTTCATCCATAGAGGAAGTATTTCGCATCACAGTGTTGGCAACTCGCATGATTTTATTATGAGTCTTGCAATATTTGGTGTTTCTCTTAAAGCTCCAGCTGCTGGAGTCTTGCAATTATGTGAGAATCTCAACTTTAATTCAAAAAATGGAAATTTCTAGCTCCCCCGGTTGTGGTGAAGAGCTTGAAGAAATGAATCCCAGAGACTCACAAATAGGCGGCAAATAAAAAAGACATTCAACTTTATTATTATTTTTTTAATTTCATGATTTTGTGGGGCCTGATCATGATTTTTGACCACTTAGGACTGATAATACCAGAGCAGTAGCTCCAGGTTTATTTTAAAAAAATGCAGGTCTAGATAATTGAGGATGCAAAATAAATACGTTTCTTTTCAGCCAGGATAAGGTGAGTTGTTAGACTCTCTGGCTCTAGATAAGGAAGCATTATGAAGGGAGACATATATATTAGGATATGACAGTTATACACATGCGCATACACAGTGTCATCCTACTTTCATTGGACACGCTCCATTATCCCCTTCAAAAGTAAAGTGCCAAGGAGAAGTTTCAGAGTAGCAGCTGTGTTAGTCTGTATCCGCAAAAAGAAAAGGAGGACTTGTGGAACCTTAGAAACTAACAAATTTATTTGAGCATAAGCTTTCGTGAGCTACAGCTCACTTCATTGGATGTATGCAGTGGAAAATACAGTAGGGGGATTTAATATACACAGAGAACATGAAACAATGGGTGTTACCATACACACTGTAATGAGAGTGATCAGGTAAGGTGAGCTATTACCAGCAGGAGAGAAAAAAACAAACAAACAAACAAAAACACCTTTTGTAGTGATAATCAAGGTGGGCCATTTCCAGCAGTTGACAAGAACGAACAGTAGGGGGGAAAAATAAACATGGGGAAATGGTTTTACTTTGTGTAATGACACATCCACTCCCAGTCTTTATTCAAGCCTAAGTTAATGGTGTCCAGTTTGCAAATTAATTCCAATTCAGCAGTCTCTCATTGGAGTCTGTTTTTGAAGTTTTTTTCTTGAAGAATTGCGAGTCTGTAATTGAGTAATTGCGGTCTGTAATTGAGTGACCAGAGAGATTGAAGTGTTCTCTGATTGGTTTTTGAATGTTATAATTCTTGACATCTGATTTGTGTCCATTTATTCTTTTACGTAGAGACTGTCCGGTTTGGCCAATGTACATGGCAGAGTGGCATTGCTGGCACATGATGGTATATATCACATTGATAGATGTGCAGGTGAACGAGCCTCTGATAGTGTGGCTGATGTGATGAGGCCCTATGATGGTGTCCCCTGAATAGATATGTGGAGACAGTTGGCAATGGGCTTTGTTGCAAGGATAGGTTCCTGGGTTAGTGTTTTTGGTGTGTGGCTGCTGGTGAGTGTTTCCATCAGGTTGGGGAGGCTGTCTGTAAGCAAGGACTGGCCTGTCTCCCAAGATCTGTGAGAGTGATGGGTCATCTTTCAGGAGAGGTTGTAGATCCTTGATGATGCGCTGAAGAGGTTTTAGTTTCCATCCCACCATCAACCTCAGCCTGGACCAGTCCACACAAGAGATCCACTTCCTGGACACTACAGTGCTAATAAGGTGTGTATGGTAACACCCATTGTTTCATGTTCTCTGTGTATATAAAATCCCCCTACTGTATTTTCTACTGCATGCATCCGATGAAGTGAGCTGTAGCTCACGAAAGCTTATGCTCAAATAAATTTGTTCGTCTCTAAGGTGCCACAAGTCCTCCTTTTCTTTTTGCCAAGGAGAAGTTAGTATTACTTCATTTTAGCTTTAACATGAAAAATACAGTTAGACTCCTGCTGCAATTTAGGTGATCTGGTTCAAGAGACTCATCTTCTGTCCTGGGGCCTGGATCAAAAGATTATAAGGTAGGGGTGGCCAAACCGCGGCTCGTGAGCAACATGCGGATCTTTTATAGTTAAAGTGCAACTTGTGGAGCCCCCCACACCTGAGCCCGCCTTTCTCTACCTACCAGACTGCGGGGGATGGAGGGGAAGCTCGGGGCTTCTGCCCTGCAGCAGGGTGGTGGGGCAAGAGGCTACTGCCAGAGACAACTGGTGCCGGCTGAGAGTGGGGGGCACAATTTAAAGGTTCAGGCCTCCCCCAACAGCTTGCATCACACACCGCCAGGCACATGCCTCCTCTTACCCGCAGTGGCCCCTCCCTGCGGCTCCCAGGTGTCAGGTCCACGGAGAGAAGCAGTAGCAAAAGCAGCAGCTCTCTCTGCAGCTCCCAGCTGTTTGCCACTGCCTCTGCCCACAACCAGCTCCAGCAGCTGCCATGCAAGGAGGGAGCCCGGTTTCACCATCTGACCGAGTGGAGCCAGCAAACCCTGGCTGAAACCCCAAGCCTGGGCAGGCGCGCCCCGGCTTTCAAATTTCTGAAGATGGTTGTATGCAGCTCAGAGGGTCGGTAAGTTTGGCCACCCCGGTATATGGTGTTTTGCAGATGTGACATTCATATTTTCCATGACAGGAGTTTTGAGGAACCTTGTGTTTTAGCACCCTCTTGTAATTGCTGTTCTGGAGGAAACTGTGAACACTCAATCCGGGGGATAGTCTACACTTACACTGCTGTAGTGCTTAGTGAAGATGTAACGTAAGCCAGCGGGAGAGCTTCTCCCCTTGGCACAGGTACTGCACCTGCCTGAGAGGCAGTAGCTATGTCGACGAGAGAAGCCCTCCCTTCAACATAGTGCTGTTTACAGTGGGAGTTAGGCTGGTATAACTGCATCACTCAGCGGGGTGTATTTTCTAAACTCTTGAGCGACATAGCATAAGTTTAACAGCATAAGTTTATAGTGTAGACCCGGGCTAAGAGACAGAGGTTTCAGAGGTCCCTTGAAACCCAAGCATGTGCCTTTGCTGCTCTAAGAATGCAGGATGAAAATATGAGCATGGTGGGGCAAAGGAAGGGAATGACCTCTTTTTGAATGAGCACTTCCTGCTGGCCAGTCCACATACTAACATTAACATCAACCTCAGAAGCCCCTTGGTTTTGGTGAATTAGCATTAAAGATGCACTTAGGGCATGAGTCTGGAAAGAGGCACAAGTGAGAGTCCCATCTGGACTGCCCTTTGGTTAGTGGTGACTGAGGTGTGGTGAAGAACTCCTGATTGACCCCAAAAAAGTAGTAAAGCAAAATAATGACTGGTTAGGTCAAAGCAGAGCACTGACTGCAGAGGCAGGTGTTTTCTTTACCTCCCAGCAAATAGGTTGGTGACACTGAATGAAAGGTACGAAGGAACAGGGAAGAGTTAGTCAGGAGACGTAGGATATGTCTCCGTTAACAGCTGCTACAACCGCACAGCTACAGTGCTGCAGCTTGCCACTGTAGTGCCATAGCGTAGATGCTTTCCACAGTGATGAAAAGGTTTTTTCCCCTTGATCCATCTCTCCAAGAGGTGGTCACTAGGTTGGCAGATTTCAGAGTAGCAGCTGTGTTAGTCTGTATCCACAAAAAGAAAAGGAGGGCTTGTGGCACCTTAGAGAGTAACACATTTATTTGAGCATAAGCTTTCGTGAGCTACAGCTCACTTCATCGGATGCATATGCTCAAATAAATTTGTTAGTCTCTAAGGTGCCACAAGTCCTCTTTTTCTTTTCAGGTTGACAGAAGAAGTCTTCCGTTGACCTAGCCACTTCTATTCAGAAAGTTAAGTTGACCTGACTACATTGCACAGGGTGAGAAATTTTTCACAGCCCCGAGAGACGTAGCCAGATTGATCCAGTTTTTAAATATAGACCTGGCCTATTTCTGATCTGGCTGCAATCCCATGTACGAAAAGCTGGCAGAAAAAGGTGGGCGGGTAGTAGAAATGTAGGGGAGAAATAAAGGCTTGCTAAATTGTCTTTATATTTGTCATATAGTTGCAAGAGATCCAGTAAAAATCAAGTGTATAGGGGCATCCGCACTATAATATTATCCATGTTGGAAGACATGCTTACTGCACAGTTGTTCTCTGAAACACCTGAAACACACTTCTCTCTTGTTGTACTGACACAATCTTAACCATGTTTTAACTGTCTCCAAGAATCAGTTTGAAGACCTGCTCTGTCTAGTCTAGTAAAAGAGGTCATGTTTCAAAGTGTGTTAGGTAATGTTTTAACAAATAGGGTTTCACCTATTTAAAACAGAATTAGTGTTTAGAAATGAGTTCAAAATGTTTTAACTAACCTATTTTAAACATGACTTGCCCTGTCTATATTAAGTGCAAAGCTCTGTTAGAACTGCTATTTAAAACATAGCATGTTGTGTTTAAAAATGTTAGCTATTTTCCTAGTCTAGACATGGCCTAAAGTTGTAACATGGTTCAGGGACATAGTTAACCCAGGGAAATCTCTGCTATTTTTATAATGTTCGGGGGCCCTGGTTATTCCCTCAATACAGTTAAAATATGGTTTAGTCTTGTTCTGTAGATGGGACCTAACTGTATTAACCATAGTACATTGTCACATAGAGCAAGTCTGTAGCATTTATGGCAATCTATAGGTGGTTTTAACATGGGCAGTCCCATAGAGATGGATCAGAAGGAAGTGAATCATCCTTAATATACATCCATGAGTGCTGGAGATAACTGCTTAGAGCATGGGAATCTCTGGCAGAACAGTGGACATGCGTGAACAGGAGGCAGCAAACACACCCAGCTGCAAGGCCTGTGAACTCAACACAGTGGAGTCACTTGTAATCTGTGTACAGAACACTATGTGCAGCTCAGTCAACTCCATGCTCCAATATGCTTTAGGTTTGGATACCATATGCTATAACTTGGATGGCCGTGCCCATGCCTTCCTTCTGGCTGCCACTTGTGACAGATGTTGCTACTTATATTTGTCTAATTAGGACTTTTTTTCAAATTTATGTAAACACTTTTTTAAAACAGGTAAAGCCAAATACTGTGAAAACCTCAGGAAAAAATAACAGGGGAAGCAAAAACGATTAACTGTCAGCAATGCTGCTTGTTTTGCTGCTTGGGAGGTAACAGCAAGCAAAATATTTTTGTTTTCTGACAGGCAGCTTGGAGAGTGTTAGCTGATATCTCTTAATACCCAGAACTTTGGGGGTGGGGGAAGGGAGAGAGGGAAGTGCAATAAATCTTTAGTTTCTTGTCTAGCTTAGATATTTACAAATATTTGTTTGCTGTGATAGGGCAGAAAAAAGAATATTTAAGCTCAATTGATCCCACGAGCAGAGGTGTATGTTTGCATGTTCAATTCCACAAGGCTGGGAGGATCTTCAGATGAGAACATAAGAAGCAGCCACACCAGGTTAGAGCAGTCGTCCATGTAGCCCAGTATCCTGTCTTCAACAGTTGCCAGTATCAGATCTTCAGAAGGAGTGTACAGAAGAGGGCAGTAGGAGTGACGTATCCCCTATCTTCTACTGCTGCTTCTGGCTGTCAGAGGTTTAGGGTCACTCCAGGTATGGGGTTGCATCCCTGACCATCTTGGCTAATAGCTTTTGCTGGACCTATCCTCCATATATTTATTTAATTCTTTTTTGAACACATTTATACTTTTGGCCATCACAACATCCCACGGCAATGAGTTCCACAGGTTAGTTATGCATTGTGTGGGGAAAGTACTACTGCTTATTTGTATTAAACCAACTGTCTATTCATTTTATTGGGTGACTCCTGGTTTTTGTATTGTGGGAACGGTAAATTACACTTCTCTATTCACTTTTTTCACTCCCTTCATGATTTTATAGACCTCTGTCATATGCCCCCAGTTATCTCTTTTCCAAGCTGAACAGCCTTACTCTTTTTAGTCTTTCCTCATAGAGAAGGTGTTCCATTCCTTTGATTATCTTTGTTGTCCTTCTCTGAATCTTTTCTAGTTCTACTATATCCTTTTTGAGGTGGGGAGACCAGAACTGGACATAGTATTGGAGGTGTGGTATTATGGTATTTTCTGTGTTATTTTCTATCCCTTTCCTAATAGTTCCAACATTCTCTTAGCCTGTTTGACCACTGCTTTACTTTGAGCTGATATTTTCAGAAAACTATCTATAGTGATTCCAAGATCTATCTTGAGTGGTGACAGCTAATTTAGACCCCATCATTATATATGTGAAGTTGGGATTATTTTTTCCGGTGTGCATTATTTTGCACTTATCAATGTTGAATTTTATATGCCGTTGTGTTGCCCAGTCATCCAGTTTTGTGAGATTCCCCTGTAACTCTCTGCAGTCAGCTTTGGACTTAATTATCTTGTACCATCTGCAAACTTTGCCACTTTAACTGTTTGCTCCCTTTTCCAGATCATTAATGAATATGTTGATCAGCACAGATCCCAGTACAGATCCTTGGGGGACCTGTCTGTTTACCTCTCTCTCCACTATAACTCACCTTCTATTTTTACTCCTTGTTTCTTATCTTTTAACCAGTTACTGAACCATGAGAGGAACTTTCCTTTTATCCCATGCCTGCTTACTTTGTTTAAGAGCCTTTGGTGAGGGACTTTGTCAACAGCTTTCTGAAAATCTAAGTACACTATAGTGACTGGATCACCCTTATCCACATGCTTGCTAACGCCCTCAAAGAATTCTGATAGATTGCTGAGGCATGACTTCCCCTTACAAAACCTGTATTAACTCTTCCCCAACAAATCATGTTTATCTATGTGTCTGATAATTATGTTCTCTTTACTATAGTTTCTACCAGTTTGCCTGGTACTGAAGTTAGGCTTACTGGCACCTGTAAAAGGATTGCCTCTGGAGTCCTGGTTTAAAATTGGCATTACATTAGCTATCCTCTTGTCATCTGGTATAGAGGCTTGTTTTAGCGATAGGCTACATACTACAGTTAGTGGTTCTGCAATTTCGTGTTTGAATTCCTTCAGAACTCTTGGATGAATGCCATCTGGTCCTGGTGACTTATTGCTGTTTCATTTATCAATTTGTTCTAAAATCCCTTCTACAGACACGTCAACGTAGCCTACATGGGACAGTCCTTCAGATTTGTCATCCAAAGAGTAAAGAGTAGCTCTGATGTGGGTCTCTCCCCTGTACCTTCTGCAGTGAAGACTGATGCAAAGAATTCATGTATCTTCTGTGCAATGGCCTTGTCTTCCCTGTGTTCTCCTTTAACAACTTGGCCGTTGCGGGTATGTCTACACTGTAATTAAGAACCTGTAGCTGGCCCCTGCCACCTGACTTGGGCTTGTGGGTCTTAGGCTAAGGTGGTGCTGAATTTCAGTGTAGACATTTGGGCTTGGGCTGGAGCCCTGGCTCTAGGACCCTGCAAGGTGGGAGGGTCCCAGAACTTGGGCTGCAGCCTGAGCCCAATCATCTACATTGCAGTTAAAAAGCCCCTTAGCCTGAGCCCCATGAGCCCAAGTCAGCTGCAAGGGCCAGTCGCAGATGTTTAATTGCAGTGTAGACATATCTGCAGCGTCCACGCTGCCTGTGTAGTGGCTTTCTGCTTTTGATGTACTTAAAAACCTTTCCTCTGCCTCCCCTCTGCAGTCAATCTTTTTTCACCCAGACTGATATTTTTCACTAAACTTGTTTGCGCTTGAAAGTTAACATGGATTAAGGTAGTGTACAAATTTAAAGTGCAATAGCTGTTCTTGAATAACTCTAGGTGTGGACACTTTTCATTTCAGAATAAGAGTGCTTTCAAAGTGGGATATACTAACCAGAACAAAGTGCGCTTATTCCAGACATGGTGTTATTCCTGGATATCTGTTCCTGACCAACTCTATGAGTAAATAAGTCCTAACATGATCCCTTCATGTCCTCTGATGCTGGATCAATAGCAGACCTTTAGAGCTATTAACCTTGCTTTGGAAAGGGCTGACAGCCTCCAGGCTGACATTGTCCTCTCTGCAGGTAACAGGCTGGGTGACTGAAGAATGATGTACTTTACATCCTTGTCCTTTCCCCCATCCCAGCAGACAGTGATCATCACATCTACAATGCTCACAGGTCATGCCAACCTAGTATGATTGTTCTTGTTATCTGTTTACTGCTCAGGTCTGAACAAGACACAATGGGAACCTGAAAAGCCCTGAGATTTTTCCTCCCTGCTGAGTGACTACTTCATCTCCTCTCTCCTCATTTCTCTGACTTTTATAAAAGGAAACTGACATCACATAATGTATAGCTGACTTAGGAAAATAATATAGCCTTTAAGTAAAATGGGCAAGGATGGGACTTGAGCTGTCTTCTCTGTATCCTGCTCAGTTGGGCTACATTTCTTTGGACCTCCTGTAGTCCATCACTATTACTTCAGTGTCTGTGGCCATAGCGTCACTGGCAGCCATTGCTGCTAGGCCTGCACACTGTGCCAAAGCCTGAGGTTAAGTAAGTGTGACCCAGACACTGCTGCTTTAAGGAGGCGAGACCAGCTGGTCACTGAACCCAAGCCACCACTGAAGTTGCATAGATGGACCAAATGCACACTTCTTGGATACTAATGGTGGCACTGAGCTCTTTAGAGGTTGTCCCTCTTTCTGCAGAAACAGCATCTTTATACAAAATGGGCTTTGTGGGGTATCATTTTGAGAATGAATAACTCACTGGTCAATGATATCGTGGTGAAATGTATGTAGCATCCTGAAGGGAAAGTTATGAATTCTCACTGTAAGTTGTTATCGGCACATGATCAAAACTAGACAGCCCTGCCTGGGAAAAAGTTGTTAGAGGTCTGTCCTAAACAAAGGAATTTTACCTCAATTCACATATAAATAGTAAACAGGATCATCAAGACAGCAGGGGGAGGGGATGGCAGGAAACAGAACAATTTGCATGTCAGAGAACAGAAGTGGGGGAAGAAGCATGGAGCTTCCTTCATCCCCAGACTCCATGGCACCTTCCTCACAGCTTGAATAGACTACTTTGAGGGAGGGGTAACATTCAGAAGAATCCACTTCAAAGAGTCAATGGACTATAAATTAAAGGGACAGAAAACCCCAAGTTATCTCTTTTACGTAAGAAGGCAAAGGCACCAGCACCTTTGGGCCTCTGGAAGAGATCCTGATCAACGAGAGGGTCAGTCACCATCTTGCTGGAGGATGGTGGGTGAGACAAGCCATCTTGAACAAAGCCTTGAACCAAAACTTGCTAGACTTTTAGATGCATGTTTTCACTTTTCTTTGCTTGTAACCATTTCTATTATACTTGAACTCATTTAAAATCCTATCTTTTGTTAATAAACTTGTTTTATTCCGATCAAATCTAAACCAACAGTGCTGTGTTTGCACTACAGTGAATGTCAACTCCAGTTAATGTGGCAAACTGGAGTGTTTTGTCTCCTTAAAGTAGGAAGCAAACCATATTATTTCTCTGAACTGTCCAGGAGAGGGCTTGTCATTACAGACCACATAGTTTGGGGAAAATTCAGGACTGGGAGTGCATTGTGATCATCCCTCAGTAGTAATGAAGGCTGGTGGAAGCCAGAGTGGGGAGGTAGACAGACTGCTGGGGTCAGAGCTGCTGAAAGAGGATTATCTAGTGCACACTCACACAGGATGTGACCTGCATGGTTGTAGGCTGGTTGTGGGCAGCTTGGGTTGGGAGCTACAACATCAAAGCATTGTGAGGCACCCATAGTTACAGGGCAGGCAGGTGACACAACCTCACACTGATCTGGACTGCACCACGAAAGTGACACCATGACAAAGAAATCACAGCTGTTCCCTGTGTACTCCTATGTTGTAAGTGAGCAGACATTCCACATAACACACTGGGCCCACAGGGAAAGGGGAGGAAAAAATATCCACTATCCAGTGGAAACAACTGATGAGTCCTCCAGGAGAGTCTCACTGCAGTACTCTCTTAAACTGGGACTGAGAGTCAGGGGATTGTTCTTCCTTCAGTATATCTCAAAAGGACTTTGTAGACCAGGATATGATCAGTTCCATCTGAAATGACAAGTCATTACCTTGTTTGGTATTTGGTTCTCTATTTCCAGTGGCATTTTGCATTCTGCACATGCTGACAGTATGCACTTTAAAAGAAACACCTCTCTACTTTCCCACTATAAACTGTTAGCCTGTCATTGACCTTTTCAAGAGTGGGCTGGGAGATCTAAGGACAAACTCAGCAGAAAGCTGTTGCTAATAGAAATATGACGTATGTGGCCAAAGATGGGTGATATATAAAATTTATTTGACAAACGTATCCTTTCTGTTCACAAATTATCTGCAAACAATCTTTCATTTTTACAAACTTTTTCATTATTGGATATTACTCAATGTATAGTTGATTGGAACACATTTCAGTCTGTGGATTCCATGTAACTGTTTGCTCTAGCTCTCTGTTTGCAATTGGTCACTTACGTAATTCAGTATAGTACATATAATCTGTTTTTGTTCCCTGACTGGTGGAGCTTTTGAGATAGCTGCACAAACACTTCCAGTGCAAATCTTTGCACAAGTCTTCAGTGTGAACACACATTCACACGAGAATCTGCGATAGTTCCCTGTCTGTGAACCTTCCTGCAAACAAATCTTCACCACCATGAATGTTTGTTGAAAACTAATGAAAGGGATCTTAAAGACTGTTAAGTGAATTTGCAGGCTTTACTTGAACGCATGTCTGCAGATACTTTTATTTGCTCAGATCTGTATGTGGCTGTGAATTTTAGAACAATGCCTTTTTTTCCTTTACAAGGTAAAAAGCAAAGTTTCTAACAACCTCTTATTGCAAAGATTACTTTTTGGGGATTATATATAAAAGAATGCTTTAAACTCAGTCTATGAAGTGGAGGAAAACCTGGGACTTGCTTGGGCTTCCCACATGCTGTGAGACAACTGCGTTCTGTCTGTTCTGTAACACACTGGAAATAGATCCTCTGCTTGCCAGTTAAACAGAAATAGCATCTGGAACATGATCACCTTGTTGAAACAAAGAGCAGTGTCATTATTAGAAATCTGAGGCCTCTTGCATTGTTTCATTAAAGATCAAGACTGTCAGAGCCATTTGGTAGGGGCGCGAAGGCAGTGGTGCAAGAGTAACTGTACTTCGACCAGCCATTTAACGGTTCAGTGTTCAAGCGTAAAAAGAGGGGGAGCCAAGAGAGTGCAACAGTCAGAGTTTTTTCAGAGGAGCAGCCGTGTCAGTCTGTATTCGCAAAAAGAAAAGGAGTACTTGTGGCACCTTAGAGACTAACCAATTTATTTGAGCATAAGCTTTCGTGAGCTACAGCTCACTTCATCGGATTGTTCCTTCTTCCACACAGACTGTTCTCTCTCATCAAGCATGTCCTGAAAGCAGAAGTTTCTATGCATTACTCTCCGTTCCAATACATTACCCTACATGTACTATCATACTATAGCACCCACTATTGGGAAGCTACCTACCATCTTGTCCCTTTTGCTGCATCTGAGGTAGCAAATTCAAACATAAATAGAGTATTGCCAGCTCTAGTAATTTCTTTCTTTGTCACAGGATTTTGTCCGGGTTACAGACAGTTCAGCGATGAGGTGGAAAACTCCAGCCCCGTCACAAATGTCAGCTCCACCTGGGGGAAAACCCCCTCTGATTGGCTGTCTTCCAAACTGCCTTGCCTGCTGTCAGACAGGAGCTCACACTGTTCTCACAGGAAGGGAGTGGGGAGCAGAAACAGCCCAGCACCTCAGGGCAGCTCTGTTCCCTCCTGCTCCCTCCCCTCCTGTGAGCAATGAGATGGCTCCTCTGCTTCTCCCTTTTCCCTCCTTGTAACATGCAGTCTAGGGAAGGGCAGAGGGGGGTGAATAATGTTGGAATGTGTGTGCGAGTCTGCCTTGTGATGGCAGGAGACTGCCTTGCATTTGGTTCATCTGGTGGCATGGTGCTCTGAGAGCCAGTTCTAATATCTATGGGTCATTCTTTGGTCTGTGTTTCTTCTGTGTCCTACCGATCGAGTATCAGCAGAATGCATATTGAACTGTCCTCCTTATTTGTGTTTGTGTCTTGTTTGTAGAGGGTGAATATGTTTGTGGTTTCAGTGAAATATACACCCATCCACTTCTGTGCTATATGAATAATGATTTTTCTGTTCAATACAAGTAGCTTTTTTCCCAAATGTATGATTTTTTCCAATGAAATAGTTTAATCCTGATAGAGTCTCCTGTTTGTGGTTCTGGAAGGTCTTTAGCTTGCTGGTCCTAGTAGACTTTGGCCTTTGCATTTCTTTCTTTCTTTCTTCGTCGTCGTCGTCTTCTTTTTTTTTTTTTTTTTTGGTCTGTTACTCCTTCCTCTGGCTGTTGTAATGCTGGGGCTATGGGCACCAAGGTTTGCATGCATCTTGACATCAAGCATTGGACCAGGCAGCTATTCATAGAATCATAGAAATGTAGGACTGCAAAGGACCTCAATAGGTCAACTAGTCCAGGCCCTGACACTGAAGCAGGACCAAGTATGACCCTAGACCATCCCTGACAGGTGTTTGTCTAATCTGTTCTTAAAAACCTCCAGTGATGGAGAGTCCACACCCTCACTAGGTATCATAGAATCATAGAATATCAGGGTTGGAAGGGACCCCAGAAGGTCATCTAGTCCAACCCCCTGCTCAAAGCAGGACCAATTCCCAGTTAAATCATCCCAGCCAGGGCTTTGTCAAGCCTGACCTTAAAAACCTCTAAGGAAGGAGATTCTACCACCTCCCTAGGTAACACATACCAGTGTTTCACCACCCTCTTAGTGAAAAAGTTTTTCCTAATATCCAACCTAAACCTCCCCCACTGCAACTTGAGACCATTACTCCTCGTTCTGTCATCTGCTACCATTGAGAACAGTCTAGAGCCATCCTCTTTGGAACCCCCTTTCAGGTAGTTGAAAGCAGCTATCAAATCCCCCCTCATTCTTCTCTTCTGCAGGCTAAACAATCCCAGTTCCCTCAGCCTCTCCTCATAACTCATGTGTTCCAGTCCCCTAATCATTTTTGTTGCCCTTCGCTGGACTCTCTCCAATTTATCCACATCCTTCTTGAAGTGTGGGGCCCAAAACTGGACACAGTACTCCAGATGAGGCCTCACCAATGTCGAATAGAGGGGAACGATCACGTCCCTCGATCTGCTCGCTATGCCCCTACTTATACATCGAAAATGCCATTGGCCTTCTTGGCAACAAGGGCACACTGCTGACTCATATCCAGCTTCTCGTCCACTGTCACCCCTAGGTCCTTTTCCGCAGAACTGCTGCCTAGCCATTCGGTCCCTAGTCTGTAGCTGTGCATTGGGTTCTTCCGTCCTAAGTGCAGGACCCTGCACTTATCCTTATTGAACCTCATCAGATTCCTTTTGGCCCAATCTTCCAATTGGTCTAGGTCCTTCTGTATCCTATCCCTCCCCTCCAGCGTATCTACCACTCCTCCCAGTTTAGTATCATCCGCAAATTTGCTGAGAGTGCAATCCACACCATCCTCCAGATCATTTATGAAGATATTGAATAAAACCGGCCCCAGGACCGACCCTTGGGGCACTCCACTTGATACCGGCTGCCAACTAGACATGGAGCCATTGATCACTACCCGTTGAGCCCGACAATCTAGCCAGCTTTCTACCCACCTTATAGTGCATTCATCCAGCCCATACTTCCTTAACTTGGTGACAAGAATACTATGGGAGAACGTGTCAAAAGCTTTGCTAAAGTCAAGAAACAATACATCCACTGCTTTCCCTTCATCCACAGAACCAGTAATCTCATCATAAAAGGCGATTAGATTAGTCAAGCATGACCTTCCCTTGGTGAATCCATGCTGGCTGTTCCTGATCACTTTCCTCTCATGCAAGTGCTTCAGGATTGATTCTTTGAGGACCTGCTCCATGATTTTTCCAGGGACTGAGGTGAGGCTGACTGGCCTGTAGTTCCCAGGATCTTCCTTCTTCCCTTTTTTAAAGATTGGCACTACATTAGCCTTTTTCCAGTCATCCGGGACTTCCCCGGTTCGCCACGAGTTTTCAAAGATAACGGCCAGTGGCTCTGCAATCACAGCCGCCAATTCCTTCAGCACTCTCGGATGCAACTCGTCCGGCCCCATGGACTTGTGCACGTCCAGCTTTTCTAAATAGTCCCTAACCGCCTCTATCTCCACAGAGGGCTGGCCATCTCTTCCGCATTTTGTGATGCCCAGCGCAGCAGTCTGAGAGCTGACCTTGTTAGTGAAAACAGAGGCAAAAAAAGCATTGAGTACATTAGCTTTTTCCACATCCTCTGTCACTAGGTTGCCTCCCTCATTCAGTAAGGGGCCCACACATTCCTTGGCTTTCTTCTTGTTGCCAACATACCTGAAGAAACCCTTCTTGTTACTCTTGACATCTCTGGCTAGCTGCAGCTCCAGGTGCGATTTGGCCCTCCTGATAACATTCCTACATGCCCGAGCAATATTTTTATACTCTTCCCTGGTCACATGTCCAACCTTCCACTTCTTGTAAGCTTCTTTTTTATGTTTAAGATCCGCTAGGATTTCACCATTAAGCCAAGCTGGTCGCCTGCCATATTTACTATTCTTTTATAGGTAAATTTAAAGGTAATTTTGTTCTAGTGCTTAACTACCCTTACAGTTAGGAATTTTTTCTAATGTCTAGCCTAAATCTCCCTTGCTGCTATTTGAGCCCATTACTTCTTGTCCTGTCCTCCATGAATGAGGAGAACAATTTATTACCCTCCTCTTTATAAAGACCTTTTACGTACTTGAAGACTATTATCAAGTCCTCTTCTCTTCTCCAGATGAAACAATCCCAGTTTCTTCAATCTTTCTCCCTAGGTCCGTTTTTCTAGACCACCAGGCCTTCTGTGGGAGAGCGTCTCCATTTAAGACTGTCTTGCTGTATAGTCTCTGCTTTTTGCAGCTCTCTTTAATAGAGTCTTTAGCAATTTTAACTGCCAATTCGGTTTTGCTGTTTCCCTGGCTGTGGCATGGTGATGATGGGCTATCAATGAATTCTTATTCCCAGGTAAATTGCACAAACTCACTGAAAGTAAATTGGGGTCTGTTGTCTGAAACTACACAGCTTGAGATACTTAGCCTGCTGAAATCCTTCATTGCTTTGTCCGTAATGGTCACTACGGTAGTTTCTGATGGTTCATCTAGTATCCAGAAGTCTGAATAGGAGTCTGCATTAATGAGGTAGTGTGAAGAAATCTACTGCCCCTTGAAGGGACAGGCTAAAGCCCTCAGCTGGGACAGCTTAGGGTTGGGCTATTTAGACAGGAACAGGAAGCTGGGCAAGAGAGAGGGGAGTAGAAGCCATACAGGCTACAGTGGGTAGTGGTGGTGGTGGTTTTCTCTCAGGGTATGCAAAATCACCCCTACAGCAGCAAGTCTCAGAGCATGGGTCTACAGACTCCAGCTTGTGGGGCTTGTGCTATGGTGCTAAAAATAGTCATGTAGAAGTTCCACCTTGGGCTGGATTTGGGGGCTCTGAATGGAGGGATTCCCATTCCTTTAGGATTTGGGGGCAAGCTTCAGAGCCTGAGTGCCAGCCCGAGCCGAAATGTCCACACAGCTATTTTTAGTGCCATAGCATAAGCCTTGTGAGCCTGAGTCTGTAGACCCAGGCTCTGGGACTCATTGCTCTGTGTTTTTGTTTTTGTTTTGCCATGTAGATGTACCCTAAGGCTCTAGGAGACTAACCTAACCAGAAGCTTTTTTCTGTGGCCTTTAATTTCAGGAGCTGAATCAGGGTCCTGAAGTCCTGTAATTACTCTTGACCTGAAGCCATGCTATTTTGTTAGTGCGTGGTCTCTCCTTGCCCTTGATTGTTAAAGTGAATCTACTTTCATCCCGATTAGGGGAAGTTAAGTTGGGGCACAGTTGCAGAACCACTCCAGGCTGCAAAGGGGCTCACAGGAACTGCTTGTACCTTTACAGGTAGTTTGCTGTGAAAAGGTTCATTTCTGCTTTGCGCCAAGGTCTGTTGGGGATGCTAAGTATTTTCATTGTGTGTTTTGCTGCTTGGCCTGCGTTTCCCCAAATGTCCCACAATTCTGTATCAGGTTTCAAGTATTCTGGGTGATTTTGAACACTGTGCGGCATCTCTGGCTTTCCTGGTACAGGCTTCTATGCCAGAATGGCTCCAGTGTATTTTTGAGAGCATTTCTCTTCTCAGTGATCTTGCTATTATGATTCAACTGCCTGGATATATGATGCTATCTTGAACACTCATCTCACCTTGATAGTTGCAGTGTTTTTGAGAGGCAGGTGGGGCATCTACCAGGGTGCCTGGCCATCTTGACAGAATGATGCATGTGATCACTAGTAAATCTTGGTCTTGTATAGTTTGTTCTTGGATTCTTTCCAGACCCTGGCTTCAAACTGGTACTTAACTGGTTTGGTTTATGGTTTTTATGTCTTTCGGTGTTCTCTTTATTTCTATCAGGTTGAGGATCTCATTCCTGTTCAGCTGCCATATTTTCATCCTGCAAGTCTGCTCTGGATAAGAAGTCAGCTATGTATAGCTCAGTCCCTGTCTTGTAGCATACATCTAAGTTGTAGCATTGCAGTGTCAGTAGCAGGTGCTGAAGGTTTTGGGGGACTTCTAGCAGTGACTTTTAAAAATGCTTTTTAGTGGCTTATGGTCACTTTCTATGCTAATGGTTTCCCACCCTTGAAGATACTGGTCAAACTTTTCACGTGCAAACAGTATTGCAAGAAATTCCTTTAAAATTTGGACATATCTTCGTCTGTTGGTGATAATGTCCTTGAGGCAAAAACTACCAGCTGGCCCTTTTGTAGGAGGGATTCCTCAAGTCCTGACTCACTGGGCATCACCCTGTATGGTTGTCAGTTCAGTCACATCATATTTCAGGGTGGGATAGCTGGTCACCACCTTCTTTATAACAAGGGTGACCAGACAGCAAATGTGAAAAATTGGGATGGGGTGGGGGCTAATAGGAGCCTATATAAGAAAAAGACCCAAAAATCTGGACTGTCCCTATAAAATCGGGACATCTGGTCACCCTATTTATAACTGTAATGGCTGCATCCTGTTGAGGCAACATTGTTTGTTTTGGAGCAATTTGGCAAGGGGGATGCCTTTGCATCCGGGATGTACCTTTTGTTGATCATGTGAAAATCCACCCATATTTGGCCAAGTTATATACCTTTGACAAATTGCTGTTCACGCACGCCCAATAGAGGCTTCTTAGCAAAGAGGTAAAATCTCCAAAGATTGTCTGCACTGGCCATGCTCTAACCCCTCAAAGCTCCTAGGGCTCACCACATGGCACATGCATCATCCCCCAGAGTAACCAAACATGCTGTATCCCCTCACACCACGTATGGGGAGTGACAGGCCTGTGCCTGTGCCATCCCTGCAGTGTGATTGGGCATGCTGCCACTCCGGGCTGCAGCTACAGGCTACTGTATTCCAGGGTGAGGTCAGGGATCAAAATTGAAAGCAGGGGTCTGTCTCCTGTGCTGTCAGGCACCTGCTACTGGCACCCAGGCAGCGTGGAGGAAGACACTGCGTGATGCAAATGCAGAGGGGACAAGAATCTGCGGCGGGGCAGGGGGGAAAGAAATTGTTTAGGTCAAAGGAATCTGGTGAGGCTGGGACAGGAGTTGAGGAGGGGGTCTGAGTGAGACCTGTTGGTCAAGAAGACTTGAACTGGGAATGGAGGGTGGAGGGGAGACTGGGTAGCAGGAGGGGAGAAAATGGTAGGAGGGGAGACAGATCTGACAGGGAACTGAGGTGCAGAGGGAGAACTGGGACAAGGATCTAGGGTGGGAGGAGACTGGGACAAAGAGTCGGTGTGGGTGGGTACAGAGAGGATAAACAAGCACATCAATGTGGCATATTCATTGGCATTGTGGCCAAGTGAGGGAAATGTGACTCTTTCATACTGGAAATCTATGTTCTGTTCCCAGTTCTACCTGAAGAGGCCTTGTGTGATCTCTCAGTTACTTTATTTGTAAAGTGGAGGGAATGGTTGTTTTCTGTTCCAAGGGTAGGGGATATACTCTGAACTCAATAATAGGTGTTGTGAAGTGCATAGAAATATTACAGCACTCATTAGAAGAGATCACACAAGGGCTCTGGATTTCCTGACTCCCTGCCCTTGTCACTGTCCCCCAGGATAAAGCATATTCTATAGAGGAGGATCTGTCTTTATACAATGCATGAAATTTTACTTGAGATGTGAGAAGCATGACAAGGCTGCCAAATGTGTGAGTTTGACATGGGATGCACAACGCTTGGTAGGTTTGATAAAAGATGGTGATAGGAACAATTTAAGGGCATGCATACGTGGTACCACAACTGACAAATTCACAGCTGTAATACTCCCCAAGTACTAATCACTATGTATGCCAGGTGGCAGCTATTAATGAGAGCTTCATCTTACCAATTAGCCAAGTCCAGTGCGTGGTCTAGCTGTATGTGTCCTCAAACCAAACCCCTCAGGGTCTGAGGCCACCATCTCTACGAGGGCGCTAAATTGGCATCTCACTGGCATCACACTGCCAGATCTCCTATTGGCCAAGCAAGTCAGTAGGAGATCTGGCAAGTTTGTAAGTAGCCCATAACATATGTGGCAACAGAGTTCCTGACCTCCAAAGCCACATGATACTAAGTCAGATGAAAACATCCTTTTTTTAAAACTACTATTTCATTTTCCCATTCTTTGTTTGTTTTGTCTATTCAGGGAAGAGATTGTCTCCTACTATGTATTGGGTCCCATCTTGGTTGGGACCCCTAGACACTATTATAATGCTGCTAATAAAAGAAAATGTTTTATGAATATACTCCAATATAAGTGTACAATATTACACTGGTTTAGGATATTTCCCTGAAAGGACTGTTACATCAGGCCCTGTCCTTCAAGGGTGGGATTTTTAAAAGTACTCAGTATTGTCTTAACTTCTGATCTGAAGTCCCGGGGTGGGACCAGCGAGGCCAACACTAAATACTTTTGAAAATTCCATTCCAAATGTCTAGCAGCTCACAATTCACCTTCACCTTTTCTAGGCATTCCAGCATTTCCCGCTCTTTGGCAATCAGGCGTAATCCTTTTAGAAAGGGCTTTCTCCCAGTATTCACCTCTTTAGGAAATTGGCTCCTTACATTCCAAAGAAAAGAGGCAATGGCAGCTGTATGGTGGCCATCTGAGGAGCAATCTCTTCCTGTTGCTCAGTTAGGATACTCGTTTCTTCCTCTCCCCTATGCCTTTATGTTTATCTTTCCAAGACTCTGCATGGCCTGTTCCTGGCAAGAAGCCATGTAGTAGCCTTTGAAAAGAAAATGAGGCTAAGGTTTTTCAGGCCCAAGTCTGTTTATTGTCACACTAGACGGCCAATCCTCACTGTATACTGGTTCCCAAAGAATGGAGAACAAGGCAGAAGGCATTCCCAATAGTTTCTTCTCATGTTTGCGTGCTAGTCATGGATAAAAGAAGCTTGAAAAGTGTTTTATGGGCCCACTCCAAGAAATACATCTCTAAATATTCCAGGTAGGGACTTTTAGGAATGCTTGATCTCAGGTGATGGAAGCGTGGGCCTTGAGCAAACTCTAATGCATCTGAGTATCTTTCCTAACAAGTCTGATGGATCAGGAGCGATGAAAGTGCCCTAGAAGTGTGTGTGGGGGGACTGGACACACAGGTGCCCCCCACCCCTTTTCCCCAAGCCCCCACCCTCGCGCCACTCATTTTCCCCCAAGGCCCTGCCCTCGCATTGCCCCTTCCACAAGAACACCGCTCTCCCTGCTCACTCTTCTCCGCCCATCTTCCCGTTGCTCACCCTTAGAGCCGGTAAAAAGTGGGAGAGTGGGCATGGCCCCCTGGCTGCCAGTTCTGCCCCTGCAATGGACAACTCAGGTGTGTAAAGTTACATGAATAGGCACTTTCAGGATTGGGGCCCTAATTGTTGGCTTTGCCGCTTCAACCCCCTTGTTTTCAATGACACATACAATTTTGTGTAGTGACAACTACATGCTAGTCCCTCCTCTGGAGTTGGAATAAGCAGGCTCACAAGGCTGAATAAGCCCTAACAGTTGTCATTTTCTTGAGGAGGCTCTTTCAGGCTCTTCCTTGATTTTTTCCATTGTTGAGGCAATGCTGCTTACCAGTTCTCAGTTGTTTCATAAGGGCCATGTGCTAAAGAGGAGCTGTAAAATTATGTGTGTGGAAATGAGGCGTGCTCACTTACCACAGTTATAAGTGAGGAGGCACAGACTAATGGCTTTATCTTGGGCCTATGAGTCAGACAGTCCTGACAGCTTTCTCATACTCATTCCCTGTGAGGCACTGAGCAAGCTACTCTACTTCTCTGCCCCAGTCTCTCTATCTGTAAAATGGGGACAACAATTACTTGCCCACCTCATAGGAGTGTTGAGAGGATCTATTAGTTACTATCTGTAATGATAGGTTTCAGAGTAACAGCCGTGTTAGTCTGTATTCGCAAAAAGAAAAGGAGTACTTGTGGCACCTTAGAGACTAACCAATTTATTTGAGCATGAGCTTTCGTGAGCTACAGCTCACTTTATCGGATGCATACCGTGGAAACTGCAGCAGACATTATATACACACAGAGATCATGAAACAATACCTCCTCCCACCCCACTGTCCTGCTGGTAATAGCTTATCTAAAGTGATCATCAGGTTGGGCCATTTCCAGCACAAATCCAGGTTTTCTCACCCTTTGTGTGTCGGGGGGTGGAGGGTGAGAAAACCTGGATTTGTGCTGGAAATGGCCCAACCTGATGATCACTTTAGATAAGCTATTACCAGCAGGACAGTGGGGTGGGAGGAGGTATTGTTTCATGATCTCTGTGTGTATATAATGTCTGCTGCAGTTTCCACGGTATGCATCCGATGAAGTGAGCTGTAGCTCACGAAAGCTCATGCTCAAATAAATTGGTTAGTCTCTGAGGTGCCACAAGTACTCCTTTTCTTTTTACTATCTGTAATGTGCTTTGAAAATGAAAAGCACTAAATAGGTAAGCATTATAAAGTGGTGAGCATAAAGAGCTATATGAAGAATTTGAGACCAAACATTCATCTTAACAAGAGTTTTATTTTAGGTGTTCAGTACAGCGTGTGACCTAAAAACCTTTGAAGCATATTTGTAGCAGTGCAGTTTGGTAAAATAGAGTGTGTTCTCCAGTCGTAAGTCTGCAGTGAGAACACAAAGAGAAGGAAAGAGAATAAGGGATTACTGTAAAACAGAAAAGTGTACATGCTGCAGGCTAATATAACAAATCAGTTTGTTACCATAAAACCCTTCTCAGACAGCTGTAAGGATTCTCATGTACTGTAGCTGGAACAGGAAAAAAGGAATAGACCTCCGGTAAATCTATTGCTATAATAATCCTCTGTTTTCCCTTCCAGGCAAACCAGGGGGGTAGACCTTGCTTGTTGTGGTGTTTAGTCACCTTTGCACTTTATTTTACCTGCAAATCTCTGGCTGGGAATCAAATTGCAGTTCTCATCAGCAGGTTGAGCTACTGTGATCTATCTTGTATTGTTAACAAGACATTGCTAAATACAGTGAAAGGGGAAAATGTACCTATCCTCAGAAAAAAAGAGGGGAGACAGTGCTATCTTTCCTTCTCATGGAACCCAAAAGCAATGAAGTGACAGAACATTCTGGTGGGTTTTTTTTTTTTTTTGGTTTTTTTTTTTGAGTTCTGGAAATAAAGCTTGATTTCTCACTTTCACAGCAATATTCTTAGCCTGTCTGATATACAGACTGAAACCATTACAACATGTGTGCATTCCAGCAGGTTAATATTTAATTCCCTCTTAAACATTAACTTTGGCTAGAGCTGATTTTGGTCCTGGAGAAGGGGACTGCTGTGCTAACAGCTCTAATCATTTTTCTTTGCAAAGCATGTGAACAACGTGGAGTACTGTACGTGGCTGAAAAGTAAGCTGTGTTATAATGACACATATATATTACAGTTTTGCAACATACACACAATTTTTCTTTCTGTTTCCTCTACCCTTTGCCCACTGTTCCTGCCCTGCTTGTAATCAAATAATTTTCCAGGTGTAACCACCCAGTGTCTGGATTTCACCTTCTGGATTTCACTCTGCTATAGGCATGCCAATGGTTTTGTTGTTAAGCAGAGTACTAGATAGGGCTGAGTTTCAGTGAATCAGAGCGCAGTGATGAGTGGCCTTTATTCTTGCAAGTTCTTGTGGTATGAACTCTATTGACAGTCAAATATAAATATATATAACTGTAACCACACGGAAATTAATGTAACTTTTTTTCAATGCAAGATCTGATAGAGGGTGGTTTCTATAAAACAAAGCTTTGATACAGACCGCATTCACTACAAACAATTCCCAACCAAATTCATTGTGAAATGAATCTTGTTCTATATATTCAGCCATCAGGTGAGGCCAAGCACCCAAATATAGTAGGCCTGTTTCCATATATGGAATATCATTTTAGAGTCTAGAAAAAGTCCTTTTCTCTTTGTCCACCACTCTAGGGAGAATAAGTGCTCAGTCAAAACAATATTTTCCTCAAAGTTTAGCTATCCCGAGCCAGTGTCTGTCATGTCATTTATTTAGTTGGGGATTGGTCCTGCTTTGAGCAGGGGGTTGGACTAGATGACCTCCTGAGGTCCCTTCCAACCCTGATATTCTATGATTCTATGGCTATTTTACTGTTGTTTGTCACTCTTCTCCTAGGTACTTTACAGACAGTAAAAGGATGAGCTCTCCACTCCAGAAAGCTTATACTCTAAATATTACTACATATTAATCTCAGCAGGAACACAGGGTCACATCCTTAACTGGTGTCAATTGGTATAGCTCCACTGAAGTCAGTGGAACTAAGCCACTGTACTCCAGCTAAGGATCTGGTCCACACTGGCCAGGGCACCATCAATGATATAGAGAGCAATTGTGGCCTCACAGGATAAAGACTAGGCAGCGGGTTCTTCTGGGGAACCTGTGGAAAGGAGGGGGGTGGTCCTTGCACAGGCTGCCATCCGTGCAATTAGTTCAGGTTTGGACTTCCCACCCCATACAATCATCTCAGGGTGGTTCTCTGCAAGGCTCCAGTATGGATGCTGCTGCTCCTCAGTCCTAAGCTGTGGGAACAGGAGAGACTTCTGAAGTCCACCTGCCCAGGAGCAGACTGTTATTTCCTAGAAGCAGGCTGGGCCACTTTATATTTCACAGAAGAGGAGAAGGGGCTAGTCTCCCAACTTGTGGAGAACGCTGCAGCTTTACGGCTGCTTTGCTCCTTCCTCCCACCCAGTGAAAATGTAGAAGCCCAGCTTTCTCCCTGTCTCCCTGGAAAACAATAGTATGTTCTTGGACAGCTGAGCTTCTTTGCTCAGAGATCTCTCTCTGCCTTGAGGATGGGCAGAGATAAAGGCCTCAGCCTTGCCAGAGAAGAAGGGGAGAGATCTCCTGCACCCAACCCCAGCAGCTGTTCCCTTTCCCCTAGAATGCCACCTGCATTTGCAGTGGAGCTGAGCAGGGAGGCAGAATTAGAGGCAAGCAGAATGTATCACATAATATTCATCTGGAGAGCTCCGGCAGCGGTGGATTTCTGGCACCTTATTCTCCACCTCAGTGCATTTTCTGCCTTCACCATGCTGAGGCAAACATAAAAGCTTTGGCTCCGCAGGGTCTGTCTGCTAGAGGTTTGGCTGGACGGGATAGAGCAAGGAGTCCATTGGGAGGATAAGCATTTGGGGGAGGGTGTTGGGGGAGCTGGTCCCCAGCATGGTTATCACCCTACCCTGCTCTGGAAATTAACACATGATGGGATTGTTATGGGTTCATCCCTAATTACTGAAGCCCTTCCATAGCTCACTCCATGGCACCTTGCCACTCCTAGATTATATGATCAACAATGACAGCAGCAGATGAAGCAGAGTGAGCCCATAATTCAGAATGTTTCTGTTTTTTCATGACATTATTTGATGAGATTACAAATTTAGTTGATAAAGGTAACTGTGTAGCAATAATATACTTAGACTTTGTGATGCATTTTGCTTGGAACCACATTACATTCGGATTAAAAAACTAGCAGTACACAATAATAACAAAGCATGTTAAATGGAAACTTACAGGTCTCAAAAATTAGTTGGCAATGAGGAATCATTGTTGAATAGCAGTGCTTCTAGATGGGTTCTGCAGGGCCAGTGCTGTCCAATATTTTATCAATGATCTGGAAGTAAATGTAAAATCACTGGTGATAAAATTTGTGGATAACACAAAGATTCATGGAATGGTAAATAATGATAAGCACAGGGCAGTTATTAGGTGTGATCTGGATTGCTTGGTCAGCTGGGTCCATTCAAGCAAAATGCTTTTTACTACAGCCACATTCTTTTAATCTAGTAACAAGGAATTCAGACCATACCTACAGAATGCGAGACTATATCCAGGAAAGCAGCAACTCTCAAAAGGATTTCAGGGTCCTAGCGGACAAACAACCCAGGCCTCGTGTACACGACAAAGTTAAGTTGACTTCGTGTAAGTCGACATCGAGCCTCCGATTTAAGCAAGTCAGTCTTGCATGTCCACACTATACTCATTGTGTCGGCAGAGTGCATCCTCATTAGCAGGGCTTGCATCAACACACAAAGCCCTGCACTGTCAGTAGCTATCCCACAGTGGGCACATGGGCACATGGTGTTAGCCTCCCATTATGTACTTACCTCCCTCTCTCTCTCTGAAATCAACAGCAAACAAACCAAGCCTTTTTTGCACCTTTTTTTGCAAACCTGCGTTACCGGCACGGACACCATAGCATGGTAAGTGTGGACCCTGCTAAGTGGTACACTATTGTTGTGAGCACTACAAACACCTCATGCCTTAGCCTACAGTATTTATACAACCGATGCAGCAGCTGCCACACGGAACAACGTGATGCTATGCAAGCAGCCTTGCTGGAAGACCTAGAGTGGAGCAATTTGCAGTTGCTGGTGAGAGTCACGCATTACCTTGACTCAGTTGAGCACCGTTGCTGGGCCCGGGAAACAAGCACTGACTAGAGGGACTGCATTGTTATGCAGCTATGGGATGACGCACAGTGGCTGCAAAACTTTTGAATGCATAAGGCCACTTTCCAGGAACTGTGTGAAGAGCTTTGCTGAGCCCTGAAGCACAGCAATACTAAAATAAGAGCTGCTCTGACAGTGGAGAAGCAAGTGGCGATAGCTCTGTGGAAGCTTGCAATGCTAGACTGCTTCCGGTTGGTGGGGCATTAATTTGGAGTGGGTAAAAATACCATGGGATCTGTTGTGATCCAAGTTGCCAGGACAATCAATAGAGTTCTTCTAAGAAGGGTAGTGACTCTAGGCAACGTGCAGGACATAGTGCATGGTTTTGCCACGATGGGGTTCCCTAGCTGTGGTGGGACTATTGACAGAACACGTATCTCTATTTTGGCACCAGACAACCTTGCCAAAGAGTACATAAACCGAAAGGAGGACGTCTCAATGGTGTTGCAAGCGCTGGTGCATCACAGGGGCTGTTTCACTGACATCAACGTGGGATGGTCGAGAAAGGTGCATGACACGTGCATCTTTATGAACTCCAGTCTGTTCAGAGAGCTGCGAGCAGAGACTTTCTTTTCAGACTGCAGAATAACCATTGGTGATGTTGAAATGCCAGTTGTGATCCTGGGAGACCGAGTTTACCCCTTGCTCCCATTGCTCATGAAGCCGTACACCAGCAGCCTGAACAGCAGTAAGGACCAGTTCAACTATAGGTTAAGCAAGTGCGGAATGGTCATGGAATGTGCCTTTGGACGTTTGAAAGGTCGCAGGTGCTGTTTGCCTACTAGGTTAGACCTCAGTGAAAACAATATCCCCATTGTTATTGGTGCCTGCTGTGTGCTCCATAATATCTGTGAAACAAATGGAGAAAAGTTTCCCCTGGGGTGGGGGAGGGGGTTGGGGGAAGTTGAGGCAGATTGTCTAGCAGCCGATTTTGAGAAGCCAGACACCAGGACAATAAGAAGAGCACAATGAGGGGCTCTGCGTCTCCATGAGACTTTGAAAACCAGTTTCAGCAATGAGCCAGAGTAATGTGACACCTCTCTGTGTTGTTCCTTACCAAACTGTCCCCTCCATTGCATTTTCTCCCCTGTAAACTCCTCCCCCACCATCCACCCTGTGTTGAATGAATAAAGAGCCTTTTCTCCTCAGTCCATTCAGTTCCATTATGCACACAAACACACAGAAATAGCAAAGAAAAATAAGATAACCTGGGGCAAAAGGGCTGATAACACTGTGGTGGGAGAAACAAGGAAAGCTTGCTTACAGAGGCACTGCAATAACAATCAAAGGTGTGGGAATGGGCTCCTTCTGGTCCTTGTACCCTCCCCTGGTGTTAAGTGCAAGGGATACCGAACTCCCCCACACTTCATAGGATGGTTGGGAGAGGAGAATGTAGAACTGGGCGACAATGGCAGCAGGTTCAGCATAGGCTGCAGAGGGACTCTCTAGCATCCAGGTGCCTTTCTTGAACCTCAACCAGATGCCTCAACATGTCTGATTGCTCCTTCATAATCTGCAGCATCTCTTCCTGCATGGCATGCTTTTGTTCCCTGCATGCTCTCCTGTCCTCCCTGTCTCTGTCCAGGTTCTCAGACAGTGTAATCCTCCATGCTCTGAGCTCCGTCTTGTCACTCTCGGAGGTGCGCATTAACTCATTGAACATGTCCTCTCGAGTCGTCTTTTTCCGCCTTCTAATCTGAGAAAGTCTCTGTCCCAGTGTGGAGGATGCGCCGATGGACAAGGTTTCAGTTGCAAGGAATGCAAAGCACAAGGGTAGCATTGACAGTACATGCATTGTTTCTAGTGCAAGGTTAATTTTTTTTTTTTATTAAAAAAACACCCCTCAATATACTTCACTGCAAGTCACAATGTAATCAAAACCGCCGGCTATTGCAGTAGTTGGTTTGCTGCTCCAGCCATGGTGAGCAAGGCCATGAGGTATGGGTGAGAGGTCTTGTGCTGCTGCTTTTGTGAAGACAGCCTTGGGATCACAAGTTGGAAGTTGAGAAAAACCCCCTTTCCCCTAGCAACCTGGATGGTGCTTAAGGACAGGCACAAACGTAAAGTCCTTCACATAGTTTGTTTGTTACAAAAGTGGCACTGGGTTGGGGGTGGGCAGGGAAGGGAAACACACAGGAAGCCGCCACCCCTGTTTTTTTTCCAGTGTTGCTTGCAATACAGTGATCCCTTTCAACCACAGCGTGTTTGGGAAAGTATGGTTGTGTGACCCAGATTTCACCAAACGGGGGCGGATTACTTGCTGAATTGTTTGCGGTTTAAGGGCTAGCAATGCAAAATTCCCCCATTTCCTCTAGGTAACCCTATGCAATATCACTCTCCCGAGGGTAACAGAGGCGGCAAGGGAGCAGATGCTGCAAGCATCTGGGTACAGACCTGGTCTTCATGCTGCAATGCTGTGTGCTGCAATGATGCCAGCAGAGTTAATACTGGAGTGGTGCGGGAAAGTGTCCTATTGTGGTGGACGAAATAAGGCAGCCCTTCCCAGAAAACTCCTGCAAAGGATTGGGAATACCTCCATGGAAGCTTCCTAGAGATCTCCATGGAGGATTCCCAGGCCATCCCTATGCATGCGTAAACAGTGTTTTTCGCAGAGCACCCTCTGCATAGCTGAAGTGGCCTCTGATACCAACTACACCTACTTTTTTGTTCAGATTAAACATTAAAAATAATAGCATGCAACCCCTACAATTGGATTGGAAATGTGTACCCATCAGAGGTGCCTTCCCCGACATCACACTCCACTGCCAACTGGTTCTGTGAAGGGATGGGCTCCAGGGTTAAAAACAGTTCTTGGCTGTCGGGGAGAGTGGATCCTCCACTTGCCTGCGTCATGTTCTCCTCCTCCTCCTCTTCCTTGTCAACAATGTCCTCTTTGTTGTTGCTCGAGGTCACCTGGGGTTCCTGGGAGTTATCCACGGTGCATTTTGGTGTAGTGGTGGGGTTGCAGCCGAGAATCACATGCAGCTCCTCAGAAAAGCGGCATGCCTGTGGGGCAGAACCAGAGCGATTGTTTGCCTCCCTTGTCTTCTGGTACACTTGCTGAAGTGCCTTTATTTTCATGGGGCACTGCTGCATGTCCCTGGCGTAGCCCTTCTCCCCCATGTCCCAAGCGATCTTGGCATACATGTCAGCGTTTCTTCTGCTGGATCGGAGCTCTGTCTGCACAGACTCTTCTCCCCACACAGCAATAAGATCCGTCACCTCCTGTGTACTTCATGCTAGAGCGCGTTTGCGGCCTTGAGTCTCCATGATCAGCTGTGCTGGTGAGCTCGCCATGCTGATCAAACAGGAAAAGAAAATTCAAATGTTCCCAGGGCTTTAATAGGGGAGCGGCTGTTTCCTGTGTATCTGGCTGATGTGCAGTAGAGTTGAAAGTGTTCTCCAGAGAGGTCACAGTGAAGCACTGTGGGATGCCTTCTGGAGGCCAAGTCATTCGAATTACACATTACAATGTCTACACTATCCCCATGTTGACCCGTGGATGTAGAATCAAGTGCTACACCTCTCGCGGAGGTGGAGTACAGAAGTCGACTTTACAGGCCACTTAGGTCGGCAGAAGGGACTCGGTAGTGTAGCCACATACATTATTAGATTGATTTAACGCAGCTTATGTCAACCCAGGTTTGTAGTGTAGACCAGGCCTCAGCGTTATCTCTTTTTTGCCAGTGCAAAGCTATGGTAAAAAGGGTTAATGAAATCTCTGGATGTATCAACAGGGGAGTAGTAAGTAGGAGCAGGGAGCTGATATTACCTGTATATATGGCATTGGTGAGACCGATATTGGAATACTGTCCATATTTTTAAAAAAAGATGTTGAAGGTACAGAAAAAGGTCACAAAAATGACTGGAGGGCTGGAAAAAATGCCTTAGAGTGAGATATATAGAGATCAATCTGTTTAGTTTATCAACAAGATTAAGAGGTGACTTAATTAAAATGTATAAATATCTTCATGGAGCGAAAATATCCGGTATTCAAGGGCTTTTTAACTTAGCAGAGAAAGTCATAAAAAGAGCCAGTGGCTGAAGTTAAAGCCAGAGAAATTCACATTAGAAATAAGGCACCAATCTTTGACCGTGAGGATGTTTAACCTTGGAACAAACTACCAAGAGAAGTGGTGGAGTCACCATCTCTTAAAGTCATCATATCAAGCCTGAATGTCTTTCTAGAAGATATGCTTTAGAAAAACATAAGTTATTGGGCTCAGTACACAGGGATACCTGAGTGAAATTTTTTGGCCTGTGTTATACAAGAAGTCAGACTAGATGATCTAATGCAGGGGTCGGCAACCTTTCAGAAGTGGTGTGCCGAGTCTTCATTTATTCACTCTAATTTAAGTTTTCGCGTGCCAGTAATACATGTTAACGTTTTTAGAAGGTCTCTTTCTATAAGTCTATAACATATAACTAAACTATTGTTGTATGCAAAGTAAATAAGGCTTTTAAAATGTTTAAGAAGCTTCATCTAAAATTAAATTAAAATGCAGAGCCCCCCGGACCGGTGGCCAGGACCCAGGCAGCGTGAGTGCCACTGAAAATCAGCTCATGTGCCGCCTTTGGCACGCATGCCATAGGTTGCCTACCCCGATCTAATGGCTCCTTCTGGCTTAAAATCTATGAATGTATGTCTCTTTAGACATAGACTTCCCTCCTCTCGTTCCCAGAACACTGCTCTCATGTGGGAGAGAATTTGTGTTGGTGGAGAGAGAGGCATAAGTAAGAGGGCTCTGAGAATTCAGTATGTTACTTATCTAAATTACGTGTAGGAGTGCTATAAATGTGCTTAAATATTTACTAAAGCATGTGAAATGGCAAAGTCCCTGCCCCAACAGGCTTACACTTGATTCAGACAATATGATACACAAGACAACAACAGAGGTGCAAGAAGATGCAGAGATATTGTTGATGAGGCAATTAGTGTCAGAATTCTTCACAAAAGGAGTGTTTGTATTAGAAGGAGACTGGGATGAAAGTGCAGAGCTAAGAGGAGAAGGAGAATAAGGGACTAATAAAGAGGAGTGAAAATGGAAGAAATGAGGATAGAGGTGTAGGTAGGTACAAAATTGTACTGGGCCTCAAAGGTGAGGTGTGTACCCTTAAGTTTATTAGGTAAAAGACATGAAGTCAGTAAAGGAAATCACGGAGGAGGATGATATGGTCAGAGTGACAGGAGAAGAGAAAGATTTGGACAGATAAAATAGTGCGGTTTCAGTACCGACTGATATATCTTTTATGTCTAAATTTGTTAGTCTCTAAGGTGCCACAAGTACTCCTGTTCTTTTTGTGAATACAGACTAACACGGCTGCTACTCTGAAACCTGATATGTCATTGGTGTTCATGATTCTGATCCATGCAATGATGAAGCATAAACATCTTGCTTTCTCTACCTCGTCTGTATAATTTACAGGGATATCCAACACAAGGCACTGCATTTCAAATGACTCTGTTTAGTCTCTGTGGTATGATTTAATCTAATGTGACAATAAATTTATAAACACAAATTTGATTCATCATGTGCACGTTGCATTCATGATTTGAAACAGAATGAATGCACCCTATATTTTGCCTTCTTAAAAAAAAAATCATCCAGTGCTGGTTTGATCTTTTGCTAATCTACTGCGATCAAATTTTATGACCTGAGGTCATGCTAATCCCCTGTGGTCATGTAGTTACTATAGTTTCATTGATAGAACAAGGTTTAAGCAGTGAGAAGTGATGAAGTGAAGCTGATCCTACAAATGTAGTGCCTGCCTATAGCAGGGGTAATTATGGACATCTGCATGGCTTCCCCCCACACCCCTTCCTTTTGTGAATTGATTAAGCTGCTCTCTCAATCAGGCAACACCCCTTTTCAGTGCACTCAACCTCATTCTTCTTACTCTTCCAGGGGTTTGTTGAAGTTCTGGACTTTGTACATTTTAGGAGTTTGAATTTATATGGAAAGAAATGGTATTTGCACAAATTCCTCCCCGTGCCATATAGAAAATAGTGTGTTATAGACATGCATAAGGACTCTGAGAGACACTCTCCTGAGGGCAAAGATTACAGTAGAATTGCAAGAGTTCAGCTGGAAAATTTGTACTGGATTTAGTAGTTGGAGCATGGGACCAGGAATCAATAGTTCTGCATTTTGTTTGCAGCTCTGCTACTCTATCACTGTGACCTTGAGCAAATAACTTAACCTTTGTGCCTCAGTTTCCCCATCTATAAAATGGGAATGATTTTTACCCTTCTTTTATAATGCATTTTGAGATCCTTGGATTAAAGGAGCAATGTAAATGGTAAATATTATTTATTATATTATATTATATTTATATTTATATTTATATTTATATTTATATTTATTTATTTGTCTGAGGCCAGGGAAGGAATCTGTGTCCAAACTGGGATTAGGACGTGAGAATTCCTCTCTGCCAGTCCTGTCTTCAAAGCACTGAGCTACGCTTTATGTTCATGTTTAGAAAACGAATACTTCATCAATAAATATGGTATTACTTAGACAGATTATCTCTTACACTTTTTGGGACAAGGTCAGTCATTTACTATATATTTGTACAGTGCCTAGGCATTACCTCAGTATAAATAATAATAATAATCAGTTACCCCATTATCAATGGGATGAGACCAGCTGCCTTTTGAGTTTGAGGTGCGGAAGCCATACTGCCAAACGAGCTCTAGTTTGGAAGTATCAAACACAGTTCTCCGATTTCAGAGTAGCAGCTGTGTTAGACTGTATCCGCAAAAAGAAAAGGAGGACTTGTGGCACCTTAGAGACTAACAAATTTATTTGAGCATAATCTTTCGTGAGCTACAGCACAGTACTGAATCTCCAGCAGACTGTCTCCTCTTTATTATACCTTATCCTGTAAAACCTTCCTGTCTTGGAGGCAAAGCCTGAAATGTCTGGGATGTTACAAACTAAGCAGCTGCTTCTTCTTAAAACACCTGTGAGGTGATTCCCAGTGGACATAAAGGCAAAGGTGAAGATAACCTGAAATGCTCACAGGGACAGGCTTCATCCATCACCCTGTGGCTCCGTGCTACTCTGTGATAACCACCCCACTTTTTCCCAGCTGTTTTATGAAACACCTGATAGTTATTAGAAACATGAAGGACAGCATGTCTACTGGTTAGAACTGGAGACTAGACACCAGGAACTCTTGAATTTTAATCTTGGCTCTGCCACTGGCTGTCTTTGTTTGTCAGGGGTTTTTTATGAAACTTAATTTGATTGGTGTGTGTACAGCTCTTTGAAGATGTAAAGCATTATATCAGTGCCAGCTATTATGAAAGCAGCAACTGGTAATTTGGTTGGCAGTGCACATAGGGTGTCTGACAATCCATAGATGGGTACACGTGTATTCCAACCTCCAGTGGTTTCAACAATAAGAACAGAAAATATAAAAGACAGATAATAGGTTCATATTGCTGAATACCTTGGGAAAATTGCTCATGGTAGCTAATTTTTGAAGATCCATCACAATGTAGGCTATGGTCTCAGATCACAAACAGGCCTTAAATATCTGACCGAATTTAGTTTAATGTAGTCCATTTCGTACTCCAGGTAAATCAAAGCAATGTGCTGGATAGTGGATAATAAATGATTGCAGGTGATAGTTATGTGCTCAGCATGAGCTCATACACAGCCTTGTATGAGAACCTGTATTTACTGAGGAACATAATGCTATTAACCCTTAATGCTTTTTTTGTATCTTGTAGCTAGACAAGGGTGGAAGTAACATCGGCTAACCAGCAGCAAGTGCTGATCCCCTGACCACAGAGCAGTGCCTTTCCAATCACGATGGAACTCTGCATGCTCCTTTCTGTAGTATCTACAGGTCACAGCTCCATGTTAAGGATGAGAGGTGAGCTACAATTTGTTTTGTTTTGGTGTGGCTCTGAGGATCCTGATGTGGTGTTAATGTGGCCCTTAGATGGACAAAGTTTTGAGTATCCCTGTTCTACCAATAGAAAATTCCCTCAGGCTGGAGCTCACTTGCCCATGTTTCTCTTTTCCTGTGCTCCAGGATTGCCAATCCCAGACATTCAAAAATCATGTCAGCTCCATAAAAATCATGAGATTTACATATAACAATGACATTTTGACAAAAAATAAATGTTGGGATTTTTTGTTTGCCTTCTTGTATTTGAACTTGTAGGGTGCACTTGGGTCATGTTCTCAGGCTTTTCTCTATAACCATGAGGGCCAGAAACATACTCTTTTTAAAAATGAGAGCTGAGATTCTCACACGAATGCTTGACCCCACCCCAAATATCATGAGAGTTGGTAACACCGGTTTGCAAAATTGTACCACATCCTCTGGTTCCTGACTGAATACTGCATGTTTCTTCAGTATTCAGGTCCCAATATAGACAAAGTGAGGAATAGCTATTGTGGTTGGTTTTGAAACTCCTGAAAATAAAATTAAAAATTATAAAATGTTCTTGCACAAAATAGGAAAAAAGTGGGACTATTTTTCCAAATTCCATACATGTCACATTCTTACTGTCTGACAGCAAGTGATAGCTGAAGGAGGAGCTTTATGGGTAGTTTAAATGCCTCCACTTCATGGTCCTGTATTAAATACTAATTTGTATGTTAAGGTCCACTTATAATTTCCAATGCTTCAGTATTGCACTCTGCACAATATGGTCAAACTGTGTAATCTCATTATAAGACTATTTATTGCTTATTTCAAAGGAGATCTAATTTTTCCAAACATTTATTTATAGAGTAAGATGTACTGCACAGAATTATTGTGTGTAAAAAGAGAGAGAAAATAAATGCTGTAAGTAAGTAGAAGAACAAAATTAGACTTGCTCAACTATTATGATTCTGTATTAAGAATAAAGCAAAAAGATACATTTAATCTTTTTTAATGGTTTGTGTGTTTGGGGGTTTTGTGCAGGAAATTAATTATTCAAATTAAATTAAATTAAATGACAGATGGATTTGAGCTTTGCACCCCCACAATGTTTGTCTTATAGCTACACGTCTTTATCTTCAACACCACTGGCTGAAGTGTGTTGCAATGGGTGAAATATTATATAAATGCAGCCAAGATTGAGCTCTTTATTCTCCATGCATGTATGGGTAAGGGACCGCTCTACTTTGTAATATGGAACTAGTCTGTTCCATAACCAAATGCTGTAACTTGTGAAAGAAATAACACTGGGAAAGATTCAGATGACCAGTGTATTGTGCTGAGGCAAATTCCAAAGCAGACTCGTTCATTTAACACCTGTCATTCAGATGTATTGTTATTTGATGAGGGAGCACAATGGGATGGAGTCAGCCGAAAACACAAACTAGCCATACCCAACTACACAGAGTAAAGTATGTCACTTGTTGTTAAGGATTTGGGAAAATTATGAGCAAAACAGTGAAACATAAGAACTCTTGAAGCCCAGCTCTGAAAGGTGCATTGAACGCTCTCCAGTCCCATTGTCTGAGGATCAAGTCCTTCGGTAACATCTGTTTTCAACTTTCCGTGCTCAGTGAGATTGCCAGCCTGAAAATTACATCGCATCTTTCACAAATTGCCAGCTACATTGATTTAATGGAAGATCTTAACACCCACAAACAATATCTTTAGCTAAACATAGTCCTCGTCCATACTGGAATTTCAGCCACCAGTGTAGCTGCATTGGTGCACAACCCTAGTGTATATATGATTTACTCTGTTGTGCAGGGTTGCCAACTGTCTTATCACACAAACCCAAACACCCTTGCCCCACCCCTGCCCCGACCCTTCTCTGAGGCTCCACCCCTTCTCCAAAATCCCGCCCGGCTCACTCCATCCTCCTCCCTCCGTTGCTCACTCTCCCCCATCCTCCCTCACTTTCACTGGGCTGGGGCAGGGAGTTGGGGTACAGAAGGGAGTTTGGGTTCTGGGCTGCGGGGTGGGGCCAAGGGGTTCAGAGTGTGTGAGGGAGCTCCAGGCTGAGCCTGGGGCAGGGGGTTGGAGTGCAGGCACGGGTACGGGGTGTGGGCTCTGGGAGGGAGTTTGGGTGCTGGAGGAGGCTCAGGGCTGGGGCAGGGGATTGGGGTGCAGGCAGGGGTGCAGGCTAGGGTTGCCAACTTTCTAATTGCACAAAACTGAACATCCTTGCCCTGCCCCCTTCCCTGCCCCTTCCCGAGGCCCTATCCGTGCCCCACCCCTTCTCTGAGGCCCTGTCCCACACTCACTCCAGCTCCTCTCTCCCTGTCACAGCCCCAGGGCAGCCTGCACCCTAAACCCTTCATCACCAGCCCCACCCCAGAGCCTACACCCCCAGCTGGAGCCCTCCCCCTCCCCATCCTGCATCCCAACCCTCTTCCCCAGCCCTGAGCCCCCTCTCACACTCTGAACCCCTGTTGACCCCACCCCCACCACACATCACCTCCATATTGGTGCACATAACAAAATTAATTCCAAACAAGGGTGGGAAAAATTAGAGGGAACACTGGTGCTGAGAGGGAGTTAGGGTGTGGGAGGGGGTTCTGACCTGGGGCAGGAGGTTTGGGGTGCGGGAGTGGGTGCGGGCTATGGGAGGGAGCTCAGGGATGGGGTAGAGGGTTCAGGGTGCGGGGTCTGGGAGGGAGTTAGGGTGCGGGCTTCAGCCGGGCAGTGCTTGCCTCAGGCAGCTCCCGGTCGGCAGTGCAGTGGGGCTAGGGCAGGTTCCCTCCTAGCTTGGCTCCACACTGCTCCTGGAAGTGGCCAGCATGTCCAGTCCCTAGGCGGAGGCGCGGCCAGGCAGCAATCCACGATCTGCGCTGCCTGCACCTGGAAGTGCCTCCCCCGCAGCTCCCATTGGCCGCAGTTTCCAGCCAATGGGAGCTGCAGAGCCGGCGCTGGCTCCTAGGGGCTGCAGGGACATACTGGCCGCTTCCGGGGAACTGCACAGAGTCAGGGCAGGCAGGAAGCCTGCCTTAGCCCTGCCGCCCTGTCAACCAGAGTTTTAATGGCCTGGTCAGCAGTGCTGACTGGAGCCGCCAGGGTCCCTTTTCGACTGGGCGTTCCGGTAGAAAAAAAGGGACACCTGGCAACCCTAGTGCAGGCTCTGGCCGGGAGGTGCTTACCTTGGGTGGCTCCCAGTCGGTGGCCCAGCACTAAAGCAGGCTGCCTGCCTGCCCTGGCCCCATGCTGCTCCCAGAAGCAGCTGGCACGTCCCTGCAGCCCCGGGGCGCGGGTGTTAGGTGGCTCTGCGCGCTGCCTCTGCTCACAAGTGCCACCCCCGCAGTTCCCATTGGCTGAAGTTCCCGGCCAATGGGAGCTGCGGTGTCAGCGCTGGGGGTGGGGGCAGCGTGTGGAGCTGCCTGTGCGGCCCCCCTCACCCCCCCAGGGGCTGCAGGGACATGCCAGCTGCCTTAGCCCCGCTGTTCCGCTGCACTTTCAGCACCTGAAGTCCCAGTTTGGCTTCAGTAGCCTCTGGGAGATAGAGCCTGATTCCGGGAGAGTCCTGGCGAAACCGGGAGGGTTGGGAACCCTTCTGTTGTGGTATGATTTACCCCAGTTTAGTCCGCTAGCTGAAATCTCAGTGTTGACTTGACAAGGCTGTAGTCTCTTTCTACTTGGAATGATGAGTTCTCATTGCAAAACATTTTCTATTTAGTTTTTTCCATGGTGTGTACAGACGGAAAGAGAACTAAACTGTCCTAGATATTCCTTTGATTTAAAAGTGTATTTGCAGATAATAGTGAGGCTGCTGAATTTTCAGAAGCAGTGTTAAATAGTGCTGCTGTTAGCAGTTTCAGAGCAAGCAAGCAAAGTATTAAATAGCATTGTCCATTCTTTTTCTCCAATTTCTTACCACTTTCACATCAATTTATTTTTAATGAAATACTTTTCCTGGCACTTCCTTTAGAAAAAATAAAAGAGAGAGAGAGAGAGAGGAGATGAGTTGTGTGCGGGAGGGTGGAAGAAGTGCTGTGGAATGCTGTAATGGGGAAGCAGATTATATCTTTGCATGGTGTCAGAATATTAAAAGCATTCTGACATTGCACATGTTTTGCCCCTTAAGCAAATTGAGTCTGATCCTCAGCATTTCCCTCTATCCCACCCCCTTCCATTAGTTAATATGTCAGCAGCACATCTCTCAGAATGAGTTATGGCATGATCCACAGAAGGAAAGGAAGGGTACTTTGAACAAAATTATGAAATAAAAGTCAACTGCAGCATAAAAAGCACTGAAAGTGGGAGAAAGGAAAAGAACTAACTTCTCTGACACAGCACTGGAGATATGGGTTGTTTACTGAGTTGTGCAACATTGTATATTTTGCAGTAACTCATAGGGGATTATTAATTGGCTAAAATGAGATAAATATATAAAATTAAATAATTTACCACTTCCCAGAATGCTTTTCATTAGCTTCGATCCCAGAGTGCTTTATAAATTAATAAACTGATTTACAAACTAAGTATATATTTTATCCTCCATGTTGTTCAGTGATTAGCTGCATATAAATTCTAGCATTCTTTTGAGAATTTGTTTATACAGAGGCTGCCTCACCAGAAAAATACCCTAAATCATTATAGTGTTTTATATGGTGTCTCCATCATATCCTCCCCCAAACACCTCTACAACATATACAATGATATTTTTCAAAGGAGGATAATATTTAGTAAATTAAAAATTTCTCATGTGTCATGGGCATGTTTGACTTTAAATTCATTGTGTAATATCCTAGCTCTATTGAAGTTAATGGCAAAACTCCCATTGACTTCAATGGGGCCAAGATTTCTCCTATTAGCTGCAGAGATTCTTCTGAAGAATTATATTCATGGAGAAGAATGGAGGGAGAAAGGCCAGGGGGCCCCTGGCTTGTAAAACAAAACAAAAACCCCAAACCCTCAATATACTCCATTCCCCTTTCCCCCTGCTCCACGATCCCTATCTCCAGCAATCTCCGCTCATTTCCTGTAGAAACACCAGTTGTGTCCTTTCTTGTAAACAGCTGAGTCCGGCCTGTTTCAGTTTATTGTTTCATGCTAGTTAAAGTAAGTGACAGGCGAGAGCAGCATAATAAGGAAACAGTGAAAACTGGGAGAAAATAAGGGAACTCACTTCTAAAACCGTGTCCCAGGGATAGTCTGTGAGACCTGGAAGGTATATTCCATGTGGAAATTAAAGTTATCTTGGAGTGTATCTGAACTGAAATTTGCCTTTTCTTCTTTCTCAATAGGGCAAGCAGTTGCCATGCAAATAAGTATGTGCCTATCTTTTCAAGCCTAGCTAGACACTTTCTTGGCTACAGGTGGCATGGAATATATGCTTCTCTCTGTGATTCTGCCTTAGCTGTTACAGCATTAGAGCCAACAACTGGGTCCACACATGACCTATAGTGTGCTTGTAAAGCTCACGAAAGCTTATGCTCAAATAAATTTGTTAGTCTCTAAGGTGCCACAAATCCTCCTTTTCTTTTTGTAAAGTTGTTGTAGCCGCATTGGTCCCAGGATACATTCATTTCCCAGGCCTGAAGAAGAGCTTTGTGTAAACTCGAAAACTTCTCTCTCTCACCAACAGAAGTTGGTCCAATAAAAGTTATTGCCTCACCCACCTTGTCTATGTAGCGTGTTTGGCAGTTGTGAGACCTCGACACAAAACACTTCATCTGCAGTCTGTTTGTGCTGCAGCATTTCAGTCTAAGTAGTGCTTTTTGCCTACACTCTTGGCTCGATCGTCATGCCTTATGTTTGCTGCAAAATTTTTTAAGGAGCTTTTGTGAGATTAGATTTAGTGGGCTTTCTCACAGTCCCACTGTTATGTGCTCAGGAACAAATTCCAATCCTGCTGCAGTCCAGAGTCTTTATCAATGAAGAGAGTATGATAGATCCAAACCATGATGCAGGACTCTCTTGTCCAATGAAGTTCGACTTTCTGAGATACCAATAGGAGCATTAATCTGTGAGCAGTTTATCCTGTGAAAAACACATTTCATAATATAATGCCAATCTGGAGCCCTTTTTTTTTAAATAAGTGTTGTGCTGTTAGGTAGGCAAGATGCAGACCTGAGCTCTGATCTCTCATATGCTTTGCCAAACATTTTACGTTAAACCACAGTATATTTAATGAACTCAAAATAGTGGTTAGCTGACTACCAGTTCAGAAGTCTTACTGACTAAAGCCTTATCTTCACTGGAAAGTTTTTTTTGTATAAGCAAATGTGTGAATTTAAGAGTTCCTTTTTTCTTTTCTTTTCTTTTAGTTTAATTTATCACTGGGAAAGGAGTTTAAGATAAACTGAAAAAAGCCTCTCTTGTACTAGACTAAGAGGGGTTATACTGGAATTATTGCCAAGTGGTTCAATGAAAGAAACGTGCCAATTGTAAAGTAGAACAATGGAACAGAGAATGTGTGATAAGAGTTTTTGGTACAGCTGCATGGAGAACAGGGGCTGTGATAGCTGAAGGCAAAGGAACTTGTGACAGCTGGATAGATACAGAAATTGCTGTGAAGTAAACGGAAGAAAGAAAATAGTTTCCCTGATGCAGTAATAGGTAGTTGAACTTTGGATACAATCATTATTGATTATTATTGTCTGTATTAATGTGGCACCTAGGAGTCCCAGGCACAGATTAGCACCCCATCATGCGAGGCACTATACAGACACAGAACAAAAACATACTCCCTGCCCCAAAAGAGCTTACCATTTAAGTATAAGACAAGACACAACAGATGGAAACAGTCTGACAAAGGTGTACAAGGAAACAATGAGACAATGTTGGTCCACATGATAAGCAGCAGCCTCAGCGCACCAGCAGTCTAACTGTTGTCGAGGTTTTGTAGCATCTAGAACATTACCACAAAAGCTGCATCTCTTGTTCATCCTGTAAGGATGATGATAAAGTTAGTGTTAATTAGCTAGTGTCGGACCAGAGGGTATAGTGAATGCTTATAAGTCAGTGCTAATAGGCACCCTGGAATATCAACACATGGGCTCTTGTGGTGTCTATGATGTTGTGAAAGTGTTGACATTCTTCTGAGAATGTGGTGTCTCCCGTAGTCACAGGGCTTGTCTCTATGTTGTGCAGTCATAATAGCCAATGCAAAGTGGGCGTCAAATGTTATTGTATCAGAGTGGTAACATTTTGCACAGGTGTAAATGACTTAGCACTTTTGGCCCCAAAGTTTAGTTAATATTCAGGTTGAGAAACTGATGATGGAGTCAGGTGTTTTATTTTTTTAATGAAATCCAGTTTATTTATAGAGAAAGCACACAAAGTCCTGTTTCCCTGAACACAAGAGGACTCAAACAGCAGGAGACAGTTCCTTTGCTCTCAGTTTCAAGCCTCTTTCCACCTAGCACTCTATCAAAAACACTCTCTCAGCTTTTTCTCGGAGTCATAGTATAAGGGCTTCTCTGGCTGTCTCTGTTGGCTTCTACAGTGTTTCTGCTGCTTCTCTCTCTTCACACACATTCACACAGCTCCATCCGACAGTACCCACATTTCAACTCTGGCGGCGGCCAGCACGTCCTTCAGCCTGCGCCACTTCCAGCAGCTCCCATTGGCCTGGAGCAGCGAACCGCGGCCACTGGGAGCCGCGATCGGCCGAACCTGCAGACGCGGCAGGTAAACAAACCGGCCCGGCCCGCCAGGGGCTTTCCTTGCACAAGCAGTGGAACAAGTTTGGGAACCACTGGTGTAGCACATCCAGACAACAGCACCTTTTATTGACCCACCCATTTTGGTGACTCCATGGATGCAGCACATGTTGCAACCATTTATTTCACCAAAGTATGCTGGGGCTGCTGCAGCGCTTATCCCATAGTGCCCTGCACTGTTGCTGGAAGCAAGGGGCAGTTGGGTAATTTTGAAATGTTATTCACTGTGTTCTGGGATAGACGTAGGAGAACCAGTGCAGTCACAGCATTCATGGCTTCCACGCACGGGAGAAACCATTGTAGACTGCACTAGTTCAGCTGCACTCATTTGGGCAACACTTTGTACTGCTGTTGTATGCAGATACATGGGATTATGCAAAGGTCACAAGCTCAAAGCATTCCAAGTGTGGACGCTCATGCTACAGTTCTATGCTGTGTCTTGCTATGCATTTTACAACAGTACATATAAACTTGTTAGAAGACAAAAAGGAAATGAAGTTTGGAGCAAAAAACATTCCCCGTGTTCTTTAATTTTTAAACGTTCTCTCTCAGAAAGAGTTGAAATGATATAATGTTGTCAAGTTTCAGTGTGACTCAGCTCATTGTTTTCATTCTCTCCCCTTGACAGTTATTCAGCCTTCAAGAATCCCAGTTATTGCTCCTCTAACCACATGGAAAACATCTTTTTATAAACATTTTCCCACATTCAGTATATGGATAGTTTTAAAGCAGCAGTGGTACTACACACACAGCGTTCACATGCAACTAGTGCTGGTTGCTGGGCAACTAGTTGGAGGCATGTTCAGGATGAGGAGACAGGCCAGCAAGAATGATTTAAAAAGCTTCTGTGTTGTAGAGCGATGTTGAGGAGAAAGTCCAAAATCAGCCAGTTAGTTCAATAAAATGGTGTCCAAGTCCAATTCTTTCTAATGAATGCTGCACTTTCAAAAATGTGGTCATTTACCTCACCATGTAAGGCTGGGTTTCTTACTCTTGAGAAAATACCCTTTCATTATCAATAGAAATGCCAACATATAGCTGACTGAGTGGCTCGCTATGGTTTGTTTCGTTCGCTTGTTTGGGATATTTTTAAAAAAATTAATTTATTTATTTATTTTGCCGTGCATAAGATGATGAAAACTGCAATGAGCTAACAGATGAAAAGGGGTTTTCTGGCCGTAGATGGTTCAGTACTGAGAGTGCAGAGAAAAATCCGCCCAGTTATGTGACTATCTTGGTAAAAGTGAGAACTCTTACTGAAAAATATTTGTTTGAAGATTAGTTAGGCAGATGGCAAGCCATGACTAATGCTCATTGTACCAAGATATGCTTGTTTTAGTGTTAACTTGTCCTCCATGTCTCCCTCCTACCCCATGCTTGGTTTGTGTATCTGATGTAGCCTGTTGAAATCTACACTGTAACCTCACAGGACAGGGTCTTTTTAAGATGTGTTAGTACAGTGCCTAGCACAACCGATGAAATAGTGTTGAGGAATGAAATGATACAATAACTGATAGTCAATAAGAACTCTCTTGGTCTACTGAAATTTTGACTGTGCACCTTAGTCACAACCCTCCAGGAACTTCACTGAACAAATTTCAGGCAAGATGAGCTGCAAGCACCAGTAGCTGCAAAAATTTCAGGGTAACTATAAAAGGAAAATGAAATATCTCTTCCCAGACCTAGTGAAACTCTCCTCTTGATTACATAAAAAAAAAAAAAAAAAAAAAAATCCACTCAAAGCTGCAGGAAACATGCTGGCAACAATGACTCTAGTTCTAGTTGTTTGTTTCTCTGTGTTGTAAGGTTACAGCTCAGGAATTATACTACTTGAAAAGGAGATATAAGGAAACTAGCACCCCGAAGGGGCAGGGGCTCGTGGTGGTGGTCATTTTATGCTGCTTTCCAGGGCACTCTTGTAAAAGAGGTGTTATACCTCAATGAGTTTGTGTGCCTTTGTGAAATAAATTAAAATAAACAAAGTAGCATTAAATAAACACTGGTGTTCAGGACTGTATTGCATGAGAGCACATGGTGTGTGGGACTCTGAAAACCACAACTGTCCACTGGAAACAAGAATTACTAACCACCCTGGCATGGCCCTTTGATCATGCTGCTGATGATATTAATTTCCTGCAGGTCATGACCACTTGTGGTTAGTAAAAAGCCATGACACTTTTTGCTCCACCGGGGTGTTTAGACCAAGTTCCAAGCTACACTGAGTTCCCACCAGTATTATAGGACCCTTTTTAGAAGCAATTTGGGGAAATGGTTTCAGTGAAGAGTCCTGCTAGGTGATGTGCATGAGGCTTATATTTTTTTTAATTGATGGTTGGCACTTTCTGTCTCATCCTGGGTCTCCCTAACACCATGTCAAAGGCCTTGGCTACACTTGCGAGTTACAGTGCAATAAAGGAGCACCGGGCGCACGAGCTCACTACCCGTCCACACTGGCAAGGTATGTAGAGCGCTCTGACTCCGCGGCTACAGCACTGCTGGTATTCCACCTTGGCGAATGGAATAATATTTGCTGCGCCCCCACTGGAGATCCGTGGCGCAAGTGTGGACACCCTGGTCCTCTAGTGTACTCTGATTGGCCTCCAGAAGTGTCCCACAATGCCAGTGCTAGCCACTCTGGTCATCTCTACTCTACTGCCCTGCCCTCAGGTGACCAACCGTCAGACCCACCCTTTAAATTCTCTGGGAATTTTGAAAAATCCCTTCCTGTTTGCTCAGCCAGGCGTGGAGTGCTCTCAGTGAATCTTTCCAGGAGACCATGCCTCCACGCGCCAGGCGAGCCCCAGTATGGAGCAATGGCAAGTTGCTGGACCTCATCAGTGTTTGGGGGGAGGAAGCTGACCAGTCCCAGCTGCGCTCCAGCCGTAGGAATTACGATACCTTCGGGCGGATATCGAGGGACATGATGGAGAGGTGTCATGACCAGGATGCACTGCAGTGCAGGATTAAAGTGAAGGAGCTGTGGAATGCCTACCTCAAAGACCATGAGGCAAACAGCCGCTCCGGTGCTGCCCCCATGACCTGCCATTTCTACAAAGAGCTGGATGCGATACTTGGGGTGACCCCACCTCCACTCCGGGGACCACCATGGACACTTCAGAGCCCAGTGCAACAAGTCAGGAGGAGGAGGAGGACGAGGAGCAGAGTGGGAGCGAGGGTGCTGAGGTGGAGGAAGACACCCCGGAATCCCTAGATGCATGCAGCCAGGAGCTGCTCTCAAGCCAGGAGGAAGGTAGCCAGTCACGGCAGCCAGTGCTTGGGGAAGGACAAACACCAGAGGAGGTTCCTGGTAAGCGGCTTTTATTTTAGGAAGGAAGTTATTTGGTGTGGGCTCTTGGGGCGAGGAGGGTTAGGGCTGCATGCATGCCTAGATGTCGAATAGGGTATTGATGTGCTCTCTCACATTGTGGTTATCAGCCTCAGTGATCTCTTCAAAGGTCTCATCCAAAACTTGGGCAATGCGCTTACACAGGTTTCTCGGGAGAGCCACTGTGGTCCTTGTCCCAGTCAGGCTAACTTTTCCACGCCACTGTGCCGTGAGGGGCAGGGGGACAATTGCTGCACACAGGCAAGCTGCATATGGGCCAGGGCAGAAGCCACGTTGCAGTAGAAGACCCTCCCTTGCTTCCCAGGTCATCCTCAGTAGCGAGATATCTTCCAGGATGAACTTCTGTGCAAAATGTGGGGACAGTGTTCAGTATAGGGGCCCCCTGTCACTGTTCGCTCTCCCCAAGGCACAAAATCCAGAGGACAGTACAGCCGTGAAACAATCAGTCACAGTTGACCCTGTGCTTACTCACCATTTTGGGGCTCCCATGGGTTATGTGTGCTCGCTTTGGGATGGGAAAATTATGCTATTGTGTAGACTGTGCTTGCCCTTAAGTGCAGGGGAATCATTGCGCAGTCTGGTGTGAACAATGCTGCCTCTGTTAAGTGTTGCATTTTGCCTTTACAGATGCAACCTTGAGATCTTATCCATTTGTGTTATCATCGGCCAAAAAGACTCCAAAGAATCAGAAAGAGGCCATGTAGAAGCAAGGAAGATGTTGCATGAAATAATGCAACATTCAAGTAATGAAAATCAAAAAGTGCAGGAGCGGTGGGAGAGTGAAAGGAGGGTCCACCAGCAGAATGAGGATTGCCGGCACCAAAGCACAGAGCGGCTGCTAAGCATCATGGAGTGCCAAGCAGACTTGATACAGGCGCCCGTAGCAATACAGGTGGAGCACTACTGTGGCCGCCCCGCCCCTGCAGCCCTTGTCCCAAAACTCTTTCCCTTGTGCCCCCATGTCACCTCTAACCCACTTTCCCCAACATCCGGGTTCTTACCGCCACCAGCTGCCTCCAACACCTGGAGCTTCACCACCCAGCCCTGAAAACTACGACTCTTACTCACTGCACTCAACCCCCATCACCATGCAGTATAGCCATCCTGAAGTGAAGCACTCATTGCACAGCACTCCAGACAGGACAGACACAAATCTGTGATTGTACTGTTCACCACCCTTGCCCTTTCTGATTCCCAAGCAGTTGTGTCTCTTTTCATAAATGAATTTTCTTTTCAATAAATGGATTTTTTGGCTTTGAAAACATTCTTTATTATTGCATAAAGTAAAAGATACCTTAGCCCAGGAAAGAAACAGGCACTGCAAGTCAGCATAGCAAACACAGATTCCTACTAACATTAGAACCACTGCACTTCACTCCCGTGCAGGGCACTAGACATTACTGGTGGCTTTCTGCCTCAGATTGCTCCCTCAAGGCAATCCTTGCAGCCCCAAGCTGGGCCCCTCTAATAGCCCTGCTCTCTGGCCATTCAAATTCAGCTTCCAGGTGTTGAACCGCCAAGTTCCATGCCTGAATGAATCTTTCACCCTTCCCTTCACACGTCGCACAGCACACAGATATAACCGCGGGGATGCTGTCATTGGACAGGTCCAGCTTCCCATACAGAGAACGCCAGTGGCCCTTTAAATGGCCAAAAGCACACTCCACAGTCATTCTGCACTGGCTCAACCTGTTGTTGAACTGCTCCTTGCTGCTGTCAAGGCTCCCTGCATAGGGTTTCATGAGCCACAGCATTAAAGGGTAAGTGGGGTCTCCAAGGATAACAATGGGCATTTCAACTTCCCCTATGGTGATCTTCTGGTCTGGGAAAAAAGTCCCCGCTTGCAGCTTCCTGAACAGGCCAGTGTTCCGAAAGATGAGTGTGTCATGCACCTTTCCGGGCCAGCCTGCGTTAATGTCAATGAAATGCCCACGGTGATCCAGAAGCTCCTGGAGAACCATAGATAAATAGCCCTTCCGATTAACATACTCAGAGGCTAGGTGGGCTGGTGCCAGAATTGGAATATGTGTGCCATCTATCGCCGCTCCACAGTTAGGGAAACCCATTTGTGCAAAGCCAGCCACAATGTCATGCACATTATCCAGAGTCACGGTTCTTCTGAGCAGGATGCGATTAAGGGCCCTGCAAACTTGCATCAACATGATTCCAATGGTTGACTTCCCCACTCCAAACTGGTTAGTGACTGATTGGTAGCTGTCTGGAGTTGCCAGCTTCCAGATTGCAATAGCCACCTGCTTCTCCACCATCAGGGCAGCTCTCAATCTCGTGTTCTTGAGCCTCAGGGTGGGGGCGAGCTCCTCACACAGTCCCATAAAAGTGGCTTTTCTCAGCCGAAAGTTCTGCAGTCACTGCTCGTCATCCCAGACTTGCATGACGATGTGATCCCACCACTCAGTGCTTGTTTCCCAAGCCCAAAAGCGGTGTACCACAGTGGTGAGCATGTCCATGAATGCCACAAGCAAACTTGTGTCATATGCGTTGCTCGAGTCGATATCATCATCGGAGCCCTCACTGTCATGTTTGGATCATAAGGAATAACTTGACTGCCAAACGTGACGTGCTGGTGAGACTTGTCAGCATACTCCTCAGCAGTTCGGGCTCCATTCCCACTGACCGAAAGGGAAGACAGAGCTTGCAGTACAAAAAACATTGAAAGATGGCGCCAAATGTGAATGGAAGCAAAGGGAATGCTGGGATGCGAACCGATGCATCACAGGGCATTGGGACAGGACCCAGAATGCCCCGCACTTCCTGCCCCCTTCCCACAAGCCACAGCGCCAGAGTGGGAAGAGGTGCTCTGTGGGATAGCTGCCCATAATGCACTGCTTCCAATGCCACTGCAAGTGCCTCAAATGGGGCCACGCCAGTGCGCTTGCAGCTGTCAGTGTGGACAGACTGCAGCTCTTTCCCTACTGTGCTCTACAAAGGCGGGTTTAACTCACAGCGCTCTACATCTGCAAGTGTAGCCACGCCCAAAGACTCATGGATTACTGTGTGTTGTTCAGGTATTATTTCATTTGTGACACAGAAATGGGAGAGCTTCTAAACTGATTCACCGGTGCAGCTTTTCTATAGCAGCTGGCTTTTCCTTAGATGTTTGTCATCCAAGTATTACCCAGGTGTGATAACTGTCTCTTCATGAGTTCATAGTACAAAGCTGCATGGTGATAAGACAGTAGCCTCAGCCAAATGAAGGGTTCTTTCCAGGATCAAGACTTGGTAGTTTACCTTATTTAAAAAAACTCCTTCAAGCCTTTTGGTCTACTGTGAGATGATAAAGAGAAATGCAAACATAGTATGAGAGGAATATGTTGTAAATATGCTAATGTGCTATAGTTAGGTAGTGGTTAGGTTCACTGTTTATGGCACTGGTTAGCATGTCTGTAGCTGTGCAACTTATAGCAAGTTCATAAGTGATATCAAAGATTTATCTTACCAGGGAAGAACTGAGTGCATTGTGTTCCATTCATCCAGAAGCGGAGGCACCATAGGGTAAGGGTGGGTGGACACATGAGTGAAGGGCTGAGCAGTGCTAACCAGAGAAAAATGTTTAAAGGAAGGAGTGGAACTTAAGGGTCCGAGAGGCATGTGAAGAACCCACTCATCTCGCAAAATGGGGTTGAGGTTTGATCCTTTCACACTGCCCTTTTTGCTGTGCTCACCTCCGAATGAGAAGCTCTGATCAGAAAATGGATAAACTGACAGCAGAAAGAGTTGGGGGCCTTGGTGTTTCATGCAAATGTTAATCATATATGCATCCATAGACAGTGAGCAGTAAGTGTATAGGATGACAAGAAGGGAAACATTGTAAAACTTTTTTAGCTGAATCAGTTGGTTTTTTTTTTTTAATTTAAGTTTTTACAACAAAGTGGGTAGATGGAGTCAAGAGGTAGGTCGGAACCCCAGTTCTAGTTCTTCGATTATGTCTCCCTACATTCCTTGCTGGTTTCAATTGGAAAGGTATTTTTTGCTTTCTGCCTTGAACCACCACATACTCTTGTTATGTGTTGTTCAAACGCTGCTGTCTTCTACCCTAGAATTGGCTGAGTGAAGTAATCTCTCTGGGTTGGATTGTGCCTTCTCATGGAATACAATATGCACCTGTGCTGTCTGGGCCTCTGCCAGGCACTGTGGTCCCTGCAAACCCAGAAACACACATCCAGGGGACATTCCCCAGCCAAGATGCCCTGCTCCTGGCTCTCAAGCCCAGTGAAGGGTTCTCCGTCAGATCTTGGAGGAACATGCACACCACTCTGTGTATGTGGGGGAATGGGGCCACTGAGTCAGAAGATACCCAACTGCACTTCTGCAAGGGTTAGGAGACAATATACAGTAGTTGTCATACAGTTAAGCCCAACCCTATAGCCCTTACTCACCCAAGTAGTTGGATGAGTTAGGATGACTCAACATGAGTTAGCACTTTCCGAATTAGCTGTAGTATGAACATCAGTAGTAGTTGCTGTTATTAGTATACTACATTCATTGCTTCTGAACTGGATTGTCCTGTTAATGCAGTGATCTCAGTATTCTGCCTAATGCTCTTGCTCTTCATTACGGACTGTAAAAAGAAAAGGAGGACTTGTGGCACCTGAGAGATTAACAAATTTATTTGAGCATAAGCTTTTGTGAGCTACAGCTCACTTCATCGGATTCATTCAGTGGAAAATACAGTGGGGAGATTTATATACATAGAGAACATGAAACAATGGGTGTTACCATACACACTGTAACGAGAGTGATCAGGTAAGGTGAGCTGTTACCAGCAGGAGAGCGTGGGTGGGAGGGGGAACTTTTGTAGTGATAATCAAGGTGGGCCATTTCCAGCAGTTGACCGGGTGGGGAGGGGGGAATAAACATGGGGAAATAGTTTTACTTGTGTAATGACCCATCCACTCCCAGTCTTTATTCAAGCCTAAGTTAATTCTATCCAGTTTGCAGATTAATTCCAATTCAGCAGTCTCTCCTTGGAGTCTGTTTTTGAAGTTTTTTTGTTGAAGAATTGCCACTTTTAGGTCTGTAATCGAGTGACCAAAGAGATTGAAGTGTTCTCCGACTGGTTTTTGAATGTTATAATTCTTGACATCTGATTTGTGTCCATTTATTCTTTTACGTAGAGACTGTCCAGTTTGGCTAATGTACATGGCAGAGGGGCATTGCTGGCACATGATGGCATATATCATATTGGTAGATGTGTAGGTGAATGAGCCTCTGATAGCGTGGCTGATGTGATTAAGCCCTATGATGGTGTCCCCTGAATAGATATGTGGAGACAGTTGGCAGCAGGCTTTGTTGCAAGGATAGGCTCCTGGGTTAGTGGTTCTGTTGTGTGGTGTGTGGTTGCTGGTGAGTATTTGCTTCAGGTTGGGGGGCTGTCTGTAAGCAAGGACTGGCCTGTCTCCCAGTGTGAGAGTCTCTCCCCAGCCCTGCCTTCGGGCCTTGGCCACCTTCAAATCAGCGGCACTGCTATGGGTACCCACATGGCCCCACAGTATGCCAACATTTTTATGGCTGACTTAGAACAATGCTTCCTCAGCTCTCGTCCCCTAATGCCCCTACTCTATTTGTGCTACATTGATGACATTTTCATCATCTGGATCCATGGAAAAGAAGCCCTTGAGGAATTCCACAATTTCCATCCCACCATCAACCTCAGCCTGGACCAGTCCACACAAGAGATCCACTTCCTGGACACTACGGTGCTAATAAGCGATAGTCACATAAACACCACCCTGTACCGGAAACCTACTGACCGCTATGCCTGCCTACATGCCTCCAGCTTTCATCCAGACCACACCACACAATCCGTTGTCTACAGCCAAGCTCTACAATACAACCGCATTTGCTCCAACCCCTCAGACAGAGACAAACACCTACAAGGTCTCTATCGAGCGTTCTTACAACTACAATACCCACCTGCTGAAGTGAAGAAACAGATTGACAGAGCCAGACGAGTACCCAGAAGTTGCCAACTACAGGACAGGCCCAACAAAGAAAATAACAGAACGCCACTAGCCATCACCTTCAGCTCCCAACTAAAACCTCTCCAACGCATCATCAACACCCCCTCCCCCCTGCTCTCCTGCTGGTAATAGCTCACCTTACCTGATCACTCTTGTTACAGTGTGTATGGTAACACCCATTGTTTCATGTTCTCTGTGTATATATATCTCCCCACTGTATTTTCTACTGAATGCATCCGATGAAGTGAGCTATAGCTCACAAAAGCTTAGCTCAAATAAATTGGTTAGTCTCTAAGGTGCCACAAGTCCTCCTTTTCTTTTTGCGGATACAGACTAACACGGCTGCTACTCTGAAACCTGTCATTACGGACTGTGTAGGTCTTCCCATTTACTTCCCATGCTAGCAAGCCAACTGAGTAACTTTTCAGGAAACTCTTCAAGTCAGTTCTGAAGTATGCCCCACAAAGTGACAACCTTTATTGCCAGGATGAATGCATTTCTTAGCTATTCATATAAAATAAACAACAGTAATCCTCACAGGGTGTTGGCAGATTGGAAATGGGAACAGGCAGTGATAAAAGATAGAACACAATCCCAAGAGTTACTTTTAATTTACTAAATCATTATAGGTGTGGTCAAACTGGGTCACAGTAGAATATGACAACTGCTAGGCACAAAGCTAACCGGGGATCCAAAGTTCACTCATCACACAGACTGGATAAATATTATGTAAGCATGTTAATCACAGTGAATAAAAATAGCCTGTGATTTACATAGTTCTTCCATGTTTATCTAGTTATTTTTAAATGTAAAATGAAACATATATTGTGACAGGTTCAGACCAGAAGAATATAAGAGAGTGGTGAAGGCAGGTATATCAGCCTTCAGAATGAGCAGGTCCCTGTTCCCTGGATAGCTAAACAAAGGCTACTCCAGGCCAATTAAGACACCTTACGCCAATTAACCAGTTCAGGCCGTTAGGCTACTGGAGACAGCTGGAACCAATCAAGGTCCCACTTATACTGTTTAAAAGCTCTCCTTCCAGTTCTCTTAATGAAGCCCAGGTGAATAGAGCTGGAGGAAAGGAAGTGTTGCTGAAGCCTGAGGTAAGGGTGAAGCTAGAAAAGGGAACCACGGGGAAGTGACCCAGGGAATCAGAGCAGCTCCAGTGGTGAAGGGGAAGCCGCCAATGGCTGCTATCATTAGGGTCCCCGGGCTGGAGCCTGGAGTAGAGGGTGGTCCTGGGTTCACCTTCCCACTCTACAGAGACTCCCTTGAGACGGGAAGCAGGCCTTGGTCCAGGCGGGAGGCTGAACTGTGCCTATTAAGCTCAATGGAGCAACAGAGACTGTGGGGTATTCCCCTTTCCATACTGGCCTGTGATGAAAGTAGCTTGGTAGGCTGTGACCCTTGCCACTAAACTGAGAAAGGGAGGTCACATTGAGGGCCTTAGCGAGTTTCTGAGGCCATCGAATCCGCCTGGAAGCATGGGCCCACCAACACAGGCTTGGAACTTTGTCACAATATACATGTACAGTGTGTCTTATAGGGGAGGGAATGGTGACCCCTATATTAAGGTTGCCAAGCACTTTTATAAAAACTTTGGTTTTTAATTTATTATAACAGTGCACTGATTGTGGCAGGGTTCTTGTAGGAAAAAATAGTAGGTGATCGTGTAATTAAAGACCGTATTATAATACATACACACAAGGTGGTCAAATAAAGGCTGCACAGGTAACCTTAATTCTTGCATTTTCTAACTTTTGAGTGCTTGACTTTGCAACCTTAATGACATTCGTGTAAGATAGGGTTGTTTTTTATTGTAATTTTATATATATATATATATATATATATATATATACTGTTATTGTGTGTATATAAATATGTGATTGTGTGATCTAAAGCTGTATCTGCGGAGATTGGGATAGCTGCATTGCTTTTGAGTGGCAAAGCTATGAGTGACAGATGTGGACCGTCTCAAATGCCAGCAAAAACTTCATCCTACTTTACATTATCATATATTCTGTGTATAACACACACTTACTTAAATTCACCCCATGCACATAAAGCCTAAGTATTTGGGCTCTGTGCAGGGAAGCTGAAAAAGTGAAATTCACCCAGCTAGTCTGGAGACAAGGTACAGATTAGGGTTGCCAACTTTCTAATTGCTGAAAACCAAACACCCTTCCCCGCCCTCTGCCCTGCCTTTTTCCCCAAGCCCCTGCCCCCCGCTCACTCCACTCCCCCCTCCGCCTGTTGCTCACTCTCCACCTGCCCCCCTCACTTACTCCCCCCTCTCCCAGGATTCACCTGCTGCCTGCAGAGCCAGGCTGGGAGGAGCTGACACAGAGCCTGCCCGGAGCAAGGTGGAGGGGAGGGGTCAGTCCCCGTAGTGAGGGACTAGGGTCAGGGCAATTGAGGCACAGAGGGGGCTGGTTCCCGGAGCAAGGGCTGGGGTTGGGAGGGGTCAGTCTCTGTAGCGAGGGGCTGGGGCTGGGGCAATCGGGGTATGGGGGCGGGGCGGACAGGATCCCCCTCTGGGTGGCGGCACCTACTTCTTGGAGCCTGGTCCGAAAACCACTGCTCTCTGTCAGCTGAGCAGAGAGCAGCTCCTCCATGTGGTTCCCCTGCTGCTCTTCCATGCAATATGGGTACTCCAAAGCCCTGCACTATTTATTCTTCGAGTGCTTGCTCATGTCAATTCCAGTTAGGTGCGCGCGCGTTGCGTGCACAGTCGTTGGAAGGCTTTTCCCCTAGCAACACCTGTTGGGTCAGCTATGGAGCCCCCTGGAGTAGCGCCTTCATGGCTGTAAATATAGGTCCCTGCCAACCCGCTGCCTCCTCAGTTCCTTCTTACCACCCATGGTGGTCATTGGGATGGCAGTTGCTTGCTCTTGCAAGTGCTTCCCCTAGTTTTGCAGTCTCGTAGCTTAGTTTTGTAAATAGTTGAAGTTGTTAGTGTTTAGTTGTTAGTTTTAATAGGAGAGGGGGCTTTCTCCCACCCCAGATTCCCTCTCCCCCTTTGGGGTTCGGGACATGCCTCAATCCCAGGGGTTTAAATCCTGTAGAGCCTGCCCTTAGCCCATGCAAATGGGCGACCCCCACAACTCTTGTCTCAAGTATTTGGGGGAGGTGCACCAGACAGAACGGTGCAAGATTTGCAAAGGGTTACACCCAAGACAGAAGAAAGAGCAGGACATCAGGTTCAAGCAGATCCTGATGGAAGCAGCTCTTTGTCCACACCCGCCCCAGAGCCCGTAGGATCTGGCACTGAGCACTTCCATGTGGAATGCTCTGGCCTCCGTGCATGAGGTGGTGCTGAGGAAAGATTCTGGCCATAGAGACCCTGGGCACCAGCGCTCCCCAGCACCAAAGCCAGTGGAGGCAGCGTGGCACTGCTCACAGTCCCCGATGCCACATAAACGGCACAGGAAAACAGAGGGGGTGCTTGCCCATGCCAAGAGCTGCCGGATTGGACAGTGCTGCCAGAGTGCATCCTGCACAGGAGCCCCTGGTCCCGACAACACAGGAGCCGGCAGTGTTGACTGTGGCCCCACAAGGGGGACCAAGGAGTCTGGTGCCGGTGGACTCTCCTGAGCATGAGTGCCAGGTGGATGAGCTAGAACTCCCTTCCATCCCGGACACTTTCAAGGCCGCAAGGAATTTGATTGCCATGATGGCTTCAGAGTCCCCTGCCAGTCGGGATAGACCACTGGTGCTGCAATGTGGGGCACCGTCTAGAGGCAAGCCTACAATGATAAGGTCACCATCCTCCAGGCATAGTTCTCCACGGCACCGCTCCCCACGGCACCGGTCACCGACACTGTCCCCACAGCATTGATCCCACAGCATTGATCCCTGGCACCGCCCCGCTCGGCGCCACTGTGGTCTTCAAGCTCCAGATCCACATCATCAGACTCGGAGGCGGAGTCCTGTTGTTCAAGGCATAGCCGGTGCCAGTCAGACTGCCGCAGAAGGCAGGACATGGGAGCGGTGCCACAGCAAGCACAGTGGCAGAGGCCCATGCAACGGCCCTTTTGGACGCTGTTGGCCTACCACCAGGCCCAGGTCACTTACTCCAGAGGTTCGCACTCAGTGGTGTCTGAACCATGAGTGCCCCCACCAGCCACAAGTCCTCCCACCTCTCAAGGCTCTGCGACGGCATCGGTACAGGCTACACAGCGTGTCTGGATCCTGAGCCTGCCACGGCTGCCGAGCCCGCAGTTGGCACTGAGGAGCATGGTACTGAGCAGGACTTACCCAGGGAGCCAGAGGGCCAGGAATTCCCAGTGCCTCTTCTGGCCTTATTGTCATCATCCCTGGATGAAGCAGTGGCAGGGACCTCCTCCTCTGGGTTGCCCCCTATTGATAGCCTAGCACACCAGGACCTGCTGCACAGGGTGCCTCACAATATGGGGCTGCAGGCTGAGGAGGTAGTCAAATCGGAAGACCTGGTGGTTGACATCTTGGCCCCAGAGGGTCCATCGAGCGTGACTTTGCCCCTCATCAAAACTATACAAGCCAACACTAAAACTCTGTGGCAAACCCCTGTCTCCATTCCCCCGACAGCAAAGGGGGTAGCGAGAAAGTACTTCATCCCCTCTAAGGGGTACGAGTACTTGTTTACTCACCCACAGCCCTGCTCGTTGGTGATGGCTACAGTGAATGAGAGAGAGAGAGAGAGGCAGGGGCACCAGGGACCGACCCTGAGGTCCAAAGACTCCAAAAAGCTGGACATCTTTGGGTGGAAGGTCTATGCAACCAGGGGGGCTCCGATCAGGATTGCCAACCAACAGGGAATCCTGAGTAGGTACAATTTCAACTCATGGGACTCCATGTTGAAATTCAAAGAGCTGGTTCCTACTGAATTCAGGGCAGAGTTTGGGGTCATAGTGGACAAGGGCAAATCAGTGTTATGGACCTCCTTATAGGCCTCACTGGATGCCGTGGATGTTCCAGTGTCACTGCCCCTGGTCCTAGACCTGATCACCCAAAATCACGGCCGCCTCCTTCATCCCGACTTCGAGTCTCTTCACCTCACATCTTGGAAGCTTCATGGCTAAACCCAATGGAGCTCATGTGTTCCAAGCAGGTTAGGGAGGTCCTACTTGGTAGCAGGAAACCCCCCACCGGGGTAATTTACCTGGCCAAGTGGAAGAGGTTTGTAATCTGGTGTTCTCAGGGTCGTGCTCCTCTGTTGCAGGAGCGCAGACCACTTATCCTGGACTACCTACTGCACTTAAAACAGCAAGGCCTCTCAGTATTGTCTCTCAAGATACACCTGGCAACCATCTCTGTCTTCCACCTGGGAGTGGCTGGCTGCTATGTCTTTGCCAACCCGATGGTCAGTCGTTTCCTGAAAGGCCTGTGCAGGCTATACCTGCAGGTTAAGCAACCAATCCTGGCTTGGGATCTCAACCTGATCCTTTCCAGACTAATGGGGCCCCCATTTGAACTCCTGGCAACTTGTTCGCTGCTCTACTTATCATGGAAGGTGGCCTTCCTAGTCACCATCACCTCAGCAAGGAAAGTGTCAGCGTTTAAAGCCCTAACCTCTGGCCCTCTGTACACCGCTTTCTATAAGGACCAGGCGCAACTTAGGCCTCACCCAGCCTTTCTCCCAAAGGTTGTGTCCCAATAGGACATTTTTCTACTGGTCTTTTACCCTAAGCCTCATGCAGATGGTCGAGAACAAAGGCTCCACTCCCTGGATGTTTGATGAGCGCTAGCCTTTTACATTAAATGCACAAAGTTGTTCCATAAGTGGAATCAGCTGTTCGTGGCAGTCACAGACCAGATGAAAGACTTCCCGGTCTTGCTGGAGAGGATTTTGTCGTGGATCACGTCCTGTATCCAGGCATGCTATGATTTGACAAAAGTACTGGCTCCTGAACTAACGACACATTCCACACGAGCGCAGGCCTCCTTGGCGGCGTTCCTGGCCCAGGTCCCGATCCAGAAGATCTGCAAGTCAGTGGCGTGGTCCACAGTTCATACTTTTACCTCTCATTAAGTGATTACCCAGCACTCCAGAGATGATACAGCATTTGGCAGAGCAATTCCTTGAACTCCTACCCCACCTCCTGGTTAGGGCTCGGGAGTCACCTACTTGGAACTGACATGAGTGATCACTTGGAGAAGAAAAGACGGTTACTCACCTCTCGTAACTGTTCTTCAAGATGTGATGCTCATGTCCATTCCAAACCCACCCGCCTTCCCCTTGTTGGAGTAGCCGGCAAGAAGGAACTGAGGAGGCAGCGGGTCGGCTATGAAGGCACCACTCCAAGGAGCTCCACAGCCGATCCAGCGGCTGCTGCGAGGGCAAAAACTTTCCAACAACTGCATGCAGCTCATGCACACCTTATTGGAATCGACATGCGCAACGCATCTCGAAGAACAACAGTTACGAGGTGAGTAACCGGTTTTTGCCCCCCCATCAAGACAGACCTTGCAATGTTCATTAACTCCTTACAAACACCCCGGAACATAGAACCCCAAAAGCCCCAAAGGACTTTTCATCCGAAAGCCCTGCAATTTCCAGACAGCCCCCCAATTTTTATTTCCCTCCCAAAATAATCACACCCCAATATCCTTCAATAGTGACTGCCCTTCAGTGTACAGCTTGCATTGCCCAGCCCCTGAAAGCCCTGCAGCGAATCCCTGCCACAAGCCCTATGTTACCCACCCCCAAAGTGCACACCCCCACACACCCTGTGGCATGTAGTACCGTGCCCTGCAACCCCTCCCCATTTGCATGGGACGGGGAGCTGCCACTGGCCACATGGGCCCAAGCCCTGCTCCTATCCTGAGGCATCTTGCTCCTACCCTCTGCGAGGACAGCTTTTACCTTCTCTCTACCCCAGGAGCCCAGCCCCAGCAGCAGCTGCCAGCTTCCCCTCCTGGGCAGCCAGGGGGAAACTTACTAGGGCTGCAGTGAGGGTTGCATCCGTTTTCCCCCCTGCAGTGAGGATGCGGGCTGCAATGCCAATGTAACATGAGAGGTGTCCCTGAGGCTCTGGCTCCAGGTGGCCGTTAGCCCACAGCCAATGTGATGGCAACGCAGATCTGCACAGCAGCAGTGGTCACCAGCAGCTCCCTGCTCCAGGAAGCCTTTCAGCAGCTGCAGCAGCCCTACTGCAGCCATCCGCACTTTTAGCGTCCAGTCAGCTGTGCTGACTGGATGATGCCACATCCGGTCAAACACCGGACCCCCTGGCAACCCTAGGTACAGCGTTACTCCAGTTTACACACTGGAATATATGCCACAGCCCCTCCACACTGACAGTGTTGATGGATCACACAGCTCGTGCAATCTCCTTGTCACACCTTTAGACCACTCACCTCGACCACCCTCAAATTAGCTTTCTGCATAAGCTTATGGGTCTGGTGGGGAGACCATTTTCTGTGATGGGCAGAGTGGGTGTAGACCTCAGACTGTGGTGGGTAGGCTGGGTGCAGGTGAACCCCCTCCCCACTTTCATGCAACCTCTAACTGGGGATTAAGTGGTGCAAAGGGCCCTCAGCTAGCTTGCTGCCCAAAGGAAAAATTTTATCCACAGTTTACTGGAGCTGGGCATGGTCAGCCTAGGAGTGAGATAAGAGGATCCATAGTGGTTCAGAATTTGTGTCTATAATGAGAAAACTAAAGGTCCAAATCTGAAAATCTTTGAACTTTTGGGGGGGAAAGGGATTTGAAATCCTTACCCACACCCCGATTCCTAATGAGTGTTGGGTGTACTCTGGTGCCTATCTACACAGACAGAGAATGTTTTCCACTTCACCCTATTTATTCCTAACCTTTGCCCTCTTATGAGTCTTTTGTGCCAGTTCCTGGCCCTTTGTTGCCAGACCTCAGCTTGATGAGGCTTATGAATTGCTTGTCTAGGTTTTATCTTCTCTAAAAGATCAATCCCATAGTGCTAAAGAAGGATGAGTCTTGTTTAAAGAGGTGCATTTTTTGGCACCATGCAACTCTGCAGTCTGGGGAGGCCTCCTCATTGGCTGGCAGACCCAACGTTGTTTGTTGTGAGTAATGCAAGCCTTACATAAGACATTCAGCACAATTTAGATATATTAATGGAGATAAAAGGGTGGTACTAGGAATTAACTACAAAAACACTGTTCTCAGAACATTACCTCAATAAATAAGTCAGCACTAAGTAGGCAAAACCAGCAGCCTGCTTAGTTCAGCAACAGAGAAGCTCTTATTGCAGCATCTCTCCAAGGTACTGCCCCGCCCAGGTGAAATAAGCACTCATCTTTCATGAAAGGAGCATTGGCTCACATTGATTCAGAGACATCTGCTTAGACTCTGGAAATGCTTCTGCTTTCCTTTACCTGGAGAGGGCGCAACTGTTTGGGAGACAAAGTTTCCAGTTCAAATCCCAGCTCCTCCCTGGGTTGGCCTGCTTACTCAAAATGATTTGGCTTGGGTTCGGGTCTGAAGACATTTACACACACCAATGGCAAACGGGTTCTACTTGACTGAGGACTTTGCAATGAGGTGGCTAGAAGTAAGTTGCAAAGCAACAGCAAATAAAAGATGTGAAAAATGACGCTGCCCATCTCTGTTTAAAAAGTATTAAGTATCCAGCCTTTTGTTTCCTTTATTTGGGGCTTTGAAGGGAAGCTGGCTATAGAGGAAAATGATAGATACATTCCTGCTGGTGGATGCATATCTCAGTCCAGTCTGGCTTATGCAGAGCTTCCCCTCATTTGTTTCACTTTAGCACTTCTCAAGGCTAAATTAGTTTAACCTTGGAGCTGTCAACCCTCTGAAAAAGAGAGTTCCCATAAAGATGACTGGATTGTTCTCCAAATATTCTAAAGTTAAATACCACTTCTTGGTCATCCCTCTTCTCCTCTCAGATATAATTTCAAACATTTATTTTAATATAGTGCTATGACATTTTTTTCTTCAAGGAAAATGTGGAGCAGTAATTACATCAATTTTTATTGTATATGAAATAACAATTTTCTTCTGTGGACATCATTTGAGTCAATATTCCCATATTGTTTTGGTGTTAGGGCAGAAAGCCTCCTAAAATATTTAATCCCAACAATCTTTCGAAGAAATCTTTTACGAAAGTCCAGATGGAAATAGTTCTAATATGAAGGGGGAGCAAATCCACAAGGTTAAGGAAGAGACTCACATAAAAAGTCTAGCTCTAACTCTGAGGTCTCCAACTCCATGTTTTGTGTTAGCCCTGTCAAATATGTCATTTTAAGACATGTATCCTCTTTGGGGTTCTGTTGTTGGCCCAATGGAACCAGTATGTGAAAATAACTCACGTGATGGTAGAAAATATGAGTGAATCTGTGGAAGCTGATTATCACAGAGCTGAAAAAATGTGGTAGCACTTTGAAGACCCATGAACTGTTGAGTTGGGCCAAATCCTCAAAGGTAGTCCCAGTGAAGTCATTGGGAGTCAGGCGCCTGAACACCATTGAAGATCTGGCCCTTAGATGATCAGATCTTGCAGTCAGATCTATCCTGGGAGAGCCCGTCTCCTTTACGGAGCCTCACTGACTTCAGTGGAACTCTGAGCTGGATGATGCCCAGATCTGTGCAAATCAAATTGTGGTGTTGGGGGTTTATAGTGTACATGTTGTGTTCAGGAAAAGGCGGATTGGAAATGTTTCTTAAAACTGGATGTGAGATAAAGTGAACAGTCCATGTTCGTAAAAAGTAATCTGAATCTGAAATATAAAGGTGTTAGAGCACGCTGTGCACACAGTCAAACTATTCAATGTTACCCTGTAAAAAAAATCTCTCAGCTCCTTTGAGAGTACAGACAACTGGAGCTGGATGAATACTGGGGGGGGGGGGGGGGAGAGAAAAAAAAAAAAAGGAACACACCTGAAGCAAATTCATTTAAAGACATATTTGTGGATTTCTAATGCTTTTGTGTTTGCCTTCTAGAGACTTTTGTGAGATTAAGTTTTACTAGTACGAGTACTCCTGGGAACTAATATTTGCAGAAAATGAATTTTAAATTTGCTTTCTACAGGTTTTTATTTCTGTCTAGAAGAGTTATGCTCATCCAATCAGGGAGCAAAAGCAGTATCATCTGACTTACATGACCAATTACTTCTCAGCAACATAAGTCATAGAGCAGATAACATCTCTGAAAAGTTTTAGATTCGAAGAGACCATTATGATCTTCTAGTCTGATTTAATGTCTGACACAAGTCCTAGAATCTCCCTCAGTAATTTCTGCATCAAGCTTATAACTTCTATATGACATATGCACATCTTTCAGAAAGACATTTAGTTTTGTCTTAAACTGCAAATGAACATGAATCCATCACACCCTAGGCTTAATTACTTATCTGTTAATTACTCTCACTGTGACTTATTTCTAGCCTGTATTAGTCTAGCTTCAACTTCCAACCATTGTTGTGGTTTGTCCAAGACAATATTAATTGGTTGTGGAGCTGGGAATAGAAACCAGGGGACCTTGCTGACAGTACCTCTGGACACTTAGGCTGTATAGAAATCTATTCCTTAATATTAATTTGCCTAGCAATCTGGAGAAAACACATGATTTTAGGATTAACATTTTTTTTTAAAAGAATGGTACATAAGCCTTGTCTCTTGAAAACATGTATATAATATATAATGGTGTAAATTTCTGAAGGCTTTAGAGGAATGAGTTTGGCTGAACATGTAATTGATGAGTGACATGCAGTGACATCCAAATAAGTGCCAGTAAAAGCTTTAGACCGCAACTTTATCATCATGTGCTCTTCTTTATGCATAATTTTATGGAAAAGTTCATTTTAGAAAGAGTTTAAAGTATTTGGTACTATTTTTCATGTCTTTCTGCCTGCCAGGTTAGGTTGCTTTAATACAAAGAGTCCAACTGCAAAAGTGGAGAGGCAGGTAAAATTAATAGCGGTTAACCACGGGGCCCAAATCAAACATTGTCTCCAAATACCTTTAACCTACGAAATCCTGTAGCCTTCAAGGGAAGGCAGAAAGTATTTCTAGCCAAGTTGGATTTTTAGTGCAGTGTTGCCTACTCACCATTTTTGATTTTTGTTGCTTTACTTAAAGCTCCAGCTGCTGGAGCCAAGGGATTGCACAAGAACCTCAGTTTTAATTTTTTTTTTTTAAACTAAGTTTCTCGCCTTCGTGGTTGCGGAGAGAAGCCTGAAAACATGGAGTGAGTGTCCCCTTAGAGGCTCAGAAACCAGATGGCAAATAAAAATAACTCAAAGTTTATTATTATAACACACCTTTATGATGTTTTGGGGGCTGTTTTATGGATTTTGAATGCTTTACATTGGCCATACATTGGCTGCAGATACCAGCCTGAGATTGCAGAGCTGACAGTTAATAAACCATGCTTTTACACTACTATCCAAAAGTGGACACACTAAACATAGAACCCCCACAGTGCCATTTTGTTACAAATTCATTTTTCAGAATAGAGCTGCACTTTAAAACTGTCCCTACTCCCAGAACCAAGTATACTATAGCTAGGCTTGGCTTTTGGACTGATGCAGTTTAATTCTCACTCCCTGTTTTTTTCCCCCCCTTTCCCTCACACCTTCCCATCTCCATTTTGGGAGAAAGAAGAAAATAGTCTATGGCATGATCTTTTTATATGAAAATGGCAGCTGTCTGAAAGTAGATTTCTGTTCAAAGTAGGTTTCAGCAGAGATAGATTAATGGCCAAAGTTCAAATGAGGAAATCAGAAGTGTCATTGGATACTTATAGAATCATTTGAAGGCCCTGTTCCTCTCTTGTACCTTTGCTTCCTTCTGTCGTGCTTCTGCTACCACATGTTGTCTTCACAGGGGCACGTTTACTTGTCATGCACCTACCATGCACCAGTAATGTCCGTAGTGCTGCTGTTCTGTCCCCATGGAGACAGATGCCGCTTTAAAATGTTCTACTTGTGTATGGCTGATTTATTGGGAAATGCATGACTTGAAAACTGTGGTGGCAGAACTAATATAAGGATGGTTTTACTTTCTCTTAAAAAAAAAACCAAACTAAACCCAAGAAAGGATCATTTGAAGTGGCTGGACCTACTTCTATAAAGCATTACTGATCTTCAAAACCAAGTGGTATAAGCTTTCCTGTTGTTTTGCCAACACTGTTGTATCTGGCACTACTGACGGACAAACCCAAGTGGGTTTATACAATTTTCCTATTATTATGCTAGCAGGGTTGAACCAAGAACATTTCAGAGTTAACAGAAAATCCAGCAACACAACTGATACTTTGCCTAAAGAAATGCATGCTCTCTTTCTAGACAAAACATTTTTTTTCAATATTATTAAAGACCAAGTACAACCCCTGCTATGCCAAGGATTTTAATGGATTAGGATTACTATGCCATCTCAATGGACACCCTTGTTTATGTTTCTGGAAGAGGTCCTTCGCTGGAAAGGAAAGCAATCCCTCCCCTATATTTTTTGCTGTAATCGCTGCTAACAAGAAGACTCTAGTGAAGTTTTGTTTTTAAAAGGCTTGGCAAAAGACATTTTGGACTTGTGGATTAGTTTGCGCTCCTCTCTCCCCACACTCCCCACTTGATCCTTAAGGATTTGCCTTAGTCATGGATTTCTATTAGGCTTGTTAATTCTGTTTTTTAAAAAGCCGTTAGAATAAAGAAATCTTTTAGTGAGAGCCACTCATCGGGGATTAGCCATGAATGGACTGAACAACTCACTGACTCCCTTTAGGGGATAACCTTTGACTCCTGGGTCAGATGGTGATTCATCTTTAGCCTCAGACCCAAAGCAAGCTGAAGGCTCCAAACAAGTGTTTTCTCTGTTTTGCAGATTTACTGAGCCCAGTGACAAGCAAAGTAAAAGATGGGCTCTGATGACATTTTATTATCACAGCTGTTATTCCACAAAATTAGGGGAAAATAATAAAGTAGATAGAATATCAAAGGCTGTAGTAACTGTTATTAGAAAGAAACTGTAGAATCTAAAGAGACCTGTCTGCTTTCCTCCTTTACAATTTCAGAGCTGGTTTTTCAGCAGGGATTTTCCTGGCATAATAGTGGTGCTTCAATTTGATTCAGAGTTGAAGGGTGGAGAGAGTGGCTTTTGGAAGAGTTTCTGTTGTAAATGGTAACTTTATCCAGTCCTGATGGTATTGAAAATTTGAGTTGTTGTTAAAAGTTTAAAGAGATGCCTGTATGGTGTTGTAGATAGTGTATTAAAGTACAGCATCAAACCTATTTGCTTTGGCTAGCACATCTGAACAGTGCTTTTAGGATGCAAAATGAAGTAAAGAGAGAAACCAAAAATCTGACTGAAATCTTAAATGCAATGAATCTAGGATTTTATGGGTGAGACCACAATGCAAATAAGTATCATTGCGCACATGATTATTATGCAAGATTAGTGTGTTTTTATCTAATGCTTTATGCAATGATCGTTTGAAATCCTGGTTGTTTTGAAAAACAGTCAACTGCATCTATCGGATTATCAATGGCATAGGTCAACTCTTGATGAATAAAAATCAAAACTAGTTCATTCAAACGGCCTTTCAGTCAGCCGTTGTAGTGCATCAGTAGGTTTTCAGATAAGCAAACATGGACAAGGAACACTTTCCTCATTAGCTGTCGTTACGGGAAGAGTAACAAACAGCTTTAACAACTATGTGAATATTGTGAAAGAATATGGGTTCGTAGGGAGTCAAGGTTTCAGTAATGTTTTATTAATATTTTATTTAGTATGTGCATGCTCAGGATCAAACCTCCAGTATGTTAGGCATTGTGCTAACACAGAGGTAGCCCTGAGGAGCTTAAGTTGGGATTTGCAATGTAGCCTAAGGAATTAAGCACCCAGCTACCATTGAATTTAGGCACCTAACTCCTGTGTGGGAGAAGAAGGGAAGAATGATATACATATATTTTTGATCTCTCTCATATTGAAAGACCCTATCCTGGGTCCTCTTTTTGAGAGTGTTGGGGGACCTGGTGACAACCATAGCTAAATGCTGTAGTGTAGACAGGGGCTTCACTACAAATACTAACATCTGAGTGGACCCACATACAATAATACACTTAGCCCCGACATGGTCTTTTTTTGTCAGCACTTTACATGTCTTCAGATCTCGCTAACGTTTTAGATTGTCTAAGGCGTTGGCGTGGTTTGGGCACATGTTTAAGTCCCGTCTAGACTAAAAAATGGAAATGTGCTTTAACCATGTTGCGGCACTACACTCTTGTAGCCACCCGTACCACCATGATTTTCAGAGGCATGATTTTAACATTTGCAGTATGATCTGTTCTTTCCCTAGAGACAAATCCAATAATCTTTGTTTGTGGGAGAAACACTTTGCATAAATAAAACACTTTACTTCAGATTTTTTTCTTTTTAATAAAAATAGCCTTTGAAATCTGAAAATGCGTTAGTAGCTGGTAATTGAGATCAGCGGTATAAGACTCATGCTTTTGCATGCTCAGAAAGCTCTGTGAGTTCATAATGCATCATCCGGATTTTTATTTCCCAGGCAAAAAACTTACATTTATGTGGGGACAGCAATACTGATGTCCCTTTTCCCTATCTACACTAATCACCTGGAATGAAGTTGTTTATATAATTGGCAGGTTTACTAGATGCAGTATGATTCACATTTAGCAGCTAGACGGAGCTGTCTGGTGTGCATTCTGTGGTCAATCTTTATTGCAAATATTATAGGGTGAGGTTGATATGAAGCGCACTTACATCCTTGCAAGGTGTCTTATAAGAGAATAGTGATTGACATAGCTGGAAATGGATGGGCTCATCCTGCAAGGTGCAGATCTAAACTTTCCTAAAGTAGGTGAATGTGTGGAATCCAGGAGTTGGTTAAGCCTGTTAGTTTGAAGCTTGATCCAGACTTTGGGGTTGTGGGAATTTGGTCCAGGCCTATCTCGACAAGGATCATTCCCGCTATAAAATGCATTGTAGTTTGAGACCAATGCATAATATAGTCATTAATATAGATCTCCTTTTCTTTTTCTCTTCTTTGTTGTTGGGGTAGTGACCAGGGAATTGTCAGAAGACATTTTCAATGCTGAATCATCATTTCAGGGGCGTCAATAGTCCCCCCTGAAGTTTTTCACAGCTTTATTGGGGTGGGTTTTATGGGTTTATAAGGAGGATGCTGGGTTGAGGATTTATGTATCGCTTAAGAGTTTTCTTAGATTTGTTTGCATACTTTAAAAACTTTCCCATTCTCACTTCCCATCCATGGTGGGTGAGGAAATATGTTTTACTGGACCAACTTCTGTTGGTGAGAGAGGCAAGCTTTCGAGGGTTTAGGACAAGAGTCTTGCAAATCCCTATGGGGCTAAGGTCCCTCTAAACTGCACAGGCTTAGGGCTGTGGCAGGGAGAGATGCCCTTACCCCAGCATGGACCTGCCACGGCAGGGGGAGGCACCCTGCCTCCCGCTGGCCCCAGCACAGACCTGCCCCGGACTTGCCGCAGCCGGGGGAGAGGAGCCCATCTCTTGAGCAGGCCCTCCGGCGCTGCCACAGCTGAGGAGAGGTGCCTCTCCCCCGGCCTTGAGCTGCTGCGGTGAGAGAGGGCTGGGGGGAGTCCTCTCTTCCCACCGCAGCCCCGGGACAGCTTGCACCCCAAACCCCTCATCTCCAGCTCCACCCCAGAGCCTGCACCCCTCCGCATCCAACCCTCTGCCTCAGCCCTGAGCCCCCTCCCACACTCCAAACCCCTCCTCCCTGGCTTCACCCCAAAGTTCACACCCCCAGCCAGAGCCCTCATCCCTCCACACCCCAACCCTCTGCCTCAGCCCTTAGCCCCCTCCTGCACCCCAAACCGCTCCTCTCAGGCCCCACCTGAGAGCCTGCACCCCCAGCCAGAGCCCTCACCCGCACCGCACCCCAGCCTTCTGCTCCAGCCCTAGCTCCCTCCCACACTCTGAATCCCTTGGTCCCACCCCCACCACATGAATTTTTGTTATGTACACCAACATGGAGGTGATGTGTGACATGTTACCTCCATATTGGTGCACATAACAAAATTCATTCTGCACATGGACGTAAAAAGTTAAAGGGAACGCTGCTTCAGGGTGAGAATTTCTGAGCTTCCTGTGAGAGAACGACAGAGTGTTCTATCTCATGGGGCCCTAACCGTAAATTTTCAAAACTGTGTGTGGGTTTTAGCTTTGCATGCAACTTTTATTAAAGCCTATGGGTAAAATCCCCACATTCTCCTAAGTCTCTGGCGTGCTTTCTGTAACAGTGTTGAAATATGTCTCCAATTACACTTCCAATCTAACCATTTTCAACAACATTGTGGAGGTGGGGGTCTTGCAAGCCATTGTTAGTAACTACTGCTGTCAATGGGTCATTTTTATGACGATGTAGATGAACCACTGTGCTGTGTGTGTATATTTAGCTTTTTCTGAGAAACTCCCACTACTGTTGGAACACCAGTGCTGCTGAATGTGACAGGGCTCACGGGAGAAATGCTGGCTATATTGACTTCAATGGGGCCAGGATTTCACCTGAGGCATTTTTTATCAGTGTGTGTGTAACCCTGATCTGAGCAGGCTCAGAGCAATATCATGTCCTCCTGGGGGGATTCTGCACCAAATATTAAATATTCCACCAAACAAATAAAAAATCTGTGCACAATATTTTAAAATTCTGCATATTTTATTTCTCAAAATAAAGCAATATAATCATACTTGTTTCAATTTTGGTAATTTATTTAAACTACAATACAATGGATGGAGAATGGGAGTGGGGAGCATTGGAGGAAATCCTCAAACCTCCTTTGTCTAATAGTAATAAAATAGTTTATTTCTAGTTGTTGTTCAACGAATATATGCAGCCATATGCTCAGTGTTACATCGTAGGCAACTGAAGAGCAAGTGAGGGCTATTAATTATCTCCAGAAAGGTAACAAACAGTTCATGGAGCACATTTTGATAGAAAGTTTTTTCAGTCCAAAAATTTGGACCAGTTCTAATCACTAATGCACCATAAGCATTTATAAGACCATACTGTCATTTACCTCCCCCTGGCAATGTAAAGTAACCTTTTTACACCTTTCAGAGTAACAGCCGTGTTAGTCTGTATTCGCAAAAAGAAAAGGAGTACTTGTGGCACCTTAGAGACTAACCAATTTATTTGAGCATGAGCTTTCGTGAGCTACAGCTCACTTCATCGGATGCATACCGTGGAAACTGCAGCAGATATTATATACACTCTGTGTGTATATAATATCTGCTGCAGTTTCCACGGTATGCATCCGATGAAGTGAGCTGTAGCTCACGAAAGCTCATGCTCAAATAAATTGGTTAGTGTGTATATAATATCTACTGCAGTTTCCACGGTATGCATCCGATGAAGTGAGCTGTAGCTCACGAAAGCTCATGCTCAAATAAATTGGTTAGTCTCTAAGGTGCCACAAGTACTCCTTTTCTTTTTACACCTGTTTTATACTCCTGGGGAATTCACAAAGACAATGGGAACAATTCACTAAGTAGGCAGGCTGCTACTTTCTGCTTTGCCTGAGGGAACAGAACCTGGCCCACACCTACCTCCTCAGAAACATCCCAAAGCCATGCCCCTCCATGCCAAATGTGCGGTAATAGCGAGCAAGAGGGACAGAGTGTATCTCTCACTCTTTCACGCACATGACTGCCCAGCCCCTCCCTGCAGTGATTTATGTTTCTACCAGCTGCTTTGGGCACCTGAACCGACTTGATTGAGCTGCTGGGGAGGAGCGCATGACCGCTCTTGTGGCTTCCCTTTGCTTCCCCATAAGAAGTCATTTTTCTGCAGGAAAGCAAAGAAATCTGGGGGGGACATGAATTCTGTATACCCCTAAAGTCCAGAAGGTATTTTGATCTGTGGTTTTGGAATTGTCTAGTGTAGAAGTTGGGGTCTGGCTACAAAGTTTGGATCTGGACTGAGGGCTGAACTTCCCAAGTATTTGGATCTAAGGTTTTGGTTTAGGTCCATCTTTAGTTTTCCACGCAGAAAAGTCAAATTTAACATTGTTTAGGGGAGACTGCAGATCACACACCATACTTTGTGTCCCAGGACACAGAACAAGCTCACCTAGCACTTGATCCAAAGCTCCCTGAGATCATTCAGAGTTTGTCCATTGTCTCCAATCAGCTTTGTATAAGACTCCTACTTAAATAAAACTGATGTAAAGCGGTTTAAATAGAAAGCTTGGTTAGAAGTGTGGTTCCTGAAATGGATTGGAGTTAATGCTTAGCTGTCAAATCACCTGCAGCATCAAATTACCTGAAGCAATGTGCCAAGTCTTTTGCCTTGCCTTGACATGATGTGTTAGCTCATTCTTCTTTAGCATTGTATTGATCTGGATATATTTTGGTCAGGTTTTCTAATCTCTTGCACTGTTCCTTAGGCCAACTCATTTTAGAGGAAGAATTTCTAACTCCACAGCCTTGTACATGCACTACATTATTTTTTAAACAACTCCAAACACTGTTGTTACCACGGATGTACCCACCCTTGCAGCTTGTCACTGCTGTTCGCGGTTGACAGTCATCTCCAGTTCCCCTGCAGAGGTGTAATTTCAAAGCCAAATGGACTTTTTGCACATCTGAGAGAGAAATATCATGGTTCATGTCTATGCAAAGGGAAAACCTTGGTGCAGTAAGGCCTAGAGGCCCTAGTCAGGATCGGGGCACCTTGTACTGGGCACTGTACATGTAGAGCGGAAAAACGGGCCTTGCCTACAATCTAATTAGACATGTCAGACAAACAAATATAGATTGACCTCATACAAACATTGGACCTGAGTTTGGTCTCAGTTAAAGCAGTGTAAATCAGGAGTAATAAATACTTTCAAGTCAGGGCTGAGCAAGCCCTTTGTAACCTAGAGCAGCTTGCAGAGAAAGGCCACTGCTATGCTGAACAGCTTGCTTGCAAACTACTGGCCTCACTTTCAGAAGTGCTGAACATCTGGTGTTCCCATTACTTAGCTCAGTGTGAGCTGAGGATGCTCAGCACTACTGAAAATCAAGCCACCATTTGCAGTATGTATTGCAGGCCGCTCTGGGCTATGTGCAGGGAGTAGCCCACTATATATTAATGCAGAGTGAGGCCTTTTGAGTTGACTTATTGTTGAGCCATTTTAAAGCAAATATGGACATGCCATAAGCTTCAATCGTTTTGCACCTTTTTTCCTGGGTTACCAGTGCAGACGCCATACCACGGCAAGCATGGAGCCTGCTCAGCTCACCACTGCTGTTGTGAGAATTGGTAAACACCTTGCACATTATCCTGGAGTATGTGCAGAACCGGGCTAAGAGACGCCAGCACGAGGACGATTGTGACGAGGACATGGACACAGATGTTCCTGAAAGCACAGGCTGTGGCAGTTGGGACATCATGGAGGAAGTGGGGCTGGTTGACACAGTGGAATGCCAATTCTCGGTCCGGCAAACTAGCACAGAGTGGTGGGACCGCATAGTGTTGCAGGTATGGGATGATTCACAGTGGCTGCGAAACTTTCGCATGTGTAAGGCCGCTTTCCTTGAACTTTGTGAGTTGCTTTCCCCTGCCCTGAAGCACAGGAATACCAAGATGAGAGCTGCCCTGACAGTTGAGAAGTGAGTGGCGATAGCCCTGTGGAAGCTTGGAACACCTGACTGCTACCGGTCAGTTGGGAATCAATTTGGAGTGGGCAAGTCTACTTTGGGGACTGCTGTGATCCAAGTAGCCAGTGCAATCACTGATGTTCTGCTATCAAGGGTAGTGATTCTGGGAAATGTGCAGGTCATACTGGATGGCTTTGCTGCAATGGGGTTCCCTAACTGTGGTGGGGCAATAGATGGAACGCATATCCCTATCTTGGCACCGGACCACCTTGCCAACCAGTATATAAACTGCAAGGGGTACTTCTCAAGGGGTACTGCAAGCACTGGTGGATCACAAGGGACATTTCACCGACATCAGCGTGGGATGGCCGGGAAAGGTGCATGACGCTCGCATCTTTAGGAACTCAGGGCTGTTCGAGCAGTTGCAAGAAGGGACTTACTTCCCAGATCAGAAAATTACCTTTGGGGATGTTGAAGTGCCAATAGTTACCCTTGGAGATCCAGCCTACCCCTTGCTCCCATTGCTCATGAGGCAACGCAGGCAGCCTGGACAGTAGTAAGGAGCAGTTCAACTACAGGCTGAGCAAGTGCAGAATGGTGATAGAATGTGCCTTTGGACGTTTAAAAGCTTGCTGGCGCTGTTTGCTGACTAGGTCAGACCTCAGCGCAACCAACATTCCCATTGTTATTGCTGCTTGCTGTGTGCTCCATAATATCTGTGAGAGTAAGGGGGAGATGTTTATGGCGGGGTGGGAGGTTGAGGCAAATCACCTGGCGGCCGATTTTGAGGAGCCAGACACCAGGGCCATTAGAAGAGCACAGCTAGGCACGCTGCACATCAGAGAGGCTTTGAAAACCAGTTTCATGACTGGCCAGGCTATGGCGTGACAGTTGTGTGTGTTTCTCCTTGTTGCAAACCCGCCCCCTTTGCTGATTTTAATTCACTGTAAGCCAACCACTCTCCCCCTTTGATCACAGCTGGAAAAGGAAATAAGGTAACTATTGTTTTGAAACCATGCATTTTTCTTTATTAATTAAAAAAAAAAAAAGTGAGAACTGACAAGGAAGCCCGGTGGGGTGGGGTGTGGGAGGAGGGAAGGACAAGGGCACATTGCTTATCGTAGCCACACTACAAATCAAAACTGTTTGAACGATAGCCTTCTGTTGCTTGTGCCATCATCTGGAATGGAGTAGCTGCGTGCCCGGAGTCTCCCCACCCCACGTTCTTGGGCATCTGGGTGAGGAGGCTATGGAACTTGGGGAGGAGGGCAGGCGGTTATACAATGGATGTAGCGGGGGTCTGTGCTCTTGTTGGCTTTTCTGCAGCTCCAACAGACGCTTTATCATGTCTGTTTGTTCCCCCATTCTCCTGAGCATCACCTCCTGCCTCTGCTCTTCACGCTCACTTAATGCATTCCTGGCCTCTGCCACTGAATGCCTGCATGCATTAAGCTGTGCCCTATCAGTGCGGGAGGACTGCATGAGCTCGGAAAACATGTCATCACGAGTGAGGTTTTTTTCGCCTTCTAATCTGCGATAGCCTCAGGAATGGAGATGATGGGGGAGCACAGAAACATTTGCACCTGGGGGGAGATAAAAAGGGAGAGTAAAATTTAAGATAATACATTTCTGAGAACAAAAGGCAGACTCTTTCACAGTGAATCAAGCAATTCACAGCAGACAGCAGATGTGCTTTAGGTACAAGGTCACATTTTACCTTTTACATTGAGTGCCTACTGGTATGGTAACACATCACAGATGGCTGGGCAACAGGATTCGATTTCCAGGAAGCCATGGTAAGCCTTCTGGTATGTGGGGTTGGCTTCTTTCGCCTTCATAACATGTGGGAATGGTTTCAAACTGCAGCACCATCCTTTCCCATAGCAAGCAATGCTGGTTGGGTTTCACATTTAAAAGGAGGGGCTGCGGTTTTCGGGTGGATGTGCAGCACACACCTCCCCCCACCCCACCGCATGGCTATTTTCTGGGATGATCCCTTCACTTCTCCCCCTGCCATGTGTCTATTCTCCAGGATGATCCCTTTTAGCCAAGCGCAAACAATCCAGCACGAACGGGGTCCTTTTACTGTTCCCTTACAAAAATTCCCCCTATTTCAACCAGGTGACCATGAATGATATCATTCTCCTGAGGCTAACACAGAAAGATAAAGACCGAATGTTACTTGAATGCAACCAAAACCCAGGACCATTCGCTCCCATGCTTTGTGCTGCAATGATTCCAGACTACTTGCTACTGGCTTGGCGTGGTAAAGTGTCCTACCATGGAGGATGAAATAAGGCAGCCCTCCCCAGAAACCTTCTGCAAAGGCTTTCAGAGTACCTCCAGGAGAGCTTCATGGAGATGTCACTGGAGAATTCCCATTCCATCCCCAGACACGTTAACAGACTTTTCCAGTAGCTGTATTGGCTGCAAATGCATCCCAATTCTTCAGGGCAAATCAAACATTAAACACTGTTGCCTTTAAACCCTGTACTGTAGTTACAAATGTGCACTCACTAGACCTGCCTTATCTGGCTTCAGGGTCAGGGATCCTGCCTTGGGAGGGTATTGGCTCCAGGGTGATGAAAAGGTCCTGACTGCCAGGGAGAATGGATTCACTGCTTGCCTGCTGCGCATTCTCCTCCTCCTCCTCTTCCTCATCCACAAAATCCTCCTCCCTGTTGCATGAGACTCCTCCCTTGCACGTGTCCACGGACAGTGGTGGGGTAGTGGTCGGGTCCCTCCCTAGAATGCCATGCAGCTGATCACAGAAGCAGCATGTATGGGGCTCTGACCCGGAGCGACTGTTTGCCTCCTTTGTCTTTGGTAGGCTTGCCTGAGCTCCTTGACTTTCACGTGGCATTTCTGTGTGTCCCTATTGTAGCCTCTCTGCACCATGCCCTGTGCGATTTTGGCATATATATTAGCATTTCTTCTTTTTGAGCGGAGTTCAGCCTGCACAGATTCTTCTCCCCATACAGCAATCAGATCCAGTGTCCCCCTTTTGGTCCATGCTGGAGCTCGTTTGCGATTCTGGGGGGACTGCATGTTCACCTGTGCTGCTGAGCTCGCCATGCTGACCAAACAGGAAATGAAATTCAAAATTTCCCGGGGCTTTTACTATGTATTTGGCTAGTGCATTGGAGTTCAAAGTGCCATCCAGTGCGGTCACACTGGAGCACTCTGGGATAGCTCCCAGAGGCCAATATTGTTGAATTGCGTCCGCACTACCCCAAATTCGACCTAGCAAGGTCAATTTTAGCCTACTCCCCTCGCCAGGGAGGAGTACAGAAGTCGATTTTAAGAGCCCTTTAGGTCAACAGAATGGGGTTGGTTGTGTAGATGCATTCATTTTTAAATCGACCTAACGTGGCTAAATTCGACCAACCCTGTAGTATAGACCAGGGCTAAGTGCAATAGAGATCTAAATAGCTGCAAATGAGCCAAACTCTGCTCTTGGTCAACCTCACCATGCTAGTGAAGCCAACGGGCTTGCAAGAGTGCTCATGACGGCAGGGCCTCTCTAATGTAACAACTGTTTATAACTCCAGTGATCACCACGTAAAACAGCATTTACAAACAGTGGCCACATCATGGTGTTGTGAAGCACCACAGTGTTGCCCCATATTTACAAAAACCAAACACCTATGTTCTATGGTCTCTCTCTTTCTCTCTCTCTCTCTGTCTCTCAGATTGTGAGGCATAGGCGCCGACTTTCTTCTGGCGCCAGTGGGTGCTCAAGCCCCCTCTGCCCCCTGCCCTGCCCTGACTCCACCCTTGCCCTGCCCCCTCCCACCTCCATTCCAACTTCTTCCCCAAAGTCCACACCCCAACTCTGCCCCCTCCCTGCCCCTATTCGACTCCTTCCTCAAATCCCCACCCTGGTTCCTCCTCTTCCCTATCTCCTTCTCTGAGTGCGCCACATTCCCGCTTCTCCCCACTCCCTCCCAGAGCTTGCTACAGGGGAGGAGCGGAGACGCGTTGCACTGGGAGGAGGCAGAGGAGGGGGGGGATGGGGCAGAGAGCTTGGCTGCTGGTGGGTGCAGAGCACCCACTAATTTTTCCCTGTGAGTGCTCCAGCCCCAGAGCACCCACAGAGTCAGTGCCAATGTTGTGAGGTGGTAATTGCTGGTAGATGTTGACATTTTAAGTGGTGACAACTTTTTTTATATGAATAATATCTATATACAAATTAAAAGTCCTTTACGTCTTCAAAGGACTTTCACAAATTTTAGCGAATGGGGGTGAAGCTTCTGTAGCATGCAGCATGGGTGCCTCACTGATCTAAACTGTGGATTCACTGTAGCTTGAAATCTTTACATCAAGATTTGCAGACATCAGAAACTCAGCCAGAGGTTACTGGTGTCTGACAGGAGCAGGTGGGTGAAGTTCTGTGGGCTGTCATATGCAGGAGGTCAGGCTAGATGATCACAATGGTCTCTTAAAGTCTATAATCATTTAGTCTGATTTCCTGCATAATTCAGGCTCTAGAACTTCACCAGGTGATGCCTGCATAAGAACATAAGGTCTGGAAGGGATCTCCTGGGTCATTGATTCCAGTCCCTTGGCAATTCTGTCATATAATCCTGTTAATAGATTTACCAATTTCCATCTTAAAACCAGTTGGGATTCTTTCCTGTACTACTCCTACTGGGAGGCTGTTCCAGAACCTCACTCCTCTGGTGGTTAGAAACCTTCCTCCTAATTTCTAAACTAAATGTACTCATTCTCCATTTACTCATGCATCTAGTCCGGTAACTGGTGGTTGAGGACATGAGAGAGCTCACACCACAGTGGTCCCAATTCCTGTAGGCTCAAGGACTGAGCTGGCACTAGTCTGATGGATTATCCTCAAGATGTGGTTTTTAAAATGATGGCACCCTAGGGAGATTTTGCAAGCACTTGAAAAACTGTTGCGTGTCTGCGTACTGTTAGATCACAAGCTGTTTTGATTGAATCTGCTCTGAAGACAGTCTCCCCCGCACCTACCCCTGCAAGAATTTTGTCCTGTAGAATGAGCCTTAAAAACTGTTACAGATCTCGCATCCTCTCAGCCCATTGGGATTCATATGTAAAACTTTAAGTACTGTGGATGTCAGCCAATTGAGAAAGATAATTGCGAATGGCTGTTCACTTACAGCATTTTCCAATTTAAAGCATTTTCTGAGGACATGCAGGGATAACAGTCTGGGGTGTGGATGCTTCCATCTTAAATTACTAAGAAGTACCATTCTCTTACATGTAAATTAGAAAATTGGTGATGTAGGAAGACCACACAAAAGATTTTATTGGTGTGAATAACTTGCAAACTGGCATCAACTGCTACTGTAACAACCAAATCTTCCAGCAGTTACTAGTTTGAAGAGATCTTCCCCATATTAGATGCAAATTCACCTCTATTTCTGCCTCACAAACTTAGGATAGCCCCACCATATTTATGACTGTAAAATATTTAAAGTACTTGATATATGGTACCAACTGACATACCCCATTCCTGCCTACAACTCTGTTAGAAAGACAGGGTGGGTGAGCTAATATCTTTAATTGGACCAAATTCTGTTGGTGAGAGAAACAAAGTTTTGGGCTACACAGAGCTGAAGAATAGCTCTGTCTGACTTGAAAGCTTGTCTCTCTCACCAACAGAAGTTGGTCCAGTAAAAGATATTACCTCACCCACCTTTTCTCTCTCATATCCTCGGACCAACATGGCTACCACAACTCTGCACACAACTCTGTTCTCATTTCCTCCCACCCATTCTCTTCTTACTGCTTTCTTTTTTTTTCTCCTTCTCAGGATTGACTTCAGCTACGCTATTCACGATCCAGTGGGTAGTGTAGATGTACCCATACAGAGCTATAGGAGGAGGGAGGACTGGCTTTACCAGTTTGGTAGGCACAGTAAAATAACAGTGTGATTTAAGCTGATACAGGAATGGAACCATGTGCCAGACAAGGTAGACAGCAGGGTAGTGCATGGCTAAATCCCCCTGTTATTAGCGGTATCTTATTCCATGTGTAAGGATGGTGGAATCTGGCACTAACTGATCATTAATTGGTTTCATCATTAACTGTGCTTTGTGGGTAAAAACTGTGACTTCACCCAGTCGTGCCCCTTACAGGCTAGAGGCACATTAAGAAGCTGCTATGTAGCCAGAGCTTCAATTCCTTCTTTCATGCCTCCAAGATGATCTTTAACAGTCTTTCTTAGGCACTTATATGATCTCACAACCTTTAATGTGTTTATCCTCACAACACCCCCTAGTCCTCAGGAAATGCTAGTCTCCTATTTTAGGGGGAGGGACTGAGGTACAGAACCATGGAGTGATTTCCTTGAGGTGACACAGAAAGTCTGTGGCAGAGCAGGGACTAGAACCTGGGTCTCCTGTAACTTATGTGAGCAGCCTAACCACTGGCCCAGCCACTCACTTACCTCACTGCTTTTAAAGCGCTTCTGCAAAGCCGGCCAGTGAGCATGTCTAGGCTGTGTTCTTCCTGCTGGCCCTGTGCGTGTGCCTTAGACATAGACTGTAAGTTCTTTGGGACATGAAGAAAACTCTGTTTTAAGGAACTCAGGGATTCTGTTATTCTAAAGCCCAGTTAGAGCCTGAAGTGAATAATATTTAATGTTAAAGCTATGCTTTTTTTCATGGAAAATGGTAGTACATTTCATGGTAGATGTGTGGGGAAACATGATGTGTCAAGGAAGAGGGAGCACGGGGGCTCATAGGTAGGGTGACCAGATGTCCCAATATTTGGGGCTTTTTCTTATATAGGCTCCTATTACCCCCCCACCCTCTGTCCCGATTTTTCACACTTGCTGTCTGGTCACCCTACTCATAGGGGAGGGGAGCTGGAGAGTGAGCCCAACCCCGCTTGGGGAAAGGGGAGACTTGGGCAGGTGGGCTGGAGTGTGAGCCTGCCCTGCACTCACCCCGCAGTGCTGGCTCCTGTCCCGTGGGACTGGAGCTGGCTCTTTGCTCTGGGAGTTGCCGTCTAACCCACATCGTCCCAGTGCCACTTAGATTTGATGCCTCTGCCCCTCTGTAGATGGAGACAGAAGGGTGAAGGGCCAAATCTGATTGGCTTTGTGACCTAGTGCACGGGGTTATAATGCCACTCAGTTGTGGCGTGTCCCCAAACCCCCACTAGATGAAGACTGAGGGGCAGATGCACCAAACCTGAGGGGTGTTGTGACCACATGGGCCAGGTCATAATGCCCTGAGGGGAAAGGAGCCGCCACTGCAGGGGTAACAGACTTTATCGGATGAAGTGAGCTGTAGCTCACGAAAGCTTATGCTCAAATAAATTTGTTAGTCTCTAAGGTGCCACAAGTACTCGTTTTCTTTTTAGACTTTATTCAAGTTCACAGTTACCAAGAACACCGTGACTTCTGCACCGAACTCATAGCCTTAATAATAATAATAATAATTAATAATACAGTTACCCCCAGACTCTCTGTGGAGCTGAGCAATGTACTGTGATAGCATAGCTAAATAATAGCAGAGAGGGACATAAAGACATAATGGCAAATTCTAGGTGCTTTTGGGGTCTCAAGGTGAAAATCAGTGCAGGGGGTGAGCACAGAATAAAAGAGAAAACCCTTTGTTTCTACCAAATGCTGGCTCATGGATCAGGGGGGCTAAAAACAAAGTTGTTAATGGAAAATCAAATTAATCCCAAGTAACTCTTAAGACCAGGATTGGTCACGTTCAGGAAGGGGATCCTTCTTTTGAACAGCAGTGTGGAGATTTTCTGCTGGGTGAGGTGTGGGTGGCTTTAGAGAGTCACTTAAGTGATGCTTTTTCATTCATTCTGAATCTGCCTATGAATCAGAGAAGGCTACCAGGAGATAATTCAGATGTCAAAAGGGAGTGGATAGCAGAAGGGGGTGGGGGGAAGATGGGACACTTATGGTCTCTCCTTCCTTTCACTGCAGGATTTACTGCTGACACTGTATGCAGATTTCTGTTTGCTTTACTGCTGGTAGTTAGAACTGGTGATCAAAGGCTAGTGCAGCAATATGTATGAAGGGAAGTGATGGGTTGGACTCTCTGAGTTCTTTGTAACAATACTCAGTTTTGTTGTTTTAGGCAGTGTTCCACAAAGTGTCAGATACATTGTGTGATCACTAGGGAAGTCAATCAAACATATTTTCCTTCTCAATTCCTTTTATACAGGAAACCAGTGCAACTTGGAGCATTGGGGGTGGAAGCTTTAAACCTGTAGAGTGCCTGTTGCACTTCCTGAGCCTCTTGTCAGGGACACATATCCCTCATTGAAACCATTCTGCTGACAGATATATTTTTATTGCCTATTATTCTCTCCTTGCATTCTTTGTTACATTTGAAAATAACATAACCTTTATTTTTAAGTGCTCATCTGCTCTGTCCTGCTGCTTACTTCCTCACCCAAAACGTATAATCCTCTGGTGTTTTTTTGACATCACAGTTGGTTGCTGTGAAACACATGGTCTGCTGTCCCTGTTTAGAAGAGACATTACTTATTTCTTGAATAAAATATTTTCCATTTTCCTCTCTATCCCTTCCCCCACAAGAAGCTCTCCTATTCCATGGTATTTCATTTGAGTTAAAAGGTTATGTCCCTATATATAGCTTTAACCTTTTGGTAGAGGAATAAGCTGAAGTGGGAGATGAATGTAAAGACCTTGTTTTTCTGCTAATATGCAAAATACAGAAAATGTGTCTTATACAACTGTTTCCAGGGTCCTTTCCGTAACCAAACTCTTGTTGAATTCAGTGGTGCAGGATTGTGTCCCTAATGGACTTGGATATGCTGAAATTCAATTTATAGTGTAATAGGGACATCCAGAACGACTTCATTGCTTTGCAGTGTCCAAATTGCAATTTCAGTTATTGTGGGCCTATGCTATATTTTGTGCCCACCTAAAAAAACCCAAAACTCTACTTTACATACAAAACCTATAATTTTAGTCAGAATGACTTTTAGTTTAGATTAACAACCATGAAAGAGCAAAAATGAAGTCTCTAGGAAAGAGTCTACAGTGTGCATCTTGTCTGTAGCAGTCTGCAGTGAATGGAGTACAAAATGGTGGCTGCTGTCAAGCGAACAGTAAACGTCACCACTAGAAGTTTAATGGTACAAAAGATAGAAAACAATATTATAAGTTGTATAGCTACAGACGGCACATCAGTAGGAGGATCCAACTCTATAAGCAATTCCTAAAGAGATTTTACAAAATTCTGTGGGGCTCTCCTTTTATGTGAAAGAGAGTATGCCTGGCACTTGCAGCATTCATATAAACTCCTCCAGTTTACGAGTGCTCTCTATAAGTCACTTCCCTCTGAGCCAGACCAATACCACAACCCCACTTACTTACTGGACAAATGATTATTTCCTTTGCATTCTATTGACTGCTCCAGACAAAGGACCTGATTCTGCTAGCTATTCTCTGATTTCAGGGAGAGTAGAAGGTGCTTGGTATTGAAGGTGCTCAGTATCTCTCAAGAGGAATTTAGGAAGATTGGGGCCCAGTATTTTTGTCTTCAGTTTTCCCATGCTGATGGTCTTATGTCTTGTGAGCTGCCTCTTTTTCATGGGGCTCTGCCAGAGAAATCCGCTCCCTCTGTTTTCAGTAATTTCAAGCAGTACTGATAATAAGCAACTGTGAGTAGAAAGCAGCAATCTGGACTGTCTGAGGAGAGACGTTTTATATTCAAGCAACTTTTGAGCCCCAGACCATGTGTATGTTAGCATTTTAGAGCAGCGAATTCCACCAGTTTCCTGAAAGAGAGAGACTAGAAACTTATGGAACCGCATAGCGATGAAACCATGTAATGTAATTTGCATCTCACTCTCATTTCATACACTGCAAAGGGTTATAGGCTCCTTGCTGCATTCCCAAGCCCCCTCTCTCATTAGGCAGCTTTTACTTTCTCGCTAGATGAAACATAAGCACACAAGCCCCCACAGGAAAAGTCTGCAAGGCTGTCTAAATTATAGCTATGCTTTCAGAGAGAGACCTACAAACAAAAATGTGTTATAAATCTTCTCCAAACTGCCCCCTCCCTCCACACAATGTATTATTCTTGTAACCAATCAGTCTTTTAAGATTCCTGTAAGAAGATATACTGGTTAGTCAGTGCTTTATATACATTTTATATATGTTTACATTATAGATGGGCTTGAATCAAGCTCAGCCACCAAATTTGTGTGAGTTTGGATCTAAATCTGAATGTTACTGCTTGAGGCCATCTCTTGTAGGCAAAGCCCTGTCAATACTAAAAGTACAACTGTGTTTTTCCGAGTTGTGTTGTGTTCGTCACATCTGGTTACAACACATATGGATGTGTCCTCTCAGCACCTTTTATCTATCACCACAACAGCATGTCAGCTGTGTTTGTAAGTTTCTGGGAAAATCTGGACAGCTTTCCTGAACTACTCAGCTGCTCTCCCAGCACACTGGATTTTGGGTCTCTTCCTCTCCTGCTGTAGGATCAGACCCTTGTTAGATGGGAAGGATAGTCTTGTGGTTAAAACACAGCTTTAGTATTCAGGAAATGTGTGTACTGTTCCCAGGTCTGCCCCTAATTTGCTGTGATACCTTGGGAAATTAAGATAACCTCTTTTTGCTTCAGTATAGTGTAGAAGAATGATAATGAACTGGGCTTCTCACTGTGGTGGTGGTAGGCTAAATTAATGTTTATAACAGGCATTGAGATTTTTGCAGGGAGGAACTATAGAAAGTGCAACGCCTTGTTACTACTATTTTGTATAGAAGTCTGGCAGAACTTTCCACCACTCAAACCCAAGTCTCTCGCTCTTTAAATTTTCTACACCTCAAGTTAAAACCATTCATAATACTGCTGCTGGCATCTAGGGCTTTCCGTCTGTTGTTATACCCCAGATATTTGTGTTTTTAATGAGGTGAAAAGGACAATGAAAGAAAAATAAAGGTTGAAGATTTCTGTCATCAATCAGAGCTGAAACTGACCAGGTATTGGTCTCCTCCCTTAAGCCTGATAAACTTTTACAGTTCCTTAGTCTGGTTGCCTTCATGCTACCATATTTATCATGATATGGTGGGTTTTTATTGCTGATAATGGCCTAGTGAGGCCTAAGGAACTTTATTTGCTTAACCTTAACTCTCTGGAAGACAAGTTAGCCACTTTGAACCTTTTAGCCTTCTGCTCTTAAAAGTGTTGAAAGAAGCAACTTTAAATCAGGGCTTTTATTGCAATTCTAAACATACAAATAGATGCTCTGGTTCTCACAGAGTCAACATCAAAAGGCGAGAGAGTCTGGAGTGTGTCAACTATATATTGGCCATTCACTGTTAATCAGCGTATAAATTGCTTCATATTAACTGAGATCTTTCACTCCTCATAGTGTGTTCCTTCAGCACACTATATGATGAATATAGAATCAATGCAAATTCTGAGTGACATCAATGAAAACTATGGCTATGTAACTAAAAGCAGAATTTGGCCCCTTTTCTTTCTTTGGTACAATTATACTGTGTTTTCTATGTATATATGTGTGTATATTTATATGTTAACTCATTATCCTTCATTATCCACTATCTGGATTTTTCTATTTTGTGCCTCTAATGAAGTCTACTAATATTGATGTTCTGGAGCAGATAAGCCAAGTAAGCTATTGGCATTAGCAATATACATAATAAACCAATAAACATCAAAGCAATATGTAAAATGGCCAAAAATGTTAATTTGAAAGAGCAACTCTCCATATGGTTTCCAGTGATGTTCCAGCCTTAGTGTGTTTTGTTTTTGACTTACTTTTTTGTGCTGTCCTGCATGTGCCTCGATCATTGCTTAGCCCTAATGTCTTGTTTGTCAGGTTCTTGTGTCAGAGTAGCAGCCGTGTTGGTCTGTATTCGCAAAAAGAAAAGGAGTACTTGTGGCACCTTAGAAACTAACAAATTTATTTGAGCATAAGCTTTCGTGAGCTACAGCCCACTTCATCGGATGCATTCTTGTGTGTGTTGGAGTCTTTCGAGTTACAATATTGCTTTTTCTTTAATTCTCTGGTTCCATAAATTGACTAATTCTCTAGAGGGCCAGTACAGAACCTAAGCTATGTTACCTTTATAGGTAGAGTATTCCCGTTAATTCAAGTACACATTATTTACTTAATAGCAGTTGTGTACTCTGGATTGCATGTCTTTCGTGTGTTAGGTAAAAATTGTCAAGAAGATGTAAGTGTGTGTGTGTGTGTGTGTGTGTGTGTGTAATACATATAGCATACAAAGGTGTGCATGGGGAGGGGAAGATAACTCTAGAGCATTACTTAACCCACTGGAGTTTTATACAGTTTTATATAGAATGTAATTAAATCCAGTTTTGTTTATATAAACTCTTCCATGCCTATATAACTCACAACATTTCCCCCTTACACGTTGTTTGTATCTTCATGAACATAGTCCTGTGCAGGACTGGGACTAGGTGTGGAAAATGCTTTGATTTATCTAAATACATTTGTCACACGTGGGCTGGAAATAGTTTAAATCCTCCACCCTCCCCTCCCCAAAAAAACCAACCCCATATTCCTTCTCCTTTTATAAAATGCATATGGATGTTTACAGTATCCTCAGCTACTGCTCGTTGACAAGCTTTGGACTGAGCTGTCATTTGTATTTTATTGAACAAACTATTTTTGACTGGTGATAAAACACAAGTGTCATCAGCTTTGAATGACAGCAGTGCAGAGTAAGAAGTAAACCTGCCTAACTTTGAATCTGAAAAAGTATTAAAATAAAGACCAAAGTCCAGATCCACAAAGGTACTTAGGCTGGGACATATGGGACATAGGCTTGTATGTCCCAGTATGATCCACAAAACTCCTGCTTGGCTGCCACCTAACCCTGTAAGTTCCTAAATTCATTCTTCACCCAACTCATAGGCGCCAACTCCGTGCTTACCGTCAGCACCCACCATCAGCCAGCCCCTCCAGCCCCCCGAGCCTCTCTCCCCTCTCCCAGCACCTCTGGCTTGCCGCGATTAGCTGTTTTGTGGCATAGAGGAGGCACTGGGGGATGAGGGGAGGAGTGGGGATGGGGCAGGGGTAGGAAGAGGTGGGCAGGGGTGGGGGCTTGGGGAAAGGAGTGGGGCAGGGGCAGGGCCTGGGGTGGGGAGGGGGTAGAGCCTGGGGTGAAGTGGAGCGGGGACAGGAAGGGGCAGGGTGGGGGCCTGAGGGAAGGGGGCAGGAGGGGTGGGATGGAGGCGGAGTGGAGGGTTGAGCACCCCTGGGGCCCTGAGGAAGCCAGCGCCTGGGAACCAAGTTTTTGCAGTAAAAGTTCCCAAGGTCCCTATTTTTCTGCTTCTGGGCAGATTTCCTTCTAATCTGGCTAATGTAGTGCCAATCTTTAAAAAAGGGAAGAAGGAGGATCCTGGGAACTACAGGCCAGTCAGCCTCACCTCAGTCCCCGGAAAAATCATGGAGCAGGTCCTCAAGGAATCAATCCTGAAGCACTTACATGAGAGGAAAGTGATCAGGAACAGTCAGCATGGATTCACCAAGGGAAGGTCATGCCTGACTAATCTAATCGCCTTCTATGATGAGATTACTGGTTCTGTGGATGAAGGGAAAGCAGTGGATGTATTGTTTCTTGACTTTAGCAAAGCTTTTGACACGGTCTCCCACAGTATTCTTGTCAGCAAGTTAAAGAAGTACGGGCTGGATGAATGCACTATAAGGTGGGTAGAAAGTTGGCTAGATTGTCGGGCTCAACGGGTAGTGATCAATGGCTCCATGTCTAGTTGGCAGCCGGTGTCAAGTGGAGTGCCCCAGGGGTCGGTCCTGGGGCCGGTTTTGTTCAATATCTTCATAAATGATCTGGAGGATGGTGTGGATTGCACTCTCAGCAAATTTGCGGATGACACTAAACTGGGAGGAGTGGTAGATACGCTGGAGGGGAGGGATAGGATACAGAAAGACCTAGACAAATTGGAGGATTGGGCCAAAAGAAATCTGATGAGGTTCAATAAGGATAAGTGCAGGGTCCTGCACTTAGGACGGAAGAACCCAATGCACAGCTACAGACTAGGGACCGAATGGCTAGGCAGCAGTTCTGCGGAAAAGGACCTAGGGGTGACAGTGGACGAGAAGCTGGATATGAGTCAGCAGTGTGCCCTTGTTGCCAAGAAGGCCAATGGCATTTTGGGATGTATAAGTAGGGGCATAGCGAGCAGATCGAGGGACGTAATCGTTCCCCTCTATTCGACACTGGTGAGGCCTCATCTGGAGTACTGTGTCCAGGTTTGGGCCCCACACTTCAAGAAGGATGTGGATAAATTGGAGAGAGTCCAGCGAAGGGCAACAAAAATGATTAGGGGTCTGGAACACATGACTTATGAGGAGAGGCTGAGGGAACTGGGACTGTTTAGTCTGCAGAAGAGAAGAATGAGGGGGGATTTGATAGCTGCTTTCAACTACCTGAGAGGTGGTTCCAGAGAGGATGGTTCTAGATTATTCTCCGTGGTAGAAGAGGACAGGACAAGGAGTAATGGTCTCAAGTTGCAGTGGGGGAGGTTTAGGTTGGATATTAGGAAAAACTTCTTCACTAGGAGGGTGGTGAAACACTGGAATGCATTACCTAGGGAGGTAGAATCTCCTTCCTTAGAAGTTTTTAAGGTCAGGCTTGACAAAGCCCTGGCTGGGATGGTTTAGTTGGGGATTGGTCCTGCTTTGAGCAGGGGGTTGGCTAGATGACCTCCTGAGGTCCCTTCCAACCCTGATATTCTATGATTCTATGATTCCTGAGTTCTAGTCCAGTACTTTAACTACAAGAGCATCCTTCCTCCACTTCCTCCCCCATTCATCCTCCCCCATAGGGTCGTTCCCAGTCCCAGCTGTTATGGTGATCGTCCCCTTGGTAATGCACATAATAAATGAGTACATGACAGTTTTTGAACTAGATGATGTGGGACAAATTTGACCCGTTCTATTTTACTTCCTCAGCAGCCTGTGTGTTAGTGGTTAGGGGAAGGAGATTAGAGTGAAGTAAGAGGATTTTGTAGAGACCTGCCACCTCTGGCAAAGCATCAGATACCCTTGTCGACGCTGGGCCCAGATCTCAAAGATGCACTGTTTACATCTGCCCCAGAACACACCCATGCACCATTAAGATAAGTTGTTTCCTGGAGAAGACTGACACTGTGCAACTGTTCCGTAGTTTTGTGGTCATGTGTCTAGATACAGATCAGTAGGTTTTTCCCCCGAAAAGTTCCCTTATGTTAAGTGATTGTTTCTTTCTTTTGAAGAGCCTGTCGTTAGACAATGTTGTTACGCACATGGAAGGCATCCATTGTTTTTGCTGCTGTTACTTGGCTTGACACTGTATTCAAGGAGTAACTGTGGGAAACCAGTGTTCCTTTTTCTAAACATAAATTAGGTTAAACTGCAGTCTTCCTGCCTGCTATTGTTAATGAGACCATTAGCAAAATGGTAGGTACCAAATAAGCCAGAGAAAAAAATAGTAGGGCAATTTCTATCTTTTCAAAGTTCCATGTAATATCTACCATAACCAGTGAATGGGGCCATTTACACTAGGAATTCTATAAAATAACCTATAAGAAAGGAATAGTTTGGGTCAACTTAATAAAATCATGCAAGGGAATAAGACAGAGAGCATTAGACTCTGGGCTGCTTCAGCAGTAACATTCCTCTTCAGGCCTATGGATGCCTAGGAAGGGAACAGTTACATATTTGCACAGCAAGCAAAGTAAGAAGAACTTGGTAAATATTGTCAAACCTTTATGGTCTCTTTAGCTAAGAATGTCATTGAAATAATTTGCCTCTAACCCTCTTGCTGGTTGCCACCGTAGGAGTAAGCTACACGTAGTCAAACTTAAAACCAGATAAGAATTCCTTTTGTGATGGTGGCTTTTATGGTTCTGATTATAAGATTGCCAGTTGAAGGACTGAATGAGAGAATTAAAGGCAAAATTTTCACAGCAGATATCTTATCTGTAGTGAAGAATAAGTGCAGAAGATACACCAAAGAACTATACTACAGTCAGTGGATAAGATTCATCTTTGTGGCCTGGAAAGGAGAATTTTGCCCTAAAATATGTTCCGTTCAGTTCAGATTAGTTTTACAGAAAAGTTGCTGTTTCTATGTAAGAAAGAGATGAAGTTATTTCTGCTGCCATATTGTCCTTTTTTGTGCATACTGTGGGGTTCTTATTCCCAGTATATATTTCAATCACATGTTCTGTGTGAGGAATTCCTGTGGATGTCAGGCAAAGTGCCATATTCAGAACAAGTGTGGGATATATAATGGTGCTCTTTAGTGTGGATACAAGCGAAGAATTTAATCCTGCATCTGGAGCTAGCTCCAATTATTTTTGTTTTTTTTTTAAAAAGATACTTCAAAGATAATTCGTGAATGCTGTTTTTGAAGAAACACACACCATGTTACATATTGATCCGAAGACTTTATGTTTTAAACCACATACCATGTGACAGATGGAATATTTCAAAATCTCTGATAAGGCTAATTGCATATAATAAAAACTTGGGTCTCTGTGTGACAGGATGAGAACACTGGCCATTTGATCACCTGTGACGTTTTTAGAGGCTGTAGGGTTGAGACATGTATCTTGTGCAAATGACCCAGTTTAGTCATTCAGATGAACATTTCACCATTTTGGTAAGGTATGAAGCCATACTTTTAAACTGGATAAAAAGACAGGCGATGATAATCAAGTCAGAAAGGCGATCTTAATTTAATAAGGTGTGGCTAACCTCAGGCCACTGTCAGCAAAGGGACACAAGGGATAATAGCCGCTCGCTGCTGCTGAGTTGTTTTTACATGTATGTCAGAAATACCCAATACAACCATTTAAAAATAACCTTTTAATAGGCTTCTTGTGCAGGTAATCTTTGGCTCAGCTGAGCATTGCACTCAGAACATTTCACTTTTCTTGCCTATGGGCTCCCAGGTGCAGAGCCAGGTTTAAGAGAGCAGCCTTTTGCGGGAGGTTCTTAGAGTGGGAAGAATCATGGGCAAAGAAAATTGCATGATAATTTGGGAGCAAGTGTGCCAAGCAGCAGGTCTTGAAATAGCAGGGTTACATGTGACAGCTGCCATGTTGGCCAATACACCAGGGATTGAACCAGGGATCTGCAGAGCTAAAAGCATGAGCTGCTACATCTTGAGCTAAACAGATGGAATTCTGTAACTAGGGCTGTAACAGACTCCTATCCTCTAGAACAAGTGAGGCCCTGTAACATACACTCACCAATGGGTTACACCTCCATGGCCTCCACATACATTGTTCAAAGAAAGTTATTGTGTTAGGTTAATGAAGGAAAAAATAAAATTGAAAGTACTTATAGTGCCAAGACAAAGGATGACTGTGTTAGATATGCTGAAAATAATGCCTCATTCACACAGGACTCTTTAAACTCAGTTTAAAAGTGGTTGCAGCAAAAACCTTTGCTAGGATGCTTTGGTTGGCCATTGTGGGTCAGGCCAGCCTATGGACCTGATTATGTAGGCATCTTGACCATCTTTGGGGATCATGTTTTCAAGGAATAACTTGAAATCAATTGGATTCTAGGCTAGAAAAGGGATCTAACACATTTGGTCCCATCCAAACTGGATGAGCAAACAGCAGTACAAACTGCTTTAGCAGCAACAGGACTCAAACACAACACTGTAACCCGGTTTGAAGGCAAATGCAGTACTTCCTTGCAGGGCCAAACTAAGACCAATTTTACAACTAAAGTAAATGACACACAGAATTACCTGTTTCAGAGTAGCAGCCGTGTTAGTCTGTATTCGCAAAAAGAAAAGGAGGACTTGTGGCACCTTAGAGACTAACCAATTTATTTGAGCATAAGCTTTCGTGAGCTACAGCTCACTTCATCAGATGCAGACTGTGGAAACTGCAGAAGACATTATATACACAGAGACCATGAAACAATACCTCCTCCCACCCCACTCTAATCCTCCAGACTTTGACACGTTTTAGGCCAGATTTGCATAAGAGCACAGTTTTATATATATTGCCTGTTGTTTTAAAGCTAACTTAATGACTAATCAATTGCTTGACTGAAGAGCCCTTTTTTAAATGTGAAACAAGCAGCGCCATCTGATCTGGCCACATTTCTGAGAAATGTGTGCTCGGTAGTCACAATAGCTCATTAGACATCCTCACTCAATAAAAAACAAGAGGGATGAATTCAGAAGGTACCATGAGAGACAGAACCAAGCATAGGCTTCTGTGCCCCAAAGCCCAAGACTTAGTATCTCTGTTCTGCTCCCACACTGCTCATCTAGCTTCTTCTGCAGGTTGGGTGCAATTCCATGGAGGCCTTCTGTTGTTAGCATTGAAAGTAACAGAAATGGCAGTATCTGGTAGGATAAACTTGATTTCTTGGAACACACACTCATTCTTACTCACTGTATCTCAGTGTGCACTCCGATTTGCATGAAGTTCTGATATGCCATTATCATTCAAGATCTGTTTACTTTATGGTTAGAGCTGCCTTAAAATGTGTCTTTTTGTTGTATGGAAAATAGATTTTTTTCCTTTTAATAGTTAAACAGTATTGACAGGAATTATTTGATCAAGGATAGCATGGAGAACAATGGAAACCCAAACATTTGAATACAGAGGTTCTCGAATGTGCAGTAACCCATGCATAAAATTAGTTATTTGAATACAGCCAAATATTGGTTTAGTAAAGGAAGAGGTGAGAAAAAGAAGTTAGCCTATACATTTGTGATTATTTCAATACATAAGATTTTTAAAAAGCTGGTCTGAGATTATAAAGGCCATGTTTTCAGAAGGGTGGCCTCCCTTTAGCAGGTACAATTAATCCCCATACAAATTTGCACCCACACTTGATTTGTGGTCTTAAATCTGATTATCAGTGCCTGTAACAGTGGGCAGAAATCAGGTAGTAATCTGATTTGTGCCCAAAATTGATTCATTTTGTGGGCATGCTGTTATGGACACAAATTTCTCCTATTTATTTGAAAAGAAAAGCTGGGTCTAGTCTGACCTGAAAACTTAAGGCCTTAAATGTGTCACTGAAACACACTACATTTTTTTCATCAGGAATTCTGTACTTTGCAAACTACCTGAAAATGAGTCCAAAACACGGGAGGCCTCTCACTAGATGACAGAGACTTGGCAGGGCTGGAGACACTTGGCATGAACATCAATGTTAGTATTCAATTGATGTCCTCATTCAGTTTTTCTTTCTTACCACGACTGGCAAGGGACAAGAGCTATTGTGGCTGAAACTTTGAAAGTAATATTTAATTAAGTAAAGTGATGTGCTCATTAGGAAACTACAAGTCATTTTTTATGTGGACTTTTTTCTTTTAGTTTTTAAGCGCACTCAAAGGGGGAAGTTTCAGCTCAGCAAATTCATATCTTTACAATAAATGATTTTGATGCTTCAATTCATAATTTGCTTGGTGGTGTTTTGCTATTAAACTGTACATTCCCCACCTACACCTTCAGGAATAAATGCAAAATTAACTGTTTGACTTATGTTAATGGTACAAACCACCCTTTTCATTAAGTTGTGAAATGTTGTTCAGTTCTGCCTCAGGGTCTGAATCATGAAAAAACAACATTTCAGTGGGTTTCTTCCTCTCCTTACCCCTTCCAAAAACGTTTTTACGTACAAACTACTTTTGGAAACTAGAGCGAGAAAAATGTTAAACATCTTGGAGGGGGAACAACTAACAACTGTGTGGGGAGCTTTAGGTAATCATCATTTTACAAGAGACGCAGAGGGAGAGACTAAGACTTGCTCACCAAAGGGTTAACCATAACACTGGAAGCAATTTGTCTATTGTCTCTCTATTAATATCAGTCACCAACTTACCACTCATCACCTTCTTCAAGCAGTCTCCCTATAGCAACAAATGGCGCCATAGACAAACCAGATGCAATCTGGTCTGTTTTCTTTTCATAAGCATTTGAAAATTTGTTAAAAATAAAAGTGGGGAAAAGGGGTGGGGGGTGGGAGTGTTTATTTTGTAAAATCTAAACTAAGGAGTGTTTTGAAACAGGGAGGAACTGTATTTTTGCTGTATCCCTTTTTGACTGGCTAACAAGCCTTGACATATATGCAGTATGAGTTCCTTAAAGGATCTGTTCTGTGTCACTGAGGTAACAACAGATTCTGTTCCAAGCAATCTGGATGGCCCCTAACTTCTATTTTGAAGATTAAAGGGGTACTGTCAGACTTGTTGGTCCAATATTTGACTTACTTTCCCCCCATCTTATATTTGTTTGCAAATTCTTTTAATCTGTGTTTTGTTTTAATTCTGTAATTATATGCTTCACTATTTTTTCCTCAAATGTTTTAAATCAAGCACACACAAATTACACAGTCTTACATTTCCACATTAAATAAATCCATTTCTTTACTTTAAAAAAATTCATTACTTTTCTCCATTTTGTCTTCAGTTGCCTCATATATTTTCTGTTTCAGATGGTAGGTGATTTTAAGTGTCTTCATCCATATCTAATTTCTGCCATCCATAAATTAAAAAAAAAAGTTTGGTTATTATTAATAGGGGAGAGAGGTCCCAACCAAATCCCTGGATTTGAACACAACTGAATGCTGGTGAAAGTCTGCTCTGGACCATGACTTTACAGCTGAGATTCATCTGAAGTTAAGTAGAAACCAAGGTGGCAAATTTTGATTGTCAGTGACAAAACTCTAATTGACTATAATGGGGCCAGGATTTAATCCCAAATGCAGTTCTTTTCAGCTTTATGTTTTATGCCCTCCAGATATATGCCTTGGAGAGTTCTGAGTTGGTGCTCTGTCACATTGCCAGACATTACTCCTCAGTTTACATATTTCCATTCAGAAGATGCATGCTTTATGGGACAGGCTAGAAGTATCTATTCGGGAGACACCCTGTTGTCTACTGTGGACACACATGGTTTTTTTTAAAATATCTGTAATTAAAAAAACAAAACACAGCTATGGAGACTTAACCTTCCTAACAGGCCAGAGAACTGTTTAAACAAACAAATGAAACCACCCCCCACTAAACCAAAAAAACCCTGGGGAGATAAAATAAGAAGATTGTCATATATACCAGAAACAATGTTGAAGAAGTGTGTCAGTCATGCTTAGTCTCCCTCTTCCATTTGAGGCAAAGTGGAATAGTGCAGTTCCTACAAACATGATGTATTATTGCCATGATGTCCTAGTGTCTAGATGGCTGGCTGTGACACTCTACCTGACATGGTAGACAGAAAACTAGAAATGGTAAATACTGTAAAGACAGATGTGTTAAGGAAAATAAAGAGAAGAAAATGTTACGTTTTTCTATAAGTATGGAGCAAACATACTTTATCAGAATGAGTTTTGTTTTAGGCTGAAGGAAAAGGAACCAAAGAAAACAAAGAGGAGAAAACTAGTCTCCACAAGAGAGGACAGGGTATATCTCCTCTGAAGGGGCTGCATCTGAAATGAACACAAAATGCCAGCTGCCTCTAGCAGAACACCAGACTCCTTGGTATTCATGGGGCATTGCACAGAAAAGAACCATCATAGTTACATATATCACAGAAAGCAAGTGGATGTTGATATTTCTTTTGATGCATCTAGCCTTCCTTTTCCCCAGTTATAAAAATATATACACTATTGTTGCTAATCACATTTGTTACAATAGGGCCTAAGGTCAGCCAAGAATGGGGCCCCATTGTGCTTGGCACTGTACAAACACAGAGTAGCAGACAGTCCCTGCCCCGAAGATCTCACAATCTAAGGCGTAGTCTACTCTTAAAACTTAGGTCTATCTAGCTGCGGTGCTCAGGGGTGCGAAAAATCCATACCCCTGAGTGCTGTGGCTATGCCAACTAACCCACAATGTAGACATAGCTAGGTAGATGGAAGAATGCTTCTGTTGACCTAGCGACTGTCAATGGGAGAGGTGAAATTCCTACAGCAACAGAAAACCCCTTCTTTCGCTAAATTTTCTGTCGCTGTAGTTGCATCCATACAACAGGGGTATGGTGGCTTAGCTACAGCACCATAGTTATGCTGCTGTAGGGCTTGCAATGTAGATCTGGCCTGAATAGACAAGATAGACACAGGGTGGGGGAAGGGGTAGAACACACAAACAGAGTGAACAACATGATAGCAGCAAATGTCATGTGTTGCCACATTTTGGGGTAGGAGTAGGTTCAGTTAGGAGGAGATCAGCAAAATGGGAAGAAAAGGGAAGAGGGTGAGCGACCCAGAGAAGGAGAGAAGAGGATAAAAGGGACAAGCGTGGAGGGGAGCTGAGATGAAGACTGTATGAGGGGGGAAGAGGGGGAAGGAAAGAACCTGCCAGCATGGGCAGAGAAAGCCCAGTCAAAACTCTAAAAAGTTCTCTGAATGTCTGAAGGTCCTGGCTTTGGACTGGTGGCTGGCTACTCTCTGAAGTTTTATACCAAGGCAATGTAGCGGGGTCGGGGGGGGGGGACCTTGATCCTAGTGTCCCCAGAGTCTCCCCTGCACAGTTCTGGGTCCAGTTCTGGGGGTGCTGTTTAGAGGGGTAGCCCTATCTGTAAGGGGGCTGGGATAAAGTGGGGCCCAGTGTAGCAATCATCCTTGCTTTAGCTGCTTCTGCTCCTACCGGATGGAATCTCAGATAAAGCCTTTGAATTTTATGTGAACTGTAAAGAAGATGGCTCAAACTGTGTTTTAAGGAGCACTTGGCAGTGAGCTGTAGAGAATTGACTGCTCCTCCTTATAACCGGCTGCTAAACTGCACCAACAGACAGCCACGGCATATTAAATCCTTTACTCTTCCACCTCAACAATTGCTGTAATTGTCACAGGGATGGTATATGACCACGAATGGAAGGGATGAGGGTCCTTGAAAATGCAGGATGATGTGGTCTCTACTATTGTGAACCTTTACCTTGTGTGAACAGCAGAAAGTATAATGAATACTAGTGCATTGCTTTACTAAGCATGAGTAAGGAAATATTTTAAATTAGAGTCACAATCTGCTGCAAAGCATGAGAAAACTTGTCATTTCACAAATCAACATCTGTTCCTTACTATAAACTGTACCGAAGAAAGATTTGAATGTAAATCATCTCACTCGATGATCTGAATGTATGTGGTCTCCTATGGTACTAATTTAAATAGTAGTGGTAGCAGGGCCTGGAAAGCTTATAAGATGACATGTTAAGATCTTGGGAGGAAATGCTGGCTGTATAGAAGTCAATGGGAGTTTTGACATTTTGTGTTTCAGCATTTTTTGTATTTTGCTGTTTCACTCTGATTCTGCAAAAAGAACAGGAGTACTTGTAAAAAGAACAGGAGTACTTGTGGCACCTTAGATACAAACAAATTTATTAGAGCATAAGCTTTCGTGGGCTGCAGCCCACTTCATTGGATGTGTAGATGGGACATATATACATATACACACATACAGATAAGTTGGAAGTTACCATACAAACTGTGAGAGGCTAATTAGTTAAGATGAGCTACTATCAGCAGGAGAAAAAAAACTTTTGTTGTGATGAAAGCTTATGCTCTAATAAATTTGTTAGTCTCTAAGGTGCCACAAGTACTCCTGTTCTTTCTGCAGATACAGACTAACACGGCTGCTACTCTGAAAGGAGTACTTGTGGCACTCAGGGCTGGATTACCCAATAGGCAGACTAAGCACATGCTTAGGGCACAAGCAAAGCAGGGGGCACCAAGAGATTTTTTTAGCAGGCTATATCTCAAAATATGGGAATGCTGGCAAAGGTAACCCATCACACTTATCCAAGACAATATGTGATGAACTCATTGGTCTAAGTTACAAAGTTAGTTCAGCTATTGTGGATGAAATAAGTACTGCTGGGTACTTCAGTTTATCTGTTGACTCTACACCTGATCTTTCACATATTGATCAATTGAGTATTGTACTAAGACATGTGTCTCCCACATATGGAAAACCAGCTGAACAATCTATAACATTCCTCAATTTGAAAAGCCACACTGGGGAAGAAATGGCAAATCAAGTACTGCGTTATCTGTGCCAAGTTTTCAAAATAGATTTCTCAAAGTGCAGAGGTCAATCTTATGACAACGCTGCCAACATGTCAGGGCGTTATCAAGGAATGCAGAAGAAGCTTATAGAACAGAACAAATATGCCATATTCATGCCATGTGCTGCACACTCTTAACCTTGTTGGCTGCACTGCTGTTGATTGTTTTCCGGTGGCAGTAAGTTTTTTTTCCTCCACCGTCCAGTTACTTTATACATTTTTCTCTGCCTCAACATTTGGGCAATGATCATGTGTCGAAATCTCTTTCTAATACTTGCTGGGAGGCACACGCAGTGGCAACAAGTGCAATTCTGGAGTCCTACTCAAAGATTGTGGATGCATTAGAAAGTATAGCTAAAGACCAAACACAAAAGGGAGAAACTACACGAGAGGCAGAAAACATTGCAAACAAGATGCAAGAACTAGAGTTTGTATTCATGGTGACCATGTGGAATGAAATTTTACAACACTTTTACCACACAAGTCAGGGCCGCCTCTACCGTTTTTGCATCCCCAAGCAGGACGTTTGAAGACAGACGCTGCCACTGAATTGCCGTGGCCACACAGCCTGCAGAGCAGAGCTGCCGTCGATTTGTCACCGCGGTGCGGCCTGTAGGGTAGAGCTGCCGCCGAATTGCCACTGCCGCGGAAAGACGAGGGCCGCCCTGATGGCACACGGACTGCCGCCCCTTTCACAGTGCTGCCCCAAGCACCTGCTTGGAACGCTGGTGCCGGGAGCCGGCCCTGACACAAGTCAAGCTCTCCAAGAAAAAGCATTGGATTTGAAAACACGTGCAGACCTCTGTCAATCATTAGCAGACCACTTACACACTTTGAGGAATGATTTCGAAAGATTTGAAGACATATCAAAAGATATCTTGCCTGATACTAACTACAAAGAAGCCCAGTCCCGTAAGCGAATCAGGAAAAAACAAGCAAATGATAGCAGTGCAGCAGAAACAGCATTGAGTCCTAGAGACAAAATTCGCGTTTCTACTTACTACGCTATAATTGATACACTTGAAGCTCATATGAAGAGGAGAGGTGAAGTGTACAAAGAAATATCAAGTAGATTTTCTTTTCTGAACGATATGGACTTATCTGACTAACAATATTCACAAAGTTCCCAAAAGCTAGTTGACTCATACCCTGTTGACTTGAACATGAATCTCTGTGGAGAAGTACAGCAGTCCCACTGTTATATGCACGCAAAGTTTAATGAAACAGGAAAAATGAAATTCAGTCACATTGATCTTCATTACACAATACTGAAAAACAGAATACAATATGTATTTCCAAATGTAGAGATCTCACTATGTATTTTTCTAACATTGATGATTATGAACTGCTCCGCAGAACGCTCTTTTTCTCAGCTGAAAAGAATAAAAAACCCTCAGAGAACAACAATATGTCAGGACAGACTTGATTTACTTTCCCTATTGTGTATGGAAGCGGACATACTTCATCGAGTCAGCTTCAATGAACTTTATCCAGAATTTTGCAATCAGAAAATCTAGAAAGAAGCTATTTTAATTTCAGCACACATGTAACTTTTGTGTCATTTCGAAAAATAATATTTTATTTTACAGTATAGTATTGTTTTTATTTTGAATTACATATGGGGGGTACCATAATCTTTTCAGTGCTTAGGGCCTCTAAAGGTCTTAATCCAGTCCTGGTGGCACCTGAAGTATTCCTGTTCTTTTTGCAGATACAGACTAACACGGCTGCTACTCTGAACTCTGATTCTGCTCACTTAGGGTAAAAGGATAGGGTAAAATCACATAGGATTTTACTATGTGGTCTTCTATGCCTTCTGTAAAACAAGAGTTTCCTGCTATTGAACATATGGAGCCTTTCTAAATATTTCTTTTTCACGCAAATCTAATGAAGATTAGATTGTCCGATTTTCTGGAGGAAGTCCAGACTGGCTGCAACAATTTCAGTTTTGATATCACTCTATAGGTACTAGTACAAATCCTTCCTACATGCCCCACACTCATTTTCTAATGGTTATTTGTTTTCTGACTCTTGAAAAGCATCCTGTCGCCTTATCTATCACATACTGTGCTATAAACACTTCTTAACTACTTCCAGTGCTTTCTTCTACAGGCCTACATTTGGCCACTCTATCTGATTACAACAGGAACAGAGGAAAACAGTTTATGTGGGCGCTTTGTTGACTGTGTTTACGGAATGCCATGGTAAACGCTGCCCAGATGCTCTATCTCTGGGAAACCTAGAAACCACATGGCACTGACCTGTGGTATTTTCAGAATTCAACAGCTTTATCCTAGGTCTAGTCTGTTTATGTGGGCCTAGGCCTCTCTCACAGAAAGGGTATGCTGTCAGTTAACCCTGACAAGAGATAGCATTGCTACAGATGTTTGAAGTTCTTGTTGTTTGGGCCACTTATGGCTTTTCAGCTAACATTTTGGAGCAAAGTTGATGTTGGCAGCTGTTGTGCCTCGGTGTATGTTTTAAAAGTAAAAATAAAATATGAATATTGTTTTGCTATATATTTCCATTTAATAGATTTACTAATGTCACAAAGAGATATTTTAAATTTCAATACAACTTTTGTCTGAAATTAATATAATTAGTATTTTATTGTATTTTACCTCTCACCTTATGTGGTAATTTTGCGTTTCAAAGTTTTTTCTATTTTCTTTTTCACACAGATTCTGCTGACTGAGTAAAATTAGCCATGGGGCACATTTCAAGAATACCATTTATTGCAATAAAAGCTTATATGGCCTCTTTTAGAGTAGCTTGATCCTAAGTTGCACCCAAAACCAGCATATCTCACTGGAGTAGATTCCACAGTATGTTCAGCTGTGTCTGATCATTCAAATGACATTCAAGTAACAGAGGAAATAAAAAGGTAAAGCAATTTTGTGGGATCACAGCCAGCCATTCAAAAGAAAATCTATAGTCAAGCTAAGTAAAGTCATTTTTTTTATTGTAAAGTATTCAGATGTTTCAGAAATTGCATAAATGTGTAAAAGACAACTTTTGAACACTAATAGCTTGCAGCATGTACATTCATTTCGTACAAACTGTGTGAAAGGCAGAAAGTCATGTGGTCCAAACAGATGATAGGTTGCCTCCAAATTAAACATCAGCTCATGTTTTTTCAAGATGCATTTAAAATTAGTTCAGCAGTGGCAGGAAGTTTTTTTTCTTTTTAACTGAGATCTGTAGCATTGTTTTGATTTTAAATGGAGCGTTTCTTTTTTTCCAGGGGTGCATCAATATGTATTTTGGTTCCTGTATATCTGAAGTACTTATACAAAGTACTTTTGTATACAAATGCATAATGACCCCATTATCTGAGACATTGATGTGCTTTTAAAATCTGAATAGACATTCCTTTATTTATGGGTAAGATGTAAACTCCTTTTAACTACTTCACCTCCGCATTCCAAAACCAATAATTTACAAACCTAAGTCTCAATTGCAATTGACAATGAACTCATTTTCAGCTAAAACTGACCACTGTCTGTCCCTCCCCCTCGCACTTTCTGTTGCTGGGCCACTTGTGATAAGGACTAAAGCTGTTATTTGGCTGAAAAGCCTAAGGAGTTGTTTATCAAAAAGAAGCTATTCTAGGAAAAGATGCCCTTTAAACATAACAATGGGGATCTTGAAGATAACCAGGGGTGTTAGGGCTGTTTTAAATTGTCTCTGGGCTTGTGGGGGTGGGGGAGGGGGAAACGGGGCATCTGGGTTTGAATCCAGAGCTATGTGTGAAATGGTTCAGTCTAAACTACCTGCTATTACTTGTTCATTGTGCTCTGTATCATGCATAAATGTAGAGCATGAGCTCCTCTTGCTCAATGTGTATGTAGAGTTTGGAGAAAAAAATGTTATTAGAAGATCCAATTTTATTTTATGATCCAGTTGTATTTTATGGTCCTCTCTGATTCTCCCTTTTGTACTGGCCATCCTGAATTTCAGTTCCTAAAAGCTGACACAAGACTTACAAGTCCGTCTGTCAGGGATAGGATAACACTGTAATGCTTATACAGTGCTGTACATATCCAAACCACAATACAGACGTTAACTCATTGTTCCCCAGTCCTCCAGGGAGTATCATTATCTACACTTTACAGATGGGGGGAAAAGCACATTGGGTGAAAATTATCACTGCATAGAAGGCCAGCACAAAGTGGCATATACATCTTGTGCTGGCCCTTGCAGAAGTTGTGTAGGTATTTTTTACACCTCTCCACAGGGTGAATTTCACCCACTAAGAACAAAGGGAAACTGCAAAGAAAAATAAAAAATGCCAGTTTAAGTCTTTTTTTTTTTCCCCTTCTGCTTTGACAAGTTGCTTTATTATTTTAAATCTTCCTTAAAGGAAACTTTCCACCAAAAGTTTGTCAGACACGGGCATAAAATAGGAGTTAAAAACCAAATATCCTTCACTTCCTTCATTCTTTACTGGCTGAAAATCCCTCCTGACTGGATTGCTTGGGTGCAGTCTCTTGTGCTGTTGCAATGCCACTTAGTTCTCCAATCCTCCATGAACTCCTCCTATAAAAACAAAGAAGCAAAAAGCCCTTTCAGAATAACAGCCATTGCCCCCACCAATTTCAATCTGCCTTTCTACATCATACAGAAGCAAAAAGGGCACAAACATTCCCCCTTACCCCCATTTACTGGTCACATGTAAGTGGCTTAAGGCCACATAGTGAGTCATTTGCAAAATTGGGAGGATCCTGGCTCCCACCCCCATGCTTAATCCACTAGGCCCTGCTACCTCTGTGCTTTGTCCTTCTACTACACATTTATTTGGGGATCTCAAAGTGCTTTATGAAGTTGGTAAATATTGTCACCTCTATTTTAGAGATGAGATGATGATGCAGGGAGGTGGAGGGACATCACCTCAGCGCAAGGGGGTGACACTCATGAAGAGAAGCTGTCTCCTGACCCCTGTGGACCTGTTCCAGATCACACCCCCTTCCATTCCAGTTGTTGAGAATCTTCTCAGAGAGACTCAGGACTTGGGCAGAATGGGAGCCACATCTATTAAGTTTTGAATAACATCATTCCACTGCTTATTCTTTCCCTTCTGCTGCCTGGCTATTTGCTTCAATACCTTTGTTCCCCTTGCCATCTCTTCACTTGCATTTCACTCCAGCTGCCTTCAAACAGCTCCATCCTCTTTCCATTCTTCCCACCACCTCCACCTTTGGTTTTCCTTTTATTTTACCTTTTCTGACTTCACTTCTCTCCCACCTTGCCATAGAATACATTTTATGCATATAATAACATGTACCATATACAGAAACCTGCCCAAAATGTGTATACAAAAGCCCAAAACTACCAAGTTTTTTTAAAAAATGGTGGCACTACCATGCCATTTGCAACCCATCACTCTGTTCACCTGTTCATGTTATATTCCTTTCCCCAGCCCTGTGTCTGTCATGTCCAGTTTGATTGTAAGAGCTTTTGGGCAGGCACTGTTTCTTGTTGGTACAGTGCACAGCACATTGGGGCTCTGGTCTCAGTTGAGGCCTCTAGCTGTTCTGGTAATACAAATAATAAATAACTATTTGTTTTGCTGCTATGTCATTGTCTGACTAAGATCACTGATGGGCTGCAAGGCATCTGGTTAAAGGTCAGCCTGAATAAGAGAGTATTAAAGGTTGAATGAGGGAACAGCTGGCGAATGCCACTTGTTCTATAATAACCATTTTGATCGATGGAGTCTGCCATGTCGACCGGTGTAGGTAGGTCCAGAACTCAGGGGTAACTTTCTTTTAAACCATAAGTGGAACCATGAGACATTTTGGAGGCTCTTTTCCTTCTCCATATATTTGGAGGTTGGCCTCTTCTGAGCATGGACATCGCCACAATGACCTGTGCCGTCACAATGACCTGTGTCTCCACCATTGGTGTGGCACCTTTATTTGAAGCCACAGAGGCCTTGCCTATACTGTACTTACTTTCCTAATATTTCCCACGAGCGGAGCTCCACCAAGTGTTTGTCGTGCTGGCGATACTAATGTTGACCAGGTATCAATGTTTTGACCACCATTTTAACCACCGTGGGTGAGGTTCTGGTGAGTAACATGGTAGTGACCATTGTTACTTGTGGCCTCCACGGTGGGTAATTTTAAGAAAATAATTCTACTATAATAATTCTACTGTAGATTGTGGTGTAAAGAGTGAATGAGCACAGGGAATGACAGGTAATAATATACAGAGGGGAGGGATTACTTGGTCCTGAAATGATGACTCTTCCATACAGGAAGAAAGGAAGAGTCACAAGTCTGGTTACTCAGGCACAATTAGAGATTCAATTATGCAGCAAAAAAATAAGTGATTCAGTCTGATTATTAGAAGTGGGTTTGTCAGATAGACCACTGGCAAGGATGGCAATGTAGCCTTTACACTTACTGACTTGCTGAGCAATACTGTTGCAAACCTCACAACAGAACCAGTTAAGAAACATATAAGTTCCACTGAAGTCAGTGGAGTTATGCTGGTCTACACCAGGTGATGGTCTGGTTCTCCAGTATTTAGGAGTTATTTTACAAGGCAGAATGTACCGGAGTTAGAATTTGGCCAAAAAACTCCACCTATTGCTTAAAAAGGTTTTTTAATAGCCATAAGTATTAATTGTGCCCCACATTTCTGAAGCTTGTAGGCCTAAGGCCAGGTCTACCCTCAAAAGTTAAGTTGATCCAGCCTGCATCACTCAAGGGTGTGAAAAATCCACACCCCTGAGTGACAGAGCTAAGCTGATCTAACTGCTGGTGTGTAGACGGTGCAAGGTTGATAGAAGAATTCTTGGGGAGGTGGATTAACTACAGTGATGGGAGAACTCCTCCCGTCACTCTAATGAGTGTCTACGCTGAAGTGCTGCGTTTCAAGTGTAGACAAGCCCTAAATATGGAAACAGTTTTCTAATGTTTGGCATCACATTTGAAAATTTTGACTTAGGTTTTTGTGTCTCCTCCAAGTTAAGGATCCATTTTTCAACATGGCTCTGTGTTAATAACTTTCTAACATCAGTTGATCAGCCAATGTAGATTGGCCTGAATTGTGCTAGAACCATGTTTAAAAATCATGATAGCCATATTGGCCAAATGGTGTTAGAAACTGGTTTAGCTGGAAACATGTTTCAGCTAATTTAAATGCTTCTTCCATACTATGTCAAAAGCCAGAGTAAACAACGCCTAAATCTTGAATCTCATCAGGCAAACAGGTTTTGGGTGTTTTCATTCTACTGGCAATGCAAAATGTTGTCAACTGCTATAAACAATGATGTCTCCTAGCCCCCCTAGACTCTAGCGCGGGTTAACTTTTCTGGGACTTAGGAGCAACAGTGGCAAGGCAAGGGGCAGAGCTTCCCTCCGGCTCTCTGACCTACACAGGTCTGGATGCAATAGACTGGCTGGGCTGGCTGAACTTCTACTACCTGAATGTTGGACATGTTTTTCTCTAATCTGATTGGCTGTTTGCTCTAACCTCCTCCCACCCTGGTGAATGGAGGGTTTGGGCTATCACAATGTGAATAAGCCATATGTCTTAGCCTCCACGCCTTTATAAAAAAAACCTGTCAAGCTTACCATTTGCATGCCTTTTAAGATACAAAGGATTCAGGAAGGAACTGCTTTAATGCAGGGCTACGCAAATTCACTCCACATTGGTACAACAAAAGTGGAAACAGTTCTACTCGTTAGAAGCTGTTAGATTAGGTTGGTATTGATTGATTTATTAAGTTATGTTTATTTCACTGTTAAACATAAGGGTTTATTTATAGCTTGTCAAACAGACTTACTCAGGCTTGGAAGCAGTAAACAATTTTGTTTTTGTGTGGCCCAGGGGCAAAATTACAATGATACTTTCCTTTGTTTTGGAAACAAAAACTGTTGTAAAACAGGAAAGGGAAGGTGTCACTAAAATAGAACAGCTCAAGGTGGAGAGAAGCAAGCAGTGGGGTTGCTGCGGGGATCACTCCTAGGCCAGTTTTTCATTCACCTTTTAAACAAACGACAATAAATACAATGCCTATATATAATGCCATTTTTTCTGGTTTGTTTTTCTTTACTACTCAGAATATAATTTCAAACGTAGCTAAATATGCTGTAAACACAAATCTGTGCATAGGAGTGACTGCAAATATAAAGAGCAATTGAGTTCAAACTAGATTAGGGTTAAATTTGTGGGGCCACTAGGTTGTATCATACAGAGTTCACTGCCAGTCATCTGTTTGAAAGTGAAATATGAGGCATTTCCAAAGCATGGCCTGATATTGAGGAAAGGGCTATTACTCCAGTGAGACATAAAGAATCTCTTGATGTGACAGACTAAATTCACCCCTCATTTACACTGCATTTGCTTGTGTAAACTAGGGTACAAGTCTCCTGGTTGCAGAAAACATAGCCTGATGTTGCTCTTCAGAGATTTTATCGACAGTAAGAGGGCTGCAGTCCAGATGTTGGGGCTGCATGGTACGACTCTCCCTGCACTCTCCTGGCTGTGCCCTGGTGGGGGACTGCACACAAGGAAGGAAACACTGGGACATGATGAGCCCCGAACTCCACAGAGCAGGGAGAGATCTGGTAGATCGTCATTGCTTCAACAGCTGCCCTGGAAGGTTAAGGCACTAGTCTGTGAGTCAGGAGCCCTGGGTTTGATATGTAGCACTGGCATAGACTTCCTTTGGAACATTAGGAGACATATCTTCTAAAGAACTTGGTTCTTCACTCATCATAAATCTTCTAGCAAGTCTGAGAGCGTCCTTATGCGGTGCTTGAACAGTCAGAGAGCATTTGGTCTTCTCAAAAAGAGCTTCAGGAGTCTCTGCATCAGAGTGGGGGCAATATGCCCCCAAAATGTTTAACAAGCTGTTCCTGACGTTCTTGTTAACTCCTGGAAATGTGCTGGAAATGGCCCACCTTGATTATCACTTCAAAAGGTTTTCTCTCCCCCCACCCCACTCTCCTGCTGATAATAGCTCATCTTAAGGGATCACTCTCCTTACAATGTGTATGATAAACACCCATTTTTTTATGGTCTGTGTGTATATAAATCTCCTCACTGTATTTTCCACTTTATGCATCCGATGAAGTGAGCTGTAGCTCACGAAAGCTTATGCTCAAATAAATTGGTTAGTCTCTAAGGTGCCACAAGTACTCCTTTTCTTTTTATCGACAGTAACGTTTCCCCTAACATTTTCTACTGTTGGTCCTGCCAGTGCAGCTCCAATGTGGGGGCACTAGTGTAGACATGGTCACGGTGTTGTGCAGGCCTGGGCCAGATGATATAGTGGTTACATTGCCACCCGGAGCCTGCAGTCCTGACTGTACTAATGCTCCTACTGTTGAAGTTGCAGCACCGGCGTAAACAACAGTGGAAATCTTTTAGAAAAAGAGGCTAGCACAACAGCCAGAGTGCAAAGAGCCAGTAACTCTTGTCATCAGTCAGTGCCCTTTACCATGGTGGCTGTTCTGGACTATACACTCCTCATTCCATTCCCCAGCACTTCTTCCTCCAGCCCTTCCTCTGCTTCAGCAGGATGGTTTGTTATTTTCTTCCTTCTCAGGACTGAAAAGATACATGATTCCATTTTTCCTTCTCCCTCAAACCAAGCGCAAACCAGCACTTCCTCCATTTCACTACTACCTTGTAATGACATTAAAGCCATCACCAACCTCATTCTCTTCATTGTATCACCTTCTAATCTCCATTTTCCTTCTGGCCTGATTATCTGCCAGCCACCATTCCTTTACCAGTACCTATCACAGATAAATAGATAGCAGACCTTTCCCTTTTTCACTTAAAACCACCTTCTTCCAACAGCATAACGTCTCCCCTGTCTCCTCTGCTGACATTGGTTTTAACCTCAACTTTTTGTTTCCAAGGCCAGAAATATTAGAATAAACTTTTGATAACAAAAATACACCCTTTTTGTTTGTTAGGGTGCCCATTGCAACATCCGGAACTTTGATTCTGCCCGTGATGAAAACTGTTGGTCATCTCAGAACATTTTCCATCTCAGCTACTGCAATTCCATCTTGTGTGTCCTTCTGACCAGCTGCTCATTTCCTCCCAACCCATCACAATGCTCCAGGAGCCCCTTCTCCCCATTCCCCACTGCAATTGCATCTGGAGCACCTTCCCCACCCACTAGAGCACAAGATTCCTCTCTTTGCTTCTCCCTAACTTTATTTAATACATTTAAATTCTAAATGTAACATTTTAAATTTCCAAATATAGGTAAAGCAGTACAAAAACTGTGTGTAGACTAGTCCTAACTGACTTAAGCTAAACTGCAGTAAACCTGGTTTAAACTGAAATAAGTGTCCACACAGCCTTTTGTACCACCTAAATCAGTTTATCTGGTGTAAGTTGTAGACAAAGGCTGATATTTCAGGAATGTCTTTCCTTTTCTTTTCCCCTGGAGGATTTCTTGGGTTAAATATGCTTTAGTTAAACACAAGTTATGGGACTCAGTACAATGGTAATGGGGTGAAATTCTGTGTTCTGTGGTATGCAGTAGATAAGACTAGATGATCTAATGGTCTTGTCTAGCCTTCAGATCTATGAATCTCTGACTCAGAAATGACAGGTTTCAGAGTAACAGCCGTGTTAGTCTGTATTCGCAAAAAGAAAAGGAGTACTTGTGGCACCTTAGAGACTAACCAATTTATTAGAGCATAAGCTTTCGTGAGCTACAGCTCACTTCCTCAGATGCATATCGTGGAAACTGCAGCAGACTTTATATATACACAGAGAATATGAAACAATACCTCCTCCCACCCCACTCTCCTGCTGGTAATAGCTTATCTAAAGTGATCATCAGGTGGGCCATTTCCAGCACAAATCCAGGTTTTCTCACCCTCCACCCCCCCCCCCCCCCAAATTCACTCTCCTGCTGGTGATAGCCCATCCAAAGTGACAACTCTTTACACAATGTGCATGACAATCAAGTTGGGCTATTTCCTGCACAAATCCAGGTTTTCTCACATCCCCCCCACACCCATACACACACAAACTCACTCTCCTGCTGGTAATAGCTCATCCAAACTGACCACTCTTCAAGTTTAAATCCAAGTTAAACCAGAACATCTTGGGGGGGGGTAGGAAAAAACAAGAGGAAACAGGCTACCTTGCATAATGACTTAGCCACTCCCAGTCTCTATTTAAGCCTAAATTAATAGTATCCAATTTGCAAATGAATTCCAATTCAGCAGTTTCTCGCTGGAGTCTGGATTTGAAGTTTTTTTGTTTTAAGATAGCGACCTTCATGTCTGTGATTGCGTGACCAGAGAGATTGAAGTGTTCTCCGACTGGTTTATGAATGTTATAATTCTTGACATCTGATTTGTGTCCATTTATTCTTTTACATAGAGACTGTCCAGTTTGACCAATGTAAATGGCAGAGGGGCATTGCTGGCACATGATGGCATATATCACATTGGTGGATGTGCAGGTGAACGAGCCTCTGATAGTGTGGCTGATGTTATTAGGCCCTGTGATGGTGTCCCCTGAATAGATATGTGGGCACAATTGGCAACGGGCTTTGTTGCAAGGATAAGTTCCTGGGTTAGTGGTTCTGTTGTGTGGTATGTGGTTGTTGGTGAGTATTTGCTTCAGGTTGCGGGGCTGTCTGTAGGCAAGGACTGGCCTGTCTCCCAAGATTTGTGAGAGTGTTGGGTCATCCTTTAGGATAGGTTGTAGATCCTTAATAATGCGTTGGAGGGGTTTTAGTTGGGGGCTGAAGGTGACGGCTAGTGGCGTTCTGTTATTTTCTTTGTTAGGCCTGGCCTGTAGTAGGTAACTTCTGGGAACTCTTCTGGCTCTATCAATCTGTTTCTTTACTTCCGCAGGTGGGTATTGTAGTTGTAAGAAAGCTTGACAGAGATCTTGTAGGTGTTTGTCTCTGTCTGAGGGGTTGGAGCAAATGCGGTTGTATCGCAGAGCTTGGCTGTAGACGATGGATCGTGTGGTGTGGTCAGGGTGAAAGCTGGAGGCATGCAGGTAGGAATAGCGGTCAGTAGGTTTCCGGTATAGGGTGGTGTTTATGTGACCATTGTTTATTAGCACTGTAGTGTCCAGGAAGTGGATCTCTTGTGTGGACTGGACCAGGCTGAGGTTGGTGGTGGGATGGAAATTGTTGAAATCATGGTGGAATTCCTCAAGGGCTTCTTTTCCATGGGTCCAGATGATGAAGATGTCATCAATATAGCGCAAGTAGAGTAGGGGCTTTAGGGGACGAGAGCTGAGGAAGCGTTGTTCTAAATCAGCCATAAAAATGTTGGCATACTGTGAGGCCATGCGGGTACCCATAGCAGTGCCGCTGATCTGAAGGTATACATTGTCCCCAAATGTGAAGTAGTTATGGGTAAGGACAAAGTCACAAGGTTCAGCTACCAGGTTAGCCGTGACATTATCGGGGATAGTGTTCTTGATGGCTTGTAGTCCATCTTTGTGTGGAATGTTGGTGTAGAGGGCTTCTACATCCATAGTGGCCAGGATGGTGTTATCAGGAAGATCACCGATGGATTGAAGTTTCCTCAGGAAGTCAGTGGTGTCTCGAAGGTAGCTGGGAGTGCTGGTAGCGTAGGGCCTGAGGAGGGAGACTACATAGCCAGACAATCCTGCTGTCAGGGTGCCAATGCCTGAGATGATGGGGCGCCCAGGATTTCCAGGTTTATGGATCTTGGGTAGTAGATAGAATATCCCAGGTCGGGGTTCCAGGGGTGTGTCTGTGCAGATTTGATCTTGTGCTTTTTCAGGAAGTTTCTTGAGCAAATGCTGTAGTTGCTTTTGGTAACTCTCAGTGGGATCAGAGGGTAATGGCTTGTAGAAACTCATGTTGGAGAGCTGCCGAGCAGCCTCTTGTTCATATTCCGACCTATTCATGATGACAACAGCACCTCCTTTGTCAGCCTTTTTGATTATGATGTCAGAGTTGTTTCTGAGGCTGTGGATGGCATTGCGTTCCACTTTGGATGGGCTATCACCAGCAGGAGAGTGAATTTGTGTGTGGGGGGTGGAGGGTGAGAAAACCTGGATTTGTGCTGGAAATGGCCCACCTGATGATCACTTTAGATAAGCTATTACCAGCAGGACAGTGGGGTGGGAGGAGGTATTGTTTCATATTCTCTGTGTATATATAAAGTCTGCTGCAGTTTCCACGATATGCATCTGAGGAAGTGAGCTGTAGCTCACGAAAGCTTATGCTCTAATAAATTGGTTAGTCTCTAAGGTGCCACAAGTACTCCTTTTCTTTTTTTGACTCAGAAATGTATATTTGGATCTTTTTCAAACATTAATTGAGAGGAATTCTGAACAGAAAGCTTTTCTTCCACTTGTTTAGCTAAATAGTTGTTATCAGCAACCAAAGCATTTTAAACAATCTGAATAAAAATTCATTTTCTTAACAACTTTCACTTCCATTGTACTCGTGATGTCATCATTGTACTGGCCCTCTGGTCAGCCATCAAGTATTTCAGAGCAGAACATTTGAGAAGAGCCCTCTTCTGTTGGCACTTTTTTTTTTAAAGGGGTTGAAGGAAGCTTTCAAGTTTTCATTATGCATCATAAAAATAAAAAGCTGATGAAAGGAAAAAATGACGTGAGAGCACCATATTCTTTCTTTGCAGGTCACCTTTAAATATATAACTCTGCACTTGATAAACAGGAATGTTTAATTATTCTTTAGCTGCATATTTTTGAAAGGTTGAGACACCCATTGGCACTCAGTGAGACGTGTGCTTAAATAGCTTCCTGATTTGGGGTCCTAAGCCTGATCCAATGCCTGTTGAAATCAATGGAAAGAGTCCAAATGCCTGCAGTGGGCTTTGGTTCAAACCATTAGAGTGATTCAAATCTGGGAAACAGGTCACACAAGGGAAATTCATTTGGTGCCATCTCATTTTAGTCCCCACTCATCCTTATCATGAGCCTCCTCTATACACATGGATACAATTCTGCAGGAGTGGCACTCTCTGTTCTGGAGAGGCCCGGGACTGGAATAGCCGGGACTGGTGTAGTTCAGGAGTGAGATTTAGTGGCTGAAATACATTTAGGAAGTTGGCTGGCACAGTGCCTGCCCTTGCCAAGCATAGCTGAAGCCAGTGTTATCAGTCTCTCTCTCTCTCTCCCCGCCCCGACACCCTCGCCCCCCTTCTGGGATACTAAAAAGAAAGTTTCCTTAAAATGTAAAATGGTTGTCATTCTTTCCTCCTCGTCTACTTCTCCCTCTGTTTGAAAAACAATACTCTGGACCAGCTGAACAAAATATATCTCAATCAAGAAGTAGCCCATCTGTGATATTATGTGGGATCCATGAGGTGAGCTCATGTGCCAGGTTCTGTTCTTGGTTACACTGATGTAAATCTAGAGTAATTCTATTATCTGCAGGGAACTGAATTCCTGCAGATTTATGCAGAGCAAAAGCTGACCTTAAGCAGGAAACAAAAAAAATCAATCGTAGTTCTAAAATTAATCCTGGGATAATTACACAGGTTCCCCACTGCATCTACCCTTTGTGCATGTCATGTTTTTATTAACTTCCCAAAAGCATGCTATTACCATTTTTCTGCTCTTCCTTTGACTTAGTTGTTTAGAGTGGTCCCTTTATATCGGAACCTGCCCAGTGATCTGCTAATTTGGTTTTAACCCTTTGCTCCCCTCTACTTTCCTTGAACAATCTTTCCCACCTCAGTGCTGCTGTATTTCATTTTTACCAATACAAGAAACAGTAGTGAATGTGCTAACATGATGTAGCTGTGGCAGAGCAAAACCGTAGTGCAGATTTGCTGTACTTAGTGCAAAAAGTGACTTTGCTGGTGCAATTTGTAAAGGGGTAAAAGACATACTGGCACAAGTCACTTTTTAAGTTAATGCAGTGTGTGTACACTAGGATTTTGCACTGGTGAAGCTCCTACATTGGTGTAGCTACACCAGTGCAAAACAAAAGCACCAGCATTGATGTGCCCCAAGTCATACCCCTTATTGGAAACTCTACACTGGCTTTCCTCTGACCTCAAGTTTGTCATCCTCACATTCCAAGCCATGCATAATCCATCCCTGCCCTCATTTCCTCCTCCTCCTCCCCGTTCCCACTGCATATGCTTCTCCCACCATGACTGCTGGAGTGCTCCTTTTATTTCATTCTCCCACTTTGTGAGTTCGTCCCTGTATCTCTATGTCTTTGGAACTCCTTTCTCCTCAGGTACCAAAGGCTCTTCCTCCTCTATATTCCCCCTCAAAACGTGCATATTCCATGCTGGCTCTTTATGTAAATCAACCAGTGTAAGAAGTTGTGTTATGGGCAGCTTTAAGCAGAAACTTAGCTGCCACCATAATTATGAAGTGTCTGCATCCACTCCACAAAGACAGGTACTTTCATTTAAAAATGCACATTTATGTCTACACTGCTTTCAGCAATGCAAAGCTGTGGATTCACCAGCCATTGGCTGTCTTTTGTGTTCATAACGCCCTCTCAAGCCCAATCTAGAGTTTAAGCTCATTGGCGTGGGGCCATATCTTCATAATTTATTAATAATTCAGCTACTGGTAGCATACACTGTGGTAGCTGCTTCACACAAGTCCATGCATTCCCAAGTACGACTGATCTGATTCCCAGTTATGGAAATAGTTTAACTGTACAGAGTTAGAAAATATTATTTTGAGTATACACAAGGCATCAGAGTAGCTTTTTCACTTCTCTGGTTGTCATTTGAGCCATTTGCAGATGGGGTTCTGCTAGTGACCTTTCTGCATTAAACAACAATGCAGAAGGAATCACCTCATGTTAATCCAAGGCAAGCCAGAACATCACTATTATAAATCTGTCAATTGTTCTGTTCCTTAGTACAGCTATTTGTTTAACCTAAGGACCTGTAGAATATTTTTCCATGTGCTTTTTCCAATAACATGCGTAAAATAAAAACTCAAGTTAAGACTGAGCATGACACTTGAGAACTCAGTTCCAATGGTCTTTCCTTTCAATTTGCTTTTGTAAACGAGAACCCAAGAAGAAAAGCAAACAAAAGCAGAGTGCAGCATAAAACCTCTCAGCTTTTGTAGAACTGTGAAGCAGAAACCGCCAAATGCATGGAGCCCTCCTGTCCCTAAGAACGGGATAGCATCATGAATGTGTAAAGTGCTTTTTACAGTTCAGGGCGTGAGTGATTCGCTGATTAATTCAGTCTTTTTGTTTCTTCCCAAACATAAATGGACACTTCTCAGCTTTCCTGGCTCCAATACTTAAAAATAAGCAGTGAAATAAATTCTGTGGCTTATTTATTGGCAAGCCCTACTATTAAAATAGGAACATTTGGAGAAGAGAAAGTTACCAATGACAGTTTCACCAAGGGGCTTTTTTGCAGGGTGGATGTATCACTGAAAGGGTAGGTAGCTATCTGTTTGCAACCACCGCTCAGTAGCTCACATTTATGGTGGTGCGCAATCTTGAGCGGTGCCGAGTGTCCACAGCTCTCAGTGAAGTTAGTGGGAATGGAGGGTGTTCAGCAACTGACAGGATCGGGCCCTACAGTGAATCATGGCACTGTGGTTTTCTCAGTAGAAGCTGAGGTCAGTCAGCACCTTGCAGGATCGTGCCTTTCTGCTGATAGTGATATCATCATTCTATTGGCCATGTGTAGGTTCCCAGTCATTCTGTTTGGGTCCAATTTTCACTGCCAGCTCTCTTTCTGTGTTGTTTATACTGAAGAGCAATTGCTTCTTATATTTAGCAGCCTGTCCCTTCTGGTTTTGTTCCCAAACTGATCCCTTGTAATGGCATGCCTGTGCCACTCCCCTGTGTATAATTCAGCCTTTAACAGGAGCTAACAGCTGCAAGCGTTAACCTTTATGGACTGTTTTAAGGAAAATGGGTGTATTGTGGGACGGGATGTTCACCCCACACCAGCTCTGAAGGGTTAAGGTGGCTCAGAAGTGGCTAATTCACCTTATAGGTCACACCTAAGGGAGAGTCAGGCTTGAGGGAGCTGCTGTGGCCAAAGGGAGGCGCCTCTTCCCCGGCCCCAGGCTGTTGCAGCGAGAGAGGGCTGGGGGGAGTCCTCTTTCCCTACCGCAGCCACGGGGCAGCCTGCAACCCAAACCCTGCCTCCCTGGCCCCACCCCAGAGCCCGCACCCACAGCCCAAACCCCCCCAACGTTCTGCCCTAGCCCTGAGCCCCGTGGGTTCTCCTCCCACACTCCGAACCCCTTGGCCCCACCCCTTCCACACATCACCTCCACATTGGTGCACATAACAAAATTCATTCCGCACGTGGATGTAAAATATTAATGGGAACATTGTGTGTACAGGAGGCAATTTGGGTCAATAGAAGGAAAAGTGAGGCAAGAGAGCTTTTCTATTAACAAGTAAAAGACCCTCAGAGCATCACAGAGAAATCCCCATGTATGTCACTAAAATCTGAAGAAGGAAAACAAGCACTTCTAGACCTTGCCTAAGCTAGTCTACTTTTCCTTAAAATTTCCTACTGCTGCAACCACAGGTGGGAGCTGTGGCATAGATAAAGCATGGTATCCTCCAAGATATTTGCTGCTGTGTCACCTAGATCTCTGATGGCCTGGTGACAAAATGGCTGCTGCCCTGTCTATACTAGCACTTTAGTTGTTGCTACTGCCAGTGGATCTTTACTAGTGGTAGAAATTTTCCTTGGGGCGGAGAGTGGGGGGCAGTTTAGACCCAGCTGTAGGGAATATGGCTATTCTGCCTGGAAGATGGACCAGATGACCTAAGTGTTCTTTTCCACCTTAAAAATATCTATGATCCACTAATTTTTTTTTCTCCAATGCCTATTGTTTTTAACCTCATTCTGGAGATCTCCCTAAGTAGAAAAGTAATCTTTTCCAGGCCAAAAGCAGTATCTTCTAATGTGATTAAAAGCTGAATCCTGTTATCATTGATGTCAATGGCAAAACTTTCATTGACATCAGTGAGAACAGGAAAGGTACCTACTGATACAAACAAGGTCTCTTAAACCCAGTCCTGTCTGTACCTCTCTGTACTGTATACATGCCCACATACTCCAAAATACTTTAAAACTTGCCATTCAGCTGCACAAATTTCATTTTTAGTGAATATGGCTGATAATGGGCACTGAAGCTAACCATTTGCTTATCTATCTTAAAAAATTTTTTTCCTTGAGAAGGGTCTCATATCAAGTACACACTATCTATAGCACTGCATCATTAGAGAAGTTTTCATATTTTCAGGTAAGCAGGCTGCTGCTGGGGAAAGAGGATAGCCCATTAACACCTTGGATCAAAACAGGCTAACTTCCTTTCAACACAGAATATATTTTTCACGTAGGCCCTTGGTGCCTCTGCTGGATTCAGAGTTGCTGTGTTTCAAACACTGTACTATAGATCGCTCTTTGTGAATGGGCTTGTAGGCTGTGCTGATGAAGTCACAAGTCTTGGATTTAAAATTCACTTTGCTCGCTCTCTCATCCACTGCCTTGTGCATTCTGCGGATGTAGGGGCACCGGGACCCCACATTTCAGGCCTAATGAAAGCAGGGCTTTTTTAGTTTCTAAAGCACCACGTGTGTGTAACTTACAACTCTGAGAGCCTTTGGCAACACTTTATAAATGCTGTTAATTCACAGCTGGCATCTCATCCGTATGGGAAAGATTTTTTTTTTTTTAAAAACAAACATCTAATAGAGCCATTGAGAGCATCCCAGCAGTGGAAAATAGGGGGAAAAAATTATGCAAAAAGCCGTATTTGCCTCTGCAGAAGACTTGCCTGGAAGAATATTGAAAGCCCTTCTTTCTGCCACAGCACAGGGCTTCTCAAGAGTTTCAGGTGCGCAGCAACCACAGTTTGACTGGTGCAGCTACAGCAATGATAAATGCAGTGAGGTAGCAGCTGTGAGCATGGTTAGTACAGTAAAAATGATTGTGCTAGAGGTGACAGGCCACAACTGCTGCACCACTAGAACCAAGCCCAGGCCTTTGGAGGGACTTTCTGCAACTAGATTTGTGGGGGTGCAACAACACAAGGCATCTATGTCCTCTGCTGCAGTGGGGAGCTCAGTCAACTGGTATAGGCAGGGTTGACTCTGGGGGTGCCGAGTCAAGCTAAACTAGGGGGTAGGGGGAGGGACCCAGCAGCCTCGTCTGCATGATTACATGTTTAACATGCTAGTGACCACCAGTGTCTCAACTACACTAGGGCTCCCCTCATTGCTGTGACCATATCCTATGTGCCTGTACAGCCCCTAAAATGATTTATCATTGAGAAGTGTGGGAACACCTAGGAGCCCCAACCAAGGCTGGGGCTGATTGTAACGGGCACTGTGCAGTCACATTGTGAAGGTCAGTCCCTTTCTTGAAGAGCTTACTTTCTGTTGCTGAGGTTCTAATTTGGCTTAGGGCTTCTGGAAGCTATTGTAGTAGAAATAATAAATGAATAATAGTAACCTAACTCCCTTGTGGGCTAGCTGCATGCTCCGGTGGGCTTTGTAATAGATGTGGTATCACAGCAAAGCTAGTGCCGGCTGGCGGGACCTCAGAGGGCTTGTCTGTGTTCTTAAAGAAAATGTAATCTCCATTGTGTACTGAATGCCATCTGCAAGAGGCTGTGGGGAGGAGAGGATGGTCTTGTGGGTGAAGCACTGGGCTGAGATCAGGAGTTCTGGCTTCTCTTAGTAGCTTTGCCACTAACTTACTACGTGACCATAGGCAAGTCTTTTAACCTCTCTGCCTTAGTTTCATCATTTGTAAGCTGAGCTGATTTTATAATACCTCAGACAGTGTAAACGCCAGAGAAGGAATATCCATAGCATGGCCTCAGTGTGGGCCCAGTGTTAGAGCTATGGTATTCTTGGGCTGGACTTGTCTGACTTTTGATGCTCATGGAGGAGCACTGGCATCTCTCGTTGGAAAAATAAACCTGACGCATATTTGGCAAGGCTATGAACCATGGTGCTGGTGTCAGTTCTCATCAGGGACTCTTTTGTTGGCAGGCTGAGATGGGTTGTACAACAGAAGTGAGAGCTGTCTCGTAATGGAAGGTAAGTGTAAACTGAAATTGGCCCCTTCCAAGTTTTGGATGCAGATTTGCAACACTGTTAATATCTTGTGTATCATGCATTATTATCAGTTGTACTACAGCAGTGCCTGGAGGCTCCAACCAAGGTCAAGGCCACATTGTTCTAGGCTCTGTACAGACACATCGGGACAGTTTCTGTTCTGAAGAGCTTATGCTCTAAATAGATAAGATTGACAAGTGTGCTAATGGACAAGAGTGCTAGTGGAAACAGGTGAAATGATTTGTCAAGGACGTACAGCAGATGAGTGGACATGTTAGGAATAGGACCTAAATCTCCTGATTCCTAAACCAGTGCCCTGTCACTATTCCACACTGCCTCCCATACAGCTTGAGTGAAACCCACAAAAGATTCTAGATGAATTTGGAGCAAGACTGTTGCATAGCAAAACTCAGTACTGACTTTATTCAAGCAAACCCCATGGACTGGAACACAGAAATGCCATACTGGATTAAACCAGTAGTTCAAGTTATCCTCTGTCTGGCAGCAGCCAGTATCAGATGCTACAAAAGCAAGTGCAATAAACCCTGTAGTGGACTCTTATGGAATGACCTCTCCCTAGGTGAAGTTTCTTCTTAATTCTGTTTTATGTCCTGAAGCATGAAGCTTTATATTCCTTCTAAAATGTCTTTGTTTTAACTTAACTAACATAACTCTGGATGTTTTTATTTCCCTATAAACATCAAATCCTTTCTGAATCCTACAACTCTCTTGGCCTCAATGATATCTTGTGGCAGTGAGTTCCACAAGTTGGTTATACATTTTATTAAAAAGGAGTTCCTTTTGTCAGTTTTAAATTAGTTCCCTTTCAATATCCTTTTATTCTTACCTTAAGAGAAAGTGCAAAAACACGTGTACAATTTTACAATTTGCCTTCTCAATGCCATTCATTATTTGGTGTGCCTTTATCATGTCCCGTTTTATTTGTTTTTTCCTCTAAACTATCTCATTCCAATCTTTCCTTGCCTCTAATCATCTTCCCTGAACCCCCACTGTAGTTCTGCTACAACCTATAAAGCACATCACCACCACCAGAGGATTTTTGTATTGATTCCATTCCCTGTGAAGGCCGTTTGGGAAAACCAGAATGCCTACTAATATCAGGACAGAACAGCCTTAAGGGAGAGTCTATGGCCTTGTCAACATTAATGAACTGAACCATTGCTGATCGCTGACCAGTATTCAGCAGTGGTTCAGCTTCAGCTGTTGTTGGTACTGGTTCAGTTTTGTAGTGCAGGTGACAAACTCACAAAAAATAGGCATGCTATCCTTGCTGGTCATGGAATCAATGCAATGGCTGCTGAACCCTGAGTTAGAGAAAATAGTCGAGCAGAAAGAAAATTCGAAGACGTTTTATAGTGTGTTGCCACTTGGACTATTTTATTGCAGAATCTTGTGATACTTGTTATATTTTCATGAAGTCACAGCTCTGGGAGTCATGTGAATATATCAGCATCTCATATTTCATTTAAAAAAAAAAGAAAGTAAGTTTCTAGCCCTTTGCATAATGACAGGTTTCAGAGTAGCAGCCGTGTTAGTCTGTATTCGCAAAAAGAAAAGGAGTACTTGTAGCACCTTAGAGACTAACGAATTTATTAATAAATTTTAATATTAATTAAAATTAAATTTAACATTAATATTTATTAATAATTTTGTTAGTCTCTAAGGTGCCACAAGTACTCCTTTTCTTTTTTCTAGCCCTTGTGGTTGCAAAGAGAAGCTGGAAACAGAGCTCTAAAGGTTCAAACCAGAAGGCAAATAAAAGGACCTTCAAAGTTGTTGTTTTTTAAAATCTCATGATTTGTAAGCATATCTCATGATTTTGGGGGCTTGACTCATGATTACTGAAACCGTGGTTTTGGCAACACATGTTTATCCACCAAAAACACTCCCAAACAAACAAACTGAACCACATGTCCAAAGGAGTGATGTTAACAAAAAGCCATACATAATAAGGAGACCGCAGCAACTCTTAGGGCATGGCTACACTGGAAATTTAAAAACACTACCGCAGGGTGCCCCCGTGTCAGTGCCTTGAAGTGTGAGTATGGTTGCTCTCCCAGTGCTCCTGGTAATCCACCTCCATGAGGGGATTAGCTCCAAGTGCTGGGAACCTGTCTACACTAGGGCTTTAAAGCACTCAGAATTGCTGCGCTCAGGGGGGGGTGATTTTTCACACCCTTGAGCCAGGAAGTTAGAGTGCTATAAAATGTAAGTGTAGCCAAGGCCTTAGGGTATGTCTTCATCACAGAGAGAGTGCAGATAATCAGCATCCAGGCCTGAGCACCTGCGTTTGCGTATCCAGGTGTGACCAGCTACTCTGCAAAGCCTCACTGGAGTTAAAGTGTCCTCACTGACCCTTTGTGACTCACCTCTGTATGTTGGAATATCTGGGAGCATATTCCATGGTTATCTGTGTGTAGTAAACTGATCCACTCCATGATTGTTTCTAAGTTGACTGTGGGAGCACTTGTCTGTGTGTGCATGTGGAGGAATTGTGGGAAGGCATGGACAGACTATCAATATTCAAGTGACTTAACCTGCATCCTCACTGCAAGTGGGTGGGATACCAGCCTGAGTGAAAGTGTCACTTGGCTTTTAGCGTGTAACGCCAGAAGAGCTGGCTAGCCTGGATTGAAGACTCGATGAAACTTGGGTGAGAGACTTTTGTGTCTGGACAGGAAGGGGCTTTTGGCAAGATCCTGGGCTAACTCTGCCGTGAAGTCATACCCATAATCACAGCTGCTCTCCTTGTTCTGTTATTGACTTGAGCTAGACCTCAAATGCACAGCCGACAATGGGAATAAAGGTGACAGACTGAACTATGTGTAGCAGTAGTAAGACCGCAACAAAATCTAATTGCAGCTCATTCTCCTGTCAATATTCAGCCAGCAACCTAAGATTAGTACTGTAAAGTTTAATCCAGGGATTCTGTTTGTTGGGCTTTATTCATTTCATTTTTGGAGATCTGTTTTTAGCAATTTGAGTTTTATGTAAATATCCAAAAATCTGTTTTAGGGAGGCTTTCTCTTTGTATTTATTATGAGTAATGTATATATGAGTAATCTCTTTGTAATATTCCCTAGTGCACTTTAAAGTAACACTCTTTCCAAGAGCACCACCTTAAAGCACACTAGGAAACCCTTAGTGCGCACCAGCAGGATCTACTCAGACCAGTTAATGTACAACACATTAGTGTGCTCTAGAAATCAATCCTGTCGAGTGCATTACAGGCACGCCCTTAGACACAAGCCACCATTTCTCATGTTTTTCTGGTGTTTATTGGATAAACATTGATTTCATTTTGGAAGGGGAGATGAAAGGAGGGGTGTTTTTATTAGTATTTATTGATTAAAACTAAAATCAGAAGTGCTACTTACACCTCTCTAGAAGAAAACCCCACCATTACATAGTCACGGCCTCATCCTCTCGAATTAAAGGCCTGTCCAAATGAGGGAGTTTTGCATCAATGTATCTACACTGATGGAGCCATGCTGGTCAAATCCTTAGGCCAGGTTGACACTAGAAAATGTTTGCTGGTATAACTATGCACACAAGCCCTCCTAGTGTAGATACAGTTCTTAGTGGCCAAAAAAAAACCCCCCAGAAAACCCCAGTGCTTTTGCTGGTATCGTTTATACAGGTTCCCCAAGAGAAATAAGCTATATTGGCAGAAACACTGTTATGCCATATAACTGCATGTACACTAGGGCTTTAGCTGGTATAGAAATGTCGTGTATGTGTATGTATGGGGAGAATCATACTCCTAACTGGTAATAGTGGACCAACAAAAACTGGCCATAGTGTGCATGTGCTGCACTAATGTAAAAGCAGACTTGCACTTGTGCACCTTACACAAATCTGAAATTGGGGTATCCCATACTAATGCAAGTTGCTTTTTACACTTATCTGCACTAGAGGTTTGCCTGAATGCAGCAACATTGCCACTCCAATACAAAAAGCCGTCATGTACACAAGCCCTCGGTGATGCAGAATGTAGATGTCTGAATGAGCAGACTGGTGAGAAAATCCTTAATAAAACGGTTTGAGATAAAGCAGGGGTTCTCAAACTCGGGGTGGTGACCCCTCTGGGGCTGCGAGCTGTGGGGGTTGCGAGCTGTCAGCCTCCACCGCCAAGCCCCACTTCATCGCCAGTATTTATAATAGTGTTAAATATTTTAAAAGTGTTTTTAATTTATGGGGGGGGGTCACTCTGAGGCTTCCTGTGTGAAAGGGGTCACCAACACAAAAGTTTGAGAACCACTGAGATAACGGATCAAAACGTCCAGAGAATTGTGCAGCACGGCAGAAAAGCAAACCGCTAATATTAAAGTTGAATTGCAAAGAGAAAACAAATTGGGCTTACTGGGAAAGAAGGTGTATTATTACCTCGTGAACACATGGTAGCTAATGAGAGGTAAACTGCTAGTGAAGACACAACAGTCTGTAGCTCTCACACGTTAGCAGGTTGAGATAAAGACTATGAGGGAGCCAAGGGTAGCACTAGTTTTCCTAGTGAGGACAAGGCTTCAGAAGGGAAGGGTTTTTTATTAGACTGTTTAAAAATGCTGTTCTTTGTTAACAGCTATTTTGCTTCAACAACTAATTAGCATTTTGGATAAAGACCATCTTTGTGAAAGATTCAGTACACTCGCCTTACACATCAGATACGAAATCTTCTAATGAAACCAGAGATGACTAGACTTGACATTGCCAATGTTTTTAAGGCTAAAAAAAAGTGTGTGTGTTTCGAGGGGGAATGACTTAAAAAAATAAACAAACCACCTTTCTGCTGCTTTTTTGGATGTATAAAGAACCCCCAAAGGGCAAAGCCTAGTTTTTAAAAAATAATCCTTTGCAAGTCACCTGTGAAGTATCAGCATGCATCTACCGCCCCATGGCCACTTTGAATGAGTAGTAGCCTGGAATACCACTCCCAGTCTGTGCAGAGCAGGTTGTGTGTGCAGAATGACGGGCAGACCAGCGCTCCCCCTGTTTTCAGAATGTGAGCGCACACACTGAAATTACTCAACATACTCACACCCTCTTTAACAGTCTCAATGATATTACTATTTATTATTACTCCTTTTTTGCTGTCTCATATCTTTCACACACATGTGCCAGCTGATATGGGAACTGTGACAGACCACACCCCACAGGCAAGGAAGAGGGTCACATGACATGCTCCCATTGAGAGCACTTTAAAGAAGCCGATAAGCTCTATCTCTCATTTAACTTGGCGTTTGGAAGATGTTTGTGGAAATTTCTGCAAAGGGGGTGACATCAGTTGTTGTCACAGCTGCTGAGAAAGTCTGCGAGACCATGCCTGTTGAGGGAGTGTGTGTAAACATATATTGTTAATAGATAAAATTTAAAACAAAAGGCAGTCCATATGCTGAAGGCTGGTATGTTTCACTGCTCAGGACGGATGCGTATCAATATAATCAAAACCTAATACAACACTACAGTAAGTTAATTTGAAAAAAAAAAAAAGAAAAAGATACTAGCTTTGGAGTGCTTAAATTTAATATGAAACAAGACTTCTCCCAGGGGAATTCCAAGCGTTTAGCATGTGGGGCATACTCCAGATGCTAGCTGTACATACCTAAAATAAACTATGCAAAATTCCATATTCAGAGCCAGACTCTGCCAACTCCGAAAGTAAACCCAGCTAGCTATCACAATCTTTTCACTTTGTCCCCCTCTCCCCTCCACCTGGACTAGGAAGGCAATAAATAATTCTGTTTGAAAGAGAATCTCAAAGCTCAGTATTTTTCCAATGTGAGATCTAAAGCATTTGTGTGTGTAACTCTCAAGAGCCTCTAAAGTGATAAGAAAAGGAGGACTTGTGGCACCTTAGAGACTAACCAATTTATTAGAGCATAAGCTTTCGTGAGCTACAGCTCACTTCATCAGATGCATATCGTGGAAACTGCAGCAGACTTTATATATACACAGAGAATATGAACCAATACCTCCTCCCACCCCACTGTCCTGCTGGTAATAGCTTATCTAGATATCTAGATATCTAGATAAGCTATTACCAGCAGGACAGTGGGGTGGGAGGAGGTATTGGTTCATATTCTCTGTGTATATATAAAGTCTGCTGCAGTTTCCACGATATGCATCTGATGAAGTGAGCTGTAGCTCACGAAAGCTTATGCTCTAATAAATTGGTTAGTCTCTAAGGTGCCACAAGTCCTCCTTTTCTTTTTGCGAATACAGACTAACACGGCTGTTACTCTGAAATCTAAAGTGATACACACTTTTGCATATACAGTAGTTACAAAGAATTCAGTAGGGAATTGGTCGTCTGCCTGTTGTAGGCATAGACAGGTTCCGACAAAAGGAATTAAAATGTAAAGAGTAGAGACAACAAAGGGTTAAAAAGATTAGTTCTAATATTTCAACCCTAGGTGACAATATCTCCGTACCCATAGCACCATTGTAATCTGCTGATTTGCTCTGACAATCCAGCTACTTCTAAATTGTAGGATGAGACTATGTTGATGAGAGAATATGTCCTTTATTAAACCACAAACTTCAGAGGGACTCTGTTAAAACTGAAGAGAACCCTTTGGGATTGCTGTTGAACTGGAAACATTTTAGATTGTGAATTTTTTCTTGACACCTTATGTATAATTTGAAGCTACCAAATCTGCTATACCAAGAATCCAGAAACATGACAATTGGAAGATGCACAAGTGTCAGTCTGACAACTAAACGGAGAATTACTTTGGGAAGGTCTTAACAAGTAGACAATAATGTTTGCCTTGTCTTGGGTTTTAGAGTCCGAATTAAAACTGTTTGGCTCACTAATAATTTTGTGAAAGTAATCTACTGGGGATGGGGGTGGGGGCAGGCAGAGGGAGAGGGGGGTTGGGGGGAGGGTTAATGCAACCTATGTGAATCATTCCTGAATCTTTCTGGGCTTTCCTATGTGAAAGTTTATTCATCCAGACTTCAGAATTTCTCTGCAATAAAACTTGCTGAACGACATACCACACAATGTTTAGGAATTTATTTAATACTAGTATTACTGTCAAAGCATAGAAGCCAAACTATACATACAGTCAGCTTGAAGAATGTGTAAGTAACGACACTACCCCAAGCAAATATATCAGGGTAGACTCTGCCCCACGATGGTTAGTTCTACACAATGCCTGAGATTACACTTCTGAACATATCCTGAATGCTGTGACAGAAGTATTTGTCACTCAAAGTATTTATAGTTCTAATGCTTTGGAAGACAGATAAATGCTTATTTTTACATGAAACAACAGCTTTGAGAGGGAGAGAGAGAGAGAGAGAGAGAATAATGGACCTGACAAACCACAGTTACTGTTGCCTAAATCACTCATTTCACCACGATGACTGTATCATATTTAGCCAATGACCATTTTGATTGTGACACTGCGTCCTGTATGTAGTCAAAACTCTCGTTGTATTGTCAAGGTTGTATAAGAAATTCCAGTTTATATTATATTATATCATATTTTATTATTCAGCAAGTAAAACAAAGATATAGAAAGAGATAACTTAAGGAATACACAAAAGGGGGCAGAGTTAGGGGTAAGCACTCAACCTTAACTTTTCAAATTTCCTGACTGTTGAGGATTTAATAAATCAACCTGAACATTGTAGAACACTATTTTGGCATGGAATTTCCTTTAAAAATTAAATTTAAAGAAAACCACTCGCAACACCAGCTTTTAGGATCCCAGGAATTTACTGAATCTGGAGTTTTTCAGCTTGACACATCTGGAATGCAATCATCCTTAATGGAGCCCTGAATACTACATTGATTGGAACTATATGAATACCAGAAAGAAAAAGAGCTTTCCAGGTCTTAACCATCTGAAACCTTAGCTGTCTCAAAATCTTCAATCATCTCAAACCTAAATGGTTCAGCAGCCCCAGTGTTCTAAGCTTTTAAGGTTGATTTAAAAATAAAAGTGGATAGTGCACTTGTTTGGGAAATCTCCCCATTTTGAATGCTCGTAACTTGACATGCTTATTTTCTCAATAAGGTCTACAAATCAAGCCAGCGCTGATGATTCTGCCATTGTGGAGTTACCATGTGCAAAAATGTTTGTTTGGAACATATGGGAGAGAATGGGGTGTTCTTCTGGCACACCTAACTGGCAAATAGTTGGAACGGATTGCACTCAAACTTTCAAGAACAATCACCGCAAGAATCACCTCTGGGTTGAGATAAAACACAAACATTTTCTCCCTAAAAATTAATTTAACACATTTTTGTGTAACTGAAACAGGGAGTTTAAACTGAAGTTGGAACTCTAACTACCAAGCATCTTTCTCCTCCTCTCACTAATGGGGCCAGACTGTCCCTGACCCATGCATGAGCGTGCAGGGGTCCAAAGATTTAGACAGGCACAAGATATTTACTTTGTGTTTGTTCAGGGCCTATTGTACAAAACTGTGGACAATAACAGTTCATGTGCTTGGGGAAGTGCAGCCAGTGGCCCCACAGGTAATGGGGAGCAGGCGCGGAGGTGGCCCTAATTCTTCCACAACAGTATGTAGAGGGCAGGGGAGTGGAATACACCATTTTAAAGGAGGGAGCAGTCTGCACACCTGGGACCTCTCAGGCCACAAACTTTCCCAGGTGCAGCTTGAACGCAGGACTGTGTGTAAATGATTTCATTTCTAGGCCACAATGATTCCTGTAGTTTAACCTCCATGTTAATGCCTGAATTCGTAATGGAAAGTCTTGGAAGATTATAAACTAATGTTTCACAAGTTGTATTCATGACTGAGTTTGCTTGAGATAGCAGTACCTCCACAAATACAGTGCTTGCAAAAATGTAACCACCCGCCAAAACACATCTTTTATCAGGAAGCTAGAATTGTAGACTAGGAACAGCCATAGCTTCACCCAGAGTTCATGTATGCCAGTATCTCTTGCTGAGTCAGTAATACACATATCGCTTCTTTAGTGTGCCTCATTCTGTCTTTCTCTCCTTCTCTGCCGTTAGTATTTCATTATAAAACAATCCAAGAACCTAATAATTGCAAAAGTAGGATCAGTCACTCAGTTGAGACAAGATGTTTGGGCTCCAGGCCTGGTGGTGTGAAGGGGTCTGTGCATTAATAGGAACTCTGCATTTTATCCATGGAGAAGGATAGTGACTGGGAGGGAGAGTATTGGTGGCTGGGATTGGAGGATAAAATGTTGGGAGTTTGAAATTTTGGGGTGGCTCTGCTATCCATTTGCATTTAATCTACTTTTGCAGTGTTGATTAGCTTTGCATTAAGGTCAAACTTAGAAAGAGGCACAATTAATGGTGAAAGAATGGAACTATGTTAGATAGACTGTATATTGATGTTAAGTCTGAACCTGGGGAACACCTATCTTCTTGTAGCTAAGACCAGATCTACACTACAAAGTTTTGTTGGCATAGCTGTGTCGGTCAAGATGTGCATAGACCATACCCCTGAGCTGACATGGTAAAACAGCCAGGGTAGACGGAGCAAGGCTGAGAGAAGAGTGCTTATGTCAACATGGCTAATATTGCCCAGGGAGGTGGTGTTAACATGCTGGCAGAAAAACTCCTTCTGTTGGCTTATGCTGCGTCTATACTAGGGAGCACTGCCATGGTAGCTGTACTGGCAAAGCAGCTGTAGAGTAGACAAGGTCTGAGGCACAAGCTTTCCTTGGGCCTAGTCTACATTGAAGATTTAGGTCAACATAGCCAGAGCACTCAGTGGCGTGAAAAATCCACCCCCCTGAGTGCTGTAGCCATGCTGATGTAACCCCTGGTTAGGGTAGATCAACAGAATAATGCTTCTGTCAACCTAGCTACCATTGCTTAGGGAGGTTCTGTTCCTATGGTGATGGAGAAACCCTTTCCATCGCTGTAGGCTGCGTCTGCACTAGGGGTTATGCTGGCCCAGCTATGACGCTGTAGATATGCCACTATGGTCCCCATAGTGTAGACATGGTCTGACCTAAAGATTTAAGCAGCAGGAGGTGGTTGGAGGACTGGAATATTTTTGAACGATGTTTCCAAGCTGTCGTGGTTGAATATTAATGATGATGAACAATAATACGTTGTGCATTTATAGCACCTTCCAACTGAGATCCCAATGTTTTGCAGACATGAATGAATGCAGTGCCTCATGATACCTTTGTGATGAGGCAGTATTGTTATTCTCATTTTACAGCAGGGAAAACTGATGCAGAGAGGTTAAGTGGGTTAAGCCCAAGGTCAACTGGGTTTATTGTAATTATTTTCTCCTCACTTGTTAATTTCTATTGTACTGTGCCACTGAGTGCTTCCCTATATTTCTTGACTCATTAGCATCATTATGAATATTACAAATTCAGTTAAGCTGAACTGATGGGAGAATACTGTATTGCAGTGACCCAATAATACTGGAAGGTGACTCATTATTCAGAGAGGAGCTCTGTACTGCAGAGAACTGATAAATGTAAGATCCCCTGTTTCTCTGTTCCTTTTGTAGTATCAGTAGCAACAGGCTGAGTAGATACCTGCCCTGATAACCCAGTCTTGCAGAAAACTGTCAACAATGGCCCCATCCTGCGCACTCCAGCTTCCCTGACATGGAGCATAAGAACAGCCATACGGGGTCAGACCAAAGGTCCATCTAGCCCAGTATCCTGTCTTCTGACAGTGGCCAATGCCAGGTGCTTCAGAGGGAATGATCAGAACAGGCAATCATTGAGTGATCTATCCCCTGTTGCTCATTCCCAGATTCTGGCAAACAGAGGCTAGGGACACTCAGAGTGTGGGATTGCATCTCTGATCATAGAGCCTGAGGCTCCTGGGGCTATTCCTACTGGTGAGTAAGAAAGATGCATTCATCTAAAGACAGCTGAATACAGTTTATAGCCACCCAATTCCTCCATCTTCCCACAAGCACAGCCTGGGGCTCTTCCCCAGCTGACCTGGCAGGTACAGTGCCTCTCTGATGCTGCAGTGGGGCACTGGCCTCTCTTTAGGGGACCACATCGCCTTACCACATCATCTTGGCAGTAGAGCTGATTGGAAATTTTTCCTCTAAATGTTTTTTGGATGAAAAATATCTTTTTGTTTAACTGGACACACTTTGAAAAAACATTGATTTTGGTAAAAATTCCCACAGAAACAAATATTTTGAAACAAAAAATGTTAACAAAGAATTGAGTGTTTGAGGATGCCACATTATTTACACTTTTTGGATTCAGAGTAACAGCCGTGTTAGTCTGTATTCGCAAAAAGAAAAGGAGTACTTGTGGCACCTTAGAGACTAACCAATTTATTTGAGCATAAGCTTTCGTGAGCTACAGCTCACTTCATCACTCACGAAAGCTTATGCTCAAATAAATTGGTTAGTCTCTAAGGTGCCACAAGTACTCCTTTACTTTTTGGATTATCATCAACTGAAATCCAGGGTAAGCCATTTTGACTAACATTGTATGAGAGGGAATGCTGGGAAAGATTGGCCTCCACAGCAAAGGGGGAAAGGGGACAATAAGAATTGGAGGCCTCAGCAAGACTGCCACATAGAGGCCTCTGAGGGTCTGCAGAGTGTAAAGAAATAAGAGGATGACATCAGCGTTGGTTCCTTGTGGGCAGTGGAGGACGCTTCTCATCAGAATCAGCTGGGAAAATGTAGAGCTCCAGCAGGAGGAAAAAATAGAGAAGCCTCCTTTAGAAATCTCGATCCTGCTATAAATGTTAAACCACAGGAGTTCCTAAAGAAACACAGCTTTTTTAGCCACTGTGTGTTTAACTCTTTCCTTCCTGGGTGACAGGTTTGCTCTCCCTTTCCTTGTTTAAGCCAGGGATGAGTGCATTTCTGGTACAGACGAGCGCTCATCATTGTCAATATAACATAAAAGGTGTTGAAATGTTTTAAAAATAGTTTTTAAACAAGTGTCCTCTAAACCAATTGAGAGCAAATCATAGAGACAGAAGAAGTTACAATCATGATTCATAGTTTTGTATGAAGAGAAGAAGGGTTATCCAGTGGTTGGGTTATTAACCTAGGATTTGGGAGACATGGATTCAGTTTCCTTCTCTGCCACAGACTTCCTGTGTGACTGTGGGCAAGTCACTTAGCCTTTCTGTGCCTCAGTTCCCCATTGGTAAAATGTTTGTTTTTAGCTAAAAGTTTCTATTTGCTACCCTTGTGCTGTATGACTTGTTCCTTGGGTGCATTACTCAGGACACTCTTCTGGTGCTATTTTCTTCATAATCTGGCCCAATGTGTGTGTGGCTGCCTTTCAAAGCAGACTGTACACTTTTGATAAAAGATGCAGCTGAAAAGAAAAACAATCATTACTTCTTGTATTTACAGAAAACTGCCAGCAGGATCTAAACTCATTAAAATAAGTCTGAAATTTCTTGGTGCACATGGCTCAGGGAGGGAAAATGATAACTGGTGTTAGAAAATGCTGTAGCTACAGTACGGCATGATACAAAATCATTTCCAAGTGTATCATAGATTAAATAGAATGGATTCCTTAGTACTGAACTGTAAAATTTTCCATTACCTTCTTCCTGCTCTCTTCTGAGACCTGCAATCCACTAGTTAAGAAATGAAATGGAGTTATGTTTACTTTGTGCAACACAAGTCAAGGCTAAATTTCATAGAATGATTTAATTTTAGTATTGAGATAAGAGAGGCTGACTCAGATTCTCTGAGGGACAATTTTATCAGTACAGTCAGTCATGCAACTCTTGTTACAGTGACACACAGGAGCAAAAGAAGCCTTATGTGCTAGCTGAGATGAGCATAATACATCCCAGCTGAGTCTGGGATTGCTTGCTGTGTCTGAACTGAACCCTTGGCTTATTGGCTACATTAACAAGACCTCCATATAGAGTTTGATCTTGTGTGCTTCTGAAGTCAGTGGCAGTGTGAGATGCTCAGCGCCTCTCAGGACTGGGCCCATGGGGGAAGGCCTTCACTTTGAATGATTCCACTCTAAATTAAATCAGATTTTGGCCCAGTGATTATTCCCTTTCTTTCTGAAGGGCTTATGTTTCACTGAGAGAAAGTAAATGCACGTTTGGAGAAACCCTGAGCTTTCGTAACGGGCAGCACATTTCTATCGATAGCAGATTAGCATCTTGCTGAAATTTGAGGATGTGTTGAAAATTCTATTCCAATGTCCCAAAGTTATTTTCCTGACTATTCCTTTCAGCATTATAATTTCTCACTTTGCATGCGCTTATCATATTTAATCATAGTTACAAATGTGTGAGCTGGTTCAGAGTGCAGAGTGTATGTCTTGGGCACCAGATCGAGTCAGAACTTGTTGTGAGTACGTGAGTATTCTCCTACTTCTTTTGCCTGTGGTGCTGACATGGTGAGTCATAAACCAAATGATAATATAAGCCAGCAGTTACTTAAATATAAGGGTGCCGGTTGAGTTGTACCAATGCACAGGAGTCTACCTATGCAGTAAAAAGAGAAGGAGTACTTGTGGCACCTTAGAGACTAACCAATTTATTTGAGCATAAGCTTCCGTGAGCTACAGCTCACTTCATTGGAAACAACTCACGAAAGCTTATGCTCAAATAAAGTTGTTAGTCTCTAAGGTGCCACAAGTCCTCCTTTTCTTTTTGCGGATACAGACTAACACGGCTGCTACTCTGAAATCTACCTATACAGTGTAGTTCTATCTGTGTTGGTCCCAGGATGTTATGGAGACACTGTGGGTGAGATAAGATCTTTAATTGGAACAACTTCTGTTGGGAGACAAGCTTTTGAGCCACACCGAGCTCTTCTTCAGGTCTGGGAAAGGTACTCCCAGAGTCACACCAAAATGCAAGGTAGATCAGATTGTTTAGCATAAGTAGTTAGCACATATTGTAAGGGACCATTCAAGGTAGAGTGGCCCATTAACACCTCTGCCCTCATAGGACAAAAAGAGGGGGTCAGTGGGTTACAGTTTGCTGTAATAAGCCATAAATACTGTGTCTCAGAGTGAATCGCTCTCAGTGAAGTCACATGGGATAATGATAAAAGGCAAAAGCACCCTATCACCTATGGGTGAATACTTTTCACAAAGCGATCACTCTATATGTGACCTATTGGTCCTCATCCTCAAAGGAAACCTGCACAACACTTTCAAAAGATGAGCCTGGGAACTTGACTTCATTACTCTGCTAACAAATTTATTTGAGCATAAGCTACGTATGAAGTGAACTGTAGCTCATGAAAGCTTATGCTCAAATAAATTGGTTAGTCTCTAAGGCACCACAAGTACTCCTTTTCTTTTTGCGAATACAGACTGACACGGTTGCTACTCTGAAACCTGTCATTACTCTGCTAGACACTAACAATCATGGACTGAACAGAGACACTGTACGTTAATTGAAAAAGCCATTAAAATCCTAGTCTTCTCTTTACAGAATAAAAACAAACATGTAGGTACTGGAAAGGTTCAGCTCAGGAAGTTTCTTCCTTCTCACTCCATGGGGGAGAAGAAGAGGGAATTCCCCCACTGGGCAGTGAATTTGTCTCCTTATACCAGAGCTACTGATGCCTAGTGTTTTCACACAGCTCCCCAAGATGTATAGCTCCTGAAGGAGCCATGGTGCGATTGGATACCTTACCCCACAACTACAGAAGCAGCTGAGTTGGGATAGACTTTGGATCAAATAGCCAAATGGATACCATAGGGCCTGGAGATAGGCATGCTCTGCAGAGCAGTGGCTCCCTGTTTATACCCCTAAATCCATGTGAAAACCAGTCCGTTGGTGTATCCATCAAAACGGGTTCTGTGAAATTGCCATTGGGAGAAGCACACTGTGAAGCTGGCACTGCCTTCCTTCCATGGCCTCCATCAGGATTCAATTGATCTAGTTCCCTTTTAATGTTTAATCAGCACTCAGGAGTCTGCTAGGTTGGGGAGAAGATGCAGAACTTTTAATGTTCTGAGCACTCTCTTTGAACTGAATATACACAGGCATCTGGAAACATCTCGTTTGCACTGAGCATCTTCAGAAACTTAACATAGGCTTTAGCATAGTCGTTAACATTTTGTCATCTCAGGGCTTGCCTACACTTAAAATGCTACTTTGGTGCAGCTGCACTTCAGTGAAGACCCTACCTTTGCCGGTGGGAGGGCTTCTCCGATGAGTGTAGGTACTCCACCTCCCCAGTAGGCAGTAGCTATGTCGATATGAGAAGTCCTTCTGTTCACATGGTGTGGTCTACACTGGGAGTTAGGGTGGTATAACTGGATTTTCCACACCCCTGAGTGACGTAGTTACACTGACATAATTTGCTAATAGAACGAGGAGTACTTGTGGCACCTTAGAGATTACATTAATTTGCTAATGTAGACCAAGCTTCACTAGCACAGCTACTTCCATACTACTGATGTGATACTTATCCCTATGTAAACTCCAGAGCTAGGAAGCTTTCTGGGAGCAGTTTAAGAAAGTACAGTGGAGCATATATATGCATGTACGGTATTGAAAATAAACCCGGCAGCAGGTAGGAACTCTCTCAATTTCCCCTTTTTACTTACAGGAGGAGCCAGAGAGCTCAATGTGTAACTTAAACTTGGCAGGAGGTGAGAACACCTCCTTAATTTTCCACTTTCACATGTAGGGGAAGCCAGAGAGCTTCCATACCCAGCAAATCTCCTCGTTCTGGAACTTACACTGACGCAGGAAGCATAGGAGAGAATATAACCCTAAGATATTTTTAAAAGCTATGTCAAGATTTGTTAGCCTAAAAATGGGCTTACTTTCGTTTGACGCTGGTGCCATCTGGGAAGTTTTTACCCTGCGGTGTCCAAATAATTTTTTCTGGAACACTATCTACAATGCTGCTCTGAGTAATAATACTAGTTTAAGAATGAAAAAAACAGAGCTGGGATTTGCAGCGAGCTTCACATTAAACAGACTAGTAGTTTTGTGACATGTGAGAGAGGGAATGAATGTATCAGTGTTTTTATTACTAGTCTGATTTCAAGTCTTGAATTTGGTTTTAAAAACAGCTGGATAGAAGCATAGCCAGTTTTTAAAAAATGAATGGTTATAGTATACGGGGACAACTGTCAAGGGAGGTCAATTTTTCAGCCCATTGCCTTGACAGAGTTTCTTCAAGCAGGGAATTGCACTGAATTGTTTCCTCATGCAACAGGTTGGAGAACCTGTATATTACATCTGCATGTATTACTTTTAGGCCTGGTCTTTGCTGGAGAAATAAAACCAATTAAAGCACCTAGGACATCTGTGAAACATTCTGCAAGCAACACTAAAATACCCTAAACAGCATATGAAGGGTCTGATCACTGATTAGAGCAGACTGCCTTTCAGCAGGTTTAATAACTGGTTAAACCTGAACCATTTCAGACTGAATCCGTTCAGTGCCAGTGTAACACAGACACTAAAATGATTCAACTAATCCTCCCACTATTTGCCCACTGTGCACTAATCCTGTGGACTCTTGCAGAATGCACGACTGCTGGGAATTGTGACACAAGTACTGAGAAGGCATTGCAAATGAAATGGTGTAGATGAGTACTAGTGTGGATGTAGGGTAAAACAAACCAACCAGCATGTATTGATGAATCGTGTTCATACAAGTTCAGTACGACAGATTCAGTTACAAACTGTGTCTCCTGTGTAGGCAAGATTCAGAGCGAGTGATAATGTATCTGGATCATTTATCTGAAAGCCCTCCCCCCCCCGCCCCCGTGGCTGTGGCTTTGCATCTTCCAATGTCGTTTTGCAGAACCATAAATAAAAATCAGGCAGATGTTTCCCACCTCTAGTTGCTGGTAATTACCTAACAAATAACTTTATGAAGGGGTGCATCATTCTTTATAGAGCTGGATTAATTTTGTGAATTCTCTGTCATACAATGTTTTGCATTATATTCACAGAAGTTAGTGCAGTGGGGATGGGTAAACTGGTTTGAATAAAATAGAACTGACCTGAAGTTGAAATTTCCTGAGATTTGTAAAGATTGTTATATTTTTCTATTATTGCATAGCTGCCCTACATTTCCAGGTTTCATACAGAAGTGAATTGAAAGAGCTAAGATGCTGTGGGAGGGGTTGTTCACAGGGTATTTCTGGTTTGACAGGAGACAGCTTGTTCCTATAAAATTTCTAATCTGATTTCCAAGTCAAAGGAGACTACATGCATTCAAGTAAACACCTTAACGTTTATAAGGCATTTATCAATGCCCTGTTTGTTTGCTTACTGCACAGCTGTCTCCACACCTTCTCCCAAGGGAAACCGCTGTTGTGTGTTCACACTGTCAGCTGCCTGCACAGTAGCGTGTTCATACTTGTGGCACTTGCAGCGGTATTCGGAGCGGTGCACTCTGGGCAGCTATCCCACAGAGCATCTCCTCCTCTTCTGCCGCTAAGAGTTGTGGGAAGGCGGAAGGGATCGTGGGGCATCCTGGGTCCTGTCCCAATGCCCCGTGATGCACTGCTTTGTATCTCAGCAGTCCCTGTGCTTCCATCCACATTTGGTGCCATCTTTCAACAGTCTGTGTACTACGTACTCTGCCTCTTCGGTCTGCAGGAACGGATCCCGCACTGTTGACCAGTGTGCTGCTCACGCTCACTAACACGTCATGAATGGAGGTGGAGTTATTCCTTAAACTACAAAGGCAAGAGGAGCGTGACATTGATCTCGCCACGCATAGTAGCTACAGCACGAGATTGCTTGTGGCATTCTTGGAGGTGCTGACCACAGGGGAATGATGTTTTTGGGCTCGGGAAATAAGCACTGAGTGGTGGGATCACATCGTCATGCACGTTTGGGATGACGAGCAGTGGCTGCAGATCTTTCGGATGAGGAAAGCCACATCATGGGTGTGACGTTGCACCCCACAAGACTTTAGGGAAATATGCTTATGAATGTATATATGACACAACTGGAATATATTTTATGCTACATACGCCATGTAACATATCTATGTAAAGGTTAGGATCGACTGAATATATTCATCCTATTTGTATGAATGTGTCATTTTTGTATTCAAAATTATGAATATTGACTGTATACTTGTTTGATTTTAAATAGCTTTAGTAAGGCATTTGGTCAGCTTCTTGAGAAAGGAATGTGCAAGTTAAGTGCCCAGTCAAGAAGCACTTAACGGACAATGGATCTTGGAAGGCTCCAATCCACATAAGAAATCTACATGAGGACTTTCAAGGTAGCATGTGAACCATGGCTACTACCTGTAAGTTCTGAGTCATGCATGGACATGTGACTTGCCCATGTGACTTCAAAACTCCATCTTATAGGTGGAATTCTACACAGGGGGAAGAAGGGGTATCCACCCACAAGATAAAGTCTATTTAAACCCCTGGGAGACCCCTCCATTTGGTCTTCAGCTGGCTCAAGAGATAGTCTCCCCATCCCAAAAGGATACCTGAAAAGAACTGGAACAAAGGACAGTAAACACAGGGGGTGTGAGAGATTGCTGGACCCAGACTAAGAGGAGACTAGTCTGTAAAAGGAAGCTTACTGAACTCCTCTGAGGGTGAGGTTTTATCTGTATTCAGTTTTCTTACCGTATTAGGTATAGACTTGCGGGTTTTATTTTATTTTACTTGGTAATTCACTTTGTTCTGTCTGTTACTACTTGGAACCACTTAAATCCTACTTTCTGTATTTAATAAAATCACTTTTTATTTATTATTTAACCCAGAGTATGTATTAATGGGGGGGGGGGGAAACAGCTGTGCATATCTCTCTATCAGTGTTATAGAGGGTGAACAATTTATGAGTTTACCCTGTATAAACTTTATAAACGGATTTATTTGGGGTTTGGACCCCATTGGGAGTTGGGCATCTGAGTGTTATAGACAGGAACACTTCTTAAGCTGTTTTCAATTAAGGCTACAGCTGTTAGGGAACGTGGTTCAGACCTGGATCTGGGTTTCCAGCAGGCTAGCGGGTCTGGCTCAAACCAGGCAGGGCACTGGAGTCCCAAGCAGCCAGGGCAGGAAAGCAGGGGCAGAAGTAGTCTTGGCACATCAGTTGGCAGGCCCAAGGGGATTTCTGTGATCCAACCCATCACAATGGAACTGTGCGATGAGCTCCCCCAGCCTTGTGGTGCAAGAACATGAGAATAAGAGCTGCCCTGCCATTGCAGAAGCGCATGGCGATTGCACTGTGGAAGCTGGCCATTCCAGACTGCTACCGATCGGTCACTAACCAGCATCATGTATCAGAGGGGTAGCCGTGTTAGTCTGGATCTGTAAAAGCAAAGCAGTCCTGTGGCACCGTACAGACTAACAGATGTATTGGAGCATAAGCTTTCATGGGTGAATACCCACTTCGTTGGATGCATAACCAGCATCATGACATGACACAGAAAGTCCTCCTTAGTTCTTCGTGGCTGCTTTCTAATTCTGCACAGCCGTTCAGCCAGCGATAACAAAGAGGGATGCTGGGCTCCCAAGGTCATCTCTGTGAAGCCAAAACGCAACATTTTACAGAAGCAGTATTGTTTGCAACACACAGAACACTGATTCAGTGATTTAAAACAGAGCCAGTATTCACATACCTGTCACTAACTGGCTGACCCCAGGCAAGCACACATGAGCCACAAGACCCCCAAAATGGTGAGCAGCTGCAGGGGCAGGGTAAATCAGTCTAAATCCCGGAGCCTCACTGTATACTGGGCACATGTCTCTTGGGGAAAGCCAGCGCTGTAGGGGGACCTGATAATCATTCCTGTCCCCACATTTTCCATAGGCTGTGTTCATTATGGAAGATATCTCGCTGCTGAGGGTGAGCAGGGAATCAAGGGAGGGTGTTCTCCAAGACTGTGGCTTCCACCCTGGCACTTATGTGGCTTGCTTGTGTGCAGCAATGGTCCTGCCCCATGATGGCAGAATGGCATGGGAAGGTTATCGTTAATTGGGCAAGAAACAAAGCAGCTCTGCCAAAGAAACTGAGGCAGCGGATTGCCCAGTATCTCCATGAGAGTTTCCTGGAGATCTCTGAGGCAGATTCCCATAAAATGAGGGAGTCAATCAACAGCCTGTTCCGCCACACAGACTAGGCATGTGGTGGTAAGTGCATCATACAGACACAAGCCTGCTTTCTGCAACCCTTCTGCCCCCAACAACTTGCTTCAGCGATTTCCCAAATCAAATCCACTTACCATGGACCTCCTCTCCTGTTTGTGCTTCACCAAGATCCAACAGCTGTGACTTGCTAGCTTCCTCCAGGATAGAAAAGAGCTCCTGGCTGCATGCATCTCTGACCTCTGAGTCATCCTCTGCCTCTAGGTCCCCTGCCCCTCCCCATCCTCGTACAAGATTTCCTCCTCCTGGCTCAGTCCACTCTTGACTGGCATGCGAGCCACAGAAGTATTCACAGTGACCTTCGCAGTGGAGGTGAGGTCGCCACCAAATATTGCGTCCAGCTCTTTGTAGAACTGGCAGCTCGTGGGCGCAGCACCGGAGCGGTGGTTTTGCCTCCTGTGCCTTGCGGTAGGCGTTCTGCAGCTCCTTCACTTTGACCCTGCACTGCAGTGTGTCCTGGTCATGGCCCCTTTCTGTCATGCGTCATGAATTCTGTCCATAGGTATCATAATTCCTATGGCTGGAGCGCAGCTGGGACTGGACAGCCTCCTCTCCCCAAATGCTGATGAGATCCAGCAGCTCGGCATTGATCCAAGCGGGGGATCACCTGGTGCATGGAGCAGGCGTGGCCACCTGGAAGGATGCACTGAGACCACTGCACGCGTGACCGAGCAAACAGGAAGGGGACTTTCAAAATTCCAAAGGAATTTACAGGGTGGGGAATGACGGTTGGTCACCTGAGGGCAGGGCAGTAGAGTTTAAACTGATGACCAGAGAGGCAAAAACAGGCATTGTGGGAAATCTTCCAGAGGCCAATCGCAGTGCTGTAATCGACCACGGTGTCTACACTGGCACCATGGCACTGTACCCCCAGCGCACAAAGCTGTAGGCCTCTCGTTGGGGTGGGTTTTTTTACAGCACTGCAACTGTGCAGTTTCTGCGCACTAAGTGGCTTGGCAGTGTGTACCCCTCGGGAGTTACAAGGCAGAAAGCTGCTTTACTTGCCAGTGTAGACAGGGCCATAGTTTAAAAGAGCTCAGAAGGGCAGCCAAGTGGATGAGAAAGATTTGAATGAAAGTTGATCTGGTTATTGATTACAGTATATATGGATGGTACCAGATAAACCAGAACACCACACAAAGTATGGAGTCCTCTCCTGTGAATATAAATGACATGAGAAAGAATGAGTCTTTATTAATATAATAGGATTGTGTTGTGTTTAACAGGTGTCTCCTGCAGTATTCTATCACACCTCTGGCAAGATTAGCTACCAACATATATCCTGGGGAGAGATAAAAGGATGCTGCCTTAGGTCTCAATTCCACTTATAAATATTCTTTTTTTGTAAAGTAGCAGTAGTAATTATTATTGATTTGTTTATATAGTGCCAAAGGTGTAGTAGGTGTCTTGCAGACAAAGGTCTAAATTCAGCCTTGAGTCTAAGGGATAATAAAATGGTGTACTTATGACTTGCTCTGGCTCCTCAGTGTATGCCAGTATAGACTTGCTTAAGGCTTAACCAGCATCCACTGAGTCATTGGAAAGACTTCCATTGACTTTAGTGAAATCTGGATCGGAAACCTTTGCCCATACTCTGCTCTCAGTCATAGGCAGGGGGTAGCTAGCGCTAGAAGGGGTTCAGCATCTCCAAATCAATCCCTGCCAGGTAAAGCCACTTCCCTGCTGGCACATCAGCTCCCGCTCCCAATCCCAGATTCCCTGTGGCTGAGCCTGTATGGGGAGCAGAATGGAAGCAGTGACTAGGAGAAGCAGGACCTCGTGTGCCAGGTTGCAATGCACTCAAATGTGGCCTGGCTGCCTCTTTGTTACTTCAGCAGTGAAGGGGCTCTGCCATAATGACACCCAGCTCTGGTTACTGCCTTCCCATTAGCGGAGGTGTACCCTGACTCACCCATGGCCAGGGCGGGGGTGGCAGGCTGGTCACAATCTGTTGGCTGTGAGCTAGGAGCCAATGGGAAGACAGTAATGAGAGCTGGGTGGCATGAGGCGGAGCCCTCTCCCCTGTGATGGAGGGGTGGCTGGGCCAAAGAGTGGCATTGAGAGCTGGTGCATGGAAAGTCCTCATTCTAGCTCTGTCACATGCCACCCAGATCTGATGACTTTCTCTGCATTGATGGGGGTGTGCCCTGCCTCCACCCACTGCTGGGGGGTCCCAGCCAGAACCTGATTGTTTCTTTGGAATTGAGAGCCAATTAGTCAACGGGGAGCAGTAACTGGAGGTGGGTAGTGTCAGAGAGGGTCTGAGCCTGTATTATTGGGGAAGCAGAGCCCCATGGAGTGTATGAAGCAGCAGCAGCTTTACTAAAAGATTGCACCCCTCAGCGACTTGGCTAAACCTTTAAAAAAAAATATTTTTTTGGCCGGGGGAGGGGGAGGGGCTGTGATCCTCGTCACTTTAAGGATTGTGGCTGGTGCTCAGATTTGGGTGGGACATGGCCCAACTATGGCAATGCCCCAGCTCCCCAGCTGAGCCCAGTTGCCTATGCGCTCAGTAACACCATTTTTAATACTGAAGTAAACCCAGAGTTTCAGCAGGGTTGTTTTGGATTTACACTAATACATGGGAGTGGAATCTAGGCCCCTTACACTAAATTCTAGTATATTTTTTTCAGCAAATAGTAATTTTTCAAAAAAAAAAATGCATTTTTCAGGGCACAAAATTCAAGCTGAATTTGGTGAATAGTTTTGGGGGGAAAAGATCCTGGAAAAATATTTTGGAATGTCAAAATATTTTGTTTCAACAGTTTAGAAATGAACTGTTTTGACATTTTGTTGTGAAACAACATTTTGTACATTAAATATGTATTCAAATCAATATTTTGTTTTAAAAAATTCAGTTTGAACTGGAAAATGAAACAGTTTGTTTAAGCTCACTGAAATTTGTTCAGTGTTTTGTTTTGGTAAGAAACTGAAAAAAATAAATAAATCAGTTTTGATTTGAAACTAACCAGTTGGGTTTTTTTTAGGATCTATCCAAACTGAAAAATCAATTATTTGCTCAGCTCTAATTTACATCCACTTACAAAAGTATAATGTGCACTACCTTTTGTGTCACAGCTAAATTTGTCCCGTGGTCCCTACCATTAAGACCTAGAGTAGCAAACAGTGAATATTATATAGGTCTTGCCATACGCTCCCTTAGGTTATGTATTCATTAGGGCTGTCAAGCGATTAAAAAAATTAATCATGATTAATCGCACTGTTAAACAATAATAGAATACCATTTATTTAAGTATTTTTGGATGTTTTCTACATTTTCAAATATATTGATTTCAATTACATCACAGAATACAAAGTGTACAGTGCTCACTTTATATTTATTTTTGATTACAAATATTTGCACTGTAAAAACCAGAAGAAATAGTATATTTTAATTCACCTAATGCAAGTACTGTAGTACAATCTCTTTATAATGAAAGTTAAACTTACTAATGTAGCATTCTGTACAAAAAATAACTGCATTCAAAAATAAAACAATGTAAAACTTTAGAACCTACAAGTCCACTCAGTCCTATTTCAGCTAATTGCTCAGACAAACAAGTTTGGTTACAATTTGCAGGAGATAATGCTGTCCACGTCTTATTTACAATGTCACCTGAAAGTGAGAACAGGAGTTCGCATGGCACTGTTGTAGCTGACATCACAAGATATTTATGTGCCAGATGCGCTAAATATTCATATGTCCCTTCATGCTTCAACCACCATTCAAGAAGACATGTGTCCATGCTAATGACTGGTTCTGCTTCATAACGATCCAAAGCAGAGCTGACTGACGCATGTTCATTTTCATCATCTGAGTCAGAAGGTTGCTTTTCTAGTTTGGTGGTTCAGGTTCTGTAGTTTCCTCATCAGAGTGTTGCTCTTTTAAGACATCTGGAAGCATTTTCCACACCTCATCCCTCTCAGATTTTGGAAGGCACTTCAGATTCTTAAACCTTGGGTCGAGTGCTGTATCTATCCTTAGAAATCTCACATTGGTACTTTCTTTGTGTTTTGTCAAATCTGCAGTGAAAGTGTTCTTAAAATGAACATGTTCTGGGTCATCATCTGAGACTGCTATAACATGAAATATATGGCTGAATGCAGGTAAAACAGAATAGGGGACATACAATTCTCCCCCAAGGAGTTCAGTTCCAAATTTAATTAATGCATTATTTTTTTAACAAGCATCATCAGCATGGAAGCACGTCCTCTGGAATGGTGGGTGAAGGGGCATATGAATGTTTTGTATATCTGGCACATAAATACCTTGCAATGCTGGCTACAAAAGTGCCATGTTCTCACTTTGAGGTGGCATTGTAAATAAGAAGCAGTCAGCAGTATCTCCCGTAAATGTAAACAAACTTGTTTGTTTTAGCAATTGGCTGACCAAGAAGTAGGACTGAGTGGACTTGTAGGCTCTAAAGTTTTACATTGTTTTGTTTTTGAGTGCAGTTATGTAACAAAAAAATCTACATTTGTAAGTTAAGTTTTCATGATAAAGAGATTGCACTACAGTATTTGTATGAGATGAACTGAAAAATACTATTTCTTTTGTTTATCATTTTTACAGTGCAAATATTTGTAATACAAAATAATAATATAAAGTGAGCACTGTACACTTTGTATTCTGTGTTGTAATAGAAATCAATATATTTGAAAATGTAGAAAAACATCCAAAATATTTAATACATTTCAATTGGTATTCTATTAACAGTGTGATTAATTGCAATTAATTTTTGTAATCACAGTTAATTTTTTTGAGTTAATTGGGTGAGTTAACTGTGATTAATGGACAGCCCTAGTATTCATATTAGTGTTCCTAGACTATGCAACAAGCTGTTTGGATGTGAGCCCCTGTGAGAGCTATTATAGCTGAGAAACTGAGCTGATTAAACTATTTAGCAGGGTAGGTTTGCCTGGAAAACATGCTAACAAGTTTAAGGAGCTGATGCACAAAAAAGCTACTCTTGTGAGTAAAGTTATTCTTGTACAGAATTGTTTATAAAATCAGGCCCTAAATTACTAGCTTCATGTCTTTGTAGATTGAAGGAATTATATAAACTGCTGGGAATTTCTTCTAACAATACTTCTTGCAGTCCACTCCAAATAAACTCTTCAGCCTACATGTATTTCATTCCACCCTTGGGATGACAGCTCAGTGTGCAATGATCCAGATTAATGTTCTACAACCAGCTAAACTAGTAAGAAGGCAAATCTGTGTCTGCATATTCCAGAAAATTCTGTATGGAGTTACAATTTGGCAGATTACACATACACTACAGGCACTGCCATTGGGTTTTGTACAGTTTTAAAATATAAAATTGCTTGTGGGCTAAAGCATTCTCAGACTCAAGAAACCCCGCAAATGTCATCTCATTTTACAAGGGACCCTGAGTTAGTGCTCACACTGTTACAAGACTCAACGTAGGCATGGCCATTTATTTATTTATTTTTCCAGACTGAAGTATCTGTTGACCGCTTTCACGGCTCCCTTGCTGGACCCTGATCTTCTGTCAAAGGTTTTATATGGCCCCCATTACGATAATATGTACATGCCTCACAAACATTTAATGTATTTGTCCTCTCAGCACCCCTCTGAGGTGGGGATATACTATTATCCCAATCTAAAAAAATACACAGTTGAGGCAGAGAGAAACTGTGACTGGCCCACACAGGGAGTCAGGGTCCATGTGAGGACTTGAGTCTCCTAAGGCCTAGGCTAGTGCTGGACCATCCCTTTTCTCTTACAAAGTAGTTCCAGGTGCACATGAAAGAGGCTCATTGCAGGATCAGGGTCTATAGTCTATAGGGTCTATATCTATAATGTTCAATGCATTGCTCATGTTCTTTGATTTTATGCTGTATTCTAAAACTTTTGGAAAATGGAGTTTCATTGTGAAGATGCTGTGAAGCAGTTCTGTGTGTCTGTTTACAGATCTGAATTCAGCTGTGAACAGAAAGCTGCTGCTGTTTAAACATTTTTGAGGAGGATTCTACAAAGAAAATCCCTTTTAATTTATGGTTGTTACCTTTAGTCAGCATTCAGCTTCCCTAAAATGGCAGCATAAGAAAGTTTGTTGATTATTCCTTCTGCTAAACTGTGTAAACATAATGCTTCAAGAGCAGTTTGTTTGTCCAGATATTATTGGGATGTATATATTTTTATTACAAAGATTCTTGGATACTTACTAGTAACCTACATTTTCCCATCTGCATGCTGCATGCTTATTTCTGACTGAGAAATTATATCAGATCATTGTGTATATTTTTATCCACTCCATGTTAGTTTGGATTGAAAAGTGCTTTTTGATACTTTTGAGTATAATAAACTACCTAAATGACAGAAATCTAAAAAGGCTCCTTTAGTTTGAAATCACAAAGCTTTTATTTTTAAGTTGAATGGTAGATCTTGGAAAGCTAGCTTTGGTTTGTCCTGAAACTTTCCCACTTTTTCATGTAAATAAAAGGAAACCAGAGACATTTTTGGGCTACCTTTCCATGTTTTCTGAGCAAAAGTGTCTTCTGAATACCTCTTTCGAGTACCAGCAAAGACAGGACTCTGCTAACTAGAATCTTTATCGTACTACAATTGAAGTTGTCAAAGGTTGAATAAGTTTTCATTGTCTGCATTTCTGCTCTGAAGCAGACTGAGAGAAATGAGTGTTAAGTAAACTCAATGACAGCCTTGCTAACGTCAGCATTCCAGGCTTCTACATGCTCATGCCTGCAACATAACTTCAGATTGTGACACCTCAGGCAAAGGCTTCTAAATTAACACACATCCAGCTGTCAGGGTTTTTATTTTCTTCTTCATGTTAACTGTTGAAAAGAAGGCCTAGCGAAAGGGTGGGCTCAAGTAATTTTTATTACATTGTTTATTCTTTCTGTAACATAGATGTACCTTATTGATGGTGAGATAGGAAATTAATACAGCAATAAAACTTTAAATTTAACAAATCAAATGTGTCTTCAGTTGCTTTTGTCTTGTGCCTCCAGGCATCTGCAAAAGATATTCAGTGGTACCTAGAGGCTCTGTGCTAGTGAAGTGCTGAGTACCTCTGTCCTAAAAGCACTGAGCACCCTTCAGCTGATTGAGGTCAGTGGAAGAGGAGTTGGCTGGGTACTTTGCCGGATTGGGTCCTCTGCACTTGTAGCTGACTGCTCTAAATTTTAAAAAGAAAACAGATGTTTATTACTTTAAACATAATTTTCTTTTACAAATATGCTGCTGTGATGTGTTACAGATCCAGGAAATCTCAGTCTTTGATACCGGAAACTTTTAGAGGGCTGAAGCCCAGTTACCCTAGTTGATGAAAACAACAAGCATCCTAACTCCCAACTTCAAATGGAGGTTGCATATTGAGCAATTTTGAGTTCATAAAGAACAAGTGCCAACTTCAGAGCTTTTTTTTTTGCTTGCACAAGAGAATGAACTACATGAAATAGGGCCCTGTTCCTGGAAACACCCTTGTTTATACAAGAAAGTTTTACCAGTTATGTCAACATAGTTATACCAGTATAACCCTCTGTGTAGACACTCTTATTCCAGTATAAAAGTGGCTTTTTTTTGTTTAAATCCCTTCCAAGTAACATAAACTAAATTGAATAAAAACACTCTTATACCAGCATGAGTGTCCCAGTGGGGAATTATATTGGTGTAACTATGGTGATTAAAATTTATACCAGAGGTTATATTGTAAAATGTTTCCTGTATAGACAAGGCCTTAGGCACAAGTGTAACTTTAAGTGCATGAACAGAATGTTGACTTTAATGTAACTCGTCATATGAGGAAAGATAAATACGTGTGTAAGTGTCCGTAGGAACTAGATTGGTCCCGGTCCCTCCTATATGGATGTGAATCTTGTGTGGTGAAAAGGAATACACATTGAGGTGTTTTCTCTCCCCTACTGCTGTGTGAAAGACTTACACAAACAAAAGGGGGAACAGATGATCTGACTATATAGGGGAACTAGGTTAAACTGACTATGTATAAAGTGCTGGTAAATCCATAAACAGCCTGAAAAAATTTCTCTAATCTATTTCATTTAAGGTCATCTTAAGAGTCACCTGTAAAAAGAAGATCTGTCCTCCTTGCTCCTAGCTCTCTGTGACTATGTGTACACTGAGGATTTTCTTAAATTCTCCGAGCATTGCCTTTGCATTGGGGTAGTTCCACTAGGGCTAGCATTGGTGCAGAGATATGGGGGATTTTAACTGCTGTGTCTTCTAGGTTTGCTAAGAGTTAGGTTACGTAACACGGTGGTAAAAATGCTTGTGAGTGATCAGTACATACGTTCCTGCCATTGCTAGACCCAGTGGAGCTGCACCAGTGCAGGGCAATTCACAGAGCTAGAAAGAGCAATCAAAGATGTTACACAGGAACGTTAGGGTTAGGGGGCCCTGTCTGCCCAACAACAAAAAACCCTGTGTGCTGAGCAGTCACGCAACAGTCTAGGCCTCTGGTAGAGGTGGGTCACTGTTAGCTGCTGCAGTGTAATTGCATATTCACCAGGTGGGCTGAGGACACAAAACATTGTTTGAGCCAACCATGGCACTCAGGGTATGTGTGCAATGGAAGGTGTGATTGGAGCATGTTTAGACATACCTGATCTAGCTTTGATCTAGCTAGATCAGAGCTAGCTTGAGTAATTATAGCAGTGTAGCCATGGCAGTAAGGGCAGTGGCATGAGCTAGCTGTTCCACTATGTACCTGGGAGGCCTGCTGCTGTGGCTACACTGCTATTATTACTTGAGCTAGCTTTGATCAAAGCTAGCTCTGGTATGTCTACACATGCTGCACTCACACCTCCTGATTGCAGTGTAAACATACCCTAAGTAGGTACAAACTCTGATAACAGCTGTAGTGTGGACAGGCACTGTGCAAACCTCCTTATAGGTCTGCCAGTGCCCCTCAATCATGACCTACAACACGAGTACTACTGAAGCCGGGGGCCCCTCCTGAGTGATCAAAATCAATCATGCTAAACTCTTTGGTGGTGGCTTTTTGGTATTGACAAATGTGGGCTAGAGTAATCTTGCAGTATTGATTTTCAAGGGTGATCTACTTTAGCATTTGAATTCAGGATTCCAAGTGTTTATGGGTAGTGCTGCCAATCTTGGACCATCAATCCTCTTGCAAAATTTGAAAACCAAATACACAGTTTGGCTTAAATTTTCAGAAGTGTCAAGTGATTTGGGATACTTCAATTTTAAGGTGCTTAATTTAAGATTTCTTAAAGAGGCCTGATTTTCAGAAAGAGCTGTGTACCCACCTGTTGACAATCAGGTCCCTTTTAGGTATTTCAGGTCAGGCACCCAAAAACTTCAGGCATGCAAGATCACAAGTCACTTTTGAAAACACAGGCCCTTTTAAACCCTTTTCCGCTCCCACTTGCTTCAAATACATAGAATATCTATCATTAGTTTTGGTTTCTATTTTAATTCACCCTGTTTATATTTGAGTACTAGCTATTTTAAGGCTCAGGGAGGTTTGTTCAAACCTGTTTTTCAGTTATTTAAACTGGATTGCCTTCCATGCACCTTGATCAAAGTTAATAACAAAATCATAAAATCCCACAAGCCACACAGTAGAGAATAGCTGTAGCTCACGAAAGCTTATGCTCTAATAAATTGGTTAGTCTCTAAGGTGCCACAAGTCCTCCTTTTCTTTTTGCGAATACAGACTAACACGGCTGCTACTCTGAAACAAATAATTAAGCTAACCTTTTACCCGGACTTTCCTTTAAGATAATTTTGAAAGACAGCAGCAAACATCTCAGCTACCTGATTAAGTGAGAGAATATTCAAAGTAACCTTATTGTAATGCAGTGTCCTTTTCAAATGAGTAGAAAATCAGGAAGTGACTAGTACAAACACCCACACTAGATAAGTTCATTACCCTGGATTTTCTGGTGTGTTGACATCAGTGAAATAGTTAACAATGTTGGCATTTAAATGGTCACAATTAGGCTTCAAAGTTAACACCCCATCCCACTGAGATAAATGCGAGTAGTTTACATTTCTTAGTGCTATTGTTTCAGTCTGGCTTACTACAGATTCTAAAATAAGACAACAGCACATCTATTTACATTCTGCTTCCGCAGACCCAGATGTGTTAAAAGCTTCATTGTTTTAAATGGAAGCTTAGATTTTGGAAAATACAACAAAATCCATGGGGTGTCTGTAGGAAGAAGACTCTAAATCTTTGTGAATTACAGAGCCCCACCCCATGCCCTTGCCTGCAACTCTCTATTGTCTCAGCTCAAGGCAATAAAGCCCTGGGGGGAACAACATTTCATACATGCAACAACCTCAAAGCAAGTTCTTAACTTATAATTTTTCTAAATATGGGGAAGTTCAGATTTTTCCTCTCTTCATAGATAACAGGAGAGACTATAGATGAAGGGTGAACTTATGGTTCCACTGAAGTCAATGGCTAAACTCCCACTGACTTCAAAGGGGCTAGCCACGGTTTCACCTGAAAATGTTTGGGTCCAGATGCTGCTCTCTGTGGCTCACATGAGTAGAATCAGTGAAATCACTTCTCCTGTACGTAAGTTAAGAAGAAATCTAACCATTGAAAGGTAAGTCTTAAAATATTTCCTTGCTGTTTTATTTAACAAGACAGGCGGGCCAAAGCCTGCCTTTATTTACATGTGGTGCAATCCCATGACTGACTTTAGTAGGATTGCAGGGGCAGGAATGGATTGAAGTGAAGCCAGAATTTGTCAGTAAATGTGGTGGAAGATCTCTATTTCCACAACCCCCGAGTAGTTCATTGCTCGCTCTGCCCAACCTGAGGGTTTCTGCTGAGTGGTGAGCTGCACTCAACAGCAGTCAGAGGCCGAGCTCCATGTAAGCTTCTGTGTGAAAACTTCCCACTGCATATGCTCAGCCAGTGCACGTCCCCAGCTGTCCTGGCCAGCTCCTTTCTCAGCCAACTTCCCCCACTTTTACAGCTGTTCTGGCCCATGTGGACCCCTTGAAAGATGGTAAGCAGCAGCATGTTGTGCCACTGAAACCCCCCCTCTTTGGACTTCCTGTTACATAGAGCCTGGAACCATGGGTTATGTTGGTGGAAGATAGTATGTCCGGCTCTGAACCTAGTCCAGTTCTTTCACTGCTTGTAGAGATGGCAAGATGTTCATTGATGGCTCTTGTTGGACCTTCACATTCATTTTAACAAGACTAGTTCTATAAATGAGCCCTTTTAGAAGCAGGACAAATCCCATGTCTTGTCCAAAGCATCTTTTTTTATACAAAAGCAAGTCTACAGGCCCAGGAGATATTCCAAAACCTTTACTATAGTAAGACTCAATTCTTCTTTGTCCAAATGAAATGAGATGTTTGTGTTTTAACACGGTGCCTCATGTTTTTCTTCAGAGGTTACGCTCATATAAAGGAATGGAAACTTCACTCATTTCAACTCAAAGGAACAGATTCCCAGCTTGTGTAAATCTGAAGTCAGTGGAACTAAATCTGTTTATACCAGCTGAAGGTCTGTCCAATAGAGTTTCCTTGTCATGTTTTTGACAGTGTGGGAGGCTGATCTCTATTTCTTCTGAAGAAACAGTAGGTTCATTGGGCAAAGTCTGCACATCCCAGAGATCATCCTGTGGTAAGGGCCATTGTGCAACGGTCCATGTTTCTACATTGACACCCAGTGTCTATGTCTCTCTGTTGCTCCTTGACTGCACAGTTCCTGCTGGAGCAGTGACACCAGGGGCTACATTTACTGACAGTGTCTCCAGCTCCACGACTGGAGGGTTTTCATGACATGGAGAGCGAACCTGCACAATTTACTGTTGACATCTTGCTCCTGTGTTTGCCTTCCGGTTTTGTGGGGGGAGTTGGTGAAATGTGGTGGGCCTCCTTTCCCTCTCACTGCCTCCTGCAGCGTCTCTGTGGTGGGGATTCTGTGGGACTAAGGAGAAGGTGTGGAACATGTCATGAAGCTGGCTCTTTCCCTGACTGCTGTGCTGCTGCACCTCCACTGGCTTGATCTGTGGTGTTCAGCTCTTCTCTGGCTACAGAAAGTAGAAGGGAGCTGGGGGCAGGCTTTTTGTGAGTTTGCCCGCAGCAACTAGCTGTATGTAAAACAGGAACATTTAATCATCATATATCACCTTTTAAATAATACCATGAAAACAAGTGTATCTGCAAACCACAGTAAGTCACTGGAAAAACCCTCTGTGGTTTGTGTTGGTCCCTGTTATATGGGTTTTACGGGGATGTGTCATATTTCTGCTTGTCCGGAGGGCCAAGGAATAATATCAAGCTTGGTGGTAGGTAATCCAGGATCATGTCAGGCTGGAGGTTTCACCGCTTTCCCTCTCCAGGGACAGTCCCAGTTATAGGTGCAGTAGACAAATGCCAACTACAGGCAGGTGGTTTTCCAAGAGGAAATATCAATTGTGTTGCCAGAAATCATGATTTTTGTTCTGTGACTCATAATATTTGAGATTTTAAAAGGGGATTGATGAATTTTCTGATTTCTGACTTACAAGTGAAGTTTTGCCTTATCCAAAATGGCTGCCATCTCCCATTCCTGAAGGGAGGGACTGAAACCACAGTCTGCCCCTGGCAAGCTGACCAACATCTCCCATTGTTTCCAGTGGAGCTGAAACTAGACTGTCCTAAGGGACAATGGTGGCCCTTTCATCACCATGTGAGAGACAGGCAAGGGACAGAAGTATGCCAAGGCCCCAGGAGTGGAATCATAGAGGCAGCAGGGAAGGGAAATTTGTTGGGAAACTGGACAAGACACTATGAAGAGACAGGAATGTGGGGGAACAGGAAGCAATCTGGGTGGGGGGGAGTACAGGGGAAAAGGGGGTCTCTTCAAGGAGTCCAGCAAACCCCAGGGGCAAGCCCGGTAGGGAGAGACTGACTTGGCCACCTGGCCATAAGGACTCCAGTAAATTTGCTACCCAGCCACCACTGAAGTAAGGTGGTGCACTGCCACTGACCTTCTTGCCTTTTTTTTTTTAAACTCTGGGTGGGGCTTATGCTCTCTCTGAGTCTGAACTTTTGCTGTTCCCCCACCTCTAAACAAAGTAAGCAGGCCTTCAAGGGTCGGGCCCACTGCAAGGGCTAAAAGGCCTTGGTCTGAACTGGGCTGAGCCCCTGGTGGTAACTGGGAGTGGCAAGGGGGCCTTAACCCAGCTAGGGAGATGCCCCAGAGAGACTCTTTTTGCACAAAGAAAAGGAGTACTATTGGCACCTTAGAGACTAACAAATTAGAGACTAATTAAGGTGCCACTAGTACTCCTTTTCTTTTTGCCAATACAGACTAACACGGCTGCTACTCTGAAACCTGTCTTTTTGCACAGACAAAATAAGGATGATGTAAATAGGATGATGAGAGTAAATAAGGATGATGATACCAGCTGTCAGTGCTAGCATCACAGTTTATGCTGGGATAACAGAGGGAGCCTTAAAACAGTCACTACTTTTTAACAAGGGAAAATATTTCTCCATCTCCCCATGTCTGTCTGTGATGTACATTTAATATAAAGCTTAATCATTAGAGGCATTGCAGCAAAGGTTAGATGAGTATAATAAAAATAATTCTCTGCAGTGTGGTTTGGGTGGCCCAGAAGGGTCCTTCTAACACCAGCACTTAAGATTTTTTTGATCAATTTTTGTCTCTTACCCATAACCAATCTCAGCTTTCTCTCAGGCTTTTAAATTAAAGGTGACTTGCAGAATAAAAAAAAATTGGTTGGGCCTTTGTGTTAATTTATGGCATATCAGTAAGGGTTGAAAGATTATTGTTCTGCTTGATTTTTTTTTTCCATTAGAAATGCAGGATTTACCTAACCTGTCTTTCCTGGTAGACCCTGTAGGTGACTAGAGAACTAGTAGGACTATGATGTCACATGGACCGGGAAAGTCAAAAGGGAGTTTTACTTGAACTATTTAAATTATTTATTGTTTTCTTAATGTCTTTATTTATTCAAACAGGTAATTATAGGCCTGTCATCCTGACATTGATCCAGGGCAAGATAATGGAGAGTCTTATATGGTTTTGATTAATAAAGAATTAAAGCAGAGTAATGTAATTCATTCAAATAAACATGGGTTGATGGAAAAGAGATCCTGTCAAATTAATTTGATATCTTTTTTGATGAGATTAAAGATTTGGTTGATACGGGTAGTTGTGTTGACTTAATACACTTAGGTTTCTCTAAGGCCTTTGACTTGGTACCGTACAACATTTTGATTTAAAAGGGAGAACGATATAAAATGAATGCAGCACACGTTACATTGATTAAAAACTGACAGGTCATCAAGCAGGGGTGTTTCCTGTGGGGTCTCACAGGGATTGGTTCTTGGCCTTTTTTGCTGTTCAACATTTTTATGAATGACATAAAATCATTACTGATCAGGTCTGCAGATGACACAATTGGGAGTGGTAAGTAATGAAGAGGACAGGTCAACTGATTCAGAGTGATCTGGATCGCTTGGTAAACTGGGTGCAAGCAAACAATATGCTGATGCAGTCTGGGGAGGCATAACAAGGGAATCTTGAGTAGGAGCAGAGAGTTATTTTACCTCTTTATTTAGCACTGGTGCTACCGCTGCTGAAATATTGTGTCCAGTTCTGGTGCCCACAATTCAAGAATGATGTTGCTAATTGGAGAATAGTCTAGAAGTATCTACTTGAGGAGCAAAGATTTAATAATGGGCTTTTCAGTCTAGCAGAGACGGGTATAACATCATCCAATGGCTGAAAGATGAAGCTGGACAAATCGACTGGAAATAAAGCGTAATTTTTTAATGGTGAGAGTAATTTACCATTAGAGCAATTTACCAAGGTCGTGGTGGATTCTCCATCATTGACCATTTTAAAATCAAGATAGGATTTTTTTTTGCCCAAAAAGATATGTACCAGGAATTATTCTGGGAAAGTTCTGTAGCCTGTGTTATACAGGAGGTCAGACAAGATGATCAAAATGGTCCCTTCTGGTGTTGCAACCTATGAATCTATGAAAAAACACTGGAAGAGCAGTGGGCAGGAAAGCTCATTTTGTGCAGTACTCAGCATAACTAACCCTTTAATAAACAGCTGAGAAAGCTCCCACTCAAGCTCTCTAGCAAGACTTAGTACTTCTGATGATGCTAGGATAAAAAACAAGCAGGGGGAAAAAAATCTTTGGGGCCTTCTCTATACATCCTGAAGAATCAAACAAGGGTGCAAGTCCATTTTTTTTTCATGCTGTCACAGCCAATTTTGTGATCAGTGAAGATTTTGCTTAAGCGACTGTTTTTGAAGTCACTATTACTGTAGAAAGGGCCAAATCCTTTTCTTGATCATACCATGAAATCCCATTAGATTCCTTGGGATTGCCTAAGTTGGTGCAGTATTGGCCTTCTGGGACAAATTCTTCTCTCATACTGATTTTCTGCCGGTACAACTGTATTGAGTTCAGTACAGTGAAATCTGATTTACTCGGTATGAGATGAGAATCGGGCTCTCCCATGGTAGCATTGTCACTACCCACCCTGGAGAACAGGCCCATGGACAGTTGAGAATATGGGAGGCATTACAGTTGCTTAGAGTCACCTTTCCCTCTTGTTCCCCACCCCCACTCCGTTTCTTGCCTTGGATAAGTGGGGCAGAGTGGGATCATAATGGATTTGCACTGTGTGAAAAGAAAAAGAGGAAACCCAAGAGCAGTATTTATTTTGAAAGCTGCTCTTATGGGTTTATTTAAACCTCCCATTTAAAAACATCACCTCAAAATGAAAATATTGATAATACATACTTGGGGAAAAAAAGCAATTAAAATGTAATGGAACCCCTACAGTGTGCAGTAAGAACACTCAATACCAAAGCCAGAGGAAAGGTGTGTTGTTTAAACAAATAATGGGCTAGAGAAGAGAATCAAAGATACATTTGTTGGATTCATTTACACTTTATGATTCTCTGGTCCCTTTCTCCAAGGATCTCAAAGCACTGTGCAAATGTTAATTAAGACTCACAAACCCTATTTGAAGTAGGTAGATATTCTGTTACTCTTTTAAAATATGGCTAAGGTGACTTCTCCAACGTCACAGTCAACAGCAGAGCTAGAAATAGAGCCTAGTTGACCAGTCCCCTATACTAACCATCAGACTGCACTGCCTTCCTGTATGATGAATGTATTATGGCACGCTCACCTTTTAGTAAGCAAACCATAGAATCATAGAAGATCAGGGTTGGAAGAGACCTCAGGAGGTCATCTAGTCCAATCCCCTGCTCAAAGCAGGACCAACCCCAACTAATCATCCCAGCCAGGGCTTTGTCAAGCTGCGCCTTAAAGCCCTCTAAGGATGGAGATTCCACCACCTCCCTAGGTAACCCATTCCAGTGCTTCACCACCCTCCTAGCGAAATAGTTTTTCACTCCAATGTGGAGTGTCTTTTTATAGGCCAAGAGGGTGTGTGGATGGGGAAAATAGTTTTTCACAGCAATATAAGAGCTTGAAAACACCTGCATGCACTAGAATGCATATAGGAAGAGGGGTAACTATTCTTTTTTTCCCCCTATGCAGTTTTGTATATGGTGGTCTTTTTTCTTTTCAATCCATATGAGAAAACAACTAACTGTTTTTATTGAATGGCAAAAACATGAAACAGCCAACAGTACATGATGTGAATGAGTTAGGAACCAGAAATCCCACCATTTGAACAGTGGAGAGTAAGTGCAACTTGAAGGTGAAAATCATGATGTACAGGGCTCTGGTGCCCTACCTTCAGGTACCTCCCTCATATATTAGATGAAAGTGATATTGATAGCCGAGTAATTCCCTGGGAAATATAAACCACTCGAAGCTTACAATGTCATGATTAGAGCTGGGCAGGAATTTTCTGTTGGAATGATTTTTTGATGGAAAATGCAGTTTTCTTAACAGTGAAATTTTCTGTGGGGAAAATCTTGATTTTGTAAAGTTTTTGGGTTTTCCAGTGGGTTTTGTACTGGCAGCCATTTTTTTTTGTTTTGGATTGGTTCAATTGATATATTTCAGTTTGTTGGACTGACCAAAAATGTTTAGTTTCCAGTCAGTTTAGTATTAAATTGTATTTCCCTATTATGGTGCATTGCCTCATGGGAGTTGTAGTTTGGAGTGCCTGGTGTCCACATCACTTACGATGCAACCCAGTCTCTTCTGTGACTGAACAGCATTGTGCACCATGGGAATTGCTCTCCCACAGGGGGAAATAGAGGTATCAGACCTGAATTATAGCTCCTATGATGCAATGTGCCAGGATAGGGAAATTCAGCTTAACGTTGAACTAACATGAAATGAAATGTTTCATGTCAGTTCAAGAAAATAACATGAAACATTTTGATTTGAGAATATTAAAATGTTTCATTTTGACAGAAAATGCAAAACAATCCACTTTGCCATTTCCGAACTGAAATGTTTTATTCTGTGAAAAATGTTGATTTTTCAACTTTGTCCCAATTCAAGCATAGTACATATAAATTCATGCATAAAGGGAGAGGAAATAAACAGCACAGATACAAAATAGATTAATTAGCTTATAAGCTCTTTGGCATAGGGACCATCTTTTTATTCTGTGTTTGTATAGTGCCTAGCACAAGGGGATCCTGGTCCGAGAGTAGGGTTTCTAAGTGCTGCCACAATATAAATAACAAATAACTTGTTATAATCACAGAGGCAGATAGAGCCAAACAGTGCCCATCACATGACATTGGGTTTATTTACATGTCGTAATACTGTCTTTTCATGTAATTAAACACAATAGTTGCCTCTGAAAAGGATGGAACAAGTGACTAGATTTACTCACTGGTGGAACATAGGCCAAGATTTTCAAAAGTGATTAATTATTTTAGGCGGTCAAACTTGAGACACCCCAAGGGAGAATGATTTTTTAAAAGAAGTTCTTAGCAGCCACCCTCTGAAAAATTGAGCCCTGTTAAGGTGCCTGTTTGGCCATTCAGAAATGGAGGCATTCAAAATCACTAGTCATTTTGAAAATCTGGGCCTCAGTGATGGAAAGAGTGCCAGGTGCTGCGATGCAAGCTATCTTCAGCCCTTTTCCACTGGGGCCTTGAGCTGGTTAGTTAGGGTGGATCCAGATCAGAATGGAGTAGGGCCAGGCAAGCAGGAGATGCACTGATACAGTGCCTCTGTTGGATGTTCTTTCAGGTAGGGTTCTGGAGTAGACTCAATGGGGTTTAAAAAATGTCTTTCTCTGGTGAAGGGCAGTGGTGATATCAACACCTGCTATTCTCCAAGATGAATCTCCAGCAAACTGTACCCCACGTGGCCACAATGTGGGTGAATCTGGCCCAGAATAGGGAAGAAGAGAGGGGAGAACATAGATTTCTGTCTTTAAAAAGTGAGCTGCAATATGAACAAGGGAACCACAAGCACAGTCAGTTTAGAATTAACTTCACTGTCAGATCTTCAAGTGCTCACGCACAGATACATTATTTGGGTTGCAGAGAAATGTTTCCTTAAAAAATATTGAAGTTAAAAGAATAATCATGGAGAGATTTCTGTTGATGTTAGCTTTTGCAGGAGCTTATTTTTAGGGCCAGATGTGATCTGACAAGGTCCCTTTAAAGAACTAACTTTGGATTCAAGGAGAAAAAATAAAGTAGAAGTTGTGAAGACTTAATTGTTAAGGGCTAAAGAATAGCTAAAAAACAGACTGCACAGCCTTCCCTCTTAGCTGGAGGAAAAGACACTTAATAGTTTCAAAGAATGGGTGGATGGGGCCTAAGGAGGCAGCAGGGGAGATAAAAAGGAATCCTGTAAAATGAAGGGATTAACAATATCTCCTAGTAAACAGTTTATGAAAGATCCTGTATCATATAGGCACTAAGAAAATATGATGATGAGCATGGTGTAAGAGCCTAGGCAGGTAGGCCAAACACCAGCAACAGCTGGGAAGAAGAGACGGATGCATCAGTGAAATTGCAGGTATTACGGAGGTGATAACTTTCTGGTTTCCCCGGGGGTGCTCGACCCCCACTTCGGCCCAGGCCTTGCCCCCACCCCACCACTTCCCCAAGACCCCCTCGTCCCACCTCTTCCTGCCCCTTCTCCGTCCCACCCTGCCTCTTTCTGCCCTGTTCTGCCCCCTCCCCTGAATGAGCCCCGCCCTCTGTCCACCTCTTCCTGCCCCCACTCCTCCCCCTCTCCCTCACCCCAGCACCTCCTGTACGCTGCTGAACAGCTGATCACTGGCAGGTGGGAGGAGCTGATTGGCGGTGCCCACTGGGAGATGGGAAGTGCTGGGGGGGCGGGGAGGAGCTACTCTTTTTTTCCCATGGGTGCTCCAGCTCTGGAGCTGGTGCCTATGGCAGGTAATCCAGCACGTGGGCTATGTCACTTGTTCCTAAAAGGTGCCCTCTGCACAGTGTTCTCTAAGGAGGCACCTCTATGCAGTGATGAGCTGCCAAAATCTTAACAACGGGTTCCCTCCTCACCCCACGAGGGGGTCGTTGCCCACCCCCGCCCCCTGAGACTCCTGCCTCATCCAACCCCCCGCATTCCTTGAGGCCCCCCCTGTACCCCTGCCCCATCCACCCTCCTCCCCTGTCCCCTGACTGCCCCCAGAACCGGGCAGGAGGGTCTCGTGGGCCACCATAGTGGGTGTCCACCCCACCCCTAAGAGCCAGAGGAACCTGCCGGGGGGCGAAGTGGGGAGTCCCGGAGGTGCTTACCTGGAGCAGCTCCCAGGAAGCATCAAAAGTGGTGGGGAGCGGTACCCCTGCGTGCCCCCCCCCCCGAGTTGCCTGCTGCGGCACGGGCGGCCCTCCTCATGCCCTCCCCTGCCCCAGCTCACCTCCACCTACCTGGGCCTGAGTGGGAAGCCGCGGCCTGCTTCTCAGCCTGCCCCAGCTTCCCACGTGAACAGCTGATTCGCGGGAAGCCTGGGGGGGCCGAGAAGCAGAGCGGGGCGGCGCATTCAGGGGAGGAGGCGGAAGCGGAGGCGGAGCGGAGGTGAGCTGGGGCCGGGGGTGGGGTGGGGAGCTGCCGGTGGGTGCTCTGCACCCACCAAATTTTCCCCTGGGGTGCTCCAGGGCTGGCGCACCCATGGAATTGGCACCTAAGGTGCCACTTTTGGCCGGTTAAATTTAGAAGCCCTTTTAGAGCTGGTTGTCCCTCGTGGAACAACCAGTTCTAAAAGGGCTTCTAAATTTAACAGCCAGTTCTAGCGGACCAGTGCGAATTGGCTACAGCTCACCACTGCCTCTATGTCTCTGAAGTTCCAATCTATGCTACAGGGGTAAATTTTTTTCTGACTCCAGGTATGCTGATTGGAGTGAGCTTGAAGACACTAATGCTTGATGAAGAATAATGATACTCAAGTATTTTATAATCCGTTTCCCCCAAAATCACTGGTATTGATAGGCCAGTGATTCTGCTAATATCAATTGAGGAAAGGAATTCCAAATATTCATAACCCTGTGGTGGTGGGGGACTAGTCCCTAGAAATATTTAATTTACAGTTGCGAAGAAGTTTCCAGGAGCATTACATATTTTCATGTTGATCATATTTCATATGATCCATCCATATCCAAATCCTTATGTCTCCTAAGAAAATTCTTTTCCCAACCCAATATAACAAAAATCAAGTGAGGCGTCTGAGTTTTCTGGCAAACGATCACAAATATCAGTAAAATTCTGTTTTGGTCTAATCAAGGAAGACTTAGAGAGGACTTTCCCAGTTTCCTTTTTATGGAACAGTGAATCTCTTTGTGAAAGATCTGACACTGTTCTCAACTGTTAAACAGGGAGTATTAGGTGGGGAAAATAGAAGCATAAATCTGAGCCTGATTTTCATCATGAAACAGATTTAATCTAAGTTGTTCTGTGCAGCTCATAATCCCTCCTTTCAAGTTTGCCCTTTCCCCATGGATCAGCAGCAACCCCATCCCTGATGCATCAAATCCAGAAATTTGCTGAGACTGTCACTATCCCTGGCAGCATCACGCAATGGAGATCATACTTATTTGACTGTAATAAATAGCAATCTATTCTCAGGGTCTGTGTGTACAGAGGATATACCAGTGTAGCCACACTACTATCTTGGTCCCAAACCCACAGCGTACATGTATTGCACCAGTACAAAATGGGGCCTTAACATTGTTAGAGGGCTTATTCCTTCACCCACTTATTTCCCTGGTCCTTCTCACATGAACAGAGAGCAACAATACCTGAAGTCCAAAGGTGCAAACAATTCAATGTTTATTGGGGTGAACTTCCAGCAGGCCTGATTCCAGTTTCTTTCCTTAGTATCCTCCTTCCCAGCTCTGACACACAGAGCCTTACACCTGTGTCCCTGTTCCCATTCCTACCCTTAGCCAAACATGATTCCAACTTCCTTACTCCCATTCCCTGTTCCCATTTCCCCCTTTAGCAAAACATGATTCCAATTTTCTTACCCCCATTCCCTGTTCCCATCTCACACACCCACATGCCCACCCACACCCACACCCAGTCACTTCCTCATTGACTACAGATTATATAGTAAAACTTGAGTTCTGCTTACCTATACCTTAACCAATCATTTTCCTGAAATTTAACTAACCAATCCTAACATATTGTAACATGATTATGTAACCAATTATATCCCACCACCTTAATTAGTTTACACCCAGCAAAATTAATTATACAGCAGACAGGAACAATCACAGAACCAGACAGATTATACAGACAAACAATAGCAAAGTGGGAACTATAATGACAAGACAATACAGAAGTGAGGATTTCACATCCCAGCTATTGATATGTGAGTTCTTGCCAGACAGGATGCTATCAAACTAAGTTTCCTTTTACATTTTCTAAGCACTTCCCTTTCTCCGGAGGTGATAGGAACTATCAGGACAGGATTGTATTCCTAACAGCCGAATAGCACCTTATTTCAGTGTGACTAGTTTGGAATGTGAGGATGTGACTGTTTGCTTCCCAGCTTATGGCTGCCTCTGCTGCTTAGCCAAAGGCCTTAGCCTAAGAACAGGGCCTCAGACTGTCACAGTAAGAGAAGGCCCTTACACCAGCAGACAGTGATTTTGATTCTTTCTTTTATACCTCTATCACTAGCCAAGTGATAAGAATACACCTAAATTCTTAGAGTATAGGCCTTTACAGACAGGCCTGAATATCTATATCCTAACAAACATGTCTAGTTTTACCTCAGTGTCAAGCTGGGGTAAGTTTTTTCCTTTTATGAGGATTTTTTGTTTTTGCATCAGGGCCCTGATCCAGCTCCATTGAAGTCAATGGGAGCCTTTCCACTGGCTACCGGGAAGGGTGAGAATGGGCCCCAGGAATCTTTGCTAGCTTTTCTGAAGCAGATGTACCATCCACCATTCTTTTGCTGGTGTACTCTGGTAAAACAGCTGTATCTTTTTAATGGCTGCTGTTCTTTTGCAAGGGGGTTCTGATGTTTCAGATGCTTCCCTATGGCCTCAACGACATTAAACTCTTCCTGTCACTACACTGTCCTCCGTACATCTCCACTGATGCTAGCAACGTTGGCCGAGGGCTACTAGAGATAGGCTGCCATGTCATTTAGATCTGCTGAATTAACACTGGAGTGGTTAAAGTGCCATCACTTTGTCTGTGTTACTACTTCCACTGTTAGTACCCTGGCAAAGCTGCACAGTGGTGGTGGTGCAATGATGGGACAGTCTAAGAACAATGCTAATGTAGATACAGTGGTATCTAGTGGTATCATTTATGGCTCTTACGAGCCTTAGCCATGCTAGGGAGGGAGAGGGAGTGCATTCGCTAAGGTCAGAGCCTTCAGATGTTATGCCAGATGCTCTTAACCTTTTCTATGTCACGATCCCATGTTACAACAGGAGAAATTTTCAGGACCACGACCAATACGTCCAGGGTCATCTTCAGTCTAGCCATAAAGAAAGGGAGGTTGGTAAGAACCCCCTTGGACCTGTTTGTGACCTCCAGGTTGAGAATCCATCTTTGATGTCTTTGGAAATCCTCTAGAAATTTGGGGAAGTGCTGGGAGGAACATTCCTTACTGTCAGAGTAAATACATAGTGTTCTCCCCAGCACAGCCATTTGAGCACATGGGAGGACGTGGGGGAGATGTAACCCCATCTTCCTCCCACCCAGAAACAACTCTGAATTTAGTAATTGTGTTGGCAGCCCTAGCTAGCCTCTGCCCCTTTGTACCCCCCAGAACTTGGAATCTGATTGTGTCTTCCCTGCATGGGTACTACTGGGGAGAAAGGCCCCCTTTTTCTCCCATTTATCTCACCCATGCAAGCAGAGGCATGATTTAGGCCTGGGCACCTCAGCTGTCCCCTCACTAAAATGCCCACCTATTGTTTTCAGCCCACATTTTCTTCAATTCCCAAGCAGAAGTTGTTTTGGAATTTTTAAATGATAAACCACAGACATCAGTGTCTAACCCCATAGGAAATATTATTTTTGTTAAAGAAATTTAAACACAATGTCACTCTTTTCTCTTCTGCTGTTCTTTTTATGTACCCCTCAGTTTGGATTTTGAATTCTACACCTTAGCTGGTAAGCTGCTTGCTGCTGTACATCAGTAATATTATGTTGTAGAAGAAATGCATCTTCCAGGAGAAATGCCCTACTCACTGCCTTCTCTCTAGAAAAATGCATATGTAGATGGAATTCTGTTCTGGCAGTTAGGAGACTACTTTGTGTTGTGGGAGAGCAAACATTTTTTGTTTCTCCCCCTTAAAAGCTAATACTTGTGAAAGGAACAAGCTTGATGGTCCTAGAGACTATTGTCTTCATAGAACAGTCACAACACAGACAATTTTCAGCTTATGCTCTAATAAATTGGTTAGTCTCTAAGGTGCCACAAGTACTCCTTTTCTTTTTGCGAACACAGACAATGACAGGGTTAATTTAACTACACAGCTTTGCCAATTAAGGGAGTGACTCTGATGGTGAGAGGAAGATTCAGCCCAGCCCTCTGTCCTTGGCCTCTCTGCTGTCTCAACCAGTTTTGTTGGTAGTTTTTGCAACGGCCACTAGAAATTGGAGTAGGAACTCATCCACCAAATGACCAACAAAGATTAAAGGAAAGCCAGTGCTATAACAGCTCCCCCAAAGTTAGGCTGGAACAAGTTGGAAGTCTGTGTGTGGTATATATATTGTATTGATTTTTTTTCATTAGAATTTTTCTTTTTTTCTCCACTGTGCTCTATTCCCCTACTACTCCCACTGCCAACAGTTTCCCTGTATTTACGTTTCTTTTTTCAGTCTCTAAAGTAGAATAAAAATCTGAACATATTTGAGTCTGAGGTGAACTTTGAACCCACATATTTGAAATTAGACCAAGTAAATGTGCCCATCTGTAGTTACTGAGGACATCAAGAGTTCCGTGAGCGGCCTTTCTGTGTAGTAAGTGCCAGAGCCCATTAAAATTAACTTGTTCTCTTCCCTAATCATTCATAGCTCCAGCATGCTTTTAGAGCTGTGATCTACTATAATATCATAAGGTTCTAGTTACCCAGCAGTACCCATATAGAACTATAAACTTACTGGGTGCAATTCTGGCCCCGTTTTAAGTCAATGGGAAAACTCACATTGACTTCTGAGGGGCCAGGAGTTCACTCTTAGGTCTTTTTCCATTTATAATTTCTATTAGGACAACTGGGTCATCACCCTCCAATGCAAGATTACTCTCTTCTCAACTCTGTAGAAACAGAGAAGACAGAGGAATACACCTTATTGGATGATACCTTCACAAGTCCAAGGTCAAGAGTCCATCACCCAGAATAGGGACAGCTATCATTGTCCACAAGTTCCTTACCAGCTCAGGGCTCAATTCATTAAGATATTTAGGTGCATGCCTATCTTTCAGCATATGTTTAAAGTTAGGCACATGCTTAAGAACCTTGCTTGATTTGGGGCCTTAGTCACAAGAAATGTCATATCTGGGTGTCTAAATTGTGGTCACTTCATTAACCTAATTTCTTTCCTATCCTAGTAAGGTAACTCCGCTAGAAAACTCTGTAAGCTCTCCATAACCAGACATGCCAATTGTAATCTTTCCAATATATGAAGTCAATGGAGCTGCAGCTGGTTAAAGGGCTATGCAGGGTAAAAACTGGTATTAGTGGCTAATAAAGGCTAATTCTTTTGCAAGCAGAATTAGCTCGCTTCACTAGCTTGTTATGACTTGAAGTGTCTGGCCATTGAACTGTGCATTTGGCTCATTTGTTGCTCTCAAAGAGATCACACCCTGACTGACAGCTGTAGTGGACTGAAAAAAGTAACCTAAATGAGTGAGAACAAGAGGGCTTCTGCTTGTGTGACTTTAGGATAGTAACAATCCCTACAAACCATGTTCATAAGCAAACTTGACAAAGACTGTGTGTGATATGGCTACTGGTTCAGGGCACGGATTTTTCTTTAACTGACTGGTTTATAATACAAAACATTCCATACTCCCCTTGTTTCTGCCTCCTAGTCAGGTTATAGTGACACAGAAGATGTGAAAAGCTTAGTTGTAGCAACCCTAAATAATCAGTAGAATTCTAATGAAAACTCAATTTCCAGCTAGCTGAAATCTTGCCATGATGCTGTAAAGTGTTTAGACTTTAACACCAGGAATAGCGTCATTGCACTTACTGGCTAGCTCTGTGTTCACATATTTATTTTTGTTCACTAATGTTTTGGGGTAAACACCACATCAAAATACTTTTATTATCCAAGTTCCTGTTCCTGAACAATGCAGCTGTACCTATTCTAAACTGGGCCATAATGTTTCATCAAAGGAGATCATTTCCTTCTTTTATCTCAGATCAGTTTACACAGAGCAGTTATCCTAACTTCTTTAATCCTAGCCATCATAAAACCCTGTTACACATTCCTCCCTGCGTCATTCCTTGACCTAGCATGTGCCTAGAGACATGTTAACATATGTATATATATTTCTTTGAATAAGCCCACTTTGTTATTGTTCTCTGTTTCCAAACTTTCAGGATTGTGTGAGCATAAGCTTGACAAGGCACCAATGAAAAAAGTTGGTGTGTGATACACATTCCCTCATGAGCTTTGGCTAATGCACCTCAATCCTGAGCTACTGTTAATGCCCTTGCTGGTTTTGTCTTATGACTTTTTGAGGGGAGATTGTGTGGAATTGTGATGTGGGTATTTAGGGTCAGGGATGTTTATTTTTTTCACCAGGGTAATTGTTTTCACATGTGACTTAAAGCAGAATTTCAAGACAGGTAACCAAGAATGAAAAGCTAGTGCCTTAACCCGTTGTGCCAACTTCTAGACTCTTGAGTTTTACTCTTCAGTTCACAGTTTGCAGGGGTCATGGAATATTTGTGCGTCTAAGTTCTGGGTCCCATGCTCCTCCTCATGTCCAGGAGTTTAGGGGGAGTCTTTGACCAATGAATGGGGGAGTTCTAACTCTGCAGCATGCATCTCACACTCTTTCCCCTTCTTTTTCTTCTTTCTTTATCCTCCCACACCCTCAGGTGCATAGGACATCCACCAGTTTCTGCCTTTTATTTTGGTTTTGCACTGGTCTGTTCAGGCTTTCGAGTGTCATGTTGATTGATTTAGTGTCTTTATTAATCTATGTAATGATTCTCTAGGTCACCCTCTTTTTCTCTTTGCGGCGAGTCTTCACTTTATCACTTGACATGGAAGACATGTTGGTGACATCCTTCAAGCGTGTCCTAAATAGGTCCATCGTTGTTCAGTGCTGTAAGCTCTACTTAGAATTTCTAATATTGTTGTAATAAACACTTTCCAATGGACTCTGAAAGTCTTCCACAGGCATTTACTTTGAAATGAGTTGATCTTCTTATAAATTGCTGTTATGGATTTGCATGACTCTGCTCAGATATTGCTGATCATGCTACTTTTCAATTTTCTAATTTTTTTTCTAGTTTGTGAAAATTATTTGCTGCTTTTGATATTTGTTGCTTGACTTCTAGCATGGTGTCACCATCTCACTCGTCCGGTAGGTAATATGATGTACTTGTTTCTCTGTCTACTCTGATGGTTGCTTTTGGAACATTGATAGCCAGGTATTTTGTGTGTCCCATTGTTGATGAACAAGCCAACTTGTTTTGCTGTATCTGGCAAAAGCAAAAAAAATTTTTTTTTTTTTTTGGAACAAAAGGGCTTCTGTGAAGTTTCTTCTCCATAAAGCTTGCAGAGGATGAAACTGAAAAAGTGAGAATCCAGCTGAGTTCTCCTAGATTCTCCCTATTATCCCCAAACCTGTGAAAAAAAGAAGTGCAAGTTGCAAACTGAAATATAAATCTCTTAATATTTACTCAAAATTTATTTAAAATGTGTAAAGTTACAGCTGACCAAACTCTACAGTGTAGACTCAGTCCCATTTTGTATTTAAATACCTGGATTTAAAGTTTTACACTATTGACCTAGTCACCTCGATGTGGGAATAGCCTGCCCTGGAGAGAAGAAACACTGGCATTGAAAACAACAACAAAGTCCAGGAGAATAGTGACAAAGGCTAGTCCTAAATCTTCTCATGTTTAAAAATAATGAGGGCCAAATTCACAGTCCATTTTGGTCAATTTCACAGTCACAGGATTTTAAAAATAATAAATTTCATGATTTCAGCTATTTAAATATGAAATTTCATGGTGTTCTAATTGTAAGGGTCCTGACCCAAAAAGGTGGTGTGTGTGTGTGTGTGTGTGTCACAAGGTTATTGTAGTGGGGGTTGGGGTACTGCTGCCCTTACTTCTGCGCTGCTGCTGGTGATGGCGCTGCCCTCAGAGCTGGGCAGCCAGAGTGCGGCGGCTGCTGGCCGGGAGCCCAGCTCTGAAGGCAGAGCCGCTGCCAGCAGCAGTGCAGAAGTAAGGATGGCCTGGTCTGGTATTTCAACACTTACTTCTACGCTGCTGCCTGCAGAGCTGGGCCCTCAGTCAGCAGCCACCACTCTCCGGCTGCCCAGCTCTGAAGGCAGCAGCACAGAAATAAGGGTGGCCTGGTATGGTATTGCCAACCTTCTGCGTTATTGCTGGCGGGGCGCTGCCTTCAGAGCTGGGTGCCCAGCCAACAGCTTCTGCTCTCCAGCCACCCAGCTCTGAAGGCAGCGCAGAAGTAAGGCTGGGGATACCACACCCCCCCTAAAATAATCTTGCAACCCCCCTGCAACTCCCTTTTGGGTCAGGACCCCCAATTTGAGAACCGCTGGTCTCCCCCATGACATCTGTATTGTATGGGGTAAAAGCACACAAAAAACCAGATTTCATGGGGGCAGACTAGATTTCATGGTCTGTTACGCGTTTTTCATGGCCGGGAATTTGGTAGGGCCCTAAAAATAAATTTAAAAAATTACTGTGAAAGGTTTGGCCCAGTACTCCAACCACTGAATGTTCAGTGGCAGTTGGTGCTAATGAACTCCAATGCAGTCAGTAAGATTCCTACCTAGATGCAGTTACTGTTACATTCGTGGCAAGATATCAAGGTGCTGAATTTCTCAGGGCCCAGACTGCAGCGAGTTGTGAACCTCTGGTCTTAATTAGAAGTACTAGCAGCAAAGACCTTCGGGACCTGATTTGTCTCAGAACTGGAATATTCCCTTAGGATGCACCAGTAGATACACTGCTTCCCATCTGAAAGTCAGAAAAGGCAATCTCCATAACTGTGTGGAAATAGCTACTAATATTGACTCTTCCATGGTGTACAGTGTAGGCTGGCCCAGTTCCCTACCACTGGTCCCATAGGCTCTACTGACTTCTCTCCCATCATCACCACAACCTCCTCAACTTCCTCTCATCATCTCATAAATCTTCTTGGGCCCAATCCTGGGTGTTGAGGGCACATAATATTTCTCAAGGCTCTATTCATCCATTCCTCCCTTGTCACCTGGTTCCTATTGTGAGATGTATTTTAACATTATTCCCATCCCCTTTACTTCTTCTCTTCCATCTTCAACTCCAGAAATTCACCTCGATACATGACCTCTTTATCTTCTGCTCTTTCCATCTCCTCATGCCCTCCTCTCTCCCTATGCCATGTCACCACCCTCTGCCTCAGTGATCCCTGCTCTTTTCATTATCCCCAATTCAAAGGCTGGGCAATGTCCCAACCTTTGGTGCTCCCATACCATCCCTCCCTTCTCCTCCTACAGCTCCTCCTTTGAAGCCCCTGCATCCTTCTGTTTTCTCTCCATCTCCTTTGAAGAATTTGCCAACCCCAGAAAAATCAGTATGCAGCGATGATGGTGCTAAGCTACTAGTGGATACAGGTCTAAAGCATTTTAACTGCTGTGCCTTCAAATCGTCTCTGAGCCCATTTCTGTGACATGGTGATAAGAATACTGAGCCTTGTCAACACTGCTTGCTGACACTCTTCCTACCCGTAGTGCAGCTGCATGCTTTGTGGCTATTGCCATAATACAGATACTAATTTGTCTCTAGCATAGACAAGGTCTGGGTGCCTACTGCCTCTTTGTCTCTCCCTCCTGGTTCTTCCCTGATTTGAATGCTTGATGCAAATCCCAGGATGATGTGCACTTAATTTTATTGTCTGGGCCTGAGTCAGCAACAATACTTCAGACACAAGTCATTTAACTGTGCTGGTATTTAAGGCCTCACCTGCTTTCCTATAAAGAAACTCTATACTGCAGTTTAATCAAATAGCTTGTATGTCAGAAACAGGGTATGATTATTGCATATTAATCCCATTCTATACTCCTTTTACCTGCTGTAATAGTCACTGAATCAAACTTAGCCACTTCCACTTCTTTTTCTGATGCCTGTGATAGATTCAATACGAAAATAATTCTTTATGTTCTTTTCGGGAAACCATTAGTTTGTGTTTTTTTCCATTCTCTCTTCTTCTTTAGGAATAACAACTGTCTGGCACCCGCTATGTCATTTTTAAGCTATTAGTGACTTTGTGATGGAGAGGCAGTTGTCAATCAAAGCTGGTTCAAAAGAAACCTCAAAACCTAGCAGGCCATATGTCATTATGAGGAATCATCACCAAGTGTGATGGGTTTGGACCCTTTGGGGTGTCACCTGATGTGCTGGGATGCCACTGAGTCAGCCTGTTCTGCTAGCCTGGGTCTCCTTTCCCTGGCCTTGCTGGGTTAGGCTCACAAGCCTCTTCCAACCAAGCACACAGACAGGGCCACACCCAGCTACACAGAGAGACAGAGATCCGCTCTGGAAAGATTCAGCCTTAGGAGCTTGCCCCAACACCCTGGTGCCCACTTCCTTAAAGGGGTACAAACCCAAAGGTTGTTTTATGAAAGTTACCCCCTCCCTTAATGTGGAGGGAGATATGCACAACTTCTTCCCCTCCCCCCTACCCAATTTGAAATTGCATAAACTGGGTTTTATTATAAATAAGAAATAAGTTTATTAACTATCAAAGGTGGATTTTAAGTGAATATAAGAGATAACAGACAGAACAAAGCAGATTACTGAGCAAATAAAACAAAGTATGCCAGCTAGGCTCAGTATACTTAAGAAATAGGTTACAAAATGTAATTTCTTATCCTAAACGTTATTTTAGGCAGGTTGCAAAGTTTCTATGGTTTAGAGTTCCAGTTATATTTCTTTTCAGACTGGACCCCTGTATCAGTCTGAACTGCCCCCCTGCCTTCACTTCAGGTGGCTTTAGCAGTCTTTCTTCTTGGGCAGACAGGCCATGGAGAGGCGGAGTCCCATTTGCCTTCCTCCCTGCCCTTAATTAGGATTTACATACTAAGGCAGGAATCCTTTGTTTCCCAAATGTGACCCCCCTTCCTTTCCAGTGGAAGGTTACAAGAAGTCCCAGGTAATGTTTAATATCAGGTGACAAGACCACCTGACTCTCTAGTATCACAGCATCCATGAGTCAGTGGGAGTATGGAGCATCCGCAGGAAGGCCAAGCCTTTTTATACTCCATTGTCCTTGCTGATGGGCCATCCACCCTGTCTGACTTTTCCATTGTTGTACCTGAAGTGTTAGCAGTGGGCGTCACCCAAAGTAGCATAGTTGAAATATAGATACATAGTCAATATTTCTAACTTCAGATACAGAAATAATACAGGCATACAAATTTGATAACCACATTCAGTAAATTATAACCTTGCCAATGATACCTTACAAGACCCATCTTGCATAAAGTACTTCTCAGTTAAATCATATTCATATCATAAGCATATTTTCATAAAGAATATGGAGTGAAACGTCACACCAGAACATCAGTGTACTTTGCATGGGCAAAAATACCTCCTATCCTTGACAGTTTAGTGATTGTTTCACACTATAGTTCTTATGTGAATTTCTTAAAGGATATACAAGAAAATGATGTGTCAAATTCTTCTCTTAATTGCACCTTTGTGGCTCTGATGGTAGAATTTGGCCCCATGTTGGATTATCTCAATTAATCTGATTTTTAATCAAGAGAGAAATTGGTGGGTACCTTTTCTGCTCCTTAGAAATTGCTGTTCTAGACTAAAATTAAAATTTGATTTGAAGTTAAGTGAATCACTGTTGTGAGAAGCTGATTTCAAAATGCTTTAGTCTCCCTCTAGCATTTGCATTTGGTATGGTTGAACTTTGTTACCCATTGTTTTATTGTCTTTCTTTGAATTTATTTTCATAGGGGACAGTGAGGGATTATTAATCCTAATGGGCCCTTTCCTATTTTTTGTTGAGATTGCAATTGTATGTTGTAACCTCTACATTCAGGGAATAAGTGGTTGAAGAGAAAGCTGTGGATGTCTAATAGCTATAACAAAAAGCCAGCATAACTTGTATTGTTGTAATACCAATGTGTCTTCCAACATTTGCTGCTACTTCTGTAAAAAGAAAAGGAGTACTTGTGGCACCTTAGAGACTAACCAATTTATTTGAGCATAAACTTTTGTGAGCTACAGCTCACTTCATCGGATGCATACTGTGGAAACTGCAGAAGACATTATATACACAGAGACCATGAAACAATACCTCCTCCCACCCCACTCTCCTGCTGGTAATAGCTTATCTAAAGTGATCACTCTCTTTCCAATGTGTATGATAATCAAGTTGGGCCATTTCCAGCACAAACCCAGGTTTTCTCACCCTCCGCCCCCCCCCCCAAACTCACTCTCCTGCTGGTAATAGCCCATCCAAAGTGACCACTCTCTTTACAATGTGTATGATAATCAAGGTGGGCCATTTCCAGCACAAATCCAGGTTTTCTCACCCCCCCCCCCCCTTTCCAAAAACCACACACACAAACTCACTCTCCTGCTGGTAATAGCTTATCCAAAGTGACCACTCTCCCTACAATGTGCATGATAATCAAGGTGGGCCATTTCCAGCACAAATCCAGGTTTTCTCACCTCTCCCCCCCCCCCACACAAACTCACTCTCCTGCTGGCAATAGCTCATCCAAACTGACCACTCTCCTTACAATGTGTATGATAATCAAGGTGGGCCATTTCCAGCATAAATCCAAGTTTAACCAGAATGTCTGGGGGGGGGGGGGGGTGTAGGAAAAAACAAGGGGAAATAGGCTACCTTGCATAATGACTTAGCCACTCCCAGTCTCTATTTAAGCCTAAATTAATAGTATCCAATTTGCAAATGAATTCCAATTCAGCAGTTTCTCGCTGGAGTCTGGCCACACAACAGAACCACTAACCCAGGAACCTGTCCTTGCAACAAAGCCCGTTGACAACTGTGCCCACATATCTATTCAGGGGACACCATCACAGGGCCTAATAACATCAGCCACACTATCAGAGGCTCGTTCACCTGCACATCCACCAATGTGATATATGTCATCATGTGCCAGCAATGCCCCTCTGCCATGTACATTGGTCAATCTGGACAGTCTCTACGTAAAAGAATAAATGGACACAAATCAGATGTCAAGAATTATAACATTCATAAACCAGTCGGAGAACACTTCAATCTCTCTGTTCACGCAATTACAGACATGAAGGTCGCTATCTGAAAACAAAAAAACTTCAAATCCAGACTCCAGCTGGAAATGGCCCACCTTGATTATCATGCACATTGTAAGGAGAGTGGTCACTTTGGATAAGCTATTACCAGCAGGAGAGTGAGTTTGTGTGTGTGGTTTTTGGAAAGGGGGGGGGGTGAGAAAACCTGGATTTGTGCTGGAAATGGCCCAACTTGATTATCATACACATTGTAAAGAGAGGTTTCAGAGTAACAGCCGTGTTAGTCTGTATTTGCAAAAAGAAAAGGAGTACTTGTGGCACCTTAGAGACTAACCAATTTATTTGAGCATAAGCTTTCGTGAGCTACAGCTCACTTCATCGGATGCATACTGTGGAAACTGCAGAAGACATTATATACACAGAGACCATGAAACCATACCTCCTCCCACCCCACTCTCCTGCTGGTAATAGCTTATCTAAAGTGATCACTCTCCTTCCAATGTGTATGATAATCAAGTTGGGCCATTTCCAGCACAAATCCAGGTTTTCTCACCCTCCGCCCCTCCACACACAAACTCACTCTCCTGCTGGTAATAGCCCATCCAAAGTGACCACTCTCTTTACAATGTGTATGATAATCAAGGTGGGCCATTTCCAGCACAAATCCTGGTTTTCTCACCCCCCCCACACACACAAACTCACTCTCCTGCTGGTAATAGCTCATCCAAACTGACCACTCTCCTTACAATGTGTATGATAATCAAGGTGGGCCATTGTAAAGAGAGTGGTCACTTTGGATGGGCTATTACCAGTAGGAGAGTGAGTTTGTGTGTGTGGGGGGGGGAGAAAACCTGGATTTGTGCTGGAAATGGCCCAACTTGATTATCATACACATTGGAAGGAGAGTGATCACTTTAAATAAGCTTATTTTGTAAGAGCTAATTTTTCAAAGGATCTTCTTTAAAAAAGTGCCATTGAAAATTGCGGCAAACCTCTGCCTGCAAAAATTGCATATGTCTTACCACAAACAAGCAGGTTTCCCATGTGAATAACTGAATATAAAAATGCCTGTATGCTGCAATGTGGGTTATTGTGCGTGCAAATGGATATGCCTTAAAGTCTGATAGGAATGTTTTCATAAGCCCCTTTGAGAATATGTCTCTAGCCCATTCAGTGAAAACATCTGTCTCTTCTTAAAGCTGTTATGTCAGTGGATCTTCCAGGTTCCTCCATTGTAATATTGGCCCTTTAATGCCCTATTCACCTCTGAAAGTTTTAATTTTGGGCAGAGTACCTCCTGTGCTCATGAAATTAAAGAAATCAGGCATTTGTTTGTTTTCACAACATGTATTTTGGACAAGTAATACCTTTCCCTAAATAACCCTTTTGCAGAAATTATGGGTCACTGTCTCACTGATGTGAAGTGCTTTTTATGCTTTACACATGAAACACACAAGCCATTTACCTCCAAGCCTTGGCATTTAGGAAGTGTGACCTAGTGGATATCTCACTGGACTGGGACTCAGGGCTTCTCTACACTACAGAGGCACAGCTATGGCACTGCAGCTATGCCACAGTGCTGTGGGCACTTAAGAAAGGGGTTTTTCCATTGCTGTAATTAATCCATCCCTTAGAGAGGTGACAGCTAGGTCAACGGAAGACTTCTTCCATGCACCTACTGTGTCTATACCGGGCCTGAATTATGTCTCTCACCTTGGTCAATCTGTCTACACTTACATTTTATAGCGCTCTAACTTGCTGGCTCAGGGGGGTGAAAAATCCCCCCCCTCAGGGCAGCAAGTCTGAGCTCTTTAAAGAGCTAGTGTAGACAGGCTCCGAGCACTGGGAGCTAATCACCTCATGGAGGTGGATTACTAGGAGCGCTGGGAGAGCTCTCTCCCAGTGCTTGCACGCGACCACACTCGCACTTCAAAACAGTGCCGCGGGAGCACTCCTACGACAGCGCTTTGAAGTTTCCAGTGTAGCCATGCCCTAGGTTTTAGGGATGGACCAGGCCTCAGAAGCCCTGGGTTCTGTTTCAGGACCTGCAGATAGCCTGCTGGGTGACCCTGGACCATGAGTGACCATGTGAAAAATGGGGGGATAATGATAGCAGGAAATTTTGAGATCTATGGATGAAAGGCGCTAGATGTTAAGTATTACATTGTTGTTACTACCAGAAAATAGAGTGATAGAACTCTCTCCCCACACATCCATGCACTGATGAAGGACCAAATACTACTAAATTAGCAGAGGGTATAATGAAGGAATGCTGGTCAGAGACTTGTCTTTAATTCCTGTCCCCAGTCATATGACATGGGTACAGGTTACAAAGGTTATGTCTTTGCCACAGGGCAGGACTCAGGAACTACTAACTTCGAAGACAAAGGTGGAAAGAAACAAAAATTATTAAGAATTTTATAGAGATCTGTTGTAAAAATATCTTGGAATTTTTCAGTGGAAAAAGAAATGTATTTCCTGGAAACTACTTCAACGCAATTTTGTCTAACTTCTGCTTTTCCAGACAGCTCCCCTTTTGCCAAAGACGCTGAAATTTATCAGAGGGCACATGCCAGAAAGCTGCTTCATAGTTGCATATACTCCGTATATTACAAAGGGACTATCAGAATTCTTGAAAGAAGAAGAATCAGTTTGTCTTCCTGATTTCTGTGGGATTGAGGGACTAAGGAAACCTGAATTCACTTTAAATTTTATCTGTGTCTGTCTACAGTGTCTATTTGCTCTAGCCTTACAAAATTTGCATGTAGCAATTGAAAGGGATCCGATGAAACTTGCATTTAACCTGTTACCCTTTAAATTAGGCCTATGCAATATGTATCAATTGATTGAAATCTAGCTTGATTAAACATGAGTGCTTGTTTCCAATTAGGCTTTGTCCTCCATTTTTGTGGTAAGACAGTGAAGACTGCAGAGTGGAGAGTGACAGCACCCTACTGCATTCACATTTCTTCATAAACAACTCAAACAGTTATGAGGGTTATAAATAAAACTGCTTACAGATAGTGTCACTTCCTCCTTGCAGGTTTCTGAGGTTGAGGTGAAGAAATCTCTTCTTCCATTGTTTGGCATAGCGGAGGACTCTCCATAAGAGAGAGAGGTCTAAGTACAGGGTGGGGAGCCAGGAATTCTTGGAGTTCTAGTCCCAGCTCTGACACTGATTTCTTCCATGGCCTAGGATAAATCTCTTAACCTCTGTGTGCTTTAGTGTCTCCATTGATAAAATGGGGATAACCTGTGCCTACCTTACAGGGGTGTTTTGAGGATTAATGTTTGCACAGTGCTTTAAACATCTGGGGTGGGAATTTTCAAAAGCGCTCAACACTGACCTAAGTCTGCTCCCATTGATGTCAGAGGGAGTTTTACAATTGACTTCAGTAGGTGCAGAGAGAGGCCAAAGCTGAGGTTGAAAATCCCATGCATAAAGTATTCGTATGAGTGAGTGAGAGATCCTGAGTCTGTTCTCATTTGTACTAGCATTGCCCTGCTAGTTTATTTATTTTATTAATTTACTTAAATTTACAGTGTCTCTAGTCTCCCTGATACTAGGGAGACCAGAGACCTTAATGGATCATAACTGTTTAAATTCCACCTGGAGACCAATAGGCAGCCAGTGCAGGTTGCAGCGCACTGGTGTCATGCTCCCAGAGAGATGTCCCACTCAATAACTGAGCCTCTCTGTTCTGCACCTTCTCGAAATGGTTTTAGTCAGATGAAGAGTGCACTGCATTAGCCTAATCTTGAGGAACAAAAGCATGGGTAACAGTGACCACGTCTGCATCCGAAAGGGAGGTTTGCAACCTCTTAGTGAGATGGAGATGGTAACATCCTGAGTGGGATACTGCTGCAATATGGTCACAAAACAGCAGCTGGGGTCCAACAGCAGCCCTAGACTGTGGGGGCTTGGTAACTAATGGTGGATACACTCCTTTAATCAAAGGAGCTTATATTACTTGCACCATCTCCTCTGCTGCTTCCTCCAACTCATCGCCATCACCTCAGTCTTATCAAGTTGAGGTTTAGCCAGCTGTTTCTCAGCGATGCCCCCAATCTCACCTAGACACTGGGTAAAGCACTGAACTGCACTGTCTGAGTACAATGACAGTTGGGTGTCATCAGCATACTGAATACAGCATGCTTCCTTCCCACCCCTCCTAATTGCCCCATATATCCTTTGCTCAGGAGGCGGAATAGGGGGACCCCACACTTGAGAGCTCTTCGGGAAGAGGAGCCCACAATTACCCATTGCAACCTCTGTGAGAGCAGAGGACAAAGCTACTGAAGAGCAGCCCTGAGGGTCTACTATTGCCTATGTCTGCAGCACCACGCTCTAGCTGGGGGGCTAGTTATGTCACAAATACAAAAAGGAACACCACATTACAGCAGGAAAATCTACATGCTAAGGTAGGTGTTACAGCAACAGAGAAGTTTTCTCTGGAGGGCTAAACCTCTGGCTCCCATTTCCTGAAAGCAATGACTACTGCTTCCTCTGTTACCAAGTGGCCTGTATGTAATGTGTATGCTCAGGCCATTATTGTGCTTTGGTGCTGCCGCCTTGGATAAGGTTGACTGAGGGACCACAAGGAATCCTTACAGTTTCAAGAAAACTTTCAGCCTGGAGTGTTGAGATTTTGCCAGTATTCTTCTCTGAATCTCAGCCCTCTGCTTCAGAAAACAATCCCCCAAGTAGGGCACAGTGTTTAAAGGCTTTGTATTTTTTCTGTAACCAAGCCGATATTCTGGTTTCAAAACTGCTGCAGTCACTGAGGAGTGTTACACTGATACAGGTTGGGGGGTGTTGTGTATGTGTGTGTACATACTGGCTCCAGTGGCTTTGCAGAATTAGTTAGACTTCCTTTATTTACAAAAAGAAATTACAGCCCATGCGTTAAAAGTGATAGTATTTTAGTGAAAAGGCAAACTTTGTAATCCACGCATGGTGATAGAAAACAGCGTGATACACTTGTCACATTGGGTTGGCACAAGGAAATGTCTCTAGAACATATTGGTGCAGAGGTATGTGCAAAGCTTACCTTGTTCACAGCTCAGCCAATGGAGAGAAAATGGGACCTGGACTGAAAACTGCTGTGGCTGCCAGTTCTGAGGTTTGTGTGAGCTCATCTACTCACTGGCCATTACATTACTAATATGACATAACTGTTAATTGTCACCACAAGGGATGAATGGCCAGCTAGAAGCAGGTCTCTTGTTATTTGAACTGGCTAAATTACTTCTGGTGGTTGGAAGTGATTTGATAAAATGGTCAAAAACATTTTTGATTGTTAGGCATCCTGGGACTTCTAGTACTGTTAACTATTTACAAAGCACAAGCGATTACTTGGTAACTGTAAGGATAGATATCAAATTATTAGCACGAGTGACTCTGCAAGTGGGATGATGTAATGTGAGCATGGGAGTGACCCTGTTAATGCATGTGTTAAGCCACTCAGCATATTCAGTGTGAACTAGATGTTTCTAGAAGCCTGAGCAAACACAATCTGAGCAGACTGCTCATACAGTTAATAAAAAGTACTCTGCTTTTGTAGCCCACTGTTCAGTTACACATCACCTTCTGTGTCTGAGCCAGAAAACTACAGCTACCAGTTAGGGGACTACCTAAAAGTGCAGGTAGGCACCTAATGGGATTTTCAAAAGCGCCTAGGTGTCTAAATTCCATTAATTTCAATGGGAATTAGGGGACTAAGCACTGTTGAAAATCCTACTAATCTCCTAGCTGCATCTTTAGAGACCTACATAACTTTAAAAATCTGGCCTTTTAGTCCTTCAGCTCAGCTTGTGGAGGTCATAGGTTCAGTTCCCGGTGATGACTAAAATGACTTTGCCTGACTCTCTGCAATGTTTGGTACATACCTATAACCAAAGGGAAATTTCCTTAAGAGGAATAGGGAACAGAAGCATCTGGGTCTTTTTCTTAGTTTTGCCTCCCATCTCTGTTCCTTGTTGCAATCTGGTGCCAAGTTCTTCTTCTGGTGCCTGAGGTTTTACCTCTGCCTCACTGTGTCTTTGTCCTTGATGCGTGTTGCTTTGCTGTCAGATCAGATTCTAGTTTCACTTTGAGTGCCCTGAATGTGTTAATGCAAGAACCAAGATGAATATCAAGATATTGTTAAAAGAAAAGCACTGGACATTTCTATAGGACTTTTCATCCATAGTTCTCCAAATGCTTTACAACTATGGGCAGATATAGCTATCCCTATTTTACATATGTGCTAACTGAGGCACAGCGAGTTTAAGTGACTTGCTCAAACTCACCATGAGTGTCCCAGAGGGAGCTGGGCTTTTAAGGAGTTGAAGTCGCAGCTCTGGCCTGTCTGTGGTTTTCCTGCAATTCAGATCATATAACCAAGAGAGCAAGGCCTGCTGGGAAGTATAAGAGGCATCTTGGTCCCAGCAGGGAAAGAGCTGGCAGGAACAAACCTTTTCTGGAAGACTTCTTCTGTAGCTTCCCATTACAAAAACCCCACCCAGGACCCTGCTGTAGCCTGTGTCTAGGCCCTTCCTGGGCTCTACCACGCCTCCCTTTCAGCTGTCCTTTCCCAGACCCCAGTTCCTGTGCTCCCATCTTTCTAACCCTGCCTCCCAGGTTGCCAGCTACTTAGCCTTCCCAGGGGGAGCTGACTAGTCTCCTGACTGAAATTGGAGAATTGCTGGGTCTAACAGACAGGGTTCTAATCTCAGCTTTGTCATAGACTTCCTATCTATCCTTCCCAAGCTGCTGTCTCCAGCCTGATGCGCCTGTTCTCTGCAGCCTTTGGCTTCTATTGGAGCCCAGTCTACTCTAACCTCTGGCATTATTTCCCTTTCCTGTACTTCAGAGGTTTTGGAGTCCTCTGCTAGCTGGATGTTGCACTGGGGGTTAACACAGGGCTCACCAGTGAGATAGCAGGTGGTTCATATTAGTCAGCAGTCCTGTCACAAAAAGGGGCAAACTGTCTGGGGAGAAAGTAACAGAAGTTATGGGAAGTTTGCAAAATAAGACCCACTGTATGACCAGAGTTGAGCAAACTGAGCATGTTCACTCTACAGAAAAAGAAGAGACCATGGGGACCATGATACTAACTACAGCTACCTAAAGGGAAGTTATAAAGAGGATAGAGATCAAATATTCTCATTAGTTATGGCAGAAGAAAGAAAAAAGAATGGTATTAAGCCGTGTCAGGGAAAAATTTAGATTAAATGTTAGGGGAGAGTTTATTGCTACATGAACACTTAGGCAATGGAATAAGCTGCCAAGGGAGATTTTTGGAATCTTCATCACTGAAAATATTTAAGGCTAGATTAGACGTTCCTGTATCAGGGAAGGGATACTGAAACCAATCCAGCCACAAAGTAAGGGGAGAGACTAGATGAGCCACCAGAGTTCCCTGCCAAGTTCCAACCCAAATGATTCTGTGATTGTTAGAATGGAAAAACCAGGAATTTTCACTTGCCAAAGCTTTCACTATATACTGTAATCATAAAGGCAGGCTTTCATTCGACATTTTAAAGCTTATTGTTAATAGATTTTTTTAAAGTTACTTATCTGATTTGTAAAATTCTTAGCAGCTTCCATCCATGTAGAATATTTTAAATTGTTCTAGAACTAAAAATACAAACTATTGGAAGAGATAAAAATAATATGAAAACCATCCCAAAGGAAAATAATAAAAAATTATAAATACTCTGAAAATGAAAACCCCCTTTACCTAACAAAATATATTTCCCCAAGTGTGCCCCAGACTACTTCAGATCATTTATATTAGACCTGAGGAAAACTGTGACATAGAGACACTTTTTTTTTGCATGCCTCGAGTTAGAGATTAGTAATGGTATACACAGCCTTTCTCCTGTATATTACAGGTTCAAATACAGGCCAAGATGGATGTTTCTCACTCACCATCATCTTTACAAAATGAGTTGGCTGATTGTAGTTCAGTTCCTAGAGGATAAGTGGCATCATCCTAGCTGGTACTATTCTGGTTATTTCACTGGAGTGACATGGCAGATTTGGGCCTGTGGGGAGAGGGTCAGTGGAAAGGACTGGGGTCCAGATTTTTAATGGTGTTTAGGTGTGGAAAGATGCAGCAAGGTACTTCTGGCCAAATTTTTAAAGGTGACTAGTGTGATTTTTTTAAAAGCACCTAGACATCTAAATCCCAATGAGGTAAATGGGAGTTAGGCAACTAGGTGGCTATCTGCATCTTTAGGAACCTAAATACCTTTAAAAATCTGTCCCTGAGTCATCTGAAAAGTTTGCATGAAACTCCAACCCACTTCTAGTACTGACCAAGTCTCAATAGTCTTCTCTCTTTCATGTTTATATCAATGCATATTGTGGAGGTGGAGATGAATGAAATAGCTTTCTGAAAATCTAAGTACATTATATCCACCGGAACACCCTTATCCACATGCTTGTTGATTCCCTCAAAGAATTCTAGTAGATTGGAGAGGTATGATTTCCCCTTACAAAAACCATGTTGACTCTTCTCCAACAAATGGTGTTCATGTGATGATATGTGTCTGATAATTCTGTTCTTTACTATAGTTTCAATCAATTTGCCTGGTACTGAAATTGGACTTACTGGCCTGTAATTGCTGGGATCTCCTCTGGAGCCTTTTTTAAAAATTGGCATCACATTAGCTATCCTCCAGTCATCTGGTACAGAAGCTGATTTAAATGATTTAAAACTGTGTGTTGTTAACACATTAGTACAATGTGTTGAAATCCTAGGCAAGTTGTAGCTTTAACACACGTTAAAATGATGATAAACACTAGGCTACCCCAGCTAGTATCTTGTGACGCTTTCCATGGGTACTCAGGGTTGTGAGGCTCCTCACCACCACCTATTCTTAGAGGGAAGAAGGCTTCCCTGATGCTTGCTGCAGCTCAGCTCCCTGAAACTAACAGCCTCTGGCCACAGACAAGCACTGATTTGTCTCTGCAGACCTCACCCCATCTTGTACAGGCTAGTGACAGATACGCACCAACACCCAAGAACTTCTGCCAGCACCCCTCTCTGTAGTATCCAGCCTCTGTCACTAGACACTCATAGAAATAACCAGGTAAAGTGTTTTTGAAGACACAATGTACACAGAGCTTGAGTGGTACAACTCAGGATAAGGCCCTTTATAACAACACAGCACTGGAATCTACTTACAGTGAAAACAAATTATGTTTACTTACAAAGATTAACAGAGATAGTGAGCAAAGATAATAAGAACAACAGGTTAGATGTAAAACAAAAGGGATAACTCACTTCTCAGAGTGTAAAGTTAACTGTAACAGGCTAAAATCCTTGTCTAAAGCAATTTCTCACCCAAAGCAACCTCCCAGCAGTGGAGTAACCTGCAGTGCCAGATCCAGCTTTTTTATGAATGCAAACTGTGCTGTCTTTTTTGCTTGTTTAGTGAAGGATAAGAAAGGGGCCTTTTTCCATCCTCGTTAATCTGCTAAGCCTCTGAAATGCTCCATTTTGAAGTGCACCCCCAGATGAGACTCTTCTCCCCCATTGCTTGTTCTCCAGTGTGCTCCCCCGGTTGGTTTCACACCCCACCCCCCCGCCGTCAACCTGTTTTTCCTGTTGACTTCACATGCAAATGGAGCTTCCACTGTGTTGGCTTGATTTACACATGATAGAGATATACATTGCATCTCCTGTCTGACAAAAACCTGTTTGTCAACTCTGCCTGGTTACACCGTTTAAAACGTATTTGGTGGGCACACATAACTCTTTGCACACCAACCACACATTCATCTCGCAGTGCTTATTATGACCAGTATAAGGTAAGCTTTCATTTGATAACTTACGAGATACTTTTTGGAAAAGTACAATGAAAGCAGTGTGTCGGATGTAATGAATTTGGCAGCCTGATAGGAGTTGCTGACACAGAATGGTGAACCTGTTGCCATTTGGCACCATCGGACCTCTATGTCACATACCTGCTAAAACTAAAATTGCCTTCTCTATATTAGGATTTTAACAGTGTTAGCTCACCCACATTAACATATTTTTTCCTAATATAGTCATAATCCATGTGTTTGTATAGTGTCTAGCAGAATGGAGCTCCACTCTTAAATGTGGCTTCTAGATGCTACTATAATGCAAAAAAGAATTATAAAAAAGTGAGGAGGTTACATAAGGTGGAAAACAAACTCTGCAAAGGACTACATTTGGCATGGGCCTTGTGCTGACTTGGCTTTAATTTCCTCAACCCAGATACATTGCCCCAAAATAGGAAAGCCAGATGTCATCTGTACATGGGGTTCAAAAGAGTCGATAATGGAGGAAGAATGGTAGCTAAAAATCTAGAGGGGAAAACACCACAGTAGACAGGTGGGTAAAATGAGAAAAGTTAACAAGAAGTTACGATGCATGACAAGGGTAATGAAGTGTGCTCGCCTCAAGTGAAAATGTGAGTATTGTAAGAGGAATGTCAAATGTATTTGGGAGCCTTTTTCAAGGGTCTGTCAAAGCTTCTTTACAGCAAGGTTTCAGAGTAGCAGCCGTGTTAGTCTGTGTCCGCAAAAAGAAAAGGAGTACTTGTGGCACCTTAGAGACTAACCAATTTATTTGAGCATAAGCTTTCGTGAGCTACAGCTCACTTCATCGGATGCAGTGAGCTGTAGCTCACGAAAGCTTATGCTCAAATAAATTTGTTAGTCTCTAAGGTGCCACAAGTACTCCTTTTCTTTTTACAGCAAGGCTCTTTCTCTCTCCTCCTCAGTGGAAGTTCTGTTAGCGTTAGCTTCAGAAAATTGCCTGAATTACTTGGTGTATGTAGTGTTGTTGTAGCTGTGTTGGTCCTAGGATCTTAGAGAGACAAGCTGAGTGAGGTAATATCTTTTACTGGACCAACGTATGAGAGAAACAAGCTTTCGAGCTGACACCAAGAAGACCTGAAGAAGAGCTCTGTGTAAGTTTGAAAGCTTGTCTCTCTCACCAACAGAGGTTGGTCCAGTAAAAGATATTACCTCACCCACCGTGTCTTTCTGAATTACTTGTTGGTGGATATACTTTCATATGTTCAGAGGTAGGGGAACTATTCCAAACAAAAATTCAACCCTAGACAAGTGTAACATACAAATAGAACAACTGGCAAATTCTTACTAATCTTCAAAAGGAGCCAAGATCAGCAGCCACCAGCACTGACTTACTGGTTTATTATAAAAAGCCCTCATTATATGATAGCCTGACTTCCCTGTCATCAGTACCACAGTGTCCTATTTATGCTACTTAAAACTTACAGGTCCATTTCACAGCATGTATCTGTGTGTGCACATGAAAGCGTGTCAACATAGCAACAGTCATGTCTGGATAAACGTGAGCTGCTGACACTGACAATGAGTCTATTCGAGAGGAAATGGTACATTCTTCCTGTCATGGTGGTTTCCTTTAGCTGAAAAAAAAAAGAGGTCTCTGTCACTTTCAGAAACAAACTCTTTGGTTTTTAAAGTCAAATACCTTCCTGCATTGTATTTGACATACATATTTATGAACTTCAGGGAATGTGGCTTTTCCCAGAGCTGTGCAGCAGGGACACTGGCAGAGGGGGACGGGAGGAAAGGCAATGCGGAGCCAGAGCCTGGTCTGATGATGGTTGGGAGGGCAGTCTGAGAAAGGATGTGCTGGATGACTGGCATTCCTACTGGGGCAAGAGAGACCCTGCATTGTCTGTGGTGGTTGTGGTAATGGTGAGATGTATCTGTGGGTGGAGGAGCAGAATGACAGCTTAACTTTTCATTTCCTTGTTTCTGAGGCCATGTGTTAGGTATGTTATTTGCAGTCCAGTCTTAACTGATATACAAAGTACACTTTTTGTGTGGGGATATATGTTATATACACCCAGATATATAGTACTTTAATATCTTTAGTAAAAAATTATGCTAGATTTTTGAACCTCTAATATTAACTCCATTTTAATTTTCCTATCCACTTGATGAATCTCCACTAAAAATAAAAAGGGAGAGTCTGTTATATGGAGAGACTAATGGACTGACCATAAGAATGGGTGCCAGGAATCACAAATGTTGCTGGTTGTGTCTCTGTTAGTAATAGTACATCCCCTGGAAATCAAAGGACTGCCAGATTCTAAGCAAACACATTTTTAGAAAGAATCTTTAAAATTAAATTCCAGCTTTTCCCTCAGAAACATTTACACAATGTATTTTATAACTTGAAAGCTTTCACTTGCATGATAAATTAGCTGTCACCGCTCAAGAAAGAGATCTTGGAGTCATTGTGGATAGTTCCCCGAAAACATTCACTCAATGTGCAGCGGCAGTCAAAAAAAAGCTAAAATAATGTTGGGAATCATTCAGAAAGGGATAGATAATAAAGGAGAAAATATCTTATTCTGTATCAAATATCCCCTGTATAAATCTGCCTGCAGAGCTTGTTGCCCCATCTCAAAAAAAATATATTGGAATTGGAAAAGGTGCAGAAAAGGGCAACAAAAATGATTAGGGGTATGGAACAGCTTCATATGAAGAAAGATTAATAAGACTTGGACTTTTCAGCTTGGAAAGGAGACAGCTAAGGGGGGATATGCTAGAGGTCTATAAAATCATGAATGGTGTGGAGAAAGTAAATAAGGAAGTGTTATTTACTCCTTCTCATAACATAAGAACTAGGGGTCACCATATGAAATTAATAGGCAGCAGGTTTAAAACAAACAAAAGGAAGTATTTCTTCACACAACACAGTCAATCTGTGGAACTCTTTGATAGAGGATGTTGTGAAGGTCAAAACGATAACAGGGTTCAAAAAAGAACTAGATGAGGATACGTCCATCAATGGCTATTAGCCAGGATGGGATGGGATGCAAAACCATGCCCTGAAGTGTCCCTAGCCTCTATGTGCCAGAAGCTGGGAGTGGATGAGAGGGGATAGATCACTTGATGATTGCCTGTTCTGTTCATTCCCTCTGAAGCACCTGGCATTGGCCGCTGTCGCAAGACAGGATACTGGGCTAGATGGACCATTCGTCTGACCCAGTATGACCATCTTATGTTTTCTCAGTGAAGACAAACCCCAAAATTACATATTGCAAATGCAGTCTCTTAGCATGATTTTTAAGACCCTTGCAAAGAGACCCCAAGGTTCACTCTTTTATTAAAGGATAAACCAGACAATATAGGTCCCCTTGAAATGGTGATCCTTGTGGGTAAAGTAGGAGTGTGCAGGAATATTCTACAGTGTATTCCTCTTATAGCATCAGTAAAACAAATCTGTGTTTGCTTTCTTCAGAATTAACAGTCCCTCCGGAGATAGAACAAAACTTTCTTTCCCCTTTGATTTTTGGTGGTTTTCTAAAGAGTTTGTGAGGGGTAGGGAATTCACCTTGAAAATGGATGATCTGTGTGCAAAGTTTAGGTATTTGAGTAAAGTGATTTATTTTTTTAAAATCTTTGGGAATATAAAAGGCTGGAACCAAAATTTAAAAGTATGGGCTTGTCTAGATTCGGAAACTTTTCATCCATATTGGTGCAAACACCTTATATAGACATACTGTACCAGAACAAAATGGGGCTTAAAGGGAGCTCTCACCCATAACATAGCCTTTTCAAAACTTAAACCTTAGTCACTGGAAATCCCCATTTATTTTTTCATTAATCTGGTTATTTTTATATTGTCTCTCCTTATTTCGAAGCCATTGCTTTACTTTCTGATGAAAAGCCAGGGTTGCTGGCACTGTTCTAATAATACAGGGGGAGCAGCACTAATTAGCAGGAGAGAGAGAAGCAGGGTTTCTGCTGCCGTGCCCTGTGGGAAGGGGAAATGTATCCCGCTCTAGCCACTTCCCCTAATATGGAACCAGAATACCAGTCAGAAGATTCTGAAATACTAGTACTTGCACCAGTGGTCGGGAACCACTGTTTTAAAGACATAACCCTGTTAAGGTGCTATGAAAACAGAATGCATAAGATGTTGCTGCCTGTTTCAGTTCAACTTAGGGTATGTGACATTTAGATGAAAAAGACAAATAGTGCAAGAAAGAGGTGCCATATCGTATCAGCTGCACTGTCTTTGTTCCCCAGTGAAAACCGCAAATTAGCTTTGGTTTAATGAGCATGTCCTGATGACATCAATAGATGTACACCTTTACATGATTGGGATAGGAGAGCAACCAGTGTAATCTTAGCAGGGGATATTAATTAGGTAGTTGTATTTTTTGCAGGCTGGAGTTGTGATTTTTGTTTTTGCTGGTCTACTAGTTTCCTCCAAAGCTGCGGCCTTTTTCAAACAACAACATTCTGAGAAAACCCTGATGTTTAAAAATCTTGCATCAATCTACAAACTCTGTTGTTAAGCAACAGTCTTAATTAGGAAGCTGACATTTAATGGGAGTGAGATGTAAATCGGCACATCACTGATTTTAATCACTGTGGATGCGTGGTTTTCTTTTCAGCCTAATGAAGTATTTGAAATTGGAGATCACAGCACTTTTGGATTAATGTCAATGTTCATCTCACACATTTCCAAGGTGGCTAAGATGTGGCTAATAATAATACCATGTGTTGTCCTTTTCTCTCTCAGCATGGGGTACAAAAGTAGTTTGGCCATAAAGTGATGTATTATTTACATGGTGTCAAGAAGACAGCCGGTGGGATGGCAGAGAGCCAGATTAAATCACCTCTGATTTTATATGCAGGATGTTTAGTAATAATGCCGTGTCATGCTTGATGACACTGGAAGCTGGCAAACCAGCAAATAGCACTATATGCCAAGTTCATTTTTATAGCCTTGTTTTTTATATTTGGTGATGAAAGAATCAGGCTGAACACAGAGGACAATGTGTAATGTAACCCTTTCAGTACTTCCAAGCAAAGCAAACGTGCCCAGAACATGGGCACTTGTTGATTAGGAGGAAGCATAGGCTAGAGCACTGGTTCTTAACCAGGGGTATGCCTACCCCTAGGGGTACACGGAGGTCTTCCAGGAGATACATTAACTCGTCTAGATATTTGCCTACTTTTACAACAGGCTACATAAAAAGCATTAGCGAAGTCAGTACAAACTAAAATTTCACACAGTCAATGATTTGTTTATTTTGTTTTGTATGCTATTCACTAAAATGTAAGTACAATATTTATATTCCAATTGATTTATTTTATAATTATATAGTAACATGAGAAAATAAAAAAATTTTCAGTAACAGTGCGCTGTGACACTTTTTCATTTTTATGTCAGATTTTGCAAGCACGTAGTTTTTAAGTGAGGTGAAACTTGGGGGTACGCGAGAGAAATCAGACTCCTGAAAGGGGTACAGTAGTCTAGAAAGCTTGAGAACTGTTGGGCTAGAGCACTGTTCTCAGTACAGTATTCTTGACTCTGTCACTAATCTATTGTGTGACTTTGGACAAGTCATTTCACCTCCCTGCCCTTTGTCTGTCTTGGCTTTCTTTAGAGTGTAAACTCTTTGGCACAGAGACTCTCTCTCACTATGTTTATACAGTGCCTAGCACAATGGGACTACAATCTCAGTTGAGGCGTCTCTGTGTTCCTATAATACAAATAACACACAACCATTAATTGGAATGATTGCCTCGCTAAAATTGCTGTGTCAGAGTATGGGAGCTAAAAAGGGGTTAAGAGGAGTATCCAAAATACTGGGCTTGGATTCATTTTTCCATGTCACCATAATACCCTTCTTATGAAACTAGAGCTATGCACTCTCATAAAAAGCTTTGCTTTTTTGTTTTAAAGGATAATGCAGCCATTGGAATCTGTGCATAGTTCTTTCAAGTTAATGCTTAGTTCAACTTTCTACTTCCATTTCCTGGTAGAAAATGTTTTATATGAAAGCAACTGCAACCTTTCAGAAGGGTTCATTTACTATTCTGTTTGGTGTCAACTTTCAAAAAAAATGCAGTCTGTGTTCGGAATATTACAGTTTCTGTTTTAAATATTGTGTTAAAAAAGTCACGTGTCATAAGTCAGAAGTAAAATATTATGCCAGAAGTCTCTCTGCATGAATTCAGCTTGTAAGTGAGTGGTTTATCTCCAAAAGCGAAGATTTGGGCTTGATCCATCCAGGAGTCTGCGGGTAACAAATAACACATTGAACCCTTGGCTACAGGAAAATGTTAAGTGGACGTTTGATAGATGACTAAACTCTTACAGCTTCTGAAGCACAAGAGAGCATCATACAGACATTATAAAATATAGTGCACCTCTGCTGAAGATGTTTTAATAGCAATATAGTCCAAAGGTCTGGACTAAGCTTTCATTCTGCTTTCAGTTTATCAACTACTTCTGCATTGTTGAATTTTTTGTTTCGCATTGTCTAAAATTACGAAGAATTTTTTCTTAGTAGATTAGTTTGTATGTGGCAGTGGTGGGTAAGGCATGAAGAGGGTGCAAATCTGCTGCAACCTCTCACGACACAAGTTAGACGGGTATGCATAAGGGAGGGCCCTGTGTAGGCTACTGCACCCAGTGGGCTGGAGTAGCTTCCACATTCTAGGGTAGAGAATTCACAGCCCTGGCCTCTCCCCAACTGTAAGCCTGTCTACACAGGCAGGGGACTTAATTTGTCCTATACTGTATTCATGCAGGCTGGTTCTTTGGAACATGTGGGGTAAGGAGTCCAGGCCTATAAAGAAGTTACTCAAATTGTTTAGTCGGATCTCATCAGAGAAACTGTTTTGTTTTTTTCCCCTCTCCACATCATAATGGTACCAAGAGATGTGTGCGAAATGTAAAAATATTAGTTGCTTTCTTGATATTGTTTAGTATTATTGTTTATTTAGTAAGTGTTGATGTTACACAGTTCCATACATAGGCGCCGGTGCCTACTGGCGCTGGTGGGTGCTCGACCCCCCTCTCCCCCGGCCCCGCCCTAACTCCACTCCTGCCCCACCCCTCCCGCCCCCATTCCAACCCTTCCCCAAATCCCCGCCCTGGCCCCGCCTCCTCCCCGAGCGTGCCACATTCCGCTCCTCCCCCCTCCCTCTTGGAGCTTGCTACAGCTGTTTGGCGGCAGCAAGCGCTGGGAGGTAGGCGGAGGAGCGGGGATGTGGCGTGCTCTGGGGAGGAGGCGGAGGTGGAGGAGGAGGTGAGGGAGCTTGGCTGCCGGTGGGTGCAGAGCACCCACTAATTTTTCCCCGCGGGTGCTCCAGCCCCAGAGCACCCATGGAGTCGGCGCCTATAGTTCCATGAGCCTGACCCTCACAGGGAATCAGCATCCCTCACACGAATACGGCTCGCAGGACTGGGCCTGCTCACTGCCCTGCAGATCAGCAATGAACGAGACAATAGAGTCTGATCCTGTGCGCTGCGGAGCACACACAGCTCCCGGCGAAGGGCTCAGCACCTGGCAGGATCAAGATCCGGAGCTCAGGCTGTGGAGCTGGTGCGGGGGTGTCACAAGCAGTTTTAAGCAGCTAAGGTGGCCACCTGGCCGGCTGGTTTGGTTACTGCCTTGCTGATTGCCAGTTGCAAAGGGCTGTTTTTTTTCTGTTTCACAAAAAAAAAAAACACCCCAACCCTGGCACATTGCAACTAGCAACAATAAGCTGTGTGCATGCGTGGTGGTCCCAGTGGCTGTGCAGCAATCTTTTAACTATAGCATGCAGGTCACAGGGCTGGGAGCTTTGCCAGTGCAGCTCCGGGGTCCTGCTCTGCTGCTGGTCTGAGGGGTCAGGCTGGTGGTGGAGGGTGGCAGCTGAGACTGGGGAAGAGGAGCGTCCGGTGGCTGGGGGCATGTGTACTATAGGGAGTAAATCTGTGGTCCCTCACTTTAAATGGCACTCTACGGTCACTGCTTCAGAGAGTGGGACTTCCAAGAATCTCAGTAACAAAGTCTTGTGGAAATTGGATGAACTACAACATTCTAAATCTATCATTCATAATTATAATGTAATTATTTATATTCCATTAGTGTCTACTTGCCCCAATTGAGACTGGGGCCCCATTGTACTGGGCCCGATCCATACACCCATAGCATTGTATGAGACAGTCCCTTTTGCTAAAACCTTGCTTTTCTCCCACTGTTTGTCTTGTCAATTTAGGTTGTAAGATTTATTTGAGGTGGCCGAAGAGGGCCAATTATTTTTCATTTCCTAAAGTGTACATTTTTCAGTTTCAAAAAATTTCTACCCAAATTAAAAATTTTCCATGGAAGTGTTCATTTGATCAAATCCACATTTTTTACTGATTTTTTTAGCCACTCTATTATTTATACCCACTTTCTCGATAGGGAATGGAGGCATAAAGAGACTTGCTCAGGGTCACACAGAGAGTCTATGATACAGTTGTGAATGAACCTAGGTCTCTTGGGTGCCAGGCCAGTGTCTTAACCACAAGACCATCCTCCTTCACAAACAAGGTATTGATAGTTTTCCGAATATCTCCACCCATTCTTTTATTCTGTCTGTCTTTGAGGACCCCAACTCTGAGATAGTTGAGCATTAGTAAAGATAACATCATTAATATTTATTACATATATTATTCATCTGCATATGTAATGCATTTTCAGGGTCTTGAAGCTGCAAAGTGCTATAAAAGTGCTATCTATCATTATATCTACAAATGTGATTTGTGGCATCCTAGGAATTACTCACACAGAACTGTTTGTTTTGCAGTTTTGATTCCTTTTTTGTGCACGTGCAGGAGTACTTGTGAACGCATCCTTCTGGGAATGATTTTATTGTGAGAAGAAGCCTTCCACTCTACTGGGAGAGAGGGCAGAATGAAAATCATGGAATGCGTAAGAAGAAAGTGCTGAAGTCATTGTTTGACAGCACTGTGGGTCCACTAGAGATGGAAACCAGAATAGGGATTTTTACATCCAAATTTGATATGTTCCTAAAGATCCAAATGATGAGAAGCAAATGTACAAAAGTTCACAAAAGAAATGGCTGCTTAAAATAAGTAAATAAATAAATTGAAAAGGGCCCAACCAACCAAAAACAAAAAAACCACCACCAAGCCCCCCCCCAGCTAAAAATGATTGTTGCTGTTAGGACAAATAGAGCCATAGAAAAGGATGTAAGTATGTACTGTTATAATCCAAAGCATCAAAATGTGAAGATTTACAGGCATGCTTAATATATTTTTGATCTCACATGTTGGTCAATAAGTTAATTTTGTAAAATGTTGTCACTTTTGATTGGCGTTATACTCATTCATTAACTACGAGTAATAGTTGTGATTAGCCATGGGAACAAGCTACCAAGGGAAGTGGTGGATTCTTTATCACTTGAGGTCTTCAGACCAAGACTGGCTGCCTTTCTGGAAGATATGCTTTAATCAAACACAAGTTACTGCACTGAGTGTAGGGGTAACTGTCAGGAATCAGGGCCTGCAGCAGGCTGCCTGATTAGCCGCACAACCTGATTGGCTGCAGAAGTCAGCAGCCTGGCTCTTAAGCCAGCCAGCCAGTCAGCAGCAGCAGCTTCCTGGCTTCTCAATGTTCATGCCCACCATTGAGCCTGCTGCCGTGTTATCTTGTTCCTGCTGCTCCGGCCTGGCACCCAGCCTTGCCTCTGCACTGCCCCTGCCTTGGACCTTTCCTTATCTGCAGGGCCGGCTCTAGGCACCAGCCTAGCAAGCAGATGCCTGGGGCAGCAAACTGGAAAGGGCAGCACTGCGGCAGCTTTCGGTGGCACGCCGGCGGCAGCTTCTCCACTTCCCTCTTCGGCAGCATGTGTGCAGCAGCCCCTCCTCCCGGTTCCTGTTCGGCAGCACGCCTGCGGAGCTCCTCCACTTCCCTCTTCGGCAGCATTTTCCTTCTCCAGTTGGGACGGCCAAAAAGGTAGAGCCGGCCCTGCTTACCTGCTATTGCGCTCACTCCAGTTCTTGACCTCTGGTTTGACCCTCGGCTCTGGTTCCTGACTGGCTCTGGTTCCGCACACTGATTCGACCCTTGGCTCAGGTACTCAGTTTCAGCCTTCCAGTTTTATGCTTGGCCTTGGCTCCTGATGACTGACTACGGCTCTGACCCCAGCCACCGGCCACAAGGTCTGCTGCCTGTGCTGGCCATAAGGCTAGACTGTCCTCATCCTGGTTGACTGACAGGAACTGGGTGAAATTCTATGGCCTATGTTATATAATAGGTTTGAATAGATGATCAGATGCTCCCTTCTTACCTTAAACTCTATGAATCTATGACCTGGGCAGATTCTAATGAAGTGGTAATCTTGTTTTACGACTGTTCTTCATATTGAGAAAGCATGACTGAAAAAAGATATTCAAGCTGGATGCTGAAAAGATAGTTGCTCCTGTCTATCCTTAAATCTTTTACATGTTTTCTTCTCTCTCTCTCTTTTTTTTTTTTTTAAACCATTCTGTCACATTGGCTTCATCAACAAAAGTCTTTTTCTCACATTGAGGCTATAGTCAAGTACAAGTACTCAGACAATACTTTTGATTTAAGGAATATCTGCAGGCCTCAGTCTGTGCTGACTTGGCTGAAACATACCTGTTTTTAAAAGTCACATAACTTAAAAAAAAATAACCGAACAAACAAAAGTCCCCCTGCCCCAAACATTCCACCACGCTTCCTCTAAAAATAAGGAAAGGTCAAGAATTTGAATGGATCTAGAGACCAGACTATGGTCTCACCCACAGTCATGGTCCTTCAAGTTCATTGTTGAGCCACAATAGAAGGGGAGTGTGGGGAAGCTTGTGCTACCTGCATGTTCTGTTTGTTTTGTGGACACATAGAGAATTTAGGCTTTCAATATTTTCACAAAGGAAAGTTTGAGGTTAAACTGCTCCATTACCCTTACTACTGCTATATTGTGAAGTATGGGCTCTGGGTCAGACTCCATATGCATTGGTATAATAAGGCAATAACAAGAGTTCTGTGGCAGTCTTAACTCAGACTCCTCTTGATTTCGTGCACTTGTGACATGGCTATTGCTATTTTTTCTATTCTTTTTTTTCGTCTTCAAAAGTGTAAAGTACAAAATAGCCCTTGGATATACAGGCAATATGCAACTACATGTCACCAGTTTCATGTGTGCTAGAAATCAATAACTAAACCATTGTGCCTGTTTCTCCTAGTCTTTGCAATGATTTTACACGTCTAACTCTATAAAGGTGTATGTGGACTTCGGCTAAAGGCCAAGTATGCCCTAATCCTGAGTTTAGCAGAGAACCAGGGCATTCTGGGGGATTTAGTCTAGAGGGGCTGATTGGAAATGGAGTCCAGTAATGATATGACTGTGAGCTGGGACTAATATAGAGCAAGTTCTTGCTCAACAAGTAGACCAGGAATGAGGTCCTCTTGATCAACGTGTGGGTTGGGAGGCAAGCATCTCAGGAGAGGCTATGGAAATGGTTCTGGGAAGAAACAGGAATCCCAGGGAGGTTTAAATTGTGTGAGGCATTGTCCATGAGATGGAAGGCTTGGGTGGAACCCTGCAAAGGGGCGTAGGAGGAGGCATACAGTTAATCAGGTTGCAGAAAGATCCTGGTGTGTGAGTGATGCAAGAGGCCATGGGCAAAGGCTTGGTTGGGATGGTAGTGTAGCATTAGCATTTTGTTTGTGGGCCCATGACCAGGGTTTCCTGAGACCAGGATAAGGCCAGATAGAGAGAGTGAACTAGAAAGTCAGGGGAAGACAATGGTAGAAACTGTTTAGCCTGTGGAGGGCAAACTACTATCATTACTGAGCATCCCTGTGTGTGAGGTGAAAGCTGTACCCCTGGGTGGAATGAAGGACTACTGAGGAAACCCTGAGGAAACAGTAGTGCTGAAATATTGTCTTGTTTGGCTTTTTACATTGCCCTGGAAATGAGGGACTTTATGGTTTGGCTGAATGGCCAAACTACTGTACCAGAAGAGAAACTGAGGCACAAATTACCTTACTTTTAGAAGGAGACAGCCTCCAGAGTGAAATGCAAGGAGGCACCAATGAGGAAGCTGAGGCAGCGATGCCAGAAACTTAAGAACCTGTTACAGATTCCATTGTCTTAATGGATTTATTCCTGATTCTCACAGTATGAGAAGAAAATCAGAGTCCAGAGATCTGAGAACAGGTGTGATTTTAGGCAGTGAAAATGGGAGATGCCTCTGCTTTTGATTCGAAGAGTAGCCCTTCTCTTTCTCTGTTTTCCAAGTAAGGAGTGTAATACAATATGCACAAATTTCCCAAGTACATTTTGTTCCCCTTCTGATTATTAAAATACCAAAGTTTTGTGTAATAAAAACCTCAGCTCTGCAGTTGGGGTATACTTTAAAAACCTGTTTTTAAAAAATTCCCATGGTTCTAAGACTTAGTTATGTTTCTGAAGACACTAAGAATGGGCACAACTTCAGAATTAGTTCCAAGTCCATACTGCACAAGGTCTCTCTGTAGGACTATTCTTAGCATATCCATGCAAATGAGCAAATACAGCATGTGCATATGTTTCTAGGAATCTACTATTCTAATGCATTATTTGACTAAGATTATTGTATTGAAACCAGTAGGAAAACATTTCCCATGGCAAACATATTACAGACTGTTCACAGAAATGACATCAACCTAAGTTAAAGTAACCCTGGGAAATGTTTGCCTATCATTTAATGTTAAGTAATACATCCTTTAAAGTATGATGGCATGTTATTAGAGCTGGACTAAATCTGGAATTTTGGACCTGAAATCTTTTGAATTAAAATGGTGTGTGTGTGTGTGTGTTCATATTGTACTCTCTAGATCAAAACCCAAACTAGAATTTTGGTTTTAGATTGGATTCAGAACCAGAAGAGATTTATCAGAGCAGAATAGCTGATGTTGCAAGGTTTCAGTCCAAAATGGGGACAATTTTGTGGGAAAAGCGGATTTAATGAGATTTCCATTGTGTTCCAAATGTCATGAGTTGCTGGCACAGTTGAATCTGAACCCCAGCTGAGAGCCAGTGAATCTAGACAAAGAATGAAAAAGCGGAAAAAGCAGAAAAAGCTATCTCTTTTTTTCTACCTCTGTCCCAGCACAGGACACGGATCTGACGTGGACTATGTAATTCAGACTACACTTTTTTACCCCATCCTTTTTTGCTGAGCAGTGGCAGATAAACTAGGGTCCATGCAGTAACCACATATTATACTGTCTCTGGGGGAGAGAGAGGACCTCATTGCTCCTGCCAGAGAGTTGAGGACATGCCCATTTTCTCCCCTTCAGTGCTCCACTCTTGAGGCCATATCTTGTGGGTGCAATCCTTCTGAGCAGGGGGAATGTAACTGGACTCTCTACAGAGCCATCAGCACCACTCCTTGGTCTCCAGAGGGAATGCTTCATGATACCTCCTTGTCTCACCTCTTGGCTGAGCACCTGACTCTTGCAACGCTCCTTGTCCAGGGAGGTAGAGGCATGGGTTTGATTTTCTCTTGTTTATACCAGTTTAAGGGCCCAATCCAGCTCCCACAGAAGTCAATAGGGAAAGCTCCCCTGGCACTAAATGAAGAATAACACTGTCGAAGTCTCTGGCTTTGCAAAGATTTAAAGCTGCTGTCAGTGAGAGGAGAATCCAGTATATTACTGTAGTAAAAATTTTTTGCAGTACATTATATGGCTTGTTCCTACATCTTATTACATACAGAGAAGCAGCCCGTGGTGTGCTACAGTAACAATATTTATTACCACGGACAAGTGTTCTAAGTGGCATGTTAGACCTTAATAATGTGGCAGGGAACCCGGATGTATGCAGTTCATTCCCCTGCAGTCCAGTCCAATCCATAGAGCATTCTCTCTGTAATGTACTGCTTTTGATACTAAATTCAATTTATTTTGTAATGTCCCAAATCCTAAATTCTGTTGTGCCACCAATATTTTTGCACTGACATGAGTAAATGCATTGTAGGAGCTGTGGGGGGAGATCTGAGTAAGCAGCTGCTGGGACTATGTCTCTCATGGTGCTGGCGTTGGTGTTTGGAATCCCAGAGGCTGCTATGGCTCTTGATACTGGGAAGGAATGCACCTCTTATTTAACTCTTCTTTTTGGACTTGGGCAGAGGTGACTCTAAACTTGAGGGGAGAGGAGTTCGAATTTCTTGTGCCCCATCTCAGCAACCCTCGGCAATAACTGCCTGCCTCTTTGCCGATATCTACCTTTTATGTCCAAACTGACAAATCAGCAGATCAGCTTGATGGTTCTGCTAAACTGATGAGTAGAGGAATTATTAATGTTGACATTTAAATTATCATCAGATTTCAGCATGAACACTTTGATGCCATTTTCAGGCTGTTTGCTGACACAGGGAGACATCACTACATCAGTTCAAATTTCACTCCATGGCTTTCTTCACAACCATGTGAGCCAGAGAAGTCATTTGCTTAAAAAAATGAAAGTTTAGTTCCTTGAGTATAATTACACGCAGGATTGAGTTCTTGATTGAACACACACCAGAAGAAGGTGCCACGCTGAAAAATGTCATGTGTCTAGTCTTAATTTATTCATCACTACAATAAAATAGAAACTCTGGACCTCTATGGTTGGCTTTCCTAAGGGGGGGAAAAAAAGATTTTCATGGTTTAAAGGAGGAAAGCAATGTTGACAAGCAATGCCATAATAAAGGCATTTACTTGCAATGCTCTTCTTTACTCTATATGAGGCAGTAATGACACTATGCCTATTCCCAGAGCTGATCTATGTTCATGTACTGAAAGTGAAGTGCAACCCTTTCCTTTATGAAGTCACATTTTTTAATGCCTGAAGGATGATCCTCCCCGCTCCCCCCAGGAGCACAGCCTCCAAACAGACATGACTACTCAGTGGGACTTCTAAATATAGCTGGGCAGGATTTTGTTCGTGATATTTTTTTCTTTGAAAAATGCCAATTCGTCAAAAATGCAACTGTTTGCAGGCAAGTTTTTTAATGTTCAAATTGTCAAAATTGATAGGTTCAAAACAAAATTCACTTTTTTCAGTTCAAAATTATTTTGTTTTGAAATTTAAGTAATTATAATAAAGCAATATTTTTTTAAAAAGGTCAATACGGAAAGGAAAAAGTTCTATTGACCCAAATGGAATTCTTTTTTCAGATTGTCAGTTCTCAAACTTTTGAGATCTTTCATTTTTCATTCCAATTTGGGACAGGAAAATTTTTCAAAGTTTGGAAGTTTCCCCATGATGGGAGAACTATTTTCTGCCCAGCTCTACTCCTAAAACTGTTCTGATTCGAACAAAAATGCTTGTTTCCATAGGTTGTGCTGACCTGACTCCAGCATTCTTTGGCTCCTGCCTGGGTCTTAAATTCCTACAAGGCCGCTCAGGAACCAGACTCAAGCAACTATCAAGGGAAGCAGAGGCGCTGTTTTTCTAAGTAGCTGGGGGTACTTGACCTCTGTTCCACCCCAAGCTCCTTCCCCATGCTCCAACCCCCATCCCCCCTCCTCTCACCCTTTTCCCGTCCCTGCCCCGCCCCATCCTGCCCTCCCCCGAGCACGCCTCATCCTTGCTCCTCCCACTCCCCCGCAGCGCCTTCTGTACACTGCTGAACAGCTGATCCGTAGTGGGCCGGAGGCACTGGGAGGGATGGGGAGGAGCTGATTGATGGGGCTGCTGGCAGGCAGGCGACGCTGGGGGTAGAGGGAGAAGCTGATTGGGGGGGCCTGCTGGTGTGTGCTGAGCATCCACTATTTTTGTGTGGGTGCTCCAGCACCAAAGCACCCATGGAGTTGGTGCCTATGAAGGGAAGCATTTCATAATGACTTGGAAGAAGAGAAGACTGATTTTGGATTTAGGAGAAGTAGACTGTTATGCATATTGTGGAAAAGAGGGGAAAGAAATCCAAGTATCTTCCCCCGCCCACCAGAAAGCCAATTTGACAGCTCTGAACTGAAAAGAAAAATAAGAGGTTATGATGGCTATACTCTGAAATGGCATTTTTTCTATTTTTTCTGGACTGTGGCCACAGAAACTAAAGACCAGGTGGTTATCACAAATACCATCGTTAGACACAGGGACAAATATAAGACCATCTGGAAACTCCCACGTTCTGGCAATCTTTTTGACTATGTCATCATCGGAGTCTGTGATCGTATTGATATCCATATTACATGAGCCATGAGAGGTACGGGTGACTGCTGGACAGACCATTGTTTGATCAGCTAAGTCGTGAACATGTGGCTTGAACCACAACACTGTAAATGACCAAAAGGAATACAGAAGTGATTTAACATCAGGACACGCCAAATCATGCTTGTCATGAGACCTTTCAGCAACGCCTCATTGAGAGGCTGTCTGACCTACGTGACAACAACAATGATATTCAAACACATGTGCTGAATCAATTGGACGCTCCATTCACCACCAGCAGGATTTGTTTCGTGAGAACGAGGAAATCTAGCACTTATTCTTCAGAAGAGAAGCACATTTTGCACTTGGGAAAATGAATCCTCTAACCAGCAAAAACGAGAGACTTATCGTCAGCTTAAAGTTGAAGTTCAAAGGAGGTTGCATGACATCAAGAATCAGTGGTGGCAAGCAAAGGCCATGGAGATCCAGAGCTTTGCTGATCAACATGATATGAGAAGCTTTTTTCCAGCAACAACGGTTTTTTTCCAGCAACAACATTATTATGGGATAATTCCCAGATGTGGACACTTTCAGAATATAAGTGACTCTATTCCAGAATAATTACTCTGTTTTGGAAATAGCTTTTCTTCAGAATGTAATTATTCTAACTCTTATTTTGGAATAATGCCCATAGTTATTCTACTATAGCTGTGACAGTTGGTTTTCCCATGTAGACTATTCTGTTCTGTTTTGTATAGGCTTTTATTCTGTGTTCATCATCTTAGTATCTGAACTTGGACATGCCCACTCGCTGGAAGTGATACATTGCATTTTAGATATCTCCTTCTGGACTTTCTCAGGCCTGGGGCATACTACAAGGGTAGGCCAACCTAAGCTGACTTGTGTTGACCTCGTTGTTAATGTGTCTACACCTAAATTTGTTTCACCCTGTTACAACGTCACAATAACACCACCTCCCCAAACGAGGGGGGGCATGCAGAGTACTTTTCTTTTATCTGAATAGGGATGTCCCTTTTATCCTCTTGAGAGATCTTGGTAAAACTTTCACTGAGGTACTTTGTAATCCTCTTCTGGATGTTTTAAGGGATGGCAGCCTTGTTTCTTCCCCCATGGTAGGACACATTCCCATGCTGCTCTGCGATGGCAGGCACCATTGCAGTACACAGACTAGCAGCACATGGGCCAAGGGAGCTTGGGGATGCCACCAGCTGCTGGGTTCTTTGTTCCTGTGTCACCCTTAGGAGTGAGATATCAGCCAAAATCACCACCACCTGTGAAAATATTGGCAATATTCACTGCACTTTTCCTGTACTAATATCCAGGGCCCCAGTACCTACACCTTCCATGCAACAGACACCCGTTCCTTCTCCCCACCAGGCCATACTCAGCATGTCTTGGGATGTAAGAGCAGCGCTGTAACGAGGCACTCCAAAGCTAAAGTGACAATTAACATTTCTTATTGAAGGTATTTATGAGAATAATGGACAGGAGTTTTGAGACTTATCTTTCCATTTTCATTGTGACTGTAAATTTAATGGTGCATCTCTGTATTTTAATCACCAGCCTCTGGTGTGTAGGCCTTGAGAGGTGCCCCTTCCATGCCTGCTGAATGTCTGACCTTGATCTGGAGGAGAAAGAAGCAGAATTGGGAGGATATGTCCCGTGTTATCCCACAGTACTCTGCAGCCACTGATTGTGAACACAGGGCTTGGAGGGGCCAGATGACTGTGACCATGGAAAAAGACCAAGAATGGAGAGAGCAGTTGCTACAGGAGAGGCAAAAAGCCTGAAAGGTACATTTGTAAGTGCACCAGGACATCATGGGTTTGCTCAGGCAACAAACTTGTTTCAGTACATTATCAACCTATATGCTCAAAGACCCCAGACTCAGCTGTTTTTCTAATCCATGGAAAGCTCCACAGTCACTGCTTCCTATATCCTCATTCCATGCCAAGGGAAAACAAGGAGAACTTGAGGTACACCTGTATTGGCCTTTGAAAACCACAGGGTCAGTCACAGTGCACTACATAAAAAGAAAAGGAGTACTTGTGGCACCTTAGAGACTAACAAATTTATTTGAGCATAAGCTTTCATGAGCTACAGCTCACTTCATCGGATGTTTTCTAATGTGACCAAAACGTTGCAATATGTTTGTAATAAATAAACATAAATGTTTATTGTTTATTTGGGTTTTTATTTGGGTGTTTATAATATGGGTCACCTCTTAGCATGGAAAAGACCTGTGTTCTTAGAGATGCAAGTTTCATGCACCTTCCCTGGCCAACCCACACTGATATCAGAGAAGCACCCCTGTGATCCACGAGCATTTGCCTAACCATGGAAAAATATCCTTTTCTGTTTGTGTACTCACTGGAGTGATATCAAAATAGGGACATGCATGCTGACTATCACCCCACGCACTTTGGGAATCCCATTGCTGCAAATTCAGCCACCATTTCCTGCACATTGCTGCACAGGACTGTAACTCTCAGCATGGCCTTGCCCAGTTGGATGATGATAACCCCCACTGTGGATTTTCCAATTCCTAACAGATTGACCACTGACCAATAGCAATCCAGCATTGCAAGCTTCCAGAGTGTGATCGCCATTTGCTTTTCCACTGTCAGCCCAGCTCTCATTCTTATGTCCCTGTGTTGGAGGGCTGAGGTGAGCGTGGCATGCAGATCTAGGAATGTGGCCTTTTCCAGCCAAAAGTTCTGCAGCCTTTGCTTGTCATCCCAAACGTGCATTATGATGTGATCCCCCAAATCAGTGCTTAGTTCTTGGACCCTGACATAGCAATCCGCCATGTGGAGCTGCTTTGTGAATGCCAGCTGCAATCTGGCATTTTTATTCGCTGAGTCCATCAGCATCTAGTTATTGTGTTTAAACATTTCCTCCTCTTCCTCATTACATTCCCATTTGTAGTACTGCTCATTCAAATTATGCAAATACAGGAGAATCATACATCCAGTATTAGCAAATAGTCATTAGGAATGTGCTCAGCTCTGCAGGCACATGCATAGCACTGTGGGAGTTTTAAAAAGGTGCGAAAAAATTGTGGGATGGAACAAGCATTATGGAGTAGAGAAAGTGGCATTGTTTGAACTTGACCCCTACTTGCCAGAAATACCTGCAATTTGTCCAGGTAACGCAGAAAGCACTGTGAAAATGTCCCACAAAGCATTGCACCAGATAGCAGCAGGAGGCATGCTAGGATACCTATGTGTGATGCACCTCAGTTTCTATCAGTGCAACCACTTGTGTGAGCCTGCGCACCACCAACACAAGCAGCCGGGTGTGCACATGCCCGAGTGATATACAAAAGTCAGCAGCTGTACGCTAACATAGATTAGATGGACAGCTGTTCCTCCGAGACCTGCACTTCAGTTCCAACATGCACTTAAGTTTCACTCTCACAGGCTATGGGAGAGACCTAATGGCTGAGAGGTTAGGTCTCTGCATTGCAATGCATTGTGCTGTCAATGGCATAAAAAGACATACAAGAGGTTCACCAATAAAAGAACACTGAGAGCTTGTCTACATGGGGTATTAGTCTAGGCCAGAGGGGTGTAAATTCTAGTGGGTGTTAGAACGTCATGCACTAAGAGGCCTGTGTGGACATGGCTGACGCGCATTAAAAGTTCCCTACTGCACATTAATGTAGTACTGTTTCAAATAGGAACTATAATAACATGCACTAAGGAATGTTTAATGTGTGCCAGCAGGTCCACATGGGCACTAGAATTTGCACCTCTTTGGTATGTCCTAATGCACGGTGTAGACAAGCCCTAAGATACTGTCTTGGTGTGCTTAGGAAAGATGCACTTCAGATAAAAAGGAATCTTAACAGCTTTCTAGAGCTGGGCTGTATCTTTACTATTCATATTTTCCTTCTTTGGGACACTTCCAGAGAGTTGCATGTGTGGTATGTACAGTACCTGTTTAGAATGATAATCTATGATGTACATACTGGTATTTTAATAAGAGAAACGAGGCCTGGATTGATATTAAAAAGGAAACTAAAATAGTGTAAACATCCCATTGTACTGGGCTAGTTATTTTTTTAAACTTGAGTTACCGTGAACTATTTGCCTTCCAAAATACAATTCTTACAGGAGCCTGCACATTTCTCAATACCCTTTACAGCTCCTGCTGAGTGATCCAAAAGGCTGTGGTCAAAGGGGCATCAAAGATGAGGTTCCTTCTTATGAGTTTAATGAATTTAAGTTTTCAGACAAAAATATCTGCCCCCCCTGAAGAAAAGCCTGTTGAGAAAGGGATGTCTACTTCATTTCAACTCCATGCTAATTCTAAAGAAAAGCAGAAAATGGACCCAATCTTCAACTGTTATAAACTGGTAACCATGGAGCTATGCCAGTTTCCACCAGTTGAAGGTCTGGCGTGCGGGATTCACTGGGGCTGAGAAGACAATTTATTGTGATCTGAAATGAAACACAGCTTATAAGTGTGAGACAAGAACGTGCATTTTCAGTTCTTTTCTGCCCTAGTTCCTTAAAGTAGATGGTACCTTAGCAGTAGAGATAGGCCTAGTCAAGATACCTGATTCAAATATCCCCACCTTCTGGGGTAATCCATAGCTAGAGCCAAACCTTACAGCTCATAACCATCTCTAATTAGTGTTACTTTTGGTTAGCTGCCTTATTCTAAAGACCAACAAGACTCACATAAACTTATGATAAGGTATTTTGTTATGGACATAGAAGCAATGTGATGGACACAATACGTGGAAGCGGCAACTTTACCTAAAATGTTTACTTAACGGGGCAATGACCCCCAACTACCTGCCAGGGTTGATCAAATGGGGATCTCAGTTGGCACCAGTGGTCCTGGTGTACTACAAATTGAAGGTGGGTGTGGAGGGGGATGCCCCTTCTACAGCCTCAGGCCTACCAAGGGACTCTGACTGGAACCCTGTCAAAACTGTGCCAGAACCCTGTAGGAAACAACAATGTTTGAAAGTGATTTAGCTGAAACATAATTTTGCTCTTCAGCTCTGTCCTGATAATGGGCCCAGTTCTGCTAACAGCTGCATGCTCACTTGCTCCACTGAGTTCAATGGGAGGCAACAGAAGATGCTCAGCACTTTGCAGTGTTGAACAAGGCTAAGTGCATAAATATCTCTCTGAAAATCTCCCTCATGCAAATAGTCATAGCAGCAGCCTCAGCTGAATCCCGTGGGCCTGCCAGTTTGGGCAGAGAGAAACCGTAGTGATGTCAGAAAGGGATGGCTTCACTAAGCCCTGTTAAAATCATAGCAGATGCTTCTGAGCATTGTGAGAAGGGACTTTTCAATCAATTATAACTTTTAAAAAAATCTGCCTTCCCCTAACAGAGCCTTGCATGCACCCCTTATTAAAAACAATGCCAATGCTGAGTTTCACATTTCAAACTTCAGCTGTTTCTGTTGTAGCCCTGCTCAAAAACAAGTGTGGTTAGAAATGCATTACAATGGGAAAAGTGTGTGTATGTGTTTGTTTCCCACTGTCCCACAGCACAAAAACAGCTGTAGGGATTTTGTTCACATTTTCAGCAAGTTTTTTTTTAACCTTCAAGCAGAGGTCAAGCATAGAGAAATTCAGCCTCAACAATGTTTTGGAAAGTTATGAACACAAGGGGCTATAATGGAAACTATTTTGCAACTTTAACTATAGTTGCTGACACTACTAACCACTGAAATTCTTTGCTGTAGTCTTCATCTGAGGATCTCAAAGTACATCTAAACTAAAGGTGGCATTATTATTTGGATTACAATAGTGTGATGGGTTGGATCACAGAAATCCCCTGAGGGTTGCCAACTGATGTGCCAAGACTACTTCTGCTCCTGCTTTCTGCCCTGTCAGCTTAGGAGTTCAGTGCCCTACCTGGTTTGAGCCAGACCCGCTAGTCTGCTGGAAACCCAGACCCAGGTCTGAACCACGTCCCCTAACAGCTGTAGGCTTAACTGAAAGCAGCTTACCAAAGTATTTCTGTCTTTAACACTCAGATGCCCAACTCCCAGTGGGGTCCAAACCCTAAATAAATCTGTTTTACCCTGTATAAAGTGTTTACAGGGTAAACTCATAAATTGTTCACTCTCTATAACACTGATAGAGAGATATGCACAGCTGTTTGCCCCCCTCCCCAAGTATTAATACATACTCTGGGTTAATTAATAAGTAAAAAGTGATTTTATTAAATACAGAAAGTAGGATTTAAGTGGTTCCATGTAGGAACAGACAGAACAAAGTGAATTACCAGGCAAAATAAAATAAAACACGCAAGTCTATGTCTAGTATAGTAATAAAACTGAATATAGATAAAATCTCACCCTTAGAGCTGTTTCATTAAGTTTCTTTCACAGACTGGACACCTTCCTAGTCTGGGCACAATCCTTTCCCCTGGTACAGCCCTTGTTCCAGTTCAGGTGGTAGCTAGGGGATTCCCCATGTTGGCTGCCTCTCTTTGTTCTGTTCCACCCACTTATATATCTTTTGCATAAGGCGGGAATCCTTTGTCCCTCTCTGGGTTCCCACCCCCTCCTTCTCAATGGAAAGCACCAGGTTAAAGATGGATTCCAGTTCAGGTGATATGATCACATCACTGTAAGACTTCATTACCCACTTGCCAGCACACATGTCTACTGGAAGACTTACATGTGAAACAGAGCCATCTACAGACAATTGTCCTAGTTAATGGGAGCCATCAAGATTCCAAACCACCATTAATGGTCCACACTTTGCATAATTACAATAGGCCCTCAGAGTTATATTTTATATTTCTAGTTTCAGATACAAGAGTGATACATTTATTCAAATAGGAAGACCACACTCAGTAGATTATAAGCTTTGTAATGATACCTTACAAGAGACCTTTTGCATGAAGCATATTCCAGTTACATTATATTCACACTCATTAGCATATTTTTATAAAATTATATAGAGTGCGTCACAAATAGCACCTAAGACAGGGGTGGGCAAACTTTTTGGCCTGAGGATCACATCGGGAAATAGAAATTGTATGGCGGACCATGAATGCTCACAAAATTGGGGTGTAGGAGGGGGTGCGGGCTCGGGGTGGGGCTGGGGATGGGAGGTTTGGGGTGAAGGAGGGTGCTCCAGGCTGATATCAAGGGGTTTGGAGAGCGGGAGGGGGATCAGGGCTGGGGCAGGGAGTTGGGGCATGGGGAGAGGCTCAGGGGGTGCAGGCTCTCAGCGGCACTTACCTCAAGCAGCTCCCGGAAGCAGTGGCATGTACCTTCTCCGGCTCCTATGCAGAGGCTTGGGCAGGCGGTTCTGTACCCTGCCCCATCCACAGGCACTGCCCCTGCAGCTCCTATCGAAGCATGTAGGAGCCGGAGCAGGGCCATGCCGCGGCTTCCAGGAGCTGTGTCGTGCGGCCCCAACCCAGTGCCCCGGCTGCAATGCTGGAGCGGGGCTGGGTTGTGTGGTGTGGCTGCTGACCCTGGGCCCCAGCTGAGCTGCATGGTCCAGCCCCCGACCCAGCACCCCGGCTGGTGCGCTGGAGTGGGACCAAGCCGCTGGTGCAGCCCCCGACCCAGCTCCCCGGCTGGAGTGGGGCCGAGCCGCGTGGTGCTCACCCCTGACCTAAAAGGTCCAGCTGAGATCAGGTCCTTATTCTGCTATGCGGAGGCCTATGACAAGGTCCTCAGGAGGCAGCTTTACATCTTTATTCTGTTGTGCCTGCACTGAAGGAACTTCCCCTGGATGGATACGGGGGGGTTTACGGGCCCTCGATGCAGTTCTGAGGTGTAAAAGGACTAGAGTGTATGTGTAAATCGTAAGAGAGAGTTGCTGCCCTCAAGAACTTAGTCTAATTTGACAAGACAAAGAAAGGGTGGGTACTGTTTCCATTTTAAAGATGGGAAATGAGTTGAAGAGACACTTGCTAAAGAGCACACAGAGTAAATCCAGGAACTGAGACAAAATCTTGGGAGTTAGTTAACAACAGGATCAGCCTTCCTCTTAAAAGACCGGGAGGGGAACTTTGATTTTTATAGAAGTATAAAGAAGACTAGAAAAACTTTTCCCTATGGTTTTTACACTAGAAATTCTCCTCTTGACTTCAGTGGGAGCTGTGGGTGCTCAGGACCTCTAAAAACCAAGCTGCCTTTTAATTAGGTACCTAAACCCATATTGCTGTATCTAAGGTCAGGTCTACATTCAAAAATTAAGTAGACCCAGCTATGTTGCTCAGGAGTGTGAAAATCCACACCCTTGAGTGATGTAGTTAAGTCAACCTAACCCCCGGTGCAGACAGTGCTAGGCCAACTTCTGTCAACCTACCTGTTAGGATAAATATATTCAGGCCTGTCTGCAAAGGCCTGTACTTTAAGAATTTAGGTGTATTCTTATCACTTGGCTAGTTCTAGAGGTATAAAAGAAGAATCAAAATCACTGTCTGCTGGTGTAAGGGCCTTCTCTTACTGTGACAGTCTGAGGCCCTGTTCTTATATATATCTTGGGATATAATTGGTTACATAATCATGTTGCAATATGTTAGGATTGGTTAGTTAAATTTCAGGAAAATGATCGGTTAAGGTATAGCTAAGCAGAACTCAAGTTTTACTATATAATCTGTAGTCAGTGAGGAAGTGGGTGGGTGTGGGTGTGGGTGGGAGGGGGTGGGTGTGTGGGTGGGTGTGTGAGATGGGAACAGGGAATGGGGGTAAGAAAATTGGAATCATGTTTTGCTAAAGGGGGAAATGGGAACAGGGAATGGGAGTAAGGAAGTTGGAATCATGTTTGGCTAAGGGTAGGAATGGGAACAGGGACATAGGTATAAGGCTCTGTGGTGTCAGAGCTGGGAAGGAGGATACTAAGGAAGGAAACTGGAATCATGCTTGCTGGAAGTTCACCCCAATAAACATCGAATTGTTTGCACCTTTGGACTTCGGGTATTGTTGCTCTCTCTTCATGCGAGAAGGACCAGGGAAGTAAGTGGGTGAAGGAATAAGCTCCCTAACACTACCTACTTCTTCTCAGGCAGGTAGATTAACCGTGCCACTGGGAGAACTCCTTCCATCACTGTAGTGATGTAGTGAGTGGCTACACTGACGCGCTACCGCGGTGCAGCCATGCTGCTGTTGTGTTTCAAGTGTAGACAAGCCCTGACTTTCCTTAAGGCTATGAAGTCAGTCAGACACAAAGCCAGGAAATAACATAGGAGTCCTGGTCCCATTCCACAATGCCTAACGTTGTGTTACAGTGTGGAGAATCTTCTGTATTTATGGAGCGCACATATCCTTTCTTTGTGAATTGGTTCTGACAAATCTCATCCCATATACCTGGGATGAATTATTTACTATTTATTCACTTTATTTGTGGGATGCTGGTACTCAGCTGATACATGAGAACATTCAGGTAGGAAGATGTGCTGCATTGATGTCTCGGGATCTTTGGAAAAGCCCCCTTCAGTGCAAAACATACTTTCATTAACCATGATTTAGCAATTCCTTTGTACTAAGTGTTCTTCCAAATGAGCCATCTGAAAGCAGAATGGGTATCTGGGGACCTTTTAACTGGAGCTATAAAAAGTCTGTGTCAATAAAATCCTGTCAGATCTATTCTCCAATTCTGTGATTCCGGGTTGTGGGGGCGGCATTACCCAATATGATGGCAATATTCCAGCCCGTAATCTTCTCACACATGGTCATGTTTCCTCAGATAAGAAAAATCACCACTCTGGTGTCAGTGGAGATGGGGTCAATGACTGGGAACTGAGTTCTCATTTTTTCACAATGGACAGTTGTTTTGTATCTTTTCCTGACTAGGTAAATTATGGCTATGGTTACTGGGTAAAGTTTGTTTCTGGAGGAAGTAGGTAACCATGCTTGTGCAGTAGGCGGTATCGGGACAGCAGAAGATTATGAAAGGAAGGGGCCATAGGTCAGAGGCAGAGGGGATGTGATGAGGAAGTGTGATGCGATATGTCTTGTGGATTTTGGCTTGGACTCCATGGGTCGCTTCCTTTCAAGCCGCTTGTGTGCAGGAGAGGAGAATAGACGCTAATAGATAATACAGCAGCAGTGTAAATTACTTTTGGGGCAAGATCCTCAGCTTGTGTAAACTGGCATAACTGATTTAAACCAGCAAAGAGTCTGGCTTAAATTTTAATTGCCTTTGTCTACTAAATTCTGTTTTCTTAATGCATACACAGGCTATCCAAACGGTGCCAACCACTGTACTTTGGCAAACTCCACTCCTGTTGCTGCCTTTCATTGTTCATTACATTCTTTCCAAATGCTGCTGCAAAGTGACTTTTTTTTAATTTCATATTCCTAATAGAAAGTGCCCTAAACAATAGAGTTGGTTTTATGAATGTCCGTAACATTTAAAAATTTTCTTTCCTCTCATGAGATGATCAGTATAATGCTGGAAGGCTAGAAAATATATAGTTCATTTTACCAAAAATGTATATGGTCACTGAACAGACTATATCCTATTATTTTAAATTAATCTTGTTCCAGGCACAGCAAATATTATTGTTGGTATTACAGTAATGCCTAGAGGTCTCAGTTGAAATCAGGGCCCAGTTATGCGAGGCACTGACAATTCCTGCTGCAAAGGGTTAACAGTCTAAACGGTCAAAGCAGGGAAAGGGTGGGAGAAAAGTATAATACTTATCTTACCGAGGGGAACTAATGCACAGAGAGATTAAATGGCTCGACTAAGGGTACATATGAAAAGTATGTCAGAGATGGGACTTGAACCTAGGTTTTCTAAGTCCTAGTCCACTGCCTAAACCTCAAGATGCTAACCACTTAGGTGTCATGCTTATGTTATGCTATGATTATGTGCTGTTATCCATAGCTTGTCTTTGACTGTAAGCTTCTCAGGGCTTCTGTGTTCATGCAGTGCCTAGCAAATGGGGCCCTGGTGTCTGATTGGGACCCATAGATTCTACAGCAATACAAATATATAGTTAATAAATCCTTGTGATTTTCTTCACTGGTGTAAATAAGTATTGGGACTCATAAACTCTTCTTGGGTTCCTGAAACCCAGTCGGTACAGTGTAGTGTGTTGGCATTATACTTACAAACCCTCTGATCTTGATTACCTCGCTGGCATTTAGGCGGGGAGGGGGAGAAAGAAACACTGAAAGATACTGCACTCCAGCAGTCTTCCTTGAGTAGAATACAGTGGTGTGTAGCCTGGTTGGTTCCAGGGTATTAGAGAGGCAACTGCAAGGTGGGTGAAGTAATATCTTTTATTGGACCAACTTCTGTCGGAGAGAGACAAGTTTTTGAGCTTACATAGAACTCTTCTTCTGTTCATTCGCTCTGAAGCACTTGGCATTAGCCACTGTTGGAAGACAGGATACTGGGCTAGATCGACCTTTGGTCTGACGCAGGATGGCTGTTTCTTATGTTCTTCTTCTTGAATAGAAGACCACTGATAACGTCCTCAGAAGCTGGGACCCTGCACATTTATAAGGCCAACTCTGGAAATAAAGGACCTACATTCAGTGACTCATCTAAATTGATATATATTAGCCCTGGCAAAATAAAAGAACCAGGTACTGAAAGACAAAGTTTGCTTTAAAATGGACAGAATCCACTAGCTTAGTTCCAGGAAACCTGACCAAGGAGCTATGATAATTATTCTGTAATGTGGTACTACATGTTAGAAGGATTTGCACTGCTTAGTAATGCTCGAGAACCTGAGCTCCATCCTGAGTAACAATTTACACACAGTTATTTTTAGCATGCTAGTCTGAACCCTGGTAACATAGTCTGTGGACCTGTGCTGGGTAGCTCACTCCCAGATGTAGTGTAGACATACTCATTGGTTCTCTGTGTAATTAATATGCTGCTCTTAGAACCACAGTAATGTTGACACTTTTTACAATAGCTCTATAGAATCATTAATCCTCAATGTGCTTGAAACAGTGAATTGCCTGATGTTGCAGCGAATCAGCTCAAAAGAGCTGGGATTAAATCTCAGGAGGTTCTGACTCTTAATCCCATGCTCATTTGTCTAGTCCAGGCTGTCTCTTTGAGGGAGCCAAACAGATTGGAATTTGGGTCATTCCTTGCTCTTAATCCTTGTTTGGAGCTCTCATTGATGTCAATGGGAGTTGTGTGGGTGGACGGAGGGCAGTACAGTGCAGAGTTCTATGTCTGTATTACAAATCATGGACTTGCTGCAAAATTGCCCCATGTTATGTCTCCCATTCTTTGCATTCTTCTTCTTTGGGTCGTAGTGGTGCCCAGAGGTCCCAGTCATGATTGGCGCTGCTATGTGCTAGGCACTGTCCAAATACTTGTTAAGACATGATCCCTGCTTTAAAGAGCTAACAATTTAAGAAAGGAGAATGAAAGTTTGTTCTCAAAGTCATAAACAACTAATCAATTCCCCCTCCCCTCACCCTCATAGCTCCTGAGAGGCAAAGCAAAGTTAGCTGCCTGTTGAGCTTGCTGGGAAGACAAATACCTTTTCTCATCTTGGTATCTAGATCATGCAACAGTCACTTTCAGAAATGCTGGAGCCATATGTGTCTCTGGGAGCTGGTGATGGTAGTGGGGAGAACTGTCTTGGTCTTTTTATTCTGAGACAAGTTTTTCCATTTGTAACTATCAAGAAATACACACTGGTATGGGAGACTTAAAAGTACAGCCTCCTTTAACCCTTTGGATGCTGCTGTGGGGATACGTGAACCTCAGCAGCCAAATGGAGGGCAAGATTGTATCCTGAGGACAGGGCCCACTGCACATTTCACTTGCACCAGGGGCATAGTAATTTGCTGCTGGGTTATACCAACAAATAACTGCCCCCTCTGCCTCCCGCACTGGTTTGGCTCTGGTGGCTGGCATGCTGTGAATATTGGAGATGGGGAACAGAGCTAAGGCTCCATGCATTAACAGCTGCTCCCCGTCCATTTGCTGTGCTGGCAGTAAGTGGGTGTGCAGCACCTCTCACCCTGGGCACCACACTCAAGGTTCAGCGGGCCTATGCAGAGGGTATGCTATACAGGGCAGGAGGTCTTGTGTCCCTGTGTGGCTGCCCAGAGAAATTGCCATACTGAGTTGCAACTTGTCCAGTACCTTGTATCTGACAGTGACAGCACCAGATACTTCAGAGGAAAGTAAACAGTCCCCACAGAGGCCAGACATGGGGCTATTAGCCCCCTATAAGGTCTCCTCCTAATCTCTAATACAGTGTTTCCCAAACTTGTTCTGCCGCTTGCTCAGGGAAAGCCCCTGGCGGGCCGGGCCGGTTTGTTTACCTGCTGCGCCCGCAGGTTCCGCCGATCGCCACTCCCACTCGCCGCGGTTCGCCACTCCAGGCCAATGGGGGCTGTGGGAAGCAGCGTGGGCTGAGGGATGTACTGGCCGCCGCTTCCTGCAGCTCCCATTGGCCGGGCACAGCGAACCACGGCCAGTGGGAGTCGTGATCGGCCGAACCTGCGGACGCGGCAGGTGAACAAACCGGCCCAGCCCACCAGGGGCTTTCCCTACACAAGCAGTGTCCGAAGTTTGGGAAACACTGCGCTAATAGGTAGAATTTGGCTTGAGTTCTGAAACATGGTTTTATTTGCCTTCCAAAACTCTTTTGGTTAACGTTAAATGTTGTAACTCTAGATATTCTTGTTACACATATAAATGTCCAATTCCTCTTTCAAATTCACAGATTTTAAGGCCACAGGGCACTACTATGATCATCAAGTTTGAGCTCCTACTTAATAGAGGCCATAGAAGCTCACCCAGTAATTATGCAAAAAGCCTATAATGTCCATTTGAGCTATAGCATATGTGTCTCTTAAAAACATATTCAGCCTTGATTTAAAGGCTTCAAGTGATGGAGAATCCATTATGTGCCCAGGCAAATTGTTCTAATAGTTAATTACACTTAAAATCTTCTTAAGTTTTTTCATGCTCTGGGCTACTGTCTAGCTCAGAATTCTTAGTGGTTGTTTCATTCCAAGTGGGAACTGGAATGGGCAGAGACTCAAAGTAAAAGAATAAATAAATCCCCCAAGTTAACCAAATTATTTGAATTTCCAAAAATATTTGAGTTTTGGCCCAAGATTTGGGTTCACTTTTAACTTGCTTGATTCACTCGTCCTTAACAGGGACAATTTCTATGGTCCTTATTCAAACAAAATTCAGCCAAGTCAGCGTGAGGCTTGCTGGGGAAGGACTAAGTGGGTACAGCAACACAGCAAATTGCAGCCTGTGACAGCAAGCCTCAGAGCTTGGGTCAATAGACTCGCACTCACGGGGCTTAGACCACCGCGTTAAAAATAGCTGAGCAGATATTGCGGGTAGACTGCAGGGCCTGAGCTTCACCTAGCTGCCGTGTCTACACAGCTATGTTTAATGCATTAGCACGAGCTCCGCAAGCTCACGTCTGTTGACCTGGATTCTGAGACTCACTACCATGAGCTGCCACTCACTGTGTAGATTCACCCATTGTGGCCTATATGCTGTACATGTCAGTCCAAAAGTACGTTTGCCTGGCCATGTTTGCTTGCCTTCTAAGGGTTCAGATCCACAAGAGTTATAATTGGAACATCCCGTGCACTGTGGCTGAAAATTCTAAGGGTCTGATTCAGATGTCCACATGGTCTTGAGTCTTAGAAAACTGTTACATTTTGTGATGAAACTGCAAATTGCAAAAGGAAACTAAATAACATTGTTACTTAAAGACTTGTGTTTGGACTCTTTGGGGGACAGATGAGTGCTAGAAAGCCAAAAGCATTATTAGTTTATATTTGGATGTGTTATAACATACCATTGTTCAGTATTTAGTTCCCAGTAAGATTTCAGTAACGTTTATAATTTGCACAGGCATGAACGAGAGGAGGCAGATTTTGAAGCTCCTTGGCTGTTCCTGACAACTAATTGAATGGTAGCAAGATTGACATGATGGGAGACAGTTTTGTGTGATAGTTTAAAAAGAATAGGATTAAATCATGTGGGCAAATTCTGCCAGCTCTACTCACATAAAAAAGTACCTTACTTCTCAATTAACCCCATACAGCTCACACTTGGAGTACTCTTGGAGTAAAGTACGACTTGAGTCACAGTGGCAGAATCTAATTAATATTTAACTTTGTTCTATACCACATAAGGGAATTAGTTCCTCTAAGCTTTTAATGGAGGGCCAGATTCCGCCACATTTACTTATGTTGAGTAGTACCTTATTCTACTAGTAGTAAACGACCATTTCAGTAATGTACTACTGAACATAACTATGTGTGGCAGAATCTGGTCCTTAATTTCCAAACAAGAGGAGTGTGCTGCTTTCTGAATGGTAAGCCCCTCCTCCAGGTGGAGTTAAAGGTGACGATAATGGGTACTGGAATTCGAAGAGAGTCCAGGAAGCCACTGTAATGCATTACATATTCTACTTCAGCTACTAAAAATGTAGTGAAATTTTTATCAGAGTGTCTGAGGTGGCAATCATCTGATGCAATGTGTATGTTATGGAGCAGGTTAATGCTTTGCACTGCAGCTGCCAAGCAATTGTCTGGATGACTTTACCATGCCACAAAGGAGGTTGTAAACTAACAAAACCAGCAGGATAAAATAGCGATAGTGAATACAAGCATATCAGCCCCACACCTTCAACTCAAATATTTATTGTATGTAGTGTTCTGGGTTGCACAGAACACAAAGAATGTTTTGTCTAGTTGTCTTGCCAAGGTTGTTTATATTTTTATGTTGAAAACACCCAGCTTAGCCAGTGTAGCAAAATAAGAGAGTGAGTCAGTCCTGTCTGAGCAAACATTAATGCAAAGCAAAGTTTTTGCTTTCAGATTGGAACCTGCATTTTGTTTTCAAGTATGTCATTAATCAGAAGAGGGGATAGGGAGGGGAAGAAATCAAAACCTAGCTCAAATCCCAAGCCAACCCACACACCATGTTTCCAAGCTATCTTGTTCTCTAAATGTATTTAAAACAATCAGGTAGAACAGGGTTTATTGTTTCTCACTTTTTGGTGCTGATGGCAGGGCTGTACAATCAGAATTACTGAGATTCCTGCTGCACCAAAGAGGCTGATGGATTGGCAATTATAACGTAGATATGAGAAAACGTCAGGATCCAAAAGGGTTCTTAGTTGCAAAATCTTCCAGTATTGAATTGATAAATGTACTGCTGCAGTGGCATTAGTGATGGAGAGATGATTTGGTTAAAAGGTCTGTGTTCTCTATTTGGGGTGCCTAGACTTTACCCAGTTGACCACGGAGGAACACACCTAACTTTCCCCTGATCCTCATGATAGGGTACGTCTATACTGCACACCATGGTGATAGTGGCATGTAGGGGTATGTGGAGCTACACATGGCAGTGAAAGGAGGCTGTGTCCACACTGCAGCATGTAGCTACACATGGCAGTGAAAGGCGCTGTCTGTGGGGAGGCAGAGGGGAGCTGCCAGAGCCTTTTCTCGCTTCCTCCCACTGTGGGAGCCCTTCCCCACTGCTAGAGCCTTTCCCTTCAAGGAGGCAGTAGGACACTACACTGCTAACAATAGTAGTGTAGATGTGGGAGGCACTGTTTGGGCATGTAGAGAGCCGTACCCTAACAGTTCAGGCGTGTATTTAGTCTGCTCACCTAAGCAGTGCCTTACTGTCTATAATTGTTACACCTGTGCTAGGGGGGCGTGCAGTGTATGTAATCACCATGCCGCCATAAGGAGTGTGCAGAGTAGACGTAGCCATAGGGGTGCTGCCTGGGGACACAATGCTCTATCATGATCCAAGCAGCCTTATGCTCTGAATAAGGTTAAGTCTCCTATGCTGAGGGCTCCCTGTATTAGTGAGAAAAGTTGCATGCTTCATGGTAGCATGGCATGGGTTGCATTTGGCCCACTGACAGCACTTTGTCACTCCTGTGCTATATTGCCATTAGAACCAGCTTGTGACAGACCATACTGGTTCTTCAAATGTTTTAAATCAAACAATATATTATTCATATAGTATCATATGCATTCACAGGACCTCTGCAAAGGAAATTACTTATACCTACCTCCAAGACTTCCTCCTGTTAAAGAAAATTAACTGGAGTACTCTTAGATGTTTTAATTGCCTGCGATTCAGTTGAGAAACTTCTAAGAATGACTTGCTTTCTGTAATGTAATTTGAGAGCTAATTCAGCTTTTTACATTGAAGATTGAACATAATTACTCTGTGGAATGGAATTTGAGGCTGTAACTGGGTTGCTGAATAAGTCTGGGATGACAAAATAATGGTAATAAGAATAATAGTGCTTGAGGTATACAATACTTCCTTACAGTGTAGGTCCAACATACTGTAACCTCTTTGTTTAGGACTCCAACTTGAATGCCAGTGCTCTCTTCTAATTTCTTCCTGCTATACAATGGTATATATTCTACAGACTGTATCTGTTGCTGTTGTCTTGGACTCCACTACCAGGTGGCTTGGCTGTGCTGAGGACTCTTTGGAGAGGTAGAAGAGGGAAGAAGTCCTACACAGACTGTGGAGGGGCAGCAGAGATGCAAGCGTTGGGCTGGTGCACTACCAATTCATGGGGAGAATAGGTAGTGATCTGCATAGCTGCAGATAAACCAGCACTGCTCCTGTTCCCCAAGTTACCTGGGGGCTGAGATAAAGTAGAAGCCCCCACCGAGTTCCAAAGCCCAGTGGGTGAGACCATTTGGGCGAGGTCTCCAAATCCTTTCCTCATGACATCACAGTGGCTGTGCTAGGCCAGGGTCCTCCATGGTCCTTGCCAAGGGACAGGATTTGCTTCTTACTAATGACACCTCCATAACTTGTGTTTCAATGTCAATGTTAGAAAAAGCATTCATAGATTCTTTAACAAAAAACAAATGCACTTCTTTGTCAAACAGGTGAATGAGTGTGTTTGTCTTTCTGGCTTGCTCTGTAGTCTCAGACCTATTCCTATTAATCTGCAACTAGCAGGTTGGCTGGAAGAAAGCCACCTCGCCACAGAAGCGCTGCTGTTATTTTTGTTGGGGTTGGTAGAGAAGAAGAGCAGCATATACCGCTATAGAAAGTAACTAACATAGGAGGTTGAGAGGCAGCTTAAAAGAGGTAAGATGGTTTCTGAACTGAGGGGACGTGGTAAGAAAGGTGGCATTGCTGAGCTTTTTCTTTGCTGAGTGCTCACTTTCTCTGTAACTTAAGAAACCAGACAGTGTGCTTTCCTGACTCCGCAGTTTTCTCCAGTGAGGCGACTTGAGCATTTTCTACTTCTCTGTTTCTTATTTTCCCCCCTCCCTCTTCCAGATGTGCAGGCCTGCATAAAACAGCGGGATTCCAATTACAGAGAGCCTTTCCTTTTCACTATTCATCCAATTTCTTCTTTATGTTGACAGGAAACATGGCCCAAAACAGCCCCCTTTTTTTTGTTATTTAGTTACAATTTATTTTCCCCTGTGTGTCTTTTTTTTTTATTTGTTTTTTGGAGAAGAAAAACAAAACAAAATACCACACTCAGGAAGGTGTGTAAAAGGCTCCCATTCAAGTAAATGGGAATGACAGAAACCGTCTCCTAGAAAGAACAGGTGAGCAAGACATTGATGTATATTGATTACTGGTTAATAAAAAAACAATGTAAAATATTTCTCACATTGTACAAAAAGACCCACGTCAAAGAGACCCAGAAAAGTGACTTCTGTAGCCAGATGCCAGAATCCTTGCTGAGAGGATACAGACCAACACCGTCAATTGTAAAGGGATAGTCTTATGGGGCCAAATCCTGGAGCAAAAGTCTCATTGCAGTCAATATGATTTTTACCAGAAGGACAACTCAAAAGAAGAGTAAGGACTCCAGTATTGATCCATTTTTAAATATAGCCGAGATAAAATTGTCTATATTTGCATTTTGTTTACCAGTTAATCAAACTGATAGGGGAGGTACAAGGAGGCTATTTTTCCGGCCATTTATTATTTATATATCAGAAATGGTGCGCATAGCACCTTACAAACAGGCCCCTGCCCTAAAGAGCTTGTCATGTAAACTGTCAACATCTGAAGGCAAGGTTAGAGATGAGAGGCCACAAAATGCAGTGTGATTAAACAGTGGCATTCGATATGTTTCACTCACTTCCAGGATTTCTGTGTGGGATTTTGTTTTGGATAAGGTTTTCTGGTGTCTAATTTTGTTAATGTTTTTTCTAGCCTGAGCCAAGGTGCATGGACCATCTATATGGAATGCTGTAAGCAGGGACATGTAGGCATAGGTGTGGAGGCATGGTGGATTGGGTCAGGAAGGAAGTTCCAAGCAGAGGTGGGACATGTGAAAGAAGGCCTAGAAGAGAGGATGGGAGAAGAACAGGGGCTGGGGAAGAGAGTGACTAGTCATTATTCACTCACCCTAAGCATAGCTTCTCACAATGTTTAACTTATTGTTTCTTACCCATTGCAAAACACCATGGTCAACCTCTTTTCTAACACCTTAGTCCTAATAAGACTCAACTTTCATGCAACAGCTTTTTGAGTCTGGTAACCATGTTTACACTCAGAGAACAAACTACTTTCAATGCCTGTTGTTGTGAGGGGATCAGATGGAAGCCATATTTGACACTTGCCATCAAACACAGATCCACTTCCGACTGTAGGTGAGGCTTGTGAAATGATTTCTCACTGGGGGTATGTTTACACTGGGAAAAAACGGCATATTGCTAATGTGGGTTAAAATAGCAGTGAAGACAGAGCAACTCAGCTTTTAACTTGGGTTAGTGGCTCAAGTTCAAATTTTAACTCAAGTTAAAAGCAGAGTTGCAGTGTCTTCACTGCTGTGTTAAACTGAGTTAACTAATACAGGTTAGCTAACAAGAGTTAGACCTTTTTTTGCCTTGCGGACATCCCCTATGAGAAAACATGTGGGTCTGTGGTTTTCTTTTCTAAGGTACCACAGTGCCTAGTGATTTCAACTGGAGTTGCAGGTGCTCAACACTTTTGAATATCAAGCCTGTAACTACCACCTCCACCCAGGAACTCCCTGGTCTGATTCTGTGAGGTGATGCTCCAGTTTACAACAGTGGAAGTTGAAGGTGCTCATCCTCTTACGAAACTCTCAGCACCCTGTTTGTTTGGACCCTAAATCGTTTGGACCCAAATTCTCAGCTTCTCCCTTGCTTTTTAGCCAGGGTTGTGATGGCTGCCACCTTGGCCAAAATCAGGAACCACCACAGCTTAACATGTGAGTCTGGCAGCTTGAGCTATGCAGCTGGCCTCTCTGCAGCTGAGAGCAGTAATCGGCTCACATCCTCTCTGTGGATTGGGCACAGAAGGGACATGTAAGACCCACTGACCAGTGGATTACACATGCAGAGCTCTAATTTTTTCCTTCTGAGTTTCCTTCAGGAAGGAATCAATCCCCATAACCTGCAGGTTGTCACCAGTTTTATTACTTTCAAACCTCCTTCTCCTTCAGGCATTGCAATAAAGACAGTGCAGACTTGTTGTGGGAATCACATAGCTACATGTTTCAGAGTAGCAGCCGTGTTAGTCTGTATTCACAAAAAGAAAAGGAGTACTTGTGGCACCGATGCATCCGATGAAGTGAGCTGTAGCTCATGAAAGCTTGTGCTCAAATAAATTTGTTAGTCTCTAGGGTGCCACAGGTACTCCTATTCATACCCTCATATACTTAGTTACATTTTCATATATTTATGAGTCATCACTTGTTTTAACAGCAACACCATACACTGAAATAACCATCATTATGAGAATGAAGGATCCAAATGAATAAATATTTATTCCGGTTAATCTTAAAATTTGTACTTATCACTGTAATTCATATTTATCACTGTAATATTTCCTTGTCAAATATTGCAGTAAATTTTGACTTTTTCTTATGCTGCTTACATTTGGGAACAATCTGAATTTACATCCATGGTTGTGGTCATGTTTGGTTGTCTTGTTAGCAGTTTGAATAATTACAGGTACACAGAACCTGATGTTCCGAAAAGATTAGAGGCAATTGTATACTCCTATATCGGCTACTGCATATCATCTTAATGTGGCTGCTTGAAATACCATAAGAGAACTATGTCTAGCTGTTTAATACCAAAAGAAAAGGCCAAGACCCACAGGCAGCGGGTAGCATAGGCAGGGGAAGGCTATGCCTCCCCAAACAGCCTGGTGTGGCCCCACCCATGCTCCACCTCCAGATGCCCTCCTGCCTGCTTTCAGTTCCCTTCCCACTCTTCTATGGCCAAGAGGCTGGGGGGCAGGCAGGCTGGGGCTGGTGTGCATAAGTCCCGGGGATGAGGGCACTGGGGCTGGGACCACACCTTGCCACCCCTCCACCCAGCGCTGGGACCGTGCCACCCGCCTAGCGCTCCAGGGCTTAGGGTACTCTGGCCTTGCTGCCTGCCTGGCACTCCAGGGCTGGGGGTGCTCTGGCTGCGCCGCCCACCTGGTGAGCTGGGATTGGGGTGCTCTGATCATGCGGGGTGTGTGTGTGTGTGCCGGTCTCTGGAGGGGGGCGGGTGAAGGAGAGGAAAAGGTGGGGCAGGGCCTCAGGCAGAGGGGGATGGGCCAGGGACTAGCCTACTCCAACTACGTGTTCACCCACCGCCCATGCCACGCCTGAAGCCATTTTGCAGGAAATATTCTCTGCTAGGGAATTTTCCTTATGAAGGGCTGAACTAAAAATTGAGTGAGGACTTTGGGATTTGGTCTGAAGCGTTTGTCAAAGGAATTATACATCAAAATATCCCTTCAGATTTGGTAGAACTTCTTACCTCATGAGGTGACATGAGTTGCACGACAATAATACTTTGCAGTTCCCTATCTGAGGGTTTCATGTGAAGTAAGCAACCCAACTATTATTTTCTTTTGCAGGTGGGGAAGCTGAGTAACAGGTGGGTTAAGTAACTTTCCCAAAGTCACAAAACAAGTCAGTGGGACAAGAGGTGAGATCTTTTCTTGGACCAACTTCTGCTGGTGAAACAGACAAGCTTTTTGATCTTATACAGAGCGCTTCTTCAGATCAGTGTCAGATACATGAATCAAGCCTCAACCTCCCAACTCCCAGTCCCGCCTTTATTCACTGGAAACAACTAGCACCCTCCTAATAGTCCAGTAGATATGCATTGACCAGGCAAGTGGTTATATGGATAGGTGCACAGCATGGGTACCTTGTTTCAGATTCCTGACTCTTGCCTTCAAATACATAATAAGGCTACTGAATGATCTGTATTTCTTGCTTTTATAACAATGTTGGGTAAAAGTTGTAAGTGAAGGTAATCATCCCTTCTCTCTTTTCCTCCCTCCATTTAAAAAAAAAAATCTTCCCCCAATGTCAACACATATGGTCTGATTCTCCTCTGATGCTGATTTTACACTGGTGTAATACTGACTTCAGCTGAGTTATTGCTGATTTACACCCATGTACATGAGAGAAGAATCAGGCCCACAATTTCTCACTTCTTTAGAAATGTGGTGGAAAAATGGCATTTGCAATGGCTCAGCCTGTGCCTGTGCAATTGACAAGATTTCAAACAATTGGGAGGCCGGCACTGCTTCCGATCCCATGGAAACGGATCTTAAAAAAAAGAGCCTTCCTATTTTGAAACAGTGTTTAGTTTAAAGCACCCTATCCCGTTTTTGGCAGTTCAGTGCCAGTTTCCATGGGGATGGGAGTGGAAGCTTGCAGCAGTGTTATCAAAACTCTTGTCAGTGACACAGATGGAGGTTAAAAGATACAAATGCCATTTCAAGTGCACCTGTAGTGTTAACTTTGGGGGAAAATAAATGAATATCTAGAATATGTTCCCTAGGGATAAGGGAGCTAGTTTGGGTAAAATGAAGTGATTTGAGTCTTTACTCATGCTTTTTTGAACTAAACACTTTTTAGGTTCTGTGATATAATACATATAATAGATGGAAAACGTAGTGCTTTTTGTCTGAGGATCTCAAATTGATTTACAGAAGTGGGCAAGTATCATTATACCCATTTGATGAATGGAAGCAGGGAAAGGTTAAATGTCATGGCCACGGCCATACAGAGATAATTATGGGGCTGGGAATAAAACCTCTCTCCTCACTTCCACTCCAGTGCCTTAGCCTTGGGAAAACCCTGCTCATTTAGCCTGTGTCTATACTATGGACCTTACAGCGGCAATGCTGTACAACTGCAGCCGCGCTGCTGTGAGGTCTCCTGTGTAGCCGCTCTGTGCCAACAGGAGAGAGGTCTCCCATCAGCATAATTAAACCACCCCAGCCAGCGCGGTAGCTATGTTGGCAGGAGAGCGTCTCCCACTGACATGGGGCTGTCCACACAGGTGCTTTTGTCAGTGAAACTTATGTCAGTCAGGGGGTGTTTTTTTCACACCCTTGACTGACAAAAGTTTTGCCAACAAAAGTGCTCATGTAGACATAGCCTTAGTCAGTGTTTTTCTAGCTTGCTACCAGGGCAAAGTCAGAACTGCTGAAAATCTCTTGAGGCACTACTCCTCGAGATTTCCAGCTCAGATGTGCAGCTGCAAGAGGGTCAGGTATTTTAAATAAACCTCTAAACTTTTTGAGGGGATTTTGAGCTGAGCAAGTCAATCTCTTCCTCCTAGTCTCTTGCCCATTCATGTATGTGTGTATTAATTTAGGGCGAATACATTCTAGAGCTCAGTGATCACAGTGGAACCTGAAACTCCCCCTGTTTCAGATAACACAATGAGCTTGACATTTGGAGGTTTCAAATTAGTGTTTGCTTTGAGATTTTGGGGTCATTTGAACACATACCTGAAGGCAAAACTCAGGGAGGAGTGTGTTACTTTACAAAGATCCCAACTGAAAATATTTGCATGAGCCCTTGCATGAGCCCCTATACAAATCTAGTATACTTCTACTTGCAGTGTGAATCTACTCACCTTCCTGTGCCCCTCCATCTCCAGTAAACTAGCCAGCTGATAGAGCTCACTGGACAGTCTGTGACAAAGTATCCAAAGAATTTAGCTTTTTTTTGACTGTGGAGTATCTGCCATCAGATTGCAATACTTGGAAATTTATTTATAACTTGAATGGATTTTACCAGTATCTCTTTGAAAGCTATTTACTTTGTGGATTGATCATGCCTATTCTAAATTCTTTTGCTTAGTTGTGATTTGTCAAATAAGTTATATAGCATTGCTTCTCTTGCTTGATCGGATTAGTACTTCCCTTATTTATTTTGGGAAAGCCTGTGTTATACAGGAGGTCAGACTATATAATCAAAATTATCCCTTCTGGTCTCAGAAACTATGCTGTGTACAAAGTTGTCTGTATATCACTAATATGATTCCTTCTACAACAAATTAGATATTTCTATCCCTGAACTTTCCATCCTCTGTCTCATTAAGAAATTAGCATTATGAAAGGACACAGCTAGTGGCTGGAGAATCTGTAGCCTCATAAGTGAACAGAGTTTGACCAATTTTGCACACAGTTCTAAATAACTGGGTTTTTTTTAGCAGAATTCAGTTTGGCCACAATGGCGGGCAGTTATGTTCACACTCCCTGAACATTTGAGCTTTCAAGTCTTGCTAGCAAGTGATCGCATTGTGAAAAGCGAACACTCACAGATGGCAGGGTGTTTTTGTCTTTTATCATTTTCCTGTGTGAGTTCATTTGAGAGTGTGGTTTCACCTACATAGTTGTTGTTGTGGCATTGTTGATTTCAGTAGCAGCTGACTTGGGCCTTTAGAGCTTTATCTTGTGAGGTGCTGAGCTTTTTCAACTTCATTTGTGTTCCGTGGGAGTTGAAGGTGCTGTTTATCTTTCAGGATCAGGCTCTTACTGTATATGTGCCAGCTTAGTGTTGAACCATTGGTCCGCCCCAAATCACATGTATAATTTGAGCATATCAAAACTAGCATAGGAGACAACGTGATAACTGACTTCAGGCTGCAGCACTGGTCTGCTTCCTTCCCCCTGACATGTAAAACAAACTAAAAACCAACCTTATTCCCCACCCACCAAAACCCCAAACAAGTTGATTTTAAAACAAAACAAATATTAGTGGGTTCAGTTTCAGACACACTCTGCACTTTCAAAATTCAAATGGCTTTATTTTTCCTCTGTGGGTCTGCCATGTACCTATTGCTAATCAAATGAATTCCAGGTTTTCCTTCCTAACACACATCCTGGCCCTCAATCTATCATTGTTATCCTTCCAGCTGAGAAGTCCTTTGTAGCTCTTGGACTTCTGTGTATGTGGTCTGCTTTGGCTGGATCAGGTCTCAAGACTGGAAACTGCCCACAGGTCTCTCTCATGCTCAGTTATGCCACCAAGCTTGGCTTAGGGGTTTATATCTTTGTTTAGCCCCTGATCCTGTAAACAATCATGCACATGAGCTGTCCCCTTGAATCCAATAAGACTAACTCCTATGTGTAAAGTTACTCTTGTGGGTGAGTGTGTGTAGAATGGGGCCTTTGTTTCAACAGCTAAATAAAATGGAAAAGAACAAATGATCTTATTTAGGAAACCAATCTCTGCATGAGTACTAACTTCCTCTCCCCATCATAAAGATGTTAGCTGCACACATCAGCTGCTCAGATGTGCGCCTGACTGTTACGTCAGTAAAGTGAAAACTAAAAAGCCTTTCAGTAACCCTTGACACAATAAAGCCTAGCAGCTCCGAACCAGCCATTAGTCTGTCATGTCAGGAGACCATGTACTAAGAGCTCCAATAGGTCTGACTCTTGACACTGTAGACTATGATGTCGCAGTTCCTAAATATAGATTTACCAGACTGAGTCAGTTAAAATCAATCAAATCAATCTGCATTTTAGACAGTATATGAATCTACCTTTCTGTGCTTCTGCTTGTGCTATTGACAAATGCAGGCAGGTAGCAGAAGTTTGGTTACGACAGGATCTTCTTGTAAGGGTCCTTTCGAAGTCTCTTTGTGTATGGCTATTTACCTAAATCCTAATGGCTGATTTTTATCCTGAGAGTTTTCCATAACATATGCACCTCTCTGTTATACACATTTGCACACACAGAGCACATTTTTTCTAGTCTAAAAATAAATGAGTATATTGAACAGGTCTATTTGTTGCATTGTACAAAGCTGGGACGACATTTTTGAGCACTCAGCATTTGGCTTCACACACAGGAAATTCCTTCTTGGGCTGTACAAAGCAATAAAGAGACCTCATGTGCGTTAACAAACATTATGTTTCTTTTACTTTTAGCTTCGGTTTTAGTGCCACAGTGAGCAGTATGAATTGGATCTGGGACTACATTTTATGAACATTGTGGTTAGTGATTTTTTTGGCTGAAATTCAGGTAATAATAAAAAAGCTTAATCATAATATACCCCCAATCTCCTCTAAAAACTCTGTAGATATTTGATATTAAGATAGGGGGGTTGGGGTGAAAGGCACAGGAAACAGAGCCGTGGATAACCTCCTTTCATCCCAGATGAATTTCTCTTTATGTTCTAAACATTAGCCTTGTGGTCTGCACAGCTCTCTCAAATGGGACTGGCATATGGAAAGGGGGGAAAAGTCAGGAGAAAGGTTATTCTACACGCTGTGAAACAGTTATATGGTTTCTGAAAAAGCTTGACTGCCCTTAAAGAGGGGCTTTCATCCTATGGAAAATGTGCAAGGGTAGCTTCATTAAAACATAGGTTAATTTCCCTTGCATCTGCTTTTAATACTTTTCTTTGCCACTTCTATTAATTATAAAATCTGTTTGTACTGGCAGGAGTCTTCTGTTCTTTTGCCCCTCCACCCCCCTGACTGCCCAACAGCTCTGCCTACAAAATCTTGTGGCTAGAGTCCAAATGGCAAATTGATCATATCGCAACTGCTTCCACAGCAGCCAAATGCAATGTATAATAACAATATCTGGACATATATAGCACTTGTTATCTAGAAAGTCCCCAAGTGCTTTATAGAGAATAAACCTGCACAGTCTTCCTGTATGGTAGGTACAGCAGTCCACTTCAAATAGGAAACATTCTCTTGGTTAGAGTGTTGTAAATCAGGAGTAACAGAACTCAATTGAATCATATGAGTGTAAAACTGGTTAAAGTGGGGGCCTACTTGCTTTCCCTGAAGTGTTGTATTCAGTTCAAAGCTCTTCGAGATCTATGGATGAAAAGCACCCGAAAGATATTAGCACACGCAAGGAAATTTTAAAAGAGCAACAAAAATGATCCAGAGGGTTGGAAAGATTGATCTAAAGGTGAGCAGCATAAGCTCCCAAAAGTGGTATCTGAAGACCATTAGCAGCAAGGAGGAAGAAGGATTTCTGTGTGTGGAACATGGGAGGGATGCAGAGTGTAACTAGCCCTAATAGGATGAATCTAAGGCTATGTCTACACTACCATGGTAAGTCAACCTACGCTACGCAACTCCAGCTATGTGAATAACGTAGGTGGAGTCGACATACCTTAGGTCAAATTACCGTGGGGTCTACACCGCAGGGGGTCGACGGGAGAAAATCTCCTGTCGACTTACCTTACACTTCTCATCAGAGGTGGAGTGCAGGAGTCGACTGGAGCACCATCTGCAGTCGATTTGGCGGGTCTTTTATGAGACACGCTAAATCGACCGCCGGTAGATCGATCTCAGAGTGTTGATCCCTGCCATAGTGTAGACCTGCCCTTAGAAAGGGGACATTGAGGCTTGGGAATTATTTCCCATGGGAAGTGGAGGAAGCCCTGTTTCTTGGAACTGTTGAAACTTGAGTGGACAAAGCACCAGAATGTGTACTGAAAGGGACCAGTGAGAGATGGACTGAATAACAAATAGGTCTTTTCCGTTTCTATATCGTAGCATAATATGTAAGATAATAAATCCTAACTTTTATACAATACTTTTCAGCTGAGGAGCTCCAAGCACTTTACAAATTATAACTGAGGCACAGAGGTGAAGTGACTTGCCTAAAGCTGCCCAGCAGGCCAGCAGCAGAGATGGGAATAAAACCCAGGTCTCCTGAGCCCTGGTCCAGTGCTGTAGCCACTAGACCACACTACCTCCCAGTAATATGCCATTCAGAATATAGAAAATTTGCATTTTATCTCCTTGACAGCGATGTCACAATAAGGAGGATGCTTGTGGCACCTGTTCAGAGCTATGTATTCTTCTCAATACCACTCTTACTGAGTTAGTCTTACTGAGATCAGATGGGCTTGGGTTCCAGGAAAGGTGAAAGACGCACTGTTTTTTTCAAGCCTCTAGCAACTGATTCTTGGAATGATCTCAGTGAAGGGGCATCCTGGCCTGCTCTTTCTGCCTGCAGATATGGCTCCATAAAGATGGCTGTGGAGGAGAGGGGACTATAAGGCCTCAAAAAATTGAAGCAGAAGGGAAGGATTGTATGTACTAAATAGATTTCTAGAAACAAAAATAAAAAAATCTCAACACTTCAATAGCAGAGCTGGTTAGAAAATGTACTTTTTCCCATAGAAAATATTGAGGTTTTGGCAAAAAAGTGAAATATTTTGTTTGAAAACTGAAATATTTCACTTAAGAAATCCTGCTTTGGTGGCTCACAGGAGTTGTAATTTGGCTGTTTCATATTCCCATTTTTCTCAATAGACCAGGCTTCTTGTTTGGACTACATCTCCCATGATGCACCATGGTCTTCCCTCAAGTTGATGAAAGGCAGTTGCATTATGGGAGTGTGTGGTTGTGGTGTATTATGAGAGAACATCTTTCCTTTTTGCCCCCCTGATTTCCAGTGCCCATTCTCACTAGTCCTCTGCCTCTCATCCCCTGCTGCAATCTCCCTTCTGATTTTTCTCTCTGTAGTCCCCTACTATTTTTCCTTTCTTTGTCTTTCCCATGCCCTTCCTTCTAGACTCCTTGGCGTGTCTCAGTCATTGACTTCCTTTGGTTATTTCCTTCTGGTCTGTTGGGTTTGGTCCAACCCAAATAAAATCTCTAAAAAGGTCTCGGTGTAATATGGACATCTGGAGAAGACGGCACTGAAGCCTCATGTATCCATAGTGTTATAAGCATACTGTGCATGAGGACTCAGTGCTACTGCAGCTCTGAAGGTGGGGAGGGGAACTGAGGTGGTGAGGTGAATGAATCACAGGGCCATACACATGAGAGCCTGAAACCCTGGATGCTATATATTTCTAAAATAAATAAAAGAAAAGAAATAAGAAGTCCAAGGACTGGGCAATGCTGTTTTTTTTCATTAAAAAAACCCCCGTAAGGTTCCATCTTCCTCTGAAAGGAGCTCCCAGGGCAGTACTGGCTCAGGTGAGGAGCTAGACCTACAACCCTAGGATGCTACTAGGTGTTTGGGGGCCCTAGTTAGCAGGGACAAGTTGAAATCGCCCCAGTGCTGGGTAGTGGAAGCTGCTTTGTGCTGACAGAGCTCTGGGGGCAATAACTGGATCCTTGTAGTGATTCAGGGTGTCATTGTCCTGGCTGGGACACAGCACAGATTTCATCCACTGCTGCTTAAGAGGAACCCTCCATTCTCTCTTCCCCCAAATTCACTGCATAAGCAAATCAGCCGAAGTTTTGAACATAGTGGTATGGGCCGCGGAGACTAGACCCTTGTGCGGTCATTACACGAGAGCACAGTGGGTATAAAATGCTGCCAGTTGGAACTGGATGCATTTTGCACTCACTTCACACCAGTATAATATCTGTTGGAGATGCAAAGCTCTGGAGAATCACTCAGGCCTGTTGGTTATACTCCCTTCAACCGCCCTCGGCTGGCATGGCTAAGAGATTGGAGATAAGGATGCACATGGAACCTCAAGGTTCCAGCTGGAAGAGGGGAGGTCCCCATAATTGACATTGTTTTGGGGGAATGGGGGCAGGGCAGGGAATTTGCTTGAACTGGCCCTGTCTCCACGATAATTGCCTGCATTTCTGGTGAGGAAGGGTCCTCTACAAATAGCCAGCAGATGTATGTTTTAATGGAAAACCACCCTCCTGCTTTCAGCTGCTTGCAACAGTCATCTCTCAAACAACCATGTCTCTGGAGCCCCTGACTGCACAACTGATTAAATACAGAGTCCACAGAAATACAGTTATGAGGCAGGATTTTTAAATGGACTCTAATTTGTAAAATACATTCATGTTCACTCCATATATCTTTGCCTTCCCATTTCCCTACTTGAAATGGATACTTGGATGCATCACTTAAACCAGGTGTGTGCTTTATGTATAATTAATCTGCTCAGAAAATAGAGCCTCAGTTAATTTGTCTCCCAGACATCTTTGCCTGCAAGGAGTCAACAGAGCTCCACGACAGTACTTGTAGCTGTAATTCTCAAGGCAGAACAATGTAAAGAAATCGTGGGTCACTTTTAAAAACACACGTTTGTCCTGAGCAACCCCTCAGATATGAGCTGTTGTGGATTTATAAAATCAAGGTCTGAAAAGTATTTGGAAAAAAATCTGAGCTTCCCTTCCCCAACCCTCTGCTACCGCAACAATGCTTCACACAGTGAGTTTGTTTTGTGGTCCTATGGGCTTGTATTAGGGAAAAATAGAATGGGGTAGGAGATGATGTCAGCTTCCCCAGTTATCCAAAGTTACAGTGAGTATGTGTGTGCATGTTGTGAGAGGGGGGAAGAGATACTGGCTTTCAACCCAAGTTAGCCAGCTGCGTCTGCCACACCATTACTGTAGCTGGATCAGTACTGGGGGGGGGGGGGGAACAATCTTTTGGATCCTCTACAAGTGCAGCTGTCAGGCAAAGGTCTGAGCTTCCTGCGAGAGCTATGAAGACACCATCTTTCAAAGAGGCCAGGGAAAGCTTTATAGAACCAGAATAAAAGTGGGGAAGGTGGGAGAATGTTTATAGTCCCAAATCGTTTGTCGTTAGTGGGGGCAGTGAAGCAGATCCATGCTGCTTCAACATCCACTGGTGTTTTCCTGTACCATGAATGGAATTGTTTTCCATACACCCACTCTGCACAAAGTGAATTCCTGTACACACTATGGGCCATATCATCAGCTGAGGAAGTCTGCAGGGTTCCACTAAGGTCAATGGAAGTGTACTGCTGTACACCAGTAGAGGCTGTAGCTCGGTATCATTGCCCACCCTTCCTGATGTACTCAATTTAGAAAAGGCACAATGTTATATTACTCTGGCTAGGCTACAAATAAGTGAGATGTTCATAAAGCTTTGAAGCTGAGGAGCTTTCTGAAAATTTTTTGTGGGCACTGCAGAAGTTGCACATCTTTAAGTAATTTGTAATTGTGTATTATATAAAACTATGGTGTGAAATGTATTGAGTCCTAGCAGATTACCAGAGCAGATTTAGAATGCTGTTTGTTCCAGGGATGGAAGAAGGTGGACATTCAGCATTGTGTGTTACGTACTACAATGAAGAATGCTGGGACAGGGTAAAGTCCTCTGGGAAAGTGCAGTGTTTATTCTGCTGGTCTGATTTTATGAAACATTGTGCAATTCCTCACCTTTGTTGGGAGTATTTATTAACTCTCCCCCTCCATCCCAGACATGGATTGTGATCATTTTTGTTTTCGTATATAATTTTTGGGCCAGATTTTCTGCCAATTTACACCAAATGAGCACCTGGCCTTTTATCCACAAAGTAAAACTACATATAAAAGATACATCTGTCTCTGCACCTCAGGATCATCACGAGGATTCTAAAATAACATCTGACATGTTTATTTATAAAGCTTTTTATTCTAAAAGTACTGAACAAACCAGAATCACTTACTGACCCTGGGAGAAATTCTTCACACCTACAAGGTGGAATGCGGAAACTGGTAAACAGTGTGCAGCAACACAACAGGGTAGGACAGGATGCGAAAAGGAATAAAATATTTATCTGGAACTGTGGGGGATATACAGACAGGCAGAATGTGGAGTAACTACTCCACAATCTGTGCAGAGAATGGGGTGTGAACGGGGTGATTAGGTGGAGCGGGGAGAGCAATGGATTTCCCCTACATGAAATGAACTTTTAAAAACAATAGCTGAGAATCTCCCAAATTATTGAGTAATGTGCTACCGAAGATTTGGGCAACGCTTTGGCTTACAAGTTAAAAGGCTAATAGGAGGGCAACAGGGGAAGAGGAGAAATCACTCCAAGTCCGCCTCGGTACTGCGGGCAATTAAACAAAATGCTGCATAAGAGCTGCTCGCTCATTCTCAGCATGTAGTGCAAGTTAAGGCCGTCTATTCAAACATAGCATAGAAGAGAGTCTTACTAAATTTGGTCTCACTTAACATCAGATAAGGGGGGTTTCTAAGAGGGAACCTTCTGGGCTAAATTTTGAAAGGGTGCTTGGCCTCCTCTCTATTTTTAAGGCTGTGGTTTTGAACTCTCAATTAATTTCAGGTGAAAATGTTAGGATTTGGGTGTTTGCCTGATTTGCGGGCACAACCAGGTAGTGGGGGGGTCATTAGAACATCTGGCTCCAAATGTCTAAATAGTACCACTCACACCCACAAAAATGGAAGCCACTGTAAATCAATCAATCAATCAATCCCTCTAACACGCTCCATCTTCCAGGTTCCACACAGTCTGTGCTTGTATATCACAGATGGTAGTCGTTACTGTTTACCTTGAATAATTCTTCATTTTTTTATTATAGTAACAAAACAAAGGTTTGTCATGTTTCCAAGAGCCTGACCCTGTGAGGTGCTGAGCACCCTTCCCTGCCACTGAAGCTGTTTAACCGAATGGGAGGTGAAGGTGCTCAGTAGCTCATTGGATCGAGTCCCAGCTGTTATCCATTCTGTATGTTTACTGGAGGCAGTGGAGGATTTTTATGGGATGATTTTATAGCTAGCTTAGGCTCTAGAGTTTTGTAGATGCTGCTGTTATTTAATTACTGCACATCAGTCGGGTTACATGGCATTCTACAGACAAATAAAAAATGGCAGATCCCTACTCTGAGGAGATTACAGCTGAAGTCCTGATCTATGAGGCTGGATCTTTGAGCCCCCTATGGTGTCCTATTGACTTCAATAGGCACAGAAGTCTGCCTGCATCTGGGATTCTGTCTCACTTGTATGTGGACACAGAATGTCAGTGGAAGACTGAGGAATAAAGTCAAGGGATCCTTGCTCCCAGACCCTATGGTTTCACTAGACAACGGTTCCCCTTAGAAAGCAGGAAGTTATGGACCTTCCTCAAGATACTTCCATTCAAATTATCTTGGGTCTGTAGGACCAAAAGTGTTTATTTCACTACAATGTGTTATTGTCAGGGTTCCTGGCTATGTCTGAGACCTCATGAAAAGCTTCTGCTCACTGCCCAAAAGCATAGTACTTCAAAAAAAATAACTTGGCTAATGTTTTCATTTTAAAAATGGAAAACGCCAGTCAGCACTAATGGCTTGGTGCTCACCACCGCGTCCTAGCTCTGCTGCTTCGGTTGTTGGCACAGAAGGATGCACCTACTCCTACAACACAGAGACCTGGTAGCTGGAGAGCAGAGTATTTCAAGCTTGGGCAACCACCCCATTGGTTTTTGCAGAGCAGCAGGTCGTACTGTCCTGCTGTTATGGGAACCCGAGAAAAAGGGATTCACACAGATCATTTTCAAATGAGTGTACTCACAGAGAATATGGCTAGCGCATGGGCTATCAGAAACCAGGACTGATTCAATCTATAAATACTAGAAATGGAAACTCGGTAGATTCTAGTATAATACCTACCTTTGTTGAGGCATGAGGCATTGCCTCTGGATCCAGAGCTTAGCACCCAGCTGCCATAACTTTATGCTAGATATGGATGCAGGTCCAAGTTTCCCAAAAATCTAGGGGTCTTTGCAACTGGGTTTTTGGTTTGGCCTGGCCCCATCTCTAAATTATACTTTGCAGTGTCTAAAGAGGCATAAGAGACATACTATAATGTAGGGGTGGTCAATTTTTTTTTGTCAAGGTCCAAATTTCTTGGTCAATATATAGTCAAGGTCCAGACACCAGAGAAAATAATCCCCCCCCCGCCAATAATGATAATAATAAGTAAATAAAAAGCTTTTGCGGTCCTTTCAAAAGTATCTGGCAGTCCAGATTTGGCCTGCAGTCCGCCCATTGACTACCCTGCTATAGAGACTTTGTTCTGAAGTAATTGGGTCTGTAGGCCACAGATAATGGTGGATTTTTTTCTATTACAGCAAATAGCTGCTTAGTTTCTTTTTTTGCTATTGGCTTGGAAACAACAACAACAACATAACCCCACATGGAATGCATCATCTTCTGTCCCTTCATGCATTAGTTCAACAAATTTTCCTGTCCAACATACATTTTGCTAAGGGTAGGCGACATTCCATATGCTTTTGCTTCAATATCTCCCTTATATATCTCTGTCTGACATGGTTTTCAATGCACATTAAGTGCCTAAGCAAAGTACACACTATGGCAGGGGTGGGCAAACTTTTTGGCCGGAGGGCCACATCGGATTTCCAAAATTGTATGGAGGGCCAGTTAGGGAGACTGTGTCTCCCCAAACAGCCAGGTGTGGCCCGGCCCCCACCTCCTATCCGTCCCCCACGCTTCTCGTCCCCTGACGGCTCCCCCAGGACTCCTGCACCATCGAACGCCCCCCCCATTCCCTGACGGCCCCCCCGGAACTCCTACCCCATCCACCACCTCCTGCTCCCTGTCCCCTGACGACCCTCAGACCTCCCACCCCGACTGCCCCCTGCTACCCCATCCAACCCCCGCTTTCATTCCTGACTTGCCCCCCAGGATCCCTGCCCCATCCAACCACCCCTTCTCCCCTGACCGCCACCGGAACCCCTGCCCCTGACTGCTCTCCGCCACCCCATCCAACCCCCCCTCTCCTTTCTGACTGCCCCCCCGGGACCCCTGCCCCATGCAATCCCCCTGTTCCCCATCCTCTGACTGCCCCAACCCCTATCCACATCCCCGACCCCTGACCACACCCCCGAACTCCCCTGCCCTCTATCCAAGCCCCCCTGCCCCCTCACCGCGCTGCCTGGAGCACCGGTGGCTGGCAGCACTACAGTCACGCAGCCCAGAGCACCGGCTCAGGCCGTGGCTCTGCAACTGCGCTGCCCGGCTGCCTTGAGCGTTGCACCGGCGGCGCGGCGTGCTGAGGCTGTGGGGGAGAAGGGACAGCGGGGGAGGGGCCGGGGGCTAGCCTCCTGGGCCAGGAGCTCAGGGGCCTGGCAAGAGGGTCCCGCGGGCCACCATAGTTTGCCCACCTCTGCATTATGGTGTGAAAGAGATATGTTACATACGAGGTCTGTAAGGCTCTGGCCCCTTACAGTGCTGGCTGCAATATAAACGGTCTAGGAGGTGGACACAAAGCATCTCCCAACCTAGGATTAACTTTGAGTCTTGATTTGAGAGAGGGGGGAAGAAATTTGCATGTGCTATTTTAGTGTCTTTACCAGCTACATAAACCATGGCTTGAAAGTATGATGTGTATAACACCCAACATGCCTCAAATGCATTTGATAAAAAGAGCTAGTCATGCAGGATATCTAGCCACCTCTTCGTGTTCTGTAGCTTCTTCACTTGGCCTGTAAGGTACAGCATTTTCCTCTGCAGTTAACTTGACAACAGCATGTGCCTTTTGCATATACTGGTCAGATGGATCTGGACTTCTTCTCCCTTCTTTTCTGCAGCACTGGAGGGAGTGTGAGAAAAGCAAACTCTTCACATGATGGGTTATGTCAGATGTTTCTGTCTGTTGATGACCTAATATTAAAGCAGACTTATTCAATCAGCAGTAGCCCTTACTTTTCAAATGATCATAGCTAGGTAAACTGGGAGACTCATGTTCCATATGTAACTGCTCTGCTATGGCCAGGACATCTAAAAATCACCTAAAGCTCTGGGATGAAGGCCATGGTCAGCATTTCTGTTTCTCAGGCACAATGGCACTTATTATTATAAAGATAGAGCTTGTCTGGTGGGAAAGAGAGGCCAGGGATCAGCAAGAGATTATGGAATGAACTTCCCCAGGAACTAAGGACCAGGAACTAAGGACTCACCACCTTCTGCACCAAGTGCAAGGAGCGCTTCTTGACTTTTCCTTCTCTTCATATAAACATGTATCAGAGTATATGTAAGAGCCCCCACCCCAAACAAACCCAAACCAACCTTACAATCCACTGCACATGTGATTCCCTCCCTGAGGAGATGACGAGAGAGAGAATAAACCATACATAACAGATTAGTCATGTTGCTAATGCACTAGCGGAAGGCACAGCAGATGAAGTGCTACAAGTATCTATTGAGAATAGGATGGAACTACAGGATCAAAAGGGAGCCAGTCTCCCTTTGGCCAGTGATAGTTCTAAAAGCTCCTGTTAGCTGCCTGTTTTACAAAGGCACTGAAATTCTGGTCTGTAGTAAGAAAAGCCAATACTTTATGGTTAGGGCTGCAGCAGCACAGAAATAAGGGTGGCAATACCATATCCCCCCCAAGTAGCCTTCTGACCACCCCCACAACCCTCTTTTCAGTCGGGACCCCCACGGATATAACATCATGAAATTTCAGATTTAAATACTTGAAGCCGTGAAATTTAAGCTTTTAAAGATCCTTTGATCATGAAATTTATCAAAATGTACCGTGAATTTGGTAGGGATCTACTTAGGGTGGTCAGAAATCCTAAAAACTGACCTTGGTCCCATCCTAATGGTTGTTAAGCAACTGCAACTCCTCTTCATATCAACGCAGGTGAGGTTGCTAATCACTTTGCAGGAGGTACTCAGCACCTTACAGGACTTTTGGAAATAGATCCAATGGGCAAATTGCTTGTCAGATTTTAAGGGTGAACTCTCTGCAAAGACATTTTTAATGCCAAAATACGCATGTTAATTTTGTGACTTCCACTCTGGGCAAGTACCTCATTTCTCCTTGTCAACTTGCTACCAGAGAGCCACAGAAAACAGTTATGGAGATATGAATAATGAGTCAAATTGTATCCATCTGGAATACAATGGCTACAGAATGTTTAAGAATGAAATACAGTTGAGATGCTGCAGAGTATCTCCAAAGGCAAAATGTGGCCTGGAAAAGCAAAATCATTAGGGGCTTTGAGTATTTTTAATTGTTAGATGCAAAATATTTTTGAGCATCTTGTTTGCTTAATTTCTGGCTCCCTACTGCTCCACATTCATCAAGGGAAATTTTTGATGCTGAGCATATCTTTCAGCATCCTGCCGACTTGCTGTTCCGTGCATGTCACAAGACTTAACAAATCATGATTTGCGCAAAGCAATAGATAAAACTGCTAAATGTTATCAGTCAAGGCATCTTCAACTTTTTTTTCATTCCAGAAAAAGGGCTGAGAACAAGCTTTTTATGGCATTGCATATTTACAGATATATGCAATTTGTACTATGAATGTACTAAGTCAACAAAATACATCTAGAGATATAAGGTCAGCCTGTGCCTGGTTCTATGTGAATGTATGAGAGGTGGGGTGGAGAGAGAGGATGCAAAGAAACTCCCTGTCCTTGCATTTTTGCACAAGGGAGAGGCACACAGGGGCTTGGGAGTGGAGGCTGTGACCTTGGGGGTCTGGTTTCTCAGAGCTAATGAGCATTGAAAAGCCCAAATGACATCCCTAGGTCTGCATGTTGACTAGCCACCTGAAAAGGGAAGAGAAGGGTAGAGTGTGGGCAAGGCCAACTCACACCCTTAAAAAGGTGTAGGAGCATGCCACTCTTCCAGAGCCCCACGAAGAATCTGACAGAACTCCCATTACAGCTCCAGCTACTGTGAAGCCTGCCTAAATGTCCTTCAGTTTTGGGCATAGCTTAAAACCTGTACAGTTTGTGTTTGGGTGTAAGTTTATATATCCTGTCGCTGACAATCTAATCTATTTATACTAGGCACTTATGCATTGGTAATATCCATATAGTAGATTGCAGGGCCAAAACTTATATTTATCATGTGCCTTTGACTGCCTCACTTGCACTCTGCCCACTAATCCATGTGCCCTGAGACTATTTCAAACATTCCAAATTCTAAACAGTCATCTGCCATTTATTCTCTAAATACATCTGCCAGAGAAGTGTTCCTACCTAAACTACACTGGTCCAATGCCCTGGACGCACTTTACTCGAGTCTAGACCAGTGACAGATTTCAGGGCTGGTCTCTCAGGAACTTGCAGGATTAGAAATGACAGGGCTTTTTCCAATAGAAAGGAGAGATTCCCAGCTTTCCAGTGAGACACATAACATTGGGTTCTAGCCATAGAATGTCTCAAGGTATCAGATGTTAAGATTAGGAGGACTTGTGGCACCTTAGAGACTAACCAATTTATTAGAGCATAAGCTTTCGTGAGCTACAGCTCACTTCATCAGATGCATATCGTGGAAACTGCAGCAGACTTTATATATACACAGAGAATATGAACCAATACCTCCTCCCACCCCACTGTCCTGCTGGTAATAGCTTATCTAAAGTGATCATCAGGTGGGCCATTTCCAGCACAAATCCAGGTTTTCTCACCCTCCACCCCCCCACACAAATTCACTCTCCTGCTGGTGATAGCCCATCCAAAGTGACAACTCTTTACACAATGTGCATGACAATCAAGTTGGGCTATTTCCTGCACAAATCCAGGTTACCCCCCCCCCCCCCCAGATGTTCTGGTTTAACTTGGATTTAAACTTGAAGAGTGGTCAGTTTGGATGAGCTATTACCAGCAGGAGAGTGAGTTTGTGTGTGTATGGGGGTGGGGGGGATGTGAGAAAACCTGGATTTGTGCAGGAAATAGCCCAACTTGATTGTCATGCACATTGTGTAAAGAGTTGGATGGGCTATCACCAGCAGGAGAGTGAATTTGTGTAGGGGGGTGGAGGGTGAGAAAACCTGGATTTGTGCTGGAAATGGCCCACCTGATGATCACTTTAGATAAGCTATTACCAGCAGGACAGTGGGGTGGGAGGAGGTATTGGTTCATATTCTCTGTGTATATATAAAGCCTGCTGCAGTTTCCACGATATGCATCTGATGAAGTGAGCTGTAGCTCACGAAAGCTTATGCTCTAATAAATTGGTTAGTCTCTAAGGTGCCACAAGTACTCCTTTTCTTTTTGCGAATACAGACTAACACGGCTGTTACTCTGAAACCTGATGTTAAGATTATAACTCCTTAAGGTATCATGTAAGCCAGTGGTCTGAATAAACTCCTGCCATCTGGGGAAAAACACCTGAGGAGCAGACTCTATTTGCATAGACACACCTACTTTGTCTAGATGATCAATAGACATGCCTATTTTTCCAAAGTTATCAGTTCTGGCAGTTTGGGATAAAAATTCACTTAAGTCTTGGATACAGGGGTAATGAAGTGTTGTTACTCGTATTGAATGACTAAGGAGTGGCAGAACTGGACTTAATGTGCCCTAATTGCGGGGGTCACTCTAACTTTAACTTCACTTGGTAAGCGGGAGGAAGTGAAGTAAAGCCAAGGGTGGGGTAGAGATGAAGCTAAAGAGAGAGCTGACTAGACCAGACTCATTTGAGACTCCTTGTCTTTTTTCAAAGTGATCACTAGAGCTGAAGTCACTGATAAGCTGGTTTATCGGTTGAGCCTTCATTCTTATGGGGAGGTACTGTTCTAGTGAAAGACAATATAGAGGAGGTAGTAGCAATGAGGTTCCTCACGACCTGTGAAATCACTAAGACCTGGGCTAGATGGTGGAACCGCCAGACATGGCATCCTAGCTAAAGCTGTGATTACTAATAGCTGTGGTAGGTGGTTGTAATGCTGTGGGACTGGACCAAGGACACAGCAGTGACAGAGGCAGCAGCAATGAGTGGCAGCGGAGGACAGGACTCACCTCTCTCCTCCCCCAGGGTCTGGGAGTGAACCCACCTCAATGCACAGCTGGATCTTGTGACTTCGCTGTTCTTGGACAACAAATCGTGAGTGGGATGCAGTGGGGGAAAGAAGGAGTGGTGTGATAGAGGGACATTCTTCCATGGACTTTCACACCGCAAGGTGGGAAACTGAGGCAAAGGACAATGACCCAGATACTCCGATGTGGGTGTTTACTTATTGTTTACATTCTTTGAGTCATTGTAGTTGTGATTTACCAGTTCCCTCACCCTGATAAAAGCTTCCTCCACCCCCTACACTAGACATAGATTCAGTGCTCCTGAGTGGGGAGAGGAGCCCAGCTGTGGTGTTTAGTTTTCTCAGATTTATGAGTGGGGGCTTGAGCCCGTTTTGTTTTGTAATTTTAAGAGGAACTTTTAGATATGGTACCCAGCCCTTGTTGCTGTCAACACCACCTGGCAGAAAGGTTACAATAGAAAAGCTATTATAAGGTAAAAATTAAAGTTTTTAAATGTATTAGTTATATTTTCACTCTCCCTCAGAAATACAGGATCTCAGGGCATGGTAGTAAGAGATCCTGGCTGCACAGGTAAAAAGGACACAATATAGTCGTCCCCCCCCCCCTTTTTTTTTTTTTTAAATGCAGATATTTCTAAAATGATGTTTTCTTAAATAGCTGATGTGTATGGAATGCTTGGCTGAAGTGGTATAAAGCTTTGCATTCCTTTGAAGTGACCTGCCTTACACATGTGTGCCTTTGCCACCTGTGAGCATTACAGACTTTGCAAACTCATTCAGCCAGATCCTCACCACTTGAGCATGTGTTTCCTACCTGTCTCTGTCTCTCATATACATATATTATAATGCAGGATAGATTTTTCAAATGAACTCAGGGCCAGATTTTCAAAGAGCCCAGCTCCCATTTAGGCACCTATATAAGAGACGGATTTTTGACAGTGCTCAGAACCTAACAAGTCATTTTGTGACACTTAATTGTGAAAATCTGGCCCTTGGTGATACCCACAACACAAAAGTAGCCCCCTCTGTAGGAGCACCTTCCTTGATCAAATCCTGGTCACTACTAACGCTTAGTGTAGAGTTGCCTTCTTAGAAGAACTTTTTCCCAGTATGCTTTGCTTGTATTTTCTGGGGCTGGCCTTTTAGATATGCAACTGCAGCTGTAAAGAAGCCATTTTGGAGCTGGCTTCTGCTTACTGCCTCTCCCTCTCTTCCATATGGTAAGTATTCTTAGTTTCTTTTTTTATGGATTTTCTTACTTTTCCCTTTCTTATTTCTGAAGAGGTGGCTATTCTCGTGTATATATATATGTATAGCCATTCTCTATACAGGAAGTAGTATTTGTGTGTGTGTGGGAGAGACATTATAGGCAGTGCTGTTATTAAAGATGCCTGACATTTCCCATTATAAGACCTTGTTTTCAGCTGCTTATAACTTTGCCAGACCTTAACTACTGGGGCTGGAATTTTCCATGCCAGATGTCTTCTTCAGGCTGCTTTGTTTTTTAGAAAATTTCAGCTAAAATGGTTCAGTCAGTTCCATGGATGAGACTAGTAAAAAAAATGTGTTTTGCCCATGTTAAAAAATTCTGGCAACCTTTTCTTTAAGATGCTTTAGTGTCCCCATGAATTGGGACGGGGACGCTCACTGCATCAGGGATGTGCCTTTTGCCATCCTTGGGAAAATTATTCCAAATTTGGCCAAGTTATAAGACTTTGAAAAATCTCAGTTCACACATGCTCTGTAGAGACCAGCTAGAGCATCACAGTTAAAATCTCCAAAGATTCTCTCTGTGTGGAGTATACTCTAGCCTGGGGCCTTCCCTGCAATTGTAGCTCAAGATTGCTGCAGGCTGGGTCAGGCACCTGAACTTAAAGCAGGGGGCCTGTCTTCTCTGGGCTCTCATTTATAGCTGAACCCCTCACCCCTCATTACTTTGGGGGCTTTCGGGTTGGCCAGGCCCTTTTGGGCAGTAAGTGGATTATGGTCAGTTTCAGCTAACACAGGCCTCCCATAAATAAAGACATGAAATGTTTTACACCCGTGGACTAAGGCCAAAGCCCCCTTCTCTGTTTGAGCAGATTGACACTTAGTTTTTGTTAGCACCTGTGACTCAGAAGCCATTGGTCTCCAGTTTTGAACATTACTGTTGTAAGAGGATTTTACCAATACTCTCCTTGGAGGTATCTGTGGGCAACTTAGTTTTGCTCTTACCATCACAGTGCTTCAGGACTAGGGTCTCTTTAATTAACTCCATGGTTCTGAGACTCTTTATTAAGACTGGCATCACATGTCCATTGGACATGTTTGCAGTATAGTTCTCTCAGATTGCTGGTTTGGGTGGCCATGTTAGGCACAAATTTCCCTACTTCGTTCAACGCTCCAAGGAATCTGTTCACCCTTTCCTTGTCTGTTGGGGCAGGCATGTGGGTGATGGCCTCAACCTTCCTGTAATCTGTCTGTTCACCGTGACGTGTTAACCTGCCTCACAGGCACATTACTTCTGTTCAACAGAAATTTTGTTCCTTTTGCTTTAGGCCAGCACTTCTGGTTCTTTCCAAAGTTGCTTGGTGGAGCCTCTGGCAATGCTCCTCTACTGTTTTCCCCCACATCAGAATGTCACCCAAGTAATCCTTAGTACCCTCTATTCCCTCAAATGTATTGTATTCTCCAGTGAAACACCTTGGGTGCTGAACATAACCCCGGTGGCAATCTATGGAAACTGTGTCTCCCAAAGGGGGTATTGAATGTGCACAAATGTGATGTATCTAGCATAGAAAAATATTTGACATCAGCCATATCCCCCAGAATTTCTCCCCTTGTAGGTAGTGGAAAATATTCCTTTTTTACATAAGTGAAGGATTCTGTCTTTTTTCCTACAATGACTGAGCGTACCCACTCTGTTGGTTCTTTTCTGCTCTCTATGATTCTCAGAATAAGGAACCTCTGCAGCCCCTGTTTCAGCCTCTGCAGTAGAGTGAGGGGAATTTTCCTTGGGAGACATGCATTTTGGGGTGGTTGTGCCTTTCAGCTCTGTCCCATGCTCTGAGAGCTTCCCTATCCCCTGGAAGATGTCCTCAAACTCGTCCTCAATTGTTTTCACCCCTGCCTCTCCAAAGAGTGCACCCTCTTGATGAGACCAAGGGCTTGACATGCTTTTCACTCAGTATTGTGTGAACTCTTCCCTGGTACTATTACAAATTGTATCTTTTCCAAGTTGTCATTTACCCATATATTTAGTTCACATATGCCTTTAGAGGGCATAACCTCACCACTGAAAGCCCTGGGTTTTACTCAGTTACCCTCCAATATCTGTGGCTTTCCCATTCGCACTAATAACACTGTGTCTGGCAACTCCTTGCATTGTGCACCTGTGTCCAATTTAAAAGTAATAAACATCCCATTTGCATTCAGATGAATAGTCCAATCATCTTCTGTTGCAACGTTTTCCAGTGCTCCGATGAAGAACTGATCTCAGCTGGTAGTACTATCATCACGCTTTTTGTTCAAGCTGTACACACTCTTCTGGTGCTTACAAACTTTTGCAAAGTGATGTAATCCATTGCCTTTCTTGCATCTTTTCCTACGTGCTGGGCATTGTCTTGCCTTGTGGCGTTTGCAGGCCCATTTGCTGTTTTTTGTTGGACTCCACCTTTGAGCTCTGAGCCTTTCTGCTTCAGATCTCTTTTCTTGTAGTATTTTGGATTCTCATTTATGTCCACAATGTCAGAGCACATTCCACCCTTCATAAGCTTCATTCTGGACTGGGGGAGTTCCTTTGCTTGACAAATTCTAAGTGATTTGTCAAGGGTTAATTCTGAATTGTCCAGTAGACTGAGTTTTTTGTTCCAGATGCCAATCACAATCTCATGTTTTATCAGGGTCTCTGATGGCCTTCCAAAAGAGAAAGATTGGCTTTTCAGCCTCAGATCAGTCTCACACTGTTCTGTGGTTTCACCTTCTTTTTGTATGCTCTATTTAAAAACATCTCTCTAATTTGTCTCATTTTTACGTGGAGTGCAGTATTGCTCAAATTTCTGTAATACAGTTTCATTGGCGGACTCCTGTCTGAGTCAACTGAAAACTGTTAAACACATCCAGTGCTTCAGAACTGGTTACTGTCAGACAAAAGGCTATCTTCTGGATGTCTTCCTTTTTGCTTGCAGGTACAAGAAATGTTGTTTAAACATCTACTCGCTTTCCACGTTTCCACAGTTGAAATTCTGGTGGGGCTTTTAACTGCTCAATTCTACCACTCAGTGTCTTTTCCAAGTTCCTTTGCTACTCCTGAGACCATGTGGTGTTCAGTCATCACTCCACGCTTGCAAGAAATCTGCTTTATTCTGGGTCTGGCTCCAACTGTCTGTGTATAACAACAAGAGCTTCACAGTGCCCTGCCCAGACTCTCTGTTGGGAAGCTTAGCCTGGGTTTGGCTGGAGCCAGTGGATGGGGGATACTGAGATCCGACACGGAGCCAGGAAGGGAGACTGGGACTGGAAACCACTGAGGATGAGGGTAGGAGGAAGGGAGACATTTCTGGGCACAGAGGAGTACTGAGACTGGTTAAACAAAGAGACTGAGACAAGTAGTTACGTACGTGTGTATATGTTAGGGGGGAGGGATGGCTCAGTGGTTTGAGCATTGGCCTGCTAAACCCAGGCTTGCGAGTTCGATCCTTGAGGGGGCCATTTAGGGATCTGGGGCAAAATTTGGGGATTGGTCCTGCATTGAGCAGGGGATTGGACTAGATGACCCCCTGATATTCTATGATCACATTCTGTGGCTCTATGTGTGTGTGATGCTGAGACCAAAGAGGAGTCCAGGGCAGGAGATTGGGACTCTGAGCCAGTGGGGATGGAAATGTGGCTGGGTACAGAAGGCTGGGAGCAGGAAGAGACAGAAATCAGGCAAGGAGCTGGGAGTGGGAAAGTCTTGGTTAGGCTGGAAAAGAGACTGGAGACAAGGAGTCAGAGATATAGGCGGGGAGTGGGAGGGTAAGAAGATCGGGAACAATGGGAAGAGTGGGACTGGGAGGTAGGAAGACCAGGACTGGCTGGGCAAAGACACTGGGACTGGAATGAGAAGCCAGGGGTGGGGAACAGGCAGGACTTGAACAGGGACAGGTTGGACAAGATAGGCAGAAGGGATCAACATTGGGGGGAACAGGCAGAAGTTTGTGTCCAGAAGAGCACAGTCCCCTCCAGAATCCAGACTAGAACCCAGGATTTCTGGGTCTCACCATTCCTCCGTTGTCAGCCGATATCTGTGAAACTCACTGGCAAAGTGTCTCACTCCCATCTAGTGCTGGTCCACACAGAGGCTGGTAACCCTCCACTGCTATCAGTTACTCTGTTAGCTGAAGTGGCAGAAGCCTGTGCGATAGAGCTAAAGGAGCCAACCCTGCTAGTGAACTGTAAGAGTGTCAGTATGATACCACGTGAGGGAATTTCTGGTTTTTTTAGTTTGCATTTTTTAAAAGCCTAGGAAATTACATACAAAACCCCCTACATTAATAGAACATTATTAAGGTTGCAAAGTTAGGAAATGCCAGAATTAAGGTTGCCTTACAGGACCCACAACAAAGCATGCATTCTAGATAAGGCACTTTGCAAGTGCAGGAAGATGATCACACTCCTGTTCTTTGATTGGGGGACATAACTGATGCTGATTGTGAGCCATAAGTGTCTGTTGCTGTGAAAGAATGGGTGCAACTTTGGTTGAGCTGTGGTATGATGTTTCCATCTGATACCTGCAGACAGCCAATGGCAGCATGTGATGATTAGCTCTAGAGTACATTATGTTCCTTTAGCACCTGAGGCTTGATCTGTAGCACACTTAAAGCACATTGCATGATTAGCATCTACGGTTGCTTCATCTCCGTAGCTGAGTTGAGTATATGCAAACTGAAATACACTTATTTCGGTCACCACCTCAATGTATAATAGCTGTTCTCCAAGGGGCCTGACTCCATATACAAAGGAATTGCTGCCCACAGGTTCTGATGAGGACACATAGCATTCTCTGTCAGGTGTGCATTTCCTTCCCAGCATTTCTTTCTGGTTAGCTTTTGCTCAATAAGAGTTATGTCTTCTGCAGATCTTTTCCTGCCTCATCCCCTTGCTGCTATCTAAAGTTATAGTGATTTCAGTACTTTGTCACAATGCTGGCTTTCTGTAAAGGTTTAGAGGACAAGACCATCAGGTATCTTAGCAGAGCTATATATATGCTTAGGGAAAATATTATATCTGTATGTATGCGGAAGTCCCAGAGCTAGAAGGCTGAGAGGGATGGAAGTCTGTGCTCCCTATATAAGGGAAAAGCTAGCTCTAGCCAGTCGCATGTACATAATTATTATGTTGCTTACCCACAGTGTTTTGTTGCTTTAGCTGGAATTTGTCTGTTTTGATAGTATAAATCAGGGGTGGCCAACCTGGGGCTCCGGAGCCACATGCGGCTCTTCAGAAGTTAACAGGCGGCTCCTTGTACAGTCACCAACTCTGGGGCTGGAGCTACAGGCACCAACTTTCCCATGTGCCGGGGGGGGGCTCACTGCTCAGCCCCTGGCTCTGCCACAGGCCCTACCCCCACTCCACCCCTTCCCGCCCCCTCCCTTGAGCCTGCAGTGCCCTTGTTCCTCCTCCTTCCCCCCCCCCCCGAACCTCCTTCACGCCATGAAACAGGTGACCGGGAGGGAGGGGGAGTCGCTGATTGGCAGGGCTGCCGGTGGGTGGGAGGCGCTGGGAGTAGGGTGGGGAGCTGATCGGGGGGCTGCTGAGGTATTACTGTGGCTCTTTGGCAATGTACCTTGGTAAATTCTGGTTCCTTCTCAGGCTCCGGTTGGCCACCCCTGGTATAAATAATAATAATTGATTGTTAATGTGACTGTACTCCTGAAAGGGCCTAGGACTTGAGCAGGATATTCCCTGGAGTGAGTGAGTTCCGCTGACTCTACAGGCAGTGGCCTCTGGTTTGGAAATAGGATTCAAGCTCAATAAGGAGAGCACAGAAGATTCTGTCTGAGGGCCTCTGTCCATGGGTTTTCTTTTGCTCTGGCTTCCTCACTCAGAGAATGTGAAGGAATTGGCAGAGTTCATTGGTCCAGCAGGGTCATTAGATACAGCAAGGCCTGATGGGACTCGCAGTGGTGGTGTGGAGATGACTTCGCCCCTCCCCCCCCCCAGGTGGTGGAAGCACACAGCCAACTTCACAGTGGACTAGGTAGCTCTAGATCAGAACAGAGATAGATGGTGCAGCCTTCTCTGGACTGGAGCAGACAGGATAAGAGCCACTCTTAATACCACTGAGTCTAACTGGATCTGTGAGTAGGGGTGTAGGTGGGTGGAAATTGGACCTCCACAAGCTGGACAATTAATATACTAGAAGTGTGCTATTGACTACTCCTGAGATGCTGCTGGGTTTTGCTCATGGGTTTTTTTTTTTTTTTTTTTTTGCACTTTGCCCTATTTTGACACCTTCTGTCTCTGGCTATAACATCCACTAGACATTGGGGGCCCGATTCCCCTCTCATTTGCACTAGTTCTACTGTGGTGTAATGCAGCCAACATCACACTGTGGTGGCTCTGCTGACTCATGATTTACATCAGTGTAAGTGACAGGAAAATCGGGTCCTCTGTGTTTAATTTGTACACAGCATTATTCTGTACTCCTGCTCATGCCTGTTACCACTCATCTTAGTCATAATAAGAACCGAGTCAGAGAACCTGACTACAACGCTGTCACAATCTGACATGTTGAAAATATGGTTCCATCTTTAGTGCAGATAGGGCCTAACCATGTTTTGTGTTCCCTCCCCAATACTATGATACAACCCAACTGTCCGGGTCTGTTGCTTGGTGTAGGAGAATGGCAAGATCTCGTCTACGCGACAAGAAGCAATTGTGTTTTAACTATATTGCAGGACAGAAATGTACTTGAGTTCCCTGATGTGGCTGTTAATGTAATTGAGATGGGGCCCTAGAATGTCTACTCTCTGGGAGAGGGATTCTGTTCTTTCTTTGCGCTTTATCAAGCACTTGTAGAGTGTAAATCAGCAGCAAAAAGTAAATCATGAATAATTTTCGACCAACTTTTTATCACATTAAAGTGTGGAGTATGGCACAATATTTTTAAAATTCAATTTCTTTAGTTTCTTCTGACAACACAATTGCATGGATGTGAAGAACAACAAACATTCAGATTTCTCTCTCTTTTTTTTGTTTTTTGTTTTGTTTTTTAAAAAGGCCAATAGCTTTTTGAACATAATCTCTTCTGGTGTTAACTGCATGAAATCCATCAGCCCTTAGCCTGGTGTAAGGGAGTCTAAACTGGAGTGCTTTTACAGATGAAGAAATTATGGGAAATGTAAGTTAGAGCAGAAGTTGTCTGCTTAAACTTACACTTTTATTCTGTTGTTAGTTGTTTTTCCTGCTACATTCCTCTCTTCTGGCCCCTCAGCACACGAGTTAGACTCCATCAGACACAGTGGGCCCAATTCAGAGGTGATGTATATGGTTGTATAATTTATGTGTCATAAATGGATGTGAGCCTAAGGCTAGTTTGGGCCTGATTAAGGGGTGAGGGGGGATGCTATGCTGCAGGGACGCATAATCGTTTGCAGAACGGCCCAGTGTGTGGGGAAGTGGAAGGGGTAGAGATACACAATATCTTTTCAATGGTGTGGCTGGCTTGACCAGTGAACTGGTATGGTACATTGCCTCTTTTCCCTTTGAGGCAATGTGTGCCCATAGGGGCCCGTTAAGAGGTACACAAAGGGAAGAAGGGTCTTTGATTCCTCCCCTGTACACCCACACAGGGCCCAGTCACGATGTGGCCCTGGAGCAGAGGTTGTCAAACTTTTTTTTGGTGACTGACTCCTTTTCAAATGCAATGTTAATCACAGACCCCCAGCTGAGAAACTGATTGGCAAAGGTATATGTGTACTTCATATAAACACATCTGGTTAGTAATGCTTTAAGAAAAAGAGTATAAGAATACTTACAGATACCAATGAAAGGGGTGTGCCTGCTTCTTACTGCAGAGCTTATCTATCCTTGGTATGAGGGTTGGAAGTTTGAAGACCCCCTGTGCAGTCTCTAAGGACCCCTGGGGGTCCCAGGATTCTAGTTTGAGAACTGCTGTCCTAGAGTGATGTCACCACCTGCAGAGAGGAGTCATAAGAAGGAGCAGCTCACACCCAACCTTGACTCCCTTAGACAGCTTAGACTCACCTCTGAATTTGTCCTGGAAACTGAACTCCCTTCTCCTCCCTGAAGATGATCTTTCCAGGTCAGGACAGAGGCAACACTAGTATCCAGATTTGGCTCTGAATTGGATGTTGCCTAAGGTCTAGATTTGAAGCTGGAGTGACATGTGGGTTCAAAGACACCAAAATCTCATGAGCTGTTTCCATCTGGCGAGAGCAGTTTTGTTCCTGAGATACCCATCCTCATAGGCCATCGTTGTGTTCTGGGGTACAATCCAGACCAGTTAGGGGTTGTGTCACTGCCTGCCCTGTAACCCTGAGTGCCTCTGCTGCCGTAGCTCTCTTGTCTGGATGCGTCCAGCCAGCATACGGGTATGCATGGTGTGTCAGTCTTAAGCAGCTCTGGTGCAGCAATTCTGATTCCAGCAGCCTGGTTGTTATACCAGTGCCACACTCTGGCCTCAGTTACACCTAGCAAGAGGACCCCGGCACCCCTGAGTCCCAGATTTTCCCAAAGTTGTGTGCTCTGCAATGTCCAGGGCTGTAATGGGCCATTCAGGGAGATATTAAGGTTTGCTTGTTCCTTTAAAGATACAGTATTCAGCAGCTTGCCACATTAAATGGAGTTGACATTCACTTTAAATCAAACTGAGCACTGGGTTGGCTTAGATTAAAAGTTAAAACAATTTTCTTAACAAAAAGCGACAAGATTTTAAGCGAGTTCAGGTATAAAGGTTTGAGTTAGAAATGGTTAAAAGCAAATAAAAAAAATGCTTTCTAGAGGCTAAGACTTAACAAAACAAGCTACTGCCTTTGTGTTCAAGATAGTTTCCTTTCCAATCTACTTTCCAGCAAGTTGGCTGACCACCCCTTTGGTCAGGATCTCCCACAGAAAGAGTGACAAAGACCCAAAGTGGAGGACACAGAATAATTATTCATGTAGGAAACTTAAAATGATATTGGGATTTATTCCTTCTATAAGAGAGACAAGGCGGGTGAGGTAATATCTTTTATTGGACCAACTTCTGTTGGTGAAAGAGACAAGCTTTGGAGCTACAGAACGAAAGCTCTACATAGCTTGAAAACTCTTTCATCAACAGATGCTGGTTTAATAGAAGATATTACCTCACCCACCTTGTCTCCCTAATGTCCTGGGAACAGCATGGCTACAACGACTCTTTCTATGTGATCAATTTCATGCTCTTTCATTTCCAATGGAAATAATTCACAACAATAAAATAGATGGTAAACCGAATATGTGCAGGCTTTGTGAGCAAAATGAATGCCAGTCCTTAAAAAGAGAGACAGTTGAGAGGTAGACCTGTGTCTGCTTTCATTTAAAAATGCTACCAGAAGAATGGCTGGCTGTTGATAACTTCTGTGAGGACAGACCAAATGCACAGGTGCTGCAAAATTCTGGATGCTGCAAAATTAAGTTCAAGCTAAAATTCTTCAACCTAAACACAGTGAAAGAGGTTTTGTAATGAGACTTTGATTTTTATGGAGGGTCAGCATAAATAAAAGCTGCTGATTTCTAAGGCACGTGGCGATGTCTTTATGGTATGTTTTATGATGACTGGAGGATTGCTATCTACCACAATAAACATATTATGGTTAAAATTAAAAAAATGGTTTTGAAACTGAGACTGGCGACGTGGATGCAACTTTCAATAGCACTTGCTTTAACTCTTGGTTTTCAATTTAAAAAAGAGCAAAACAAAGTGAGTATAAAACATTTACTGACTTTACTATATTTTTTAATGAAAACTAAAATGTGTGCGTCTGAAAGTGAATTGGGTATTGAAAGTTGTGGCCGTGCTGATGCCAAGGGCAGGACCCAGAGCATGAAGAAAAGTCTAGGAAAGTTTAATAAACTAAATTTAGTCATCTATAATAATGTGAAATATTTGTCAATGTCCCTACCCTGTTTTGTTCTTTAATGTAGCCTCAGGAACATACATGTGTTGTTCTGAGGTACTGCGCTAACCTGATAGTATCTATCTGTCATATTTCTACAGCAAACATCTGATCACTGCATGATATTGCCCATAGTGGATTCTGCTCTTTTTCTCACTTAGATGGGAGTGGTCTTTAATGAGTCTGACTGGTCCAAGTCTCTTGCTTCCTGAGCTTGCTCAGGCTAGAAGCATAGTGCAGAGGCAGGGCACTCACCTTCCATCATGCCAGGAGTGAAAAAGACCACGGCCCAGATCCACAAAGGGACTAAGGCATGGCAATGCAGAGTGTTGCTGTGCCTAACTTTTCAGTGCCCTGGTGCCTAGGAATCCACAAACTCTGGGTTAGGCCCTTAGGCTCCCTGTACAGTGCATGGGGGCAGATGGGCACCTAAGCCTCGGATCCACAAATCCAGCATGCTAGGTGAACTAGCCAATAGGAGATGCCAATGAGAGAGGTGTTTCCTAAGCCCCACTCCCTCAGAGAGGTCAATGCCTAAGTCCAAGCTGGGGAGAGAGGTGTACATGTGTGGTTGTGATCCACAGTGAGGAACCCTGCTCCTGGAAGGGTGTCCAGGCGGTTACTTACAAGAATGACAGCACATGCCTAACTGCACACAAAATGGCTAAGGACGAGGTGGTGGCCTACCTTATAACATCAGGCAGAGGGGAAAATTGAACTGGTGCCTCCCATAGTTTAGGAGATAGGATGAGGCAGCCATAGCAGCAGCCTTTCTTCTGTCCTCTGTGCCTGGAGTTAGTGTGCCCAGCACACCTGCTGGATTGGGCCCTGCAGATGAAATAGACAGAGGAATGCCTGTCTTCACCGGGTCTGAGGATCATGCTGGGACTTAGGCAAGAAATTGGCATCTGGATGCCTGCCTGAGACAGAAGAGTGAATGCCCAGAGGCAGAAACTTAGGTATGTAGGGAACTTTTTCAGCAAAATAAAGGTGCTGAGTGAGTTTAGGAACCTACAAAATTAGGTGGCAGCTGAGCTGGTGTTTTGTGGATCACAATAGCAGCTAAAACTGGGCTTTAGGCACCTAAGTCCCTTGGGGAGCTTGTCCCCTGTCTCACTCATCTCCAGTACCCTCTTTTTGCTTACCCCATAACAAAACCTTAAACAGATATTGTTAGACTCCTGCAAGGTCTTTTGAACTAAACTAAGAACATTCTACAAAATGCTGGAGGCATCAAAACTCCTGAACATCCCTACTGCACATACCTTGGTCCTGGCTGTGCCCTCTGAGCATCCCTTCTGTCAGGAAGTCTATAATCTTGCTTATTAACTTATTACTTTCCCCTTCACTCTGTTGGCCTATCAACATCTATTAGGCCTAGCTGAAGTCACCCCTATTCCAGTACATCACAGAGTATGTATATACACACACACTCTTTGTTGCCTGAAAGACTCTGAGTACTCTCCTCTCCCTTTTTCAATGGAAGTTGAGGGCCCTTACCAACTGATAGGGTTGGTTCTGTAAATTAGGAGCTTCTTGGGTCTATCAGTTTTATCGCTGTTAGAGTATCATGCACATCTGTGGTGCTGTGTAAGTGATAATTGTTATAATAATATTATGATATAATCATAACAATATGTATAACAGAAACACAACCTGAGTACCAAGGTGCACCCTTTAAAAGAACTTTCCCACACCATTGGGAAGGCCAAGGTCATTTTTCTTTCAATAAATGAAGGCAGGAGGTACTGTCAACAATAATCTGGGAAATAATTAAAGACATTGTTTACTTAAATTTGGCCCATAAGTTAAATTTTGTAATAGCTTTCAGCACTAAATGTTTCCACAATTAAAAAAACAAAATAAACAAACAAACCAAAACAAAAACCCACAATGACAACAACTCACTAATGAAAACAGTTATATTTAAAGAAATAGACATTCCCCAGCAGTGTTGGAAACCCAAACATTAGAGCACTGAGAAACAGGCCATGAAAATGACTATATACAACAGTGGAACGGTCTTTGTTGAGTTTCATTACCTAAACAATGAGAAATGAAAATTCTAAACACAGAGCATAAATAGTGAGATTTGATTTTTTCCCCCACTTCTAGTAAGGTTTCTAACAACATAGGTAAAGACATTTACCTGTTTACGTGAGACTTTTTTGAATTGTCTCTGGAACCCTTGTCGAGATGAATTCTTCAATCCCTTGGGAGCTGCTACAAAGTGTATTTTAATCACAAATGTCCCTTTCTCTATCTAGGTACGTATGTGATTCTCATAATCCTAGTACTTCACAATCATTCATTAATAGCCTTTTTCCTCATGGTGACCTATTTAGTCTAAATATCCTTCCAGGGCTGCCAAAACAACCTCTCTTCTCAAACACCTCTATTTTCATTTATCCACTTTTTCTGTCTTCCTCTTCTCTCTCCCTCAGCTTTCCTTTCTCTTCTCCTTTCCTCCTTCTTGTCACTCTTAATGTTTAATCCTTAAATATCCAATTACAATAACTCACCAAACAGCAATGAAGAATGCACAGTAACAGTTGTGTGATGGAACATAATCACCTTGTTTATTGTATTACCGATAGTTTATTGCTTATGAACAGGATATTTATTCTCTCTTCCAAAGTTTGAGCATGTCTTTGTTTGGTCACAGTTGACCATTGTTAATCCATTTATGTTCACTTTCTATTTTAAAATTAAGTTCCTTTTTGTAGGAAAAAAGGGGACAAAACTTTTTCTTGGGACAAATGAAAGGAAATTCACTGTTTTGTCTCTAGTGAAATCGCCCCATGCTGGGACTGAAAATTTTGGAAGTGGAAATGGGAAAACCTCACCTCAGATAACATTTGAGTGGTTGCCACGAAGCTTGGCTCTGGAGAGGAAAATCAACTTTTAAGCAGCTATTAATACTACCTTATGGGAGTATTAAAATAGTTCACTGAAACAAGGTCAATAAACTACAGCTGTAAACCATTGGTGAGACTGACACTGAAAGGAGAGAGTGTGGTCTGGAGGATCAGACTGAACTGCCACAGACATTACAAAACCCACACAATCAAGTGTATACCTTACACTTCACTTTATATCGCTGCCGTGTTTTATGAACTGGGCTTGAGTTTTAACTGTGTCCTGGTTTAAAAGAATCTTCACTTCTCAGGTTAACATTATGACAAACGCTGGAGTTCAGCTGGAATCCTTTTGTCTTTGTTTATTTAACATTATGTACTGAGTAGTCCCCTTTGGAGGTTTAGTTTGAGTGGTAAATGATATGGTATTGATACTTTGATGCTATGTTGACTGATGCATTAGAAATCCCTATGCTAGATAGAAAGGTTTCAGTCTAACTTTTGCTGGTCTCAGCTCATTTCTCTAATAGTTCCCATTCAGATATGCCAAGAGGGCCAGATGATGTGTGGCCCTTGGCAGAGGGGTAGAAAGGTGAGGTAGGATGCACAGGAAATGAATGTATGAATATATACTTTCTTGTGTTTTACCACTAACACCTTAGTTTTATTAAACAAAAGGTTTTCTTTCAACTTTTGACTTTGCTCTTTTTTCCCATTTTTACGTCCTCCACGTTGGCCAATGGTTTCTTTTATGTTTGTATTCATTCTTCTAGTCAGTGTCACCTGCTGCTGATTCTGATGCAGTCCTGAAATGCAATGATCAAATCTAAACTAGATGTACAGGTAAGTCCAACTAGGGTGACCAGCTACATTTCAAGGAAATAAAGGACAACGCCATGAAAAATAGTGGCCAACACTTATTTCCATGGGACATCCGCAGATAATGCTTTACTCATAGTACAAAATCAAACATTTAATCCTTTGCACTTTTACTTCAGAAAAGCATACTTTTTTTTTTAATTGTATCCTTTGTAGTAACTCCATATTGGGTATGGGTCACAGGCAGTTAGACAGCAAATGACTGGTGTCCCTTAAAACATGGGATGTTAGGTCACCCTAATCCTAGATCAAAGTAACCCAGAATTATGGCAAAGTTCAGATGGACATCTGAGATTTCAGCGCATTTCTAATTTAAACAAGCAGTTTTTATTAAATTAAAAAAACAAAATGTGAAAACATTTGTCTACTAAATTTGTGTAAACCTTTTTTCTTCAGAATTTCTATTTTTGGACAAAAGAGTGTCTCCTTACTGCACTAATTGAAATAGCTCCTGATGCCCCCTTTTCAAGCATCTTTCTTTTATTGTACATGTTTTGCATATATATGGTAGATAGTTTTCTGAAGGGTAAATGTTTTCCAAATTGGTACATGTCAGCACTGTAAAAAAGGAGAAGAAGAAGAAGAAAAGATGGTTTTAAAAGCTAGCAATTTTACACCAGGAGGTAGAAGGTAAAACACTACCCAATCCGGATTGTGCTGTGGCGGCTGTCTGTAGCCCTTTAAAAGTAAATTATGAAGGAGGTGAAAGCAAAGACTGTTGGGTGAGCTGTAATCACACACACATTTCTTTACAATACATTTGAATTTCTCCCTCATCTTATAGCAAAACGTAGAGAATCAAACCGCCTTCCCCTGCCTTCCCAAGAACAATATTAAGCTGGCTAGTAGCCCTGCTTGAAATAAATGTGGAAAATATTATGTAACTTTGCCCTGTGCTGTTGCACTGGCAGCGTGGACACTAGGCAAGTTTCTGCTACTCTGCCTATTTTTGGTGACCAAAGGCCTTAAAGTTTACGTCTCTATTTCCTTTCCCCTCTCATTTTTTTCCTTCTTTTCACTGCCAGTGTAATATAAACCAAACATCTGCAAGCAGGCAGACAACATCAGCAAAGTTGTTTCTAGAGCTAGCTTGCTTATTTATTTATTTATTTATTTAATGAAGACAGGAGGAGGTGGAAAAGAATATAGCTCCTGACTGCATCAAAGCACTGAAACAGTCGAGTCAGTGATTCCCCCATCCTGGAGTTATACACTGTGTCAATACCTCCCTCTGCTGAGAGCTCTACATTCCTTCTACCACACTTGATTATTTTTTTGTGTGTGGTAGCACTTGAATAGAAGCACAATCAGTCTATAATGCATGATGGGACAGCTTGCTAACTGTAGTAGAGGTGCTCTGTTGGGATTTGCAGGGTGTGCACATATCTTCCCCCCCCTCCCCCAATCAAGAGCTGTTCATCTGTAGACTAGAACCTGTTGCTAGGGAATGATCATAAAGAGTCACTGAACTTTTTATATCATCTTAAAGAATCCCTGATACTTCATGGGAAAGTTTAAAGAACATTCTATTCAGATGTGTTTTACAATTTTGTGTTCTCTTCAGTTTTTCTCCATAGAAATATTTGCATGAAAACAGGTCCTGTTCTTGATCTTGAACCATCAGGTGAAGTTGTACGGCTTGTGCTATTTAAGCAATCAAATTGGATGATCTTAATGGCCTTAAACATCTATGAATAATCTTACCTATACTTGTGTGAACATGAGAAACTCTGGTAGGAAGGTCAGAATGAGGCCCATAAACTCTGTTGTTCAGAGGCTTCAGTATTAGGTGTCCAAGCTGGCTGTTCTTTGCTTGTAATCATATATGGTGTAGATTTAAAAAAGTGACTACTGATTTTGGTTGCCTTGATTTTTGGATGCCCAACTCAAGAAACATAAAAGGGGTTGATTTTCAGATGATGAGTGCTTGGCCCTGTCTGAAGACCAGGCCAATTTAAGGTGGTTCAAGTTCGGCACTAAAAAAAATGGAGATATGAATAATTTTTAGTTACTTTTGAAAATCTTGGCCATAGCGTAGGGCCTGAGATGTAACTTGCACTGTGTTACTTTTTATGTCAGCAGAGTTAATCCCATTTTACACTGACATAAATGAGATCAGAATCAGGCCTATTGTGTTTAATTAGTGCGAGCATGATTGGTTGCTTTGGAAATTTTGATGCTAAGAATGACACCAGCTAAGGAATAAGCAGCAGGAGCAAATTAACTCCTGAAAGCGAAGTTCTGGTGTCTATTTGAATTGGTCTAACAATAAATCACAAGGAATAGGATACCCACCTGATTTGTGAAGCTTTCTAAGCTAGTGTACCACTTTGTGTATGCTCTGTCTTCTATCGTGTTGTAAAATACCAGACTTCCCTCTGTTCTACTTCTTGCATATTTATGCACAACAGAAAAGTGTAAGTGAAATGCATATATTAATTACAGGGTGCAGTGTGGGATCATTTTGAAAAGCTGGCCTTAGTTTTTTCACTTGTGAATTGGATTTGCCATTATTTTGGGGCACAGCTGAGTTCATTGAGATCTCTAAGACTTTGTCTGCACTGCCAATTGAATGACAAAACTTTTGTCATTCACAGATGCTTAAAAAAGCCCCCTCCCGCCGAAAGACAAAAGTCTTTTGCTGCAGCAAGTGCCTGTGTGAATGCCCATGTTGTCGGCAGAAGGGCTCTCCTGTCGACAGCGTGAACCCTGCTTGTAGGGGGTGGAAGTATTTTGCTGGCAAAAGTGCTGACAAAAAGCGTTTACACTGCCCGACTTGTAGTGACACGGCCATGTCGCTAAAAGCTGTGTAGTGTAGACAGAGCCTAAGTCCCTGATTTGTAGGTGCGGTCATCTAGTTAGAAATTAAAATGATATACACTGAGTTTAACTCTCAAATGCAGGTGCAAAATTCCATCAACAAGTAATTGTGCGCACAAAAGGCTTGAATCAACTCCTGAAAGGTTCCCATTGACTTTGATGGGTTTTGGATTAGGACCAGATTACACGCACAAAATCAAGGGCTAGAGTATCTATATACATAAGGCCTGATCAACCAATGGCAGCTGTTGGTGCCCAGCACCGCTGAAAACCAAGCCCATAGTCTGCATATATCTGTAAGTCTATTCACAAGAACACCTTATCTCATCGTTTTTGATTATACATGATACATTATTTCTTTTAAAAGCCATAAAGTGGTATCAGGCTGGTTGCATTATATTGTTTGAGATCATTTAAAGAAAAGTTCACCTTCTTAACTCTGATTTTCAAAGGTGCACTAATGTAAATGGAGAGAGATACAAGCACGGTTTCTGGACTAAAACTCAGATGTCAATATCTGTCTTACTATAGATAGCATTGTTACGTTGTGTAAGCATAGCCTGCATTCTGTGCAGGATTACCATCATTCTGGGAACCATTTTCCATGGGCCCAGCTAAGAGATGACACTCAGTTCCATGCTTTGCTGCTCAGGTTGGCTTATGTGCCCAAATAGCTCATTTGAATGCCTTCTGCAGGTCCAGGGACAAAGGTGGTTGGTGCCAGGGAAACAGGCACAAGGGTTAAAGATGTATGTAGAAGGAACTGTATCTGTGGAACCTGGAAGCATGATCTCCTTCCCCTTTGAGAAGTTTATCCTCTAAAGAAAAGCTCACATTAAATAGAACAGTGCAGAAAAACCTTTGTCTCCAAACCATCAAAGTGTACTTGGACTTTCAGAAAGCCTTTGACAAGATCCCTCACCAAAGGCTTTTAAGCAAGTAAGCAGTCATGGGATAACAGGGAAGGTCCTCTCATGGATCAGTAACTGGTTAAAAGAGAGGAAATAAAAGGTAAGAATCAGTGGCAGATTAGCCACTGGGCCCATGCCCAGGGCCCCCAGCCAATTGGGGGGCCCCAGAAAAATGGGCACCCCCATGCCCTGACCCTCTCCGCCCGCCCGGCACTCCGTCTGAAAGCCCCTGCATCCCAACCCGCTCCAGAGGAGGACTGCTTCTGGGGGTGGGGAGGGGGGAGAGTAGGGCAAGCCCCTGCGCCTGGACCCTATTTCCCCAGGAATGTGTGTGTGTGAGGGGGGAGACACTGCAGGCGGAAGTGGTGGGTGAGGGGCCCCCACTTGCTCTGGCCCAGGATCCCACAAAACAGTAATCCGCCTCTGGTAAGAATAAATGCTCCATTTTCACAATGGAGAGCAGTAAATGCTGGTGTCCCCCAGGGGTCTGCACTGAGACCAGTGCTGTTCAACATATTCATCAATGATCTGGAAAAAGGGGTAAACAGGGAGGTGGCAACATTTGCAGATGATACAAAATCACTCAAGATAGTGGAGTCCCAAGAGTTACAAGGGAATCTCACAAAACTGGGTGACTGGGCAACAAAATGGCAGATGAAATTCAATGTTGATAAATGCAAAGTAATGCACGTTGGAAAACATAATCCTAACTATAGATACCAAATGATGAGATCTAAATTAGCTATTGCCACTCAGGAAAGTGACCTTGGAGTCACTGAGGATAAGTCTCTGAAAACGTCCTCTCAATGTACAGTGGCAGTCAAAAAAGTTAACAGAATGTTAGGAACCATTAGGAAAGAGATACTATAATATCCACTCTTATTATCTGCCACTATATAAATCCATAGTACGCCCATACCTTGAATACTGCATAGAGTTCTGGTTGCCCCATCACAAAAATGATATATTAGAGATGGACAAGGTACAGAGAAGGGCAACAAAAATGATTAGGGGTATGGAACAGCTTTCATATAAGGAGAGACAAAAATGACTGGGACTATTCAGCTTGGAAAAGAGACAACTAAGGGGGGATATGAAAGAGGTTTATAAAATCATGAATGGTGTGGAGAAAGTGAATAAGGAAGGGTTATTTCCCCCTTCACATAAGATAAGAACCCGGGTTCACCCAATGAAATTAATAGGAAACAGATTTAAAACAAACCAAAGGAAGTACTACTTTACACAAGGTAAAATCAACCTGTGCAACTTGTTGCCAGGGGATGTTGTGAAGGCCAAAAGTGTAACTGGATTGAAAAACGAATTAGACAAGTTCTGGGAGGGTAGGTCCATCAGTGGCTATTAGCCAAGATGGGCAGGGATGCAACCCGATGTTCTGGGTGTCCCTAAACCTCTGACTTACAGAAGCTGGGACTGGATGACAGAATATTAGGGTTGGAAGAGACCTCAGGAGGCCATCTACTCCAACCCCCTGCTCAAAGCAGGACTAACCCCTACTAAATCATCCCAGCCAGGACTTTGTCAAGCTGGGCCTTAAAAACCTCTAAGGATGGAGATTCCCCTACCTAGGTAACCCATTCTAGTGCTTCACCACCCTCCTAGCGAAATAGTTTTCCCTAATATTCAACCTAGACCTCCTCCACTGCAACTTGAGACCATTACTCCTTGTTCTGTCAACTGAGAACAGCCTAGCTCCATCCTCTTTGGAACCCCCCTTCAGGTAGTTGATGGCTGCGATCAAATCCCCCCTCACTCTTCTCTTCTGCAGACTAAATAAGCCCAGTTCCCTCAGCCTCTCCTCATAAGTCATGTGCCCCAGCCCCCTAATCATTTTTGTTGTCCTCCGCTAGACTCTCTCCAATTTGTTCACATCCTTTCTGCAGTGGGGGGCCCAAGACTGGACGCAATACTCCATATGTTGCCTCACCAGTGCCGAATAGAGGGGAATAATCACTTCCCTCGATCTGCTGGCAATGCTCCTACTAATGCAGCCCAATATGCTATTAGCCTTCTTGGCAACAAGGGCACACTGCTGACTCATATCCAGCATCTTGTCCACTGTAATCCCCAGGTCCTTTTCCGCAGAACTGCGGCTTACCCAGTCGGTCTCCAGCCTGTAGCAGTGCATGGGATTCTTCTGTCCTAAGTGCAGGACTCTGCACTTGTCCATGTTGACCCTCATCAGATTTCTTTTAGTCCATCCTCCAATTTGTCTAGGTCACTCAGGACCCTATCCCTACCCTCCAGCGTATCTACCTCTCCTCCACAGCTTAGTGTCATCCACAAATGATGGATCATTTGATTAAATTGCCCTGTCCTGTTTACTCCCTCTGAAGCATTGACATTGGCCACTGTCAGAAGACAGCATACTGAGCTAGATGGACTACTGGTCTGACCTATTATGGCCATTCTTATGTTCTTAGCATATCCCAACAATGGGCCAGTCCCTCCTAATATGATTGAAATCTCCAGTGGAACCACTCCTCCTTCTGTAGGAGTTCCCGTCCGATTTACACCATGTTGAAAAGTTTGGGATGATGTAAATTCTATTCAGAATTTGGTTTTGAATTACAGTGTTGAGTGCAGATAGAAATGTTGGTAATGTGTTTTGTAAATTTGGCACCAGTATTTTTCTGTACAAGGGAGATTAAGGGAGTTTTGCCAAGCATATGCTAAGAAAGCAATTGTATTTACATTTCCTAAATGAGTGTCACTGAACTTAGTTTAAATACACATATAACTGTGTGCGGGGCTGGCAGGGGGGGGGGGAGGGGGGGAATTGAGCAATCAATATTCTAGCTTAGGGCAAAAGCAGAAAGCTGTCTGTTCATGTCTAGCAGCAGTTAGAAAGCAGATTGAAGACTGAAGAAAAGAGAGCATAAATCAGAAGGGATCACTATTAGAGCTGTGCTCAATGCTCAGAGAAACCTGAGACCAGGCAAATCTCAGCTGGTTTCAGGTTTTCTGACAGTCGAAACTCAGATCAGGTTCCTTGAGAGTTTTTCTAAGGCTCAAGAATTTCTGAGCAAACCTCGACCTGCTGAATACTTACAACTTGAATAGCAGCTTTACAGTACATGCTCAGAGCACTTTACAAACATTGACTAATTAATTCCCACAACACCCTTGGGCGGCAGGGAAGTATGATAATCCTCATTGTAGAGATGGGGTCCTGAGGCAAAGAGATGAAGGGCCAGATTTTAAAATATATTTAGGCACCTAAAGCTGCAAATGGGAGCCTAGTGGATGTGTAACTAGCGTCTAGGTGTCTAACTCCCTTCTGGAAATCCCACTAGGTGCCTGTTTGAATCTTCAGGTGCCTAAATACCTTAAAAAATCTGGTCCAAGTGACTTCTCCAAAGTCTCACAGTAAGTCTGTGGCAGAGCTGATACTAGAATTCATGACTGGAGCTGGATGAACTATTTGTAATGAAAAAATTGTAGGAAGAATGTAGTCCTTTTTTCAGTTTGCAAATTATCTGCAAGCTGACTTTGATTTTAACATATTTGTTCATTATTCAGATTAGGTGAATGATGAATGGGAATATATTTTATTCTATGGGTAGATTACAAACTATTTGCTGTAACTATTGTTTTGATTATTTGCTATTCATAATTAGCTGTTTATATTAAGTGATGGGATGATACAAGCCCACAGAGAGCTTTTATAAGGGCCACACAAACACTTGTGTGAATACATATTTGCATATGTATTCCCCAGTTTGGGAAGCTATGTGGCTAATTACACAACATACATACAAGCGAAAGAAGACTGTCTTTTCATTAAGGCACTCAACTAGAAATCTGAGATCTGGCTCCTATTCCTGGCCCTGTCACACACTTCTTGTGTGACCTTGAACAAGTCTCTTAGCCTCTCTGTGTTTCAGTTTCCACATCTGTAAAATGGGGATAGTTGTACTTCCCCACATCACAGGGCTGTTGTGAGGGTACATGGAGGTTGTGAGGTACTCAGATACTAACAGGTGACAAAGGAAGATTAAATAAAAACTCTATTAAATGGGCAAAATATTTTTTTCAAGCTCTTTGCACACATCTGCCTCTTCCAGTAACTGATCACTGCAATCACAGCTGATGAAGAACCTGCTCTGCATATCCTTCTCTTTCAATCTAATGACAGTTCCAGTCTCTAAATTAACCAGCAGTGGGTGCTACAGAGAGAAACATCCAGTACTCTTCTACTCAACACAGGGTTTCCACTCTGGTCTGCTGGGATGATGATCCAAGGCCAGTTTCACTGCTGCAGATCTTGATTGATAGCTGAAACAAAACCTGCATCTGTGGGCTGTCTAGGTCAAGCTGTCTTTGACTGTTTTATCACCACATGCACTTGGCTTGACATAAGAAGATTTAGGGACACCACCAATCCTTGGTGATGGAGTTCTGGCAGTTTGAAAAGACTGTTGCAAGACATCACCTTGCAAAATCTGGTTAGGTTACTGCTTTGCTTTTAGACACTTCCTAGGACCCTGGAAAAAAGAATGTTTGAATATGACCCCACGCAATCAGTAACTATATGGCTATTAGCTATACAATAATAAAACAGACACTGAATTTCTTCCATTGATAAATCCACTACTCAGGAGGGACTCTGATTGGAGAAGTTGAAGAGTATTCTGTAGGGCAGGAACAGTGCAGGGAGCTGCAGTCAGTACCTTTACAGGTCACTGCATTTGATTTGAGGAGAAAAGCAACGTGCACATTTGGTTTCTGTGCTGAAAACTCCTTTCTTTTTGGAGTGGCGAGAGGAAACCAGAATTGTGATACCAACTTAAGCCCTCTTCTCACTCCCAGTTCAGCTTGACGCTAGTTAGATTTTTGGAGCCAGGTGAGGAATAATTTATAAATGTCAGGCTAATTGATATGAATTGCTGATACTATAAGTCAGGAGAAACTGTTTAAGGTAGAGATGGGCCCAAACAGCAAAATTCTGCTCCTGATACAGATTTCAAACACTTCCGATTTCAGGGATGGTCAGACCAAAAGATTTAGCTTGGTCCATTCTGTAATCAGAACATGCTCTGTGTTCAGGTTTTGAATACCTTCCTGAACTCAAAGCTTAGGGGTGTTCAGTTTGGGTCCATTTCTACTTTAAAGTGATGCCGAATCAGTGGTACACTTTGTTCAGTTGTGCTCACTTGTTGACCTTTCCTAGATGTCAACACAAGGCTCCTGCTGGGAAATCGGTTCACGTTCAGATGACGACGCAGTGCTGATTTTACCCAAGAATTGTTCTGTGACTAGCAGGAGGTAGGTAGGCAGGTGCACAGAAGGGATGTTTTTCAGCTGCAAAATAAAGAGGAAAGGAAATGAAAAAGAATGTTTTTTTTTAAATAAAAGCTATTTGACTGCTCACCCATTATGTCAAATTTTCCTCTAGTATGCAGTCCAGATGATATTCACCCAGAGATCTGAAGGAATTCAAACATGAAACTGAAGAACTACTATCAGTGAAACCAGCCTCTGTGCCAGATGACTGGAAGGTAGCTAATGTAATGCCAATTTTTAAAAAGGTCTCCAGAGGCAGTCTTGGCAATTACAGGCCAGTGAGCCTAACTTCAGTACTGAGAAAATTGATAGAAGCTATTATAAAGAACAGAATTCTAAGATAAACATGATTTGTTGGGGAAGCGTCAATACGGATTTTGTAAAGGAAAGTCATGTTTCACCAATCTATTAGAATTCTTTGAGGGAGTCAACAAGCATGTGGATAAGGTGATCCAGTCCATAGCGTATTCTGAATTTTCAGAAAGCCTTTGACAAAGTCCCTCACCAAAGGCTCTTAAGGAAACTAAGCCATGGGATAAGAAGGGACGTCCTCTCATGGATCAGTAACTGATTGAAAGACAGGAAACAAAGGATAGGAATATATGGTCAATTTTCACAAAGGAGAGACGTGAACAGCAGGATCAACCAAGGATCTGTACTGGGGCCTGTGCCATTCAACATATTAATTAATGATCTGGAAAAGGGGGTAAATACGGAAGTATCAGAGTTGGCAGATGATACAAAATTGTTCAAGATCGTTAAGTCTAAAGCAAGGAGTTACAGGGGGAATCTCACAAAACTGGGTGACTGGACAACAAAATGGCAGATGAAATTCAATGTTGATAAATGCAGAGTAATGCACACTAGGAAACAATAGCCCCAACTATACAAATACAACGATTGGTTCTAAATTAGCTGTTACCACTCAAGAAAGAGATCTTGGAGTCACTGTGGATAGTTCTCTGAAGACCTCTGCTCAATGCACAGCAGTATCTTAGGAATTATTAGGCAAGGAATAGAAAATATCAGAATGCCACTCCATAAACCCCTGGTGCGCCCACACCTTGAATATTGTGTCCATCTCTGAAAGGAGACAGTGGAACGGGAAAAGGTTCAGAGAAGGGCGACAAAGATGACCCAGGATATGGAATGGCTCCCATTAGAGGAGAAACTAAAAAGATGAGGGCTGTTCGTTTCAGGAAAGGGACTATTGAGGGCAAATATAAGAGAGGTCTGTACAGGAACTCCTCGCTCAATGTTGGAGTTCTGGTCCTGAAAAATGCGACCTTAAGTACAACGATGTTAAGCAAATCCAATTTCCCCATAAGAATTAATGTAAATGGGGGGGTTCTAGGGAAATTTTTTTTTGCCAGACAAAAGACTATATAAACACACACACACACACACACACAGTATAAGTTTTAAACAAACAATTTAATACTTACACAGTGATGATTGTGAAGCTTGGTTGAGGTGGTGGAGTCAGAGGGTGGGATATTTCCCAGGGAATGCCTTACTGCTAAATGATGAACTAGCACTCGGCTGAGCCCTCAAGGGGTTAACTCGTTGTTAATGTAGTCTCACACTCTACAAGGCAGCAGGAATGGAGGGAGGGGAGACAGCATGGCAGACAGAGACAGAGACACACACCCTGTGTGTGTGTGTGTGAGAGAGAGAGAGATGCGCATTTCCCCTTTCAGTACGCTGACCCACTCTCAAGTACACTGCCTTGTTAAGTTAATCAGCAAGCTGAGACCGCAGCTGCTGCCAGGAAGCTCCCTCCGTCCTGAGCCCTGTCATGTGTCCCCCCTGCTCTATGGAGATGGGGTAAGCGGGGTGCAGGAGCAAGGGGGAGGGGGACACCCTGACATTAGCCCCCTTCTTCTCCCCCCCTTCACAGCAAGCAGGAGGCTCGGGGAGTAGCTCCAAGGCAGAGAGCAGGAGCAGCACACGGCAGTGGGGGGAGGGACAAGTTGAACTGCTGGCAATTGATAGCCTGCTGGGCAGCTGCCACACAGGGAACTTAGCGGAGCGGGGAGCTGAGGAGGGGGCTGCTGGTCCACCCTGGTTCCAAGCCCCCACCAGCTACTGCCCCTCCTCCAACTCTGCCCTCTCTTTCCCTGGGCCACTTCCCCGCAGTCCCAGCACCTCCCCTGCCCTTGTATCAGGGCCTCAGTCGGGCAGCCATCAGCCTGGAGCTCCTACTCTGCTGACACTGCCCAGCACTGCTCTGTCCATGGTGCTCCAGCCCTCTAAGCAGCCAGTCCTCCTCCCTCAGACTCAGGGAGTGACTTCCCCTGCTTTGCCCCCTCTTCTGCTGGCGCCGGTGGGTGATTGACCCTGCCCCGCCCCCAGCCCCATTCCAACCCCTTTCCCAAAGTCCCCACCCCAACTCCACCGCCTCCCTGCCCCTATTCCAACCTCTTCCCCAAATCCCTGCGCTGGCCCCACCTCTTCCCTGCCTCTTCCCCTAATTGCGCTGTGTTCCCGCTCCTCCCCCTCCCTCCCAGAGCTTGTTATGCCGCGAAACAGCTGTTTTGCAGCGGCAAGTGCTGGGAGGAGAAGCGGGGATGCAGCATGCTCAGGGGAGGAGTCAGAAGCGGAGGTGAGGTGAGGTGAGCTGGGGCGGGGTGGGGGTGGGGCAGGGAGCTTGGCTGCCGGTGGGTGCAGAGCACCCACCAATTTTTCCCATGGGTGCTCCAGCTCCAGAGCACCCACAGAGCTGGCGCCTATGATATGGAACAGCCTGGCCCTGATTGGCTCCTCCAATAAACCTTCCCCTAATTGGCTGGCACAACAAGCCTTTTCCTTATTGACTGCCTCCTGTGCAGCCTCCCCAGGGAGGCTTTAACCCCTTACACACCAGTGAGGGGCAGCTGCCCCATCACAGGCGCTCTGAGATCTGTGGATAAAAGGTGCTATATAAGAGCTAGATATTATTAGAGATAGTTATTTTAAATCAGTGCTCAGTGATCTCCAAGTCTCAAATTATTTAGTTCATTATATTGCTTATCTTCTTTTAATTTTCTGAAAATGTGTGTACATCTTAAATAAGCATACATTAAATTATGGCAACTACAACCGGTGGCTCTTCTTAATAGCTGCCATTTATTTTTTATAAACATACAAAAATCATTAATATCTTGGAACATTTTTTACTTTTTCTCACAAATTATTATTAGGTGCATTTAATGCTTGAGCGTATGCCAGTCTGCCCAACCATGCCTCAGTTTAGGATTCTGAAGTGTTGACCTACATATAAAATAATGAAGCTTGTAGACAGCTGTAGATGGTAGCAAGAGCCACCTTTAAAATACTACAGTAGTAAACAGAACTGGTCCAAATCACTGCAGTGACATGATTAGAAACTATTGTGTTTTTATTCCACAACTGTAAAATCCTGTGGTGGTTTTTAAAATAAGGACACAATGTTCCATGTCCTGTAATGACTGCAGGACATAGAGGCAGTGGGATACTTATAAGTACCCCATTATATAAACCTGTCTCTTACAGTGCTTGTGTATAAGGCTAGGACATCCCACTATGACATTTCAGAATAGAAAACTTTGCCTACACGGTCTGGCTCATATAAGAGTTGTGACAGGGTCAGGCCAAATGGCTACAGGAGAGTGATTTTTTTTAATAGGCATCAGTTTTAATACAAACAAGGGGAAGTACTTTTCCCACACAATGGCAAGTTAAACTGTGGAACTCATTGCCATGAGATGTTGATGGCCAAAAGTATAACTGGGTTCAGTGAAGAAAGAGATAAAGGATAGGTCCATCAATAGCTATTAGCCAAAATGGTCAGAGATGAAGGCAGATATATTAGCCCCAGGTTAAGTAGGTCCCTTTTCCCTGGGTAAGGTAACAAGGAAGGTTCCAGAACAATCAGGAACTTTCTGGAAACAATTCAGGCAGGCAGGCTAATTAGGACACCTGGAGCCAATTAAGAAGCTGCTAGAATCAATTAGGACAGGCTGGCAAATCAGGCCACATGAGTTTAAAAAGGACCTGACTTCAGTTTGTGGTATGCGTGCGGAGCGTTGGGAGCAAGAGGCACAAGAAGCTGAGAGTGAGGAGGCGTACTACTGGAAGACTGAGAAGTACAAGCATTATCAGACATTAGGAGGAAGGTCCTGTGGTGAGAATAAAGCAGGTGTTGAGAGGAGGCCATAGGGAAATAGCCCAGAGAGTTGTAGTTGTCACACAGCTGTTACAGGAGCCACTGCAAACAGCTGCATTCCACAGGGCCCTGGGCTGGAACCCAGAGTAGAGGGTGGGCCTGGGTTCCCCCCATCCCTCCATCCCCCCAACTCCCTACTTGATACTGGAGGAGTTGAACTGGACTGTGGGTTCCACCAGATGGGAAGGTCTCTGGCCTGTTCCCCGATCCGCTAGGTGGATCAGCAGAGACTGCAGGGAATTGTTCTTCTTCCTTTTCCCCATGCTGGCCAGTGATGAGGCTAACTGAGTGAATGGCAGATTTGAGCCATGAAAGTGGCCAAGCTGAGGTCTGCCATGAACCTCTGAGGTGAGCAAATCCACCAATAAGTGCAGGATCCACCAAGGCAGAGGAGGAAATTTGTCACAGCGTGCATATGTTAGGTTACATGGCGTGTGTGAAACTGTGGTGGTATTAGGTCCCCCGACTTCCATCAAATCACTGGTCATACTCAGGACAGGACTTCTACAATAAGTAAGTAATGTGTGTTACTCTTTTCTTTCTTCCTGAAAAGTAACTGATGTGTTGCCCAAAAGCCTAGTTCCAGCAGGAGTAGCACAGTGGAAAATATAAGCCTTCCTATTGGTCTGGGTGACAGAAGTGTTGATCAGACTCATGCAGTGATGCCCAAGCTCTTCTGGAGAAGCTTGTGTCTCAGAAGAAATAAGAGTGCAGTTTTTAATTTACATGGGTCCATAGAGTTCTGTTGGCTTGAGCACAGCGGTGAGGGGGAACAGAAGAACTGTGTTCCATATCCATATCCCATGTGTAGCATTGGGAATGGAAGTGCTAATGAAGCATTCATATGCCAGGGTTTTACAAACTGGGGTAGAAAAGTACCAGAAAAAACTTCTATTAGCTCTTCCAGACTTAACACGGACCAATGGCTGCACAGAAGTTACTGGTGAAAAAGAGTGAAATTCTTTAACACTGTGTTATTGCAATGATTGGGTTAGTATATATGTATACACACAAACATCTTTTTTGCATACTTGATAGTACATTTTGTGCATGCAGTTATCTCTTTGCACCCATGAGTAAGTGAGATGAGAATCTAGCCTGGTGAGATTTCCTCCAACCCCTCCCCCCGCCACCTCCCTGGGTCCTAGCACAGTCTTGTGTGCCATACCAAGCATAGCTAGTCCTGGTTCTTCTCTGTGGGATTATCTTCCCAGCTCTTTATTAAAAAAATTGCTCATTTGAAAACTAGAGTTGCAACCTTGATTTTAGGTATATATAATTGCAATTCCAAGCAATATACCCCTCGTCCCAGCAGAAGCATTTGGGGCACCACAGATAGGGTGACCAGATGTCCCGATTTTATAGGGACAGTCCCGATATGGGGCTTTGTCTTATATAGGCGCCTATTACCTCCCACCCCCTGTTCACGCCTGCTATCTGGTCACCCTAGCTGCAGAACAATAATTATATTTTTTATTGGGTTGTCTTTTAAAAAGATAGAAGTTAATTAAAATAGAGACAAAATCCAAATCCAGACAACCCCTCAAGCATGGCAACCCCTAGAGAATACAGCTGTTATCAGTGGACATTTATTTTTTTGCTGGGAAAGAGTAAAGATTGAACACCAGTGAGAGCCCAATTCACAATCTTGAGACAATAGCTGCACACTCTCTCACCAATTTAAGTCAAACTGGTGTCACCACCAAAAGCTGGTTTGAGAAGAAACCTAGAGCAAGAACAGGAAGCCAGTAAACTGAGAACAGGTCCCATTGTTTGTGGCTAATGGGCCTTAACGTGCATCCACTGCAGTGTATGGCAAAACTCCTGTTCAAATAAGTGGGATATGGTCAGGCCCTTATATACATCAAAGCAAGGATCCAAACCTGCAACGCTTACCACTGTTTTTTTTATTACTGCAGAACCTAAAAACCCCAATCAATAACCAGGGCCCATAGTGTTATGTGCTGTACAAAGAAGTAATGAAATCAGTCCTTGCCCCAGATTGCTCACACCTTCAGTGTCAGACAGGAGGCAGGAGGTGGATGAAATAGACAAACAGCTGGTTGGAAAGATGAGGTAAAAATAAAACGAACAGAGCTGAATGGAAAAGCAGAACCAATGCCAGACGGGTGGTGTGTAGACAAGAAATCTTGACTGCAGGGTTGGGTGCCATGGCTGTAATTCACCTTTGGCACAAAGAAAATGCAGTTTTTAATCACTCCCCAAATATTTTCCCCCTGCCTAGCCACCTTTTAATTTCTCTTTCCCTCTCTCATCAGCCCTAGGGTTGAATGCTTTTACTTATTCACTATTCAAGCCTTTACACTGCTGGGTTCTGTCATTTAGATCATGTATGCTCCACCACCTTGTATAGTTTAATCCTGTAACAGCACTTTGGTACCCAGTGTGTGGAAAACCCACTGTATGCTTGTATTGTACATTCTGCTTCTCTGTTGTGTGTGACTGTGGTGTGAATGCCAAACGCTAATCACAGAGAGCATCATAACATCAGCCTATTACATCAAAAGTGTGAAACCACATACGGAAGCCACCCAGGTCCCAGGTTCAGCGTGCTTTCTGGGGCTTTTCCCCCCCCCTGCTTTCTGAGCTGAGCTATGACTGTAAACAGACCTTTTGTTTTTGTCCTTTTCATGCATCTCTTCCTGCATGGCAACTATGTGACTGCAGTTATCTGCAGAGCAGCAGAATTTTCCCTTTAAAAGCTTGTTATGCAATCTCATGATTATGGCTGCATTTTTTAAAAATAAAAGACTCATCTTGAGCTCCTTTGCTGGGTAAAATCAGCACTGATTTAAAGTGAGAATTTTTTCTGCTTTATCTTGTTCACCAAGATCTTGGTAGGTCACATGCAAACTGCTCTTAAACCTACTTCTATTCAGCTACTTGCTTTGATGGGTGTTTAATGCTATAACTAGGAAACAAAATATATGTACTATAAAATAATAACAATAAAGAGCCTGACTTTTTCCACTTGTGCTGGTTTTACATCACTTATGTCAGGGAAGTTACTCTAGATCTACACTGGTGTAAACAAGGGAAGATTCAGCCCCACTTGGTCTTTGCAGATGCATTCTAGACTATAAGATTGCATTTTATATTTTGTTCTGTGAGCCTGCTTCTTTACTTCCATGTACCTACCACTCACCCACACCAGAGGTAATGTTTTACACCCTCTTCACAAGTGTGAATGTTAGGCAGTGTGATCCAGGTGATAGGAGACCTGGGTTCTTGTCTTTACTCTGCCAGTGGCTTGCTGTGTGTGACAATATGTAAATTTCAAGGTCCAGTGGCTGAAAGTTGAAGCTAGAGAAATTCAGACTACAAATAAGGTGCAAATTTTCAACAGTAAGGGTAATTAGCCATTGGAACAACTCCACCTAGGGAGGTAGAGGATTCTCCATCACTTAAACTCTTTAAATCAAGACTGGATGTCTTTCTAAAAGATGGTCGGTAATCCCTCAGAGTTCAAGGATGATTGTCTTCCATGGTACGATGGCCAGTTATTGCTGGTGGATCTGCAGGTGGCTAATGAGACCAATCTGGGATTCACAGATCTTGCACAGTTGGGGCAGGAACAGGAACAGGAAGCCAGTAAACTGAGAACCGGTCCCATTGTTTGTGGCACATTTCCCAGTGGAAGGAGTGGATCTGGATTTTTGAGTCAGGCTGTGGCATGTTCTTTTCTCTGTTTCCTGTTGTCTTTGTTGGATCTCGAAATACGGGGATCCTTGCCACAAGGTCCTTTTCCATTTTGGTCAATTGAGGGTTTGGGCTTCTCAGGAGTTTGTTAATATTACACTTGTTCATGTTGGCTTTGACGGTGTCTTTAAAGCTCTTTTTTTTGCCCATCCATTAGGCATGGGTCAGTTGTGAGAACATGACCTGCAGTTGACAGTCAGACATTTGAGGAACATGACCAGCCCAAAGGGCATGGTGGTAGCCAGTGCTTAATTTGTAACAAAAGAGGTGCCAGGCTCAAGCAATTTTTTTACATTCATAACTGATGCAGCAAGTGCAGAGGCTATGAACCGCAAAACCTAGAGGTGCCGGGGCTCAGCCTTGGCAAGCCCTGGCACAAATTGAGCACTGGTAGTATCTCCATTTTTACAGGTGGAGAACTGAGGCACACATTGTCAAAAGTGTACACTAATTTTAGGTCCTAAATTTGAGGTAGCTATGGCCTGATTTTTCTCCCCAAAGAATGTAGCATTTTATAGTACTTTACATGTTCAAAGCACAGCTCTCATTGACTTCAGTTGTACCTAAGTGCATAGCACTTCTGCCAGTCAAACACCAGTTGTCTCAAGTTGAGCGGGTAGCTAGTGAGCATCTGTGAAAATTTTGATTTAAGTGACTTACCCAGCATCATATGGGAACACTGTGACATAGACAGGGATAGAATCTAATTCTCTAGGATGGCATTCAATTGCCTTAACCATCAGATTTTCCTTTCTCTTCTGGCAGTCCCCTGCGTAATTCACTACAAAACTTCCAACCTCTGTAACAAGTGAGGAAGTGGTTCTATAGACAACAGTCCCCTTCACTGCATTACAGTGATTCACCTCTGAGCAAGACCACTGTGTGCATTGAATAAAACAGTGGTTATGTGGAAAAAATAATTTGATTGTGCAATTAAAAACAGTATAATAATGCATACATAAAAGGGGACTGAACTAAGGTTACACAGCAACCTTAATTCTAACACTTCCTAACTTCTGAGTTCTTGACTTTGCAATCTTAATAATCAGAGAGGTAGCCATGTTAGTCTGGATCTGTAAAAGTGGCAAAGAGTCCTGTGGCACCTTATAGACTAACAGACTACTGGAGCATAAGCTTTCATGGGTGAATACCCGCTTCTTCAGATGCATGCATAATAATGTTCTTTAATGTTGGGTTTTTCTTATGTAATCTCCTAGCTTTTATAAAGTAGAATGAAAACAAACATTCAATCATGTGGCATCAAATTGACCCCCACAGGGCTGAAACCTATAGACCTCCGCCACTTGAGCTAATGGAGTAATGGGTTGTTGTTCTCTGTGTGGACCACCACTAGAGGGGGATGGGACAATTTGCCAATGGCTGACAGCAGAAGAATGACGGGATTCAGGGATCTTGTGTTGCTTTCCAGGCTCTGAAGAGGAGTGTTCTCTAGAGAGCACAGGCGCTTCTGTTCATTCCCAACAGGTTTTTCCTCCAACTTGTTCCTGTTCCTGTCCTTTCTCTTCCCCATCCCTTACTCCTCATCCCAGTCTCTTTCTCCTCACCTAGCCAATCCCCCCAGTCCCAGTCTCCTTGCTCAGCCATTCTCAGTCCTCCATCTCCGTGTCCCCATTTCCCCTTTCCAGCCATTCCCAGAGCCTCCCCTATGCATGTTCCTCATCCCCAGTCCCCGTATCCCTCCCCCTGCTTCTCAGCCAGTTTCAGTGTCCTCTCCCCTTTGTCCCAGTCTCTTTACCCTTTATGTCTCTTTATGTCTTTTACTCACTCACAACTTTCCTCTCAGTTTCCCTCCTACTCCCAGTCTCTGCCCTGGCTTCCAGTCTTCTCCCTCATTCCTAGTCTTCCTCTCCCCACCCAGTCCTAGTCTCTCCCCCAGTGTTCTTTGTCCCAGTCTTTCCCCCGACCCCTGAGATCCAGCTTTTCCCCATTTGCATTCAACTCAGGTATCTTCCTTGTCTGGACATCTCGGGGGTGGGATGGGGTGTCATTGAGGGCACAGGAGAGGCCACCTGCCTGTTCTTAGTTCCAGTGCCCAGCCCCATCCTGGCCCAAAGCAGCCAGAAGCACCATTGCCCCCATACTGTAAGCTAGAGCTAAGCTAGAGCATGGTCCGTGACCCTGTGGAGCTGCTGCAGGCACAGTCTGGTCAGCATCAGGAGCAAGGAGAGGCTGGGAGCATTCTCAGTGAGGATGGAATCTGGAGATTTTAGCTGCTAATATTTAAGAAGTCTGTAATGAGCATGTGAAAACAGATTCCCCCCTCCCCCCCCCAAGGGCTTATACAGTGGCCAAATGGGTCTTATGGGAAGGGTTGAGCAACCTTGATAAAGGCGATGTTATCAACCCCACCTGTAATAGAGGCCATACTCTGGATTCATTTACACTGAAGGAAATCTATGATCAGACTCTGGCTTCTAGTCTCTTTCATTCTAACTAAAATTAGGAATAGGGAAAATCAGACTGTGGAATGAGAATCACCCCAGTCTAAAGGCCAGTTTGCCCTTCCCTAAAATGAGCCTGTCTAAAAGAATAGTTAATGGAATGAAACTGCTCCTCAGTGGACCACATGCCTGATTCTCATGTGATCTATATCCATTTTACACTTTTGCAACTATTTTATAGTGGTGTAAGTAAGAGGGAACTATGGGCCAGATTTTCAAGTGCTCAGCAATCACCATCAGGGCCAGATTTTAAAAATAGCTCACATCCCATTTAGGGTATGTCTACACTGGAATAAGAAACCCACAGCACAGCTGAGGCTGGCTTGGGTCAGCTGTTTCGGGCTAGTGGGGCTCAGGCTGTGAGGCAAAAATTGCTGTGTAGACCCCTCACGGGGTCCCAGAGCACTGGCTCTAGCCCAAGTATGAACATCTATGCAGCAGTTTTACAGCTGCATAGCCCGAGCCCCATGAGGCTGAGTCAGCTGCCCCGGGCCAGCCATGGGTGTTTAATTGCTGTACCTAAATAGGGGCACATTTTCAAAAGTGCTCCGCACTCAACAGCCCCCACTGTGACACCAATTTTGGGTACTGAACTCTTTTGAAAATCTGCCCCATGTGCTTTTTAAAACAGAGACTGAGCTGCTAGTGAAAGTTTAGACCTACGTTTTCAAAAGTTACTAGTGATTTTTGGGTGCCTAACTGGAGATCACAGTTGCCAACTTTCACGTGGTAAATAAACACCCCAACTTTCACAATAAGCCGAAAATCAAGCTAATCCCATTTCAAAACAAGGCCAAAACAAGCCAATCCCTAAGAACTCCAACACTCTATGTGACTAGATCTCCCCGGCATGCAGTCTGGGACTGTGGTGGGCCCGCTGTGCACCTCTAACTCTCTCCCCTTTGCCCCTGCTTGCCGTGAGCCGATCAAAAAAAAAAAAAAAAAAAAAAAAGAAGCAAAAAGCTACAGCAAGCTACAAGCCAAAAAACAGCCAACAAGCCAATTAAGCCACACACCAAAAAAGGCCCAATTTCTGCATTTTTTCCGCAGGTTTGGAATGTCTGCTGGAGACACCTTAAAGTTGCTTGATTTTCAGTAAGTGCTAAGCACCCAGCCTGTGAAAATAAGGCCCCTTTAGGTTGTCTCGAGTTCAACACCCGAAATCCCTAGTTTCTTTTGCAAAGAGATTGTTTCTTCTAGCTCATTTTTATAAGAAGAAAATAGTGAAGGAATTCCAAGCAGATCACTAAAGCCTTGGTGATGACCGTGCAATGTTGTGTTCCATTCCAATGCCAGGTACAAGCAGACAGCATGAGTAAGCAGCAAACACAGTGTCAAAAACAGTTGCATTTTTTAAAGACAGCCAAGTGTTATGTTTGAAAAGTCCTGGGAACTGTCAAGAACTTTACTGTCAAGAGATTTGCTGGCATGCAATTTCTCAGGGAGTTCAGCATTAACTTTATTGTGAATGTCTGTCTCTGAAATGAAGCAAAATAGATAACATATTTCATAATCTCTCATGTGCTCTTTATGAGGTTTTCTTGTTTTCTCAGTTTTATTCCCTGTGCAGTCCTGTTGCTTGTTAATAAACTAAAAACATTTCCAGCAAGCTCAGAATAGTCAAGTGTCAGGAAAAACTGGAGACAGTTCGGTAGCAATATTCATTTTAATTCACACATTGAAAAGAAACAATAACTAATTCAAATCTTTCCCATCAATCATTGTTCTTAAAACTTCTATACCCCTGTGTATCCTGGATATTGATTCTTTAGCTGCACATTCTGAAACGTAGCTAGCTTTGGTCACTCATGAGCCCAACTTTATCTGATAACAGGCAATTGAAAGAAAAAGAAAAACCCCTAACTGAAACCTCTGGGGGATACTCGGACTATTGAGGTAGGCAGCTACTCAAACTGATGACAATAGTTCAACAAGATTAGACAGTTCTCACTTGTTACAACTGTCGTTCAAGGATTCAGACTTGTGACTTTTTTGTTTTTCTAGCCAGAACAAGCAGTTTAATTTTACAAAGTGCTGAGGTCTAGGGTTGGGTCTGAGTGCTGATTAGAATGCAGTCAATGAAACATAGAAATAGTCTTGGTGCAGAAACTGTGCATAGCTGGAAAGAGGGGAAATTTGATCCTGTGCTATAGACCTTAGTGCACAGCATGGGTTGCCTCTTTGATACAAATGCGTATGTTGATACAGGGCAGTCCTTTATACAGCACAGTCCTTCGGTTCTGGTGTTGTATTTGTAAACACGGCCACTCTTTATTAGCTTGCTTTTTGACTTTCCCACTTATCAAGATCTCTTTCGCAAAACCACCACATTCAAACCAAATAACATAGAAGAATACGTTAATTACTCCCTCAGAGGCCTCACACAGCTGGGCAGTGACAACAAGGGCTATTAATATAGGGGAGTTTCCCAAAGGCTGCTATTAATGCCTCTGCACAAATGTTTTTAGAAAGTCCTGCACAGTTCCTTTAATACTTCAGTAAAAGTTTTGTGGTTTAAACCTCTTAGAAGATGCTTATATATAACTAGGTTGAAAATCCCCTTATGAGAACACTGTTAGTGGTCAGACAGATTCTTCATGTTTTTTATTACAGAGTTGGAGAACTACAGCGAGGTGCTATTTTGGCAAAGGTATCAGCTATGCAAAAGCTTCGTAAAAGGCATTAAGAAGCAACAATAGCCTGATTATCTTCTCTAGATCTAAGACTAACTAAGTTTAACAGCTTGAACCAGGTACAATGAGTCCTGATCTCAGCTGGGACCTCTAGGCACTGCTGTAACACAAATAAATAATAATAATAATAAACAACCCAGCCCTATGACCCTGGACAGGAACTTGACCTTTCCAAAGGCATTCTCTGTCTTCTGTCATCCAAGCAGCCAATGTATAGTCCTTTCCCTGAATGCCTGTGGAAAGAAAAGGGGGAAGCTGAGCTGTTGTTAAGCCTTTGTCACATCTATCCTCAACAAACTAGAAAAGATGCTAAGATTTTTGCTATAAAATGAAGCCACTCCTCCGTGGAATGTTTTGAGCTCTTACAGCTATCTAATGAACTCCTGTGCTGTACAGCAATTTGTATCATTGAGTAGATGTGGGCAAACTGAAAAAGGTTCAGATAAACAGGGCAGGATTCATGGGTACAACATGGCCAGGCAACATAATCTGACAAGCCCAAAACACAGGCAGGCCCAATCCCGTCTCACACTTTTCCTCACATGAACCGAGTCTTCTGCCTCTCTTCCTAGGCCATGTAAACCCTCCTTTTTGTCTCCTTCCCCCCTAGGCCAGGTAGGTGGCAGAAGTGGCCTGGACAGTATATTTTGTATGGCTCACAACATTCTTCCATGACTGCCCTCTGTTTCTCAGAGCTGTCTAGGTGTTGCACAGAGGTATATGATAGCCCAATGGCTTTGGTAAATCAAAGGGAATTCCAGTAGAATTTTGATGGGCCAAACAAAAATGTGCAGCTCAAACACCCCTACACTTTGGTAGCTCCCTTGTATTTGCTCTTTCTGTCTGGTGTCAAGCATGGGGGCTTTCTATCAGGCTCTTCACCTCTCCTGAGCAGAAAGGACACCACAGATGATCTTCACCCCGGCCTCCAGAGCTGGGAGTGGCAGTATGTGACCATCTTCATCCCCTCTACAGATTTTGAGCTGAGAGAGAATCTTGACCCCCATCTCAGGTCCCTGCTGGGAACCCAGGTTGAGTGAATGATGGGGGTTCTGAAAGTGCTAGGAGAATCTTCATATCCAGACCCCAGGTCTCAGGCAGAGTGAAGAGTGGGGACTCAAATCTTAGATCCATTCACTTCCTCTGTTTTAGTCTAGAACAAGTGGACTCTTCTACATAGGGGAAAATACTACCTTGGTAGCAACAGTGGAAGCTGTAAAGAAGACAGGCGATGACTGATTTTTATGACTAGCAGTGATGAAAATGCCTGCCCTCTTTCTGCACTCCGGCTTCTATTGTTGCTACCACTAATGGAGTTTGGCTCAGGAACTATAGGTCCTGATGTTGCCACTGTCGGTACAGCTGAAGAGTGAGTGGAGCACCAGTAAAAAAAATCCCTTTTCCATTACTAGCTGGGCTATGTGTCTAATGAAAGGGACTGGTCCCACAGGAAAATATCTTTATAGCCTCACACTGCAGTCTCAGCCTGTGGACGAAACACCAGAGAATTTGGGTATTTACCTGAAGTTTCTCTAAGCTATCCAAGTCTGCAAAGTTGGGCCGGAAATCTCATGACAGAAGACTTTCTCAGGAGACTTCTGGTTGTTTGTGCTTCCACCCAAGCTAGAAACACTGCAGGAACAGCTTCTTTGTGGTATTTCTGCACTTCCTCTTCCAGCTCTATTTTAAATCCACAAGTGCATGGAAAAAATAGTTTACAGAACTTCAGAAATGTTGCATTTCAGAAGAGGGCAGAGGTTCATTTGAGGGTGGAGTTTCAGAACTGGTTCATCCTTCTTTATCCCTGAACTCATTCCTTTGGCAGTGAAAATGTGGCTTTTGTGAAAATGGTATTTTTGTGCACATTCTCATAATCTTTTTTATAATTGTTATATCATTACCTTCTCCTGTCCAGGGGCCTTTTAATAGAATCGTAAAAGATGGAGTTGAAAAAGACCAAATAGCTGGATGGTTAAAATTATTTATTTGTATTTTTAATACTCCAAGAATTGGTTGTCTTGCTCTTCTCTGATCCTGGTGGCCTATAGCAGATGACCACTGTTGACTGTTCATTCACATCTTTTACCCAAAGAAATTTAACCCCATTATATTCATTTTTGAACTGGAGCTTTACAGTCTGCAGGCACTATGCATGCTCTTGAGTTATACTACCAACACTCCACTAGCTTTTCCATTGCTGTCTCTCGTATATAATTTATATTCTTCATTATAGACATTCAGTTGTGGGAATCATCCCACCATAGTTTAGCTATGTCCACTAGATCACATACTCTCTCATTTAGTATTGCATCTGGTTCTTCTTGCTAGTTTCCCACTTTTCTTGTATTTGTGCAGACATTTTAGTGTACTCATCCTATTCTAGATCTTCATTTTTTATTTCAAAACAATTCCCTCTTCTGCTACGTGGGAATTACACTCCAGATTTATTTAATTTGTGCTAAAGCCCCCCATCTCCTTCTTGTCTACTTCGTTTAAAGTCTGCCTCACAAATCCTGCTAGTTTTGAAGTTGGAAGTATACTTCTGCTTAAATGGAGACTTTCTAAAGCAGTGCAGAAGGCCTCCATCTAAAAAAAGACTTCCATTAAAGAAGCCTTACATTCAGGGAATACCAAAGCCTGTTTACACTACTGTGTACATATCGTGTACATATCGTGTTTGGTCTCTAATTCTCCCTTTACTTGTGGTTGGCACCAGAAAACTCTCTCTAAGGCAATGTCTACACTGCCATGGTAAGTCGACCTAAGTTATGCAACTCCAGCTATGTGAATAATGTAGTTGGAGTCAAGGTAGCTTAGGTTGACTTACTGTGGTGTCTACACTGCCTTGGGTCGATGGGAGACACTCTCCCATCGACTTACCTTACTCTTCTCGTTTGGGGTGGAGTACGAGGGTTGACCAGAGAACGATCTGCGGTTGATTTAGCGGGTATTCACTAGACCCGCTAAATCGACCCCGGGTGCATCAGTCGCCGAATCATCAATCTGGCAGTAGTGTAGACATAGCCTAAGAATCACCATATTGGCGTTGCCCCAGTCTTCCATTTTCATCCCAGGTCCCTTGAAAGATTCATTATCATCATTAAATTTTCCTCCACTGGTGTCTTTAGTTATCAATGGAAATTTCTTAGCTTCCTCTCGGATATCTGATACTCTTTATTGAGGTAACCATCATCTTTTCTGTATCTGGATCACCAATATCTTGGTTCAGATTCCTCTAAGACAACTTTGTGGTTCTCAAATAACAGAAGTTATTGTTCTCAAACTTCAATGAAGATTTACTGCAAAGGCAGCCTTCATCTAGTGATTAGATGACTTAACTAGCAATTTACACCTGTGCAAACAGAATATAAAGCACTATGGGTAAGATTTTCAGCTAATGCAAATTGATGTTACTCTATTAAAATCAGGGAGGAGGATCTGGCCCTCCCAAATCAAAATAGAAGTTTTTTACACTAACTTTGTACAGGTGTAAATTACTACACAAAATGCAAGACCGTGGAGAATCAGATCCAAGGTGATGTTTGGTTTACATACAAAAATGCATCAATTTAAGTCAAGGTGTGAGTTTGTAGCAGTTTAATTAAACCAGTACAATTACATGTGTGGGCTCTCTTTTACATCAGTTTAAACCTGGCTTACATTGGTTTAGTTTGAAATGTTTAAACCAATATTAGAGTCCAGACACAAAACTGCACTGGTTTAACTAAGCTGTTTTCAGTTAAGCTGGTGCAATTTCTTTTTATAGACAAATGGTGAGTATGTAGTGCTTTATATGAACACTAGCTGATTAGCCCTGACTGCCATCTATTTATAAACAGAAGCGCATAGGCTGAATGACATGAAAGTTCCTCACCAAACTAATGTTTTGAATGTGTATATTCTTCCAGTCAGTTATACTACTACTAATTATTATTAATAAAAATTTATATTGCAATAGTGCCTACAGGCCTCAACTATGTTGGTGCCCCATTGTGCACTTAAGGAAACAATAATGGGATTGTGTGATCTTTGCTGAGCTGGCTACATAGGGACTGGACTTGGTTGAAAATTTTCTGTCAAAACAGAAAATTTGGTTTTTGACGAAATAAAAATATTCAGAGGCAGTGTCTTCTTTCCTCAAAAACTTTCTTATTTTTTGTCAAATAATTAAAAATCTTGCAAACTCTTTGATTTTCAGCATTTTGCTGACAAACTGAAAAGAAAAAAAGGTGAAACTTTCCATGGCCCTCCCCACTCCCCATTTTCCTACTAGCTCTGATTCAAACCTGATAACCCCCTCACTCAAACTGCTTTTACTCTGCTGTAGCTCCATTTACATTGTGACGTCCACTACTGTAAATGAGAGGAGATTCAGGACTGAGTGTGTTCTGGCTTTTAATTTCCCCATAAACAAAAAGAATTTCAGAGTCCTAGTTATGAAATACATTGGAAATGGGAGTTTGCCTCCCTGTTCAACAAAATATTTCTGAGAGGTTTTTTTACATTCTATTAGGAGCTGTTAATTATAAAAAGAGAGAGAGAGCTGTAGCCTTTGTCAAGAAAATGATCCACATTACAGAATAACATGGAAAGGGCCGTGGAAAAATGTATATAGATTTTTATTTAATATGCCCCACCAGAAGTCTTGGCAGCCTCAAATTAGCCTCTTGCAGCGACACAGCGTGAGAGAGGATTTGGCTTTAATAGTGGTATGATCTCATCATATGTTTTTTCACTCTGTATTCTTGTCCCAATCAGCCTTTATGATGGAAAGACATTCATTTAAAGACAGAAAGGTTCAGTGGTGAATCTGATACAGACTATATTCTGAACAACATCCTAGTTTGAACTAAATCAGCTCACTAACATCTGATCCGAACTGACTGTGTAGAGTTTTTACTGTATAAACTCTGGGTAACGTGCTTGGTGTTTCTTCATTTCCTGTTTGCTAGAGGAACGCTCTGCTATTGGTTCTGTATTTTGCTTTCTCTCTCTCTCTTTATTTTTCATAGCAGTATTTATTACAAAAGGGCCTCAACCAAAGCCCTGCATCTGAAGACCCCTAAGCTCTAGGCTTGTTGGATCTAGACCATATCTTGCTAGGGCTGATCTCTAGTATTTAATTCTGTGTATAAAAAAGTTATTTCAAATCCAATATTTTTGGATTCCTAAAGTGGTATAAATCTAGTGTTCCTCTCCTCTCTTCTTTGGATGTTACCAGGGTTTTCCAAACATTCCACATAAAAATGTCTGAGTTGAATTACTCTAATTTTGTAACTTGCCACGTGTTAATTGGGAATGAAAATACAGTGCTGGGTTAACTAAAACAAGGCCCACTTCCTACACACCCACTCTCAAATTAAGGGCCAGATTTTGAGCTGTGATTCAGTTCCTTTCTGCTGCTCTGGTGGTTCACAGAATGCAGACAGATCTCCATAGCTGGGGATTCCCCTAGTATAGGGCAGTCTACTGCTGGCGTAGTGTCAACATAGATAGGTCAACCCCCTCATCTGCAGCTGCTGGCATAGGAATGCACTACCAACAACCATTCACCAGCCTGAATAATTTAGGGCAGTCCCCTGGGTGCTCTAAAGTACATTGGGTATAGTGGTATTTCTAGTTTGAGTTGAATTAAAATATACTGGAAACCCCACAAAAAACCTGTTCTCATGAGATTTCTAGCCCAGTGTTGCAGATACCGGTAGTTTGGATAAGATCTCAAGTGGCTGAGTTATATTAGATAAAAATATATACCCCTCATTCTTCGGGGCATGAGTCAAGCACAGAGGCTGGGATTGTCATAGGGTCCTAAGGGAGTTAGGCACAGAAATCCCATTTAATTTTGATGGGATTTGAGCACTAATTATCCTTTTAAAAAATTAATCCTAACTGTCTAGGATTAGGAAGAAATTCTCACTCTGGGCAGATTTTTCAAAAATGTGCACCTTGCTCTGAAGCTTTTGCTATTAACCACTGTAAGAGAATGGGCCACTGATCTGATTCAGAACACCAGTTCCTATTGTCCTATGAATCTCTGAACCTTCAGAGGCTTGTCTTTCATTTAAGTCAATAGGATGAAGACTGTTTTACTACTGGTCTGCTGCTGAGAGTTCTTTGAGTGAAATGAAAGGCACTGTGAGGTGAAGAGGAGGACACACTTCTTTATGATAGATTAAATGGTGCCAGTTGTGGTTTTTAATTGATACTTTATAGGACATGCATTGCAGATATAGATGGTACAGAATATACTTCACATTCATGACATAACCTCCGCCTTTCAAAATCACAGGGATTAGCATAGACACCGCTTATGACATACTGCCAATATTTCCCCGCCACAGTTCACGCAACTGTCCGAGCCATTCTGCTACCTCCCTCCTCATTGCTGTTATCTATATCTAAAGAAAATACAGGTAGAGTTCAGACAGCTGAGGGATCCAGCCCTATCAATGTTAGTGGCCTGATTTATTTTCAGAGAGCTAAGCACCTCCTATTGACTTCAGTGGGAATTGTGGATACTTGTCTTTTCTTACAATTAGGCCACAGATGTTTTGTATTTTACACCACTCAGTTTCTTGCACGATCTGCCGGCTTTACTAGTCTCCACCACTCTCTGAAATTACCTTGTTTGGATTCCAAGTTCTAGAATGAAGGATCCCTCCAATGCAGTTTGGCTTCTGAAGTGTTAATGCAGAAACAGCCCCATATACATCGAAAGAAGCAAAGGTCAGACCTGTGTTAGGCATATATACTCCCTTGGCACCGTAGAAATCCACCCAGAGGCCTGCAGAAAAGTTGGTTACACACAAGAAAAAAATATGGTGGTAGGAAGACTAATTGAAGGAAGCTTGGAGGCTGGTGAAACCCATTATTTCAAACCCTAGCCCCATGTTAAGTGGAAGCATAGGTCTTGTGTGCATGTAGGGTTTTTATAATTCCTAACCTTGAATGATATTCCTGACTTTGAACGATATTGTTGTATGTTAAATGCTCAGTAAAATAGCTGCCTTATAAATGCTTTCCCCTCACCCTGGCTCCGTGCTTTTTTTTTATTAGAAGTGCATACTGTGGCCAGTGTTACTTAGTATCCTTCCTGTGCCTGAAAAAAGTGTTACTTTTATGGATGATATTATGTTTGAGTCTTTGTCCATCCTAGGCCTCATCTACCCCACTGCTGCTTCCTCTGAGGCTTTGCCGCTACACCGCAGGGTGTTAATTTCCTGTTTTGAGTCTGTCACAGATGAATTCACAGCCACCATTTAAAAACAAACCAAACCAAAACATACACACACACACACAATGCTAACAAAGGCACTCATAAAACCCTAAAGTTTAAAGAGTGGCCCTGAAGTTTCCTCACAGAGCAGCGTGGGCACCTTTCACCTCTTTGAGACACACTCTTTGGGAAGGACTCTTTCTTTTTTTCTTTCTGGCTCCATGGAACTGTTGGAGTTTAAGCAAGTTGCACTAGCATTTGGGGTGAGTGTTTAGTCTGCAGTCAGATGGACTCAAAAGCATGCACTGCTGACTTGAACCTTTAAAATGGAAAGATGCAGAGCCAAGCGAGCCTTCTGACATTTGTAGGAAATGCAAGGAGAAACAAAAAGATTGAGCTGAAAATATACATATTGGTGACAATCTGGAGACGGGGCTGGCACATGTGACCCGCTAAGGCTCTTGTCTCCTGTTCTGGTTACTGGCAAGAGGAAAAATCAGTGTTTCCAGTGCATATTTTCTGTAATAATCCCCTCATCTGTACTCTTGAATATTCAAAGTCCGAGATGGAACTGACTTACTAGATCATTCCCCTGCCGGTGTAGGAGTCTCATAGTGTTTTTTTCCCTCTTGCTTTTCATCTAGTTTGGATTAAAAATATCTCAACTCACGTCCCTTAGGAGATGCTCCTCTAAACTAACAGGCTTTTTTTGACATTCAGTCCACATTTTTATTTTCTTAAATTCATCCCATTGATCTTACTGCTACTCTGAAACCCCCTTCTTCCCCCCCTTAGAGCATACAGGTGTACAAGGGTCATACTCATTTTATACCCAGAACAGTTTAAATTGAGGCCTCTCTGTTTTCATTTAAAGATAGTACCTTCTTTTCTGTTCACACCAGATCCTCCTCCTACACAATCTCTCAAGGAAAATTTATTTATTTTATGTATTTATTTAGATTTAAAATAATAAAGATGCCTATCCAAGCCTCTTGTCTCCATAATGTAATTACTCATACAATTAAATTAAGTTTCAGCAGCATTAAAATCAGTGCCACAGGAACTCAGCCAGCCAGCCACCTACTTCCTTTGTCATCTAGGAAGTTTACCCCAGCTTTCAACAATTTCTGGAGACTGGGAGCACTCACAGGGAGCACTTATAACGAGGGGATCCAGCTTGAGACCCCCTGCTGACCACAGCTGAAAATCATTATGCCTTTGTAGAAAATTAGATGGTTATGACTGGCATACCAGATCCACTTCTCCACCCCTCCAACTTTGGGGAAATGTGAGATTTGGATCCAGGCCTGAGCTCAGTGACTGAAACCTGACTTGCTGATAAGCTAGGACTCTATTCTCTGTTCTGGCTTAGCTCCTCAATGCTAAGAAGTGTGTGTGAGTGCATGTGCATGATAAGCCAGCTTTACACAATCTCTGTGCTCTGGATATTCGGGGTTCAGCCCCCAGGACAAGTTAAGGCAGTTCAGGGTTGCTCTAACTTTTGCCTATGGTTTTGCAGTAGTGCTCCAGCCATCGTCCATTTCCTCCCCGTCATGCCTTCTAGAAGGAGGGTGACATTGTGTTGCTACCCCAGTTCACTTCCTCTAAGGGATTCCCCTTATACTGGGGGAATTCATAGGCAGACAATTAAGCCACCTAGACGGCTCCCTTGTGCTAGCATTGTGGCATTAGAGAATCAGGCCCAGAAATCAGGATACTGAATTCTGCAAGCACCTCTGAACTTGGAAATTCAAACTTCATAGCCTGAGCCCATGGTCCTTAATAGCTAAAAAATCCTACGGGGCCTGATTCAGAGGAGTGCTGAGTGCCCTCAGTTCCTATTAAGTTCAGTGTACTGTTAACAGATGACTATCAGCACCTCACAAGATCAGGTTTAGGGATCAACCAGGAATGGGTCCCCATTGTGCTAAGGACTGTACAAACCCAGGATAGTAGATGATCCCTGTCCTGAAGAGTTTATTCTCTAAATAGACCGGACAGACAAATAGACCGGTGGGGCAAAGAGCAGAATACCCAAGCGGAATGAACAATAGAATGGCAACAAATGTCACATTAGCTCCATGATTTTTTTGGGAGGGGGGTTAGTTAGGAGGGGATCAGTAGCATGGAAAGAAAAGGGAAGAGAAGCGAAGGGGGTGAAGGGAACAGGGCAGGCAAGGAAAGGGTAAACGAGGCAAGTATGGAGGGAGGCTGAGTGGGCTGAGGTGACAAGATTGTGAGGGAGGGTTGTAGCAAAGAGCCAATTAGCACAGGGCAGAGAAAGTCCACTAAAAACTGTAGGAAGTTCTCTGACTGTCCAAAGGTCCCTGCTTTGGCTACGTCTGCCAATGCTTCTACTGGCTGGAGTCTCTGGCTGGCTCTTCTCTGCAGTTTTTCCCCAAAGCCACATGGCAGGGGTGGGAGGGAGAGGAGGGAGGAAGCATCACTGGGACCCTAATTTCCCTAGAGTTGTGGGGGTGGAATGTCTTGCACAGTTCTGAGTCTGGGAAAGTGCTGGGGTGGGTGGGGGGAAGCTAACTTGGCCCCATTTTACCCGTCTTCTGAGTGCAGCCTCGTCTGCTTCTGCAATGTGACATGTAAATGCTTGAGAATGTCAGCTTAGACTATTGGTCCATCAAGGCCTAGGATTTTGCCTGTGGCAATGGGCAGTATGTGACACTTCAGAGGAATGGAGTGTTGCTGTAGCCGTGTTGGTCCCAGGATGTTAGCGAGACTGGATGGGTGAGGTCATATCTTTTGTTGGACCAACAGAAGTTTGTCCAATAAAAGATATGACCTCACCCACCTTGTTACTTGAAAGGAAAGCAAACAAGGATGCAAATAGCACCACAAACATATGTTGTCCACTTGGTCACCAGTGCAGTGGTGTTCATGGAGGAAAACACTGCTACCTGCCAGCAATCACTTTACACCAAGGAATGAGAAACCCTTATTATAGCTTGCATAACTACAATTGAAGGGCCACAGCCTGATGGCAAACCTCACCTTGAGAGGCTCCAAAGAAAGCTGTAGTGGCTCACCACCCCTGAGGATCAGGACGTTTTCAGTACTTACATATAGATGTAGGCGCTTAAAGGCACATAAGTTTGAAAATGTTGAACTTTCTCTTTCTAAGTAATGAGATCACCTTGCCTCAAAGGTGAAATGTATCCACCTCATGGAGTGGACCACACAACAGTTTAGGGCAAGAAGTGAATCTGGATATAGAATCCAATTGCAAGTGCGAAAAAGTTAGGGTTGTGGAACGTGATTAGCTGAGTAGGAATTTGGCCAGAACAGAGAGGTTAACACTGTATCTCGGGATTTTGAATGACCTCGAGTGGTCAGAAAGATCTTGATTTTATATCCCATCCAAAAGTCAGCTGAAAGATTGTTCTGATGGTATACCCAACTTCTTGGGTGTACTATGTGTCATGAGAGCAACTTTACTTAAATGAGCTCTGTAGATCTATGTGTGCAGTGTGATGTTTGAATAACACACAGCACTGGAGGAGAGAAACACAGAGAAGTCTTAGGGGTAATTGTGATCTAGTATTACAGGAAAGGTGGTGGTGAATCCAGTAGTCTAAATTGTGTTTGCAGCAGAGGAAAATGCTTATTAAAGTGCAATAGTTTGGATGCAGGGAGCATTTCTGAAGCTCTCACATCTGCATTTAGCAGAAGCACACTTCTGTTATTTTATTGTCATTCAGGGAAGCTGAGATGAATAAAGGTTTGTTACGCTTAGCAGGGTTAAACTGAGTTTTTTGAGGCAGGGGCTGTCTTCTTGTTCTGTGTTTGTACAGCACCTAACACGGTGGGGTCCTAATCTGTGAATGGGTCCCCTAGATACTACCATAATACAAATAATAATAGTATTTGCTGGTATCTGTTCTGTGTTTCTCCTTTCTTCTTCCCTTGTGTGACTGCATATTCTGCATTGGTCATGTATTCAGTGACTTGCTTGTGGAGTCTAGTAACCTAGGGTATAGTACATTGCACCTGCCTGTGTAAAACTTTTCGAAGTCTTAGTGACAAGAGTTTGTGTTGTCATCGTCTTTTTTTAAAAAAGCCGTCATCCAGGTATTGATGAAGAGGAGAAGTCATGATGATAAGCTCTTAGGTGAAATCAGGGGAGCCTGAGGCGTTTTGTCATTCCTAGACTGTTCCAAAGCAGGGTAGGCCTTCTTGGGCAATGTTTTCCATTGTTAGATTGAGGAACTGAGCAAAGTAGCTCCACCCTGCATTCCTTCTGTACAGAGATTTTATAAACAGCAAGCATTTCCCTCCCACTCCAAACTATAGACTTCTATCATGTAGATCAATATGGAAAAATGCACATGCTTGGTATTTTTCATCTTGTGCACTTTCACACTTAAAATTTCTGTCAATGACAATCATTTTAGATTATTTTAATGAATAATCAGCATTTAATGTACACTGTTATTTAGTTCTCTGCATGCAATTAGAATCTCCATTAAAGTGTTGGCATTTACCATTGGGAAGTAATTAGCTTTACAGGTATTCTTAAAATAGGGAATCTGCCGTAATGTTAATTGCATTTTTAATCATGTAAATCAACATTTTGAGAGCCAGCCACTCTAGATGGGATGTGCTGTGTGAAAATGAGTAAACCTGGATCATGTTTAAATTAGGTAAATGTGAAATATACCATATGCAGGATGTATGCATTTCTCAGTACATCATCTGTAAGGCTAGATTTGTGACCCAGATCTCATGAAAGTCATGGGTTCCACGTATTTAACAAAACATCTGTGACCTTCGACCTTTCCAGATTTGTGTGCATATGAGTGAACGCATGGATGTGATTACAAAGTGTAGAGCAAACTTCACTGAGAGCTGCAAAGCTAAATCCTGGAATGCATGAGAAAGAGAGGCTAATAAAGAGCTAGAGGCTAGTGGTAACACTGTGTGACGCATAAGACCAGACCAATGGATTCTCACTAAGAACCGCAATTCCCCAGTGAGCTGAGGTTCTCTGCTTCACTTTGATTACAAAAGAAAAAGAAGGCATTATTTTATTTTCAAAAATGACTTCCCCCTCATTTACCCTGGTGTAAATCTGGAGTTACTCAACAGTCACTAGAGTTATCCTGGTGCAGAAGTGTTACAAGTGAGAAGAGAATCAGGCTCATTGGGTCTCATATAATAACTCCAATATTCCAGACAGTTCCATATTACCACAGCACACACTATTTACAAATTCATAGGGCCAGTCTGCACATGGCTGGATGTTAACCTGGGGGACATGGGATGAAGAAACATTTCTAGATTCCCCTAATTTTACCCCTGAATATGGAGTGTTGTCTCACTTCATGGCCTTGTCTATGCTGGTGGCATTATGCCGGGACGTGTAGCTAGCTACATGCTGCAGTGAAAGGCAGGTTGTGTCCACACTGTGGTGGCAATGAAAGGCTCTGGCAAGAGGGAGGCCACAGGACACAAACTGCTAAAAATAGCAGTTAGACATGGGAGGCAGAGCTTGGGCATGTAGAGAGCTGTGTAGGGTATATACCCTAAGGCAGTGGTCCCCAAACTTTGTCTGTTGCGCCCCCCTTGCCCGTAATGGGAGCTGTCTGCACCCACCTGGAAGCCGGGGCTGGAGCTGCGGCTGGGGCTGGGCCAGAGTGGAGTGGAGCTGGGGGCAGAGCAGGGCTAGGTGGTGCTCCCTCCCTGCCCCACATTGGGGCTGGCCTGAGCCCCATCACACCCTCCTGAACATTTCTCTGTGCCCCCCTAGGGGGGCATGCCCCACAGTTTGGGGACCGCTGCCCTAAGGGTTCAGGTGTGTCTTTACTCTGTTCACCTAAGCCGTGCCTCACCATCTACACTGCTATTTATACCATGCTAGGGGGGACTAAAGTGTATGTACTTTACATGCCACCATAAATGTAGACGTAGCCTATGAATACAGAAGAGGCTTTTCTGTTTGAAGTTTAGTTTTGACCACTTGCTGTTCCCTGATTCTTTTTACTCCCCTCCCGTCCACTCAAAAATCTGCATCTGAAGTCACCTTTCTCTCTCGCTGCATAGAGCACTTCACTTTTTGAGCCTCTTCCCTGACTTCCTCTTACTGTCTTTTCCTCACCTTTAAGGCCTTCTCTGCCCTACAGCGTTTTGTCAACAAAAGTTATGTCGACACTCAAATAATAAAAATAGGTATTGTATGTTCACACTCACTCCTTCTGTCAGCAGAGAGCACCCACACTTGGGACACTAGCATCAACATTGTGAGCCATCCCACAGTCCAGCTCGACACCTTCTGCCACTAGGTCTTGTGGGAAGGCAGAGTGGATCACTGTGCATCTTGGGACCAGGCTCAATGTCCCATGATGCATTGCTTTCTGTCCCAGCATCTCATGGACTTCCGACTTTCTTTCACAGCATTTTTCGGTGGCCTTTATTTGCTGTGCACCACAGCATCTTTGTGAAAAGGGATGGATCCTGCACTGCTCTCCTAAGCTCAGATAACTGTCATTAACACATCGCAGATGGCAGTGCAGTTAATTGCAAAGTTCCTACCTGAAGAAGACTCTCAGTTGCCTGACATGCCGTGTAATATGGATAGGAGCAACTTTAGATTGCTTTTGGCATTCACAGAGCAGCTGCACAGTATACCGTTGCTTTTGGGCTCTGGAAAGAAGCACTGAATGGTGGGATCATATCGTCATGCAGATGTGGGATGACGAGCGGTGGCTACAGAACTTTTGGATGTTGAAAGCCTCCTTCCTAGAACTGTGTGTGGAGCTCGCCCCAGCGCTACGGCGCAAGGACATCAGAATGAGAGCAGTCCTATCAGTAGAGAAGCGTGTGGCAATCACTGTCTGGAAGCTGGCGACTCCAGACTGCTACTGGTTGATCGCGAATCAATTTGGAGTCAGGAAGTCAATTGTTGGAGCTGTGTTAATGCAAGGGTACATCAATAGGAAGGGGTACTTTTCCATGGTGTTGCAGGCGCTTGTGGATCACTGTGGGCGTTTCACTGACATCCACATGGGGTGGTCTGGGAAGGTGCATGACGCACGCATCTTCAGTAACACCAGGCTGTATAGAAACCTACAAGTGGGAGCTTTCTTTCCAGACCAGAAGATTACAGTGGGGGATGTTGAAATGCCTCTAGTGATCCTGGGAGACCCAGAGTACCCCTTACAACTGTGGCTCCTGAAACCTTACGTGGGACACCTGGACAGCAGTAAGGAGCGGTTCAACAATAGGCTGAGGAGGTGCCGGATGACCGTGGAATGTGCCTTTGGCAGATTAAAGGTGCGCTGGCACTGCCTTTATGGCAGGCTAGACCTCAAGGAGGAGAATATTCCCATGGTCATAGCCGCGTGCTGTACGTTGCATAATATTTGTGAAGCTAAGGGTGAAAGGTTTGCTCAGGGGTGGAGTGTTTAGACAGACTGCTTGGCTGCTCATTTTGAGCAGCCAGATACCAGGGCCATCAGAGAGGCCCAGAGTGGGGCCATTCGAATCAGGGAAGCTTTGAGGCAACACTTTGACAATGAGAATCAGTAAAGTGTCTCTCTGTGATTGGTGCTGCAATGTTACATTACATGTAGTTTTCCTAGGAAACAATAGTGACATTTGGGACCTTACATTCCAGTCAGCAAATGATTAAACTGCCGTAGCTCACGAAAGCTCATGCTCAAATAAATGGGTCAGTCTCTAAGGTGCCACAAGTCCTCCTTTTCTTTCTTTCTGCGAATACAGACCGACACGGCTGCTCCTCTGAAACCTGTGTATGTATTGGTAGTGCCTGCTATCTCAATTTGTAGGAAACAAATAAAGATGAGTTACCATTCAAAAACTTTGCTTTCATTGCACAAGAAACAACACACACACACACACACACATATACACAGAGATGCTTGGTGGGAAAGGAGGTGCCTGGGAAGGGCAGACTTTCAGAGCTGTGTGTAGGTCCAGCTATCGTTCTGAAAGTTGTCCAAGGCGGTGGAGTGAAGGGGAAACCAAGAAGTCCCGGAAAGTGGAAAGGAATGTGCGGGCGGAGTTGGGGGGGGGAAGGGCATGGAAAAGTGTTCTGAATGTGCTTCAGGGGAGGGCGGGCACACATCTGCTCAGACTGCAGCATTATTAAGGACTTCAGCATCTGCGTTTGATCCTCCATGACTTTAATCATCCGCTCAGTAGCATCCTTAACAGACTCCTGATTTTCTTTTCTGTCCTGCCTTTTGGCTTCCCTCCACTCCTTGTGTTCCCTTTTCTCTGCATTGGAGGAGTGCAGGACCTCCCAGAACATGTCTTCTTTGCTCCAGCTTGGGCACTTTCTTATCTGGCGGAGACGTTCTGCCGGTGTGTGTAGGGTGTCCCTCAAGGCCAGAGCACAAGTGCAGAAGCACAAGAAACATTTCACAGAAGCCTGATTGTTCAGTTCACACACAGCATTGAAACCTTTCAGTAAAATACACCTTTTGTAACATAACCACCACTTTCTCACTGACCCTTGGCAAGCACACATCTCTGCGAACACCCAAAGCATGGTGAGTGTTGGCTGGGGGAGGGAGGGAGGCGCTCTACCTGGGGAAAATAGTACTCTGCAAGGGTTGTGGTGCAGCCGACTAGGGAAAAAATTCTAAAACTCTCCCACACTTTTCCACAGGCGGGGATCATTCTAGCGGATATCTTGCTGCTGAGGATAAGTAGGGAAGTGAGGGTACATCTATTACATGCATCTTGGTCCTTATGCTGCTCACTTGTGTGCCACTTTGGTCCCTGCACAAGTGATTGCCGAATGGCGCAGGAAAGTTTCCTACAATGGGGGAAGGAACAAAGCAGCTCTGCCAAGGAACCTTCAGCAAAGGATTGCCAAGTACCTCCAGGAAACTTTCCTGGAGATCTCTCTGGAGGATTCCCCTGAGATCTCGGAATGCAGCAACACCCTGTTCTGCTGTACTGATTAGCTGCACAGGGAAATGTCCAGCTCAGAGAAACACAGCCAGCCTCCTGCATTTCTGTATCCTGAACCTACCTCCACACTACACAAACCACAGCCACTTACTTACTCACCGAACAGCAACTGCTGAGACTGGCTAGACACCTCCGGAGTGGTAAATTCAGAATTTTTTTGTAAAAACTTATTGAGGTCCTTGGATTTTAACCTGAAACAAAAGGAACTGCACATTGTGCCATGTGATGCATAGAACAATGCAGATTGTAAGAACCGCATGGCTGTGTTTTTCTCTCCTCCTGGCCCCTCCCCTCCTACCACATATCCCTCTCCATAGGTTCCAGGCATAGACTTTTGGATAAACCAAGACCTTTTAACACATTAGGGCTGTAATTGACTGGATTCAAAAGCATCATTTATGATTAGTTCTACATCAAAAAGGGACAGCAACTGATGGAGCTATGAATTCTGCCTGCTGCTGGGCTTTCTATCAAGCACTAACTGAGAAGAAGGGGAGCGGGAGGGGAAAATCCCAAGATCTGTAAGTAGCCAGACTTCCTTTGCCAATTATTAGAATTAGGACATAAAATTAACTGCTCAATAAATGTTATTGTCTGAGCTCATATCCACCACAGAGAAACAAAGTCCTGGAAGGAAGATGAGTTGTCTACCTTAAAATCAGATTCATTATTATCTTGTCATATTTTCACTTAACACTCCAAAAGCAGGACACAGTCTGTTCAAATTGCTTCTGCTCAGATCACCTTTCCTGGCTCCTAGCTGTGACTAAAGCCCCTTTCCTCTTGAACTCCTGCCACTGGTTTCCCCTCCTCCACTGCAAAGAGCAAACTTCTTGCCCTTACTTTCAAAGCCTTTTGCAACTTAGCACCCGACCTACGCAGCCTATTATCTTACCATGATTGACCCTAGCTTTGTTTTGCCAGCAGTGCCAGCCTCCTTTGCCCACTTATTTGCACAAGCACCTTTGCCTGTTGGAAAAGCCATGCATAGGAAAAACTCCTTGTCAAAGCCCATAAAGCCATTGCCTTCGTCGTCTTCAAATCTGCAATATATTGGGCAGGAACGCAGATCAAGGCAAGCGGTAGTGGATGAAGGGAGAGCTTTGGGATTTGTGTAAAGGTAATTTTTGAGTCCAGGCATCAGGAAAGGGCAACAGCTGAGAGTTGAATATTATCCCAGTGATACCTGGATAGCATCCAGGTGGGCATACAGTAATGCTATTCAGCACATTTATTATTTGATTTGTCTCTCCCTACTCAGGATAAAGTTCCATTGAACAGTAAGCATCTGGCCTGAGCCTCTAAACATGAGAATCACTAAACCTGAATTCTGACCTCAATGAGGCATAAATTGTTATCAGCCAGGCTTATGCCAGACCCAACAATGAGGCAGAAAACAAGGCCACATTTTTCAAAAAAGATGCCTAACGTGAGGCGTCTCAATCTGTATTTAGGCTGCTAAATCAGTGACTTTCGTTTCAAAAGTGCTGAGTACCCAGCTAATGTTACTGACTTTAATGGGAGCTGCTGGGGACTCTGCACTTTTGAAGATCAGGCCACTAATTTAAGTGCTTAAATAAGAAGATATGAGCCTAACTTTTGGCATCTATTTTTTTTAAAACTGTGGCCTAAGTAAATTGAAACTGGGACAGGATGAATTAAATTGAGCTGTCTATTTGTACTCTGCAGTTTGGGAGGCCTCTGCAGTACAGAACACAGCAAATATATGGCTAACAAGCTGTTTCCACATAGATGCAGTTGTGAAAGACTTTCTGTTGGTCACGTCTACTTCTTGTTTGAAAAGGAAAAAAGGGAAGCAGTCTGTGACTAGTGGGGAGAAGAGAGACAAGAAGCCGGGCTGTGGCAGTATGGGGCGTTGGCTTGACATTGTTAGCACAGAAAGAGGTTCTGGGCTGTCAGCTGCAGAGAGCGAGCAAACACTCATCAAATAGCGAAACAAGCAGGAGGCCTGAGGCAGGGCTTCCTGAAATGGGGGAATGCTTAGCAGGCTGTTCCTGCTGCAGAACTGCTAGCAGAAGCAGATACTGAAATGATATCCATGAGAATATCTATATATATTTCTGCATTTTGTACCCCGGTCAACGGATAGTAGAGGGTCAGAGCAGCAGCCCTGACCACCTGACTCCTTGCCACGAGGGCCCAAGGCCAGTTCTGAGCGCATCAGGACTTTTCCGCCCTCCTACTTGCCCCAGGTCAGACTCTGTGGTGAGTACTAGAGCCACTGCTGCTCCTGATATTGATGGAGGAAATTGAAACGTACTTGTATTAGAAACAGATGAGCAGAGTGTAGAGATGAGTCGGAATTGCCCTGAGCAAATGGCAAGACTGATGTAATTAGCCAGGCCTGTTTGTGACTTTTTTGTTTATGGCTCATATTAGGGCATTTACCATAACTTAATAAAATGTTAATATGAAAACAAAAATTGAAGCTAGGCCTGCACCTAAACCTTGGATTTGAGCACCCCGTTGAGCTTTTCAGCTGCCCCCTAGATCTGCAATAGGCCAAAGCAAAATGTCGGAGCCTGATTCTCCTCTAACACTGGTTTTACACCAGTGTAACTCCATGAAAGCCAATGTAATGATTTACAATGGTGTGAAAGCTTCCCTGGATAGAAATACTTTCTCTTCCTCTTCTCTCTCCTTTTTCCTGTCCCCCAACTTTGCAGATGATCCAAACTCTAATAATGAGCTGAACCAAAACTCCAGGTCTGATCCTTCTCCTGAATGTTGAAGAATATTCAGTCTGGATCTGGATTCTGTGTCTTGGCGTGGTGGTGGTGGTTGGGGGGGGGGGGGGGAGAGGGGAACACATTGATTTTTGTGAAGCTATTATCTTGGATTGGGTGGATTGGGGCCCCAGAATAACTCGTGTGTTCATTGGTTGCTCATGCATTGGCCTTTGTTATTGTTATAAGTGGGTTTACACTTACACTTGGTTAATGGGAGGGCCCAGAGATCTGACTTTTTTGAGTTACCTTTCTTAATTCCTAAGCTTACATTTTGCTTAAACTCTTTATTACTGAGTGAAGCAGCCACAACCTCTGCTCATGCATCTGGGCTGTTCTCTAGGAAGGGGTGGAGTAAGGCTTAAATGGGGCTGAGATCCATCAAAATCTCAGGGCTTACTCAAAAACGTATCTCCACCCTCAGCCAGATTCTTTCTCCTCCTATTGCTCCCATTCTGTTGATCCATCTTCTAGACTCCTTTGCATTTGTGACAGCAGCAATCTGCTGACTTGTGTCTGCTGCTTCTAAATGAAAAATTTGGTGGCTCTTTCCACGTGTCTTGATCATTGGTGTTATTCAAATCTGGGAGAATCATTACCTCTCTCACAGCAGTGTTGTAGAGCCTTTTGAGATACTCAGTAGTCACGTGCTTTAGTGAAAAGCATTATCGATTTTTATTTTATTAATTAATGACAAATTAATATAAAACCCTCTTCCACTCTAATACCTACAAGAAACAATAACAGCCAAGATATACAGTCTTTGGGATTGGGACTGCATATTGCATGTTGTGCGAGGCATTTTGCAAACATAGAGGTACACAGTCCCAGTATTGTGTACCGTACAATATAAAACACAAAGGCAAATGAAGGGTGGATGGTAAGAGATATAGAATGCAAGAAAAGTGATCAGAGCATATAACTTATTAGTTGCAGATTTGTTTCTTAATGTTATTGAAACAAACTATGAATGAGAAGCAACCCAAAAAGAACCAAGAAACAAAAATGGAACATGTTGAAAATGGACTATTATCCAATCGAGATACTATGGTCTTGTTCCCTGTGTTTCAATTAAAGAAATTATAGTCATGCAGCCAAATTTTCAAAAACGATGTTGGGATGCCTGTGTTGTTTATCCTTTCTCGTTACACAGGAACGAAGGGTCACCTAATGAAATTAATAGGCAGCAGAATTAAAAGAAACATAAGGGAGTACTTATTCGCACAAGGCACAGTCAACCTGGGGAGTTCATTGCCATGGGATGTTGTGAAGGTCAAAAGTATAACAGGGTTAAAAAAAGAATTAGATAAGTTCATGAAGGCTAGGTCCATCCATTGCTATTAGCCAAGCTGATCAAGGATGGAACCCCAAGCTCCAAGTGCTCCAACACCTCTGACGGCCAGCAGCTGGGACTAGACAACAGGGGTTAGAGCTCTCAAAATTGTCCTGTTCTGTTCATTCCCTCTGAGGTATCTGTTCATTCCCTCTGAGGTATCTGGCATTGGCTACAGTCAGAGACAGGATACTGGGCTAGATAGATTATTGCTCTGACCCAGTGTGGACATTCTTACATTCTTATTCCTCAATTTTTGGATGGTCAGTTTTACTTCTTGGGCCTGGTGTTCAGAACTGCTCTGCACCTGAAGCTCCCATTGATTTCGGTTGGAACTGTGAGTACTTCATGCTGAGTAAAAGACTTCAGCCCTATGATAAAGGTGAAACGTTTGTGAAGGTGCTGGGGCTGCGGGGAAGTGGCCCAGGGAACTATAGCAGCATAGTGGCTCGTTAAAAGGGACACAGAAGTATGTGGCTGCTATTCATACGGTCCCTGGGCTGGGACCTGGAGTAGTGGGTGGGCCTGGCTCCTCCCACCAGCTACTAGGGAAGTGGAGTTGAGAAGGGGCTGAATATTGAACAGTAAATACCTCCAGAAGAGGATCAGATGGTTTAGTGGCCCAGCTGGAGACCTGGGACCAGAAAGGCCCAGAGCAGGTGAGGACACTGCCTCCAGGGAGGAAGCTCTGGGGGTATGGCCCCATACCAGAGCTGGGAGTTTTAATGACACTGAACAATGGATGGGTACTGGGATGGGCCCTTGTTGTACTGTATATCCCAGAAGGGATCTGTTTTGTTTCACATTCAGACTGTGTGTGTGTGTGACTCGGCTGAAGCACTCTGGCATTCTGAAAATTAGACTATTTAAGGTGCCTCATATTGGCCTCTTCAAACTGGAAGCACTGAAAATCAGTGACCATTTCATAAAATTTTGGCCAAGTGTACTGCCACAGTCAAAGGGTTTGTCTCGAATAGGATGAAAAGTAGGGCTGGTCAAAATTTTTGCATCAAAACTGGTTTTGATGGAAACTTGGGGTTTTGACTGAACAAAATTTTTCATGAAAGTATCTGCCTCCTGTGGAAAATTTCAACTTTTTCTCAAAAAACCTGAACATCTGAAATATTTTTGTCAAAAAGATGAAAAATTTCTATTTGGAAATACCACCACGGTGCCTCATAGGAAACTGTAGTCTGGATGACCCAAACTGCCATTCTCCTTTCTTGGCCAGGTTCCCCAAGTGGATATGATCCACCATAGCCAAGGACTCTAGTGATGCGCCATGGGGGGTCAACAAGAGGGGAAACCATGGTGCATTATGGGAGATATGGCCAGGTAGCCAGACTGATAGAGGAGAATAGGGGCACAAGGCACCCAAACTACAACTCCTATGCGGTACCGTGGCAGTATTTCTGAATAGAAAATTTCAATTTTCAGTTGAAAGTTTTCAGACAAAAATGTTTGGGTTTTGATTTGTTTGTCAAAATTAAAATTTTCCATGGGACTAAAAACCATTTTCTGCGAGCTCTAATAAAATACGTTGTTTTAGTATGTATTAGCTAGCACACTAAAGTTTGGTTCCCCCTTCAGCTTCATCTTGACCAGCTAGCTAAAATAAAACTTTTGTATTACCCCCCTCTAGTTAAAAAATTGAACTGGATCTTAATATTATTAAACCCTCTAGATCCACTTCAACTGTATGAAATAACTGCTTCCTTCTTCACTGTTAATGTAAATAAAATTATGATCCTGCAAACCTTACTCAGAGTGATAATCCTTCATCTGAGTAGGCCAGTTGGGCTACCTATGTAGGTATAAATTATGTGAGAGAGGCTTTGTAAATATGGACCTTAAGGCTGAGATTTTTTCATAGATTCCAAGGCCAGAGTGGACCACTGTGACAATCTAGTCTGATCTCCAGTATAACACAAGCTACTACTTCCTCAAAATGATTCCTAGATCATCTTTTAGAAAAGAAATCCAATCTTGATTTAAAAATTGTCAGTGATGGAGAATCCACCATGACCTGTGGTAAATTGTTCCAATGGTTAATTACTCTCACTGTTAAAAATTTACGCCTAAATGCACCTAAGTGACTTCAAAAGTCTCAGCCTACACAAATAAAATAAGAGACACACCATGGGCGTTGTATCTCTTTACTGTTCACTGTCTCACTTTTTGTCAGGATGCATCAAGATGGAAAAAAGCTAAAGCACTTTAATATGCATTTTTATTTCTTAAAATATCTTGTTTAAGAGACCCCTTTGTAATTCCAAAATAAAGACAGGCAGAGTGGTGAACCTGACATGCATCCAACGAAGTGGGCATTCACCCACGAAAGCTTATGCTCCAGTACGTCTGTTAGTCTATAAGGTGCCAAAGGGCTCTTTGACACTTTTACAGATCCAGACTAACACGGCTACCCCTCTGATACTTGAACCTGTGTAGGTACTGATTCTGGCAGTATTTTTCATCTGTGAAATGGTCTGAGAGGGGAGGAAGCCTTTTATTAACTTAACATATCTTAATGGTGCTAGTAACAAAGTTAAAATGAAATTCATCTCAGCAGGAAACTTGGACCCTGGTGCCTTTTGTCTGTTCTGTTTTGTCCATGGTCAGCTGCATTCCAATAATAGGAGTGTTTGGCGACGCTGCTGACATCAGCAAACGAAACCCAATATCACTCCCTGCGATACTGTTGACTGGTTTGAAGAGAGCCTTTGTTTTCTGAAGATGTATAGCAATCAAGAGCAACAAATGGAACAAATTGCATAATAGATTACTCAGGGAGTTCTAAAAGGCAAATCAGACTGTTTGTACTTAATGTACCCGATCTCCCCAATGCACCCCCTCACCCTTTTGTGTCACCAATCACTAACTGCATCAGTTTCTTTCCCTTTTGTTTTAAATGGTGATCCCAGGGCTTTCTGTGCTCAATCAGACAAACACTAACCAGGAGGTAATTGATTTATGCTTCAGCTGCAGGAGCTTGGAAAGAGCTGTGTTGTAATATAGGAGCAGGACTGAGCACTTTGATTGCTACAACAAAACTGTCCAACCTCCTCAGGCTCTTAGGTTCAGAACATGAGGAAACCTAAAGTGGACTGGCCACCAAAAGCAGGAAATCTGCTATAGCATAATCCACCATATGCTCCTGGCTGGCCTTGTTTGACCAAAGTCAATTGAAGTAAATGGAAATTCCATTGATCTAAGGGAGTGACAGCAGTAGAAGTGATGCAAGTTACTATTGTCATTTATTATATCTGAAATGTGCTAGGCACTGTACAGATCTATAAGAAGAGCTAATCCCTGCACTGAAGAGTTTACATGATCAGATTGTGCAACCCAAAAAGAAGCAATGAGAGAGGCTTTGTACATATGGGCATGGGCACTGTGAGGATGAACATTCTCTTTGGTTACCTGGAACTCCAACAGCCAAGCCATTTGAAAGCCATGTACTCTCCACTCTGCTTAAAAACTGGCCTTTATGTGAATTTTCAAGGTGTCACCACCGTCAGAAAACCTGCAAATTTCAAAAGTATGTAGCCTCAGCTTCATGAATTCTTTTGCTTGTGCAGCAGGGACAAACTTGACTCATTCATTCTTGCAGTTCCTGCAGCTTCACAAATTATTTGGTTGACCTGAATCTGCATTTTTCAGTGAAAAAGGGTTTAGCACAAAAAAAATTGACTAGCTTTACTTTGGGGCAGTCCCTGAAGACAGTATGCTGCCTAACATGTACACTTGTATAAGTTTCACTATATAGTAAGAGTTGCAGAAAATAATGATGTAAAGATATTGTGCCAAACAAATTAAGGCATCAATTCATAAGGCCACTAACACAGGGAAGTGACAAGAATATATTAACGTTCTATGTTTGCTATATAAAGAAAATCCACAGTTCATAGCCAGAGCTTCAGACCAGACTTTCTAATTAATCATGAGAGTCAACTCCTAGCAAAAATTCTGGCACACAGCATGGAAATATGCCTCCTATACCAATTCACTAAAGTCAAACAGGTTGCATGTTAAAAAAATTGCCAGCAGAGTTTAGACAATGTGAGACAATTTCCAAACAGTGAGTCTCAGTGAGAGGTTTCAATTCAGCTTCAATGTAATCTTTATTATGGAAAAACTACCTCTGAACTGGTGTGAGTGAATAAGGATCTCAGAGTTTGGCACTCATAGAACTCCAAAACACAACAAAATGGGTAAACTTGTTGTGACATTCTGCCTTGTTATGGCAAAAACCTCCAATAGACTTGAATAGAGAAGTTAGGAAAACACTGGGCATCAGTGCAAGCTTCTTATGTGGGCAGACCTTCTTTATATTAAATCTATGGCTTCACTACTGAAAAATAGTACTGGTATATGGTCTATGAAATTCCCACTGACCAGAGGCACATGGCAAGAATAGCATTTGTCACTTCTGTTTTCCGAAATTCCCGTGTCACAGAGCCACCTGCCTTATACATTTGTAATCCAATGACACATGGGATGACAGCGAAAGATACAGCTGATGCTGGGTCGTGGTCACCCCTGGCATAAGCAGGGACAATTCACATTGAAATCAAGATAAATTTGGTCTATAATGTCTACAAAATTTACTATGGATGTCCCTCCATCCAAAGTTTGACCATCTCCCTTGCCCTTTCTGCAATTACCCAATTGTGACATGACAAGAACATCCCTGTCACTCTTATGGAGAGAGCTTTTTTACGGATGGTTTCTTCTGGAGTTAGCAACAAAATGCAAAACTGCTTCAAGCTTCTAAAAGAATCTCACCTAAGAGTGGGACAAAGTGTCAGGCAGAATTAGTCAAAAATGGGAATGGGCACCTGTCACACATGAAGAACTTGCCCAGAAGAAATGACACTTTATCATTTCTTTGAACCCATAATGTATTCCAAATTTTGATTTAAAAAAAGACAAAGCAATGAAAAAAATAAAAGTTCCAGCACTATTGTTATGTGATGGAGTTGAGAGAAAACAGAAGACCCAACCTTATGGTTGGACTGGGCTTGGAGAGGAATGAAAGCATTAATCTAAGGAAGCTTCCCTGTCAGAAGGCCAAAAACCCTTATTTGTCACACTGTCTTAAGATATATCTAGATGCCAGACAGTCTAACAGCATCTACTTGGTAAATGACCTTTAAATTGGAAGATGTCCTTTATACTGGAACTAAAAGCTGTTTGGTTCTAAGTGGTTTAAATTGGAGCTAAAAGGCAGCTTGTCGCTGGAGCCTGTACACTGTTTCTGCTGAGACTGTGCCCTTTTATAGAAACTTTGTTACTGCATTATTTATATAGGGGTTTGAGGGGAATTCTTAAAGACAAAAAAGAAAATACTTAGATAGAAATGCAGCTTTTAATGAGTGGTATGGATGCCAACCAATGAGAATGGGAGATTACAGAGGCAGAAATGTATTTTCTGAACCCACCCCTTTGAAATGCAGCCCTGAGAGCTGTGCATGTTTAATACACACAGGGTGAAACAGCTGCCGCTGTGACAGGGCCCTATAAATCAGGACTTTGTAAGGATTGTGGATATACATACACCATGCCAGAGGGAGGCAGAATGAGAAAGCAGCAAGGATGGGTGTTACTCACTGAGACCTAACTTTTACTTACATCCAGAACCAGCTATTGTGATGCAAGGCAGGAAGAGGAATGGAAAGGAGAAGGGAAAAGAGGATCTAAGAAAAGAAAAAAATGCAAAGAAACACTAAGTACATCCGATGAAGTGAGCTGTAGCTCATGAAAGCTTATGCTCAAATAAATTGCAAAAAGAAAAGGAGTACTTGTGGCACCTTAGAGACTAACCAATTTATTTGAGCATAAGCTTTCGTGAGCTACAGCTCACTTCATCGGATGCATACTGTGGAAAGTTTAGAAGATCTTATTATATACACACAAAGCATGAAAAAATACCTCCTCCCACCCCACTTGTGTGTATATAATAAGATCTTCTAAACTTTCCACAGTATGCATCCGATGAAGTGAGCTGTAGCTCACGAAAGCTTATGCTCAAATAAATTGGTTAGTCTCTAAGGTGCCACAAGTACTCCTTTTCTTTTTGCAAATACAGATTAACACGGCTGTTATTCTGAAACCTGTCAAATAAATTGGTTAGTCTCTAAGGTGCCACAAGTACTCCTTTTCTTTTTACTAAGTACAAAGCCATTACAATATCTAATGCAGGCAAGTTATAGAGGAACAAAGACATTTTTGAAGACCCCAGAGATAGCCTTTATTCACTGGATGATGGACAATAGCAGCCTGTTTTCAATTTGCCCTATACTCTGCTCACACCTCAGGGTATTTGTGCTCCTGCTACCTACAAATGGAAATGGCTGATAAGGGTTATATGAGAATGTGCACGTAGCAGCCAGCTGGGCCAGATCCCTCCACCCACTGTTTGTGTTTGAAAAGTGCAGTGTGTCAGAATTTCCACCTTTTTTGTAATTGTCTCTGTACTTTGCAGTTTCTTTTGATCGAGCATAAGATGGCATAAATTCACTTTCCCCCACCCTTTTCTCCAGGCACAATCAGCTTGGACGTGACTGCAGGCATCTGAAGGGAGGAATGATTGGGTTTACTTTACTAAAAGGAATTGCTAGCCTCATATTTCCTTTTAACCCTCACTTTGCTGGGTAATCCTGAGACATTAAAGGCCAAACACAAAACCAAACTCTGTTTTAAGTTTATTTCACTCCTGTTTGACCAACAGCAACGACTGCTCTTTACATTGCCAGGTTGCAGGTGCATAGAACAGAGAGATAAAGAAAGTGGAATTCTGCAACCAGCAACTGGCCTTTTAACAGATGTCACAAATCTTAATAGTTAATCTAAACAATCTGTTCCACCTTGTATTTACCTGTGAAACTCTGAATATCTTTCCCAGATCTGACAAAGAGCGGTGTAGCTCAAAAGCGTGTCTCTTTCAGCACCAGAAGTTGGTCCAGTAAAAGATTACTTCACCCACCATAGTTCTCTAGTGTCCTGGGATGAACACAACTAGAACAACTTTGAAACAACATAGTTAATCTCTAGCAATAATACTTATATAGCTTGTTTCATCTGCAAGTTTTGGGGCCCACTTCTCTCCTGTATCCCATGCAATCCCATGGACATCAGTGGCTACACAAGGTGTGAGTCACAGCACGGTTTGGCCCAGTATTCCTAACTGCTAGACACCTTTTTATTTATGATTTCCTATGTGAAACAAAAGACAGACTACCTCACCTTCCAAGCACAATAAATAAAGAGTTAATAACATGTAATGGATGCTTTATAATTTGTAGAGATGAGATGAATCCACACTTTGGAGTCAAGCTCCACAGATCCACTTATTCATTCAGTTCAGTTAAAATGTAAAGGTTGGACTTTCTTAAGTGCTCAGCATTGGCCTACCTTTGCCCTCACTGAAGTCAATGGGAAGTATTTGCCCTCACCTCAAAAGCGTTGGCCAAGTATGACAGTATCTCATTCCTTTCAGTGAGAGTTTAGCCCTTGACCTCAGTGGGGACAGGATCAGGCCAGGAGCAGAACTGCAATGAGGTTGCATTATTCCCTACTAGTGTTTTGAATTGTCAGCTAAGGGTATGTCTACACGATGAAATTAGGTCAAATTTATAGAAGTCAGTTTTGTAGAAAGCTTTTTTATACAGTCGATTGTGTGTGTCCCCACACAAATGCTCTCAGTGCATGTAGTCAGTGGAGTGTGTCCACAGTACCGAGGCAACCATTGACTTCCGGAGCATTGCACTGTGGGTAGCTATCCCACAGTTCCCACAGTCTCCGCTGCCCATTTGAATTCTGGATAGAAATCCCAGTGCCTGATGGGGCTAAAACATTGTTGATTTTAATTCCCTGTACGCCAACCCTGTAAGCCATGTCGTCAGTCGCCCCTCCCTCTGTCAGGGCAATGGCAGACAATCGTTCCGCGCCTTTTTTCTGTGCAGACGCCATACCACGGCAAGCATGGAGCCCACTCAGATCACTTTGGCAATTAGGAGCACATTAAACACCACACACATTATCCAGCAGTATATGCAGCACCAGAACCTGTCAAAGCAAAACCGGTCGAGTAGGCGATGTCAGCACGGTGACGTGAGTGATGAGGACATGGACACAGACTTCTCTCAAACCAGGGGCCCTGGCAATGTGGGTAATTATCATGGTGGTAATGGGGCAGGTTCATGCGGTGGAACGCCAATTCTGGGCATGGGAAACAAGCACAGACTGGTGGGACCACATAGTGTTGCAGGTCTGGGACGATTCCCAGTGGCTGTGAAACTTTCGCATGCATAAGGGCACGTTCATGGAACTTTGTGACTTGCTTTCCCCTGCCCTGAGGCGCATGAATACCAAGATGAGAGCAGCCCTCACAGTTGAGAAGTGAGTGGCAATAGCCCTGTGGAAGCTTGCAACGCCAGACAGCTACCAGTCAGTCAGGAATCAATTTGGAGTGGGCAAATCTACTGTGGGGGCTGCTGTGATGCAAAAGCCAACGCAATCAAAGATCTGGTGATATCAAGGGTAGTGACCCTGGGAAATGTGCAGGTCATAGTGGATGGCTTTGCTGCAATGGGATTCCCTACCTGTGGTGGGGCCATAGACGGAACCCATATCCCTATCTTGGGACCAGATCACCTTGCCAACCAGTATATAAACCGAAAGGGGTACTTTTCAATGGTGTTGCAAGCACTGGTGGATCACAAGGGACGTTTCACCAACATCAATGTGGGACGGCTGGGAAAGGTACATGACGCTCGCATCTACAGGAACTCTGGTCTGTTTCAAAAGCTGCAGGAAGGGACTTTATTCCCAGACCAGAAAATAACCGTTGGGGATGTTGAAATGCCTATATGTATCCTTGGGGACCCAGCCTACCCCTTAATGCCATGGCTCATGAAGCCGTACACAGGCAGCCTGGACAGTCGTCAGGAGCTGTTCAACTACAGGCTGAGCAAGTGCAGAATGGTGGTAGAATGTGCATTTGGACGTTTAAAAGCGCGATGGCACAGTTTACTGACTCGGTTAGATGTCTGCGAAACCAATATTCCCACTGTTATTACTGCTTGCTGTGCACTCCGCAATATCTGTGAGAGTAAGGGGGAGAAGTTTATGGCGGGGTGGGAGGTTGAGGCAAATCGCCTGGCTGCTGGTTACGCACAGCCAGACACCGGGGCGGTTAGAAGAGCACAGGAGGGCGTGGTGTGCATCAGAGAAGCTTTGAAAACCAGTTTCATGACGGGACAGGCTACGGTGTGAAAGTTCTGTTTGTTTCTCCTTGATGAAACCCCCCCGCCCCTTGGTTCACTCTACTTCCCTGTAAGATGAGCACCCTCCCTTCCTCCCTTCGATCACTGCTTGCAGAGGCAATAAAGTCATTGTTGCTTCACATTCATGCATTCTTTATTCATTCATCACACAAATAGGGGGATGACTACCAAGGTAGCCCAGGAGGGGTGGTGGAGGAGAGAAGCACCAGGAGGGGTGGTGGAGGAGGGAAGGACAAGGCCACACAGCACTTTAAAAGTTTAAAACTTGAAAACTTATGGAATGCCAGCCTTCTGTTACTTGGGCAATCCTCTGGGGTGGAGTGGCTGGATGGCCAGAGGCCCCCCTACCGCGTTCTTGGGCATCTGGGTGAGGAGACTATGGAACTTGGGAGGAGGGCGGTTGATTACACAGGGGCTGTAGTGGCCGTCTGTGCTCCTGCTGCCTTTCCTGCAGCTCAACCATACGCTGGAGCATATTAGTTTGATCCTCCAGCAGCTTCAGCATTGAATCCTGCCTCCTCTCATCACGCTGCCGCCACCTTTCAGCTTCAGCCCTCTCTTCAGCCTGCCACTTACTCTCTTCAGCCCGCCACTTCTCCTCCTGGTCATTTTGTGCTTTCCTGACATTGTCTGACATTGTCTGCCTCCATGCATTCGTCTGTGCTCTGTCAGTGTGGGAGGACAGCATGAGCTCAGAGAACATTTCATTGCGAGTGCATTTTTTTGCCTTCTAATCTTTGCTAGTCTCTGGGAAGGAGAAGATCCTGTGATCCTTGAAACACATGCAGCTGGTGGAGAAAAAAAAAGGGACAGTGGTATTTAAAAAGACACATTTTATAAAACAGTGGCTACACTCTTTCAGGGTAAACCTTGCTGTTAACATTACATACATAGCACATGTGCTTTCGTTCCAAGGTCGCATTTTGCCTCCCCCCACCGCGTGGCTAGCCCCTTCCCCCTCCCTGTGGCTAACAGCAGGGAACATTTCTGTTCAGCCACAGGCAAACAGCCCAGCAGGAACGGGCACCTCTGAATGTCCCCTTAAGAAAAGCACCCTATTTCAACCAGGTGACCATGAATGATATCACTCTCCTGAGGATAACACAGAGAGATAAAGAACAGATGTTGTTTGAACGCCAGCAAACATACACTGCAATGCTTTGTTCTACAATGATTCCCGAGTACTTGTTACTGGCCTGGAGTGGTAAAGTGTCCTACCATGGTGGATGGAATAAGGCTGCCCTCCCCAGAAACCTTTTGCAAAGGCTTTGGGAGTACATCCAGGAGAGCCGCGAATGCCAGGGCAAATTAATCCTTTCACATGCTTGCTTTTAAACCATGTATAGTATTTTAAAAGGTACACTCTGCCTGGCGGGTCTGGGAGGCAGCCTTGGGTGGGTTCGGGGGGTACTGTCTCCAGGTCCAGGGTGAGAAACAGTTCTTGGCTGTCGGGAAAACTGGTTTCTCCGCTTGCTTGCTGTGAGCTATCTACAACCTCATCATCATCATTTTCTTTGTCCCCAAAACCTGCTTCCGTGTTGCCTCCATCTCCATTGAAGGAGTCAAACAACACGGCTGGGGTAGTGGTGGCTGAACCCCCTAAAATGGCATGCAGCTCATCATAGAAGCGGCATGTTTGGGGCTCTGACCCGGAGCGGCTGTTCGCCTCTCTGGTTTTCTGGTAGGCTTGCCGCAGCTTCTTAAGTTTCATGCGGCACTGCTTCGGGTCCCTGTTCTGGCCTCTGTCCTTCATGCCCTGCGAGATTTTTGACAAATGTTTTGGCATTTCGAAAACTGGAACGTAGTTCTGATAGCACGGATTCCTCTCCCCATACAGTGATCAGATCCCGTACCTCCCGTTCGGTCCATGCTGGAGCTCTTTTGCGATTCTGGGACTCCATCATGGTCACCTCTGCTGATGAGCTCTGCATGGTCACCTGCAGCTTGTCACGCTGGCCAAACAGGAAATTGAAATTCAAAAGTTCATGGGCCTTTTCCTGTCTACCTGGCCAGTGCATCTGAGTTGAGAGTGCTGTCCAGAGTTGGTCACAATGGAGCACTCTGGGATAGCTCCCAGAGGCCAATACCGTCTAACTGTGTCCACAGTACCCCAAATTCGACCCAGCAAGGCTGATTTCAGCACTAATCCCCTTGTCGGGGGTGCAGTAAGGAAATCGATTTTAAGAGCCCTTTAAATCGAAAAAAAGGGCTTTGTCATGTGAACAGGTGCAGGGTTAAATCGATTTAACGCTGCTAAATTCAACCTCAACTCCTAGTGTAGACCAGGGCTAAGAGTGTGACAAGGCTTCTAGCATATGATGGAATTTCTCTAGCTATTTCAAACCTCGGAATCAGCTCCTTTCCAAATTCATGTCCAACCTAATGGCTCCTTGGTAACTGAGCAAGCAATGCAACATATATTTAGAATGGATGAATGGTACATTTTAATAGCTGAGGTACATTTTAATGGCTGAGGGCCTCCCTTTTTGCAGGCACAGTTAGTTCTACACTGCAGTTTGCTCAGAGCCGTGCCTTTACAGCATGAGTGAGCCCTTAATGTGAAGTAGGGAAGGACAAAGAGACTTAATTTAACTTGAGTTCTTGTAGTATGCTCTCTCTTGGTTATTCACGGAGGGACAAATCCTGCAGTCTTTCATCCGGAAAAATTCCCTCTGAAGTCACAGAGCTGAATCCTGAGGTTCCCATTCAAATAGACTCTTACGGTTCTCAAAGGGGGTTTGCCTGAGGGTAATATTGTGCTACCAGTTTTGAAGCACAAAACTGCTGGCACAGTATGGCTTTGAATAGGAACTTCAGGATTTGGCCACTGGGAATTTCTTGCGTGAAGACTGCAGGATTTGACCTTGAACTTTGAGCATGTAAGATTTACTCCACTGGATGCATATCTTCTGTTTTAAGGAGTCATAGTAACTGAATGCACTCACAGATTTCTATCGGGATATGGGGAAATGGATAGCTAATAGATATTAAAATATAGCTATTGTTTATTAAATTAGAGCAGCCATATTACCATGCTAGTATCATGACATATGTTAAAAAGTAGTTTGATAATGCCAGGTCTAAACTGCAGTCCTATGTAGTAATAGCATAATAAAATGTGTTCTGTAGTTTTACTGAGACAGCTGGAGTTCAAATATATTTTTGTTATAAAATAATACAGATTTCACCCTGGGGTTTTTATTGGTTTCTTTCTTTGCATAAGTCCCAGAATGCGATGCAGTAAAACATGGTTTGAGATGTTAAACTGGAGATAAAAGTGTGGTGCAAGGCTTTCAACAGCCCTTTAAAGTGAACAAAGTACAAGAACTGGTTACAATGTAGAGCCTTCACCCATTAAAATGAATTACTCCTGAGGTGCTGCACAAATTTTTGCAAAAACCTCTGTAACAAGAGTGGAGAGTGAGAGGCAAGTGAGGTTTCTAACGAAAGAAATAAATCTCATCATGAAACTTTGAAAAAAGAACAACCAACGCAGCCCTAAAACCCCAGGGTGGGCTTTTCAAAGGAGCCTAAGGGAGTCGTAAGTCACTGGTTGCTGAGAACCTAACATCCAAGTCTCTTTGAAAATTCCAGACCAAGTCACAAAACGGCACCATTCCAATGATACCGAAGGTGAATCAGTCATCAAAGAGGTCTGAACCTTCTGATAAGCATACATGATTCCCGTTGAAGGGATGGAATTCACTTAGATAAATAATAATATAGAGCCTAATTCAGCACACACTGAAGTCAGTGGACAGATTCCCATGGACCTCAATGGGCTTTGGTTCAGTAGCATAGTTTTTCTGAGTCCTTGAGTTGTATGCATCTCTCTCTTTTTCTATCTCTTTTTTGCCTTTAGCAAGTTCGTGGAACGATTACAAAATATAGTGAAAAGCAGTTCCAACCAATATAGTTACACATTTTGAGTTGCCAGTGTGGAGAAGTCCAGACAGTTTTGAAGCCCAGAGTTCTACCAATTTACCCCAAAACTGAATTACTCACTTTCAGCTTATTCCCACTGGTCTGTGTTTAAAAGCCTCATGATAATTTACAAAACCAGTCACAAAATGCACTTGCTGGACAACATTTACTCACTTCCCCTTTAGAATGAGGATGGTGAAAAATAAATGATAACTTACTGCCATTTAACAACCAGACATGAGTACAGATTACAAATAATTCCCATTGACTTTAGTGAGAGCATAGGGGTCCTTGGTTTAAACCATTTTAGCTAGAAGTATGGGTTAAACTGAGCTTTCAAATGGTTCAGCTAAACTGGTTAGAGAAGGGGCCTCTCTTTCTTCCTTCTCCCTGTGGGTACACATTCCAAATTTGATTATGAATAACGAAGTAACCACACCACAGTAAAAGTAATAAGTGTCACCCAGGACTTTCTCTCTTGCATTCCTGTATAGTTCCCTTTAGCTCTACAAGCAAGAACAACTGAAAGCAGGAATATACTAAAAGAGAGAGAAGGGGGGAAAAAAATCTATTCCTTGACTTTTACTGCACCCTCTGGTGATGTTTTTACTGCTTTGAGTTGACTGTTTTTCCATATACAGTCATACTGGTAGAGGCGTTCCTCATTCCCCTACTGCTCATTCAGCACATAGGCATGCATCGGATGCTGAAGAGGTTGGAGATTTCTCTCTCTGGGGAGTCAGAGAAAGTTTTTCCAGCCCCATTAAAATATGAAAACAGATGAGGGAAACAAGGGAAGAAGATAAGAAAGTAGTAAGAAGAGAATTAGAAAAGTGGATGGGGCAGGGTAAGAGAGCAAAACGTAGGGCAGGAGAAAAGGAACTGCAGAGGTCCTTTGTGTGTGTCAGGAGAGTGGGCTAGTAGAGGAAGAAGAGGGTTAGAGTACATGAGGAGCTAAATGTTAGAGTTTACATACTCTGCTGAGACATTGAAAGGTTTCAGAGAGATCGCTTCCACCCCACAAAAGTACAGTTTATTTAATGTTATAACGCCTATCTCTTCTTCCCCCATCTCTGTGGGATGTGAGGTGTCAAATCCAGGACCTGGCCAAATCATGATCAGTATAATTCTGATTCTGAATTCAATGTCCTGGCCTGTCCAAATTCTAGCAAAGTTACTTCTTTGTACTGTGAACGTCATGCATGGGTAGTTGAGTGACATTTTTAGAGACGAAGCGCAATTGACCAGGCATTGTTGGAGTGGCTGCATGACAGCTATTTTTCTTGCGTGGATGAGATATACTATTGCGTCTTATCATACTTCCTTTCTGCCCAGTATATTTGCACAGAATTGTATTCAAAGCCCAATGACAAATGGCTGCTTTCTATGAGCCATGTAGGCATCTGTGTGAGGGGAAAACCATCTCTGGATATAAAAACAGAGTTTCAACCTGAGGAGCTTCCTCCAAATGTTTCTTTTGGGAGTGGAAGGATTTTCCCATCCTTATTCCCTACCACTCACTGAACGAAGTGACCTTGGCTCTCTAAATTCACAGGTAGTCCAGGGTGTGCAGAAAAACCATGCAATCAGGATATAAGGTCATCGACAGCTCTGGTTGTGGCATTCGCACAGAGGCTCAATACCTTTGCATTCTGCTCCCTTTGCTGTGATGCTGGCATGGAGTAGGTCCTCAGTGGGTTCCCCAAAGTCTCATGGGGAGCATCTGTAGTGCAGAGGGAAGAAGCATCATAAGTGAATGCTGAAGCAACATTATCTTACACTTAATATCCCTGAGGGAGTGAGAGGGATGGTGCTGTGGTCCTGCCTTTTCCTCATGCAACCACGCCCTCCGCATCCCATGGATCCTTGACCTCTCAGGGTATGGCTACACCGCACTCTGAGCCTGGGACTGTGGGACCTGGGCTCATGAACTCAGTGTTTCCAAGCCCCTGCTTGAGCGTCCACACTTCATTGTAAACCCAGGCTTGTAATTGATGGGCCCGAGTCTCTCAGTCTTGCTCACGCATCCACACTGCACTACTGGAGACCTTCTGGACCTGACTCACAGTGGGACTTGGGCTCTGACCCAGCCACCTAGCCAAATTGTACAACTTGAGTCCTAAGCGTTTGCTGACCTGAGTCAGAGTGATTTGTGTGTAGACAGAAAGATGGCTTGGGCTCAAAGCTGAGTCAGAGCTGGGCTTACTGTGCAGTGTAGACATTCAGCTTGTGTACAATGGGATCCCAGGAAGGGGGGGAGCATTCTTCAGAGCCAGGGGTCCTTGTCTGATGTGTTCCACGCTTCCTCACAAAGATCTCCCACACTGAGTTCTACACAGAGCTGCAGGGACACATTGGTGCCTGTGCTGTTGTGCATATTCTGCTGCTGAGAAATTATTTCTGATGCCAAATGCAGTCACCAAGAAGGCGAACTTTCCAAGCATGCTGCACATGGAATCATTGAACAACGCTGTTATTTCACATGGGTACTGGCATGCAGCGTGAGCTATGCAAAGAACAACCTCCAGCTGAGAGGAGCTTAGTACAGCTCTTTCCAGCTTAACGGGAAGGAGGCTGCCTTTAGACTCACCTCATAAAGCTTTTGGCTTCATATCACATGGGCACTGGACTAAGTCTTGGATGAAGTGATGGGCAGGATGCACACTTAGCCATTGTATGGGGGTTGGATCACAGAAACCCGCTGGGAGCTGCCACCTGATGTGCCAAGACTACTTCTGCCCCTGCTTTCCTGTCCAGGACTCCAGTGCCCTGTCTGGTGTGAGCTAGACCCGCTAGCCTGCTGCAAACCCAGACCCAAGTCTGAAGCACGTCCCCTAACAGCTGTTAACTGAAAGCAGCTTACAGAAGTGTGCCTGTCTTTAACACTCAGGTGCCCAACCCCTAATGGGGTCCAAACCTTAAATAAATCTATTTTACCCTGTATAAAGCTTATAAACTCATAAATTGTTCTCTCTCCTATAACACTGATAGAGAGATATGCACAGCTGTTTGCCCTCCCCCCCAAGTATTAATACATACTCTGGATTAATTAATAAGTAAAAAGTGATTTTATTAAATATAGAAAGTATGCTTTAAGTGGGTCCAAGTAGTAACAGACAGAACAAAGTGAATTACCAAGCAAAATAAAATAAAACACGCCAGTCTAAGTACAGTAATAAAAACTGAAAACAGATAAAATCTCACCCTTGGAGATGTTTCAATAAGTTTCTTTCACAGACTGGAGCGGGACACCTTCCTGGTCTGGGCACAATCCTTTCCCCGGTACAGCCCTTGTTCCAGCTCAGGTGGTAGCTAGGGGATTCCTCATGATGGCTGCCTCCCTTGTTCTATTTCTCCCACTTATATATCTTTTGCCTAAGGTGGGAATCCTTTGTCCCTCTGGGTTCCCACCCCTCCTTCGCTGTGGAAAAGCACCAGGTTAAAGATGGATTCCAGTTCAGATGACATGGTCACATGTCCTGTGAGACCCCCAGCCTTCATTCCTCCCAGTCTGACACACAGGAAGGCCTGCCTGCAAACAGCGTCATCCACAGTCAATTGTCCTGGTTGATGGGAGCCATCAAGATTCCAGACCACCATTAATGGCCCACACTTTGCATAACTACAATAGGCCCTCAGAATTATATTTCATATTTCTAGTTTCAGATACAAGAGTGATACATTTATACAAATAGGGTGACCACACTCAGTAGATTATAAGCTTTGTAATGATACCTTACAAGAGACCTTTTGCATGAAGCATATTTTAGTTACATTATATTCACACTCTCTATATGAGTGCGTCACAGGGGGAAACTCTGCTAATTGGTTAAGCCTGCACTAGTCTGCCCACTAGTTGGCAGACAAAAGAGCCTGCACCATATACTATTAGGAGTTTTATTAATTAGTCACACCAGCAGTGAGGCATCCACTGGCACGTACAGAAAGAATGCAGTCTGTAATGAAAAGCATAAGTGCCTGTTTTCACAAAGCAGCCCCTCCGGCAACTCAGCCAGAAAAGTGAAATGGAGAAAATGTACGTAACTCACAGACTGAACTATGCAAAGAACATTTTCGTCATGGGCAAGAACAGTGAAAAATATAATCTTTTTGTGTCTTTGCTAAAGCAGAAGGTGTTTTAGAAACTGGAGTTCCTGGATATGAGTTATTCACAAAGCAAAATGTGTTGCATCACATGGCTCTGTTTGCACATCTCCTTTGCATTCACAACATAGTCTTAACTGTATCTGTAATTTAGTGATTACAGACTCATGTTGTCTGGGGACACTACCCTAGAAATGGGCGCAGCTGTTTCTGGGTTATGTAATCACTTTATTGAAATAGAAGGCTCTTTTTAAGACTGCACATCTGAATTAATGCCCCAGCATGGGCTAGTGGTCACTGTGCGGCTGGAGGTGCTGTTTTTCAATGATATATAACACCAAGACCTGATTGTTTCAGTCATTAAAGATCCCATGGCACTTCCCATAAGGAAAGTGTACAGTAAAGCTTGCGGTTGTTGTGTGCTGTTAATCAGGAGCCACGTTTCCCCCCAGAGGTGGCTGGATTTCAGTAGAGGGTGAAATGATGCATTTAATCTGTGTGTGTGCATGCACGCCTATTTAGTTATATATCAGTTAATTCATGGATGGGGTTTTCAGAGGCACCCTGGGCTGCTGTAACGCTGCTTCCATTGAAGTCAGTGCTTTTGTTATTGGCTGAGGGCTTTTGAAAAATCTCATCTGTAACCCCTCTCTAGAGACTAGTTTCAGGGATAGATTCAGCTCAGGGTTATTGGTGGCATAACCCCCTGCTAGATGGGCACGGGTAGTCATAGCCACAGCTTCCCTTTATCTCCCCACTGGGGGCCATGGAAAGCAGTGCAGCCCAAATGTTGCCTTGGCTGAGAAGAGCATGGCTAAGGTGTCAGGGGGTGTACTGATTCAATGCACTTTCTGCAGGTACAGCTCCTGTAGAACTCCACTCCTGTTGCCCCCCAGGAAGAAACCCAATGGAGGGTGAGGATGGTAAGAATTTTCCTTTACCTGCTCTGCTTTGGGATGAACCTTCTAGGATCCAGGGAACTTTGTAGACACAGGAAGACTTACTTTATATCTCCCACCACTGACAAGAGGGAATTTGGCACTAATTTCACATACTGCTTTGAGATCTTTAGCAGTATGATAAATGGAAGTGCTCTACAGATGGAAAATGTGAATGATTATAAAGTTATTATTTACAAAGCAACCTTTGCTTTCCTTTGGGATGCAGAAGTGTAAGTGGTTTGCAAGCCAATGAAACCAAAATCAACTTCTTTGACTCATTTTATGTAACTTTTGTTAACACTCCTCTGGGTATTTTCCTCTCTTCTTGCTCTGGCCACTTCATCAGCACAATGGTGCAAAATTAGCTATTGAATCTACAGGAAGGAAGCTCCAGGAAACAGGTGACACAATATCAGGCTAGACTTTAAAAGCACACTTCCTCCACCAGCTCAGATTTATTCTGTATCAGATTTTTAAAGGGAAATAGTAAATTACACTGGTGTGTCCCTTAGCTGAGAAACAAGCCATTTTTGATCAGATGCATTATTCTGGTGCAGAGGATGCAGTATTCCACCGGGTATAGGTGAGGCTGAAGTCTGGAGTCATTCATTTTGTCCTCTATTCAAAAGTGAGCATTCAGAGATGTGATTTATTCATCCTAGAGCTGTGTGAACATTTGGAAGAAACTCCTTCAGGAACACTAAAAATAGCTCCCTCTCTGTTTAGCCTTTTTTCTGCTGTAAAAAGATCAGATGCTTTGACAAGAAGGGGGATTTTTTGATGTGTGCTTGCACATTGTTGTGAACACACATTCCTGATATACATATGGGAAATCAGACCAATAAATAAATCATACTAGTTTTGTAATAATGGCAACTAATGCCTACAAGTTTATAGTCAAAGATGCCCTCAGAACAACTGCTTTGGGAATGTGTAAGAACGTGTGCCTCAGGGCAGCATATTTCTTTTCATTCATTAGCGATGACCATACACACTCACAACTTCCTTTCCACTCCACCTTGAGTTATATAACACATAATAGTGGGTTGATCTATTGGATACCCTCTGCTTCATTACAAGGCACTCTGCTTTCAACCTTGTGCTTCTCAGCACAAGTATCTTCTATAGCCACACATCCTGGGCCAACTTGAGGTCATATGATAAGAGGATGGTCACCACTCCTGAAACAGACTTGCTGGTATGTGAATCTGCAACCACATGCACACAAAGTGCAATAATTTCTACTGCTCTGCTCAGTAACTGCACCTGAGGGTGTGGTATATAGGACAAGTTAGTAGGTCAGAGTAGGTGGGTGTGAATGATGATAAGTTGGTTTAACACACAAAGTGGGGTGGAAGGGCAAGGTTGAAGCAGGCAAATCAATCACTAAGAGGGTGTGGTTTTTTTGTTTTGTTTTTTTTGTTCTTAAAAAGCCAGGATGGCAATAAAAAAGGTCTGCCTTACCATGTAAAATAAATGTATTTATATTTGCTCTATTTGACCTGTAACTTACCTTCATATATACACTCTGAATTTGTCCCCTTATTCTTTGGTGTTGGATATTGTTTGGGATTTTAAATATAGTTTTGTTACATTTTTAAATGAAAGGAATTTTTCAAAAAATAAAGGGACTTAATTATAACCATATTCATGAAAAGTGATTATTTTATTTAAAAAATAACTGAAAATAATTAAATCTTTTCCCCCACAGTAAGTATTGGACCGTCCCTCTGTAATGAGTACTGAAATTTACTATTTCCCTCCCATTAAAATGTAATTTTGTTTTTAATAAGCATCAGCAAACCAGCTTGGATTCACTAAGAACTGGCTTGAACCTGTTCTGAGTTTTGAATCAGTTCAGTTACTTCAAAATTTCATGTGACTGCACTTCCTGAGCACAGCTGAGTCTGGAAGTAGAGGTTTCATAGGAGTGGCTAGGTTAACTTGTCAAGATTTCTAGCCAAAATACATTAAATAATCATCCAGTCCATTATAGTTTTAGGGCAGTTCTTTCGGTAAAATCATTGCAGACAAAGAATCATTGCACTGCATAGTCACGTTGTATAATGACTAACAGAATGTCTATGGAACAAAAAAGCACTTTTTTCTTATTGTCCCTTTTGTGTAGAGTTTGTGTAAGTATGAAATCTAAATAAATATATAAAACAATTACATCCATTGTCAGTGCCAATGAGCAGAGTATGCATAAAGGGTGCCTTTTACACTATTGTGAAACAGATAGGTGTTTGTGATATTCAGGCAAATTTCTTGTCTCAGCTGCCTTTCTGTGCTGATCTATCTTTTTTGCTGCAGTTGTTTTTAAAATGTCCTTGGTGCTCCAGAAAGAAGAATACTTTTGTTGAGTGATCAAAATCAGGTAATAGACACTGCTTTTAAAGACCCCATGTTATTCTGGTTTGTCTCAAGAGAGTAAAAATGACATGTTATGCTCTTTTTCCATTTCAGTATATTCAATATACTCTTCTTTCATTTGTGGGTATAAACTTGGCTCAATTTGCAAGAGGAATACATCTGAGGCAGAGTTGGGAGTTTCAGGGAACAAATTGAACAGGCCCGTCCAGACAAAACTATTGTAAGTACTCAAAGAGGAGTATAGTGCACTAGATATAATGTAATTCATCCAATGGGGTCCAATCTAAACCAAACAAAAATGTGGGAGATTTAATTGAGTTTGCATGGCAAAAATGGCCAATTTCTCCATTTGTAGGTGATAACACATATATTTCTCACAGGCCGTTAGACCGTAAAAAATTTATGAGACCCTTAAAGTAGAAACATGAAATTCAAATATCTCTGAACCTAGAGGCTATGAATAACCCACACATAGTTGAGAGATATTTTTCATTCTTTTGCCTTTGTCTGCCCTAAAGAGCATATACAGCAATCATTGCTGTATTTTACAATGCTGTTTCCAGAAGGACATTACAGTGCTGAAAAATGCTGAGTCATCTAACATCATTGGTAGAACCAGCCAGATGATACGTCCCAGTGTGATTTCAGCATGGTAGGTCAGCATGGGCAAGCACATGGCAGGGAAGGCACAGTAGTTGGATGCTTTGATATCTATACATCCCTTTATTCAAATGTCTTGTCTATTAAATGTTAATGATAAAAATGAATGGCACTGTAACAACATGAAATAATTGGTAAAAACATAGAATTTAAGAGGTAGAAAAGACCTAATAGGTTTAGATAGGGGTCTGTGCCTAAACTATGATCTAAACAGTCCCAAAATTTGCATCGGGTTCCAAGCTGAACCGGACTTCAGAACCACAGACTTGGGGAAGTGTGAATCTAAACTTTGCAGATTAGGCTGCTCTCTAATTATGTTTCCTAGCTCGTTCTCCTGCCAATACAGGATTAATTTTGTTTCTGTTTTCTTAGCAAATGGGACATCCCATCTTCATCAGTCTCTGGTGTTTCCAGGGCCAAGTATGTTGTATCATTTCACAACCTAGGTTTAACAGATTTAACATACGATAAGAGTTCAGTACCACATGGTCATGGTAAATATAGAATTTCACAGATGTTAGGATGTTTTATGACTTTTGGATTTGCTGGGAACTGTAATTGTAAGAGGCACCAGACATTAATGAGCATGGAAACTAAACTGCTGCAATGTTGAGGAAGAAGAAATCATTCCTGTTGGTCATGAATGATGTGAAATGATGAAGCAATGAACTGAGAGGAGTTGACAGCACACTACCCACTGGCAATTGTTTTTGGACTGTTGCTGTAATGATTTCCAGTATGTTACTAAAAAGATCTTCCATCTTTATTATACACAGAACTGAAATAATAATACGAGGTTATCCCATTACTGAAGGTAGAGTCTATTTGGCCAGTTATCAGTATCTATATAAATTCCTCTTCTGGAAATTTGAACAGGCATAGGCAACTATCATTGAGGTTATAAAAACAAACTGCATTTCTCTTGGCCTAAGTTAGCCAGCCAATCTGCTGCACTGCAATTGCAAGCTATTCTATTTTTGCAGTACTGGATATTGTTGCCAGAGTTGAAAATCAGGAGCACTCCTGCCTAAAGGCAACTGACTCTAGGAATGCAGGCCATTTAATGAGTCTTTGCCTTTTCCACACACCAAGTAAGAGTAATAATAGCCTTGGAAAGCTTATACAAGAAGCCATTAAACTGATCAAACAGAGGGCAGTAAACACATGTGCTGGGAGCAAAATTATTACTGGAAACTAGATAGACAAAGAGTTGCTGTTTTGTCCAGATTAGCAGAAGGCAAATTAATATTTCTGTTATTGCACTCAGACATAGCAGCCTGTTTAAAGATGAACCATGTAACCCAACCGCAGGGAGATAGTCTTGCTAACCAGAAACGAATAGAATCACTCTTTTTAGCCGTGATTTTGTTTGAACAAACCCAAGATTACTGATTTAAATGGGATTTCTTATGTACTAAAATGCTTTGTTGGATTGGGGCCTATGTACAAGCAGGTGAACAACTTAACAGGTGCTGTGACTTGATGTGGTCTGATGAGATGAGTAGACAGGGAGTGTGATTTATAGGTTCTAGAGTAAAACTGTGGACCTTGGTGATCTGAATTAGCAAACAAGCCTTTTCTCCTTTTAGCTTGGGGGTTTTTGCATTTTGCTTTGAGTTTTGGGTTCACACAATCCCTTGAAATCAAAGCCAAAGATGAGACTGCTGGGTTTTTGCTTGGCTTGGGATCCAACTCATGTAAAAATCACAGCTTCTCATGGCTTCTGCTTAAAAACACAAATTATCCTAATTTACTGGAAACTCAGCCTTAGCTGATTGGACGATCAGATCACCTTTTGGTGAACATGGCAGGAGTTTCAGGTTAGCAGTGAAACCAGGTTTCATTATGAGCATTTATTCTAAATCCAGGCATAGGTATTATAGTGTAGGAGCAGAGCAGCGTGTGTGGGATGATTGTGGGTGATAGTTTACAGATACAGATTCACATCTGGGGATACCCTGACTTTTGTAGGTATGGACTGTGGCAGAGGGCAATGGCAGTGGAAAATCCAGGAGGGCATGGGTTTGCAGCTGTGGGGCCATAGGAAGTCAATGAAGCTGATGAAGTGGTCAGGAAGGGGATATGATGAATGCAGGTAAGGAGAACACTGATTTGGTACCTCCCCTTGACATTTTTTGCCCTGGGAGCTTATATGGTGCTCCTGTGTAATTCAAAGCTGGGCCACTCTGCCTTCCTGGTGTAAACTGCAAAGGAAGATGGTGGTAGTAATTCTTCCCTAGAACAAGCCCCTCCGTGTGCAAGATCTCTAGGCACTCTGGCTGATAATATGTTGTATTTTCTACTCTTTACACTACAGTGACACCAGGCAGAATCTGTGTAGTGTCAGTAAAATGTGAACACTTTGTACAAGTTAAAACTGGAGTCAGAGAGAGCTGCTGCAAGCTCATAGAAAACTGCAAAACATTTGATTTAGAAAGAATTTTGCTTATAATCAATGCAATATGTTCCTGCATTTGTCACCCCCTTTACTTTATTACTAATGACTGTTGCAAGAAAACAGGATCTTTGTTTCTTCAGGGTTCGTCTGCTAAAATTGTTTATTCCCCACCCAAAGTCATAATGTTTGTGTTCGTGTAATCGAAACTGGCTACTCTGGTGATTATTGGAGTGTCAGAGAGGGGTGTAATGTTGGTGGAAGGGTAGCAAAAAGGGAAGATATTCATGCTTAAGAATCAAAGTTCTTATTTTCATCCACATGTCTAATGAAGCAAGAAAGAGAATGACATAAAATATGACGCATCAGCGGAATTATTTTGAAATAGAATATTTTGCCTTGTTTTCCACCAGGCATCAGAGACTCTACGTTTAAGGTAATGGAACTCACTTGTCCTATTTATTATTTTAATCTCATGATTAATTTTATTTATTTAAGGCTAGACTGTATGACTTACACAATTAAATTTTGGAAAACTCGTGGGTACTGTTGCTCTCTGATAATCTAACTGCAGCTGGGGATTCAACCACATCCCTAAATGGAATTGTGAATTCAAGTGACAAATGGCAAGCATTCATCCTCAGTTCAAGGGACAGACCTAATCCTTGCCTTCTCTTCTGACTGTTTCTCTGAATGTACTACTATTTGCTTTGGTCTTACCCAGAATGAACCCCCGTCAGTTATCCAGGTCCCATTCACTACCAAAAACAGCTAGGATGTTTGACAGCACTGACAGATGACAATATTGTATTTATATGGGGCCTCTCATCTCAAAGTATCTTGGTTCTAAGTGCCCTCAGTTTCCTCTGAAGCCATTGTAAACTACAGCTGGGCCAGATTAATACATAGGCAAACAAACAGCTGCACAGTATACTCACCGTGGCTGGGCTGGGCATGCTGTGGAACTGCCAGGACTGGCTGTGCCTCTTGCTGCTTCTTGTGGCACTGCTCACCATGATGGGGAGGTGCAATGTCACTTATTCAGATTTGGCCTGGCCACTCCCCACCCATGTCATGATGGAGGGGGGCCCCTGGGCCAAATTTGAGTGGGTGTGTTGTGACTCCCATCATGATGAGTAGGGCCCTGAGCAGCATTGGGATGTGCAGCCCGTCGGGCAGATCCACAGCATGGCAGCTAAGCTGCAGTGAATATACTGTATGTCTCTTTGTTGTTGTTCATGAGTCCGTAAGTGTATTTTGCCGAGCGCCCACTGATGGATTAATCTGGCTCTGCCGCTCAGTATCACACAGCACTAGGCCCTTATCAAACTGATATTCTAACTATACACTAGAGCTGGTCAGGAATAGTCCACTTTTTGATGGAAAATGCAGTTTCCACAAAGTGAACATTTTCCATAGGAAAATTTGATTTTGCTGATATTTTTCAAATTTCCATTGATAAAATCTAAATGAAGTATTTCATTTTGAATCATATTGTCTCATAATGAAACATGGTGGTGTGTTGAATCAAATCAAAATGTTTCATTCTGAGTCAATATGACACTAATCTGTGTCTGCCTGAGCTGCTGCAGTGCCTCATGGGATTTGGAGTTCAGGTGCCATGACTTCTCAGGATGCACTGTGGTATGATCTCTGGCTGAACTTCCATAATGCCTCATAGGAGTCCCATAACTCAAACGTATCATGGGAAATATAATCTGGTTGGGGAGCTCAGCCCTGAGAGGAGAATGGGGTATTGAGCACCTGAACTACAACTCTCATCAGGCACTGAGGCAGCTTAGGCAAAACCAAATGTTTAAACATTTCTGAATTGAAATTTTTCAGAACTTTCCATTCCATGAAAAAATTTGAAATTTTTGACTTCTTGTCCCAGTTTGGGATGAAAACAAATGTTGAAATAGCAGTGTTTCCTGCAGAATGAAAATTCTGATTTTCAACCAGCTCTGCTGTATGCAGAGATTATTTCATATCCTCTGGTGACCGTTTTCTACTGTGTGGAATGACTAGGAATAAATCCCTATTTTATAGCAAAAAAATCTTGTTGTTAGTGCCCAAGTGCAAGACTTTGCACTATTAAATTGAATCCAATTTCTATTAATCCAGTTTTCAAGGTCATCCAGATTTTCTTGTATGATATTTCGGTCCTTCTCTGTATTGGCAATAGCTCCCAACTTTGTATCATCTGCAGAGTTTATTAACCCATGCCCACTTTTTATGCCAAGGTCAGTAATAACAATGTTAAATAAGATTGGTCCCAAGACCGATCCCTGAGGAACTCCACTAGTTACCTCCCTCCAGCCTGACTATTTACCCTTCAGTATGATCTGTTGTAGTCTATCCTTTAACCAGTTCCTTATCCACCTCTCAAGTCTCATATTAATCCCCATCTTCTCCAATTTAACTAATAATTTCCCATGTGGAACTATATCAAATGCCTTACTGAAATCCAGGTAGATTAGATTTACTGCATTTCTTTTGTCTAAAAAATCTGTTATCTTCTTAAAGAAAGAGATCAAATTGGTCTGGTATGATCTACCTTTTGTAAAACCATGTTGTATATGATCCCAAATACTATTAACCTCTATGCCTTTGGCTTTCTGTTGCCATCTTGGCCTGCTTAGTTGGTGTTTCTGGCTGTGTCTATTCTCTATCAATAGTAACACTGAAACAATACCCAGCCCTCTGTGTTTGTATTCAGCCCCCAGTGAAACCCCTCTCCCCACATAGCTCAGCTCCTGACTGGCCTTGCATGTTGCCTGAGTTTTGGGCAGTGGCTCCTATTGTTTTAGCTAACTTGCTCCAAAAGAATCTTAACTGCTTCATATAGGAAGGGTAGCTGTCATACCCACCAGTTTCCATGAGGCTTCACCCAATCCCCAACATAACACTATTAACCTTTGAGGCCTTTTTTGATTTATTTTCATCTAGAATTTCACTGATAAATAACTGAAGGGATCTTGAGTTCCTTCTGCCCAGAATCATGACAGCAGGAGTCCAAAGAGCACTCAAAACTAGAGAACAAGTAAGAAGTAATCAGGTCCCATACCATGGGCACAGTAATATTAGAGCTGATCTGCATTTCCAAAAGGACAGTGTTGCACACAACTCTTTGTCAAGACACGGGCTTAAAACATTATTATCACCCCTACACAGGTTAAAACGGGTCTATAACATGGTTGTACGCTGGAGCTGTGGTCATTTACACCAGCTGATGACGTGGCTCCACATTTTCAGCCAATGCAAACAAGGAAATCCTTTGCGAGGTAATAACTGCAGCAGCAAAGTCATTGCTAGCATGGTTCTTTCAGTAGCCCCGAGGTACTCAAAATACGCTTGTTAATAAAACTCCTTTGGTCCCATTGCTATGAAACTCACTTGACTGAAGAACTTAGTTGAGAAAATGTTGCTAGATTCCATGCAATTTTTGTGGCTTGTCGTTGGTGTTGGTGCACCTGTATAGAGCTAACAGTACAGCAAGTGAAACATGATCCTTGTTTAAACGTGGGACCAGAATAGGAACTGGTCTGAACCTCTGTCCTATTCTTGATCTGAACCAACCTTTCTTTTAGTTTCAGTGTTGGTTGGCATGGCCTTCCCGCTTCACCCATACACACGTACCCCTGCCACTAAAATGGTAGTGCAGCCAGCTGGAGCGGCCTCTCTATGGTGGCCTAGTGTTATTCTGAATGGAAATTTATGTGGTCTGGCATGCAATATTTATATTCCGCCTGGAATACAATCTCTGCTGAAAGGCTGCCAAAGCTGATGGGCCCTGAAACTTAATGTCAAAGTCTGAGTGATTTGTGCAGATGTTAGGAAACTCAAAGGGTGGAGCGTGAGGGGAGCAGTGGGTGTTTGCAGGTTGCTAGGAACCTGTCATAGGGAGGAGGAGCCAGGGAATATTATGGAGGCAGGGCAAAGAAAGAGAAAGAGACTTGCAAAAGGGGAAATTTAAATGAACTTCTAATAAAACAACTGAATTTTTCAGTGCTTATATTTTAAGTAAGCCAGACCACATTCTCACATTTTCCATCTGTGGACTGTATGCCACCTACCTATCTCAATAGGGCGTACAGTGAAATAATCTCACCCATTGCTCGGGCAAAGCACAGTACTGTGTGGCAGGAAGAAAGGCTGGGTATTCAGCTATAATTGTTGAGATTATGGACTCCAAGATGCATTAACAATCCTCTATAGTGTTCTATGGAATAAAGGACCTTTGTGTCTAAGCAGGGGGTTTTCTATTCTGTGTAAATTGATGTTATGGCGGTGCATCTGCAATGAGTGGCAGTTTGCTGGAGCATAGTCACTCCTTCATAGGCCCTCCCATTTTTTGTTTACACACATTACTTCTCTTATCTCACTATCTGTTTTTGTAGACCTCTGCAAATCTATAGAAAGTGGAAGGATAATTTGCTCCTTTTGGGGTCACTGTCTATCTCCCTCTCCTCCTCTAACATCTGTGGTTTGTATGATTTAAGGGAAGCACAAGAACGGAATGGACTCCGATAAGCAAACATAAAGAATAGTTGACAGGTCAGTATAGTGCTGTTCATGGGATACATGTCACTGTGGATCCCATTAGTGTTACTCTAGAAACAGTTATTTCTTTCCAGTGAACACAGACAGATTTGTGCAAGCCTAATGCCTGTTCATCACATGATTTCAGATGGAAGAAGCTATTAAAGAAATCTAGTGTGTTTCCTGACTCACTGCCAGAATTAGCTAGTTTAGTAAGTTTGGATGAGCAAACACATCAATCTTTTAGAGCTGGCAGAAAAGGTACTGCTTAGGAAGTCATTTGAGCTGACACTGTTGAGATGGCAAAGATGCCTGATGTGTCTGGTATACAGGCGGCAAATACGCTTCAAGAGAAAGCTGCTATCTGTAGACCTCAGAAAAAAAGACAGTTGCCCAGCTGACTACAGGGTGAGTCTGCTCGTATGACAGCTGCAGGAAACCATGAAGTGACTTTAATCATTTCTTCAGCTAGGCTTTTGCCTACTGCTGAGTTGGGGATCATGTTGACTCTAGTCTGTCACATGCTGAGGAAATGGATCTTTGCTTTCATAGTCATAAACGGTGTGTGTGTCAATCTGTGAAAGCGACACAGTCGCTTTCACAAAACAGGCTGATAGAAAAGTCTGAAACTACCTGTAGTCTCAAACCTAGACTAAGCAAAAGCAGACCACATAAACTGCCAACAGTAGTGAATTGTCATTGTAAAGAGTTGCTCTGACAAAACCAGCAACACAGCTGCCTCCAGCCCCCCCCTCCCCCCGCCACAAGCCTTAGAAAGGTTTATGATATGTTTTTAGATAACTATAATAATTGAGGGCCATATAAAGGGCCAAATCCTCAGATGGCATAAAATGGCATAGTTAAACAGCTGAGGATCTGGCCCTGTAATAGTGCTTTGCATCTTAAAATATAGTGCTAAGTCTCTTCCCAGGCAAAACTCCCACAGAGTGCAGTGAATAGAAATACAGTAGTAGGGCTTAATTAATTATTATATATGCGCCAAAACCTTAGCAGGCAGCTCTTTCTATTAATCCATTTTATTGATTAGTTTTCCACCCAGTTATCCTTTGCCAAACTGTCTTCGTGATATGAGAGTTCCTGTTCCTGTCTAAAGTATATGGATGAAATCTCCTAAGGGCCAGATTGAGATACCCTTCCTCAGAATAAGCAATGCCTTACTCTACAGGTAATCCCCTTGATTTAAATGGAAATACTAATGACATGAGGTGCTATTCAACTCAAGTCAGGATATAAAATCTGACCCTCAGAAGTTTGGTATCCAGGCTTTTCTTCATCTTTAATACTTATACAATTATCAACACATTCTGAAGCTTGGAGGCTTTCCCCCTTCTACTCTGGTATTTAGACTATTTTCAATCGCATATACCAGTCCCCATTGACGTCACTCTGAACTTTGCTTCCTCAGGGATCTCAGGATTGGTCTTACAGGCTTTTTCTTTTTTCTTGATAAAAAGAAAATGCTGCCATGAAAGATTCTGAACACACAACACACATTTCTTCCGCTTTATAGACTTCAACTGCTTCATTCTGAGTCTTTAGCAGCAGCTCCAGTAACCACACAGCCATGTGTACACCACTGTGGTTACGGTGAAATAAACAGTGAACAGGTTTCTGATAATACCAACGCAGTGGGGCATAGTTAACATGTTATCCATCTAATATTCAGTTTGAAAAAGAAAAATATTTCTGTGAACTTGTCTCCCAGGATGTATATATTATTGGTATGCAGCAGATATTTTGATACAAATCGACCTTGAGATCTAAATGGGATCAGCAGATTCTGAGAGGTACCTGGCTTATTACAAATAGTTTAAGCACAATGTGGTTTTCAGAAGCTGCTACTCGGTGCAGATTAGAGCTGGTTTATCTTGTTTTTTCTGTGTGTGGTTTTTCTGGCAAAGAAAGGGATTGGGTTTATACCTACAAAACTGGCCTATAAATCCTAGTGTTATATTTATAGATTATATTATATTTTATATTATAATTTTCATCAGTATGCAGATGCCAATATTCGAAAGCAATTAATAGGCTTTTAAGGGAAAATTCTGGACACACTGTTAGCTCCCACTGAAACATTGCAGTAGATATATTTTTTAGTGGGACAGAATGGAAAGAATTTTCCTTCCTGTCTTTCCCCCACCTTCAAATTAGTGATCTTCTCTCCTAAATAGTAGTCTGTATAAAGTAGTTTTCTTTCTTTCTTTCTTTCTTTCTTTCTTTCTTTCTTTCTTTCTTTCTTTCTTTCTTTCTTTCTTTCTTTTTCTTGAGTTACTCACATGTATAGGTGTTTGTAGAGTCAGGGCCCAAAAGTCCTTCTGCTTTGTAATTTGGAAAACGAAAGAAGCCCTTATGGTGGAAACATAAACAACAAAGGGCAAATAAATTACCTGAAGGTAAGAAATGGGCCAATATCAACACTGGAAAAGCATTTTCAAAATAAATCTAGAAAACTGTAGTACCTAGGTCTGCCACACCAGTGTGAGGCATTTATTAAGATGCAGCTTTTCAGGCATTTTGAAGATAAGTCCCTATCACATCTAGAGATACGTTTCAAGAATAATAAAAGTAGTGAGCAGCCAATGTTATGAAATCATGCCTGTGAAAGGCCATACTACAGTTGCAACTCATTTCACTGCAGTGCAGCGGGACACAGTTTCAACACAGAGAAGTTTTTAAATATGTTCCGTCCAGAACTTCATAGTTTAGAAAAATTTTATCCATGACTGCAAAGTAGAACTAGTGCACAACGATATTTTGGTGCATGTGGAAATAATCCAACACAATTAGTCATTTAGCCCTTTATGTTTATAAAAGGGGAGTGCAAAAATTGCTTTTTTGGAAGGAATTTGAAGGCACTTCATTAAATGAACGGCTTGTATAAAGTGAAAATCTTGCTGCTTTACTCACTCTGCAGATGATTTATTGGAAGTGCATCACCATTTAGTTGATTCCTGTGGCTGAGAACAGACAGCTGATGAATCTGAAGATTAATGGGACACACCTGATCCAGTCTGCTTGTTAGTGCAATCAGTTCTGCAACTCTAATCTGCTTTGAAGTTATGTCTCTCACTTTGTTATTGTTACCAAACCAATATGTCTGTCTAATTTGCAAAGTTATTGGTAAGAAACCTAAGCATTTGTTGTGAAATCTCGGTTGTTGAAACCCACTGAAGCCACTGGGCCTACCTGTTTTGTTAGTTTGAGGCCTAAAATTTCCTAATCTGTGAAAGAGTGCTGGACAATACCAACATACTTTACAGAATCATTCCTGCATTCTAGAGAAGATATACAATATAACAAATAACCACATATAGGCACTTTCACAGTTTGTAAGGGTATGATCTATCCCATCTAGCACTGCAAATCATTTTAGATTTTTGTATATGTATGTGAAACACTAAAAAGTAATTAAAATTATGGTAGTGAAGTTGATTGTGATGTATTTATTTGGAATGGATGTCAACGAGACTTTAACGATACAAGTCCACCCAGGATCCTGGAGATGTACTTGAGTGGCTACCCTGTGCTGCTGAGGTTTCACCGCTATTGTTGTTTGAGCTAGCTAGATCAAAGCTAGCTTGGGTATGTCTACAACAGCTGCAGTCACACCTCTGATTGCAATGTTGCTATACCTACAGTGTTAACGGGAAGTTACTCACAAAGGCCCAATTGCTCCTACATCCTCTGTGGATGCTTTGGACCCCTGTTCAGATCTTGGCCTTTCTGATGAGTCTTACAAGAAAAGTGACGACCATTCCCAGCTGTGGTAGGGTTTTCTGTAATGTGGACACCTGTCCACTAGGAACTTGGCTGACAGCACTGAAATGAATGAGGCAGTTCCTGTGAGTAAGAGCTCATCACTGTGAATAAGAAGGTCACAGTCTGTCCCTTTGTGTTTTACCATTGGAAACAGTCAGCATGACCCTGATCATGCAAACTTTGACTTGAGTTGTGTGAGTAAAGTTACCCACACGTTTGCAAGAGCAAGGCCATGTATGGCATTACAGTTTTTTGGTATTCTAGTCTCCAAAAATGGAAATGATATTTTCAAAGTAAAATAAATTAGTTGAATTTTTGCAAGGTAAGCTAGAAATTAAGGATGATGTTCATAGATATAGGGACATCTAGAACAAAAAGCAGATTGGCAGGATCAAAATGATCAAAATACTGGCTTTAAATCTGCTTTTCTTTATTCAAGTGATACTTGAAAAGTTTACCAATAGGCTTGAAATATTGCCAGTGGGCTATTTGTGATGAAGAAAAAAAGCATTTCCCCTCAAAATTCATTTGAATACCCCCCCCCCACAGTTTAATTCCAGAATTTTTCATTTTTTGTTATTTCTTGGTAGCTATGAGCCAAAATTATTTCCTTTTCAACATATATGTATCTTCATCCCATTCACACAGTGTTTTGTTGCTTATTTGTGCTCTCTTGCTGGTACTAATCTTTTATTCCTGGAAAATAAAGAGTATTGAAGATACAAACAACACACCAACCCTCTATGGGCTTGGAAAACAGAAACGAGAAAAAAAAGGCACAGTAGGTCATATTTTGGGCACACCGACCTTGGTAGTGTCTCTTGACATTTCTTTCCACTTTAAGTATTCCAGTATTTGGTATGGGGCGGTGGGGGATGGAGAGTAGAGAGGAAATATTTTGAGGTGAATTCAGGGACATCCTTGAACATCACGGCAGAAAAGGGACATATTCATTCTCTATGCTTAGTGTTATAATAGCTGGCAGCCAGGGATGCTAGGTGACTCTTAACTGTGGTAGACAGGCCAGTGAGAATTGTGTCCATAGTGCCCTTAAGGAATTCCTTAAGAAAGGAAAAAAATGGATTTTGATTTTTTTCCTACCTGCTTGCTGCCAGAAAAGGTATGTAGGCCTTGGCTGATGGCCTACAGAGCTGAGAGAGAGCACATTAGAAAGGTCATTCCAAATGCAATGTTTACGTTTTATCTTCATATATTTTGTTCCTCTTCCTGTGCATCCAATAGCTCTGGTGTGTAACTGGTGTGTTTATAGATACTGTATTATAATATAATGGACTTTCATATATTTTTTGTCTCTTAAAGTGAGATGCTAGTCATCTTTCAATTATAATATTCTGTGTACCCGAAATATACACAATTCTGGTGATATTCAATGACGGCTGTGACTTACTCATTCGCAGCAAACAACAGCAAAGAGAACAACTCTGTACCACAAGCTTCTGAAATGAACTTGGCTGGTGAGCAGGGAATGCACACACAGATCATATTCATTTCCTTACGTTTACTGATACCGTCAGGCTAGTCCTCATGAGATTAGTTGCTAACAGCCCCCAGTTCAACTGTGAGCTTATTGGATGAGTTCTGAATTTTCCAGTCCTCTTGCTTACTGAACCGGTTCATTAAAACACAAATGAACTTTTTACATTAGGACTTTGGCTCCTTTTGGACACTGTTTACATTTAGCCTTTATCTTATAACACTCAAATAGTTTGTTCAGTTGAACTCTGCTCTTGAACTAGGCAGGGCAGCCAAGTGTCCCTCATCTCAAGGAAGAGTTATTTATTTCAAGGCAGTCTCTCTCTCTCTGACATGCTGTTAAATGTATTCAATAGGAGATGGCAGAACCAGGAGAAATTTGGGCTTTGGAGAACATTAGAAGTATAGAAAAAAGTTGAACAGGTTTCTTGAAACTTCTGGAAAAAATATTTTCCAACAGAATCACCTCAAATGGGCCATAAATATTTGTTGATTCCATTGTGCTCATATCAGTATTATAAAGCGAATGCTTTTAAAATAGGGCCGGATCCAAACCCCACTGAAGTCAATGAAAAGACTGTCGTGTTGAGTAGGACCTGAATTATCCCCCTTAAGGATAATAGTAACTCCCATTTAGTCCAAGTGACTTCTGTGGGACTGACTCATATGCTGCACAGCATAAGGAGGGAGGCCAAATTAGGCGGAGGTTTCTTCCTAGTAAAAGACCACTACCATAAACCATTGGTCAGCCAATAGAAAACAAGCCATGCAGAGCACAGCTACCAGCTGTTCTTTGGGACAGACTAAAGAACAGCTAAATGAGTTGGTCAAGGCAGTAGGAGAAATAGGCTCAGATTTTTAAAGATGTTTAGGTATTTCTTTGCTCAGTGTTGCAAGGATTAAGGTCTAGATTCACAAAGGTACTTAGGTGCTTAAGCCCCAGATTTAGGCACCTAAGTGTGGGTTGAGGCACCTAAGTCCCAGTTTTAGACTCCATAGCTACTCACAAAACTCTCACTGAATCCTATAGGCACCTAAACTCACTCAGCTTCTAAATTTTTTCAGTTAAAAGTTCCCTCAGCATCTAATTTGTGCCTCTGGGCATACACACTGCTGCCTCACTCTAAGCATCTGGGTGCATATCTCCTGGCTAAGTAGAGTGACCAGATGTCCTGATATTATTGGGACCATCCTGATATTAGGAACTTTCCCTTATATATGCAACTATCCTCCTCCGCCCTATCCCGGGGGGGAAAAAAAAGGGGTCCCGATTTTTCATACTTGCTATCTGGTCATCCTATAGCTAAGCTCCAGAGTGATTGCAACCATAATCCTAACTTGCATGTGCAGTCTGATCCATCAGGTGTGCTTAGAGCATTCCTATTGGACCACTCCCCACCCCAGGCTAGTTCACACAAAACAGATAGTCATTGGGTATGGGAGAGCAGGAGGACCATCTCCCTCAGAACTTTTAGCCCAGTGGTTAGGGTACTTACCTGGGATTTGAGAGATCCTGGGTTCAAGTGCCCCCTTCACCCGATGAGAGGAAGGGATTTGAACAGGTCTCTGCCATCTCTCAGATGAGTATGAGTCTGGAATATTCTGATGTGGGGCTCCCTCACTCTCTCCCATTGAAACTGTTCCACTGTGGAAAAATAGTCATTGGAGCAGAGGGACTGGCCCTGCGTCTCCCACCTCCCAGGCAGGTGCTCTAACCACAGGATATAGAGTCATTCTCGTGCTTGTGCACACTTGCTCTCTCTGGCCCACTGTCTCCTTAGTTTTAACTAATAACTCTTTTTATTTGTATCTTGATGTAGCTAGTTCAGGTCAAATCTATACCCAAACCTGGGATTTATCTCAGCTAGCTACGCTGAGATAATGACTGTCTGTGCCATGTCTCCACTAGGGTTTTGGAGTGAGATCTATCTTGAGTTAGCTATCGCTACATAAAAAACAAGCCTTTTTTCCCCAGTAAAGACATAGGCTTAGTTTCTCCTGGGAAGTGGGGTGATAAGAGCCCTGCTGGTGCAACTTTCTAATGGGATGTGCTGAATCCCTGAACTTCCCCAGATCCCTGGCCACGTACTCCTCATAGCCAGTATTGCTTATGTTTCAGGCATTGCTGGCCATCTGTGGGATAACCATCCAACTTGCAGCCCTACCTCACTACCAGGCAGATTTTCTATGCCTCAGTATCCCATCTGTAAAACGGGGATAATACATTTCACTACATGACAGGGGTATTGTGAGGATAAATACATTAGGATTGTGACACGCTCAGATATTATGGTAAGGGGCATTACTGGCAACTTGTGGGGTGACTCTCCAACTTGCAGCCCTACCTTACCACCAGGCAGACTTTTCCACCACCTAAGGTCCCATGAAAGCTGAATTAAACCAGGGGTGAATGTAACTCTTAGTCTAGAAGTGACATAGTGAGATAGAAGCAGATATTAAACCGATTAAGTAGATAAGATACTAAATGTGATGGTTTCTTTCCGTTGCTCTGTATATGCTTTACACTGCCATCAATTTTGGTCTGCTTGTATTCATGAAACCTCTGAGTTTTGGTTCAAACAGTCCCCGTAATTCAAAGTGAAACTGTCAAATTCTCCCCATTTCACTTGGTTTTGACCTGAAACTGCACATTTCCCATGGCACTTTCGACTGTAAAGTATAACTCTGGTTTGTTTGAGGCAGGGCTCAGGTTGACTCAATAGTTTTGCAAATATTTGCAAACTTTTCCCCAGAGCTGAGTTTCAAGTTTGCAATGAAACCTGAACCCAGGCAAGTTCTGTGTGGTTTTGGGTTTCATTGCAAACATTTAGGCAATGTAATAAAGCTAAGCCTTTTCCCCCTTACCCCTAGAATGATCTAATAATCATTTTTCTCAATTCTCCCCATTTTGGTGCCCCAGCAACATTCAATATTATTTTGTATTTTAAAATCTGGTTATATAGTGCCCATCAGATAAAACATTTGCTGCCACTTTTCAACCCATTACTATTCATTCTTGGCAATTGAACTTTAACCAGTATCACACTTACTAAGATTTTAGTCAACAGAGCAAAAAATCTTCGCTGTTTTTCTCTTGGCATAGACAGAGAAACCCAAATGTAATTATTTTTTGTTTGCAAGTATGCGTCATGTTAAACTGAGGCCCAGTTGATTAGATGTGGATGTATAATCACCTTCTCTCTCTGCCAGATTTCATATTTGTGTCCAAGTGGCTGTTGTCCATTATTTCTGCAGATTGGCATAAGACTTAATTACGCGGAGACTTTCCTCCCCCTTTCAGGAGACTGGGATCTTTAGGCTGTGCATTTCAAGCCACCAAAGTCTCTTCCAAGTGCAGGAACCAGTCCAGGTCTAAACAATGCTAATCAAACTTCAGTCTCCGAAATGCAATGGTTTTTATCAATTATCCCCTTTTGCAAGTTACTCAGAAGCGTAATATGCAAGGAGGTTACTAAAATTTTTGGTTTGTGAGGGAAAGCTCTCACTCTTCATTTCAATTCTTTTGTGTACCATTTAAGTAAAACAGGCCATTAATGTGCATAAATAATTGGGAGGAAAACCTATGCATACAAATACAAACACAGAGCATTTGTACTCCAACCCATGAATTGATGTACTTGGCTTTCATACCCTTGCAGGCAAATCAAGAACTCTTGGTTGATACTAGTTTAGAGCTTCAGATGACATGTTTTGAGTGGGAGACAGTATAAATTTACTACTAAACTGTAATTTTTCTGAGGAAAGCACAAGGGCTTGGTTTACTAGCAATTACCTAAAACAGCAGTTTAAGTAAACAGAATCTGACATGTTCTGTATTTCTGCCTGAATTGTTTTACCATCTTGTTATTAACAAAGGGATTATAGGAACACAGGGTTGCCATACCAGATGTGATTATTCATTGGTCTGTCTAGTCTGAGATCCTGCCTCCAGCTGTGGTGCCCAATACCTGATGTGACACAGAGAGGGCTCTGCAAAGCACATTAATGACCGCACAATGCTATGCAGTGGGTGGGAATAATTTTGAAGCTTTCGAAGGCAGCCTGTTTATGCCCAGAAGCATGCGACTTAGAGACTTATATACTGTATAGTTACCTCCGAGTGGTGGTAATGGTCATAAAATGATCCGACCCTTTTTAAAACCCAGCCACAGTATTTGTCTCGATGGCCTCCTCGGGCAATGAAGTGCACAGGCTGAATGCCCATATATGCTTGGCAAAGAATTATTTGCACAGACATACTCCTGTTCTTTGCCATCATTTTATAGCGCTTCACAGAAGACCTGAAAAAAATAATCATCCGAACCCCAAACATTTTACAGGAGAGCCCTGTGTGGCACTATTTTTTTTAATCCCACCCCTGTCCCGCCTTGCAATACCCAGTCCCACCTCTTCCCGCATTGTTTCGGGCACTCTCATCCCGTTCCCACCCACAAAAGCCTTTGATCCCACACATCCTGCAAGAGAGACTGATTCCCCCATGCTACTTAAAAACCCAAAAACAAACCAAAAAAGGGGTCAGTTTGTGTATATATATATATATATATATAGACACACACACACACACACGGAATTCAGACACAATTTTTACCACCAATAGAATTTAACAAATCTTGTTTAAACCATGTAAAAATACTCCTGTTATAACAGACATAAAAACTTTCTTATTCTTCACTTAAATTTAACTATTAAACCTTTATTTAATAAAAAGAAAAAGAAAACTTTCTTTACATTGCTGAAATTCTATTTACGACAAACTTACAAGAGATTTAATGTTTTCCCTCAAGTTACCGCAGGCAGGGTTTGTTTTGCCCACTCAATCCTGCCTGCAGTAAAGTACATTTTACCCACTCCTGCTATTATGGCAGCAGGTCCTGTGGGACCTGCAGGATCCTAGTCCTGCTGCAGGGCTCTAATTTACAGTTCGCATGTTAGACGTGACACAGTAAGTGGAGCACAAACAGCAGGGAATGAGGAAGAACAAAAACTACAGAATATGATTCCATAGTTTGTAGGAATTTTGGAATTGCCACACCAGGTCAGACCAGTGGTCCATCAACTTCAGTATCTTGTCACCAATTTGGCCAGTACCAGCTGCTTCAGAGGAAGGTGCAAGAACTCTGCAGTAAATAAATATGGGATCACCTGCCCCTAGGCAAAGTTTCTTCCTAACCCCCAACAATTAATGTTTGAATTATGCCCTGAAGCATCAAATTTACCTTGAGAGAGAGTGACCACTGCAGAGGAAATGGCCAACCTATACCCTACAGAAAGCAGATATCTATGTATATCTTCAAGGCAATCCAATTGTTGTAAAACATATACTCCCAAGTATCAGCACTTATTACCTTAAAGGAAGGAAAAGATCATTGCTTCTTATTGTTGCACTTCTGTTTTAATGAAGAACCTGAAGATTTTACAGTGCTAGGTTGAAGATCTTGTTTCACAATAGCTACTACGTTTTTCTGCCTTCATTTATATTTGCTTTGAAATCCTAGATGAGTCAACAGACTTGTAATTTTGAAAATTTTATGCAACTCCACATTTGCAGTACACAGCCCGAGTTGCAGTGCCGGCTTCTCAAAGGAGTTGCACAATCTTTAAACTAAAATCTCCCAGTCTGTCTGCAGTGTAGTTCTGCAAGTTCTTTCTCTAGCTGACTGCCTATTTGGAGTAGCTTGAATTCAAAATAGTTCACTTAACACCCTGAACTCCAGTGCCAAGGTGTTTCTCAGGTCCCACCTGCCACTATTTTTATAAGGATTAGAGATGAGTAGGTTCTAACATTTATAGGACTGATATAATCAACCTGCTTATTGCAAATTAACATTGCCATCTCAAATGAGTGTGAGCTAATCCCGTCGTTTATTTTCCATGAATCTCAGGTGCTACAAGCACTGACTGCTATGTTCATTAGTCAACAGAATGGTTTCTTTCACTTTTCCTCCATGTGTATTTCCGATACAGCTTTGCTGTTTAAGTCAGAACTTCTCCTGATTAAAAATAGTAAACAAAAACAAAGACAGTGTAGAAAACATCTGAAAAGGTGAATGCCAGCTGCAGTCATGTCAGCAGCCTGGTTTATATTTAGTGGGGAAGCGTGCTGAAGGGGAGGTGAAGAGTTCAAACTCAGATTCAACGTGGGTGCTTGGATCTAAATGTGAACTGCTGGTAAAGGTTGAATTGGCCTTTACAGATAACATGTGCAATGCTTTTCCAACTCCATGTGCCAATTTTCCAGTTTGCAGCTTATTATTCTCTTTGGAAGAGTGATCTGGAAATAGGGGGACATTTGAGCACCCAAACTTTTGACCGTGTTGGGCATTCAGCTGTCTCCTCTATTGCCTGTCACACCACCCTGCACAAAGTTCTAATAGCTTTTTATGCCAGGTCTTCTGACTCCCAGTCCAGTGTCCTATCCACTGGACCTCAATCTTAAGAAGTTAGATATTTCTATGTGAATGACTGTATTTCCCAAAGGAAAGATGGGACCTCCTGGGGGGCTAGCCTGAGCTGCTTGCCTGAGCACTGCCCTGCGCCCTCCCTGCGCGGGACTGGCATCACTGCTCACCCAAGCACTGCCTGGCCTCCCTCCCCCATAAGCCTGGGGCTGGTGGTCACTGCTCACTCAAGCCCTGCTTGCAGCCCACCGAAGCCCTGCCGCCCCCGCTGCGCAGGACTGCCGTCGCCATTCCCCCTCCCCCTCCCACATTCCGCTGCTCCCCACTTTTTTTTTTACAAATGTAGGCATTTGTTCCATTTGCTCTTGCTGACTGATCAAGCTGGCAAGAGAAAACGGGACAAGTGCCTCCTTGTTCCAAAAAAAAGTCGGGATGGCTGGGACAGGGCTTAAAAAAAAGGACTGTCCCAGCCAAAATGGGATGCATGGTCACCCTATTTATATGCCCACTACGATATCTGAATGTCTCACCTCCCAAGTATCTATGGATTTATTCCCACTGCACCCATACGAGACATGGAAATATTATCATCTGTAATTTGCAGATGGGGCCTGGAGTGCTGGGAACTGAACTCACATCTATTGAGTCCCAGTAGAAACTCCACAACAAGACCATCCTTTGTGCCCTAAACCCCCACTCTGAACTGGAAAGCTTACAAGAATACACTTTGTTTGGAGATTTCTTCTCCCTTACTTCTGACTGGGTCAGAAAAACAGGCTACTTTAGAGTATTGAAGTGCTTCTGCTTTTCAAATGTTAAGAACAAAAAATAAGTACCCAAATACATTCAAACTTCAACATTTTCTTGAAAGTCTGCTTCAATTTTTATTTTAGCTTCTTGCTTTGGAGATAAGTGCATGTAAGGGTATGTTCCCTTCTCATTGTTGATAGCACCAAAAACCAATTTCTTTTGAGTTAAGGTTCCAATTAGTAATCAGCTGGGACATGGAACTTAAATGCTAGTTTTGTAGTGCTCTGAATTCAGAAAGAGGGCAAGAGCAGCTTATCTTCACTGCTATTGTCCCTGCAACTAGTTCAGCCACCAGGAATTACTGTTGACAACCATTCCTAAAATGATGACAGTTCCAGACGTCTAAGGAATGAACCTCTCGCAGGGTACTGAGCTCTTTCAGGATGGCCTGGAAGCACAATGTCTATCTTCGCTTTTACCATTCTAAACACTTTTGCAGGGTCTAGCCTCATGCTTTGGCAGCTGGGAGGGGCTAGCCTCATAAAGCTAACTATCTTGATCACAAAAAGAAAAGGAGGACTTGTGGCACCTTAGAGACTAACAAATTTATTTGAGCATAAGCTTTTGTGAGCTACAGCTCACTTCATCGGATGCATTCAGTGGAAAATACAGTGGGGAGATTTATATACATAGAGAACATGAAACAAAGTGTGTTACCACACACGCTGTAAGGAGAGTGATCACTTAAGGTGAGCTATTACCAGCAGGAGAGCAGGGCGGGGAGGGGGAAACCTTTTGTAGTGATAATCAAGGTGGGCCATTTCCAGCAGTTGACAAGAACCTCTGAGGAACAGTGGGGGATGTGGGGGGAATAAACAAGGGGAAATAGTTTTACTTTGTGTAATGACCCATCCACTCCCAGTCTCTATTCAAGCCTAAGTTAACTGTATCCAGTTTGCAAATTCATTCCAATTTAGCAGTCTCTCGTTGGAGTCTGTTTTTGAAGTTTTTTTCTTGAAGAATTACAACTTTTAGGTCTGTAATCGAGTGACCAAAGAGATTGAAGTGTTCTCCAATTGGTTTTTGAATGTTATCATTCTTGACGTCTGATTTGTGTCCATGTATTCTTTTACGTAGAGACTGTCCAGTTTGACCAATGTGCATGGCAAAAGGGCATTGCTGGCACATGATGGCATATATCACATTGGTAGATGTGCAGGTGAATGAGCCTCTGATAGTGTGGCTGATGTGAATAGGCCCTATGATGGTGTCCCCTGAATAGATATGTGGACATAGTTGGCAACGGGCTTTGTTGCAAGGATAGGTTCCTGGGTTAGTGGTTCTGTTGTGTGGTGTGTGGTTGCTGGTGAGTATTTGTTTCAGGTTGGGGGGCTGTCTTTAAGCAAGGACTGGCCTGTCTCCCAAGATCTGTGAGAGTGATGGGTCGTCCTTCAGGATAGGTTGTAGATCCTTGATGATGTGTTGGAGAGGTTTTAGTTGGGGGCTGAAGGTGATGGCTAGTGGCGTTCTGTTATTTTCTTTGTTGGGCCTGTCCTGTAGTAGGTGACTTCTGGGTACTCTTCTGGCTCTGTCAATCTGTTTCTTCACTTCAGCAGGTGGGTATTGCATCCGATGAAGTGAGCTGTAGCTCACGAAAGCTTATGCTCAAATAAATTGCTTAGTCTCTAAGGTGCCACAGGTACTCCTTTTCTTTTTGCGAATACAGACTAACACGGCTGCTACTCTGAAACCTCTCTTGATCACATTGCTATAGTTTGCTGGCAAAGATTTAACAGCATCAGTAGCTTTTAAACAAGGCTGTCTGCAAAGAGAGCGGCTCTGTGGTATGGTAGAGATGTAATTTCCAGCTATGAGAAATATCCCTTCCTGATATTTTTTTTATTTTTGGTATGAAGGCCTCCTACAGCGAAGGGGTTAAGAATGCACAAGGGTGAGTCTTGTGGCTGAATTTATCTTGGTAACAAGAGATGTTCATGGATGTGGAACACTCATACTACTGTCGTTATTCTTGTACTGGCTTCCCCTCCAAGTCCTGACATGCTTGCTTACATACATGCTTCTTGGGTTTCATTGGGGGAAAAGTTTGGGGGGATCTGGTGACAAACAGGCCTTGATCTCTTGGATGCGGTGCAGGGCAAAGTTGTTTATACTTCCCTTTTCCTTTTGCCATGATGGAATAATTGAAGGCATATTTCTTTCCCCTGTACTTTGCTGTATATGTGTGCATTAATTAGCATTGAAAACCATTTAAGGTTCCCTTTTAAACAAAGCAAAAAAACAGAAAAGCAAACAAACATGATGATCCAATTTTTACTTTTCTGATCTGATATATTCAAGAAACTAGAGAGACCAAGGCAAAATCCTGCTTGTGCTTATGAAAGTTGGATAGATTATGGCATTTAGCCACATTAGGGGAGGTGCTGTGGAGTTGCATCATCCTAGGAGCTTGGTGGGGGAGTGTGCCTCTTCCTCAAAACTCCCCAATTCCTGCTGGAAGTTTGCAGGCTGCACCATCTTTGAGGCAATGTGCAGTCATGGGGAGCATGAAGAGAGCAGTACCTAATCTCTCTCAAGTACAGGGACTATAATTGTTCCTGGCTGTTATAGGGATGGGCCCAAATTAAATCCTGAATCAGAACACTCTACAGATTTGGGAGGTTTGGAATCTGAAGTCTGATCCAGAGCCAAATTGTATAGCTGGGTATATAATGGGCTAACCCTGTTCCAAACACCTCTGAGCTGAAAGGTGTTCAAAATGTTGATTCAAATGTTGTGGCGTGGGTTGGCCCCATTTTTCTGTAATGCACATTCATTTTGCATGGCGCTCTGTCTCTCTCTACTGGCTGGGCCACATGCAGAGATTGATGAGCCTGCTACAGTGTTGGCTAAGAGAACTGGGTCTATTAGCTCAGACACAAGAGGCTCATGCATTTAGATACAAAGGAGCTGGGTTCAGCCCACCCACGAATGTCATGTTACATTTGCTTACTGGACAGGTGTGTTCAAATGCATACTAATTAACATCAAGGGGCACACCTATTATAAAACACATTGCAGTATTATATTTGCCCCAAGTAATGTCCAGCTACTTATCCATCCTGGGTCCTGGAGCTCATGAAGAATCCGTGTTAGAACAATCTAGGTTTCAGCTATTATAATGAGAGATAAAATGTGAATTCATTTACAAATGAATGAGTAGTGATTTATAATTCAAGAGATGATAACAATGTTGTTCCTATTCACTGCTTACCTGCACTGGAATTTTGATGAATGGTTCCAATGAAAATGTTTCACTTCCTGTATTCCTAGGGATACAATACAGTTCACATTCAGTTATCTGAAATTCCTTGTTATCTAAAATAAGAACATTGAAAATTCCATGGAGTATCTGAAATTTTGTTTATGTGGGCAGGGGAGCTTGGCAGCAGGGGAGGAATGACAGATCCACTTGGCTCACAGCTCTCCTAGGATGCTCCCAACACATCTATATTATTTGTGGGGCAGTCTTTGTTTCCAGTGTCCCCAGGTAGGGTGTTAGGAGGCAGGTTCCCATAGACTCATAGACTTAAAGGCCAGAAAGGACCATCATGATGATCTAGTCCAGGGGTCTTAAATATGTGGCCCGCGGGCCGCATGCGGCCCACAGAGTTATTTCCTGGGGCCTGCCATAGGCGCTGTCTCTGCTGGCAGCCAAGCTCCCCTCCTTCCCGCCCGGCCCCTTCCCCCAGCGTGCCATGTCCCTGCTCCTCCACCTACCTTCCAGCGCTTCCAGCTGCCAAACAGTTGTTTGGTGGTGCTTAGGACTTTCCAGGAGGAAGGGGGGAGGAGCGGGGATGCCGCACGCTCAGGGGAGGAGGCAAAGAAGAGGCAGGGCAGGGGCGGGGATTTGGGGAAGGGGTTGGAATAGGGGTGGGGGGGCAGAGTTGGGGAGGGGACTTTGGTGAAGAGGTTGGAATGGGGGCGTGGAAGGGGTGGGAAGAGGTGGGCTAGGGGCAGGGCCGTGTGTTTGAGACCCCTGTGACAGACTGTTAATTAGGGGCACCGGGCACCATCCCCCATCGCCCAGGGGTCTCTCTGTTAGGCCTGGGTCTCAAACACACGGCCCGCAGGCTGCATGCATCCTGCGGAGTTATTTGCTGCGGCCCACCAAGCTCCCCACCCTCCTGGAGTTATTTCCTGCAGCCGTCAAGCTCCCCTCACCCGCCGGCCCTCCCTCCCCCTGAATGCACCGCTTCCCCGCTTCTCTGCCTACCTTCAGGCGCTTCCTGCCACCAAACAGCTGTTTGGTGGCGCTTAGCACTTTCCAGGAGGGAGGGGGGAGGAGCAGGGAGCCACGCGCTCAGGGGAGGAGGCGGAGAAGAGGCAGGGCAGGGACGGGGATTGGGGAAAGGGATTGGAATAGGGGCAGGGAAGAGGTGGGGCAGGGGCAGGGCCTCATGGAAGGAATGGAGTGGGGGACAGAGGAGAGGGCTTTTGTATCTTTATATAAAAAGGTGTCAATGATGCTGCCCTCGGGCCAATGTACTAGTCCTCATGTGGCCCTTGTGGTGAATTGAGTCTGAGATCTAGTCTGACCTTCTGCACATTGCAGGCCACAGAACCTTACCCACCCACTCCTGTAATAGACACATAACCTATGGTGATCAGTTTGACCCTAAGCATGCGGGCAAGACCTACAAGCCAGACTCCTAGGCTGGAATTCTTTGTCGTAATTCAGACCCCTTTCCAAGGAGGGGGACCCTCAGTCTCTCTTGGATATCTTATCTCTTCTCTTTCCCTTGCTGGGAAGTATTGGGGTGGGGGGCAGGGGTTAGGTAGTGGTGCTGATCCAAGACCTCCCTCATTTATGCAAGCCATTACATGTGCCTCCAAAAGAGTAAATAAAATGTTTAGGAGCAAGGTTTTTGGCTAAAACACAATACTTGAGTCTGAGTTCTCTTCCTAGCTCTGCCAATTGACTTTGAGTCATCTTGGGGAACACATTTGGATCAATATTTTCAGACTTGGGGGCCTAAAGTTAAGTATCTAAATCATGAATTGGACATGCAGATAAGGAGTCTGCAATTCAGAGATGCCAAGTGCTCAGACCTTGGTGGGGTAATGGCTGCTCAACACTTTTGGCCATTTCTTCAGGTGCCTAAGTAAGATTCGCTTTAGACATCCCAGTTTGAAAATATTGGCCTTAGCCTCTTTGCACAATTCCTCATCCCTAAAATGGGGCTGATGATACCACTTCACAGCTGAGTTTGGGAGGTTACATTATCAGTGCTTTGAAATTCTTGGGTACAAGGTGCTAGAGAAATGTAAAGTGTTGTTATACTGAATTCAGGAACAGTGTACACCAAAACATTAGTTCATATTCCTCTGGTAGGACACTGTCAGATACAGTCCGCCTGCCACCCCATTCCTGCCATAAAGCTGGAATGACAGTTTCCCCCAACTGCTAGCACAACTTACGTGCAATTGACAAACATTATGAAAGGAACAAAGGGCGCCATGATGAACTTGTTTTTAAATATGTTGCATATTATCTTACTGATATGAGACTTCCTTTTTCAGAAATTACACTTGTCAGCATAGTATCAGCTGATGTCCCTTTGCTTCCCAATTCTATGCGAAAATAATCTTTGCAGCTTATAGGGCTGTGGGCTTTTCACTAAGCTGAGGCTGGCAGTACTCGCTATCCTGTCCAGCAGTACATGGTTGAGGGTATAATAATACAACCATTTCTACTAGTGCCTGTGGGGCTCATGAGCCAGCTTGCATTTGAATACTCCCTGAACCTTTTGGCTGAGCATAATTTCAGACTCATAGCAAAAGGGCAGCAAATACATTTCTTACCCCACAGACAGGCACACACCTCTACTGACTCTGTTCTGTAAATGTATGGGTCCTGGCATTCCTCATCAGCTATTGCTGGAGAAATATCATCACTAGCAGAGTCAGGATAACATTTGCCAGCTCTGTCTAAATAATCCCAATAAACAATAGGAGGAGGAGGGCAATAGCTAATCTTTATTACACTCCAGCCTCAAGGGTACTCTGGGGGATTGTCTCTGATTTTCCTTTGCTGTTGCCCTGAGTTGAGAGGGTTTTTTTCAGTTGAAAGCTCTTAGCTGAGCTATTGCCAAGATATGCAAGCTCCACTGTGGTTTGACGGCTAATTGTGCTATGACAGTAGCACTCAGAGACTACAGCATAGGTGCCAACTGCGTGGGTGTTAATTTGGGTCTCGGTCATCTGGTACCTGATGATCCCATCTGGTGTGTGGTGCAAGTCTCATCTAATAATTTAAAAAAGGGTGTAAATTACATAAAAATGATGCCATTTTAGGATTCCCAGGTTCAAAGCAGTCCATATGGTGCACAGGAGTATTTGCTCACATTCTGTGCATGCTGTCCAAAAAAGAAGTGTGGTCAGAGCCACATCCCTTACTTGGTGTGATACCCTCCCACAGCAGGGTAAGAAAACAGGAGCGAGTTAAAGCTTCTTAAGGCAACTTTCACTGGCACGTTTTCTGCTCTGCATATGGCGCTGCAGTGTATATCAGTAGGGCTGTATGGTGTGGGTGGTGATTGGCACCTAGAGGATTATGATTAGTAAAGAAATATTTATTTGTCCACTGGATGTCACATTAGTGATAATGCTTATAGCATGTTTATGGAAAGCATATGCATTGGGATGTGGGCTTGTGACAGGGTGGACTAAGCCTGGAGGCCTCCTGTTGGAGCCTTGTGGTCCTGCCACACTCTGCCTCAGTCGAGAGGGCAGTAGAGTGGTCCTCCAAGCTGCCTAGAGCAGCTGTGGGGGAAGAAGCCAATCCGGGGGCAGCAGGCTAATATAAGAAGAGCTGCGGGCAGAAGTGGATGGTGTGCCTGGCTGGAGCCACAGGGAAAGTGGTCCAGGGAATTGTTGCAGTGATGCAGTTTATTTAAAGGGACATGGCGGATGGCTGCTATGTATAGTGTTCCTGGCTTGGGACCCGGAGTCGAGGGTGGGCCCAGGTTCCCCCTGCTGAGGAAGTGGCCTGGACTTTGATGCACCCCAGAAGGGGAACTGTACTCTTTTAGTGGCCTAGCTGAAGAGCTGGGGCCAGAAAGGCCCAGAGAGGTGAAGAGTCTCCAGGAAGAGAGCCCTGGGTGACATGGCCCCACACCAGGGCTGGGAGTGCTTAAAGAGCAGGGACAATTTGAGGGAGCCCATAAGGGGCTGAGAGACAGTTTGGGCTGTGGTACTGTGACAGGCGCTGTTGGACTTATTGAAGAGTGAGCCCCAGGATAGGGCTGCAGATCAAAGGAACTCACAGAGGGCACTGAAATAGGCCCCCTGCTGGACTTATACCCCAGAAGGGGTTTGCTTTGCTTTTATCACACAGACAGACCGTGTGTGACTTGGCTGGAGGGCTGAGTCTCCAAAGACCCACCACAAACAGAGAGTGTGTAGGCACACACACTTGCTCAGGGGGCACTTGTGAGAGGTGAGCGTGACCCCATAATGGGGGTGTTTAAGGATTATGGGTATAAAATGTCGACTTTGATCCTGCAACTGGACTGCATGGGTGGACCACTGTGTCCACATGCAGCCCCATTAAGTGTGATAGGGCGCCACATGAGTGCAGGCACTGTCTGCCTGGATCCAACAGAAATATTGGGTCTTAGTTTGGTACATTGTCACCAGTAGCTTTTTTCATTGAATCAGTTAGATGTCTGTTCTGGCTATTACTGTTCATTGTATTGGGTTGATGCAGTGACGTATTAATGCCTAGGCCGACAAGGCCTAGGCCTAGTATGGCAAATTTGCAGGGGCGGCAAATTTATAATACAACCAGAAGCTGCTTCCCCCAGCGCTGGTTCACGCCCTCTGCCCCAGGCCCCGCCCCAATTCCACCCCTCCCTGCCCCTATTGGTCCCTTTCCCCAAATCCCAGCCCCAGCCCCGCCTCCTCTCCTGAGCGCGCTGCATTCCCCCCTTCCCCTCTCCTTCGCTAATCTGTTTCATGCACAAGCACTGGCAGGGAGTGGGGAGAAGCAGGGCCCGGCGGCGCGCTCAGGGGAGGAGGTGGAGGCAGAGGCGGAGCGGAAGTGAGCTGGGGCGGGGGGGCGACAATTATTTCAGGGCCTAGGGGTGGCAAAATCATTAATCCGCCGCTGGGTTGATGGAGTTTTTTGATTGAAAGTAAATGGACACTACCTTTCCAAGACCATGAGTATCAGTAAGAATGTTGTGCCAGAGTTGATGAACATACACAGGCCCTGCAGAAATAATATTGTATGCGCCATGCTGTTACACGTGGTGCATAGTGGTGCCATTACACGTTCATAGCTCAGTCATCTGAGCTTTTCTTCTCATAGTCCTTTGAGTTACCTCAGCTGTCTGTCTACTTGCATCAGCTGTTACCAACCTCTGTATAATATATAGTAATATGTAGCTCTAGTTATAGGTTATTTGCTGTGTTCTGGATTTCCAGGAGTCATAAATGCAAGTGGTTTGGCTTAATTGGGTAAACACTGCCTCTTTTTTTGTATGAAATGTTTTGGTTTGCATTTTACTGAATTACAGGTCAACAAGGCACTGGACCTGTGATGGGGACAATGGCAAGCCAAGAGTGGGTGATGTCATGCTCTCTACAGGCCAGTGAGGGATCACTACACCACTGCCTGCCCCCTCCCTGTAATGTGCTGAGCAAGGTAGGACTCTTATAATTTGCCAGTGATACTGGGTGCTCCTCCCCACCTAGTTCTTGCTAGTCCCTAAACCTCGGCAACCCACACTAGATATTCTTCCCTTTCGTGCAGATTGGTGAGGTTCTGTTTGATGCTTTTCTTTTTTTAAAAAAAGATCACATTACAAGGGAGCCTTAATGCTCAACCTTTTACTCTGTGTGTGCGTGCATGGAAAACCATCCCGTATCAATTCATATAGGAACGTGATGTTCTCCCTTTATTTCTTGTAGCGTAATTACTACTTATGATTACATTACATGGTGTCTGCACAAATACAACAGGCATGGACCAAACTCTATTCAGGTACTGCTGTAAGTTTGTTTTATGCCTGACATGTGTAGGGACATTATGCAGTATCTGGAAGGATACAACAGGGCCTCTATTTCTGTTCAGCAGCTGAATTGGCCTGTTTTGACATTAGAGGCACAGAACAGTGAAAATACAGGTACGGAACAGGCCATTTGTTTATCTAAATCTCTGAATCTTTTGAAGACCATTTGCAATCTCCTCAGCCAGTCCTCCTCCAGAAGCTGACCACTTCCCTGCCTTCTTGTCATCTACCCCCTACTAGCAGGTATCCTTCAGTCTTGAGAGACCATGGGTATGTACCCCGGAGATGTACTTTTCTCCTCTGCTAAGATGGGCTGCTTCCCCTCATAACTCCAGAGACCTTTGTTAAGCTCTTGTTTCCAAAGGCTGGGGTTTTGAGTGCGATCTTCCCATTTGTCCGCATCCATGTCCATTTCTTTGAGGTCTCGCTTGCACACATCATTGAAACGCAATTTTTGGGTGTCCTTTGGGTCTTTTTCCAGATGCCAATTCACCGTAGAGGATGTCTTTTGAGATGCTCCCATCATTCATTCGGCGCACAGGCCCAAGCCAGTGAAGGCGTCTCTGTTTGAGGAGTGTTTGCATGCTGGCCCGTTTGAGCACTTCAGTGTTGGTGACTCTGTCCCTCCAGGAGATTCCAAAGATTTGACAAAGGCAATGCATCTGAAAGCTGTTGAGCCCCTTTTCCTGAAGAGAATATAAGGTCCAGGTCTCACTGCCATACAAAAGTGTGCTGATAACACAGGCACGATACATGCAGATCTTTGTGTGGTCTGTCAGTTTGTTGTTTTGCCATACCCTCTTGTTCAGTCTAGACGTGGCAGCTTTTCCGATGCAGATTTCTGTTTCAAGTGAAATGCTGACTGCGATAGTGGGCCCCAGGTATGTGAACTTGTTCACCACTTCAAGTTCGTAGTCTTTGATCTTGATGGAGGGTGCTTCCTCAACTCCTTGGCACATTATGTTAGTCTTTTTTAGGCTTGTAGCAAGCCCGAAGTCTTGGCAGGCTTTGGAAAAACTGACCATTAGGCTTTGAAGATGAGCTTCTGTGTGCTCCCCCTACTTTTGAATATTCAGTATTGGGGATCACTTTCCTCACTGGCAGCAGCAGAAATCCCTGAGCCTGTGGACCCTTTACCTCAGAAGCCAACAGTACTTTTGAGAAAAGACCTTCTGGCTCTTCACCCTGATACAAAGAGAAATTTTATGGGGAACACCGAGCAACTCTCCACCTGTATTCACCCCAGAAATAAGATTGTGAGGCATTCTGAGAAAGCAATTCAGTCTCCATACTCTATTCCATCCCTGCTGAGGCTGACAAGGGGGCTAATTTGGGTTCACTGAGGTGGCATTTCCTGAAATGGAACTTTTCCACCAGGAACTGGACCACCACTAAACAGCTTTCACATGTGGTCACTGGGATGGGTTGGACCCCCCACTTCTGGGACGCCACCTGATGTACTGGGATTTCACTAAGTGTCCCCTGCTCAGTCAGCCTGGGTTCCTTCTCCCTGCTTTGCTGAATTAGGCTCTCCGGCCTCTTGCAGCACATGTGAACACACACATACTCACATAGGGCCACACCCTGATGCAGACACAGACTGAAGTCAGCTCTGTGCGAGAGGACTCCCCTAGCACTCACATGCACACCCCTTTTTGGGAGATAAACCCAAAATACTACTATCTTGAGCTGTATAGAAAAATCTGCACAGCGCAAGCTCATAAAAATCTGCCCTCTTCCTCAATGTGAAGAGAGATGTGCACACTTCTTGCCCCCCCAGTTAGCAATTGCATAAACTGGGGTTTGTTATAAACAAGAAATAAGTTTATTAACTACAAAAGGTGAATTTTAAGTGCATATAAGAGATAACAGGCATAACAAAGCCTGATTAATGAGCAAATAAAACAAAGTACGCAAGTTAAGCTCAATATACATAAGAAACAGGATACAAAATGTAATTTCTTACCCTAAATGTTGTTTTAGGCAGGTTGCAAAGTTTCTGTGGTTCAGAGTTCCAGTTATATTTCTCTTCAGGCTGGACCTTCTCTCTGTCTGGACTCCCCCGCGCCTTTCCTTCAGGTGGCTTCAGCAGTCTTTCTTCTTGGGCAGACAGGCCATGGAGAGGAGGAGTACTGTTTGCCTTCCTCCCACACTTAAATAAGATATACATAAGGCGGGAATCCTTTGTTTCCCAAACTTGACCCCCTTTCCCTTCCAGTGGAAGGTTACAAGAAATGCTAGGTAATGTTTAGTATCAGGACAAGACCACCTGACCTGATAGTGTCACAGTTACGTCTCCAGATGCCTCCCAGGAGGGAGACAGATTAGTATCTTCATGATCTTGTTGTTTCTTCCTGATGGCTCATCATATCTGCTTGCCTGTGGTCTCGTGGGTGTCTTCTCAATACACACCCAGTTGTAATTGTTACATAGTCCATATTCCTAACTCTAGATACAGAAATGATACAGGCATACAAATTGGATAATCACATTCAGTAAATTATAATCTTGAGAATGATGCCTTACAAGACCCATCTTGCATAAAGTACATCTCAGTTCTGTCATTCATATCATAAGTATATTTTCATAAAGAATATGGAGTGAAATGTCAGTCACTGTTCACCTGGGTTGGATTTGAACTGGTGATCTAGAGGCAAAAAACGGTGGTATTCTTCCTCTTCCAAAGTTTCACCATTTAAAAAAAATGGCGTCTCGGAGGGCCTCTCAAGTTGAAAATGGAACTGAGGGGGAAGCATTTTCAGGGCAAGCAAGATTTCCTACTGATATGATTGCAAAGAATCTGACTCAGACTTCTTGAAACCTTTTCATTTTTGGGAACACTCAGAATATATTTTGAATTTTTTGGCAGTCTGGTCTTATTGTAACAGCAAAGAGCGAGGGGTGGAGGGAGATGTAATTTTGTGCCTGGGAGCTCAGTAGTCATCTCAGCACTGGCATCAATCACAGAGAATCTGCACTAAGTTTAAGAGTTGTTGTTTTTAATAAAATAACTAAGGACAAATTAGACATTCAGATGCTAAAAAAATAATCTGAAAAGGGTAAAAAACAAATGCGTGGTAAGTTAGGAATATTCTTTGAAAAAGCAATATTGTTTGTTGATTCACTGGGGAGAAGCTAGACTAGTGCTGGATGTGGTTTTATTAGTCTTGGATTTTTGTTGATGAGAAATAGTTTAGGATCATATTCTGATACCCTTACATTGAGCAGTACCTTAAAGCATACATAATCCCCTTGAAATTCAGCTGCCCCCCCCCTTGTGGAATAAGGTGCTACCCTTGTTCAAACTTAGTATCTCTCCCTTAAAATAGTCACTTATAAATGTTAGGACTCTGCTTCTCACCCACCACTAACTTTTGCGAAGAGTGTTAGATCAACTCTCATGATTTCTTACCATACATATCTTAGTGGTTTTTGGCCTCTTCTGATTCCTCAGCTCTTGTGGTGCAGTCTCAGAGATGGCAGCTGAAAGTCCATCATTCAACACAAAATGGCAATTTTCAAACATCTTCTGCTGGAATCATCTTAAATTCTAAGCTCTCCTGGGCAGGGTTGTGGTCTTTGTATGTGTTTATACAGTGCCTAGCACAATGAGGCACTGATCCTGATTAAAGTCTCTGGGTGCTACTGCATCAATGTCTTTGATAGTTAAAATCCAAAATAGTCTGTAAATAAGATGAGACTGTAATAAATAGTAAGAAGTTTGGGCCTTCAGAGGGTAGGTCTTGTCCAAGTTAAAACACTTGGGCTGAGATTTTCCATACCTCCTAAGGGATTTGGATGTCCCATTCCCCTTGGGAATGAATGGAAATTAAGCAGCCAGATCCCCTAGGTGGTTTTGAAAATCCCACCCTTAAGGACCTAATTCTCCCAGGCTACAAGGACCTGCTGATGGAAACCAATGAGGATAATGTGCACACATCTGAGAGAATGATCAGGCCCTCGGTTATAACAGGGACGAATTACCACTTTAATTTTCCATGAGCCATAATGGTTCTAGATTGAACAGTACTCTCCCTGAATGTTCCTACAGCAGACTCACAGCTCCACAGACTGTAGCATTCTTTCCTTCAAACTATAACATTCTATCATCATATCAGTGTCCCCTGTAGTGGTGTGAATGTGAAGTCACCAGTTACCAGGAACAAGAATTCAAGGCAGATGCTCCGGTGGTGGGTGGAAAGGAGTGAGTCTTGGAGGTCATGCAGCCAAGAGCACAGCAGGAGGGACTGTGCATAATCTGTGATATTTACAAAAATCACCATGACAAACTTTCAAGTCTTAGACCCCAATCCTGAAAAGACCTGACCATGCATGTAAGTTACTCCTGTGAGTATCGCACTGAAGTCCATGTGATCTCCTCAGGACTACTCACATGCATTAAGCAGGAGGGTAAGTCTTTGCAGGATCAGGATGCAAGTGACTAATATTTGTAAGGCTTTTTGCAATGAACAGGCGTATACTGTTGTTTTTTTAAAGAAATGTTAGATGATGTGGGATGAAGCCTGTGACTCACATCAGACTTAATGCATGCAGACCAGACCTTTAAAAATGTTTGCAGTCACACTTCATCCTATGTGCCAGTTCCTTTAAAGGATCTGTGCAGAGAACAACTTTGATGTGTGAGCATCACCCTTTTAGAATTCTGAATGGACCAACAAAAAACGAACAATTTTGAGAACTTTGAAAACCCATCACTTTCTAAAGCCTCCTAATTCACAAACAGGTATTCTGGTTCATCTCTGACTTGTCTGAAAAATTTTCCACTGGGGAGAGGCTAAGCGTGAGGAAGGCTGGATCAGATCATCAGCTGCTTTGAAGAGAGTTTCTTCACTGAAATCAGTGGAGCAATGCCAGCTGAGCATCTGGCCCATTATGTGGAAAGGAGCTCTTTTTAGAAAATTAGCAGGGACCGAAAATCAGGGTGATTATAGAAACTGGAGTGATACTGTGATTCAACCATTAAAGTGCCATTTTCCTTTGTTAGCCATTTTGACTTCTCATGTGAACTCTTACACAGTCTGCTGAGGGTACGTTAGAAAATAATTTTCTTTAAAAGAGGAAACTAAACTAAAAACAACTATTTTGAAATCTTGTTAAGGGGCTGACTTAGAATTGCCAAATCCCCATTTTAGAGTTGATAAACCACTTCTCTGTTCCTAGATCCAGTCCTGCGTTTTTCAAAAGCTATTTTGATTTTTGTGGCATTTGAAATCCACGTGGATGCCTCTGAGCCTGTCCTTTGTGTGACTTTTCCACTGCAGCATTGCTTGACCATGTGCTCATCAGATTATGACATCAGCATTACAGATGGTTGGAATTTTTTCAATAAAATGATTTTTTTTTTTTGGAAAATGCTGATCAATTGAAACTGAAACTTTTAATGGGAATGTATCAGTTGTGTTGAAACTTTTTCCAAGAAAAGTTTCTCAAGTCCAGGTTGGCATTTCTGGTCAAAACATGACCAAGATGGGAACTGTGGAATAGACAATAGCCTCATGGTTAGGGCACTTAGCTGAAATGCAGGAGACCCTGGTGTAACCGTGCCTCAGTAGGCCACAACTGAGAACACCAAATTCAGGACAAACTCTCTTTCTCTCTCTCTCTGTCTCTCTCTGGTTTTTCATAAAAATCTTCAAAGAGTCTCAGTTTTGTCAGATGTGGAATGGAAACATTTTTAAAATCTGGAAGAGTTTTGAGGGATGGGAATCAGTGGCCATTATTCAGGCATTATCATCTTCTTCTCACCATCCTTAGCTCAGATTCCCTTCCGCTGTTCTTTCCATTATGCATCATTCTGGAGGCACAGAATGGCAGAATCTGGCCTTAGCTGGCCAGCTGAGGATTCCCCTGGCATAAAGGGGTGTTGCCAACTCCTGCAACAACTGCCCCTGCTCGGCAGGAGGGCACGTATTGGGAGTGGGAGGGAACATGATGAACACACCTGTATTCTGCCAATTCTCAATTGATGTATGGTCCAATAGTAACTGTAGTCAGGTGATGCATTAGAATAGCCTCTTATATGCCCCAGCTTGTGCTTCTGAGCTAGGTCCAGTGGAGAAGCATCAGGAGAATCAAGGGGTGCAGCTTGCTCCTTCCTGGCTCCCCACCTCTCTGGCCTAGAGTGGATCTTGGTGCAAGATCCAATCTGCCCCCTTCTGTTGCTCTCTCTCCAGAACTGTGTTTGCAGGTATGTAAGAGAAAGCAGTGATTCTTTCTCTCCTCACAGTACAACAGAGACCTAGTGACTTCCACGTCTTTCAGAGCTGTTTGTGTGGGGATTGCTTTGATGGCTGGCATTCTGATCTCTGCCTAAGACCCTGCCAGCCTGGTAGATTGAGAGCCTCTCAAACCACAGGATGTGCATGTAAACACCTGTAGCTATTAACTTCTAGTTAAAACTAGAGTGGTTATGCTACCATCTCCTTTCACCTCGTAGTTTGGAGGCTACTAAAAAGTAAGATGAGACCCTGAGCAGCCTTTTCGTATTCTGCTACTAAGAGAGAGAGATTAGGTTGCAGGTGTCTGCTGTAGTAGAGCTTGGTGGAAGAGTTTAACATGAAGATTGATGGGGTGAGGGCACGGAAGGGTGCAGATATAATAGCATAGATGAGTGAGACAGCTGGCAAAGGTGCATGATGAAGCAAAAGGCGTAGAGTTTCTTTGACACAGTTGTTGTCCTTTATACGGCGTTAACCCCAGTCTCAGAGATTATATGGGTCCAAGCCAGCCACAAACTTCAGACTTGGATTGAGATTCTAACTTTCCAAAAGTTCGTGAGAATTCAGACCTGGACTTTTAGCCTAGGTCCCATCTCTAATTTACACTGTCCTGAACCCACTTATTGGTGCCTAGTCATAACAGTGGTTTGTAAATTATTGGCAGTACCAAGTTTTCTGTAGTGGTTTTCACCACAGTTCTGCATAGGCCACACTGCCTCCTGGAGCTTCCAGAGATGTGCGGGGCAGTGTGCCCTCTGCTATGCCATTCCAAAAGGTTCAGCATCCCCTCCTTTGCATTGCTGGCCAGCTTCACAGATGGAGGCCTATTTCCCTTTCCTCCTTCCCCACTCTTTCCCACCATTATCAGGATCGTTTGTGATCTAGGAGCTGTTCTTAGGGAGCCTCCTTTCCCACCTTGCTAATCTGTGTAGTGGTCAGCTACAATGTAGCCTCAATTGCATTCTTGGATACCTAGTTCCATTATAAATATATCTGTTGCATGTAGGGATTAGTGGGTCCAACACATTCTGCATTCTTGAAAAGGATAAGGAATATGGGCTATCTTCCATCCTCCTTACAAACAGAGGACGAGGGGAGTGCTGGTTTATCTGGAACCATCCCAGAAGGATTTCACTGTCGCTTAAAAAATTGTGGCAAAACGTACTAGTTTTTCCCGTCTTCTGTACAGCAGCGCTTCAGAATGTACTGTGCTTAGAAATTTCCTCTGTGTGCAGGATTTAAACAGCATCACTTACTTGCATTCCATTTTCTGAGATGATTGATAACCCCTTACTCCCACTGGTGAGCAGTTACTCCAACATGTAATCTCATTGATTTCCATGAGACTACTTGTAAAAGTAAATGCTGCAGGATAAACAATATATTAGCATTTCTCCTACTTCTCTCGTATTAATAAATAGCTGAGATGATTCAGTTTGAAAACCCTAATTTGCTTTTCACCACTTATGCAGTTTGCTTTTTACATTTCTCACAGCTGGGACAATAAACCCAGGCTGATCATTTTTACTTCTATTTATAGTCACTTCTTGATTTTCATGGATACAGTTGTCATGTAACTCCAGTGGAAGATTGCCTACAGTAGAGGCTGAGGAAAGACTGAATAAGAACTTCAGAATCTGGCCCCTTGATCTCTCCTTATTAACAAATTCCTTCATATTCAAATTCCCGCTTTTTTTTTTTTTAATAATCAAACTTCAGTTTTGGCAGAGCTGTCAAATTGCAAAGGTTAGCAAACTTTTTGACTGTACCTGGTTCCAGTGATTATTCTGATTCAAAATCATTCCAGAAAAACCAGCTGCTCTCACATGCTCATGCTAGAACAATCCCCTGGGGACCATTTCACTAGCTGAGGATTGGTGGAGTGCCTTGTACTCTGGCTCAGCTTCTCTCCCCAGGAATGTTGCTCCTACCTCAGCCAGTGCTGACATGAATCCCTGCTCCTGTGTGGAGGAGGATGTGGGGCCAGGTGGAGCCAGAATAAAGCTCTCCTGGCTCTGGGAGACTTCTCATCAGCCACTTTAGGGCTCGTTTGCAGCGCTCCAGAAGCACAAAGCAATCTTATCAGGGGTTGGCAACCTGGTCCTTGGTTTTGTGCAGATCTGACAAAACTGGGTGAAACATGATGGGATTGACAGAATTTTGCTTTGCATCTTGTGATTTGTTTGTACCTGAAATTTAAAGTAAGGCAAGCCCATATTAAGTGAAACTAATCAGAATGTTCTTGGGAGCCGCTGAACACTGAGATTGTTAAAAAGTGTCACACCATTCTAACTTTGGATGTAAACTAAGTTGACAGTGTCCCATTAACCCAGTACTTGGAAAGAAACACAGACCTTTGGAGCAAGCTGAAGCACAAACACAACTAAATACTATATGTAAACACAAGCTATCAAGCCATGCACACTAAATATAGTGGCTTTATATTTTCTTCTTCATTTAATCATTTAGAGTCAGTTTCTTTCAGTTTTTCTTGGAAAAAAATGTCTTTTTGGATACAGGCATTTAAACAAATCGAAAACAAAAACCCTAAACTTTCCTGGACAGGAATTCTCCACGTTGCTGTATTTTTTTTTACTTCAACTCAGAAATTAGAACCAACTCCAGGGTGCAAAGGGAAATGATCATAGTGCTAGTTATCCCTTAACTAAAGCAACAGATGCATCATGCAGATGAGCCCCAAGAAGGATGAAGCATGTGTCCAAGGTTTCTGTTTTACCCTTGGCTGAATTCCTTAGGGAAATCAGTCTTACCAAATCATATTTAGCCTCACTGAGTTTCAAAGCATTACCCAGGATGCCTCTTGTTTCCCAAATTCCACTTTGAAGTGAGATGTCCCTAACTGCCTGTTTCATAACCAGCTTTGACTGAAAAACTTCCTGTATTTTCTCAGGTTTCAGAGTAGCAGCCGTGTTAGTCTGTATTCGCAAAAAGAAAAGGAGTACTTGTGGCACCTTAGAGACTGACACATTTATTTGGGCATAAGCTTTCGTGAGCTACAGCATCCAATGAAGTGAGCTGTAGCTCACGAAAGCTTATGCTTAAATAAATTTGTCAGTCTCTAAGGTGCCACAAGTACTCCTTTTCTTTTTGTATTTTCTCAGACCCTCAATATTAGTGATACATGTGTAAGGGGACTGTTGCCCCCTTACTAACCATCAGTGGGGGTGTTTTGGTTGGCTAGCTCCCAGTACTAAAAGGGGAAGGGTCTATGGGAAATCAGGACCCTGAGACTGACAGTCCCCAGGAACAATGGGGAGAGGCCAATGCTCCAGGTCAGCCTGAATGACAGGGCGGGCAGGCTAATCAGGGAGTCAGGAGGCCAGGGAGGTCTCGTCTTCCGTGTGAGCTGGATTTGCCTGGGTTGGACAGAGTGGGGCCGAGCTAAGGAGAAAGCAGGGGCCCAAGCTGAGCTGGGGAGCAGAGGGACCAGAAAAGCAGCCCCTGTCCTGGGAGCAGAGCTGTAGCAACCAGAGGCAGAGGGGCCAAAGAAGCAGACCAGGGAGCTGGAGGCAGAGCAGCAGAGACAGAGAGGTGCAGCTGGGGCAGGAGCAGTCTGGAGCTGGGTGTGGTGAGCAGCTGGGGAGAGCGAGGGGGACCCTGGGCAGCGGGCCCAGCACAGGGAGATGCCTCAGCCAAGAGGCTCTGCAGGCCAGGCTTGGATTGTAACCCCGACTGGGCGGGGACGACACTGGGAAGAAGGGTCTTACCACTTAGAGCCTGAGAGCGTGTGGCCACCACCAGAGCAAGTGTCCAACCCGCAGCATCCCTGCAGCAAAGCCAGGGCCTGAGAAGGAGGCCTGGGACTTACAAGGAACAGACTGTGAACTGCCTGGACATTCCAGAGACACTGTTTGTGATGTTCCCTGCCACAGAGCGGGTTGATGTGTTTCCTTTAACCTTCCCATTTTTCCTTACTCTTTTTAAAATTAATTGTTGATTAAATAACTTGCATTTGCTTTAACTTGTATGTAATGGTCAGTGGGTCAGAGAAGTGCCCAGTGCAGAGAGAGTACCCTGGAGTGAGGACACCCTGGCCCCTATCCTAGGTGACTGCAGCAGAGTTGGGGTCGAACCCCCCCTAGGAATCCTGGGCCCAGCCTTGTTGGGGTTACAAGGACTCTGCCAGACAGGAGAGTGGAAGGGGAGTCCTCAAGGGCACGGAGGCCACTGGGTAAAGGAAGCGGGAGTGAGGACTCAGATCCTTTCGCTAGCCCACTTCACTGGGGTAGTGCAGAAGCCAGGAAAGTTCCTCACAATAGCAGGACTATTCCCCCGCTTACACATGTGTCCCTGTAAAGAAGTAATGAATGAGATGCGTATGTGCACGCACACATGTATGTATCAAATAGACACAAATTCCCACTGACTTCATTTAAAGTGATAAACACTTATTTAAAAAGTGAACCAAAATGAATAAATATCACATTCCTGAAAGAGAAAAGAAAACCACACTTATTGCTCAATTTAAACTTCTCTTCACTGTGGTGGAGGGGAAAAAAAATCCCACTATAGTTTCATGGATTGTTTCAAAACACTGCAGTATTTTCTCTCCATCTTCCCTGGTCTTTTTTTGAACAAACTGCTCCTTGTCACCCCGAATGGTCAGTGACACCCCATAATTTACTGTTAGGAATGCAGACATGAAGGAAGACGAAGGGATGAAATATGGTGTCAAGTTTTATCTACTCACATTTCACACACTAAAGAGACAAGTCCCTTTGGCCAGTTGCCATGGAGAATTTTCTTTTAGAAGTAAATAACTCGGAACAGAAAGAACTCAAATTCATTCTACCCCAGCTGCAGAAAGTCATTAAGTCTCAATGGATGCTATGTGCGTTGTGTGAAAGGAATTTTGTAATCTGGATATAACAGCAGTTGCAAAACTATATTTGAATTTAAACCTTTATTCTGAGCCTTTAATTATTGGCTTTGTTTTTTTGCATACTGATTAAAGTGCATGTATTTACAAATAATTTCTATTTTTGAACTACAAACTGTAGATGAGAAGTTTCAGTAATTGATGAATGGTTGATTTTTGTTTTGTTTTGCTGTTTTGCTTCTTTCTATCCCAACCTCAACTAGAGTCCCATTTCCTAACTTGCTTTTTAAAGTATGTTTAAAAAGGGAAATATTTCTACCAAGGCCCTAAAAATTATTTTAAAGTGACATCCTAGACTGCTTTTCTTAAATTGCCATTTGCATGATTTTTTGACTTCCCTGACCTTCACAGTCTTTTCTCCCACCTTTTCCCCCCATCATTTTAAATAGCTTTGAGAAAGTAGAGCTTTTCTTTCCTTCCAGTTGCATTCATCCAACTCTCCAGCCACATTTAGGGCTGGAGTCTGCAGTCACACCTGTGTAACTCAGTGGAGTTGCTCCTGATGTAAATCAGAGCTGAATCATCCCTTAAGTCAGCACTTCTGAAGCACAAACTGATGCTTCCGAGCTGTCACCTGCTATGGAGATGTTGCATCTAGAGTTCAGCCAGGTTAGATCAGTTGGAGAGAGGGGCACTATTGGGGATGAAGGTACTGTAGGCAGAGTGTAATGAAAGCTTTGTAAATGATAAAATACTATTGAGAAAGGGTCTGAACATATTTCCATAATGCTAGACTTCTATAACAGCTGGCTCAGTCCTAAAAAGCCTGCAAAGTTCAGTTTTTGGGTTGGCTTAACTTATACTTTTACACAGTCAACCTTTTTTTAAAATGAAACCAACCAAACAAAAATATTAGTTCAAAAGTGTTAAATTACATTTTTTTAAAAAAAGTCCCGCTCTCTCAGTGCCTAATGCTGCACTCCTGGAGTAGTGCACAACGAATCAACAGCTGCTACCATTTTTGTACACGTACATCATGAGCTCCCTGCTGCACCATGAGCTCCCAGCTATGGCTCACCTAGTGCAGAATGGGAGTGGGGTTCTGCTAATGCCTCACCAGACCCTTTGAACTGTTTAGTGGTGGCATGGACTCTTCCCCATATCTTGTTCACTCTTGCGCAGCAGATCTACCAAGTGTTACTTGTCTTGTGTGACACTTGCTCATTCACCAGGTCTGTCATGCTTTCCTGCATCTCAGGTATGGGAGAAGGGGGAGAGAGTATGTGTGTGTGAGTGTGTGTGAGAGAGACATTTTATAGCAATCTATAACCTCAACTGCAAGCAAGAAGACCACAAGTTCTAGTCCCAGGTCTTTTTCCTGACTGCTGTTAACATTTTTGTACATTTCATAACTATTTTAAGCAAGGCTTTTTATTCCTGCATCAGGGGAAACAGCAATGATCCACTCGTTTTTCAGAAACGATAACATACACAAACTTACTGGAGGCAGAGCTGAAAACAGAACTGATACAACAGATTTAAGTCTCATCTACTTTGCCACAATGTTTTCAAAAAGAATGTCAAACTATGTGCATCCATATGCTGTCTCTAACCACTAGACTGCACTGTATTCCCAGAGCCAGGAATAGACTCCAGGAATCCTGGTATCCAGCATTCCAGTTCTGTCTCACAAATAGTTGTCTAGCAATATATATGTTGTGTCTCACTCTAAAGCAGGGATGGGCAAACTTTTTAGACCGAGGGCCACGTCTGGGTGGGGAAATTGCATGCAGGGCCATGAATGTAGCGCTGGGGTTGGGGTGCAGGAGGGAGTGTGGGGTGTGGGAGGGAGTGTGGTGTGCAGGAAGGGGCTCAGGGCAAGGGGTTGGGGCAGAGGAGGGGTGCGGAGTGTACGAGAGGGCTCAGGGAAGGGGGTTGGGGTGCAGGAGAGGGTGTGGAGTGTGGGATGGGGCTCAGGGCAGGGGTGCAGGGAGGAGTGCGGGAGGGGGTTGGGGTGCAGGGTGCAGCAGGGGGCTCAGGGCAGGGGTTTGGGGTGCAGGAGGGTTGCGGGGTGCGGCAGGGGGTTGGGGTGCAGGCAGGGGGCTGGCATGTAGGAGGGGTGTGGCGTGCAGTAGGGGGCTCAGGGTGCAGGAGGGGTTCGAGGTGCGGGCTCTGCCCAGCGCTGCTTACCTGGAGTGGCTCCAGGGTGGCAGCGGTGCACACCGGGGCCAGGGCAGGCTCCTTGCCTGCCTGCCCTGGCCCCGTGTCGCTCCCAGAAGTGGCCGGCACCACGTCCCTGCGGCCCCTGACGGAAGGGGGGCAGAGGGCTCTGTGCACTGTCCTCACCTGTGGATTCTTCCCCCGAAGCTCCCATTGGACAGGAATGGGGAACTGCAGCCAATGGGAGCTTCAGGGGAGGTACCAACAGGTGAGAGCGCACGCGGAGCCCTCTGCCCCCACTTCCCCAGGGGCTGAAGGGACTTGGTGCCAGCTGCTTCTGGGAGTGGCGGGGGGTCTGCGGTGCCACGGGGGTGGCAATCCCACGGGCTGTAGTTTGCCCACCCCTGATCTAAAGGTTGGATAAACAGCCTGCTCTCACTACTAGGTATTTCTTGAGCTCAGATGGAAGAGGTTTCTGCTTCCTTTTAAAGTTGTAGTCTGCTGATGACCCACATAGGGAAATATAACACCCTCCATTATTTCGAGTACCTTGGAATAAATGTAATTGTTGAACAATATTGTATTACCAAATATTTTGTGTAAACTGAATGTGGATGTTGGGTTTTTTTTATTGTGTTTTTAAGGTTTGTATGATGGTTAGTGGGAGCTGACCCTTTAAGAACAGACTGGGGCACCATATTATAGGGTGTTTGAAGGAGCTCAAGCCCAGCCTATGGGAGATTTTGCCTGTGTGTCCAGATTGTCACGCAGAGTCTCAGGCTAAGCTCCAAAAACTTCAGAACTAGATGTAATAAACTTGTCTTTCCAGAAAGGAAACCTCATTCTCAAAGGTGTGTTAGCTCTTATTGGAGGACTGGCTGCCCAGAGCTTCCTAAGGAGCGATAGAGCCTTTCACCCGTAGGTCACCAGTTCAAATCGATCCCATTTTAGTAGGGATTAAAAGTTGCTCCCATCTACTTGGTGCTTGATGGGTCTAAGCCCCCACAGCACAAACTCAGCCCTTCACTTTGCACTAGTCGGTTGTTTTAGCAGAGTGGCCAAGACCTGCATGGGTCATGGAAACTGAACTACCCATTACCCCTTGAGGAAGTTCTCCTCATCATGGTAGAGGTAGGCCAGTGTTTGTGTGTGGGAAGCTTGCTCTGTAGCTAAATGAAGGATCTCATTTATCAGGATCATCACACTGACACCTCTCACCAGCACTAAGGTATATTTCAGCTGACATTTATGGCCACATGCACATTATTTGCAAATCTGCGTATTCTTATTAAATAACTTGCATAAAATGTCACACCTGAGGTAGTGTGATAATTGGCACCTCTGCACCTGTTTAGCCCTCAGAATAGGGCTTAAGTGGGACTTAAGTAATGAAGTGTTACATAGACCTTGGGAACGCTCTCTCCATGGGTGAGTTTTACCCTTTGAGAGCAAGGTGCAGAATTTATGACTGCCCCTAGAACAGGTGCATGTGGGTTGGCGGAGAAGTGCTTTCTCTTCCTGCTTGTTCCAGAGTAAGTGAAGACCTAGTATGGCTCAAACACTTGATTTGGGCGGGGGTGGGTGGGTGGAATTTTGTATGTGCTCATCGAGTGTTTGTTATTAAGGCGTTGTCTATACTACGGGGGTAAATTGACCTAAGTTACGCTACTCCAACTACGTGAATAACGTAGCTGGAATCGATATAGCTTAGGTCAACTTACTGCAGTGTCTACACCACGCTGTGTCAATGGGAGATGCTCTTCCGTCGACTTACCTTATTCCTCTTGTTCTGGTGGAGTACCAGAGTCAACTGGAGAGCACTCTGTGGTCTTCACTAGACCTATTAAATCAACCTCAGCTGCATCGATCACAGCAGCGTCAATCCCTGGTAAGTGTAGACATAGCCTTAGTATATTCAATACCTCATTGTAGCAGGATTGCTATGTCCCAAGCATCCTCTTGTGGTCACTTGCCTCTGGAAGCTCCCTCTTGCAGGTCCCTTAAGCACTCCAGATAGTCTCTCTTGTGGCTAACAGCACCCCCACCTGTTATCAAGGGAAATTTAACTGAATGAATTGCTGTATTCTGGACTCAGGAACAGTATCTCTATCACCTTGGTCACAGGTACGTAATACTGACTCAGTGTTAAGCTGGAAACAAAAAAGCGGTTTATTTGACAAACAAGGCAAACAGATTGAAGGGAACTTTAACAGTATGACAGGAAAATAGTAAAACAGCTTGTAGGTTTGTTCCCACAGACAATGAAGCCAAAGTCCCACTATACACCCTTAACAAGCCATGGGCATACTAGCACAACTTTACTTGCAGGTAGATAACTTCTGGCGCACAGATGAAGACGAGCAAACAGCTCGACGTCTCAGATCTGTCACAGCTACCAGTCGAATCTGGACCTTCAACTGTACTCCGGTGGGACACTGGAGGAACACAGATCTGGATACAGGAGATGGTCTTCCAGGTAAGTAACAGTGATGGATCTTGACTCACGACGTGCGTGCAAATAAACGGGACACGGGCTGCCTCTCAGACGGAGAGCACCCTGTGCTGGGCAAAGTGGCTATACAGTCTAGTCACATACCCCTCTCCCCCCGCCCCTTTCTTCTCGCTGTTTGGAGAAAAAGGTGCCAAAGTTCTAACAAGGATACTCAAAATGGAGTCCAAACAACAACTTGGATGAATCCAAGATGGCAATTCAACAAAATGGTGAACATAAACAAATAAACCTTACACACCCATGGCTGGTTTAATAACAGAAATGTTTCAAACAGTCCTTAGGGTCCCCAAAATAAAATCCATAATCAGAACATACAAACATTCCGACTCAGCCCTGGTTCTTGTGCCACACCTAGAGCTCTTCCTCCGTCACAATGTGTTCCACTCAAAGCCACCAGTCCCAGCCCTCTCTGTTAGAGCACAGTTCTCTGGCCAGGTGTCCTCCTCTTGTCAGCCACACCCTACTCCCAAGCCTGTCTGGGGCCTTTGCAGCTTTTGTAGGCCACTCCTAAGCCCTACCTAGTTGGAGCCTCTGGTTCTCAAACCCTCTGGTGTAGCAGGGTCTTCCCTGCAGAACCCTTTCTTAATTCTTTCAGTGTCCTCTACTCTGCCTTTACTTCAGCCAGCTGCTGCCTTTTATAGTGAATTACCTGATCCAGCCCATGTACGCCTCCTTCATAATTAGGGTTGGCTAGCCCCAAGCCCTCAAGGGAAAGCCACCCTGTGACACTCTTTTAAATACGCAAACACCAGGCATGCTTAAATATCAGATTTCCATAGCTCAAGTACTTGGCTCTGGTAATGATCTCTGACTTCTCTCCCAGCAACAGCAGAAGTGATAGAAGTGAAAGGACAATTGTGAAAGGGATTGGGGCCATTTTAGTGCATTCTATTAGTGGAGATGACATACCGGTAGGCGTTTTAGGTATGGGAAGAAGGATTTGGGCCATAAATTGGCTCCAAGTGTTGAGATAAAACGGGAACATACTACTGCTTATTTAGGAAGAATGCTGCTACTTCTCTTCCTCCCAAGTCAATCACTGAGATATATCAGTTGACAAAAGCTGTCTGAGCTCACTTTGTTTTCTGTTTATAGCATTAGTAAAGTTGTTAAACTATATCGTTGATGCTGCTACTTTTCAACAGAAGGCATTCTGATGTAATGTTTTGTGGACAGAGGATCTGATCCATCCGATTCCATCTCCTCTATCTCTGTGTGGAAAATATTTTATCTTAAGCTTAGTTTAAACAAACAAACAAACCCTGCAAGTTTTAACTTTTATGGAACACAAAATAGCTTTCCCCTACCCTTGCTGTGTCACCTGGCTCCCAATGTCATTGTCAGTGAAGTTGACAAGCTGAGACATTTTCCTCTGGATATAATTGACATTGCCTTAGTACTGGACAAGAACATGCTTGTAAAAATAACAAGAACCAGTTTACAAGTACAAGAACCATAGAGGCTTTGGGCCAATATTACACTTATGCCTCTAATTTTTTTCTGTAGCTCTTTATCCTTAGCTTTACTTTAGGTTTTAATGCATGAATATATAAACCACAGATTTCAGCATGATTAAAAGGCACAATAAATCAAAACTTTGAAGTTAGCAGTTCTACATCCTGGAGTTATTTTGTATGCACAATTAAACATAGCTGAGTGAGAGCCCCACATTAATTTTCCTATTTTATTAGGCAACATCTTGGTTTTTTGATGCCTAATTTAGACTTGCTTGAAAACACTGAGTAACTTCCTTTCCTAGGCTCAAACTTTGGTAAGCTATTATTTTTCAATGGTTTAGATTAGGAACAGATGGTCTATATGAGCTCATGCAGTTTGTAGCTTATGGGGGACACATTCTGAAATAAAGTGCAGCAACAGACAGTCAGGGCCAGATTAACTCTCCTGTTGGCCTGGGGCTATTAGATTTTGTGGGGGGTTTGAAGTGGGGGAGTGGGCCCAGGGCTGGGGCAGGGGATTGGGGTGTGGGAGGGGGTGCAGCTCCAGCTGGGGGGGAAGGGTTGGCTCTGGTGTGGGGCCAGGGATGGGACAGGGGGTGGGGGTGCAGGAGGGGGTATGGGGTGCAGGGTCCAGCCGGGAGGTGCTTACCTCGAGTGGCTACTGGTCGGCGGCGCAGCAGAATTAAGGCAGGATCCCTGCCTGCCCTGGCTCCGCACTGCTCTGCTCCCCAAGGTGGCCAGCATGTCCGGCCCCTAGGCAGGGGGGCCAGGCTGCTCTGCGCGGGACACTCTGCTTGTGCCTGAAGGTGCTGCCCCCACAGCTCCCCTTGGACACCAGCCCCCACCCCAGTCCACAGCAGCGTGCAGAGATTCCCTGGATGCACCTCACCTAGGGGCCACAGAGGCACACTGGCGAGCCGACGTTCGTGGCTCCAGCCCTGGGGGGTGGGGTGTCGAGGCTCAGGGGCTGGTGTCCGGCCCGCGGCACCTGCGGGGCCCTGCTTCGCCCGAGGCCCTGGGCTGCATCCCCTAAAGCCCCTGCATTAATCCAGCCCTGCAGACAGTATATGTTAGGTGGTGAGCTGTGCAGGGTGGTTTTTGGATAACCAGACCAGTTTTAGAATACTTCTGTGTCTTCATTCCGTACTGTGGAATTTTTGGAAATCTCAGAGAAAATTCGTTTATAAAATTACTGGATGGTTCTGTATGGCAGAATTTCTGCCTGCTTTGGAAAGTATAAGGGCCTGATTTTTTCTTCCACTTTCTTCAGTGTAAATCTGGAATGAGTCCATTGAAGACAGTGGAGTTACACTGGTGCAAGTCAGAGAACTGGACTTACAGTTTAAAATATGATCTTGGAGGTCTCTTGGGCACTTTTGAGTCTGAAAAATCTTGAGTTTGATTTACAGAAGCCCCGCAGAAGGGGGACAAAGGGAAGGGAGCAGGCTCAAAAATTATACTCTGTGTGTACTTTCTGAATGTGGAGTGGACATTAGGGAAGGATGGTGATTGGCTTATACCTATTCTATCAGGCAGTAAGTGGATCTTGAGCAAGTATCAGATGTGCTGAACCATAAAGAGACAAGAGGTTGTTGACTGAAAGGAGCAGGGTTACTTTTTGATGTTTAGAGTGTGAAGTGAGTCTACAAGTCATATGGTACTTCCATATCCATTGAATTTTTGCAGGTTGAAGTGACTTCTTAATATCCAGTTAAAATAAACTGGTCAAAAACGGAGTTAATGTTTTTTCAATGGGTAAGTCAAGTCCTTTAGTAAAATGAGCTGTTACTTTTGCCTTGATCTTCCTCTGTAATCCACCTGGTAGAATACAGACTTTGTAAAGATACAGCATGCATCCGACCTAAGATGAATGTTCAAAATGTTCGGCTAGGAGTCAAGAAAAGGCAAGGGCCCAGATTATGAAAAATGCTAGCTCCCATCAAGCACAGTAGGCAAGAGCGTGGCCCAGCAGACGAGGTGCTGAATGGGGATTTGGGAGCCCAGGGTTCTAGTTCTGGCTGTGCGACTAGCCTGTTGTTTATCTTTCCCCTCTCTGCCTCTGTTTCCTCATTTATAAAAAGGGAATAACGATAGTAAAGAACTTTGAGGTCTGTGTATGGAAAACACTAAGAAATAGATGTCATCCAGGCACTTACATTTCTAGTGCTGAGTATTACAGTTCAGAGGTAGGCAAATTTATTTTTATATCCATATTATTTATGTATGCATGGTCTGAATGAGCTCTCCCCTGACATCTAGTGGTGAGCTGTGGAAAAAGACTTCAGAAGCTGATTTCGTTTGTATGGACACACCCACCCTGCCTCGGTGCTCAGCGTGATGGGATTGCTTGCCCAAATGATCACTTGTGGCTGGTGTCAGATCCCCAGTCTCCTTGTTATTGGAGCAGGAGTAATAAAGCATTATTATTCTTGTTGTGTGAACCGAGGACAGCAGAACTGTACCTGGCATACCCCAATGGAGGGACTCACCCTCAACTGAATAGCACTCACTAGGCAGAGGACATGGGTTCCAAAACTCAATGAGTTGAGAGAGTGTGGGGATAGGTATTTGTATCTGGTGATATGGGCCTTGTTTAAGGGTCCTAGACACCTTTCTCTTTCCATGGTATAATAAAAGAGCTAATTTAAATTCAACTGAGAGTCTTGTTACATGCTGCAGAGCGAAATCACTGATACCTAGGTCTATGTATTAGACCTACTTTGGGACAGAGTCTCTATTGCAAGAGTCTGCCCAGTGTGCACTAGCAGTGAGGCTCCCCCACTAGCAGCTGAAATCACTGAGAGCTGTGTTAAGTGTGTGGGGGGCCCTGAAGACATCTTGGTGAGTGGACAGCTGGTGGAGCAAGCAGCCAGCAGGGTGGCTGGTGGAGAGGCACAGCAAGTGGCCAGCAGGGCAGCTAGTGGAGGGGGCCAGAGCAGAGCCTCACAGAGGTGCGGCAATTGGCCGTTGGGGCAAGGAGTGAGTGCCTGAGCAGTGGAGCATGTAAGGTGCCTCCTTACTTCCCCCCCCACCTCCACACAGGGTGGGAGGTAAATTCTGCGGATGAACCTCTGGGGCTCGGACGAACCTCCGGGGCTGCACTGGCCAAGAACAGCAATTGTGAGTGGGGTGCAGAGAAGGGATGCGCACATTAAACGGACTTTTGGATTGCTGGACTTGAGAACCTGAGGGGAGAAGGACAGTGCCCAACTTACCTGGGGGTGGTACTTTTGCTCATGGTTTGTGTTTATGAACCCTAGTTGTGGTGTTTTCCCAAATTAATACTGAGTTAATTCTCTCCTTTTATTAAAAGTTTTTGCTACACTCAGACTCTGTGCTTGTGAGAGGGGAAGTATTGCCTCTTAAAGGCACCCAGGGGGTGGTGTGTAATTGTCCCAGGTCACTGAGTGGGGGCTCAAGCTGGTTTTGTGTTGTGTTGTTGAAAAGGAACCCCTAGATACTGAACCCGGCCCTTGTTGCTGCTGGCTGCACCTGGCAGAAGGGTTACATCTACTTTTAACCTAGTTTTGTGTCCATCATTTGTTCTTTTGCATTTTATGGTCATGGCTGGAAGTAATGAAGTACTGCAGGGGAAAAGCAGTTCTTCGTTTTAAACACAAGTGGGCTAAAGCCTACAAAACCTCAAACTTCAATTGAGTTCATCATAGGACAGCATGAAAAGGAAAAAAACTCTTCTTTTTTGTTGTTGCTGTTGTCACAAAAATCAAGTAGTTGATACATTTTGGTAATTTTTTTCATTCTGCTCCAGTCGCTATAGACTGCTATGAGAGCATATAGGGGCTGTTAGGTTCCAGGAAAGAAGTTCCCCACATCCTACATTGGTCTCCCCGACACAATCCCTAATGCAGGGGCATGCCAGAGTAGACATGTGGTTTATATCTGCCTTTTGCCTACTTTCCTCTTTCTTCTGTCCTGCACCTCCTGGCAGAGTCCAAGCCCTGATTTCACTCTCAGGTAGCCGGAGGCCTAGAAATAAAGAGAGTAAGAGTTTAGTGTGGCTGCTACTGTTACTATTACTGATGGACAATGGAGATTCTTCTTGAGCTCAAGTGAATCAGCTCCTGCTTTGGGATCCATTTTTTTTTTTTTAATACTCAGTAGGGGACCTCAGAAGCTGTACAAGTAACTCTGTCCTCATGCATTAACATCATTCAGGATACATTAATTCAGGTGTCTTCCTTCTCACCTTTTGGTTAGGTGGGCAATGCACTCTTTCAGTGTGCCCTTGAGAAAGGGCAGCAGGGTCACTGAAGTTTATTTTAGAAACCCATTGGGTTACTGCTTGAGGTCAAAATTGCTAATGTGGTACCTCAACATGCATTAAGAGTCCAAAGACTGAGATGAGAATATGACCTTTAGTTACAACACATTGCCCTTGCTCCATATTATGCTGGTTGGGAAAGAAGGCCAGGTGGCATTGACATGACTTTTTCCCATGCTTCTGAAAATAAAGGATGAGTGTGAAGTGATACTTTATTGAATGCATTTTATATAATAAACACTTTCATGTTTGTGCAGCATGTGAACTATTATCTACATGTAACTTTAAAGGTGTACAAAGAAATAACATATTTTTGCGTGAAAGAGTTCCACTGATATGCAAGAGTCTATTAAATTTTGGGGGTTTTCTCCCTCAAAGTCTGATTAATTTGCAAGCATGAAAAATATAAAACAGCTGCATTTTTACATAAGAACAGCCATATTTGGTAGACCAATGGTCCACCTAGCCTAGTAGCCTGTCTTCCGACAGTGGCCAGTGTCATCCAGTCTCAGCTTCTGGCAGTCAGAGGCTTAGGAACACACAGAGCTTGGTGTTGCGTTCCTGACCATCTTGGCTGATAACCACTGAGGGACATATCCTCCAATAAATTGTGTAATTCTTTTTTGAACTCAGGTTTACTTTTGGCTTTCACAACATTCCCTGGCAATGAGTTCCACAGGTTGACTATATGCATTGTGCGAAGAAGTACTTCGTTATGTTTGTTTTAAACCCACTGCCTGTTAATTTTATTGGGTGACCCCTGGTTCTTGTGCTATGTGAGGGGGTAAATAACAGTATCCTTATTCAATTTATCCACACTATTCATGATTTTATAGACCTCTATCATATCCCCCCTTAGTCGTCTATTTTTCTAAGCTGAACAGTCTGTTTTTTTAATCGCTCCTCACATGGAAGCTGTTCCATACCCCAATCATTTTTGTTGGCCTTCTTTGTACTTTTTCCAATTCCAATATATCTTTTTTGAGATGGGGTGACCAGAACTGAATGCTGTATTCAAGGTGTGGGCATACCATGGATTTATATAGTGACATTATGATATTTTCTGTCTTATTGTCTATCCCTTTCCTAATGGTTCCTAACCTTCTCTTAGGGTTTTTTTTTTTGACAGCCACTGCACACTGCGCAGATGTTTTCAGATAACTATTCACAGTGACTGCACGATCTCTTTCTTGAGTGGAAACAGCTACTTTGGACCCAATCATTTTGTACGTATGGTTTGGATTGTGTTTCCCAGTGTGAATTATTTTGAATTCACCAACATTGAATTTCATCTGCCATTTTCTTGCCCATTCACCCAGTTTTGTGAGATCCCTTTGTAACTCTTTGCAGTCAGCTTTGGACTTAACTATCTTGAGCAATTTTGTATCGTCTGCAAACTTTGACACCTCACTGTTTACCCTCTTTTCCAGATCATTTCTGAATACAATGAAGAGCACTGGGTCCCAGTATAGATCCTTGGGGGATCCTGCTATTTACCTCTCTCCACTCTGAAAGCTATCCATTTATTCCTACCCTTTCCCCCCATCTTTTAACCAGTTATTGATCCATGAGAGGACCTTCCCTCTTATCCCGTGCCTGATTACTTTGCTTAAGAGCCCTTGGTGGGGGACCTTGCCAAAGGCTTTCTGAAAGTCCAAGTACACTCTGAAACCTGTCATATTGACCGCTTTACCCTTCTTCACATGTTTGTTCACACCCTCAACAAATGTACCTGCTACTGAAGTTAGGCTTTCTGGTCCATAAGTGCCAGGATCACCTTTGGAGCCTTTAAAAAATATCGATTCTATGGCATCTATTCTGACAATGGCCTAATGATAATAATTAGTTATGTTATTTTCCATTATTAAATACAAACTGTAACAACACAATTTGAAAATTGGCTATCCAATTAGCATTGTCTTGACAAGTATTTGTAAATAGTTGTAAATTTTTATGCCCTTTTTTAAAAGCAATTTTTATAAAATCAAAAGGGTATATTATTCATATTGCACGCTCAGTTCCTCACTAGGAGACAGAGCACTGAAAACTGCTACACCCAGTTTTTACATCATGGAAGTGTATGGGTCCCTAGAGACTTAATTTTGGGAAGACTTGCATAGGCTTTATGCAGAGAATTTGGTGCTTCTAACTGTGTCCTTGAAAATGTCCTTCATCCTGGAGGCAAGTTCAGAAAGAATGAATCTGAACAGCTGTGCTTCCCTGTGGAATTTTACCTCCCTCTGCTTCATGGTGTATATCAGAGACAGAAAAGAGAAGGAAGGAGAGAGAACCAGTTATCCAATTTTTATTACAGCTTTTGTATTTTACAATTCTGATGATGTCCGTGGGAGCATTGCCCGAAAGGGGACTGGCCCTACCATACATATTTATTTCATTTCTTCTCTGTAGAAGGTAAAATCCAATAAGCTTGTCTTTTTCCTTTTGTTGCTGTCACAATGACACACTTCGCATTCTACGCAGCATATCAAAATATAGAAAATTATGATTATGGAGAACAGAGCTTTTTTTCTTAAATATTTCTGAAATTAGATGGCCAAATTCTGTGCTCAGTAACTTTATTTGTCTTCGGAGGGGTTACACAAGTGTGACTGGACAGAATTTGGCTCAGAGATTTTGAAGTCTGAACAGCGAGTTTTATGTTTGTGGGGCAGGAGCAGCATGGGGGAATGGGAAGGAATTAGAAGTAGTAACACCTCAGTGAGCCACCCACCTTCCCAATAGAACTGTAATTCTTTTTCAGTGTGGGCTTGTCTATATTTGAAATGCTACAGCTGTAGCGCTTCTGTGTAAACACTAGCTGCACTGACAGGCGGTTCTCTCATTGGTGTAGGTAATCCACCTCCCCTAGAGGCAGTAGCTAGGTCAACGGAAAAAAATCTTCTGTCAACCCAGCATGGTGTACACCAGGGGTTAGGTTGCCTTAACTATGCCACTCAGGGGTGTGGATTTTTCACACCCTTGAGCAATGTAGCTGGGTCAACCTACGTTTTTAGTGTAGACCCAGCTTGAGTGTTCTAAAAGGTCTGATGGTAAATTGAGCAATATTCAGGCGCATGCCGGTGCATGCCCAAACTATGGTGAAGTGTACAAGAAGAGGACAAGTGATCTGGGCAGCGTCACTAATGGACTGTGGCAAATGAGCTTCTGGGTAAGAAAAGCAGGATACTGGCTCTTAACATGACTGAATTTTGTTTTTCCCTGGGTATCTGAGGTTGTTTTGGGTAAGAGGCTTTTAATTGCAATGCACTTAGCACAACTTTTAAAAACTTACTCCTTACATTTTAGATTCAAGCAGGAGAGATATTTATCAAATCCCTGGCACGAAATGATAAGAATTATGGTTTGGAAAGCAGGCCAGGTTTTGATAAAAAATTGCAATGCCAAAACCCAAAGGTAGACACAACAGGTTTTCTGAAATACTAACAATAATCCTTGCTAACATTCTTCAACATACTGACTCACTTAAAGTTTTAAAATGCTTCCTTCATTTTTTTACAGGAACTTGCATAGTTTCTTTCAGTTGCTGTATGAAAATCTTCTACAAAGTTTTGATGAGCTTTATCGACTTCAGAATGAGCTTTCCCTCTCCTCCCCTTACTTACTTTCTAATCCAATTTATTCAGATAGTTACTTCAAATCCCTCAGAGGACTACAGTTTGTTCATTCTCCCACAGTGCTGAGATTTCCCTCCAGCCCAGCTGGCAAGAGTTTTTAGAAATAACAAGATCTCAGGGGGAAGGAGCTAAAGACTGAATGGGGTCTTTTGTCCAGGTCTCTATGAAGCCAGATTAATTATGCATTGCAGAACACAGTTTAAAGCTCTGAATTAGGTCCTCATTGCAATGAAAGGAGAGTACAGGCTTGAAACTGAAAGAATTCCCATTTCCATCAGAGGTGCAGACTTATAATGACTGAAAGCAGGAAGAATTTTTGAAAATTGCAATTAAACAGTATTTTGTATTTAACACTCAGTAGCAGTTGTCTTTAGCATTTACAAAAGTGATTCTTTGACATTTTTTCACATGATCACTCCATAGGTGGCTGGACTTTGAGGATTTTCAGGTCCTTTCTGTGTTACTAGGCTACTTTTGAAAGTACTTGTGCTTTGATGAATGAAAAAGTACAGGGTTTTTTTGTTTTGTTTTGTTTTTGTTTTCGGCCAGCACTTACTTGAATAGATGTCTTTAGTGCTTCACCCTTACAATTAGCGATCAGTCTGATGATACTAATGGTACAGGAGAAAAGCAAATGGTTTCTTCCTTTACTGCTGAGGCTTTTCTAAAGCTGTCTGTCCCAGTGTGATATGTGATAACATTTTTCTTTATTTCTTAATGCACTTTAATTCCAGCTCTTGCAAAGTAGATAATGAGTCCATAATGTTATACAGCTGCCAATAAAAAGTTTTTCCAAGGCACTTTTATTCATATAGGCATTTTCCATCGGGGCGGAGGGAGTTCTTGTGTTTGTGTCGGGGGGGGGGGAGGAATGGGTTAGGGGAAAGGATAAATATGAAATATTGTACTTTGGAAATTCTTGTCAGTCTCAGATGTGAATAGGGTGGAATGTGATCAAAATGAGCTTAACGTATTCCTTCTTAGCATCAGCATCTTGCAGTGCTGTGTGTGAATAATGATATATAAAAACACCTTGTACTTTGCTCAATTAATTTTTTTTTAAAATATAGACTATAAACATTTTAGGAAATGAGTTAATGCATATTTGGAGGGATGCAAATCCTTTTGTGTTGTTCCCACAACATCTCTGAGGCAGGAAAAAATATTTATACAATCACTCTGGAAATCTCCATGATAGGAACACATCTTATCCAGTGTGGTAGTTATTTGATATGAACGTTCTGCAGGAGAGGCATTCTCTGCGTAGCAGATGTACATATTAAATCACAACACTCTATTGGTGGCAGACATAAGCATAGTCAATTACCAGCAATCTGTCTGTCTGTCTGCTATGCTGTGAAAAAAATAATGGATTCATTAACTCATTATTTTTGTTAATCTAGCAACCTGGGCACAAGTGGAATAACTCTTGTAATTCAAGCTTCCATCACCAGAAACATGCGAATTAGAGCATTAGTCCACTTTGTTTGTGAGCACCCTAGGGCAGAGATTGTGGTGCAGATTCTCTCCTCCAGCTCTGGCCACTGTGCATTGCAGGAGGTGCAAAGTGGTGGAATCTGGCACTAATTAGAGAGCTGAGAATTTGTCTGATGCAGGGGAACTTTCTGGCATAAAGTGATGTAGCTGGGTCCTTTTGCCAACTGCAAGGGAGGGCGGGGGGAGGGGGTGAGGAGATGAGGCACTAGGGGCAGGGATCAGCCTCCCTGTGCTACACCACTTCACAACCAGCATATTGTACAACAGAGAACACAGCTAAGTGACATAAATTGGAGCTGCTCCTAAAGTACCCTAAGAGCTTTGGGTCTGGTCCTACGTAACGCACTTAAGCTATAGCCTTTAGAGTCAGGATGGGAAAATCTTGTTTCCCCCATGCCCATATTAACTCCTCTGAAGAGTTGGCTGAGCCAGTTCAGATAAAATAAGAACCTACCAAATCTTTGTCCAAAACTGTAACAAAATGAACCAAACCTATTTTGAGGTTTTAAAAAGCATGAATAACTTTCCCCCTCATTATTTCATTTGTATGCACCTGTGCCACGGCAGGATGGGAGTAATTCCACTGACTAGGAACACAGGTTAAATAACACGTCCAAGGTCACACAGGGAGTCAGTGGCAGAGCTGGAATTAGAACCAAGATCTCCTGGTTCCCAGTCCTGTGCCACCTTTCTCCCTGCTCGTATTCATTGTATGCATGCACAAGTCATTCTTTTGGAACCATATGTAATCACTATGCACATGCATGTAGGCAATGTGTGTGTGTGAAACTGACCTTCTGTAGATAAATATTAGTAATTTTCGGTATAGCAAGCAAGCTCACCACCTTGTAAACCAATACTGAGAAACAGAACCCAGTGGTCAGGTTTTTCAAAAGTGACTAGTGATTCTGGGTGTTCCAATTTTTGTGTGCCAAACCTGATGCACTTTAAAAGGACCTGATTTTTAAGAAAGTGCTGAGAACTTGCCTTCCAAAGATCAGACTCAAAATCTATAGCCACTTTTGACAGTTTTGGCCAGAATGTGACAACCACCCTGTGAAAATATTCTTGCACATCAGGTTCCCCTCAATGTTCAATAAAAGCAATGTTTTTTTTCCCAGTAGTGACAAGAAAAGAGAAGTTAGGGTGTGTGGCAGCAAAAGCTTTTGGAGGGCTTGATGTGCAACTGGCAGCTCAAGGTAATTTTTGGGTAACATCACCTATAAGTGTCAGTGATAGTAATCAAAGGTGAGGGGGGATATATTGTCTGCCAGATCTGCATTTCAAAGTAACAGACCTACAACTTCAAAGGGTGTGTGTGTGTGTGAGAGAGAGATATAAAAGGGGTGACTTGTGTACCAAGGACAAGATTTAAAACATTCCTGAAGCCGAAAATTAGACTCCTCAATCCATAGGGAGACTCCTACCTGATCTTTTAAAAAATGCTGAGTACCCTTTTGACCTGAGTGGGAGCTGCTGGGTGCTCAGCACTTCTGAAAATCAGGCGGATGCCTGAACAGGAATTTAGGAGCCTCCTGATGGCTGCTTTTGTTTGTTTGTTTGTTTGTTTTTTGTTAATCTTGGTCCAAAGAACCAATCTATTTGATATGAACACTCACCCACCACTCAAACATTTTTGCATTGCAAGCTGTCCTTCCTGCCTTACTATTGTCACAGTCCTTTACTGAAAAGGAGTACTTGTGGCACCTTAGAGACTAACCAATTTATTTGAGCATGAGCTTTCGTGAGCTACAGCTCACTTCAAATAAATTGGTTAGTGTCTAAGGTGCCACAAGTACTCCTTTTCTTTTTGCGAATACAGACTAACACGGCTGTTACTCTGAAACCAGTCCTTTACTGGAAGCTAAAGTCTAATTTAACATCGACGTAAGCACCACCTACATGTAACTTTAAGGATTCAGATATTACATCTGGAAAGTCTGAGATCAGTTTTGTCACTGCACTGCTCTCATTGCACAAAAAATGTGCACACAGCTCTCTTTCTAAAGGTTGCCAACAAGCAGTGGGAGGGTGAGAAGGCAGGGGAAAAGTGTTTTTTTGTTTTTGTTTTTTTCCAAAAAGAAAGACGGTCAATTACTTTGGGAAAGTAAAACCATTCGGCAATTAGAATAATTATTTTCTTCCTCTTCAATGATTAGAGAATTCTGCAAGTGAACATTAATACTACTAACTGCAAGAAGCAGTAGAGATGGACTGAAGAATACTTATTATCTAGCAAATAATGTAATGGGCAAAGTAGGCGATGTGATATTTTTTGTTGTACCAACAAATACATTATAACACAGAGGGTTTTAGACTGAGCAAGCCAGTTCTTCAAGTGTAGTTATTCTACAGTAGCTATTAAATGATATGACTGTAGTGGAGACCTAACATCCTACTGTTATTTCTAGATCATCTCAGTTATTTTATTTTTTAATGCTGTGCTCGTCTAGGATACAGGGGGAAAATGAATATTGGGCTAATTCTTACCTGGGCCTTGATACATAACAATTGCAAACAAATAGAAACTGAATTCAAGGTGGAAAGAAGACAAATTGCCATGTGGAAAATCTTTCGTTTTCCCGCCTGGCCAAAGAAACTACGCGATGCCTGATAATGCAACTTCATTGGAGGAGGTCTTGTGCTAACTCTACAGCCTGCGTAGAATTCAGAAACTTTCCTAAGCTTTATTGTTCTTTGGTGACTAGACCCTCATAGGTTTCAGTAACAGAAGAAATAAAGTTTTCCATGACAACCTTCATTTTCGTATGAGGTATCACTTAATTACCACCCCTTACCTCCCAGCTTCTACCTTGTGTCAGTCCAATGTTGTACCATCCAGCTAACTCTAATGGAGGATAGAATCTCAGAAATCAGTTACAGAACACACCTAATAGATTGTGCAGTCTCTCAGCCTGCCAATACCTGGTTGTTCTCTATGGAATATTTTACAGTGTTTTGTCCAATCTAGTTTCAAAAGTTCTGTGAGCTGGGGATTCCTTTACGTTCCTTGGGAGGCTATTCCACAGCCCAGTACATCCGGTGGGAAGATTTTCCTGATACTCAGCATCAATTTTCCATGTATACTATCCTAATTGATTCCTGTCCACATTGCAAATATTACCAAACTGTTATTATATTCCTCCTTTGACAGCTCTCAGTCAAAGCTATATAGATATATTTTATTTTTTTTTAAAGCTACCATAAGTTGTTTCCACCAGCTCCTGGACTTCTTCAGTTTTCTCCTGTTGTTCTAGTAATGTGATACCCAGAACTGAATACAACATTCCATGTAAGGACATACTAGAATTGTATCAAAGTGGACCATCCCTCTTAACATCTCTGCATCATGTCAAGATGCCTGTATGTGGGCAAATGAAAATTGCATTGCCCTTCATTACAGCCGTGTCACATTGCAAATACATCTGATTTGCCACTACCACTCCTAGGTCTTCTTCAGCATTACTGCTCATCATGAGGATATGCATTGGATTCTTTTCCCACCCCAGATTTTTCCAAGGTGATTATCATTTCGTTGTGTGTTTGCCCACCTTTTTAATCTTTCGGTGCCCCTTTGTGGTTGCAACTCTTCATTTAACAACACCTGAGAAATGCATTAGTGTAATTTTCACTCCTTCCAGATCATCTATGAAAATATTAAATAAAGCTAGATCTAACACTGATTCCTGACTGGAGAGTAGCCCTCCACGCCCATCCTTTTAGCTAGTTTTTAGTCCAGATATCTGGAAAACAAGTTCAAATAATTCCTTCCAGTGTATATAACCTTGCATTTGTCAACACTGACAGTCTCCATGGAGCACCACTCTGCAATGAACAGTAAGGGCTCATAATGGTGTGTGACATGCCTTTCTTAACTGGAACTCCTACTAGAATGTGCTCTACAGTCTGAGCTGTGGCACCAGCTGCTTCCTTCTTCATCTTGAAGATGAAATGATAACATGCTGAAAAGTACTCTAATTAAGACCTGCACCACGCTATCCAATGGCCTGCAATGTTTGTCATTCAGTAGCTTTTCAGTCTATGAATACTCAGTGGTGTACTCAGGAACAAACACCAGTGAGGAGTAGCCAGCAACTTCCAAGGCATTGGACACTCCTCTGTGCCCTGTCTACAGTAGCCTTTTCCTTCCCAAAATTTCCCACTGTTGTTACCACCAATTTAGATTCACTGGTGGTAGCGACAGCAGGAGTGCTAATGGAGAGAGGACTCTAATGGCCACTCGTGTTTTTACCACCATGTTGTATCCCTTCTCAAAGCAGGTCTAAACAATATTTATAGTAAAAAGGGTGGTGGCCAGGGGTATCTTGTCTAGCATAGCTATTGGTGCTAACAGTGGGGAAAAGACAAGTGTGTACAAAACCTAAAACAGCTGTTTTATTTCTTCCAGTCCTCACCCTGTTTTCTGAGCTCACATATCTTCCTTATAGATTATTAAAATAGTTTGAATACTAAAGGGAGCAATTTTAGCCACTGGCTAGATGGTTGTTTCAAGACCTTTCATCAGGCAGTGCTTGTCCTTCTTCACTTTTGATCACAAGATCATCTAAAAAGGCAATAAACTCTGTGAGACTGATACCACTTGTACATTTCTGCATCTTGCATCAAAATGTCCAGGGTGTTTGTCAACCCCTGGGTCATCATCCTAAACTGTGAATTCACAAAGGATGTACATTTATTTCAGTTGGAATTCATTTTCATGTTTTTTTCTGACTGGGTAAGTGCCTCAGATGCCACAATAGTGGAATCATCAGTAGGCAGGGGACCGGGTGGAAGGACATGGAACAAACCCACTGGAAGGCATAAAGGTCCCTATGTTGAAAATTAAAAATAATAATAATAAATCTAATTGGTCTTTCTTTCACTGCTAATCATGTCTCCTAATACGATGTTTCACAATATGAATGCATCTGACAAATCAGAAAAAATGCCCCAAACAAATACTTATTCAGAATAGATATGATTCATTAGGCATGATTCTGTCAAAGTATAGATAGACTGCTTTGTCCCATTTATTATTTAGTTCACATCCTATTTTTTGAACTTCTCCAATATTAGACTTCTTCAACGAAGGAAAAAAAATTGATTTCCAAAATAAACATTGTAACGATGCCAAACAATGGATTTTCAACCGTCATTATTTCATAGGACCTTTTGTAATTAATGTTATTACTGATGGAAAATTCTTTCTCATGCTGTTTCTCACGAGTGGATGAAGATCAGGTGTGATAGATCTCAAAGGGCCTGATGCAAAGTCAATGGATAGACTCCTATGCTAAGATACTCTATGGTAATTAAGCACCTAATGCCCATTGAAATCAGGGCCATATTGACTTCACTGGACTTTGAATATAGAGTGGGTAAAATTTTAGGTAGCTACAATACAAGAATTTTGCTTCTAAGAATAATGTTCAAAGTGCAGTAACGCTACAGTATATATGGTAAAGCACAGTTTGTTTTGATAAGAGAATAAAAAATACAAGTTGGTTAAAATGAAGCACTTTTTGAGATATATTTCTCAGAAACATGGATATGTTTAACTAAAAATATAATTAGGTTAATATGAACAAAAACCTGTATTTTTATATTTACACTATACCCATTCTATATAGATGCTGTAGTCCATTGTCAATTTACACAGAATAAATGTAGTTGATTTGGATAGTGAATACTGGAGCTATGCGAAACAGTTGTGAATGTTTATTCTGATACAATTCAAATATGTAGAAAGTACTATGAAATAGTAGAAATTTCACTAAATTTTTCTTCCTTCTCAAAATCTACAACTAAAATTTCATGTGGAAAATGTGATTTTGAATTTTTCACATCTTGATGAAAATCATAGAATCATAGGACTGGAAGGAACCTTGAGAGGTCATCTAGTCCAGTCCCCTGCACTCATGGCAGGACTACATAATAACTAGACCATTCCTGATATGTATTTGCCTAACCTGAACTGAAACACCTCCAATAACAGAGGTTCCACAACCACCCTAGGCAATTTGTTCCAGTACTTAACTACTCTTACAGTTAGGAAGTTTTTCCTAATGTTCCACCTAAAACTCCCTTGCTGCAATTTAAGCCCATTGCTTCTTGTCCTATCCTCAGAGGTTAACAAGAATAATTTTTCACCCCTTTCCTTGTAACAATCTTTTATGTACTTGAAAGTTGTTATCATGTCCCCCCTCAGTCTTCTCTTCTTCAGGCTATACAAATCCAATTTTTTCAATCTTTCCTTAAAGGTCATTTTTTCTGGACGTTTAATCATTTTTGTTGCTCTCCTCTGGACTTTCTCCAATTTGTCCATTTGTCTGAAATGCAGCGCCCAGAACTGGACACAATACTCCAGTTGAGGCCTTATCAGCATGGAGTAGAGCGGAAGAATTACTTCTCATGTCTTGCTTAGAACAGTCCTGCTAATATATTCCAGAATGATGCTTTTTTGCAAGAGTGTTACTCTGTTGACTCATATTTAGCTTGTGATCCACTACAAGAGAACCTCAGAGTTACAAACACCAGAGTTATGAACTGACCAGTCAACCACATACCTCATTCGGAACTGGAAATACACAACCAGGCAGCAGCAGAGACAAAAATAATAATAAAAATGGCAAGCACAGTAGAGTACTGTGTTAAATGTAAACTACTAAAAAAATAAAGAGAACCCAGCATTTTTCTTCTGCATAGTAAAGTTTCAAAGTCAGTGTTCAGCAGCAAACTTTTGAAAGAACAACCATAATGTTTTGTTCAGAGTTATAAACATTTCAGCGTTATGAACAACGTCCATTCCTGAGGTGTTCGTAACCTGAGGTTCTACTATATGACCCCTAGATCCCTTTCCAAACACTCCTTCCTAGGTAATCATTTCCCATTTTGTATGTGTGCAGTTGCTTCCCCATCAAAAAGTCATTTTTCTGTGAGGAAGCAAAGAAATTTGCAGAGGACATGAATTCTGCACATGCTCAGTGGACAGATTCCTCCCAGGAGTAAACTGATTGTTCCCTCCTGAGTGGAATACTTTGCATTTGTTCTTATTGAATTTCATCCTGTTCACTTCAGACCAGTTTGTCCAGATCATTTTCAATTTTAATCCTATTCTCCAAAGCACTTGCAACCTCTCCCAACTCAGTATCATCCACAAACTTTATAAGGTTACTCTCTGCTGTTATCTAAACCACTGATGAAATTATTGAACAAAACCAGACCCAGGATCGATCCCTGCAGGACCCCACGCAATATGCCCTTCCAGCTTGACTGTGCTCCATGAATAACTACTCTCTGGGAGTGGTCTTCCAACCAGTTATGCACCCATGTTATAGTAGCTCCATCTAGGCTGTATTTTCCTAGTTTGTTTATGAGAATATAATGTGAGACAGTATCAAAAGTCTTATTAAAGTTATGATCTACCACATCTACCGCTTTCCCCCATCCATAAGGCTTGTGACCCTGTCAAAGAAAGCTATCAGGTTGGTTTGACACGATTTGTTCTTGACAAATTCATGCTGACTGTTATTTATCATCTTATTATCTTCTATGTGTTTGCAAATTGCTTGATTATTTTCCCCATTATCTTTCCAGTTACTGAAGTTAAACTGACTGGTCTGTAATTCCCTGAGTTGTTCTTATTTCCCTTTTTATAGATTGGCCCTATATTTGCCCTCTTCCAGTCCACTGGAATCTCTCCCATCTTTCATGAGTTTTTGAAGATAGTTGCTAATGGCTCAGATATGTCCTTATTCAGCTCCTTGAGTATTCTAGGATATATTTCATCAGGCCCCAGCAACTTGAAAACGTCTAATTTGTCAAAGTAATTTTTAACTTGTTCTTTCCCTATTTTAGCCTCAGATCCCATCTCATTTTCACTGGTGTTCACTATATAGACGTCCAATCGTTACTAATCTGTTAAGTGAAAAATGAAACAAAGAAGTCATTTAGCACTTCTGCCATTTCCACATTTTCTGTTACTGTCTTTTCCACCTCATTGAGTGTCAGGCTTACCCTATCCTTGGTCTTCCTCATGCTTCTAATTGTTACCCTTTATGTCTCTAGCTAGTTTAATCTCGTTTTGTGCCTTGTTCTTTTTAATTTTGTCCCTATATGTTTGTGTTGTTTGTTTATATTCATCTTTTGCAATTTGACCTAATTTCCACCTTTGTAGACCTCTTTTATTTTTTTGAGTTTCAGATCATTGAAGATCCCCTCGTTAAGCCAGGGTGATTTCTTGCCATCCTTCCTATCTTTCGTATGCAGTGGAATAATTTGCTCTTGTGCCCTTAATAATGTCTCTCTGAAAAACTGCCTACTCTCTTGAACTGTTTTTACACTTAGACTTGCTTCCCATGGGATCTTACCCACCAACTCCCTGAGTTTGTTAAAGTCTGCCTTCTTGAAACCCATTATCTTTATTCTGCTCTTTTCCCTCCTACCATTCCTTAGAATCATGACCTCAGTCATTTCATGATCACTTTCACAAAGCTGCATGCCACTTTCCACACTCAAGCAGTTCCTCCTTATTTGTCAAAATCAAATCTAGAAAAGGCTCTCCCCTAGTTGCTTTATCCATCTTCTAAAATAAAAAATTGTCGCCAGTGCAGTCTAAACACTTGTTGGATAATCTGTGATTTTGGTATTATTTTCCCAACAGATGTCTGGGTAGTTGAAGTCCCCCAAGTCATAAAGTCATGTGTCGTCTCTTCTGAAAATTTGTTGACAAAAAATCAGAATGCTAGGAGATGAAAAGTTGGCCAGAATGAACTTGTATTATTCATGTAACTTTTCACAAAAAGATGGTCACCAATTTTGCAGCCACATACAATGGATGTGCCGTGAAACAAAAATTTGCATTTGTTGAAGTGTGTGATTGATTTCACAAAATATAATTTTATGTTGGGTACGTTTTAAGAACTAGCTAATAAATAAGACCCCAATCCTGCAATGTACACTGTTAATGAAGGATCCCTGTACCACTGCAGAGTCTCACTGAAGTCAGTGGGACAAGGTATGGATACAGGGGTCCACCACATAGATCTCATGTCAGGATGGGAACCTGAGTTCTGATTTTTATGGTCATAATTGATTACCTACATGTCAGCATTTTGGGTCAGTCAAATTTCATTTTTTTCACAGTACCTCTTTTATAAACACACTGGACCTGATTATGTTCTCACTCCAATTTTGCACCAGTTAACTCCATTGACTTCTGATTTACAATAGAGGAAGCAAGATTAGAAACAGGCCTATAAACACTATTGCATTTGTAGTCTGACACTCAAGATAAGACAAGGAGCCATGTAAGTTTTCAAGCATGAACTAATATATTTATTAGAGTTAATGCAGCTGGCCAGAAATTCTGATAAACTCTAGCATAGGTGCTTGATACTAAGGGAATATTGTTGATGTTCCTTAATATATGAGACATGCACTTAAGTTCACCTTGTGCTGCTAATAAAATCTTCAACAAATCATTGCTATGCATAGGTTTAGAGGCAATCAGCATAATTTTGAATGGAGTATGCAATATGAATGAGTCATTAAGATTTCAATCTTTAATACTTTGAAAGGGGGGGGAAAGCCTAATTATATAAATCTGGTGGCAATAAATAGTTTATTTTGCTTATGCTGTGATATTCAATGACCTTAAGCCATAAAAATCCCTCAGAGTTTCCATTCTCTCCCTTTCCGAACCAGCTGCTCTCCTTACATGTTCCATTCATAGTGCTTTTGCATGAAGCAGCAAGCTTGCACATGCCATGGTTTTTATTCATTTTTTTCAGAGCTCTAAACATTCTGAAAACCATATTATACTGGATTTTCAGAAGGAATTGGGAGGGAGAAATAGTGGCCAGGGTCATGGACACATTTCTCTCTCTAGTGAAGTCAATGGGAGTTTTGCCACTGATTTAAGTATGAGTATTATGGCCTAACACCTAGCTCTTATATAGTGGTTCTTATCAGTAGATCTCAAAGCACTTTACAAAGGAGATTAGGATGATTATCCACCTTTTACAAATGGAGAAACTGAGGTCCTGGAGAAGTGACTTGCCCAAGACTCAGCAAGACCTATTGCTATTAGCAGAGCAGAGAACCCAGGTCTCCCAAGTCTCAGTCCAGTGCACTATCCAGTGGTCCACACTTCCTCTATTGATGTCTCTTGGGACTGCTCATGGTAGTAAAGTTAAACATATGCTTAAGTGTTTGCAGGGTCAGAACCTTAGTGTGTTTTCTACTGAATTTTTGTTTTAAAGGTATTTCTGACAGATTATGGTCTCCTGCTCATATCCCAGGACGGGAAGTCAGAACACTTGGGTTTTGATAGTGGTTCTGCCACTGACTTGCTGTATCTCCTTAGGTAAGAGAACTAAGATTTCTGTGCCTCAGTTTACCCATCTGTAAAATGAGTGTATTAATACCTCTCTCTCTCTTTCTCTCTGCCAGAGATGTTGCGAGAATTAATGAATGCTTGTAAAGCCCTTTGAGTTCCTCCACTGGAAGGTGCTGATTCAAAGTGTTGATAGTTGTTTGGGCTAAAGTTTACCCTTCCTTAATTCTCAGTAGTAGTAATAATAAAAAAATCTTTCATATCGTGCTATATATTAGCACAAAGGTTTTTTTTTCAGATGAAGAGTGATTCAAAGGAATGAGACTGTTAGCTTGGGAGTTAATGGGACTAAAGTCCATTAGAGTTTTGCATGAGTAAGGAATTCAGGATTGTGCTAAATGTAAATGGTGTCTGACACCTTTCTTCCCTTCATTCAAAGAAACACCTTTGGTATCCACAATGGAAACTAGTAGCAGATGAAAGCCTATTTTTAATTATGCTGGAACGAAAAATATAATTACCTTAAGTTAACAGGTTTTTTTCCCTCCTAATTTCTTTTTAAGTCCTTACAGATATTTATCGATTTTGAAAAAATACTAAAAAAAAACCCCATATGTCTTTTAGCAGAGTAACATTTACTTTTTCTCTCTTCATTTCATTTTTTTCAATACATATGATGAAACATGATGAAAACCCATTGGAATTTATACAGGGTGCTCTCTCTGATCTATCTGTCATATCACTGTACTGTTCAAGTACCACATAAATTTCTGTAATACAAAACATATTTTCCCTTGATCTTCTTGCTCCAGGTCTGATCCAAAGCCTATTGGGAGTCTTTCCGTTGACTTCCAAAGGCTTTGGATCAAGCCCTCAGTCTTGCAATGATAATTTGTCATCATTTTCATATTTACTTGGACAGTGTGATATAAACTAAATTTGCGTTGCTCATTCTAAAGAATAAGGTATTTGTTAGCTAAACATGTATGCCAGCGGGTCAATACACAGATAATTAAAAAAGGAGCATAGTGTTTAGAGCACGGGACTGGGAGCCATGGCTCTTGGGTACTAATCCTGGGTCTTACACTGGCTTGGTGCTTGATCTTGTGAAAATCACTCAACCTCTTTGTGCATTGACTTCTCATCTGTAAAATGGGTGTGTGTATATCTATATGAATCCACCTCACAGGAATTTTGCAAGGTCTAACAACTTAGTTCTTGAAAAATATTTTGTGATTGTTGAATGAAATCTGATAGATGAGAGTCAAGTGTTATACCAGACATATATTGTTAAAGACTAATAATTTGCATTGTTCTTTACTGTCTGTAATAGTAGCTACTAGGGCAAGTTGATACTGACCAAGCTATCTTATGGGATGTTCAACTGCACTGTTTTACATTAGTGTTATGTTTTATATTTCATCTGTGTTTCTTTAACTTTGTAAAATTTAAAGAAAGAAATTTAAAGGAATAATAAAAGATCTTTAGAAATCAAACCAATCTCACAGTAATTTGATTGGTAGAAAAGAGGGAACAAAATATTACAGTTAGAATGCTTTTAGGCAAATTGGAATTATTTGCATGTGGAAATATATTGGTTAACATTAGGTGCCCAGTTAGGTGCATAAATATACTGAATACAGGTTTAAATATATGGCCATGTCTTTGTTCCACCCACTTATTTTTGCACTCTCATTTAGGTGTCTTCTAAATTAGACTCTTGCCTAATCACTTAATTGATTTTTATCATCTTGAGTCTCACCTTTTGAAAGTAGCACAGTACCCTGCATGTGAAATTCCATGCTCAACAAGTAGGTTCACAATTTCTTGTTTGCATGAAATTGTGGTGCATCTTTCTGAAAATGAGGACTTGTGGCACCCTTAGAGACTAACAAATTTATTTGAGCATAAGCTTTCGAGAGCTACAGCTTACAAAATGTACCTCAAATGATTCCACTGGAAATTAGCATGTTTCTGGGAACAGCTTAATTTGAAAGCGAGATGAGAAAACTCTCTCTTTTTGATGCTCTTGGCAATGAATGTGCTATTCACTGTACATCCAGCTTTTCTTTTGCTGGTTTCCAGTGTGCATCAAGATTCAGGCACACAGCAAAGAAATGCGGACATTAAAAACAACTAGCAAAGAGAAGAGCCCGTTTCAAAAGAGCAGAAGGAGCACTAGAATAAAAAAAGAAGAACACACCTGGACCTGTCCTTTTTTTGTTCCACAGAGAGAACCAATGAAGTGGTGTGGGAGAGAGATTTTTTTCCCCCAGGGAGTGAACAGAGATTGTCATAAGGCGCAGAGAGAGAGTCAGTGAGTGAGCAAGAGCGCATAGCGCTGCTGTTGCATGCAGAGGACTGTGACAGCTGAATTGCGCTGATACAGCCTTTTCATTATCTGAAACAATTGCTTGGGCAAGAACAGCATGAGACTTCATGAAATGTTTTTGAACTCGGATTCCTGATAGGAGAGCATTACATAACTCTGTCTTTGTGAATGCTGGCGACCGGGAACATACAGAAAGACACAGCCAGAAGCACTGCACTCAGCTGCCTTTTTCTTTCTTTCTTTCTTTCTTTTTTAAAAATCTGAGCCAAGCATTAAACAGACAAGCCTATCTTCTCCCTCCCCCTGTCCCCCCGCCAAACCCCCAACAGAAGCCTGGTTTTCATCACAGATTAATAAATGAAGCTCTCCATCATTTTAATATGCTTCCCACAGCCTTTTGCTAAGGAATTAATGATGCTCCAATTCAACATTGCCATGGTGCATGAAATGTCTTTGGATGTCTGTTCACTTGAAGAAGTTCTGGGGAGCAGGGACTTTGCAAGCGTGTCTGACTGCTAAAACTTTGGGCTGTGGTTTTGATTCAGCCACAAAACTGTGGGGGAGCCTTGCTATGACTGTTTTTATAAAACTGAAGGAAATAAAGTCAATGTTGTATATTTCACTGTCTCCTGAAGTGATTATTTGTGCCATTAGCTGTTAAGGAAATATGCCTAAGTGCTTAGGAATTCTAATTAAGCAGGCTCAGCTGGAGTGAATAGCTGGAGGATTTCACAACGCCTTTTTGAAATCATATGCAGTCCAAGCAACCAGGGGAATTCTCTAAACTTTGGAGCTTTATCCTGGTGGACATGTCTATTGAACTTTTATTTATTTGTTTTTAAATCAGTGGCTTTTGCAGCATGTATCATTTCACAATCCTGCTTTGGTTTGTTCCTCTTTTTACTTTTTCTTCCATCTGCTTTTAGAAAAGCTGCAATCTGAGCCCAACAGGCAGAATGCTTTTTAGGTTTGTGGGAGTGGAGTTCATGAGGCTAAACGCCATTGAAGTCAGCTCTGATGGTCATGATTACATCCGGGAAGAATTTAGCCCATTGCCTTTACCATATACTGCCCTTATGTATTGTACATGCACGCAGCCCCACTGCGCCCTTCTGGATGTCATTAATAGAATGTGATCCATGGGAATGCAATAGTAAAAGCAAATATTTAAAAAATTCTGCCATTGTACAGTATTGGCTGGGTGGTATGTGTACTACACAGAAAACAAGCTAAAACTTATCTGTATTTTGTAACTCTTTAACTTTCTGTTTTCATGGCAAACACTTCTATTCTGCTTTTCACAGATGCCAATGTTCCCTGTCTGGTTAATCTGCCATCACCATGGTATCTGAGAGCTAACAAAAGTTACTTTAACAGAGCAGCAATTTGAGGGACTGTATTCTCTGTCCCTTCCATGTTTACTTTGCTGGAGGGGCTCTTGGGTCCTTTCTCTTTACCTCCTTTTCCCCTTTTCTTCTTCTATCTTCAGGGAAGGGAAACCGAGCTATTCTTATGCAGTTACTGAGGGAAAATGATTGGAAAACAGGAGGGTTGTACTTCTCACTTTAAACATACAGAGAACCCTTTTCCAGACTGATGGTTTGTAGAAATGAGATTCAGAGCTGTGAGTCAGCTGCCAAGAAGGCCTGATTTCCCCTCCGCCCCCTCCTATGAGTCTCACTCTTGGCAATGATCACTGATGACCACAGCTGTCATGCTAGGTCATGGAAAGCTGTCAAGTGAGTTAGTACATAAGATATGGGGCTCAGTCCAGTGTGGGCCCTGAAGAACAGGCTCAGGGTCTTAAATTGGATCTGATGTCAGGTAGTGAGCCAGTACACCAGTGAGCCAGTACACCACACTGAACAGCATTAGGTTGGTGTCATCTTGTCAACCTGTTTTCCTCAGAAGATGAACAGCCAGATATGGGGCCACCTGAAGCTTCTTCATGGTTGCTGTTATCCTGAAGTATGCAGGCACACAGTGCCTCGTGGTGCAATTGACAGAAAGTACTCCTAGCTAGCTGACGGTGGTAAAAAGCATTCCTGGTCACTGGTGCCCTGTAGGCATGTAGGAGTAGTAAAGGGGCCAGAAGAACCCCAATGCTACTTACCACATTGATGATCAGAACAGCGGTATTCAAATGGTTGTAATCATATTATGTAAGCACAACCAACTTATCGAGCCATCGATTCTATTGAAGTAGCTGATAAATACCGTAGGATTGCAGTCTCAGATTCTGAAAAGTGTAAGTGTAAGTGTAGGACTTTGCATTTGTCTTTACTGAATTTCATCTTGTTTATTTCAGACCAATTCTTCAATTTCTGAAGGTCCTTTTGAATTCTAGTCCTGTTCTCCAAAGTGCTTGCAACCTTTTACAGTTTGGTGTCAGCAGTAAATTTTATAAGCATACTCTCCACTCCATTATCCAAGTCATTAATTAAACTGTTGAACTGTAGTGGACGAAGGACTGGCCCCCTGTTGTGGGACCCCATTAGATACATCTTCCCTCCATCTAGCCTAGTGTTGCCAATGCCATCTAGTCCAACAGTGGACAATGCCAGGTGCTTCAGAGGGAATGAACAGAACAGGCAATCACCAAGTGATCCATCCCATGTTGCCCATTCCGAGCTTCTGGCAAAGAGAGGCTAGGGATACCATCCCTGCCCATCCTGGCTAATAACCATTGTTGAACCCATCCTCCATGAATTTATCTAGTTCTTTTTTGAACTGTGTTTAGTCTTGGCCTTCACAACATCCTCTGACAAGTTGTTCCACAGGTTTACTGTGTGTTGTGTGAAGAAATACTTCCTTTAGTTTGTTTTAAACCTGCTGCCTATTAATTTCATTTGGTGACCTCTAGGTCTAGTGTTATGAGAAGGAGTAAATAACACTTCCTTATTTACTTTCTCCATACCAGTCATGATTTTATAGATCTCTAGCATATTCCCCCTTAATTGTCTCTTTCTCAAGCTGAAAAGTCCCAGTCTTATTAACCTCTCCTCATATGGAAGCTGTTTCATTCCCCTAATTATTTTTGTTGCCCTTTTCTGCACCTTTTCCAATTCCAATATATCTTTTTTGAGATCTGATGACCACATCTGCATGCAGTATTCAAGATGTGGGCATACCCTGGATTTATATAGAGGCAATATGATATTTTCTGTCTCATCTATCCCTTTCTTAATGATTCCCAACATTCTGTTCGCTTTTTTGACTGCTGCTGCACATTGAGTAGATGGTTTCAGAGAACTATCCACAGTGACTCCAAGATCGCTTTCTTGAGTGGTAACAGCTAATTTAGACCCCATCATTTTATATGTATAGTTAAGATTATGTTTTCCGATGTGCATGACTTTGCATTTATCAGCATTGAATTTCATCTGTCATTTTGTTGCCCAGCTCTGTGAAAAGTCCCCTGTAAAACAAGATTATATTCCATTAAATATAATTGGGGGGGGGGGGAGTGATAGCTCAGTGGTTTGAGCATTGGCCTGCTAAACCTAGGGTTGTGAGTTCAAATTGGGGATGGGTTCTGCTTTGAGCAGGGGGTTGGACTAGATGACCTCCTGAGGTCCCTTCCAACCCTGATATTCTATGATTCTTTCTCTTTGAAGAAATTATATCCCAGAACACAAGACTAGGTGAAAGCTCCAGGAGCCCGATTTGGACCAGCCCTACACAGGTGAAAGCCCATTTCTTTACATTCCAGCCTGGGGCAGGGAGGGCTAAGAAAGCCTGTACTTGAATGTTTGGGGGGCATCCGTCACCACTGCAAAGCAGGGCTGGGATGGGGAGTTAGAAATAAACAAAGAAGCAAATCCAAAAGCCCTACTAAGGAAACCAGCATGGGGAAGAACTGTCATTAGAATGACAATTTAGCTCACCCTGCCAAGGAGAGGCTTTTCAAAAAGCTGTAGAAATGGCTGTTTCCCCCTTGAATGATCATTTGAATATCATCAGCACCTCAATTGTTTTCATACTCTGTTTTTTGTATTGTAATGGTGCAAAGTTTTAAACCAATACAAGAAGGGTCTGACTAATTTTTAATAAATATTGCTACCTGGCAACCTAGCTATCCTCCAGCCCCCACAGGTACAATAGGTTTTGAGATTGCAACAGAAGCTATTGTTAGGTTTCCCAGTGGGATACCATGGTTGCTTTATTTGTGCGCTAAGCTTTTCATAACTGTCTCATGTTTGGGGCACTCAGGAATGCATATGCTTCCTCTCCATGAATAACTGCTGAATTCCCAGCGGGAGCCATACGATATTTAAATAATGACGTTGTGATGTACAGTATCTCAAGATTTCAACCCTCAGAATCCCTTAGCTATCTAAGCACACATTTATAATATAGCTTGGTGACTACATATCTGGTTGGTAGGCTACATTTCCATCATTATAAATGCAGTGGCATAAAGTGTAGTTATGTTCTATTAATTAACGGAAATTACTGTATTTAAGAAAAAAACACAAATCCTCTCAAATATGAAAAAAAAACCTTAATTGTCTAAAATCTCTTCTTTTTTTTAATCTTTCACTTCTTGCCTTGTGGTCTAAAGTAAGGTGAACAATGAGGTATGATTGCTGAGAGAGAAGCCCTTCTGTATATCTATGGTACTTATATGGCTGGCATTACTATAGTATCTGAGCACCTCATAACCTCTAACGTTTTCACATCACCCCTGTAAGGCAGGGAAGTGCTATTATCTGTACCATTTTACAGATGGGAACTGAGACACAGAGAGGCTAAGTGACCTGCCTAAGGTCACATAGGACAGACAGAGCAGGGACTTGCTAGACTAACCTGAGAACTGGACAATCTTTCCTTTCTAGGTCAACCACTGTAACTGCAATAGGGTTGACTCACCCTTTGAAGGTAGGCTATCAGTATTCATTTCAACAAAACTTGTTCTAGCAAACCAGAGGACCTCTGAAAAGACATTTCTTTTGGGTCCTATTGGCTACAAGACCCAAAATTCAATGTACCTACCACCTTTGGTCCTTCACCAGCCCAAAACTGTCAAGTCAGTTGAGGGTTTCAAACCATTGGGGTGGGGGAAGGCAGGGAGACCACCCATGAATGTGATAAGCAGGGAGAGGCTGTGTCAAGGTTCCTCCCCCACTCTGAACTCTAGGGTACAGATGTGGGGACCTGCATGAAAAACCTCCTAAGCTTATCTTTACCAGCTTAAGTCAAAACTTCCCCAAGGTACAAAATATTCCACCCTTTGTCCTTGGATTGGCCGCTACCACCACCAAACTAATACTGGTTACTGGGGAAGAGCTGTTTGGATGCGTCTTTCCCCCCAAAATACTTCCCAAGACCTTGCACCCCACTTCCTGGACAAGGTTTGGTAAAAAGCCTCACCAATTTGCCTAGGTGACTACAGACCCAGACCCTTGGATCTTAAGAACAATGAACAATCCTCCCAACACTTGCACCCCCCCTTTCTTGGGAAATGTTGGATAAAAAGCCTCACCAATTTGCATAGGTGACCGCAGACCCAAACCCTTGGATCTGAGAACAATGAAAAAGCATTCAGTTTTCTTACAAGAAGACTTTTAATAAAAATAGAAGTAAATAGAAATAAAGAAATCCCCCCTGTAAAATCAGGATGGTAGATATCTTACAGGGTAATTAGATTCAAAAACATAGAGAACCCCTCTAGGCAAAACCTTAAGTTACAAAAAAGATACACAGACAGAAATAGTTATTCTATTCAGCACAATTCTTTTCTCAGCCATTTAAAGAAATCATAATCTAACACATACCTAGTTAGATTACTTACTAAAAGTTCTAAGACTCCATTCCTGGTCTATCCCCGGCAGAAAACCAGCATATAGACAGACACACAGACCCTTTGTTTCTCTCCCTCCTCCCAGCTTTTGAAAGTATCTTGTCTCCTCATTGGTCATTTTGGTCAGGTGCCAGCGAGGTTACCTTTAGCTTCTTAACCTTTTACAGGTGAGAGGAGCTTTCCCCTGGCCAGGAGGGATTTCAAAGGGGTTTACCCTTCCCTTTATATTTATGACAGACTGTAATTCTCTAGTGGGCTCATGTAACGGTTACCACAAAGCTGTCAGTCAGCATGAAGTAGTTTGGACTTCATGGCACATGATAGTAGAACATGAGCAGAAAATACCACACTAGAATTTTTATCTGTTCTTGGTGGGGTGGGTTCCAGTATCCAGGGTTGTCCTTGCAGCTCTAGGTGTGGCATCATTGAAGCACTGTGCCTCAGTTTATCAATGATGTGGAATAGAATCATAGGACTGGAAGCAACTTTGAGAGATCTAGTCCAGTCCCCTGCACTCATGGCAGGACTAAGTATTATCTAGACCATTCCTGACAGGTGTTTGTCTAACCTGCTCTTAAAAATCTCCAGTGATGGAGATTCCATAAACTGCCTAGGCAATTTATTCCAGTGCTTAACCATCCTGACAGGAAGTTTTTCCTAATGTCCAACCTAAACCGCACTTGCTGCAACTTAAGCCCATTACTTCTTGTCCTGTCCTCAGAGGTTAAAAAGAACAAATTTTCTCCCTCCTCTTTGTAACAACCTTTTACGTACTTGAAAACTGTCATCATGTCCCCCCTCAGTATTCTATTTTCCAGACTAAACAAACCCAGTGTTTTCAATCTTCCCTCATAGGTCATGTTTTCTAGACCTTTAATAATTTTTTTTGCTCTTTTCTGAACTCTTTTCAATTTGTTCACATCTTCTCTGAAATGTGGCACCCAGAACTGGACACAATACTTCAGTTGAGGCCTAATCAGTGCAGTGTAGAGCGGAAGAATTACTTCTCGTTTCTTGCTTACAACTCCCCTGCTAATACATCCCCGAATGATGTTAGCTTTTTTGCAACAGCGTTTACACTGTTGACTCATATTTAGCTTGTGGTCCATTATGACCCCCAGATCCTACTCCTTCCTAGGCAGTCATTTCCCATTTTGTATGTGTGAAACTGATTGTTCCTTCCTAAATAGAGTACTTTACATGTGTCCGTATTGAATTTCATCCTATTTACTTCAGACCATTTCTCCAGTTTATCCAGATCATTTTGAAGTTTAATCATTTCCTCCAAAGCACGTGCAACCCCTCCCAGCTTGGTATCATCCACAAACTTTATTAGTGTACTCTCTATCCCATTATCTAAATCATTGATGAAGATATTGAACAGAACCGGACCCAGAACTGATCCCTGAGGGACACCATTCGTTATGTCCTTCCAGCATGTCTGTGAACCACTGATAACTACTCTCTGGGATGGATTTTCCAACCAATTTTGCACCCACCTTATAGTAGCTCCATCTAGGTTGCATTTCCCTAGTTTGGTTATGAGAAGGTCATTTGAGACAGGTTTCAGAGTAACAGCCGTGTTAGTCTGTATTCGCAAAAAGAAAAGGAGTACTTGTGGCACCTTAGAGACTAACCAATTTATTTGAGCATGAGCTTTCGTGAGCTACAGCTCACTTCATCGGATGCATCACGAAAGCTCATGCTCAAATAAATTGGTTAGTCTCTAAGGTGCCACAAGTACTCCTTTTCTTTTTTCATTTGAGACAGTATCAAAAGCTTTACTAAAGTCAAGATATATCACGTCTACTGCTTCCCCCTATCCATAAGGCTTGTTACCCTGTCAAAAAAAGCTATCAGGTTGGTTTGACATGATTTGTTCTTGACAAATCCATGCTGACTGTTACTTATCACCTTATTATCTTCTAGATGTTCACAAATTGTTTGTTCAATTATTTGCTCCATTATCTTTCTGGGTACAGAAGTTAAGCTGACTGGTCTGTAGTTCCCTAGGTTGTCCTTATTTCCCTTTTTATAGATTGGCACTATATTTGCCTTTTTCCAGTCTTTTGGAATCTCTCCTGTCTTCCATGAGTTTTCAAAGATAATTGCTAATGGCTCAGCTATCTCCTCAGGTCCTTGAGTATTCTAGGATGCATTTAATCAGAACCTGGTGACTTGAAGACATCTGATTTGTCTAAGTAATTTTTAACTTGTTCTTTCCCTATTTTAGCCTCTTCTGATCCTACCTCATTTTCACTATGTTAGATGTCCAATCACTACCGACCTTCTTGGTGAAAACCGAAACAAAGAAGTCATTAAGCACCTCTGCCATTTCCACATTTTCTGTTTTTGTTCCCACCCCCCCTCACTGAGTCACAGGCCTACCCTGTCCTTGGTTTTCCTCTTGCTTCTAATGTATTTGTAGAATGTTTTATTGTTACCCTTTATATCTCTAGCTAGTTTGATTTTGTTTTGTGCCTTAGCCTTTCTAATTTTGTCCCTGCATACCTGTGTTATTTGTTCATATTCAACCTTTGTAATTTGATTTGTAATACTATATTTGCTTTTAGGTCCAATTTTTGAAAAATAGCTACTGAGTTGGAGTACTTCAATTTTTTAGTGCCCAGCTTAGCATTTCTTAAAGGTCTGATTTATGAAAAGTACTGAGCACCAACTCTCTGAAAATCAGCACCCTTTAAAGTGTCTCAAGTTAGGCAACCAAAAATTGAGGCCAGAATCACTGGTCACTTTTTAAAGTGTGAGCCCTAATACATACAATAAATCTACCCAGTTCCAATGGAATACCTTTAAGCTCTATTACCAGCAGGATAGTGAGTCTGTGTGTGTGGTTTTTGGGAGGGGGGTGAGGGGGTGAGAGAACCTGGATTTGTGCAGGAAATGGCCCAACTTTATTATCATGCACATTGTGTAAAGAGTTGTCACTTTGGATGGGCTATCACCAGCAGGAGAGTGAATTTGTGTGGGGGGGTGGAGGGTGAGAAAACCTGGATTTGTGCTGGAAATGGCCCACCTGATGATCACTTTAGATAAGCTATTACCAGCAGGACAGTGGGGTGGGAGGAGGTATTTTTTCATATTCTCTGTGCATAAATAAAGTCTGCTGCAGTTTCCACGGCATGCATCCGATGAAGTGAGCTGTAGCTCACGAAAGCTCATGCTCAAATAAATTGGTTAGTCTCTAAGGTGCCACAAGTACTCCTTTTCTTTTTGCGAATACAGACTAACACAGCTGTTACTCTGAAACCTGTCTTTAAGCTCATGGTGGAAGGGACTTGATAATGAAAAACCTGCATAAGAATGATATATTTTGAAGAGGCATCTATTGTCAAAATGCATCAGCTAAAGCTATATTTGAAAGAAAAAAAATATTTAAAACATCAAATCCTGCTTGTTGTTAACCCAATTGGACATTTACTATTAAATTCAGTGAAATCAGGATTTAAAGCAAAATCAATCATTTGATGCACTCACAAATTTAGGGTCTGAGCCTAATTTCAATGAAAACTGGGGGTGCTTAACTCCTTGCAAGATATGCCCTTTTGTCAACTTGTCACAGCTCTGGTCAAGTGCCGCCTCTTGGTCTAGCACCAGGCTGCTGGGAGATAATCCAGCCACTAGCACCCGTGTGTTTTAAGCCTCCAGAATCTGAAGAGAGCCTAGGCACTCTCTCTGCATTGGGGTCCCTAAGCACACTCTTCTATATGGCTACTGTCCTGAGAGCTTAGACCCTGCAGCCCAAATGCCTGTCCCCTGGGACCAGTACTTACTCCTCAGACATCCCCAGTAGCTTAAATACACTCTCTGCCAGAACTCCATCCAAAGGTTGAGCCTTCTGGTTTACCTCTCCAAGGGGAGCATGATAAGGTATAGCACAGAACACATGCTTTGCTCAGGGTGCTACAACCCTATTGCTCTTTCTTTAATAGCACAAGAAGTACACAGATCTATACAAGACTAAAACATACATGAGTTTCTCTGCCTCAGTTTCCTTACCATTGTGGAGCATTTTGGGGACCTGGGCTGTCCAGCATCCCTTACTTGGAGTGTATGGTTTATGTTCTGAAACATGGAGCCTTCTCTCCACCCTGCTCAGCTGCTCTGACTTTGGCTGGTCCATCCCATCCCATCCCATCCCATCCCCCTCTCCTGCCCAAACTTCCTTTGCGGCTCTCCCTGCTTTCCCCCTGTGACAACTTTTATAAACTTCTGCTTAGTCTACTTCTGTCTTTGTGATGCTTCACGGCTTTCCACAGGTCCAAACACCAGCCCTACAGACCAATGTTGCTATATTGGTTTCCCCGCTCAGGCACCCTCCCTAACATAACTATTGTGTGATCAGAGTACTGTTGTTAAAGGCTGCTGACTGTTTATTGTCAGCCCTTTATCACCACCCATTGGAATTTCATTCCAATGTGGAAGTGAAGAGGCAACAGCGAGGGCAACTAACCCTCCCACTCGAAATGGACTCTGCTGCTTGATAAAGATACAAAGAGTTCAGAATCACACATATGATTCATAAATTGTAGAGACAGATTCCCCAAATTGTCACACAGATGCATTGGATTGGATTAGAAATTATTTCTCACCAAGCAGGTGTCAGACACAGAAGTTTTATTCTTGCTGGTGTCACTTGGGATCAGATTGAACTGATTTGTGAGGAGTCCTGCTGACTCATGTTGCAGAGGAAAGGAGTGAAAGGCCAGCCAAGGAGATCTATGACCATCCCTTTTGCGGTTTACTGTCTCACTGGTTTTCCTGTATAGAAGAGAGGCAGTTAACTGAGTTAGGGAGGAAACAGGGCTCAGAACCATTGACCTCAATCTAAACATAATACAGAAGTAGGAAATAACTGCTCAGAGGAAAAACAAGCAAGATTCACCTAAAAGGAAGGCTGAAAATATTAAATTCTCCCATATAACTTCAGAAGACTATGGAAAAGACACTGAGAAGACAGCTATTGCTATAAAAAGGCCTTTGAGACAAAAAGGAAGTACAATGCAAGCTCTCTACTGCAGTGCTACTCAAAGCAGTGGTCCGCGGGCTGGTGCATTGGAAAAAAAAACTGCCGGTCCCCCACATCAGATAACTTGAGAAGCACTGCTCTACTGTATATGGGTAGTCGATAAATGTTTCTGTTTCATTGCACATTGTAGGTTTATTACTGCTGTGCATTTATATTTTTTGTATTGCTAGTGAACAGAGGCATGAATCCCTGAAATGTAATGGATACAAAGAGAAATATACGTGCTGGGTTCATCTTCATATGAATGGGATACCAGCATTTAAACTAGTGCTTGATACTTTAAATGGTTTTCACAGTTGGCTTTTTTGTGGTGGTGGTGCGGGGGGGTGGGGGTAGGGGGCTGTTAAATATGGTTTACCTGCCTTCAGAGATCCGCTTCTGTCCCCAGCAGAGTCCTTCCTGCTGCCCTGTGCATACTCACTAGCTTCTGCAGAATCCAGACCTGTATGTTGTATCTGATACAGAGGGAATATAACCTGGGTTTTGAGGGATCTAGAGAAAGTGGAAGTTATCTCCCTGTATAGGGCATCATTTTGCAGGATTTTCTTTGGCACAAAATCATGGTCACTCTCAGGGTTTTAAAGAAATGTGGTAATTTGGGTGGAAATTTGTACAAATGTGCCATGATGTTTATGGAAACTTCTGCATTTGCTGCTTTGCAGTTTAGTTCTTCTCTGTGCTGTAGCAGGAGACAGGTCAGGATTCTTTATACAAATGTGAGAGGGGGGTCTGAAAAGTCAAATTGTGACAGTGGACAAGCCAGAAATAGTAACTCATGGGTCTACAAATTTGATATAATTTGTTCATTTAATGCAGCGCATTTCTAAATTTCAGTGGCTATGGATTCAGGACAGTGGAAATTCACACTGTTCCTTTTCACTGTATCCTCTACCCTCTTCCTTGCCATTCCATGCCCCTGGTAAACTGGGAGGAGTTACGGGGAGGTGGGAAGGTAGTGGGGCTGTGAGGAGTGTTTTTACCAGCTGGAGGCAGGAAGGGGCAGTAGAGTGAGGATCCAAAGCCCCTACCCAATCAAGGTGTGGTGTTTGGGAAGGGGCTCTTTACATCCACCTGTGGCATAGGTGGCTCAGAGAGGTCTGAAGTGCTCATTTATCTCAATGTGATAGTCCCCATCTGAATGAGAACATCTCATAGGGATGAAGACAGCCTGAAACATCTCTGAGATGTGAGAATGGCTCCATTCATTTCAGTGGGTGTTTTTCTTCTCCCTCCCCAGTGCCAGTGTTTGTGAGCCAGTGGTTGGTGCACACTGTGAGTTTGCCTGTTCTTGTCTCCCACTCAAAGGGGCAGGGCTCCCCCAGACACCAGCTCACATGGAGATGGTGGGGCAGGGAGAATGGCTCAGGCCCCCTCAGAGAGGCGGGAAGAATATGGGGCTGACAGTTCCCCCAGCCCATAATCCCCCCACTACCTCTGCCACCCACTCCCATGTCTCCCATCCATCAAAAAGGTTATAAGAAGCTAACAGTGTTATGAGCACCCCATGTGAGGGAGCTGTGTATCAGGAACGTGTAAGCACACTAAGGCCCATGGTTCAGGAAACATGATTACATTACCCTGTCTTTCATCTTCCTTGTAGTTAATGAATGCTAATTGATTAATCAATGCTGGAAAAATAGTCACATACCCAGCAATCATTCTCACATCTGTGCAGAGCACGTGTAATTTATTATCTTTCAGAAAAGAGTTAGAGCCCCTGCTAAATCAGAGGTACAGATCAGCAGGGCACATTTCACAAACATATAGAACTTCCTTAACAGTGGTGGATAGTTGCAACATACCTGCAGCTCAGTTTCAGATGTTTGCCAAGTATAGGGTTCAAACTCATAGTGCGTGGGTATAGCTCAGTGTCCTTGATCTACCCTCAGTGTCCTTGATCTATTGTGACTGTCTCTTTTCCAAGTTGCCTCTTTTTCAAGCTGAAAAGTCCCAGTTTTATTAATCTCTCCTCATATGGCAGCTGTTTAATACCCCTAATAATTTCAGTTGCCCTTTTCTGACCTTTTTCCAATTCCAGCATATCTTTTTTGAGATGGGGTGACCACATCTGCATGCAGTATTCAAGATGTGGATGTACCAGGGATTTATTTAGAGGCAATATGATATTTTCAGTCTTATTATCTATCCCTTTCTTAATGATTCCCAACATTCTGTTCACTTTTTTGACTGCCGCTGCACATTGAGTGGATGTTTTCAGCCAATTATACACAATGACTCCAAGATCTCTTTCTTGAGTGGTAACAGCTAATTCAGACCCCATCATTTTATATGAATAGTTGGGATTATGTTTTCCAATGTGTGTGACTTTGCATTTATCAACATTGAATTTCATCTGCCATTTTGTTGCCTAGTCACCCAGTTTTGAGAGATCCTTTTGTAGCTCTTCGCAGTCTGCCTGGACTTAAACATCTTGAGTAGTTTTGTATCATCTGCAAATTTTGCCACCTCACTGTTTACCTCTTTTTCCAGATCACTCATGAATATGTTGAATAGGACTCGGCACAGTACAGACCCCTGGGGGACACCACTATTTACCTCTCTCCATTCTGAAAACTGACCATTTATTCCTACCCTTTGTTTCCTATCTTTTAATCAGTTACCAGTCCATGAGAGGACCTTCCATGTTATCCCATGACAGCTTATCTTGTTTAACGGCCGTTGGTGAGGGACCTTGTCAAAGGCTTTCTGAACATCCAAGTGCACTATATTCATTGGATCGCCCTTATCCACAGGCTTATTGACCCCCTCAAAGAATTCTAGTAGATTGGTGAGGCATGATTTCCCTTTCCAAAAACCATGTTGATTCTTCCCCAACAAATTATTTTCGTCTATATGTCTGACAATTTTGTTCTTTACTATAAAATACAGTATCTATATTTCATGCCTGTATTACACCATGCACCTCTAATTGGATGTGCATCATCTCTTGGGATATGACTTTTTCTATACCTTGTGCATGGAATTTGTTCCTCTTCGCTGAGGAGTTCTCTCCTTGCCTCAGCAATCTTATGGTAATGACTTTTAGCACACCTGCTGCATCTGTTAACAGCTCCTAAGCTAATTCCTTGTTTTTCAAGTTTGGCAAGTTGCTCTTGGTTTTGCTGTCTCCCCAGCTCAGATTCCATTGCTGTTTGAGTAGCTGTGGCTAGGGTTAATTCTCTCTTCAGCTGTAGCTGCTGTGAAAGGTTTTACCAATAACCAACCTGTCTCTGATATTTTCATGTTTTGCATTCCCAAAAATCTCAGTTTTCAGCGAATGTATGCAAAGCTCTTATAAAACATTCAGTGTTTTCCCCTGGTTCTTGAATTCTCTGGTGAAAACATGCTCTTTCATAAATCACATTTCTCTGAGGTATACAGTACACTTCAAACATAGCCAGAACCCTATCTAAGTCATCCTTGTGATTGTCTTCAATAAGTAAAAGAATGTAAAGATATGCTGTGCCTACTTCCCTATAGCATAAATTAAAGAATATATCTGTATGTTTCCAGTTTCTTTGAGGAACTTGGTAGCAATAAGAAATCTTGCAAAATATTGTTTTCAGTCTGTCTGTTCTGAAGGTTTGTCAAAACTGAAGTTCTGTTGTGCATTGAAGAGTGGTGTGTTGATCCTGTAACCGTTGTTGCTGTGCTCCTTCTGTCTGAAACCTTTGTTGCTTTGTTCCTTCTGCCTCTGTTCTTAATTTACTCCTGACACTATATCATATTTTCCTACCAGATATGGACTGGTTGCAGAGCTTGCTCATACACACCAGATGTGTTTATCCTAAGATCCTTTAATCATCCTTTAATCATGCTTTTTCTTTCTTTCTTTCTTTCTTTCTTTCTTTCTTTCTTTCTTTCTTTCTTTCTTTCTTTCTTTCTTTCTTTCTTTCTTTCTTTCTTTCTTTCTTTCTTTCTTTCTTTCTTTCTTTCTTTCTTTCTTCAGTTTATCAACATCCTTCTTCAAGTTTGTGGATACCAGAACCAGATTTAAAATAATCTCTCTACTCCTACTTGAGGTTTCCCTGTTTGTGCATCTAAGGACTGTATTAGCACTTTTGGCCACAGCATCACATAGGAAGCTCATGTTCAGCTATTATTGACCATGAACCTCAAATTATTTTTTTTAAGACTCACTGCTTTCTAGAATAAAGTTCACCATTCTGGAAGTATGGCCTATATTGTTTGTTTTTACATGTATGCATTTACATCTTCAAACTCATATTGTTTACTTGAGCTCAATTTACCAAGTAATCCAGATCACTCTGAATCAGTGATCCATCCTCTTCATTATTTATGACTCCCCCAATTTTTAAGTCATCTGCAAAATTCATTAGTAATGTTTTCTTCCAGGTCATTAATAAAAATGTTAAATAGTATAGGGCCAAAACCAACGTGACAGGCCTATACAGAGGCACCATCCTTCTAAGCTACTAGGGGATGCTCGACCCCCTCTCCACCGCAGGCCGCGCCCTCACTCCTCTCCCTCCCCATCAGCCAGTGGCACCAGAACAGAAAGGGCCAGGGGCCTCCCACTTTTTGAAAGTGGACGGGCCTGGCCCGTCCACTTTTTGCCAGGTCAGACCCTGCCCCCTTCCCCTCCTCTTCCCCCCAAGGCCCCAGCCCCACAGCCAGGCCAGCAGATGGTGGAGCCCAGCTGAAAAACCCGGGCAGTTGTGGGAGCTGTGCAGACCCGAGGGGAGGAGGGGGGGAAGCCGTCCCCTGTCTGTGCCCCATCCCGTGGATTCCCTGTCCAGCCAAGGGCAGGTGGAGGTGGAGGGTCCAGCTGATCCATGGTGGATGGAAAGCGCTGGGTGGGAGGGGGAGTAGCTGATCATTGTGGCCCACCGGCTGGGGGGAGGTGCTGCGGGGAGGAATTGATCGTGGGGCTGATGGTGGATGCTGAGTACCCACTATTTTTTTCCGTGGGTGCTCCAGCCGCAGAGCACCTATGGAGTCTGCGCCTATGGGCCTATAGTTTCGTAGGTCATTTCATTTACCCTTAAAAAATATTGGGACAAAATTAACTTTCTGTTAGTCTTCTGGAATGTTCCCGGTGTTCCAAGAATATTTTCCTACAGAAGATAGGACTGAGGCTGGACCTTATTGGGTTCACGTCCAAATGCAAAACCTACTTTTTTGACAGCTGCTTCCCCCTCCTCTCCCTGCCAGGGAGGGAGGGAGTGAAGAAAGAAAGAATAAAGTTCCCCATTCTGAAAGTATGGCCTAATGTTTTTGTCATATGATATGACATCATCTGTTTTTCCCTGAAATACAAAACAGAAATATTTATTGAACACATCTGCCTTTTCTGCATTATTATTTTTAATTCTTCCATTTTCATCTAGTAATGCACCATCTCCATTCTTGGGTATCTTCTGCCTATTAACATTTTTTTTCTGTCTCCGTCTCTGTCAAACTAGATCTTGCATTTGGACATGAACCCAATTAGGTTCAGTCCTATCTTCTGTAGGAAAATATTACATAGCCAAGGTATGCCATTGACATGGCTTTTATTAGCAGTGGGTCTATTTTATTCAGCAGAGTCCAATGATGTGGCAGGTCAAATCCCGGTAGTCGAATGGTCGGATCAGCGACATGGAAACCATTCCAAAGTCTTTTGCTGACCACTCATCACACCATAGGGTTGTTGCTGACAGATTCCAGTCTGGCAGTTGAGACCATAATGGATGCCTCAATGTAAGTTGTGCTCTGGGGTGATTGAAAATGTCCATGTACAGTGGGAGACCTGGATTGGCATGTAGCTTTCCCACCAGTCTGGCTGTAGACTCTCTACGATGAATGTGTGGAGGGACTAAGTTGCTGAGAATGAGTAGCTTTTGGGTAGGAGTGGGGTGTAGGGTGCCTATGATGATATGCATGGTTGAGTTCACTAACTGACTTGGTGGGTTGTGGCTGGGTGGCTGGTCTTTGAGAGAGTCCAGTTCCAGCTTATTCCAGTCCTTATAGCTGGCAACTAGGATAGGTCACCCATTTAGGATACTTACTCACATAACAATATACTAGTAAGTTTTAGATGACATGGTACACAGATGACTGTTGCGGGCTACTTACCTGTTGCCAGTACAGAGCTGAGGGAAAAGGAGATACACCCAATGCACATAGTATCCTCTCAACCTCTTGGTCACACCACAGTGTGATTTCTGGGTAAGAGAACAGGGAGACGGGTGCTGTGAGTTGTGTTAGTGACTCAAATGGGAGGCATGAATCAGTGTTCACGTTGCATTCTCCGTCCATACTCGTCCCGGGGCAAGCTAATGATCCAACCAGATTTGGATGATGAATCCTGGTGACGTGCCACCTGAGGCATGTTGTGCATACATAAGAAGAAGAAATGACTCAAATGGTGTGCATGGTGCACAGTGAAGGCTGTTTATGCTCTGTGTGTGTGTGTGTGTGGAAATTTTTGTGAAAGCCCAAAATTTTGGTGGAGCCAAACCTTGTATAATTTTAATCTAACTCAGCATTTCAAGTCGTGAGTCAATTGCTGTATAAATATAAAAAAGAAAAGGAGTACTGTGGCACCTTAGAGACTAACCAATTTATTTGAGCATAAGCTTTCGTGAGCTACAGCTCACTTCATCGGATGCATCCAATGAAGTGAGCTGTAGCTCACGAAAGCTTATGCTCAAATAAATTGGTTAGTCTCTAAGGTGCCACAAGTACTCCTTTTCTTTTTGCGAATACAGACTAACATGGCTGCTATTCTGAAACCTGTATAAATATAAGTCATTATTAGATCATTCAGCGGGAGATCCCCAAATTGGAAAATAGAGAGTGTGAGGAAAAGAGGCGAAAAGTCTAACTTTATAGTGTTGAGGAGAGAAAGGCATTGTCATGTAGACACATATACATTTGGGCAATCTTTGCAAGTGACAGCTGTTTCCAGTGTAATTCACCTCTGTAAATATTCCTTGAAAATATTGAGGCTATGAGACTGATCTTCAGCTAGTGTAAACAATCTGGCCCCCTGCTATTGTAATTTTTATTTTCTGGGATAGTCTAAAATTCATCTCTCTACTGATTCAGGTACAAACTCAAATAATAAATTAACCCCAATTGTGTACTTAAAAGAAATCTAATTTGAAGATGAACTTTTAAATGCTTTAGAGCAATAATAGCATGATATCAATGACTAATTAGTGCTGTTTTGTTTACTAACAGCCGGTAGTGGAATAGTCAGTAAGTGATGGACTTCTTATACTGCATCTAAAAAGTAAGCACTTAGTTGCAAATATTTTGAATAAATCATAAAACCTGAGTTGATTGTTTAAAATGAAAATGTTGATTGTTTCTTTTCCCCAGCAAGGGACCCTCAGGCTTAATATAATCAGAGAACATAGCTCTTCACTCCACAGCTGTCTGTCCCCAGCACTTGTTGTTTTCCCCTAATCCATCCCCTACTGCCCTCTGCTATTGCTTCACTTTCCTTACAGCTGGGAGGGCAGAATTTACAATCTCTTCTAAACCTGCTATTAATTTGCTCTGGTAGTATTGAAATTCTGTGGAGTGCCACATGTCTCCAATGAGCGGCTGGAGCTCTCTGCAGTACTCAGTGAGTGTCCATTCAGCACCTTGCAGAACTGAGCCCTAACCAGAAATCTAGCTGAACATGTTCACAAGGCATCTGATCTACAGTAAGCTAGGGAGCAGGAGACCCAAGGTTGCTCCAATAGTAAGGGCATAGTTATAGGCTGTCTTGCTAGCATGCCACATGCCAGTAACATAGCTTTTAAATAATCATCTTTCAAATATTTGCAACAATTCAAAACAGGGATTCCCCCAAATATGTGAAGTCTGTGGGATCGCTGATGAATTTTACTATATCTATACCTACTATAGTGTTATGCTGAAATTATACCGTGTAGTTTTTCACTCTCTTAATTTCTAAAGACGCTTTTGAATCAGGGGGGATTACTCTGCTCTTTGTGCCAGTTGATCTGTAAATTCCCTGTAATATTAAGAATTCCAAACAGCTATTTCATATCAAACTGCTTTCTATTAAAGCTCAGTCCCACTGGGAGATAATGCTTTGCCACCTTCAAGTGATTATAAACTCCCTTTTCTGGGAGTTTGAATATTTGCTAAAGGAAACTTGAAGGAACAGCTCAAGTCTGGGATTGAGTCCAGATGTACATTTGGAGCTGGCTAAAATGTAAAGTCCCATTTTTCATTGCACATGCCATTCAGGGTGCACGACCAAGTGTGAGCAAAGAAAGCAGCTGCCATGACAACAAGTTTAATTTGGTGCTAAGGGTTTTGATTCTGGACTGAAAAAGAGGCTATTTGTTTTGGCTGTCAGCTTGTTAACCATAAAAGTTTTAAAGACAGCAGCCCATCTTCACCACAGGGCAGGAAATAGGGACATGGATAACTGTGAGCTCTTTCAGAGACAACAGAATCTAATTATTCTCATGACTGTTGTTCTGACATAAGAGTAAAAATAAAGTACTTTAGTAATATATCCATTTATTCCCTATGTGGTAAGCACATGCAGCAATAAATAATAAATTCTTAGCAAATAACATCTTGGAAGTACTGTATAACTGCCAGTGAGCTTTTTATAAGGAACATATCATTTTCAGGAATATAAGGCACAGTGAAATTAAGGGACTTGCACAAAATCACACAAGGAGTTAGTGTCCAAGACAAGTTTAGGAGTGAGGAGCTCCTGACTTCCAATCCCATGTTGTGTCCGCAACATCATATGGCTGCTCATAACTGATGTCACTGTTCACTGTGCTGTATTTGGCACAACCAGTTCATTTTGAATGGGAGAAGGAAAACACCAGAGTACAGGAAGTGAAAACTCATTTCTAGATTGCTTTAAGAATGCTGGAAGTCATGGTTAACAGCATAAACAGGTGGTCAAACCAAGGACATTTGGGATTATGATAGACCAACCCAACCCCCTTTATAGAATGGCTGAGTCAGATTCTTCAAACATAAGTTGACAAAGTTCTACATTTTTTATTAGAATTTTGACTTACTTCCCATTATCACATATTCTATCATTTCAATTGTCACCGTGAGGAATGAGCAAATTGACATGAGCTATTTTTGCAGTATTTCTGATCTACTGGTGCCGGAACCAAGAAGCACCACAAACCTCAAGAGCAGCTCTTCACAATTTCCACCTCTGCTTCTAAACCAAAAAGGCTTGAATATGTTCAGCTGCTTTTGAATGCTTATCCAAAAAAAAATGGTGAATGGATCTGAGGTACAAATCAAATGGATGGAATTCGCCTCCCACATTGAAAAGCAGGGGGGGCGGGAAGTCCAGGTTATTCCATATGATTGCTCACCCTAGAGCTACTTGGGCTCTTTTGTGTCTATTTTGCCTTGATGTCACCATGCTACACTGAGGAAAGTGTTTTATGCAGCAGACCTACCTAAGATTGGAATCTTTCCCTCCAGCCTGAAGCCAGAATTAAAAGTACTTGGGTTATCTGCTGCGTTGTAATAGTAACCAAAGAACCCAGCCCCAGGCAAGGTTTGCAATAATGCATTTGGGGTTGGTGGTCTCATAAATTTGGCTTCCTCAGTTGTCCACATGATGTCACCTGTGGCTTGTTCTCACACAACCTTGCCATGCCCCACATGATCTCACAGTGAGAGCTGCTACAGGGCACAGCTCCACAAACACAGAGGGTGTGTGTGACATACCAGGATACAATCCGGTCTAATGAGTAGCTGTGTCACCCCTTCCTTGTAACCTGGGGTGCCTTTTACAATGCCTGGCTGCTCACAAACAGCCTCCAGCATGTAAATCACTCCCAGCTATGTCTGTGTGTGCGCTGCAGCCAGCCAGCCAAACCTTGGCTATTACCAGCCTTAAAGTTTACCACAGGCTGACACCACCACACTCCCAGTCTCAGATTTCCCCACAGAAATGCATGTCAAGTACTGCCCAGGCCTCTCCTGGACACTAAAAATATAGTGAATCTGTTATTCCTTTAAGGGAATATTATGCATCAACTTGTTATCCCAAATTGAGTTACCCAGACACTTCAACTTGAACACACACATTAGATAAATCAATAAAGCAAGTTCATTAACTATACAGAGGTAGGGTGACCAGATGTCCCGATTTTATAGGGACAGTCCCGATATTTGGGGATTTTTCTTATATAGGTACCTATTACGCCCTACACTCTGTCCTGATTTTTCATAGTTGGTCTGGTCACCTACACAGAGATAGCTTTTAAGTGAGTACAAGTCAGAAACGGTTACAAGAAAAATAAAGATAAGATGTTTACTAATGTCTAACTTAAACTATATTAGATTCAAGGGTTTCCCACCACATGCTCCAGCAGATTACTGACCAAACTCTCAGGTCAGGACCTGTCCCCCAGAGTCCGTCTGCTTCTTTTGTGTCTTCAGATGCAGTTAATGCAATAGGCAAGGACAGAGAGAGGAGTCTGTTGGGGGTGTTTGTCCCTCCTTTTTATAGTATCAGTCCTCCTATTAAAAGACATTTCCAGCTGAGACCCAGGTAACAAAAAGTCTATGTGGGAAGATATTCCCTTCTGTTTTTTTCACCTGTTTGAACTTCCTTTGTCTTTTCTTCCTGCTTGATTACTCTGCTTAAATGCAAATTAAGCAGAACACCCATTCCTTTGTTTAGGACAGACCTGTTTGCCAACTTCTGCCCGGGGTTTGGAACATGTGTGGTTAACACCATACAGGGGAATCTTATAATTTCACATGCAACGTTGCCACACATTTTACCAGGACAAAAATGGCCAGCAAATTGAGTTTTCAAATGACACCTTATAAGACATGCCTTGTACAAAAATTATTACAATAGTGTGTGGGGTGTGAACACCAGGGCACATTCTGTCACAGTGTGTGGAATCGACTGTGTAGCCTTCCTCACTGCGCAGTGGAATCATATCAGAGCTATTGTTGTTAAAGTCTTGCACGCCTTGGACAGGGGCTAGCACTTCACCACAATTTTGAGTAGGCCTGAATTTCTGACAGAGTGACTTGTGAGTACAGGCTGGTTTAAACCTGTTTCATCAGCCCCTTTATCCAACAACTCCCCTTGACTTTACTGGGAGCTGTGTCAGGTCCCTGGAGAGCTGCACTTATATCATCCACATCTTCCTCCTCTCTTGTTCCTCATAGACTTTTTCAAATGTTTTCCAATTAACGAAAGAAAATTTTGTTTTCTATAGCCGTGTTTGTGGGGATTCTGCTGCTGCTGTTTTAAGTCTTTCTGAATGGCATCACTTAGGGCCTAATCCACAGCCCTTTGTGTCAATGAAAAGATTCCCATTGACTGCAATGGGCTTTGGATCAGTCCTTTGAAAAGTTCCTTCCAGTTTGGGAGATATTCCATTTCTTGCAGTTTTCCCCATTTCAGGTGTAGGGAATATAGCTGGAACCAATTACATTTGTAAAAACTGGAGCAAGCTATTTAAGTGTACCCACAAGTGTTGCTGCTTTGTGATAATCTATCAGGTGTATGTTACCACTGGTCTCAGTATCCACAGTGACATTAGGAATGCAATGGCTTAAATGTGCCTGAAGCCTCAGTAAACACTAAAATGTCTGTCCCTGTGTCGCAAAGCATAATATGTAGCACATATTAGGACACTTCTCTTCAGGGGAGACTGGGAGCTAGTTGTTATCACACCACTGTTTCTGCAAGGTGCTAACAGATTAGCAACAGGGCTTGTGGTCCTGTATTTGAAGAATTTAAACCTTGTTTCCACCAATAGCTGCTCTGTCTGCACTGTAACCTGTTTTCCCATGATCTGAGAATGCCATTTCAGGAAACTGCCTCAGGTTTAGGGTTAGATTAGGAAGAGCAGTTTCCCTATTCCACTTTAAGTGACACTTAAGAGGAAGCAGAAAGTTTGTTTTCCCCTCTGTTTTATCTGTCATCAGTATTTTCCATGTTTGGTCTAAGCGGGTGACATCTTTAGGCAGTTCATATAGGGCTGGATTGTGCCCTGTCCTTTCATGGATACTGGAGGAGTGGGGAAGGGAGCAAGGACTCACTCCAGACTCCTACACAGGGGTCAAGCAGAATTGCCATTGTTGCACTCACCTGGGCACAAGGACTGCAAGTATCACTAGATTATAAACTCTAGGGAACAACTACTGGAATGGCTCTATGTAAGTCAATGGACATGTGCTGAAGGTCTGGCTCTCCATGTCTTATGGAGTGCCTGCAAACTACGGCTCTGTAATAAAGAAAAATAGAGGCAGATGAATTCTGAGGGCATGGATTCAGGCCTTGGTTTTCAGAAGGGGATTAAATTTTGTGGGTGTGAATTTTAGACTCAAAAGTACTCACAAAAGGTTGCATACTCTTTCTGGATTCAGTGCCGCCTCCCCTGCCTCCAATCTTCTGTACTACGAATGAGGAAGGAATCTTTAGAAGCTGGTATTTCATTTAACAATATCCACATGGAAAGAAATATCCAGTTAACATCTGGACCAGCAATTCTCCTGAGGTTTTTTTTTTCTTTCTTTCAGACTGTTAATTTTACTGCCAAATACTCAAAGAGGCACCAGCCTGTTTGTTCCTGCACAGTAATTTCTGGCTACAGACAAGAATACAATACAACACTTTATGCTTGGGAACGGAACACTGTAAAGTCCTGAAGATGCCTAAGGCCATGTATAACTTTAGCATTTTCTAAGGGTCTGCGTGGTTTTGATTTATAGTTTGCAAGTTTTACTTTCTCCTGTTCCCTGTTTATAGGAGTTAGAAATCCACACATGTCCAATAAAAACTCAATTGCAGGTGGACCTCTGTCTATGGTGGGGCTTTGCCTCCAGCTTCACGTAACATTTTCTGTTATGCTCTTTTTATCCTTTCCCACTCTTGCAAATTCAGGAAGATCTGCACTTGAAGAATAGATTATGTTTTTAGACTAAGAAAGATTGCTGGAAAATAAAATCAGGCAGATGCATTTGGATTTTGGATGAGTTTGCAAAGTAATGACCACTTGTATTCATAATCCTTTGCAAAAAACACAAAAGTACTTAAATAACAGTAATAGAAGTCTCAGTGACATAAGGTGCTAAGGATGAAGGGCTGAATTATTTTTTTCTGTTACACAAGTCAGCATAAACTGGAGTAACTCCACTGAGTTCAGGTTTCAGAGTAGCAGCCATGTTAGTCTGTATCCGCAAAAAGAAAAGAAGGACTTGTGGCACCTTAGAAACTAACAAATGTATTTGAGCATAAGCTTTTGTGGGCTACAGCCCACTTCATCAGATCCGTGCAGTGGAAAATACAGTAGGACGATTTTATGTACACAGAGAACATGAAACAATGGCTGTTACCATACACACTATAACGAGAATGATCAGTTAAGGTGAGCTATTACCAGCAGGAGAGAAAAAAACCTTTTGTAGTCATAATCAAGGTGGGCCATTTCCAGCAGTTGACAAGAACATGTGAGGAACAGTAGTGGGGGAAAATAAACATGGGGAAATAGTTTTACTTTGTATAATGACACATCCACTCCCAGTCTTTATTCAAGCCTAATTTAATGGTGTCCAGTTTGCAAATTAATTCCAATTCAGCAGTCTCTCATTGGAGTCTGTTTCTGAAGTTTTTTTCTTGAAGAATTGTGACTTTTAGGTCTGTAATCGAGTGATCAGAGAGATTGAAGTGTTCTCCGACTGGTTTTCGAATGTTGTAATTCTTGACATCTGATTTGTGTCCATTTATTCTTTTACATAGAGACTGTCCAGTTTGGCCAATGTACATGGCAGAAGGGCATTGCTGACACATGATGGTATATATCACATTGGTAGATGTGCAGGTGAACGAGCCTTTGATAGTGTGGCTGATGTGATTAGGCCCAATGATAGTGTCCCCTGAATAGATGTGTGGACACAGTTGACAATGGGCTTTATTGCAAGGATAGGTTCCTGGGTTAGTGTTTTTGTTGTGTGGTGTGTGGTTGCTGGTGAGTATTTGCTTCAGATTTGGGGGCTGTCTGTAAGCAAGGACTGGCCTGTCTCCCAAGATCTGTGAGAGTGATGGGTCATCCTTCAGGATAGGTTGTAGATCCTTGATGATGCGCTGGAGAGTTTTTAGTTGGGGATTGAAGGTGATGGCTAGTGGCGTTCTGTTACTTTCTTTTTTGGGCCTGTCCTGTAGTAGGTGACTTCTGGGTACTCTTCTGGCTCTGTCAATCTGTTTCTTCACTTCAGCAGGTGGGTATTGTAGTTGTAAGAATGCTTGATAGAGATCTTGTAGGTGTTTGTCTCTGTCTGAGGGCTTGGAGCAAATGCGGTTGAATCGTAGAGCTCGGCTGTAGACAATGGATCGTGTGGTGTGGTCTGGATGAAAGCTGGAGGCATGTAGGTATGTAGGTGAGTATAGCGGTCAATAGGTTTCTGGTATAGGGTAGTGGTTATGTGACCATCGCTTATTAGCACTGTCGTGTCCAGGAAGCAGATCTCTTGTGTGGACTGGTCCAGGCTGAGGTTGATGGTGGGATGGAAATTGTTGAAATCTTGATGGAATTCCTCAAGGGCTTCTTTTCCATGGGTCCAGATGATGAAGATGTCATCAATGTAGTGCAAGTGGAGTAAGGGCATTAGGGGATGAGAGCTGAGGAATCGTTGTTTTAAGTCAGCCATAAAAATGTTGGCATACTGTGGGGCCATGCGGGTACCCATAGCAGTGCCGCTGATTTGAAGGTATACATTGTCCCCAAATATGAAATAGTTATGGGTGAGGACAAAGTCACGAAGTTCAGCCACCAGGTTTGCCATGACATTATCGGGGATACTGTTCCTGATGGCTTGTAGTCCATCTTTGTGTGTAATGTTGGTGTAGAGGGCTTCTACATCCATAGTTGCTAGGATGGTGTCCATTGAGTTCAGTGGACTAATAACTCCACTTAAGTCAGTGGAGTTACTCCAGATTTACACTAGTATAACTGAGAACAAATTTTGGCCATGAATGTCTAGTGCATACTTTTTTCTGGCTTTTGTTAATCTACATAGGAGCTTTAGGACTTAATCCCTCAACAAGCACCACAAAAGGACCTCTGTGAGCCTCAGTGGGACCTCTACCTGCTCCTACAAATCTTCCCACATGGAACTACTTGCAGGATCATGGCCTTAATGACATCAAAATATTTTAAATGTATATTTCATGTTTATGGTAATAAAACTGATTGCACTTGTGTTTTCTTTCTTTCTTTTTCTTTCTTTCTAAGGGACATATATAGAGTGTGAGAGTGAATGAGAGAGTATGTACACATTGTCTCTCATAGATTTTAAGGCCAGAAAGGACCATTATGATAATCCAGCATGGCCTTCTATACAATACAAGCCATAGAATTTCATACAGTGAGTCCGGAATCATTCCCATAATTTCTGCTTGAGTTATCATTTGAGTAAACATCATTCAGTAGACATTTTTTAAACAAGGCCAAAAAGGCAAAAACTTTTTTTTTAAACAGTGGCATAGGCAAGAAAATTATCTAGAGCTGGAAAGGGATAGAAAGACCTCAAGCTATAAAACTGGACACTAGACATCAAAACAAAAGAAAAATAGATTTTCGCCTAGTGTAATTGATGATTATTTAGAAAATAGAATAGTACAGTCCAAAACTAACCAGATGATAGCATCATTAAATTACCTGGCTCATCTTCAGTACCAGCCTCAGAACTAAACTTAATCTTGAACAGTATCTGTCACAGGGTAGCTGGTCCCTGTGGGTAGACTAGGTCCAGCTCCCATGGAACAGAGCAGGTGAGTCCAATCAACCAATTAAAGCAGGTTAGATTACACTGGAAAGGGGTGCCAGTGGGACAGAAGAGGGGATTGGTTGATACAGACTGTGCCTGGGGAAGGAAAGCCACAGTGGAGTGGCGCTGCCATTAGATACCCACGGCTGGCCCATGTTAGCTGAGTCAGTCTTGCAGGGCTCAGGCTAAGAGGTTGTTCGACTATCAGGCAGACATTTGGGCTTGAGCTGCAGCCCAAGCTCTGGGACCCTCCAACCTCACAGGGTCCTAGAGAGGGGTGAAAGTGGGCCAGTACGGCATACCGGTAAGAAGCTGCACTGGCCCATGCACAGCCAATGCTTTAATGTCGCTGCCCCTTCCCCATGCTCCCGCCCCTATTGGTGGCCCTGCTGACCGAGGCGGGTGGGGTGGGGGAGGGGGCAAAAGGGGCAGCTGCTCTGGGGCCAGCGATTTAAAAGGGCCCAGGGCTCCCGGCCACCGCTACCACAGCAGCGGCCGGAGCCTCAGGTGGCATGGCCCAGGCAGCGCGGATGGGCTGGCTGGAGGAGGTTGACCCCCCCCAGCCCCGCCCCTTCCACCCAAGGCCCCCGTACTGGTAAGAATTTAGTATTACTTTCACTCCTGGTCCTAGAGCCCAGTCTTCAGCCCCATCCTGAATGTCTACACCACAATTAAAAAGCCACTTAGCCTGAGTCCCTCAGCCCAAGTCAGCTAGCATGGGCCAGCCATGGGTTTTTAAGTGCAGTGTAGACATACCCTTAGAAACGCTCAGAAGGATGGAGCAGAAACCTGAAAGTAAGGGCTAAGTTAGAAGACTGTTTCTCTGTTTGTTTACTTGCTTCTGTAAAGAAAATAAACCTCCTTGAGAGACACTGGGAGTGGAAGCACACACGTTACATTTGGGGAGTAGCCCTGCCTGGTGACAATTGTCAGATTGCTTTTTTTCTGGCATTATTTGTAATTATTCATATTGTGATACCACAGCTAACAAATTCAATGTTACTCATGCTGCATTACCAATGAGCTTTCTTATCAAGGTCACTAGGAGAGCTGATAAAAAGTTTTCCATCAAAATAGATTTTTGATGGAAAATGGTTTTCTGTGAAATGGAAATTCTCATGGGGAAAAAATAAATAATTTCCTGAGCAACTCTGTTCACTAGCATCCCAACTAATCAAGCGCGTAGAACGAAAACCTTTAGCTTCAGAGAAAGAAAGAACCCTGCTCATAAAGGAAGAGTTCTGTTATCCAAGTCTATGTAATTTAGAAAGACACCCCACCCCAACAACATCTTCAGAGGGGCAAGGCCCTCCTGCAGAGGCCAGAATTATTGGTGGTGAAAACAAAACAAAAACACAAGTCTGCCCAAATAATTCATTTTGGGGCAAGGGGATGACATGATCCATGATAGAAGGGTAGACTTTCAATGACTCTGTCTTTGCTCATTGTTCAACTGTCTCATACAGTTGCTGACTTAAAATTTTGCTAGTCCCAGCATCCTTTAGGGATGCAGATGAGAGGAAAATAAGAGCTAAATAGAGGGAGGCAATGTTATTGTATAATACACGCTTCAAAACACCGGTAGCACTTAACTGCAAGGCAGCAGTAGGAGCAGAGTGATTCTGCCTCAATCAATCTGCTTCAACACACTATTGAGGAGTGGAATGTTTTCAAAAGACCATTCATCCTCAAAGAAATGCCTTGGCCCATTCAGGCCTTGATCCAGCAAAGCATCTAAACACACGATTAACTTTAAGCACGTAAGCAGAAATGGGACTAATCGTGTATTTTAACGTTAAGTACGTATTTAATGGTTTTCTGAATCAGGGCTATGAGATTAGCAATGGGATCCTGATATCTTACCATTTTACATATTATATGACATATCATCTTACTAATAGGTCCTCGTTTGTTGGACTTATATTTTAGTATTCAATTCTAAGTAAAATTAAACGATTTTGAAATTTGCCAGATGAGTGGATAATATTGGAGACTTAAGACCTCTATCTATCCAAAGAACAGGTGATAAGGGGCGGCAGCAATTCCTTGGAAATGTGCCTCAGCTATGACATAGAGGTGCCAACCTCTATGCATGAGAGCAATTCACTCCCCATGTTTCCAATCCTTTGACCTCCCTCCAGAGATGATCTTCAAGGTAATATAATAGGACTGGAAGGGACCTTGAGAGGTCATCTAGTCCAGTCCTCTGCACTCATGGCAGGACACATATCTAAGGGCATGTGGATTGAGACCACCAACTCTTTTCACCTAGGCCACTAAACAGCCATTAGATCATAACAAAATTTCTGGTCAGTACCAATCCAAACTGAATTTGAACCAGATGTGAAAGTTTCTAGATCTTGTTATCTATATCCATCCAGTCCCTTAGACTGCTGAAACTCAAAGGTGCCAGGTCAGATTAGCATTCATATATATGCAGATACATGTGTACATATATCCATCCAGGATTTCAGAATCACACTGATCCCTAAAGAGGGTATTTATGTGGCTGTATTTAGGCTTTGGTTTATGATAGTCTCAATCTATCCAAGCACTTAAGCATGTGAGTTGTCCCACTAAAGTTAATGTGCTTACTCATGGGCTTAAAGTGAAGCATATGGTTAAGTGCTTTGCTGGATCAGAGTCTATCTGAATTCATAATTGTGGCTGAATGGGAGGACTACCATGAGTTACTCTGGCTTGAGTACCCAGATCAAATAGGGTTCATTCATGGATGACATTATCTATAGATTTATTAATATTCTTCACGTGAATCACCATGCAGAGCCCAGTTTTTATTTTCTTTGATACCAAGAAGTCCTAACCTGGGACTTGTACATCAGACACGGACTTATATATACACTGTATATTTTTCAGTGACTTTATTAATTGAATAAAGTGCAGTTGTTACATCAATAGTGGGAGTGAGAATAAATTATTTTGGTAGAAAGTATTAATTTATCAGCTCTATTTCCTGGGGGCAATTCTGCTAGATATTAATTCTTGAATTTGAATGCTTCTAAGATTTGCACACCCTTTGCAATCTGATTGACTTCAAATGGAGAGCACTGGGTGTAAGTCAATGCAAAATCTGGTCCTTAAAATAGTAGAAGCGAAAGTTTAACTGGATTTCATTTTTGAACAGGAGCTTATTTAAATAGGCTTTATTACCTTGCTGTATGTGTTTGGTGCATAAGCATGTACATGGACTGTAGTATATATTGTGCCATTCTCTCCCTCTCATGTACATATACAGATAGTTATAGCTTATTAAAAAAGATACTGATATGAAAATGATGGCAACAGATTTAAAAAAAAAACAACCCAACAACACAGCATGACTGAGGCAAATCAAGAATGCTTCTGAGCCAGTGTTTTAGAGCTCTTGACAAGAGCAGGTGGCTGAAGAGTCAACAATATGACATAAGTGGTTTCAGTGTGATCAGAAAGAGCATAATTGATTCACTAACACATGATATCCATGCACTTAGTAGGGTTTTCATTCCAGTGGTTCTGTATTGAGACATAAAGCAGACAGTGTAGAGGAATGTTTCCTGCAAATGCTGACTGGGCAAAATGTATCACGCATAGCACCAAACTCCCATTCATTCTTACTTTTTGAGGTATTATCCCAGGTCAAACCTCTCACAGATGATCTTGCCTTTAATAGCAGTTAAACTAAGTTTGTGAAAGGAAAATATTTATGCAAACAAAATATGGAGGTTCCTTTTGATCTCAGTATGATCTCTCCATGCATGACCCTGGGTGCATTATCACAGTTCATGTCATGTCATGATGTCTTCATGACAGAGCCAAGCAAAGACCTGGGCAGTGATGGCAATATAAGGCCAGACTCTGCAACCCTTCCTAATACTGAATAGTACCTCACTCTTCAAGTAGACCCATTGATTTCAATGCGACTAGTCCCAGAGAAAGGTCCTATTCAACATGAATAAGGGTTGTAGAATTGAGCCTATATGGAACAATTAGAGTTTGGTGAACTTGTTTTGACTGGTTTTGACACTTGAACTGAGTTCAAAAGTGTGACCCAGATATTATTGGGTTTGGATTCTGATTAGAAGAGACTACAGAAAATGAACAGAAAGAGGACAGAAGCGGGGGGTAGGGGGGGTGGGAGGAGGAGAATCATGAAATAATAAAGACAGAATATACCACGGTGATAAATAAAATATTAACATTTCCTAACAATTCCAGATACTGCAGTTATTCCACTATAGGTACAGTTGTCTCTTACAGATATAGGGGAAGAACTGTGGTATCACTTACTTTTAGTTGGAATTGGGACTCTTGCCTGCACTGGAGATGGACTTAACAACTGGAGTCAGATAGTGTATTTAGTTGAATAAATAATCTTTAACCAATACTTTATTTGATGAATGTCACTCCTTAATTTGTTTATGAGCTGGCTGTTATTTTCTTGAATATATTCATTATTCAAAATAATGCAGTGAGTAATTCTTGGTAAGCAGAATGTTCGGGTACTGTTTGTTGTTAGTATTAGCTATGAACATTCAAAATTTGAGGTATTTTGATTGGTCACAAAGGTTATGTGATGTGTTTCTGTTCCTTGATTGAAGGAACATAACTCTTGGGGTTGTGCTGCCACTGTGAACACTTGTGATTACAAACTCAAAATATCTTTTAATTTTTTTAATGTTATCTGCGTCAGTGACATTCCTGTTATTTGCTAGAATGTTCATGAGAAACAAATACAAAGAGGTCACCAACAAAAATGGAAATGAATTTCTTAAAAATTGTGATGGACTATTAGTGGATTTTCTCTCCTCAGTGTTTGCCTAGCTCTAAAGGATAGAAAATAAAACCTAAAAAGCAAGTGCTGTTATCATAGTGAATTTAATTATACAGTATAACTGATCTAAAAGCATAAGGCTAAACTCTGTTCTCTGTTACACTGTGTGAGTCTGGAATTACTCTATTGATATCAAGATAGCTATTTCACATTTACACAAGTGTAACAGAGCAGAATTGTAGCCCCCTTAGGTGAGCAAGAAAACGAAGCAATCCACTTTAGAGAATAAACGTTGAGTACTCAATGGTGCCAATTCACACTTGGCGTAGCTGAGGAGAAGGGAGAGGAAGGTGGCTGGCTCCATCTCACTGTTCAGTCTACCCTGCTGACTGCAACAATTCCAGAAGCACCATTGCCCTATCAGGATAATGGAGAATGCTGCGCACTCTGGCACTGCAGGTCATGCCCACGGCCCTGCCTGTAGCTTAGTTTCCACTACCTTGACCTCCCTCCTATTTAGATTGGGAGGAGTGAGTGGCATAGGGCCAGCTACACTGATTTTATGCCACTTGAGGATTGGCCTCAGGTGGAATCCACAGCTGTTTCTTTAGGGCAACTTTCTGGCCACTTTATGCTGTATCTGGCTGACCTGTCTACTCTTACACGGATTTGATGTTCTGAAGTGTAATTGAGTGCTGCTATTAGTCTGTCTTGTGTTCAGTTCTATGTTGAAACTCTGAGAGGAAGCAATGATTGAGGACTATTTGCCCTATGCAAAAAAAAAAAAAAAATTGGTTACTGATATTTTGGGAAGTTTGTGCAAACTCTTAATTCCTCCCTGAGAAATACTCCTTAAAGTCTAGTTAACTCTGTCTTCTGCTTTTATTCTGGTTCCTTCCAGATTTTGTTACCATGTGGTACCAAGTTACTGTAAGAGAGGTTGGGAACTTCTGCTTAGCAGTTCTGCTTTATGGTTATGCTAAAAACAGCAGAGAAAATACATAACTCATTTTCAAGAATCATTTCTTCACTGGGGTCATAGGATGATCCAAAGCTGTGCAAACACTTAGGATAGAGTGACCAGATAGTCTGGATTTGTTTTTGAAGAGGTTTGGAATCAGGACAGTTTGCCCATTGTAAATGATTCATATCCCTATGTCCTGTTTAAAATTGTAAGATGTCTATGGTTGCTACCCCAGAATGTAGGGTCATGGTCAGCGAGCATCTCTGCAACGGTCTCTGGATGTGACAGAACAGAAGTCCTGTGTTTGTTACTTGAAATAAATGTTAATTCAGATTGTAGTGAGCTGAAGAGAGTCAGTATACTGACAAGGAACAGACAATTATAATAGATTCAAGACCAGGCATTAGGAAGCAGTGTTTACACAATAAAAATACTGAATGTCCTAACAGACACAGCTGTTAAAACCAAAACATCAGAGACCCACCTGAAGTGCTGATAATCTGTCCTAGTGGAGTCCTAAAGTACTTCTTCATATCCCTCCTCAAAGTTATCTTCTGCAGTTTTACTGCTGTCTAGACAAAAAGATATAAGTCACTGGCATACCTTTATGGCAAGAATGTAGTGGTAAATCTTTCAGATAAATATAGCTGGATATTGAAATACAAAAATAAATGTCTAAAGCTCTTTACGTATTAGCAGCATCTGTCTCGTGCTTGATGTGTACTTCTCAGAAATATTCCAATACCTATCAAGGCTATATATAAGCAACCTTGTTTCTGCTTTGGCGATCACATGTCATGAGCTGTCTAGATTGTTGATTCTGTTGCTAAGCCCCACTGTGAGTACTAGTTTCCAGTGTTTCAGATTACACTTTTAAACCATGCCTTCCAACTATTTCACACTATCCTGGATGTTCCCCTCATCCAAAGCTGATGCCTTGCAGACCTTCTCATTCCACATTAATGCCGATGTGGCCCAAAGACCTCGTTGAGGGATGAGTTAGGGTTACACTATAGTTGCTAACTTTCCTCTCTGGAAATATAATTAGGAAGGACGCTTCCATCTGGGATATGTGGTGAACAGATCATCCTCCACCATCTTTCCTGCATTCCTAGAAAATTCCAACAATCTTCACAAGCTCTAAAGAAATGAAACCCAGAAAACAAGAGCCCAGTAGGAGATCATAGATGAGAAACCTAGGAGAGAGCAAGAATAGCTTTAGTTTAAAGCTCCTACCATGAGCTTTTGATCTAGTTTTTCATGGGGGGGGGGAATAAAAATAAGCCAATCATTCTCAGATTTCTTGGGTGTGGAAGATTAGTGAGGCACCTCTGGATTGCTGGAAGAGAGATCCAGAGTCCACCACCTGTGAGTTTTCAAGTACCTCAGAGCATTAAGTACCTTTAGGTAAAAGTGGTCATTAGACTGCCCTTCCCCACAGTTTACTTGTCTGGGAAATGGCACATCCCTCACTGTGATGAATCTTCATTTCTTCATGCTGCAGCCCCTCCCTCATATACTGTGTTATGGAAATTATTGTTTAGTGCCAGCAAGCTTTCTGCCACCCTGGCAGACATCATTTCTCTAACCACATCCCATGGGTAGCTGTGGGTAGTTGGTATTTCATTACATGCATATCTCTAGTCTTTGTCTAAATTTGGAGCCTAAAAAAGTTTTGATTTGTTGAAGTTTTTTTAAACATTTCATTATGCCAGTGATTGGAGCAGTCAGGTTTTGGGGTTTATTTTGTTCTGTAGAGCAAAGAAATGCAGATGTCTATACTTCAAAGAGGGGGGAACACAGTGGAGGCTGAAAAGAATTGTTCTGAGAATATATGATGGCTCTACCTGGTGCTGTATGGATTCTGAGCATACCTATGTGTTTGTGTCTGTTTTGCCTACTGCTTGTAGATACTATTATTTTATTCTGGGGAAAGGGATTAAGGCTGTCTATCCTTTTTTTTTTGTTTAAAAAAAATTTAATTTGGTTCAGATTTCTGGGGTGAGGAATGAGGAGAGAATTGAACAAATGCATACCTTTCTGGGTTTCCTGAGGTTGACTTCTTTTGTAAGGCTAAGAAGATGACGACTTGAAACCAATAAATTTTTAACACACACACACACACACACACACACACACGAGGCAAAGGTCCACATGACAGAGGTCTGGCTGGTGTTAATTTACAGATTTTACATTATTCAGGAGATTAGTCTCTCATGCTATGGCTAGCCAGGCCATGAACCATAGCCACAATGATTGGCAACGTGTTTCTGGATTTCAACTTGGCATTCAAGGAAGTCACTTCAAAGTAAAGTTGAAACCTGTGGAGATGGGAGGGAGAGAACAGCAGTTCATGAAAATTAGATTGACCTTTGCTTAATAAGAGATATACACTGCTAGATATACATTACTAGCTTCTTTTGAAAAGGAGAGTACAGAATGACCCCTCTCACTGGCTTCAATCACTGGGTGGTGGTGAAAAGCAAAAGTAAGATAGATACTGGGAGAAAAAAATTGACTTTAGTTGGAAAGAAAATAGCTTCCCAAAACATGGGTTGCCAATATCCCATTGTTTATTATTTGTATTATAATAGTATCTATACGCTCCAACTGAGATGGGGGTCCCACTGTGCTAGTCACTGGACATGCATATGGTAAAGAGATACTCCCTGCCCTAAAAACCTTACAATCCTAGTAGAAATGACAAAAGGTGGGAAACATTATCCCCTGTTTTATTAATAGGCTCCTGAGCCTCAGTTTCCTAACTCCAACTTGTGCCTTTGAAATCTTGCCCAACTGGCTTGCCATCTTGTACATCAGCTGGCTGTGGCGTGCCTGCTTACTTGGGGGTGAGGGGCTCTGGCTGAGTGGGCTTGTTTAACTGCAGTATAGACATTAAGGCTCGGACTGCAGCCTGAGCTCTGGGGCCCTCCCACCTCACAGGGTCCTAGAGCCTCTGCTCCAGTCCGAGCCCAAATGTCTAAAGCACAGTTAAACAGCCACACAGCCTGAGCCCCACAAGCCTAAGTCAGCTGGCATGAGCCAGCCACGGGTTTTTAATTGCAGTGTAGATGTAACCTAACTGTAATAGCCATACTTCTTGTCTATAAAGAAAATCCTATTGCTAAAATAGCCTCTAAGTGCTGAAAACATTCCTACATATTTCTGGTTTAACTTGAATGTTTGATTTCTCTTTTTTTTTTCCTGAAAAAATTAGACTGAAGTTTTTGTTCCGCAGTTTTAAGTGACAGGTTTCAGAGTAACAGCCGTGTTAGTCTGTATTCGCAAAAAGAAAAGGAGTACTTGTGGCACCTTAGAGACTAACCAATTTATTTGAGCATAAGCTTTCATGAGCTACAGCTCACTTCATGGGATGCATACTGTGGAAAGAAAGCTTTCGTGAGCTACAGCTCACTTCATCGGATGCATACTGTGGAAAGTGTAGAAGTCTTCTACACTTTCCACAGTATGCATCCGATGAAGTGAGCTGTAGCTCACGAAAGCTTATGCTCAAATAAACTGGTTAGTCGCTAAGGTGCCACAAGTTTTAAGTGACTTCATAAAGGTAGCCCTTTTTATTTGATTAACACTTGCTCTTCCTCAGCCGTTGTTTCTGTCTCACCCCAAGCCACTGCAACACTAACAAATAAGCAACATGAATCTCTTAACTGGGACTAGAGATGGATGATGAATAGTTCATGAAAAATTATTTATTTGATGAATTTTGTCTCTTTTTCAGTTTGCTAATTGTCGATGAGCAGATCATGGTTTTCTCAAATTTGTTATTTGAAATGAATTCCCTGTTAATTCCTCTGAATAATTCTTGGTCTGTAGCTTGCTCAGGGACAGTTCATCGTGTGTATTTGATCTTCAAAATTTGGGCTGATTAGACTAGACACATAAATCCCATGGTATGTTTGTTTTCAATAGATGAGTGTCATTGTTAGAATCAGGTTTCTGGCACAATTACTTCCAATTAGGAATTCAGAATTTGCTTTTTGCACATATTCGCCAATGTTCACTTAAACATCACAATATTGATTAATACTGTGGGACAATAAACTAGTTCACTAGGCTATTTTTGGAAAACAAACCTTAACATGACCAAAGTGAATCTATTTAAAAATTCCACCAAATATTTGGGGAATTTCTTTTCCCAATATTTACCTACTGGTAGTATACATCATTTTTCATGCTGGACTCTAAAATAATAGCAAGATATTTGTTGGGAGGCTTTGGTGAATATATATTATACCCCATAAAAATGAAAAACACTGATATCTAGAGAAAAGTATTCTAACGGTAACAGGGATTAAACTTTTAAAGACCTCAATTTCGGATGCACAAGAGCAATCTTGAGTTTGAAATAATGTAGATCCTGATTCAGCAGTCCATCCCTATTCAGCAAAGCACTTACAATTTGGGAATACTCATATGCCTAAAATAATGCATGTGCTTAACTACCTTGCTTGAATCGGGGCCGAAGTGTTTTGCTGAATTAGGTCCTAATTCAGATTTAGGCAAATTTTGTTTAGCAACTTGAACCTAGATGATGGGGAGGTGGGAACCCAGATTTTTTAGAATAATGTTAATATGCGATATAATCTGATAGTCAAACTGCCCTTGAGTGGATGCATGTAACTGCATGCATTTAAATCCTCTTCATCCTGAGACATAGGAGATGAAGCAAAGATTTGTCTGACAAAAATGCTGTAGAATCTCACTCTGTTTATTGTCCTTCAATTTAGGAGGTTAGAGGAGTTCAGCCCAGATATTGATTTTTCAGTGTCACAACTACTTTAGAAAAGAAAGTATTGGCTGGAAGTCTGAAGAAAGATTTTTCTTTTTACACAGCATGTGCCTCATCAAATAGGAATATAGGGCTGTCTCTAATGCCAGGTGAAGCCCCATCAAAATTACAGTTGTTATAAAATAGGAAAGATAGGAAGAACAATGTCTAATCTTTCACTTCTTATCTGTCATATAATAATAATAGTGATACAATCCTGGGGTGCTTCCTTGGATTTTATAGTCCAAACAGCCTATCTTATTTGGAAACTGAATCCTCATCAAATATTTGATGCACTGTATAGGATAATTGACACAAATGCTAATTAGAATTGTAGTTCAAAGGGATCTAATTACCTACTAAATACTGACATGGATATCTTCCCCTGATAGGGGTGTTAATGGGACTTAAATATATGCCTTAGGAAAGGAGAATAAACCCCCTAGAGTTCTGAACATCAATCTTTTCTGTGTAATACCATTTTTATAGTGCTTGTAACCAGATTCGCCCCTGGCTATTCGGCCCCTGGGCCTCCCTCTTCCATAAGTCAGGGATACTTCAGTCTGGTGCAACACCCGTGCTCTTTATTTTCAAAAGGTTTCCCACCACCAGTTCCCAGCTATATACAGGCTTCACAGCTACTTTTCCTACAACATGCCTGGCCAGCAACAGACTAGAAAACTCCCATTTCCTTCTGGGCCAGACCTTTCTCTCCCAGCCTTCCCCCAGCCTTTATAGCTCTGGGCTAATAAGACTGGCAGGTGCGGCCAGTTACTAGGCAGGCACAGGGCATTTTACCCAGCCCCAATCCATTCCCCTTGATTGTGGCTCAAGTGTCAGGAGCTGATTAAGAGCTTCTCAACCAGCACCCTGCCACAGTGCTCTATATAGAGAACATTTACACATTTTTCCATTTGATTAGGCTGATCATATGTAAAATGTCCTGGCTGTGGAATAGTTTGACTCAGCTGGTATTTCTGTTTTTATTTCTGCCAATTTTTTTTATCTACAGTGAATAATATCTTATATTGAAATTGCGTCTTGTACCTGAAGCACTTTCTCAGTGCTGTTACACCAGTGTACATCTGCATAACTCTATTTTAGTCAACAGCATCCTGCACATGTCATAACTTTGCACTGCACCACATTCCCTGCTCAGTAAAAACACATCATCATGCACCGTCCATGTAGATGGACTAGGAAATGGAATGAGTAGGACCCAGAATAACTTCTTCCGCTCTCTTGGTCTGACTGCTCATTGGAAGGTTTCAAAAGTCAGTCAGTATTTTTTCTTATTGTGGTGCATTTGAAACCAGACAGATGCAAATCTCCATATCAGGTGTCTTTCTGGGCATAATAATAAATGGCTAATTGTGACAATGACAAATAACACTCAAGTGGTTCCCTGAGATGATGCCACAAACATTCCATAAGATTCCTCCGACTTTGTGAAGATTAGGGTGCTTGCCCATTCATTGCAGTTCTGTACTGATGTTTCATTAAAACAAGCCAGTGTATAAAAGATTCTCTCACTCTCCTGGAAGCTAATTGGCCATTTAGTTTTCTTCAGCTGCACTCTCAAGTTCCATGGTGGCAAGTGGAATTGGGCAACGTACAACAACTTTCCCAGGATGCAGCCATGTGGTGGAACTCCACATTTTTCTACTAATCACCCCCATCCCCTCTAAAATCATCTTGGTGGAAAACAAAAGGGCCGTGATTATATTCTGCACCTACGTGACAAAATTTGAGACACTGACTGTGCTAGGGCACAGCCTGTGATTAACATTCTTGAGGTCTTTGAGGAGCTGACCTTTGAGATAAGATTGGACACACCTGCATGTAATGCCAGCTGCTAGGATTCTGACAATCACTTCAACACAGAATTGGTGCTTCAAGCCATGGGAAAGAAAATTTGATCTTCTATATCTTGGCATTTCAGCAGAACGGAATCTGAAGAAGCTTATTGTGTGTGGCTTGCCCACTGAATCTTTGCTTCAAGCTCTTCCTATTCATTTCTGAATCATACTGAACCAATGACAAAGCTAGCTGAAGAATCCCAGAAAAACCCTGAATAACAATAGCTGTGGCATGAAAATCAGCCTACATACCCACACTTACTAAGTGGCTCCAGAAGATGTGGGAGATTCTGCCCATGGAAAAGCCTATTTATACAATCTCCCCTCCCACAAAATAAACAATCAACTCATTGGCAAGAGAGTACTTTCAGGCTCGGTTAATAGAACTTTCACAGGGGAGATACCGCAATTTACCACCTAGCTTATTTGGAGGCAAGGTAGCATAGGGCATTTAGCTTTTGAGTGCTGGTACATTATACAAGATGAAATAAGTTGCTAACATTATGGACCCAGTTCTGCTCTCTGTTATATGGGTTTAACTCCCTATGGTGAATTTCTTTCAGCACTTGCTTATTAAATATCCTTTAGTAACTAGTCAGTGCTATTACTTTTTAAAGTTCACTGGAAGAGGGTCATTGCCTGCTACCAAATCTGATAGTTTGAGAACTTTTTTTTTGAACACTAAGGAAGGGAGAAACCCCTTCAACAATAGTAAAAATTAAACTCAAAATTAAGACACTAAAATGAGGAAAAAGGAGACTAGCTTAATATCATATACAGTTGAGTTTGTATGCGACAACTAATAAACAGATTACAAATCTAAATGTAAGAAAAACAGAAGTTTGGACCTAAACATGAGATAGTGTTGGCTAAAATCTTTCACTATAACCTGACAGGACAGAAGAGGAAGCTGAAGAGTAGAAAAGAATCAACCACACTATGTGATCAATACCACACAGCTGAAGAAAGTGACCGGTGGCAGGTCTCATCAATACAGCTTTAGGGTTTCCGGAGGTGAAATATAATTTTGTCTATACTACATTTATCTCTGTTTAAGTTGTAAAACAATTTTTTAAGATGTATGTTAATCTATTAATAAGTAAAAAAGAAAAAAATATATCAAACTGAATTTCAGTGATGTCAATGGCATCCTCATTTAGTTTCAAACAGTGAGACTGTGCATCTCAGATGAGATTCTCTGAAACGATAGATCTCAGGAGAACACTCTACGTTTCTAAAAGCAGAGATGTCATCACCTTGAGGTGACACCACATCACACTGAAAGGCTTCTGGCCAAAATATGGCCCCCACCATGTCACAACTTCCTGTTCAAAGCTTTGTATGTCATTTCAGCTTGGAGTGAGTCTGAAAGGACCAGCATAGCAGAAGTTACTTTATAGGTTCTGGGGAACAGTAGCATTGCCATTTTGGGGAAGCTCAGCCCATTTCAGGTGCCAAAAAACAGATACAAAAGTTTAGCATTGCAAATATACAAATATCATGAATGACTCCAAATACTTAACATTCAGTTCAATATTTGTACCTAGATTTTTCATTTTTGATGGCTAAAATTGTCAGTGAGGATTGGCCCCTTGTCCTAAATGCCTGACATGTTCCTTTTGCTAACTACTGTAAGACCAATGAAGCTTCCATTGGCATTTATCTTTTTAGCTTGACTTCTGCATTCTTCACCACAGTCCTCACTAGCAATGGACTTTCCAAAAAGTTACCCAGCACAACCTCTTTCTTCACTGAGTGTCAGTGATCATGTATTCTTAATGTCTGCTTAAACAGAGATACAAAAAGTCTGCCCTGTTGCACAGAAACTCCTACAGCCTTTTCTGTTCAGTCCAACCTATCCAGTTTTGTTTGCTTTCTCTTTGAAAATTAGATATTCATAATATTTATTATTAAATGAGCACAGAACAAATAAAGGGCCTTAGCCATCTCTTGTATCAATGCACAGAGGGGAAGGGTACGGAATACTCACCCCTTCTCCCATTGTGCTAACCATCCTTACGGGGGACCATGGCCTCCTTCCTCCTCTCCCTCCAGTCACATACTTTGGCCTACAAAGCTAGCTGACATGGAGCGAGAACCTTGCTGCACTCTCTACAAGGATAGCAGAGCTACCATTCCAGTGTGTACTTCCTGGAAGCCCCAAGGAGGAATTCTGGCTAACACAGCAACAATTCACCTTGGGCCTCCAACCACAGTGCAACCATGCCATATCCCCTGAGTCTATCCAGCATGCTGGGGGCGGGGGCAGAACCTTCCCCTAAACATTCATGTCTTGTCCAATCCAAAGTTGGGGTAAAGCAAATAAATCAAAGGGAAATATATGAAAATACCAAAAACCAGAATTTTAGGCCAGAAGATCTTTTTTAGGCCGAGTTAAAGACTACAGTAGGGTCATAGTCCTTCTAGGACAAGCCAGCTGTGTGTGTAGCTAGACTAACAGATACAATGTGACTGCCTCTCTAATCAGAATCTAAAGGTTGCCAGCCTTAGGTTGTTTGATTGCTCTTCACTAATTGAGATAAAAGCTGAGCACAGTCACAGGCGTTGAAAGATGTGACACTATCCATAGAGAGTTGAAATACTGGGAACTAGCATTGTGCTGTTTTGATGAGACTGGGAGAAGATGTGGCTCCTGGCTTTCTAGAAATGATTGCAAACACCATATTGGAACACCAAAGCAATTCACTGAGACAAAAAACAACAAAAAAACAAACAAAAGAAACCAACGCAGCATTGGATTAGAGCTGTAGAAGGAAAGATAAGGAGATACAGTTCTGGCTTTAGGATCTGGTGGTCTGTGCAATAACAAGACATGGAAGACATTTGCAGGCAGCACTGGTGACAAATTCTTATAACAAGACTAACTCTCCTTCTTTGCTACTTCTCTGGGAACCCAAAGGGAATCAAACAACTTATTCTGTTGCATTTGTGTTTAACTGTTAACTTAAATCTCCTGGCTAATTACCTTCTATGTTTATAATGAAAGAAAACCAAAAGTGGCATGTTTTAAAAGCTCACACCACAATATACTTTGAGAGAACACATTCCTCAAAGGCACTACTAAAATACATTGTGGACATGTGCAACAGTCTACTCAGATGTGTCATTCAGGCCCCATGAGATGTCTTGGAAAAGTGAGCAAATGCCTAAATAGGCATTTAAATTTTTGTTTATTCCAGCACAAAGGATAATCCATTCAAATGGGGAAATGTGTTTATTTTTACACATCTTGGGTGAGGCCAAGTTCCTCAGAATGCAACCCATTATATTTTAATTACACTATTCCAATAACAGCAAAAGATGATAAAAACAATAATGACAAGCTAACCAGTAGAGCTCTCACAGAAATCGCATCCCTGTAACAAAAATCTACAGAATAAAGTGCCACTGGATGCGATGCTTGAAATCTCGCATGCTCAAGCTGTAGGGTGAGATCTTGGGTCACAGTTTTATTTTGCCTAGCATGTCGATTCTGCAAGATAATTTCTCAAGGTATTTTGACTTTTTCAACCAAAACCAGGAAGTGCAGGCTCATCCATAATTTTTAGAAAACACAAACTAATCACAAGGTAATCTTTTTGAACCTGCAACCTTGTGTGACTGATCTCAAGCATCTCAATAAAGAATGATTTAAATGTTTTGAAACTCTTTCTGATGAGAGTATAAATCTACTACATGGGGCCATGCTGAGCCAATAACTACACAGAGGCCTGTAATTTCACATCAGTCCAGAAAATTAGGATTGCTGAGCCGGTAACCTTACCAAAACTAGTGTCTCGGTGTTATCCAGAGACCTCAGCCTTGACGATAGCCCAGAAAGCTAGAAGTGCTAAGTCAGTAACCCTTACAGAAGCCTGTATGTTGGTGTCTGTGAACCAAGCTAGAGGTGCTGAGCAGGGATTATAATAAAAGGTGTGCATATGGCAGTTCCCCATATTCTGGTCTTGGGGGAATCTCAGTTGCCTCAGAGCTCCTTCTTCACTGGCCTCTTCACTGGCTGGTGAATGGTGAATGCATCTTGTGGAAGACTCTGTTATGCAAGCAGCAGGAAGAGCAGGTGCCTGGCTAGGAAGTGTCTGGGGCTCCAAACCTATTCAGCAGCTGGTGGTGAGTTTCTCTTCCTACTCTGATCTGCACTCACCACCGCTTGTATTGTAACACACTAGGATCAGGACTGAGGGGCAGGAGCCAAGGAATAGTGTCGCATTGTGTTGTAATGAACCTGCTGGCCCATTACAGCGTACCTTCCCTCCACTCTGGCTGAGTTGTAAGGAAAGGATCTAACCAGTGCAGAGCACTGTGTTACCCTGTTTAAAATCCAGCCCAAATCCTTAGAGTATAGGAAAAGGAAGTAGTAACCTGAAGTCAGAGGGGGCTAGACTCAGGAGGGAGACAGATGTTGCATGAAAGCAGGAGCAGCAGGCTGGAGGCAGTAGATGGGGAGGTGGCTGCAGAGGGAAGGCCAGGCAGCAAACAGGCTGAAAGCTGGGATTATACCAATGAGAACTGAAAAAAGAAGCAGCAGCAACAGGATACTGCACAGTGGACTATAAGCAGTGATAGCAACCACATATGTTAGGAGGTTGATTTGGAAGGGATCCCCAACAGACTGTTACCTTTGTATCCCTGTACTGGGCTGCCCTAGAAGCTGGAATAGGAACTGTTGGCTTTATTTTTTCATTATAATCTGAAGTCCTTGTGCCTAGCTGTTTGCACCTTTTTGGTTTCTTATCTGCTAAACGGGACGCATGCATGAACTTACCGAGGGTTGCAGCCTGGTGCTTGGAGTGCCAAGAGCACTTACCTCCAGCCTCTTGCCTTCACCCTCGGAGCATGCTGCCAGACCTCGAGAGGGGCCTGGCATAGCACAGCACAAGGGGTCACACCTTGCACTGAAGCTGGTTACAGTAGGATGAGACCAGAAGCATTAGCCAATGGAGCTCTAGGGCAATGCAGAGCTGACCTCTAAAGTCAATAGTCGATCAGCCAAGGAATAAAAAAAGAACTCCCTGAAAATTATGTTTCTTCTCGAGCTGTGCTACTCTGGTGGTGTCTGGACCTGGCTGTTGCCAATTTTATAATTCAGGTTGAGGTGAAGTTTTGAATGCTCACAGCAGTGCAGGTTCAAATTCATATCTTGCATCCAAACCAAAATGGCAGATACCAGACAGCTGTTCCTGTGACACTTCCATCTCTGTCTCGTCCTATGGTCCCACCTCATCAATGCTACCTTTTGGAAGGAGCATCTCCAGGCCTCCACACCCTCCCAGGCTGTCCAGAAGGGTGCTTCCCTCCTACCACTTCCTATCTGGGTCTGCTGTCTCAGGTGACCACCCACTCAATCCAATAGGATTTTTGAAGCTGTTATACAGGTGTAATTTGTAAAGTCAAGATGACTAAGAACTTAAAAATTGAACAGTAATAGACCAGGAATCCTAGTGATGATTGAGCCTTGTGTTACTCTAAACCAGTGGTTCTTAACCTGGGGTGCATGCACCCCATGGGGGTGCGAGATGCCCTTTCTGGGGGTGCGAGACATGCCAGATTTTTTTAGAAGGTAAATCATTGAAAACACAAATTAAGCACAGGCAAGTAAGTACAGCTACTTTGTTTCATCAAACCAATGTACATGGCAAATGTGTTTACACACCTAAATGAACTCAACACATCTATGCGAGGAACTGGGATGAATACGGTAACGGCCAGAAAGAAGTTATTTGCTTTTATTCGGAAACTTCCAGTTTGGATAAAGTGTGTTGAGAAAAGAAATGTCACTAACTTTCCTTTTGAAGAAATAGTTGTTTTGGAAAATGAAGGAATGACCATCGCAACTGAAGTGACATCGCATTTGCAACAGTTGAGGGACTCTTTCCAAGGATATTTTTCCACTGGAGATCTTGATGTGGCAAAGAAATGGATACTGGATCAATGAAGCTTGAGAATTTCTGGTGTGCTCAACTAGCACTGTTTCCACAACTGGCAAAGACAGCACTGGAGATCCTTGTGCCACTTGCGACTACATACTGGTGTGAGAGAGGGTTTTCATCACTCTTACACATCAAAACAAAAAGGCCAGAAACCACCTAAATGCGAGTGATGACATGCGTGTGGCTATTTCAAAAAAAAATTCCTCATTTCTCAAACATCATGGAACAAAAGCAACAGCAGAAGAGTCACTGAGCTGGTAAACTTAAAAAAAGTGTGTACTTTTTCATGTATTCTTAATTTTTACTGCGAAATTAAAATAATTCTATCTCTTTCATTCTATAGCTATGATATTTCTAGGTTTAAAGAACTGACCTACTTCAATGATTTTTGGTAAGGGGTGCAAGAACATATTTTGAGAACCACAGGGATGCAGGTTGCAGTAAAGGTTAAAAACCACTGCTCTAAACAAAAAGAGCTCTCAGCTGTGCTTGTAGCTGTTTCCATTGCTTCACACTGACTCAGCAGACATTCTAGGCTTCAGCGTGACACAGAGGCAGAGTGTCCTGGAATTTTATTGTATAGACAAGAGAGGGAAAAAATTTACTTTGAATAATCATCTTGCACCAATCAGCCACTTTGGATTGAACCTATATGGTCATACTGACTTCAGTTTTGCCCGAATAAGTGTTGTGGAATCTAGTCCATATTTTGAAACTCTCCTCTTACTTACATCTGTATAATCCATTGAGTTAAATGGATTTATTCCTGACATACACTGAAGTTACATGAGAGGACAATCAGACTCGTAATGTTCAAGACTGGATTCAAGTATCAGGGAGTAGCCGTGTTAGTCTGTATCCACAAAAACAAGGAGTCTGGTGGCACCTTAAACACTAACAGATTTATTTGGGCATAAGCTTTAGTGAGTAAAACACCACTTCTTCAGATGCATGGAGTGAAAATCACAGACGCAGGTGTTATATAATGACACATGAAGGGAAGGGAGTTACCTCACAAGACTGGATTGATAATGTTGTGTCCTACCGTGAGATTCAGAATAATCTGCTGTTTTCTTCAGAGGTATGTATCTGAGCTAATTACTCATCCGCACAAAGGACTGTTCTAGACAAGCCTTTCCCTCAGAGGATTTAATTCTTCAAAATAAAAATAATCAGATACTGAGTTCATTTCCGATTTCACATTTGTTGCCAAACATTTTTTGGGGTAAACAAAATATGCTGGCAAAGCTCGGCTCTCATTGTATGCTTTTTATTAACTGGGAAACAGGCAGTTGATTCTTATCCTTTCTATCAGCTCAAATAAATTGCACGTACTTCAGAATGGGAGACTTGTGCAAACTAGCTGGCTGCTTCCAATTTGGGAGCCAAAAAGCAAGTCTGTGTAAACTGTATTTGCGATCTGCTGCACCAGGCCTTGATAATGATAAGTAGAATGGTATGAAGTCCCAAGTTTGAAATCCCCACTGCCAAGCTGGGATTGATGGAAACTGTTAAGTCAGAATCTTATATTTCTGCATTATGAAAAATACAGGACATTGTATCTTTGTTGAAGTATTTCAAATAAAATGGGTAGCTAAAATGTCTGATATATTGCCTTGTTTCTATTTATAAGCCCTTAAGAGTGTTAGGAAACACCTGAAACGCTTGAATTCAAATGGGTGTAGTGTTTTGAAGGCATTCTCCTGAGTGTGCTGACATGAGCCCCCGCTGTAAGCTGTGAACAGTATATCTATCAAATGGCTCTAAGATCTTTTTTTTTTCTTAAAGGCAGTCTAGAAAAGCAAAAACATAATGAGGCATGGAAAGAAGTGAAGTGCCAAATTTACCCCTGTGTGACTCCATTACTGTCAATGGAGTTACTCTGGATTTACCGAATTGTAAATGAAATTCTTGAGGCCCTTGATGTTTCAAAATAAAAGCGCTCTCTCTCTCTCTCTCTCTCTTTATGTGTTTGTCTGGGCAAGAAGGATGAAGGAATAGATATTTATGACATGAGATGTGTCTAAACCTGTACTTTCCTAATGGAGCAGAATACAGCCTACATTTTCAAAATGGGCCAACCAAAATGAGGTGCCCCAGTTTTCAGTGACCAACTGAAGACATCCAATTGAGGCATCCAAAACTGATGCCTAGTTTTGAAGTTTGGCCTAAATATCTGGATACAGATTGGCATCTTACTCTTAATGTGCTTACACAAAAACTATTCTTGACATCTTAAAGTATACAATAAATGCTGAAATATTCTGTAAGAGAGCAGTAACTGTGAGTCAAGACTAGCTTCATGACCTCAGACCCAGTAGATCTGAGTTTCTTGGAAGCAATAATCTGGCACTAGATGTTTATGGTTCAGACAGGTGACTATAAGCAGCATAAGCCCACTAAGGTTTAGATAATACTTTTCTGAAGGTGAACTTAGTGCTCAGGAAAAGGAGGGACATAACAGAACTAGCTAGAGGCCGGCATAGGACAGGCAGGCTCTATGCAAGCTGAGAGCAACTTGGTTGTTCCACTGCTGAGGCCCAATTAAGCAGAAACTGCCTGGTCTTTTGTGGTGGTGTGGCATGGACAGGCACTAGTCTGTTATCCGTGAGATGAAACCACCAAACACATATAGTAAAAACAAGATTTCCACCAAAGTGAATCCATTAATAATATAAGACAGCAGCAAGGCCCCACAATAGACTTTCTGCTTTGAAAGAATAAACTGCCATCTTAAGAGAGCTGCTGCTTTCCTTTCCAGTTCTCTACGCTGGGCTTTTAGAGGAGAACAGCACACGTACTTTACTTTCTGTTGTGTTCTGAGGAATTTAAAGCCACTGCTTGGATTTTCTTAACACAATGCTTAACTTTCATCTGACAGAAACACAACCACTCACAGAGACTCCATCTTAGGCCATGTATGTATACTGTGAGGTAAGTAACCCTTTAATTACTGACTTAAATATCATGCAAAGCCCATATCAAGCCCCTTAGCCCTGCAAATAAGTAATTCCCAAGTTATAAATAAGAAAAATACAGGGATGCATTTTTGTTTTGCTTTTCCCTAAGAGTCTCATTTGGAACATATTGTCTAGAAGGAGCATCTGCATAATAGCAGGATTACTCTAGTGAGCCTCTGCATTGTCCAATGATGGGGGTGGGAGTGAGAGGAGGGAATCTTCAAATAAGAGAAAAACAAACTGCATCAGGAGGGGTTGCTGTCCTGGAGCAGGGAGTCACGCTCAGGAAAAAGTAGTCCCTATTTCTCCTATCATTGGCCATTGCAGGGGTTTTGCCAGGGAAGGACAGTTTGAAACTGTGGGTGGGGCTTCACAGGAGATCAACCAGTGGAGATTGCACAGGGTAAAAATCCACCAGTGCATCAGTGTTAGGGTTTCTAGGCATCCGGTTTTTGACCGGAACGCCAGGAAGAAATGGGACCCTGGCAGCTCTGGTCAGCTCTGCAGCTCCCATTGGCCAGAAACCATGACCAATGGGAGCTGCAGGACTGCAAGCGCGAGGGCAGTGTGCAGAACCTCCCTGGCTGCCCATGCTCCTAGGCGCTGCAGGGACCTGTCGGCCGCTTCCTGGGAGCCGCAGAAAGTGCTGCCGGGACCCCACACCACAAACCCCCAGCCCGGGGTCCACTCTTGCACCCTAAACCCCTCATCCCCAGCTCCACCCCAGAGTCCGCACCCCCAGCCAGAGCCTTCACCCCCTTCTGCATCCCTGCCCCAGCCCGGAGCCCCGTCCTGCACCCAAACTCCCTCCCGGAGCCTGCACCCCATATGCCCCCAATACCCCAACCCCCTGCCCCAGTCCTGAGCCCCCTACTGCACCCCAAACCCCTCATCCTCAGGCCCTCTGCAGAGCCCACACCCCCAGCTGGAGCCTGCACCCCCTTCAGCATCCCTGCCCCAGACCAGAACCCCCTTCTACACCCCAAACCCCTCATCCCTGGCCCCCCCAGAGCATGCACCCTGTCATAAATATAAAGGGAAGGGTAAACACCTTTAAATCCCTCCTGGCCAGAGGAAAAACCCTTTCACCTGTAAAGGGTTAAGAAGCTAGGATAACCTCGCTGGCACCTGACTAAAATGACCAATGAGGAGACAAGATACTTTCAAAGCTGGAGGGGGTGGGGGGAAACAAAGGGTCTGTCTCTGTGTGTGATGCTTTTGCTGGGACCAGAGCAGGAATGCAGGTCAGAACTCCTGTAAAGAGTTAATAAGGTATCTAGTTAGATATGCGTTAGATTCTGTTTTGTTTAATTGGCTGATAAAATAAGTTGTGCTGAATGGAATGTTTATTCCTGTTTTTGTGTCTTTTTGTAACTTAAGGTTTTGCCTAGAGGGATTCTCTATGTTTTGAATCTGATTACCCTGTAAGGTGTTTACCATCCTGATTTTACTGAGGTGATTCTTTTACCTTTTCTTTAATTAAAATTTTTTTTGAAGAACCTGATTGCTTTTTCATTGTTCTTAAGATCCAAGGGTTTGGGTCTGTGTTCACCTATGCAAATTGGTGAGGATTTTTATCAAGCCTTCCCCAGGAAAGGGGGTGTAGTGCTTGGGGGGATATGCGGGGGGGGGGGGGGGGGAGACGTTTCCCAGTGGGCACTTCCCCTGTTATTTTTGTGAGACGCTTGGTGGTGGCAGCATCAAGGTTGAAGGACAAAAGGTAAAAGTTTGTACCTTGGGGAAGTTTTAACCTAAGCTGATAAGAATAAGCTTAGGGGGTCTTTCATGCAGGTCCCCACATCTGTACCCTAGAGTTCAGAGTGGGGAAGGAACCTTGACACACCCCTAGCTGGAGTCCTCACTCGCCCACACCCCAACCCCCTGCCCCAGCCCGGTGAAAGTGAGTGAGGGTGATGGAAAGCAACCAACGGACAGAGGTGGGATGGAGTAAGCAGGGGTGGGGCAGGGGCAGGGCCTCAGGGCAGGGGCAGGGCAGGGGAGTTTGGTTTTGTGCAATTAGAAGGTTGGCAACTGTAATCAATGTGCATAGCCATCACGCCCCTCCCCAGCATGGGATGTGCAGTTGTGGGTGCCTTATGCCACTGCAAGACCCCTATCGGGTAGACTTTCAGCTGCCCAGGGATACACAGGTCAGAATTAAACCTGGTGTCTGCATAGTTTCAGAGTCCAATGGCACTCTCACACAATAAACATGTTTGACAGGAATTTTGCCATTTACAGTTTGAAGATAGATAACTATTTCCAATACCCTTTTTATTGCTCCTCTATTTTACTTTCTTCTCTCTCTTCCCCTGTAATTTCAGGCCAACACTGTTGTTTCGGAGAGATGATTCAATCAGACTTCAGTCTCTCGTACTGACAATTTTTCTGCTTCGTCTCATATTTGCGGCAGTTGCTTTGCTTTGTGGAATTTCATGAAGAAAATCTTGTTCTAAGGTAGCATTTGAAAAAATAATGCTACCTGGCTTTTCTGCAGTGTTGTTTGAGAGATTGCATGACAAGACACAAAGTGGGGCAGATTTTCTATTGCTCTTTTGAGTTGCAACAACCCATTTGCCAGTGCATTTGTTGAAAGGAGGTAAGCAGCTGATCAGGTATATTTGATACTATTCCTCTTTAAGAGTGCCCAAATTCCTCAGATTTGGAGGCCATTGTATGATATGACTTCTTTTGTCTCCTTATATGAAGTCAATGATCTGCTTTGCCAGGCTTTGCGCCTGATGTCGGATTCTGGCCTGGGCTTTACTTGACTGCGCCAGTTCCATCAGGGCATTGTAAACCTCAGTCACTTGGTACCTCACTGGCCTTATGCTGTCAATGCGGCTCTCCCAATGAGCATCACTTAGTGGCTTCACAGACAGATTTGTAACATTGTGCATGAGGGAAGGTCATGCCTGACTAATCTAATCGCCTTTTATGATGAGATTACTGGTTCTGTGGATGAAGGGAAAGCAGTGGATGTATTGTTTCTTGACTTTAGCAAAGCTTTTGACACGGTCTCCCACAGTATTCTTGTCAGCAAGTTAAGGAAGTATGGGCTGGATGAATGCACTATAAGGTGGGTAGAAAGCTGGCTAGATTGTCGGGCTCAACGGGTAGTGATCAATGGCTCCATGTCTAGTTGGCAGTCGGTATCAAGTGGAGTGCCCCAAGGGTCGGTCCTGGGGCCGGTTTTGTTCAATATCTTCATAAATGATCTGGAGGATGGTGTGGATTGCACTCTCAGCAAATTTGCGGATGATACTAAACTGGGAGGAGTGATAGATACGCTGGAGGGGAGGGATAGGATACAGAAGGACCTAGACAAATTGGAGGATTGGGCCAAAAGAAATCTGATGAGGTTCAATAAGGATAAGTGCAGGGTCCTGCACTTAGGACGGAAGAACCCAATGCACAGCTACAGACTAGGGACCGAATGGCTAGGCAGCAGTTCTGCAGAAAAGGACCTAGGGGTGACAGTGGACGAGAAGCTGGATATGAGTCAGCAGTGTGCCCTTGTTGCCAAGAAGGCCAATGGCATTTTGGGATGTATAAGTAGGGGCATAGCGAGCAGATCGAGGGACGTGATCGTTCCCCTCTATTCGACATTGGTGAGGCCTCATCTGGAGTACTGTGTCCAGTTTCGGGCCCCACACTACAAGAAGGATGTGGATAAATTGGAGAGAGTCCAGCGAAGGGCAACAAAAATGATTAGGGGTCTAGAACACATGACTTATGAGGAGAGGCTGAGGGAGCTGGGATTGTTTAGTCTGCAGAAGAGAAGAATGAGGGGGGATTTGATAGCTGCTTTCAACTACCTGAAAGGGGGTTCCAAAGAGGATGACTGTTCTCAATGGTAGCAGATGACAGAACGAGGAGTAATGGTCTCAAGTTGCAGTGGGGGAGGTTTAGATTGGATATTAGGAAAAACTTTTTCACTAAGAGGGTGGTGAAACACTGGAATGCGTTACCTAAGGAGGTGGTAGAATCTCCTTCCTTGGAGGTTTTTAAGGTCAGGCTTGACAAAGCCCTGGCTGGGATGATTTAACTGGGAATTGGTCCTGCTTCAAGCAGGGGGTTGGACTAGATGACCTTCTGGGGTCCCTTCCAACCCTGATATTCTATGATTCTATGATTCTATGATCTTCCACCTGATAGTTGATGCTGAAAACAGGTGGTATATCCTTTGCAGTACTCCGAAGACAGATATTGAATCTAAAGAACATGACGCTGCATCTGTCACAACCAGGTTAAAGGAATGGCAGCCACAGCCACAAAGAAAGCTCTTGGATTCTTCCCTAGAAGCCACTGTTTCTTCCCTTTATGTTCACGCTATTGTCATAGCCTTGGTCGTGACAGTCCTGAAGCTTTATTTTATTCTCATTCAAGATGTTCGTAGACAGTTCTGTAGGTCTTTTCCAGTAGAGTTGTCCACAGACTGGAAACAGAGACAGTGTTCATTTACTTGGATACAGCCATCCTCATCGTCAACAAATCTTACTGTAAATGACATCTTTTCACTGTGACTAATGTCGGGAGTGCAGTCCAGTAGTATGGTGTAGTACTTCGCTTGGCTGAGCTGCATCAATATGTTTTTCAATACCATAAGGTCAATCAATTCATTTTGAATTGTTTTGCTGCAGTCATGATCCATAGCTTCTTTACAACTACTCAATGTAGGTGCTCACACATGACATCATCGTATTTCCCAAGGAGCTCTGCCAAACCGAGGAAATTACCATTATGTTCAGTGAACAACTTATCCGAGGAATCTTGGAAAGCCAAATTATTCTTTGCAAGGAAGAGGGTAATTGAGATCAAACACACCAGCACGTTCCTCCAATACTGGGTTTCTAATAATGTGCTGTTTTTCTGCATCTGTCCATTTATTCAGCTTGAGGCTGGACTCGACCTCCATCCATTTGGAATGGACCATAAAATGGCCGGGTGACTTTTCATGTTCTTCAGAGCACCAGCTAAATTATGCCAGTAATTCTACCCAGAAAGCGCAAGAAATGATTGGGAATTCTAATAAAATATTTTGCAACAAAACCAGAACACTCTGTCAGTTGATTTTGAGTAAACTAGGCAACGCCGATTCAATTTCTCACCACTTTTGAGCACTCTTTCACAGTGTGACTTTGAGAAGTGTTGCTTCTGCTCAGTTACTGGAAACGTCATATCCTTGATTTTGCCCGGCCTGTTCAAAATTGTACGATAAATATCGACAGCGTTTAGGGTCGCCAGCCATCAAGTAGGATCTGATGTATCTATTTGTGGTGTTCAGTTTTTCTCACTGCTGTTTCTATCATCATGCAAGGCTGATTCTTCTTTTTCGTTTCTCTCCTTTTCATGTAAATCAGGTTTTTCTTAGTCTTTACTCTCCTCCTTTTAAGGTGAGCCACATTCTTCTTTATCATCACTCTTCTTTATGTCACCAGGAAAACTGGGCAATTCTCCATCACTTTCCTCATATTTCTATTCCTATCTTCAGGTAAATCTGCTAATTCCATAGTAATAGGACTTTCATCATTTACGCTTTGCTTCTTGATTTCTTCTGCACTGGGATGATCACTACTGCCTAAAGCCTGGTCTGTGTTGTTTTGTTTCAGATATTTTCCCATCAAATTTGCCCCTTGCTGCAAACTAGATTACAATTGAGCTTTTCACTTTATATACTGTGCTCCTGAAGGCTTCTTTGGGGGCATCTTTTATTGTTCTACAGGGGAAAAACTGACTGACTGATGATGCCCCACCTCTTATGTACCTGCGGGGGCCTGGCTGACAACATTCTAGGAGGTTTGAGGAAAATGTAGTTCTCAGAAAATCTGGAAGGTTCCAAGAAGGTTCCTACAAAGGTCCAGAACATTCTAGGAGGTTAGTGAAAAAGTAATCCACATATGGAATATGTGAAACATTTTACTCCAAACATTATATTTTTCCTTTTGTTGCTCACAACAAAAACAGCACCCCGAGTCTGGCGCCCCCCCCAAGACCAGCATCCCAGGCAGTTGCCTGGGATGCCTGCCCTAAATCTGGCCCTGGGTCAGAATGAGGGCCACAACCTCTGGCCATACTGAGTATGTGTTGACTGTCATCAGCAATATTAGATTGTCCTTCACTGCAAAGTAAGTATCAGTCCTCCATCACTGGTTCTGAGCCCATTGTCAAGGAATGGCATGATGCAATGCCAGCCATGTTACTGCCTTCTTGGCATGTGTCATACTGTGTGCTCAAAAATTCAATATACTGATCCAAACATGCCCACCAAAAATAATTTCAGTGAACAACTTTTATTTTAATTATTCCAGTGTGGGTTTCATGTAGTCCAGCCAAGCGTCTGGTTAGTAAGGATTTTCATATCAAAGCACAGAAACCCCACTGTCTACAGTCTCTTCTGTCTTTTCCTGGCTAAATCTCAGGGTCTGTTCTCCATCCTCATCCTCCTTCACCTCTCTTCTTCTTTTAACAATGCTGATCACATTAATTGAAAACTCATCCTTTCTTGGCTTTCATGACTGTCCTCTCCTGGTTTTCCTTCTGCTTCTTGGTTTGCTCATTCAGCTTCTGTTTTGATGGTTCCCCTTCCTCTTCCACTCTCCTTGGGAATCTCTCGGGGTCCATCCTTAGGCTCGTCCTCTTCTTTCATTACACCCTCTTTCTGGGTGACCTCATCTGCTCATATAATGCCGGAGTTAAAAATCTACCACTTTTATGCCACTGACATGGCAATCTACCTCTTCCCTTCTGATCTGTGTCCCTCTATCTAATCCTGCATCTTAGCCTGTTACCCTGACATCCTCTCTTGGCTGTCTCGCTGACATCTTAAATTGACCATGGCCAAATCTTTCCTCCTAATCCCTCTCCATTGTCCCCATTCTTTGTCCTGGCTGATATCGTCACCATTCCTCTCACTCAGGCCCATAACCTGGGGATAATTTTTGATTCCTCTCTCTCTCTCTCTCTCTCTCGCTTGACCTCCAAATCCATAACACGTCTATGATCTGTCTTTTTCTTTCTATCCAGATAGCCATAACGCTTCTCTAAGCCCTCATTATCTTCCCTCTTAATGACTGTCACCTCTTCCTTTGCAGCCTCCGTACTTACACCCCACATGATCTACTCTGCTCCGTACAATACACAAATGTTAAGATGAGCTCCCTTGTCCATACTCTGATTATATCAACTCTCCTTTGAATGCCTCCATTGCCCCTCTGTTTAATGGCATTGACGTCAAAGCTCTTGTCTTCAGTGCTCTTCACATCTCTGCACCCTCTACTAGACTGTTCCTGCCTCATCCTGTTCTCCTACCCCCAAAACTTGCTTTCTTCCACACTGCCCCTAACCCATATAACAACCCTGTAACGTGATCCATCAGGCTATCCCCCTCTCTTCCTTCAGATCTCTCAGCAAGTTTCACACTGGCCATGATGGCTCACACTGGCCATGATGCCAATAAGAAATCCCCATATTATAATGTCTCGTAGAGGGGTAAGATGAAATAGTTGGAATTTACTTTATAATTGTACAGAAAAAATTGCAAAATGTGTACCAAAACAGCATGTATTTGCATATATTCCTTCCCCCCACCCTTTATGTCACTTGTCATCTTAGGCTGGGATTTCAAAGGAGCTTCAGGGTGGTAGGCACCGAATTCCATTGACTTACAATGGCATTCAGGTGCCTAACTCCTTTTGAAAATCTCAGTGTGACAGAGCGCTGGGCAACAGAAGCTGAGCCAGCCCTCTGGTCACTTCAGCTCCAATTAATTACCCCAGAGCGGACCTCATTGAGAAGAGCTGTGCCTAACCGATGGGCTGAGGAGAAATAAGGATAACTAGGCCATGAGGCAGATGATACGAAAGGCACAGGAAGGAATTAGGATGGGAGGAAACAGACAGAGGGAGGGAAAAAGAGATTGCTTTCCCCTGCTTGTCTCAGGAGCTGAGGGTTCTGTAGGACTGTAGGGGTGAGGCTATATAGTGAATAAGGATGGTGGAAACCAATATTGTAAATCAGGTGCATGGGATGTTTTACCAGCAAAAAAGGTCTCTGAGTTAGTGGACTTGAGCGGAAGCAGCAATGGGTGGGCCCTGCCACACCTAATCATAGGCCATGTCTACACTACCACTTACATTGGCAGAACTCATGTCGCTGAGGGGTGTGAAAAAAACACACCCCCAGCAACATAAGTTTCGCCAGCGTAAGTGGCAGAGTGCACAGCACTGTGTCAGCAGGAGAGCTTCTCCCACAGACATAGCTACTGCCACTCGTTGAGGTTGGTTTACTTATATCGATGGGAGAGCTCTCTCCCATCTGCACAGAGCAGCTACATGAGAGATCTTACAGTGGGTCTGCTGCATCCGTACAGCTGTGCCGCTGTAAGGTCTCTAGTATAGATATAGCCTTAGATTGTAAACTCTTCAGAGCATGGATCATGTCCCCATATGTATTTGAACAATGCCTAGCAGAGTAGGGCCCTTATCCTGATTGGTGTCTCTCACTGCTATGATCATATATAAATATTAAATAATGACAATGATAATATGACTCTTATAGTTCATCATTCACACAGTCTTCACAGACCATCTGTTTATGGTTTCTTTAATAAAATGCTTAACTTTTATTAAGCGAAAATGGAAGATCTCTCAGGACTTAGAGAACAAGAGCAGTCTAATCAGTTTCCAGACAGCTTTATCTCTAGATTAAACAGATGCACAAGCTAGAACAGTAACTGCCACAGTATTTCCCATCTTTGGGCTGCTCTCAGGTCCTTCCAACTTAGCCCATGTGTGTACACCATGTGAGATATTCCAGTTTAGCCCATGTGCTGTGTAAGGTATTTGGTGTGGGATTTTCAAAGGTCCCTGAAGGAGATCACTGCCCAACTCCTTTTGACAATCCCACCCTTGACTCTTCAAGGACTTTTAGAATACCCAAAAGTGTACTTCGTACTTTACAGAAAAACCAGGAAACCATGCCCCCAAACATTTAAAATCTAATTTAGCTATATGAGATTAGTAAGAGTGAAAAACAGAAGGGAAAGGAGGGGATGAGGTGAGGAAAGACAAGAGTAACTGGATCTCATTGTTACTCAGTTTAGGCCTATGTGCATCTTGAGGGTTCAGTTAAAAGTAGGGGGCAGGTTGCTCTATTTTAAAAAAAATCTTTATTATTGACTCACATTTTGTGGCCATCATGCAAGAAGTATGTTTAGAGGAGGGATCTGAAAGAGAAGAGGGTAGTGGTTAAATACTGTGCAAAGCACTTACCTTAATACTTAACGCTTGCTTTTTTTGAAAGGAAAAAAGTGCAGAAATTAGACATTATTTGTTGCGCATGAACTCTGGAAACATAGAAAGATCATTTGATCTATTGTGGCCAACCTCCAGTTGTATTTGTCTATTATGAGTGACATTTAAAAAAATTAAAAGAACAGAATATTACCCCTGATGAGTTAACATTGCTTTATGGTTTATGTCTGTAAGCTGAGAGTGCGATGCAGCAATGTTTGCGGAAATATCTACGAGCAGCTATTCTTTTGCAAATAATCCAAAATAGCTAAAGAACAACCCCTTTAAAAACCTTAAACACTAGGGCCCCCTTGCCCCCCAAGTCCCCTGACATTGTGTAGATTTGGTGCCTCCCCATTGGAAAGTTACCAAGTCTCACTTGTTTTGCTTGGGTCTCACTCAAACATAACTTCCCTCAAGCAAGTAAGCAAGCCAGCAATGTCCTGGCTTGTAAAGTAATTTGATCTACCTCAGCAAACTGAACTCAGCCTTACAGCAATGGCAAGGGAAACACATGGAAAATTAATGACAGATAATGGAATGGTGGTTATATCTTTAAAAAAACCCATCCCATTAATATAAAGTTTATCCTAGGATTAAAGTCAATAGTCTTTTGAATCTCCTAATCAAGGAATTGCACAGAGTACTAGAGTATTGTTTTTGAGTTTGCTGAAGCCCAAACTCTAGAAATGTCTCCTTGTTTGCTATTGCCTCTCTGAAGCCTGAAGTGTAACCTGTCCTTAATAGTTACCTGTAGCAGAATTGCCTAATTTGCTAAAAGAAAAGGAGTACTTGTGGCACCTTAGAGACTAACCAATTTGCTAGTTCAGCTGCAATAGTAATCCAGGAAGTGCAGTAACCCAGGACCCACCTGTCTGAAATACAGGGGAGCCTCAGGAAAAGGAGTGGATTGGAATCTGCTTGGATACATATTTGGCCCAGCAACAAAACGCTGGTAGTGAGCTACAAGCATAGCCAAACACTGGCTTTAGTTTTTATGCCTATGGACCTCAAGGTGTTTTACCAAGGTAGGTAAGGAACAGTATCATTATCCCGATGTTAGAGATGAGGAAACAGTCACAGAGGCCCAGATACTCAAAGATATTTTGGCACCTAATTCCGATTGATTTATATGTAGGGTGACCAGACAGCAAGTGTGAAAAATCGGGACAGGGGGTGGTGGGTAATAGGCTTCTATATAAGAAAAAGCCTCAAATATTGGGACTGTCCCTATAAAATCGGGACATCTGGTCACCCTATTTATATGGGAGTTAGGCACCTAGATATCTCTGAGGATCTGAACTAGAGAGCCCATGACCACACAGCAAATCACTGACAGAATGAGTTGACTTCTCAATGGACTGGAAAGGGACAGGAGAGAATGAGGAGAAAGAGCTGCTAAGGCAGAAACTGATCTCTTGTTTTGTTTTTATTTTGAATCCCAAAATATGGTGGTGAGCTTCCTAGAAGCTCATCTAGGAAGGTGTTGGAAAATGGATGCCATCTGGAAGCATTTTTATGCCAAAAGAAAAATGCCTCTTTCTTTTACTTCCTCCCCTTTGCCTTGTCTTTTATGTTGGCCTAGCTGTCTAAACCTCTCACATTCCTCCTGCAGTGCCTGGTTCCAGAAAATGCTCTCCTCAAGCAGCACCTTCTTTCTGTGCATTAATGTCAAGCTTCTGTCTCTTGTCCCATATTTGGGTCTTCATTTCATATTGCCATGCCCAGTCTCCTGGCTTCTGTTCTTCATCTCTGTGATCCAGAGTAGGGAGGGCTCAAGTAATATGACTTGGTTTGCAGCTTGCCTACAACTCTAGGGCAGGCAATAGGTTCAGGGGAAATACATCTAGAGAAATGGAAAGGAATATACAGAGAGAAAATGGTGCAGCATGGTTAAAAATCCTGAGTTGCTAAAAGCCAGACTGTTGCTGCTTAATGAACTTGGAATCGGGGATAAAATAAGGGAATGGGGAAAAGTCCATGGTCTTATCATTGCAGTCGCACAACAGGGAGAAACTTGTTTCTATTAATCACCCATACATGCATCTGGGCACAGCGTACATTTTGCTTAACATGTTTTGCAATCTGAAGCTAAACTTGTACCTTTCCCTTCTTGTTTTGGATCCCTATATAATATTAGCTCAGTATTTACAGTGTTCCCTATACTGCTTACACTCACTATTGGGAATGCTACTTATACTGTTTGTCAAGTGCAACTGAAAAGCTTTTACATGTGATCATTGTAAGACTTATACTTTGCCAATGATTTATTATTATCAGTGTTACGGACAGTCTGTGGCCAGTTTCTCCATATGCGACATGGGGTTAATGATATTGCTACTTACCCAACTATTCTGTCAAAGGGAATGGTGGATTCTCTGTCTTCCAGAAGACTGAATGCTTTTCTGGGTGATATGTTTTAGTCAAACAGAAGTTATCGGGCTCACTACAGGAGTACCTGAGTGACATTCCATGGCCTGTTTTATAACGGAGGTCAGATTAAATGATCATAACAGACCCTTCTGGCCTTAAAATCTACGAGTCTATGAACTTTTAAAAATGCTGAGATCTACAGGTAAAAAAGTGGTAAAAGTAAACTATTTTGTATTTTTCTTATTCATTATTGATTGAAAGCCTAAGCTAAAATTTGTTTCATGGTGTATAAGAAACAGGAGATTTTTCGTAGAAAAGTAATTTCTAAGTCACTCCACATACTTCTAAGAACCATATCAGTGTGGAAAGAAAGAAAGAAAGAAAGAAAGAAGAGCAATGTTTAGGAACATCACTGTTTCCAAACATAAATATTTCTATTTCTGGTTTGATAAATCTGTTTAAATCCCTATTTCAGGTTTCCAGGAAAGTAAAAACAGCCTAGAGGTAGGACATATGATGTAACAGTTTTTTCATGACCTCTTTGACCCTGTGAATTGACTAAGGAGGATAATGGCTCCAAAGTGTGCATTGAATGTTTTGCTTTTCCAGTATCTAGAAGATTCAGTACATCTGAGGTATCACTCCCCCACCCTGCCCCCATCAGGGCTAGTGGAGATGTCCTATTGACAAGAGAAGGAGCTGTATTTTTTTCTCATCACCTCATAAATAGTCGGATTCTGACTGAGGATGTTAGGTAATGCTTGCCACATCCAGAACTCAAAGGGGGTATGACTTTTATTGTATAACCCTTTAAGATCTGAGACAGTACTGTTTAACATAGCATATTGTTTTCCCTTCCTGATTTTACTGGGCTTTGATGCTCATTTTAGAACTTGACAGTTGTATTTGGACTTGACTTACATCTCCCAGTTGGGGAGGAAAAAAACATTATAGATGTTCAGAACACCAGGAAAAATAAACTATATATGTAGAAAGCAAGATTCGACCTTAGGAATGGCATACGCTGACAGGGGACAGTATGCATGTAGGAAAACAGAAAAGGACTTGAAAAGAATCTCATGACTGTTTGACTTTCAATATAAAGGTCTCAGTAATGATAATACTTATGTGTGGGTCTTGTATTTGATCGAATGATGAGGATGAAGTATTAGGAATCATTACATAGACTGCAGAATTTCAAGAGCTGGAACATGTTACAAATAGTGCAACCATAGATATCGTGATGAACTGCTTGTCTTTATAATCAAAGTGAAATCATCCCTGAAACAGTACAGCCGGACAGTGCTTTACAAATTCATGCCAGGCCACTCTTTGGGGGTAGGAATTTTCATTGCCCATTAATAACTGAATTTTTCAGTTGGTCCATGTCAGAATAAATATAAATAATCAATGGGGGTTTCAGTATAAATCAGTGAGGAACCATTGAGCAGGTATGTTTCTAGTGGAGTTCCACAGGGATTGGTTCTTGGCCCTATGCTATTTAATACTTTTATCAATGACCTGAAAGAAAACACAAAATTATCACTGATAAAGTTTGCAGATGACATAAAAATTGGAGGAGTGGTAAATAATGAAGAGAGCAGGTCACTGATACAGAGAGATCTGTATCGTTTGGTAAGCTGGGGGCAAGCAATATGAGTTTTAATATTGCTAAATGTACATGTGTACATCGAGGCACAAAGAATATAGGCCATGCTTACAGGATAGGGCACTCTATCTCAGGAAGCAGTTATTGAAAAAGATTTGGCGGTCATGGTGGATAATCAGCTGCACATGAGCTCCTAGTATGACATTGTGGCCAAAAGGGCCAATGTGATCCTGGGATGCATAAATGGGAATCTTGAGTAGGAGTAGAGGTATTTGGCACTTGTGAAACTGCTACAGCAATACTGTGTTCAGTTCTGGTGTCCACAATTCAAGGAGGATGTTGATAAATTTGGAGAGGGTTCAAAGAAGAGTCAGCAGAATGATTAAAGGACTAGAAAATATGCCTCAGAGTGATAAACTGTGCTCTATGAGTCTATTTAGCTTAACAAAGAGAAAGTTAAGGGGAAACTAGGTAACATTCTATAAATACCTGCATGGGGAACAAATATTTGATAATGGGCTCTTTAATCTATCAAACAATGGTATAAATTCAGAAAAGGCACACGTTTGTAACAGTGAGAGTAATTAACCGTTGGAACAATTTACTAAGGATGGTTGTGGATTCTCCATCTCCATCACTCCATCTTTAAATCAAAATTGAATGATTTTCTAAAAGATCTGCTCTGGGAATTATTTTGGGGAAGTTGTATGGTTTGTGTTGTACAGGAAATCAGACTAGATGTTGACAATGGTCCCTTCTGGCCTTGGAATCTGAAAGTCTGGATTCAGGTCCAAACTCTAGCTTGGGCCTATTTCTAAAAATATTTGGGGAAAATCTAATGCATGCTACTGATCTTCCTTGTTTATTGAAGTCAGTGGGACTATGCATGTGCTTTCCTGGAATGGGGCCAAAATCAGGATATGAAAAACATTCAAAATGCTAATAGCATGAAGTCAAAAATGCAATCTTCAGGATCTGAGTGGCCTTCTTTCTCCTTCCTGTCCTAGGCAATGATAAAGGGCCTACGATTAACGGATTATTGCTGTGGATGAGGGAAATTTCCTTGAGGCTAGATTGTGTCTTTTTAAGTCATAATCATGAGCAGAGGGCAATGAAGCTCTGCTAAACTCCAGGAGAATTACCAAAGAGATTTGTCTGAGATATCTACATATCTACACTACAAAATTAAGTCGACATAATTTACGTCGGCATACAGCTCTGCAATAATTACGTCGTCTGTGCGTGTCTAAGCTTTGCTCATTGTGTTGGCACTGCGCATCCTCACCAGGAGTGCTTGTATCAATTGTTTTGTCCGTGTGAGGCATTGTGGGATGGCTCCTGAAAGCCAGTTAGAGTTGACACAAGCAACACAGTGTCTATGCTGTCATGGCGTCGACCTAACTACAACAACCTTGACACTACACCGCTTAGGGCGGTGGAGTTATTAAATTGGCATAGTGGGCAGTTATGGTAGTTGGAGTGAAATTTAAGTGTAGACACTTCTGTAGTTAGGATAATGTAAACTGCCTTGCGTCAACCTAACTCTGTAATGTAGGCTAGACCTGAGGAAGGCAAAATCCCTCTGGTGCTGCTCCTTGTGCACAAAGGATGAAATTGATCCCTGTGCAGAGGCCCAGCACAGAGCCCTCATTTATATCCCATTTCAGCTCTGTTTGGAGGCGAGAAGTGGGACTTAAGCGATGCATAGTCTTTGTGCTGGCCACCTGGTAGGGACATAATCTGGCAGGTCCATTAGAGCAGATTACCATATCTCAGTACACCAGCCCACTCGGCCATGACCCCACTTCCTCCATTTTGGGATTCTGCTCCTTTTGGGTATCCAGTGGGCAGGGCACATTGAGCAGTCCCTACACTCCCCATTATGAGTTTTGAATTCATTTCAATGGCGTGTTAAAACTCTGGATAATTCAATTGTTAACCATTTCCCTACTGATCATTTTAGCAGAAACATTGAGCTAGAGGGCTTCTATGTTGTGTCCATGAAGTGGTAGTCTGTACTCTGTCAATAGGTCAGCATATTTAAACCCCACTTAACCTGTATTTTGAGTGCTTAAGAGGGACTTAGTGGTGCATAAGACTGGTGTAGGCTCTCTGCACAGGAGTCAGTTTCACATTTACACAGAGCACTGTGTTTTATTCCAAGACTCTGTCACTTCTGAACAAACCCCCAGGTCCAAACATCCACAATCACTTAGCTCTCATGGTTGTGGCTGGCTTCCATTTCTATAATGGTCCAAAGATGATGAACCAAAACCCTGGATATCAAACCTTCCCTTAAAACATTGGGAAAATATGGATCCAGACCCAAACTTTGTAGTTTGAGTCTGTCTTCAGTTCCAAACCACTCTGCTTAGTAGAAATACATGGAATTTATGGCATTGTAGATTTTTTCTTTCTCTTTTTTAAGTGATAACCTGCTCCAGCATTTAGCTGAACAAACTCCCTGACCTGAATCATTTTGTGGAGAAAGAGAAATGAAGCAAGAAAGTGCACACTGTAATCAAAATAACCACTTTGAGGTTTGGAGCAGATATGTAAATATAAATGAAGCAGAACTACTTTTCTCCCATAAAATGTTTTAAAAGCCAATAATGCAATTCAAAGGTCTAGCATTCAACTCAAAAGAAAATTATATGAAACTCCCAGGAATTCGTTGCTGTCTTGTAATATCTTAACTAAATATTGGAGGGCAAAGATATATCATTTCCAAATAGAAGGTTAAATTTTTATTAAGAAAGTCAGAAAATTGATATAAAGATCATTTCCCACTAGGATCGCTATGGAGGATGGAGTTGGGTATAACAAGTATTATGCTGCTGTAGTGGAAAATGTACCACTGCATACTGTAGAGCAAAATACCGCATCTGTCTCATTTAACTTTTAGTTTTTAAAGACCAAGAAATAGAGGAACAGATTTTTTATTGCATAGGGATCATTTTGTTCCCTCTCATAAACCTTCCATATGTCTGTACAGCCATGTCTTGTTTTCAATTTTAGTGAAGGTTTTTGTTTGGAGTCTCATAAAATTCTAATTTATTGCAGCTTCTCTTTATAAAAAGGAGTGGTGGGGGGTGGAGGGGGGAGGAGTGAGATAGCATGTGCAAGGCACACTCAAGGAATGCTTTTTTAAATTTAAAGCATCAGTCCTCTTAACTACCCCAAGCTGAGGCTGTGCTATGTTTATCTGCAAATAGTTTTCATAGTCTGTGATCACTTTTCCTCCCAGCCATGTGTGTGTGCACTCTACATGTAGAAATTTTAAATTACTTTGCAGGGATGATAATCATATACATTTAATCCTTTGTTTACAGAATACAAATACTAGGCTTTCAGAACATGCTAATGAGCACTGTAGGAAGCCGTGTAGAGTAGGTATGATGGGAAATGATGAATAGGGACCCTCCTCTGACCTTCCACAGTACCAGGGAAAGATTCTCTTTTAGCACTTTCTTGTTTGTTATGGGCCAGATCCTTCACCCCTCTGCAGTCCCTTTGTGCGGCTTTGGTGTGGCAAAGGAACCAGAAAGTTGGCTTACCTGGTTACCTGTGGATTCCACCAGCATGGGGGAAACGATAGGTGGCATAGGACAAGCATAGCCAGCCCCACGCAGCCTCCCCTGGTGCAAGGGATGTGGCTGGAACAGTATGGAATGCTATTGATTCCCAGCTGCCACAAAGTCCTTGGCAATGTCCCAGTTCCATGTTGTTATTGTACTCTTTATTTTAAATCAGCAGACTGCTTGCATCCATGGCTGTGTGAGGGAAAAATCAGGTAGAGCTGCACTGTTGCTATACTGTGTACTTTTAGAAAAGTCCTGCTGAGTATGCCCATCAGATGGCTGCCTCCCTTTAATCCACAACATTTGGTGGGCCAAGGTTATAATGGCTGATAAGCTAGAAAAACATGTTCACAAGGAGGGTAATATGACATTCACCTTGCACTCAGTGATGGGAGTGTGCATTTGGCATGAGTAAGGAGTTCAGGATTTGGCCCCAAGGGAGAAATGTGTGACACTTTTAGGGCCCAATCCTGCAGTAAGCTCCACATGTGCTGATATACCTGCTCCTGCATGAAGCTCATTGCAAGATTGGGACTGTCCATCTTTGGACCCAAAACATTGAGTTTTAGAGCAAGATTTAGTGCAAATGGTTATGTTGCCCGGTTGTAACCACAGCTGCTTGATTTGTCAGCAGTATGCTGGTATGTTAATTATGAAATTTATATTGGAACCTCTAGTTTAAAAATACCAAAGGAGCTGGAAGCTAGTGTGGACACAGAAGGCTACTGTGAAATTTTGAAGATCCACTGGTTTCAGAAGGGTCAACTCCTGGCTCCTTTGTCAAGGGAGTACATCACAGCTGTGGAATCTGCTGGAATGAAGTCTTCCATAGTTAACTGCATCTTGCACAGGAATAGGCTGTCTGGATAACATTCAAATCCACAATGTGTAATATAACATTTCTTATGCAACCTTATGTACATTCTGTTGGCTACATTTTTCCTCTTCCTTTGAAGGTGCACATGCAAGAAGGCTGTACGGACCCTTTCTTTTGATGTTAGGGCTAGGTTCAGTTATAGTCCCATCAGTCTGCTTCCCTCCTAGCATCCCTGGGGCCACAAATTCTTCCAGAGGGAAGGAGTGGAAATAGAGCCAGGGATCCCCGCCCCTCCCACTGGCCAACAGACCTGTCCAAGGACATAGAAGGGGAGCACGTGACACAATCCTAAGGGTATATAATCATTTCTGAATCTCCCACTGGACAGTGCAGTCCCATGTTGCCCCCAAGGTGGATCTGGGTCTGAAGTACAAAATCTGTGCATGTACAGTGCTGTATTCTCAGTTAAGCTTGTCATTATGTATTGTAAGTATATAGCTTGAAACTGAGATGCCTTTGGCTTCTGTATACTATAACTTTATGTTTTCTAAGAGCTTTACCTATTTGCAGAGATAAGCATCCATATAGTTTTCCGAATTCTTAGAGACAGTTGTAAAGGAGATGCACACACTGTGCTATCTAATGGACTTTATTTTTGTTCTTTCTTGTTGATTCCTTCATATAAAATAAGTCATTCTGGACCGAAAGTGTACTTTAAAAAAAGTATCAAGATAAAATAGTAGTTACTGCATATTAAATTCCCTTTAAATGATAAGAAACGCATACATTTTGTAATGCCAAGAGTTTGCTGGTTGCGGTGGGTGAGCACAACTCAAAACCACCTGAACTGATTTTGTTCAAAATTCACAAAACCATAAAGCAGCTAGTCTGACAAAGTTAAAAGCAACTGGAAAGAGGTGAGTGGTGGGGTGGGGGCTATTAAAATGGAAATTGGAAACAAACTTTAACATGTGCTAACTACCCCTGTTATATAACAGTAATGTATAATATTACTCTAAGTGCGTTCTCTGTGAACCACCTCCCACACAGGTGCTACATATAACATAGTCTGTATATGTATGTTTATATCTATTACTATATATTGTAAGCACACTAATTCTAAAACACGTAAGTAAGGAAGCTTGCATTGCTTAGTGTTTTGGGCTAAAGATACTGTGTTGGTAAAAGATCACAGGGATGGGTCTGTTTGGTGATGGAAAGAGAAACAATTCTAATTTTTGTCACATATTTGAAATCTACTCTTGCAGAATCTGTAATGAAACACAAGAGAAGCCCAGCTGGAGGGAAACTACTGGCCACTGGATTTTCCTCTAAACAAAACTCACTGTAGGTTTATAACCCCTTTTTCTCCTGTAATAGCTAACTTAACTCTGTTCACTAATGTTAAAAAAAATTAGCAAAACACCTATTCAGACTAAAATATAAATTAACACATGCACCCCCTTTTCTTTCCTTCCTGTTTTGTTTGGTGTTTTCTAGCTCTGCTTTTCGGACAGCTGAATGGGGGCTGGGAAAGTGTTTACAATATTTTCACATGATTGAGATGGCAGAGTTCTTGCACTCTGTGAAAGGCCTTCTGTTTTCAGATGGCATTGAAAGTTTACCGTCTTTCCAGACAAAAGGAAGAGAGCCCATTGCCAGTGGATGAGTAATGGGCATGGCCTCTGCACAATACCTTCTATCCAGTCCTAAATCTACATGGTGTTCTAAGGCTTCCCTCCTTCTCCAAAGCAACCATTGTCTCTGCTCTGGGAGACCAAAACTGCTCATTGGGTGAATGGGGAAGCAGCCAAGAGGGGAAGGCTCTGTGACAACAGTTGCTCAGTGCTCACTGCCCAGTATCTGCCTTCTTACTATTCTACTATAATAGTTGGAAAACCGTCAACAATTGGGCATGTTCTATACAAATATGTTGCAGACCATCTGTATAGTTTCTAGTTCCAGAAGATTCCAGTAACTCACTAAGTTTTAATACATTTTTCTTTATCCAATAATCAGATGGGCTGCCCTGAAATAAATGATTAAAGCCAAAGGCTCCTATAATTAGTAGATGGAAATTAAGACTGTACAGAAAGCAAAGTAGCAGATTCCTGTATTTATTTTCCCACATGCAGCTATGACAATACGCTTTGGATTGGTCATTTATTTATTTGTTTGTTTTTTTAGGATTCAGTTAAATGATTGATTTTTGGCACAAAATATTTTGGTGGCAAAGATTATTAATACATTTATGTAAAATATTTATCAATTATGCCAAGTTTCTCACAGAGGTGAAGAGACCATTAGGTAAAGTTTCTTGTTTCTATCAAACTAATATATTTCCAGTTTACAACTATTTAGAAAATATATATAATAGACATCTCCTATTTGACTTCAACTTGCATTAGATACATTAAAAAGAGCTGTTTAAGAATTAACTAAGCAGTCACTGAATACAATCAAATTAATATTGAGTCTGTTTGCTCAACTATTAAATGTCACATTAAGTTCTTAGTCTTTTCCTCAGGAACACTGGTTTATTGTTCTGGACAGAGTAGGAGCTAGGACACAGGATATGTTGTATATATATTTTAAAGGCTGGTTGTAGCTGGTATCAGTGGCTTAATTACTTACCTTGTGGGGCTGACAAACAGAGCACTAAAGTTATGATCAAAACTAATTTCCAAATGACTTCTGCGGAGCTTCCAAGATATTCAGTTCTCGTCTCAGGATTATTTTAAAGAGTTAAATGCTTAAAACGCCACTAAAACAGTCTGGCATCGTTCCCCCTTTTGAAACAGCAAGTCAGCTGAAATTTGGACTTTTTGCTGGAGGGGGAGAAATCAAAAGGGCTAGTTTTGCTTTTAAAGAGCATGACCATACAGATTCTGCTCTGGCTGCTCTTAAAGGGGACCTGGACATTTTTAAATGACTTCAAACATAAATTCCTTTCTTTCACATAAATATTTACACCTTTTCGTTCTTTAACATTTCGCATTTGGAACCATTTACAGAAGTACTTCTGTACTTGTTCTGGGTGCTTGATCTTGCACCCACTGAATTAATGGCAAATGCCCGTTGAATTTAGTGGTTCAGGATCAGGCCCCTAGTGCAATGACAATGAATTTCCTGTGTGTCTGAGGGAGGGGAATCTATGGAAGTAAGGAAGTTCTGTCTGAGCTTCAGTGCTTGTGGGCGTGGGATACACAGGTGTCTATGTCTCTGTTCATACAGAAACTTTTAAAGCAGTGGTGGGCAACCTGCGGTCCGCGGGCCACATACATCCCATCAGGGTAATCCACTGGCAGGTCGCAAGACAGTTTGTTTACATTGACCATCTGCAAGCACGGCCGCCTGCAGCTCCCAGTGGCAGTGGTTCGCCATTCCCAGCCAATGGGAGCTGTGGGAAGCGGTGCAGGTTCAGATTCAGCCAGGCAAACAGGGGCTAACAGAGTTTGCCTGGCCAGTGCTTAGTTAATTTAGTTTTAAACTTGTTTAGCCAATGTAAATGGGGCCTTATACCCTGATTCTACAAATGTATGCATTGATGCAAACTATGCAGAGTCCCATTGATTTCAGAGGGACTCCGGATGGGCACAAGAGTCTGTGTTCACAAGATTTCAACCTTAGTCAGCTCCCTCAGGTGAGTCACACCTTTTAAGTCAACACGCTTGCATCATGATACTTGCAAACCATGCAGTACATTCAGGGAGCTGATGTGCCTCTTTATTTGAAGTGTGGTATTTGTATATATGGCTCTGTGGTGATTTGAACTGAACATTCAATGATTCAGATGTGTGCGCTTTCTTATAATTGGATCATCATGCAATCAAAAGTGTGCACCGATGTACAGCTGGAAACGCGTGTTACAAATACCCCCCTCTGCCCACCAATTCTTACCATAGTGTAATGGAGGTCAGTGCAAACTGTGTACAGAATTGTGGGATACTGCCTTACCTTTACCCGTGATTTCATGTAGTGTACCATTAGTTGGATATGGTTTCCAGAAAACAGGGTCTAGATGCCCTGCCATGATGTGATAGTGTATATGGTGCACAATTAAACCATTGTACTGGAGTGGAAAAGTGGACCCATCAGTGTTTACAGCTTCACCCATGTGCTTGCTAGCTGTGATCCCTGAAGTCTCTTTGAACCCAGCTCTCCCATGTGACAGTGCAATGATCTGCCTGCTGAGCCACTAGACCAATATTGTTCTTTCAATTTCTCAAACATGTGCTATAAAAGAGTCTGATTCACATGAGAAATTAAGTATAAGATCTCTCCTCATAAAGACATTATACCATGAATGCTCTCTTTCTGCTAGCTATAAGAATAGGTGGCTCAGAGGTGAAAGGGTAGCATTTACATTTAAATACACCTATTGGAAACACACAAACAGAAGGCTAAAACTACTGCACCCTCTTTGAATTCTTTTAGAGTTTGCTGATTCTTTGGTTCTTTATATAACAGCAACTCCTTTAAAAAAAAAAAAACCTAAGCAAAAATTAGAAAGACGATCCTTAAAACCCCTCAAACTAAAACGGCAAAAGTCTTTGTGTGGGCGGGATGAAGTAGATAATTGATTTGAAAAGGATCATTTTAATTTCTATCTGTATGTGTAGCTTCTGTGGTAGGATCCAGATACAAACTGAAACGTCTGCTCCTATTCTACATGGTGTTGGCTGTGCATGGTAGTATTTAAGTTTCCCAGAGACAGTGGACAGCATCTTCTTTGTGTGTGCCAACTAAGATTTACCAGTGATAAAACAGAAAGTTTCTTACCATTTAGAGAAAACAGAAACTGAAATATTGTGGAATTAGAATTTGTGCCAGTGTGCCCTGGCAGCCTGTGTGAAAGTTCAGCAAAAACCTTGAAATGTACCAATTTAATCCAGTCCAGGGCTTTTTCCTTTTTCCCTCTGGAGTCTTCCTCCACTCCCCTAATGGCAAAAGCCTTACAGATAAATTGGAAAAAGAGGAGTGTCCTTTTGGACATACAGTTGCAAATATGTAAACTCTATCTTTTCCTTCTGTCTTTTTCAAATCCCCCTTTTTAGAAGGCTATTTTATCATGTTCCTAGAATCTAATATGGGACCAAACCTAACACTTACATGGAGATGCCTGTGAACTGTGGTGGGTTTTGCCAGTCGCCCCTATTTTTATAATGTACTGGACTAAAACCCCAAATCCACACAACTCTGAACTTTGGAGTACTTGAAATCCAGATCCTAATGTGGCTTCTGCCTATCTCTAGTGATAATTATTTCCCTCAACTATATATTTGAAACTTCTACTATAATATAGAACCTTTCACCCCAAGACATTTTACAAACTAAATACAAACATGAGTACTCCTCAAGGGAGGGAGGGTGTTGGTCAAGTAGTCAACTGGTGGACATAATAGAGACAAAAGGAAATAGAGAAAAAGGACAGTGGTGCATACCCCCTGCATATGGAAACCTATTATGGGCTCTTTAAAGTCCATGCAATTATTTTATGATTCTGTATGACTCCACTTGAAGCACAATAAATTGCAGATGTTAGAGTTACACCGAGATGGAGTTATATCAGGAAACAACTGGACCCAATATTACCTCTCTTTTCCTATCCCAAGACCTGGTTCCTGGGATGAAGTGTCAAGAGTTTCTCGTTCTCCTGGTTGACTGGAAGGACTGAGGGGAATTCTGATAGTTGCAATCTGTATGCTCAGGACTTGCTGCATTGCCTGCCTAAATGTGACAGAAAGCATGGAGTGCAATCCAAAACCCAATGAAGTTAATGGAAAGAATCCCATTGACTTCAGTGAGCTTTGGATCAGATCCATGAAGAGAACTACTGTGTTCAGCACTCCTCTTGCTCTGCCTAAAAAGCAGACACACCTCAGAAATAGACTATGTGGTAACTGCCTATGGTACTCTGATGCCATATGTTGATGATCCCTGCTTTGTACTGGAGCTCCTCTAACAGACAGTGTAAGAGCTTGCCCTCCTTGGAAATTGATTCTATGGGATTTAAAATATCAGTTATTATTATTATTATAATTGTTAATACCTGGCATTTATATGGTGCGAAGCTTTATATGTATAAAAATGATATATTGTGTGGAGATTGTATTTATGCACATGGCGCTTGTGGTATCAAACTGCACATGACTATTCCCTAATTAATTGAAACATATTGATCTGTTTATTCTTAAATAGCTTGCATCATTCCATATTGTGTTTATATTACTTCCAGATTTGCTTCAATCCACTCCTGAAATAATAGTGCTTTCCTCTTAAAATATAATTAACTGCTTTGCATTTATATTGCTTACATGGCCAAGTCATGCTAGATGCTGTCACCCTATAAACCAGCTTTTTACAATGGCAGTGACTACACTAAAAATAGAATTGCTGGATTAAATAGGAGTGTATGTGTGCCGGGGGACGGGGGAGGGGGAGGGAATCATGTCCTTTCTACTGGACACATTTGTTGATTAATAATTCAAAATGAAATGGAGGCAAATAACCCTGTCAGAATGAGGGTTCAATCCTGTTATCTCTGTAGCAAATGGAAAAACACCACTGGCTTCAGTAGGAGCAGGCCCAGGGTTTATACCCATCATGTTACAAGTCAAATAGAAAAGTAAAAGCTGTTTGACTATATGAATTACTGTATCTTTGGGCTGTTTTTCTCTTTCTCTCTCATGAAATGTGTTCTGAAATGAAATATTTTAATACTAAAGTATAATATTAACACAGTGGCTTATGATCTGCCTTTAGCTTGGGATGGGGTGCTGACCCAAGACTGCAGTTTGATTCCCTGTTCTCTGCCACAGACTTGCCAATACTCAGGTGCCAAACTCCCACTGATTTCAATAGCAGTTAGGCACTTGATCACCTTTAAGGATCTGGGCCATAGTCTCTCTGTGCTTCAGTTTCCCATATGGGTAAATATATTAAAAGACTGTGAGACACTCAGATAATGTGGGGACAGAGGCCATATAAGAAATACCTTAGACCGATATTAACATAATACTCCCATTGATTATAGTGAAGGCTTTGCACACACATCTGAGAGAAGAATTAGGCCTGAAATGAAGTGATATAACCAATTTAAAATCAATAGATCAGCCAAAAATGTCTGTTTCAAATCCCGTCGGCTTGATTCTTGGCATTGGTCATGTTGGTGGGGGAGTGACACTATATGTGAAAGCAACATAGAGTCATAGAATATTAGGGTCGGAAGGGACCTCAGGAGGTCATCTAGTCTAATCCCCTGCTCAAAGCAGGGCCAATCCCCAATTTTTGCCCCAGATCCCTAAATGGCCCCCTCAAGGATTGAACTCACAATCCTGGGTTTAGCAGGCCAATGCTCAAACCACTGAGCTATCCCTTCCCCCTTTCAAATGGAGTAAAAAATCTTAAATGAATCAAACTGTATCATAGAATCTCTCAGGATAGAAATTTCATGCTTCAATAATAATATAGTAGTAGGAATATACTACCGACCACCTGACCAGGATGGCAGTGGTGATTGTGAAATGCTCTGGGAGATTATAGAGGTTATAAAAATAGAAAACTCAATAATAATGGCAGATTTCGACTATTCTCATATTGACTGGATATATGTCTCCTGAGAACAGGATGCAGAGATAAAGTTTCTTGACACCATAAATGACTGCTTCTTGGAGCAGCTAGTCTTGGAACCCACAAGGGAAGAGGCAATTCTTGATTTAGTCTGAAGTAGCTCACAGGATCTGGTCCAAGAGGTGACTATAGCTGAACTGCTTGGTAATAACGACCATCATATATTTAAATTCAACATCCTTCATGGGGGGAAGACACCAAAGAAGCCCACCACAGTAGCATTTAACCTCAGTAAGGGGAACTAAACAAAAATGAGGAAGCTAGCTAATTAAAAGGTACAGTCACAAAAGTGAAATGCCTGCAAGCTGCATGGAAACTTTTAAAAAACACCATACTTGCAGCTCAAATTAAATATATACCACAAATTAAAATATATAGTAAAAGGACCAAAATAGTGCCACTATCGCTAAACAACAAAGTAAAATAAGTGGTTAGAGGCAAAATAAAAATTGGAATTAAAATCCTACGGAGGAAAATAGAAAGGAGCATAAACTATTGCAAGACAAGTGTAAAAGTCTAATTAGGCTGGCCAAAAAAAGAATTTCAAGTGCAACTAGCTAAAGACTCAAAAACTAATAGTAAAAAAAGTTTTAAGTATATTAGAAGCAGGAAGCCTGCTGAACAATCAGTGGGGCCACTGGACAATCGAGGTGCTAAAGGAGTACTCAAGGAAGAGAAGGTCATTGCAGAGAAGCTAAATGAATTATTTGCATCAGTCTTCACTGTGGAGGAAGTGAGGGAGATTCCCACACTGAAGACATTCTTTTTAGGTGACAAATATGTGGATTAGGTGAAACTAGATTGAGGTGTCAATAGAGGAGATTTTTGGAACATATTGATAAATTAAATAGTAATAAGTCACCAGAACCAGATGGTATTCACCCAAGAGTTCTGAAGGAACTCAGCTTTGAAGTTACAGAACTATTAATTGTGGTATGTAACCTATCATTTAAAACAGTTTCTGTACCAGATGACTGGAGGATAGCTAATGTGACACCAATTTTTAAAAAAGGCTGCAGATGGGATCCCGGCAATTACAGGCTGGTAAGCTTAATTTCAGTACCAGGCAAATTGGTTGAAACTATAGTAAAAAACAGAATTATCAAGACACATAGATGAAAACAATTTGTTGGGGAAGAGTCAACATGGCTTTTGTAAAAGGAAATCATGCCCCACCAGTCTATTAGAATTCTTTGAGGGTGTCAACAAACGTGTGGACAAGGGTGATCCAGTGGATATAGTGTACTTGGACTTTCAGAAAGCCTTTGACAAGGTCTCCCTCAGCAAAGGCTCTTTAGCAAAGTAAGTTGCCGTTAGATAAGAAGCAAAACCTTCTAATGGATTAGTAATTGATTAAAAGATAGGAAACAAAGGATAGGAACAAATGGTCAGTTTTCAGAATGGAGAGAGGTCAATAGAGGTGCCCCACAGGGATCTCTGTTGGGAGGGCCAGTGCTGTTCAATATACTCATAAATGATCTGGAAAAAAAGGGATAAACTGTGGTATGGCAAAATTTCCAGATGATACAAAATTACTCAAGATATTTAAGGCCAAGGCAGATTGTGAAGCATTAGAAAGGGATCTCACAAAATGAAGTGACAAGGTAACAAAATGGCAGATAAAATTCAATGTTGATAAATGCAAAGTAATGCACATTGGAAAACATAATCCCAACTACACATACAAAATGATGGGATCTAAATTAGCTGTAACCACTCCAGAAAGAGATCTTGGAGTTATCGTGGATAGTTCTCTGAAAACATACGTTCAATGTGCAGCAGCAGTCAAAAAAAGCTAACAGAATGTTAGGAACCATTAGGAGAGGGATAGATAATAAGATAGAAAATATCATAATGCCACTTGATAAAGACATGGTATGTCCAAATCTTGAATACTGTGTGTAGTTCTGGTCACCCCATCTCAAAAAGATATATTAGACTTGGAAAAGGTAAAGAGAAGGGCAACAAAAATTATTAAGGGTATGGAACAGCTTCCATATGAGGAGAGATTAAAAAGACTGGGACTTTTCAGCTTGGAAAAGAGACAATTAAGAGGGGATATGATAGAGATCTATAAAATCATGACTGGTGTGGAGAAAGTGAACAAGGAAGTGTTATTTACTCCTTCACATAAGAACCAGGGGTCACTCAAATTAATTAATAGGCTTCAGATTTAAAACAAACAAAAGGAAATACTTCTTCACACAAGGCACATTCAGCCTATGGAACTCATTGCCAGGGGATGTTGTGAAGGCCAAAAGTATGACGGCATTCAAAAAAAGAATTAGATCGCTTCATGGAGGATAGGTTAATCAATGGCTATTAGCCCATGTTCTGGGTGTCCCTAACCTCTGATTGCCAGAAGCTGGAAGTGGACGACAGGGGATGGATCACTTAATGATTTCCTGTTCTGTCCATTCCTTCTGAGGCTCGTGTTATTGGTCACTGTCAGAAAGCAGGACACTGGGCTAGATGGACCACTGGTGTAATCCAGGGGTAGTCAGTTATTTTTTATCAAGGTCCAAATTTTTCGGTCAAGGTATAGTCGAGGTCCAGACTCCAGAGAAACATTTTTCACACCACAATAACAATAATGATGATAATAAATAAATAAACAGATTTCGGGGTCTGTTCAAATGTTTCTGGCGGTCTGGATTTGGCCTGTTGACTACGTCTGATCCAAAATGCCTGCTCTTATGGTGTTGTATTCTTATTTATACTAAGGCCCCTTTACTCAGTGTAAAGGAACATTAACATGGGTGTGAATTGCAGTTATGTTCCTTATCAGGCCTGTTAAGGTGGTTTCAAATGTTAAGGTCACTTTATGTGGCCAGAATATTGTGAAGGATCCTTTGTGTAAATGAGAATGAGGCCCCTTATACTGTAAATGCACAACTAACATTTTCTTCTTTATTCTTAAAAAAAATAAATAAATAAAGAATAAATTACTTAAAAAAACCCACAGATTAAATCAGATGATTTTTGCTAGGACATAATGGACTTATGGAAAATGATCCTGCGTGTATTGAATTAAATCAGATTTTGCCATTGATCTCAATGGGAGCAGAACTGGGTGCACTCTAACTACTGTGTTAGTCGTATAATAGATAAATGGCCAATGTAGTCAAGTGCTGCTCCAACTGAAAAACAGCGCTGTTTCATTCAGAAGGTTTCAGGTTTTTATCATTAACCTTTACCTTTTTCACTATACTTTTGAGGAAAAGAACCACCTTTTGTTTCTTGATTGCGCTAGCTATGAATCACCCACTTAAAATATACTACAAGGTCTGACTTATCAATGATAATACCTGGACCAAGCTGTTTGGTGACCCTTATTTTAAAAATATGTTAAATTACAATAGCGGTAGAATGGAAATTCATATTAAATAGGCCAAAAAGCTAAATTCACTCTTCACTAGAGATACTCTTTAAAGGCAATTTCATATGAATTTGGTAGGTTGGAAAGCAGTACATACAAATGAATCTTTTTCTGAATGGGACTTGGGACAGTAGAAAGGAGGAGAATAGTAAAGCAGAACATTGGATCTGATCTACCTCTCTCCTTTCTCCAGTCCCTTTTTCCTGACTTCTTTCATGCTGCTCCTTAAGCTTATAGTGGTCTCTCTCCTTTTGTGTGTCAAGGTCATGATCCTGTGGACCCTTGCACATGAAAGCAGCCACATTGGAAATCAGCAAAGGTATGCAGGATCATGCTGATGGTCTGCTGTACTTTGTGGTCTATGTGTGTCTCTATTTAATTTTAGGGTCTGATCCTGAGAGGGGCTGAGCCCTGGTGTCATTCACAGATGTCAATGGGAGTTGAAGGTACCGAGCACCTTTCAGGATCAGGCCTTGTAGTTACTAGTAAAGAACAATGCATATTTAAGGCCTGCGCCTGCTCCGAATGAAGTCAATCATGACACTCCCACTGCCTTAACTGGGAGTTAAGGCTGGGCCTTTATAGCTCCCCACAAAAGAAGAAAACTACTACTTAGAAATGGATCCAAACCAACAACCTCAATCAAAACATTCTGAGTTTTGGAAGCAGACTAGATTCCCCGGCTTGATCTAGTCTCCATTTCAGGCTGAACTCAAGCCCTGGCTCTCACCCCCCATCTCCCCAAACAAAGTTGGAACCTTGCAGCTCAGCCCTTTCTCTAATAAATATCCATCCACCCATCTCTTTCTCTCTCTCTGTCTGTCAGCCACTTATGTTTGCATTTTCTTACTTCCAAAGAAAGTTGTGATGACCTGCCTAGACAGAGCTCCTTTATCGCAGCAACAAACATGATGTTCCTCTCACATAGCGTTTCTATCATGTGTGACCTTTCATCTCGAACTGCCATGACCTTTTTATTAATGCTGCACTGTGCTGCTTGCAGAAGCCAGGAAAGAAAATCTTTTGTTTCTATATAGAATACCGCTAAAGGACATGATACGGTCTTGTTTTTAATCCAGCTAATTAAAATCTGCATGTGTAGTGTAACTGAGAATGCAGCCTTCGCCCACCACTTTCCCACAGGCAGGGAATAAAGGCCTTCAGTGCAGCAGCAGCTAGCCACCCTTGGATAACAGAGAACAGAGCCCACAATTCATCCCAGCCTTCCTTATCATCTCCGTGGCAGGTTCCCCACCCCACCCCCCTTCTCTCCACAGAATCATTTACTGTCAGGAGCAATGCTCCTGGAAACAGCCCATCAGAATGTAATCAAGCTAAAATCACGGTGGTTCTTATTTGTCTGTGCAGTAGCAGGTTCCAATATCCCTGACCACTGCTAAAGAAAAAAAATAATTCTGATTGGATGTAAAAGCTATTTACTTAGAGACATTTAGCCAAGAAATAACTGAACAACTTTGTTTAACAGTTCACACTGTGTGGGGCTTTTAGGATTTACTGAATTGTAATAGCTTATTAATAAAGCTTTTTGTTAGGGTTACAGGATTGGAATTTGGGGGGGAAGGGCAAAATGATGTTGGTTAGTATTTGACCTTTTGCCTTCTGGTGGGCAGTGGGGGCGGGGGTGAGGCGTGGGGAATGAGCAGAAAGAGAAGGACTAATATTTAGCCTCCACCTGTTTTTTTCTTTCTACCAGCCACATTTTATATGATGATGAGATCAGCAGGGAATAAACAACTATGCCAAAATTGCCTGCAAAGATTCAAAACTTGGAAAGTGACTGTGCAACACTCAATGTAAATACAGTGTATGTAAAGAGTCCCTCCTAATTCCCACTGGTAAAACACACAAATACTCTTTCTGTGGGCATTTCAGAGAGCATTTCCTAGTGATGCCCACAATGAAGGGTTCGAACAGCTGTTTGCTCAGCTAAACATCATCCACATGATGCTGTAGAATATGCAGATTTTCCGGTGTGAACTGAGCCCAACTTGATTAGCTCAAATCCAATGAAAAATACTTAAAACTAAAAAAAAAAGCAAAGAATTTTTACTAATCATAGGAGCACTGAATTAGGCTTTAAGGTCCTTAGGGCAGAGAGAATGTGTTTTTATAGAATAATTCATACACATGCATTATACTCAGTGAAGAAAAAAAAAAGTTTAAAAAAATCTAGTAAAATTTGCTAGGTGACTACAAAGTGAGCTACCGAACACCTACCAAGTACTTAAAAAGCAAGGAAAAAGAATAGTTAAAGGCATCCGAAATATTACACTGCCCATATACTGACCAAAGAGATTATTCTGATCAAGTAGAAAAACAATCACACTTCATCATAATACAATAACCTTAAGTGTGACTCAAAGATTCTGGAGTCCAGGGGGGTTGTATGTATTTTGGTTGCTTTGATTTTAGTATGTGTGTTGTGTTGTTGATTTTTGTATGTGAGTGAGTATACTGCTGCGTCTTCAGTAGAGCTGGGAGAAATAACAGATTTTTACAGAATTGTTGGCAAGTCCAAAAAAAATTTTTTTTTTTGGTGTAGAACTGAAAATGACATTTTATGAAATTTTTGGCAAATAGAAAAGTTGAAAAATAATTCATTTTTGATCTAAAGAAACATTTTGTTAAGACACAGTCAAAATGGGTTGTTTCAATGTTGCCCATTTTAAAATAAAATTAAAGGAAATTTTGAAAGGAAAAGTCCTTTCAAATTTAAAAATTGAAACATTTTGATTTTTTCCCCAAAAAATCAGGTTTTTTTTCCTTGACTGAATCAATTTGCCAAAACTGACATAAATTTGCATAACATTTTGGTGTCACTGTCAAAAATGTTTCATGTGAAAAATTTCACCCAACTCTAGTCTTGAGAAAAATATTGCATTACATGCTTAAACACAGAACATGTATACCATAATTGATTTATGGTAAATTATGTATACATATGGCTAGAATGAGAGTTTTATCAACAGAGAAGTGATATATCTGAGATAATGTTTATGTATTTTTTTCAAAAGTTTGTTTGCAGGTTGATATTTTAAGATTCCTGAATAAAGAATGATGTTTATTTTGCCTTAGCGTTAAGGTTTTTTGTGATAAAACATATTTCTTTTGTACTTGATCAAATTAATCTGTTGATTGCGGGGGCAGTAGAAGATTTATGTTGCTGTTAATTATTCATTTCCTTGCTTTTAAGTGTTTGAGTTTTGTAAATGATATGATAGGTACAAGAAGTACATTGTTGTGACTTAGCAACCTTCATTGAGGTTTGAAATGTAGTTTGTGTTTTTGAAACTGCTCAAGTTTTTTTAAACATCTTTTCATTTTTCTTTTGTGTAGGTAAATGACGATACAGATTATTATACTGAAGGAGTGAACAGCACTGTTCAAGCTAAAAATGGTTGCTGCAGAGCCCTGTCTCATTCAATGCACACATGCCAAATTCAGCTAGCTACATTAGCCATATTAGCCATTCACGAGCAGCACAGCATACCTTGACTCAGAATGCTGGTAAAGCGTCATGGCTATCATAGTACATTAAGTAGCAGACCTAGTACTAGAATACAAGTCTTTCAGATGCACAGCCAATCTCTGATCCACTAGAAAACAGAGCCTGCCTTGCCTGCCAAGTCACTGAATTGCTTTGTACATAAGTTACTACAGCTGAAACATTTGCCTAATAATATTGTTTTGCATTTACACAGTGTTCTTCAGAGGTGACTCTCAAAGAACTTTGTAAAAAGGTGCCTTTGTGTTAGCACCCATTTTACACTTGGCTTAACTAAGAACGCACATTTGAAACTGCTCCTGTGAGAAGTGCTGTGGTCTAGGGATGAGCTATGGGTGTACAACTTCAGAGATCTTGGGTCTGTTTCCCACTCTGTCACAAGTAATATTTAACAAGTATATGCATACTTGTGATATCATGGATTGGGGCCTTATGTTGCACAGCAACACTGTAGTAAAGGGTCTAACTGCGTTCAAGTATTAAATCCATATGTCCAGAGGTTTGTCACTCAGCTTTAAATATAATGGCTTGACATTCAATGTTAATTTTCTATTTACCCAACATATATTCAATTTGTTTGCCAAATTGTCTATACTAAAAGATGGATGCGAGAACTGTGGAGTTTTACAAGTAGAACGTGGGACTATTTAAACTGTTTAGCCCCAGTCTAACTGTAGCCTCTTTGAGACTGACCATCCTGGTGCTCTAGTACCTTCTTTCAGACACTAATCTCCACTACCAAAACATATTCTACAAGACGTGTCAAAAGAAGCTGAAAGGACAATTATGATTTGACACTATACATTTCTCTCATGAACACAATCCTGGCTTTTCCTTTCTGAACAAAACCAATCCGGCCTAATTGTGCAAGGGAACTGGATGTTTAGATTGTTTTATAAGGCTATGAAATGAAAGGATCAGTGAATTCTGCCCTTTGTGCAAATAGTGAAGATCATGATAATGATGATTCAAAGGTACAGTAAGAGGCAGCTGCCTGAGTGATCTGAAACTGAAGTATGAGTCACTGTCAGTTCTAACTTTCAAGTCAAAAAACAATAATGCAATCACAAGCTACTCTTCCCCCCTCCCCCATTCTGAATGCAGATGGTTACAGCTCGTCTTTTCTTTCAAAATAAATCAACATGTTTGTCGCTGGTGGGAAAGGTAAATAGAACATATTCAGGATGATAGTGAAATCACATCACGTTGTTGAATGAAAAAAATGGCATCAGGCTAAATCCTAATGTTCTTATTGAGGTTTTACATTAGTGGGAGTTTTCCCTGAGCAAGGTCTGAGTAAAACTGAGTAGGGAGCTCAGGATCTGACCCATTGCTAATTTATTGTTTTTATTTATGTATACAGCATATGCCTGTTTAGCTGCATAGCATGGGGGGTATGGATTTCATCTGGATAATTGGGAATTTGGGTAATTGAGAGGGCAGCCTCTTGCCTCAGTTCCCCCCAGTGCTCTCCTTTGCAGTCGGAAACAGCTGGACAAAGTACAAGCTTTGCTGTTGTCACTATGCATGTGCAGTAACAGACAGGCAGCAGACTCCCTCGCTTCTGGGCTCTTCCTATGGCTGCTTGGCTTGGTGTGCACACACCCCAGCATGGGCTCTTGCAGGCCGCCCTGGGAACAGTATGAAGGACACGCTGAAGAGGGAGCTGGGCACATTGGTGCTGCATCAGCCAGGGCCAGAGCTATGACATCAACCAGGTGAACAGCAACTCCACAGCAGAAGTGTGGGGAGGTATGGGAAGAGGCAAAGGGTAGCAGGAGGGGATGTGCATGCAGGCAGCTGAGCATCAGTGGCAGGGGGTTTCACTGAGGGGGTTAAATGCTGGCAGTTGTTTTGGAGGTGGGGACAAGAAAGGGATTCGGATAATGCAGAAGTTCGGATAATAGAGTTTCAGATAAGCGGGAGGATGCTGTGTTGCGATAGCGTCTGAGTGCCTCCAGCCAACAGACCAGGGCCTCACTGTGCTACGTGCCAAACAAACACAGAACTTAAAAGATTGTACAATCTAAGTAATACTGCCAATAATGTCGCTTCTTTCAGCAGAGTACTGTATGTCTGAATGCTGAACATCTCTACGTAAACTACAGCAATGATATGGTGAAGCCTACCTACCTATGGTATCTGTCAACTATCTTGCTAGGTATTTTTACAGTGTCCATCACCTTGGTATCTCAGGGTACATCTGCACTGTGATAAAAGACCTGTGACATGACTGCAGCTGGCCTGGGTCAGCTGACTTGGGCTCACAAGGCTGCACATGTGGGGCTATAAAATTGAAGTGTAGATGTTCATGCTTGGTCTGGAGTCTGGGATCTGAGGCCCTGCAAGAGGGGAGGGTCTCATAGCCTGGGCACCAGCCTATGCGGCAGTTTTTAGCCCCACAGCCTGAGCCTCATAAGCCTGAGTCAGCTGACCTGGGCTGTGAGACTCAGTGCCATAAATTTTTATTGTAGTGTAGACATATCCTAAGGTATTATTATTCAGGGCACAGAGAACAGCCTGAAAGAGGCTGGAGACTGTCCAAGTGTGTGCAAGGCCCCAGTTGGGTATAGCCAGTTCTTATGCCAAGTCCTACATAGTGGCTGTACCCGGGGTATTCCTGGGGATTAGGAATAGAGGGGAAGGGGACATAGCCATTACTTTTTAGCAAATCCCTTGCTGGTGGATAGCCCCTTGTGAGCCACCTACACTGTGCTGGTGGCCAACCAGCTCTTGGCTGTCCTCAGGATTGAGGAACCACAAATGGGCCCCCACATTTGCCTACTGAACGTTAGGTATAGCTGAAGATTGAAGCCAAAATACATGAAATCATAATGCTTAATTTCTGGTTTTGGCTCATCTCCGAATAACCAGGAGAGTACAATGTGTCAATACCTTTCTTATCATTAATGCATATTCCCAACATGCAGATCTATCAACTGGTGAGTTTTGCAGATCCGTAATGGGTTGTCCTGTAAAATATTTACCAGAGAAGTCGTACTGCTGTGCCAGTATTATCTGACACCTGTGTGTGACCTCTTGACAAGTCAAGTTTACTGTCGCCACTTTCCAAATTAAAGCTTTTGGGTTTACAGCATTGTTTTCTGGGTGTCATGATAAAGAATGGGATCTAAGTCACGTGCAAAGGACAAGCAGGGGTGTGGCATACTTAATTGATATGCATAGCACAGAAAGTTTCAATCCTCTTCTGCATATGGGATAAGCTCATTTGAATCTCTTGTGCTCTTACATGTGATGTTGCCCAAGTAATTATTAATCAAAGTAAAATAATCCAGGATTTATCCCAAACTCCTGATGTTTTATGTCCTACAGTTTGCATTGTTTCTTTTAGAAAGGAGTGTAGTATACACATGCATAACCCAATGTTGCTAGCCAATTCTCTATTGGCTGCACATCAGAGAAAACTTCATAGAGTGAGTTATTGTACAGAAGGTTTGGAATAATTTGTGCTTTTGCTATCAACTTCAGCTAAGATTGTAGTAGGAAGAATGTCCCGCTTTGGCTAAACTGCATCACTTTTTGGATCACCACCATCTGAAATATGATAGCCACATGGATCAGGTGTTCAGATCATTTGGAAGACTGGAAAAATCCCAAGGAGCATCAGTTCAATATTTCAGCCCACACCAGACTGTACTTCATTTGCTTTTCAGAGATAAGCATGTGTAGAGCTTATGTGCCAAAGGAAAAAAATAGTTGATCAGCGCAGCAAAGGAAGATAAAATTCCAGTACACATGTATTTGTTGAGGTTCCATTCCAGGAGGTGCTTGGGAAATGCACGTCCCTCATCTCCCCCATGAAAAATTGTGTGTAAAAGAAGCATATAGCCTACAAGTGCTGCATTGTGTTGAAGGTGATTCCATGGCAGAAAAAGACAAAGCAAACCAGAAAGAAAATTAATCCAACAGAGTTCAAGATGCAAATTATGTATATGTTGGTTGAAGGCAACTAACAGAAAAAGAATAATCCTGAGTGATCAATAACAAAGTGCTGTGGTATTTTCATGTGGAGAAAAAGAATGCAATGAAGTCCATTTTTCCTACTATAGGCCTGATTTTTAGCTGGCCCTCAAATCATCTTCTGTTTTTGCAGGTACAAGATTGCACCTGTAGTTTTGCACCTGCACTTAGATTAATTTAACTGCTAAGATTTAATCTAGTCGTTCATTATTGGCTAAAAATTGTATCAGAATAATTATGGGCTATCTCTGACATTCAAGACTTAGATTCTGTAAAGTAGTTCGAAATTATTGCATAAAAAAGGGTATGTATTAGAGCAATGTCCATATGTTACAATCTCCTTGGCTTGGTGGATCCTTTGGTACCTTTTGCATTCTCTCTCTTTTTTCATATCCCCCTCTTTCTGTCTTTTGTCTCAATTCTCAAGCCAGGACTCTGCTTGTAGAATCTCTTTGGATTAGTAGACACCCTCTGTATTCTGATTTTATCTTTCCACTCTAGGCCTTATCACATCTAGAGGAGATTTTCTTTGTTTTGGGCTTCCCTCTTTACTTCAGAGAGCTCTCTACCACCTATGGGACACAAATGCCCATATTTCCTGCAATCTCCTCTCGGTGCACCAGAAACTTTCTCTCCCTTGGCAGGATTTAGGCTCCTTTCTTCCTGATCCCATTCTCTTCTATGAGTGTCTTTCTCTGCTTTAGCATTCTTCTTTTCCCATCTCTGTTCTCCATGCCTTTGCTTTCTCATTGTAGCTTTCCACTTTCCTCCCAATTCATCTCTTTGCTCCAAATCCTAGCCCTTTTATCAATGCCCGAGGTCCCTTTTGTGTCTGAGGACGCTTTAAGCTCTCATTTTTGAATATCTTCTCTTTTTTCTAGGACATCCTCACTCATCAAATCAAATTAAAAAAGAAAGATGGAAAAAGCCAACTAATCCAACAACCTCTCTGTCTGTGCAGCATTCCTTTCTACAGTATATTTTCTAGAACTTTTTTCAATCCAATTATAAATATCCCAATCTAATAAAATTTAGGAAATATGTCCTTGTCTCTTTGTATTCTGCAGTTTTATCCCTTTCTCTACTTTGCCAACAACTGAGAGCACAAATGGCTTGTATGGTACAAGTGAAAATGTGACAGTCTTTCAAAACTAATCTACTTTGGAGGGTCCAAAGTCTTACTAGTGATGGATTTGGGAGGAAGCACAACCTATCCTTAGAGTTCTGCAGTCCTTAGTGAACTGCCTGTACTTTTAGAAATGAAATGTATTGTATTTTTAATTGTGCTTTGAGTTTAGCATATTTTAGAGCAGATTTCAGCACTGATCTCTACTTAATTAGATGAAAAACATACACTGTTATTTAAAATAGTCTTTTTTAGATAAAAAATAAATTCTTATACTTTTCTCTGATGAAGAGCATATACTATAATGGAAATGTCACAAGGTCAGATTACAAAACGCTTATTTCTACTGGTAAGCACTTCATGGGACTAGCCCCACTGAAATCACTGGGAATAAGGGGTTTGCAATCTGGCCCATAGATGTAGAGGAATTGCTATATTGGTTCACACCACAATTCCATCGAGCTCAGTGTCCTGCTTTTGGCACTGTGCTGGTACTTGATGCTTCACATTAGGTGAAAAAATTACCTTTTATTCATAACTTTAATGATAGGTTCAAAGAATTCTAGGATATCAGAGAGACATGATTTTCCTTTGCAGAAACCATGCTGCTAGACCCTGTCAGCCCACAACCTTCCAGGTATTTCATTTTCTTTATCATTTCAACCAATTTAGCAGGTATAGATGTAAGGCTTTACTTGTTTGTAATTCCCTAGATCACCTTTTTGTAAATAAAAGTACAAACATTTGCTACCTTCCAGTCCTCTGGAATAGTGTCTGTTTTTAATGACGGATTATATTATAATATTATATTTTTATATTATATTATATTTTTGTTAGCAGATGAGCCCCTACATACTTAAGAATCTTTCAAAACTCTTGGCTATACCAGGTAGGACTGGTAACTTATTGCTTTGTACATTAACAATTTGCTCTAGAATTTCTTCTTCTGACATCTCAATCTGTGATAATAGCTTATCTCCATTACCAGAAAGAAGCAGGTCCTGGATTGGTATCTACCCAACATTCTTGGCAGTGAAGGCTGATGCAAAAAGGTTCTTTAGCTTCTCACCAAAGTACTTACCTTCCTGAATTGCTGCCTAATTTAACCTCTGGTGATCCAGCAGATGCAATGATTCTTTCTCAGGCTTCCTGGTTCTAATATAAAGAACATATAATAATACCTCACAGTTACGGACACCAAGTGAATGGAGGTTGTTTGTAACTCTGAAATGTTCGTAACGCTAAACAAAACGTTATGGTTGTTCTTTCAAAAGCTTGCAACTGAACATTGACTTAATACAGTTTTGAATCTTTACTATGCAGAAGAAAAATGCTGCTTTCCCTTTGTTTTTTTAGTAGTTTATATTTAATACAGTAGGGTTTTTTTTTGTTTTTGTCTCTGCTGCTGCCTAATTGTGTGCTTGCGGTTCCAAATGAGGTGTGTGGTTGACTGGTCAGTTTGTAACTCTGAGGTTATACTGCATGTCAAAACAACTGATCTTACTAGTGGTGTTTAAAAAACAACCAACCAAACAACAATGGGAAAAACATAGGGAAAAGGCATGTGGAAACATAAGTGCAAGGCATCAAGGACTTCAGAATACTGCTGGTGGGGCTCTAAAGGTGTATTCATCATTTAAATTAAGCTGATGCCCTCCACCCCCCCCCCCCCCCTTAATGTGAAATACTTTTGGTTGTAAAAGACTTGGTGAAGCACATGGCTGTTTCTCATTAGTGGTGGTTGTCACTAAAATGAATATGTTGCTGAGTGTTCAGTTTCTGGGAAACGTGGTTGAAATATGAGCAGCTCCCTCGATTCCGAGCTCCAAGTCAGATGTTTGCAGATGGGATGTTCCCCATTAAGTAATGACTGAGGGCCATACGGAATCCATTACAAATTGAAATACTGATTGATGAAGTGCCTGTGGTCAGCTTTCTACAGAAATGAGAAATTTGAATTTATTATCACGTCAGCATGGGGCTGATCGCACATACAATCACATTCTGTTTTCATCTCCATTTGCTTCAGGAGCTCACACCCGCTGTTCCAGATCACAACTAAAACCCCCAACCTGCTCGAACAGATCCTCAGCTTTGAGCTCTGATATGTTGATTGATTTGTCCTGCACTCACGGAAGTTCATCAAATCTGGGCTGAGTTTGTTCACACAGCTGGTAGGCAGTGATAGAGGGACAGAAGGATGGGCCCCAGTGCAGATTTTTGTTGTGGACCTTCACACTCAAATCTTAATGAGAGCAACACTTATTTATATACATCAAACATGCCAGTTCAACACATCATAACATTTAATTCTCAGTTCCCCAATAACTGGGTGGTGATGGTGAGCTAAGACGCCTCAAAAATCACAGAGCACCCACCCCCGTGGTGGGTGGTGGGTAAGGGGTGGGGAGGATTTGGGGACCTGGAGGTGAAGTGCGGAAATTAAGGGGGGTTGGGGATGTAGTGAGGAAGGAATTGGGACTTTTAGGGGGGACAGTGAAGAAATTGGGGAGCTGAGGAGTGTGCAGTGGAGGCCAGGGGAAGGATATAGGGGCAGAAGGGTGCAGGGGAAGCATGGTAGCTCCCAAAATGCACAGCCCCCATACATGGCCCATGGGGGACAGAAGGTAAGGGGTGGGGGGATTTGGAGTCCTGTGGGTAAAGTGGCAGGCTGGGGGGAAGGATTTCTGTGGGGAGAAATGGCTGGGGATCCAATGGGGGAAGATCTGGGGGTGGGTCTGGGAGCCAGGACAGGTGGTATAACAGGGGGAGTTGCCCAGCTGTGAGGAAGGGGTACATCTGGGGGGCTGTTTTGGGGCAGCTAGAGGGCAGAGGGTATGGAAGATAGGGGTGCTTCCCACTTGCAGAGTGGAGAGGGTTTATTGGGGGCTGTTACTTACTGTAGAATATGATACGAATCACTCCCTCTCACTGCCTGAGCTTGGCTCTGCAATTCCCACTCAGATTTGGCCCAATCAGGTCAAATTGGTGTGAATAGTGTTGCAAGTTGGTGTGAGTAGTGTTCAACAAGGACAAGTGCAGAGTCCTGCACTTAGGACGGAAGAATCCCATTCACCGCTACAGACTAGGGACCGAATGGCTAGGCAGCAGTTCTGCAGAAAAGGACCTAGGGGTTACAGTGGATGAGAAGCTGGATATGAGTCAACAGTGTGCCCTTGTTGCCAAGAAGGCCAATGGCATTTTGGGCTATATAAGTAGGGGCATTGCCAGCAGATCGAGGGATGTGATCGTTCCCCTCTATTCGACATTGGTGAGGCCTCATCTGGAGTACTGTGTCCAGTTTTGGGCCCCACACTACAAGAAGGATGTGGAAAAATTGGAGAGAGTCCAGCGGAGGGCAACAAAAATTACTAGGGGTCTAGAACACATGAGTTATGAGGAGAGGCTGAGGGAACTGGGATTGTTTAGTCTGCGGAAGAGAAGAATGAGGAGGGATTTGATGGCTGCTTTCAACTACCTGAAAGGGGGTTCCAAAGAGGATGGCTCTAGACTGTTCTCAGTGGTAGCAGATGACAGAATGAGGAGTAATGGTCTCAAGTTGCAGTGGGGGAGGTTTAGATTGGATATTAGGAAAAACCTTTTCACTAGGAGGGTGGTGGAATACTGGAATGGGTTACCTAGGGAGGTGGTGGAATCTCCTTCCTTAGAAGTTTTTAAGGTCAGGCTTGACAAAGCCCTGGCTGGGATGGTTTAGTTGGGGATTGGTCCTGCTTCGAGCAGGGGCTTGGACTAGATGACCCCTGAGGTCCCTTCCAACCCTGATATTCTATGATTCTATGTGCCTGGGGTTGTAGTGCCACTCACTCACATTTTGCCTGGCTGCGCCCCATCACCATGATGGCTGGGTAGCTGGGCCACACCTCAGTGTGACTGCAACCCCATGCACCAGGTCACAACACCCAGAGTGCAGAGTGAATCCAGCCAGCACCTCTATGATGCATTCTGGCAACCCAATTTTGGGTCATGACCCAGGTGTTGAAAAACCCTGCTTTAAGTTGTGTGGACCCCTGTGCATCTGCACCAGCCATTCCTCCATCAGTGCTGGTAAACTGGAGACCTCAGGCTTGTCAAGCCAGCCTCTCTCCTTCTCCTTCTCAAACAAGCCCCCCCCCTTTCCTTATTACATTAGATGTTTCTGGGAAGAGGGAACATGGGACTTACTGGAAAAAGACAGATCCCTGTGGCGGGGGCGGGTGTGTGTGAAAGGAGGATTTGAGTGTCAAGCTCAAATCTCCATTTACAGGGTTGGTTTGTTTCCAGTTCTGGTGACCTCAATGACAGTTAGCAAACCTCTTTGCAAACCAGACATTGGAGGCTCTCCAGTGCAATCAGAGCTAGCTTTGCACCCCTGTATTCTTTTCAAGTTGTGTATCATTCACATTCATTTGCATACACTGGTCTCCTCCTGTGTTTGACATAGAAAACAATCAGTGATGCGCCGAGGAAATGTACAGCTATTCAGAGTTTGGCTTCATCATTAGTTACGTGCTGTGAACTAGGGAAGTTTGATTATCCCCATTTTGCAGATGCGGGGAACTGGGGTACAAAAAGCTGGGTCATAGCCTCTTTGTACCTCAATTCCCCATCTGTAAAATAGGGATAACAGTTCTACCTCATAGCTAGACAATGCAAAGCTAGACCTACCTCATAGCTAGACAATGTTGTGAGGTTAAATGCATTAAAGAGTGTGAGGCACTCAGCTATTAGAGTAATGGGGGCCATATAAGTACCTAGGGAAAAAACAAGTTCTCAGATTGAGGAGTACAAAAGAAGAGTTACTGAAAAGTCAGGTTGACAGATCACACACTGATTCCACAACAGGGCCAGTTATAGTAACTGGTACTTAATGGCTGAGACCCAAACCTTTCATGTTTAGCAGCATCATGAAGGACATTGTTTGACAAAAAGAGCTAGCCTCTTTGTACAGTTCACTTATTGTTACAATGGAAGGGTGAAGTGGTTCAGATCCATTAAGAACCAGCCTAACCTATCCCCACCCCTCAAAACTTAAGACTTATCTTTCAGCATTTGCTTCACTTTTATCCCCACTACTTTTCATTTTTGCCTGTCTCTCCATTTGCTGGTTTGGCCAGGACTTGAAGCAAGTATCAAAATACTGTGAGCAAGGCTATCATTATTGTGTTCCTTTGCCAGTCAGAAGCAGGAAGTAAATGATATTTCAGAAGGTCCGTCCCATTGTGCTAAGTCTCAAACACAGAGAAATAGGATCCTTCAGGAGTTAGTCTGCAGAATCATAGCTTAGCCCATGAAACAAAGTTTGAAGCACATCTAATAAACTTTACAACTGAAAAATATTTTAAGAATAATACAGAGCATAAGGGATAAAGAGTGTATATGCTCCCTTCAGGACTTATATTAGTGTGAGATGTTGGGCCACATCCTAATTCCCTGAACAAGGCCCAAATGAATTGGCATTGGGAAGAGGACCTATGTGAAGGTTGGAGATGGCGTGCTCCAGCCAAAATGCTGGCAGAGTACCAGTGCAGCTGCTCCATGCCCACTACAGCAGCCCAGACTGGAGCACCCACGGGGAAAAAAAAGTGGGTTCTCAGCACCCACCGGCAGGCCCAGCCGATCAGTGCGTCACGCTCAGGGGAATGGGTGGAATGGGGCTGGAAGAGGTGGGGTCTTGGGGGAAGGGGTGGATTGGAGGCTGGGCCTGGGGCAGCACGGGGGTCAAGCACCCCCCAGGAAAATCAGAAAGTCAGTGCCTATGTAAAAAGAACAGGAGGACTTGTGTCACCTTAGAGACTAACAAATTTATTTGAGTGTAAGCTTTCGTGAGCTACAAAGAATCCGCAAAAAGCTTATGCTCACAAAAGCTTAGGTTCAAATAAATTTGTTAGCCTCTAAGGTGCCACAAGTCCTCCTGTTCTTTTTGAAGATACAGACTAACACAGCTGCTACTCTGAAAATTGCCTATGTAGACAGTCATGTTGTCTTCAGTACATGTCCTTAGTAAGTTTGTGCAAATGGCATTGTGAGGTTCTGTATATCATGCATGGAACCACACAATGCCATTTTTTAGTCTTTTTCAGGCTAGAAACGCACCTTACTTAGTTTGTTTACAAAGTGCTTTGAGTTCCTTGGCTAGAAGGTGTTACAGGAGTGAAAAGTAGTTTTTAATGAATTGACCATTATAATTTTCTTGAGTTATTTGAGTTATAATTTGAGTTATTTTTTAACTGTTTCCTCTCTTTTACTGTCCTGGAAGTTTGATTATTTTCCCTTGTAGCTTGTGCTTTTTTTCACTTAGTGACCATTGATTCTTTAAACCCTGGATTTGAGTTGAGCTATTTTTTATTATTTAACTACTTCAGCTTATTTACAGTTTTATGCAAAGTTTTTCACTGGCACCATCAAATAATGCCAGATTATTTTTGTGATTTGTTTTTCTGAGTGAATTGCAGAAGCAGAACCAGCACAAAATATTGTCTTTGTTGGCCTTACAAATATAGGCCCTGATTCAGAAAAGCATCACGCTTCAAGATAGAAGTTAAGCATGTGCTTAGAGTTATGCATATGCTTAAATGCAATTCTGAATAGCCATGGTTTTAAGCATGTGTTAAGTGCTTCCTGAATCAGGCCCAAAGTTTCTGAATATTTATTACATTTTCTATAATCAAATAGCTAAACTTCCTGTACACCTATATTTTTTTTTATTTCAGGGAGCTTTCTCAAAGAGATTATAACTGTGTTAATGCATGTCAAATCTGAGAGGGCCAAATCCTGGTTTTGATTTAACTGGTGTGAATCCATGGAAGTTAATGGAGTTATTCCAGATTTACACCAGCATAACTGAAACCAGAATTTGGCCCTGGCTCTGAGCTCCCTAACGGTGTCAGTTTAAACAGAGTATGGAAATAAAATATGTTTGCCAGTGCCTACAAACAGGAACAGTGAGTCAGACAGTCGCGAAATGAGGAAATCAAAGAGAGAAGTTTCGGGGGTGAGGGAGGGTTTGTGTACATGAACTATGTGAAACTGCAGTCTAATTTTGTGTGTCTCCATTTTGGGGCCCTGGCTCTAGACAACCAGGCTCTAATTTTCCAAGGTGCTGAGCATCCACAGCTTCCACTGATATCAAGAGCTTTCACTTAAAAAGCAGTCATGATTTAACATCTTCCCCACCCCTCCAAATCCAATTAACCTGTCTCCTAAAGTATAGACCTGTGTTTCTGATCTTTCTGCTGAAACAAATTAGCTGTAGCAAAGTATTTTCCAGAGAGGTGATCTCTGCCCTACAAACCCTTACGGATGTGCCTGGAAAATCCAGAACTAATGTGTGTTGCCAATAAGTAAAACTGCCAGTTTTCACTGTGTAATTATTCCTGTGCAAACTTCTCTATATAGTATCAGCAAGTATTCAATTAATGGTGGGTGAGTCCCATCTTAATCCCTCTGTCTAGAGGATCAATAAACTGAAGAATAAGTACTTGCAAGCAGCCACTTAAAGATTGTACATTTTAAACAATCAGCAAAAGCCATTGTTATTTCACAGATCTTGTTAAACTCGTCCAGAAAATTCAGTTCCAGTGCTAGCTATTAAAATGACAGTAATTACTAATGGTGACCATACATAAATTATCTGGGACTCTGTAGTGTTTCCAGATGAATTAGGAAACAACTGGTCTCTCTGATACTGTAGTGTACTAACTGTCAGAAAATATTGACTTTTGAATGGTGAGCACTTTAGCAGGAGCAGGGCTGAGCCATTGCTGAAGTGAGATGCCCTAAAGTTGGATGCACTGTAGATCATCCAGTACACCTTCTTGCCAATGCACAGTTTTCCCTTCAGTGCATAAATCATATGTTGCCCTCTCACAAAGGACCCCACAATTCTTATTCATAGAATCATAGAATCATAGAATATCAGGGTTGGAAGGGACCCCAGAAGGTCATCTAGTCCAACCCCCTGCTCAAAGCAGGACCAATTCCCAGTTAAATCATCCCAGCCAGGGCTTTGTCAAGCCTGACCTTAAAAACCTCTAAGGAAGGAGATTCTACCACCTCCCTAGGTAACGCATTCCAGTGTTTCACCACCCTCTTAGTGAAAAAGTTTTTCCTAATATCCAATCTAAACCTCCCCAACTGCAACTTGAGACCATTACTCCTCGTTCTGTCATCTGCTACCACTGAGAACAGTCTAGAGCCATCCTCTTTGGAACCCCCTTTCAGGTAGTTGAAAGCAGCTATCAAATCCCCCCTCATTCTTCTCTTCTGCAGGCTAAACAAGCCCAGCTCCCTCAGCCTCTCCTCATAACTCATGTGTTCCAGACCCCTAATCATTTTTGTTGCCCTTCGCTGGACTCTCTCCAATTTATCCACATCCTTCTTGAAGTGTGGGGCCCAAAACTGGACACAGTACTCCAGATGAGGCCTCACCAATGTCGAATATTAATGCTATTGGTTCAATTTTCAAGACCACCCTCTAAAGCTGCATGTGCAGCTATATGAGCAACATGCCTAGACTGGGCCGTAGGTCAATAGAGACGTCTGCCCAGTGAGTCAGTCCCTGAAATAGGCTACAGGGCCAATGCCAGTGTCTGAAGTCCAAGCGTATGAGAATGTGAATGGTGCCTGAGAGCATAGTAGCACATGGGCTAACTGTTACTGAGTGTGCTTCTTCCTACACTTGTGCCCAGAGTCTAAACACCAGGCCCCAATCTATCCAGACATTATATGAACAGGTTAGGTAAGTCTGATGGGAGCTTTCAGTGCTGTTGCTGCAAGAGACCTGGCCTCATAGTTATTGAAACCTCTTGCCCAACTAAGAGTCAAGAGTAGAAGCACTTGTCATCCGGAATGGGAGGCTGCTAGCGGAAGAATAAGACTAGAGAGTTGCTCCTGGCTGGTTTCTGGCTCATGTGCAAGTAAATCCCACATAGGCAAATGGGACAGTTATAGCCCCCGGTTAGATATGGGAGAGAAACTGAGGCCTTAAGTGGGTCTTAAGATGGGCACCCAGAGTTAGGGGACATTTCTGAAACTGTTGGTCTTACCGTCTCTGCGCGCCAGTTTTCACAAGTGTAAAATGACGATAATCACAACTGTTCTTCCTTTGATGCAAAGCACTATATGTAATGTTAATTGCTGTTATTGTGATTTTGTACTATTATGGGTTAGACAAGAAGAAGACATACAAGAGGAAGAGATTATATCATATCTCATTATAAGGATAAGAAGAATTTCAAAAATATGATTCTAGATTGGGGTTTGGAGATATTAGGGTCTGGGGTACTCATAGAATCATAGAATATCAGGGTTGGAGGAGACCTCAGGGGTCATCTAGTCCAACCCCCTGCTCAAAGCAGGACCAATACCCAACTAAATCATCCCAGCCAGGGCTTTGTCAAGCCTGACCTTAAAAACTTCTAAGGAAGGAGATTCTACCACCTCCCTCGGTAACACATTCCAGTGTTTCACCACCCTCCTAGTGAAAAAGTTTTTCCTAATATCCAACCTAAACTTCCCCCACTGCAACTTGAGACCATTACTCCTCATTCTGTCATCTGCTACCACTGAGAACAATCTAGATCCATCCTCTTTGGAATCCCCTTTCAGGTAGTTGAAAGCAGCTATCAAATCCCCCTTCATTCTTCTCTTCCGCAGACTAAACAATCCCAGTTTCCTCAGCCTCTCCTCATAAGTCAGGTGCTCCAGCCCCCTAATAATTTTTGTTGCCCTCCGCTGGACGCTTTCCAATTTTTTCACATCTTCTTGTAGTGTGGGGCCCAAAACTGGATACAGTACTCCAGATGAGGCCTCACCAATGTCAAATAGAGGGGAACGATCACACCCCTCGATCTGCTGGCAATGCCCCTACTTATACAGCCCAAAATGCCACTGGCCTTCTTGACAACAAGGGCACACTGTTGACTCATATCCAGCTTCTCATCCACTGTAACCCCTAGGTCCTTTTCTGCAGAACTGCTACCTAGCCACTTGATCCCTAGTCTGTAGCAGTACATGGGATTCTTCCATCCTAAGTGCAGGACTCTGCACTTGTCCTTGTTGAACCTCATCAGATTTCTTTTGGCCGAATCCTCTAATTTGTCTAGGTGTCTCTGTATCCTATCCCTACCCTCCAGTGTATCTACCTCTCCTCCCAGTTTTGTGTCATCTGCAAACTTGCTGAGGGTGCAATCCATGCCATTCTCCAGATCATTAATGAAGATATTGAACAAAACCGGCCCCAGGACCAACCCTTGGGGCACTCCACTTGATGCCAGCTTCCAACTAGACATGGAGCCTGTCAAGGTTCCTTCCCCACTCTGAACTCTAGGGTACAGATGTGGGGACCTGCATGCAAGATCCCCTAAGCTTATTCTTACCAGCTTAGGTTAAAAACTTCCCCAAGGTACAAACTTTGCCTTGTCCTTGAACAGTATGCTGCCACCACCAAGCATTTTAAACAAAGAACAGGGAAAGAGACCACTTGGAGACATCTTCCCCCAAAATATCCCCCCAAGTCCTACACCCCGTTTCCTGGGGAAGGCTTAATAATAATCCTCACCGATTGGTACAGGTGAACACAGACCCAAACCCTTGGATCTTAAGAACAATGAAAAAACAATCAGGTTCTTAAAAAAAGAATTTTAATTAAAGAAAAGGTAAAAGAATCACCTCAGTAAAATTAGGATGGTAAATACCTTACAGGGTAATCAGATTCAAAACATAGAGAATCCCTCTAGGCAAAACCTTAAGTTACAGAAAGACATAAAAACAGGAATATACATTCCCTCCAGCACAGCTTATTTTACCAGCCATTTAAACAAAAGAAAATCTTATGCATTTTCTAGCTAGATTACTTACTAACTTAACAGGAGTTGGAAGACCTTCATTTCTGATCTGTTCCTGGCAAAAGCATCATACAGACAGACAGAACCCTTTGTCCCCATCTCCCCCCGCCTCCAGATTTGAAAGTATCTTGTCCCCTCATTGGTCATTTTGGGTCAGGTGCCAGTGAGGTTACCTTAGCTTCTTAACCCTTTACAGGTGAAAGGGTTTTGCCTCTGGCCAGGAGGGATTTTATAGCACTGTATACATAAAGGTGGTTACCCTTTCCTTTATATTTATGACAGAGCCATCGATCACTACCCATTGAGCCCAACAATCTAGCCAGCTTTCTATCCACCTTATAGTCCATTCATTCAGGCCATACTTCTTTAACTTGCTGGCAAGAATACTGTGGGAGACCGTGTCAAAAGCTTTGCTAAAGTCAAGGAATAACACATCCACTGCTTTCCCCTCATCCACAGAGACAGTTATCTCGTCATAGAAGGCAATTAGATTAGTCATGCATGACTTGCCCTTGGTGAATCCATGCTGACTGTTCCTGATCACTTTCCTCTCCTCTAAGTGCTTCAGAATTGATTCCTTGAGGACCTGCTCTATGATTTTTCCAGGGACTGAGGTGAGGCTAACTGGACTGTAGTTCCCCGGATCCTCCTCCTTCTCTTTTTTAAAGATGGGCACTACATTAGCTTTTTTCCAGTCATCCGGAACCTCCCCCAGGCACCATGGGTTTTCAAAGATAATGGCCAATGGCTCTGCAATCACATCTGCCAACTCCTTTAGCACTCTTGGATGCAGTGCATCTGGCCCAGGGACTTGTGCTTGTCCAGCTTTTCTAAATAGTCCTGAACCACTTCTTTCTCCACAAAGGGCTGGTCATCTCCTTCCCATGCTGTGCTGCCCAGTGCAGTAGTCTGGGAACTGACCTTGTTTGTGAAGACAGAGACAAAAAAAGCATTGAGTACATTAGCTTTTTCCACATCCTCTGTCACTAGGTTGCCTCCCTCATTCAGTAAGGGGCCCAAATTTTCCTTGACTTTCTTCTTGTTGCTAACATACCTGAAGAAACTCTTCTTGTTACTCTTAACATCTCTTGCTAGCTGCAACTCCAAGTGTGATTTGGCCTTCCTGATTTCACTCCTGCATGCCCGAGCAATATTTTTATACTCCTCACTGGTCATTTGTCCAATCTTCCACTTCTTGTAAGCTTCTTTTTTGTGTTTAAGATCAGCAAGGATTTCACTGTTAAGCCAAGCTGGTTGCCTGCCATATTTACTATTCTTTCTACACATTGGGATGGTTTGTCCCTGTAACCTCCACAAGGATTCTTTAAAATACAGCCAGCTCTCTTGGACTCCTTTCCCCCTCATGTTATTCTCCCAGGGGATCCTGCCCATCAGTTTCCTGAGGGAGTCAAAGTCTGCTTTTCTGAAGTCCATGGTCCGTATTCTGCTGCTCTCCTTTCTTCCTTGTGTCAGGATCCTGAACTCAATCATATCATGGTCACTGCCTCCCAAGTTCCCATGCACTTTTGCTTCCCCTACTAATTCTTCCCAGTTTGTGAGCAGCATGGTCAAGAAGAGCTCTGCCCCTACTTGGTTCCTCCAGCACTTCCACCAGGAAATTGTCCCCTACGCTTTCCAAAAAATTCCTGGATTTTCTGTGCCCTGCTGTATTGCTCTCCCAGCAGATATCAGGGTGATTGAAGTCTCCCATGAGAACCAGGGCCTGTGATCTAATAACTTCTGTTAGTTGCCGGAAGAAAGCCTTGTCCATCTCATCCCCCTGGTCCGGTGGTCTATAGCAAACTCCCACCACGACATCACCCTTGTTGCTCACACTTCTAAACTTAATCCAGAGACTCAGGTTTTTCTGCAGTTTCCTACTGGAGCTCTGAGCAGTCATACTGCTCTCTTACATACAATGCAACTCCCCCACCTTTTCTGCCCTGCCTGTCCTTCCTGAACAGTTTATTTCCATCCATGACAGTACTACAGTCATGTGAGTTATCCCACCAAGTCTCTGTCATTCCAATCACATCATAATTCCTTGACTGTGCCAGGACTTCCAGTTCTCCCTGCTTGTTTCCCAGGCTTCTTGCATTTGTGTATAGGCACTTGAGATAACTCGCTAATTGTCCCTCTTTCTCAGTATGAGGCAGGAGCCCTCCCCTCTTGCACTCTCCTGCTTGTGCTTCCTCCTGGTATCCCACTTCCCCACTTACCTCAGGGCTTTGGTCTCCTTCCCGTGGTGAACCTCGATTAAAGCCCTCCTCACTAGGTTAGCCAGCCTGCTTGCGAAGATGCTCTTCCCTCTCTTTTTTAGGTGGAGCCCATCTCTGCCTAGCACTCCTGCTTCTTGGAACAGCATCCTATGGTCAAAGAATCTAAAGCCTTCTCTCCAACACCACCTGCATAGCCATTCGTTGACTTCCACTATTCGACGGTCTCTAACGAGGCCTTTTCCTGCTGTGGGTCTGTCTCTATTTTTAACCATATGATAACACATGTATCATAGTGTTGAGCTTATTTTTCTTTTAATTTTGTGGGACACATTTTTAGCTACTTCAGAAATTTCAGAGGTGGCCCTGAAAATGTGGCCCTGTTTTAAGCAATGTTGCAGATTCCTCTCAGCCTTTATATGGTAGATTAGCACACCCATGTGGGCTGGATGGATCAGACTGGAATGGGGTATTTGAGTGCTCCAGGAAGGTGTTAGATTGGGGTGGGCAAACTGTGGATCTGGCCCACCAGCCCTTTTAATCCGGCCCTCAAGCTCCTGCTGGGGAGCAGGGTCTGAGGCTTGCCCTGCTCCGGTGCTCCAGCTGAGGAGCAGGGTCAGGGGCTGCTTCAGGCGGCTCCCAGAAGTAGTGGCATGGTCCCCCCTCCAGCTCCTATGCATAGGGGCAGCCAGGGGCCTCCGCTCTGCATGCTGTCCCCACCCCAAGCACTGCCCCCATAGCTCTCATTGGCCAGGAAATGCAGCCAATGGGAGCTGCAGGGGTGGTGCCTGCAGATGGGGCAGCGTGCAGAGCCACCTGGCTGCACCTCCATGAAGGAGCGAGAGAAGGGACATGTCGCACCTTACGGGAGCCATTTGAGGTAAGCGCTGCCTGGAGCCTGCACCCCTGAGCCTCTCCCAATGCCCCAACTCCCTGCCCAAGCCCTGATCCCCCTCCCGCCCTCCAAACCTCTTGGTCCCGGCCTGGAGCATCCTCCCACACCCTGAACGCCTCATTTCTGGCCCCACCCCAGAGCCCGCACCCCCAACCAGAGTCCTCACCCCCTCCCGCACCCCAACCCCAATTTTGTAAGCATTCATGGCCCACCATACAATTTCTATTCCCAGATATGGCTCTCGGGCCAAAAAGTTTGCCCACCCCTGAGCAAGATTGATAGTCTGTAGACTAAAGACCTCTCTATCCAGAGAACGGGTAAGGAACATATTGTAGCAGTGCACACTTCCTCATGTTACCCCTCCTGTCTGCATCATCATCATCAACCACCTACAGAAGTGAGAGGTATCTCTATGCCCATCCAATTCTTGGCCTTTCTTATAATAACAATACAATTTCCAGTTAGTGCCATCTGTGATGTAGATATTTGTTCTATAGGAACTGGTCACTTAGGTCACTAAGAAACAAATTGTGCCACCCTTAGTCACATTGAATTGCACACTGCTACACACACACAGTCCAGTGGGTTTCAATGGTATGACTCATCCAATAAGGTACTTACTACTCACTACAAGGATAGCACTGGACCTTAAACAGCCATCACATGGTAACATCTTTAGGTCGCTTCTGAACTTGCTTGGACTTGAACTAGCTTCCTTGTGGTAAAAGCACAGTACCAACCCCAGTACCATCCAATCTATCTTAACAGTTGTACTGATTTCTAATATCTATGTATTGATCTGAGCTTCCTGGCCCTTTCTTATTAATATGCTGATCATCATCACATACTTTGCTTCTTTTACAATGCTAGAAAGTTTCTCATACTTGTGCTTTTCTGGTACTGTTTGGAACCCTGGAGAATAACTTTCTGCCATGTTTGTGTCAATTATATAATAGGAAACGGCTTTTCTTAGGGAAGCCGGTCATAGTCTTTTGTAATGCATGTCACCTGCTATATTTTTGCATCTATTTTTGCCTGTGGTTTCTGTGCTGAATTGTCAAAGTATTGAAAAACAACAAGGATGTCAAAGATAAAAAGAAGAGAATGCAGCCTGAAGATAGGGCATTTTCTAGTTTAAAGGTATCCACTTGACCTCAGAGAGCATTGAGATGAGAGGGCACTTTTGTGTCCCGCAGCAAAGGCTTGTTTTTCTCTAAATGAGCTCGCCTTCTCTCTCTCTCCCCCTCTCTTCTCTTTAAAGCAGACATCTGACACAAATTAATCTGCAGGGGCTTTTTAGTCATTTCCCATCCGCTGCTGGGGCAAATTAGACTTGCTGATGTTGTTTTGGCCTAACCCTGAAGCAGCATGAAAGGAAAGGCCTAGAGAGAGCATGTTCTCCTTGGCTCTTCTTCCATGTACTCTCTGGCCTGTTCAACAAAAAAGTGAGTTTCAATTGGCCTGAAAGGCACTGGGAGATTGAAAACTTCTCTGTAGAGCTGTAAAGGACCAAAATTACTTAATTAATGTGGAGGCCATTATGTGTGGTTACCATATGAATGAGTAAGTGGGCTGTCTGAGTTACAGAGCAGGAAAGAAGAGAGGATATCTGAGGTCAGCCTTGTCAGGGTAAAGGAATCCTAAACAATGAAGCCATTGGTTTAAGATTTGAGGAAGAATTTGAAAAAGTGCTCTGAGAGTGAAATTAAATGAAGCATGGGAGAGTATTAGTGGAGATTAGCAGGGTTGTGAAGGAACCCAGAACAGACTGCCAATCGTCCCTAGGCACATGCAGCTTTAACTTTGTTGCTGTGCACAGGAATTAGGCACTTCACTGCTGGAGTTTGGCTGAAAAGTATTTTCTTGAGCAACATTAAAGAGTTTCTCCTCTGCACCGCTTCTTTTTATTAACTTTGGGTGGTGAACGTGCTCCTTTCACTTGTGAGTACTTTGTGCCGGCTGGAGATATTGTTGAGGTAAAAAAGGTACAGAGGTTTTTAAAGAAAATTGGCTCCCCCAATTAAAGTTGAAGGGTCCCTTGCTGGCAGGATTTTCTGCAGCACAAGGAGAATGTTGAAAAAATATTATTTTCAGAGAAAGAGATGAAAATTAGAGAAATTATTTAAATTTGCAGCCAAATATCCTAGTAATTGAGCTCAGTGAAGAAAACAATGAGGTGGATTTTCATGTGCATTAAACAAAAGGGAAAGTACTGATATTTCTTTGCTGAAAACTAGATTTTTTTGAAGCTTGAAGGCCTGCAGTGGTCTCTTTCTGGAAAGGTCTCTGAGGCCATTTCAAGATATTTGTTTCTAGTATTTATCTTACTAACCACAGTGATCACCATAACAAAATCAGCATTTGCGGAACGTTCTCACATAGCAATACAGTTTCCTTTCCTACATACAGAGCAAGAAACAGCTGGATGGAGTTCTAGGAGTGGGAGCATGGCTGTGAGTCCTGAGTGAAGATACACCCTGGCCTAGGAGTTGGTCCCTAACACCCTTTGATGGGGGCCTTGGCCACACCCCTCTCCTTGCCATCTCCTATTGGCTAACTTAGGCAACTCCCCATTCACCATGCTATTTTTTGTGAATCCCATTCTTAGGCACCTAACTTTCCCCAGACATTGTGCCTAAGTCAGGGTTGTGAATTCCGCTCACCAGCAGAACACCTAAGTTTAGACATTGCGATGCTGAATGTTGTAGCAGCTAATTCCCCTTCTTGGGAATCCCACCCTAAGTGCCTAAGTTGCTCTTAAAAATGGGACTTAGGGCCCAGATCCTCAAAGCTATTTTGGCACCTAACTCCCATTGATTTAAATAGAATGAGTAGGGTGCCAAAATACTTTTGAGGATCTAAGCCTAGGTTCCTAAGTTACTTTGGTGCTTTTGAAAATTTTACCCCTTTTTTTTCGTGCCACCAATGTAATTTTGGAGTAACATCACTGACCTCAGTGGGAATATGCTGGGTTTGTGGTGCTGTAAGTGAGAGCAGAACCTGGCCCTATTTTAGAGTTCAGCATTGTAGGCCTCTCCCCCCCTCCCCCGGCCTCAATTGCAATTTGGGAGTAGATGGGGCAGCAGTTTCAAATATCCCTATGCTGTATTTGCTGTACTTCATAGATTCCAAGGCAAGAAGGCATCTCATCTGACCTCCTGTATAACACAGGCCATTGAACATCCCCAGACTAATTCCTAGAGCAGATCTTTTAGAAAAACCTCCAAACATGAATTAAAAATGGTCAGTGATGGAGAATCCACCACAACCTTTGGGGAATTGTTCCAATGGTTAACTACACTCACTATCCATTCTCGTGGCTCTTCTGTGAACTCTCTCCAATTTATCAACCTCCTTGAATTGTGGACACCAGAACTGGACACAGGATTCCAGCAGTGGTCGCACCACTGCCAGGTACAGAGGTAAAAAAAAAAAGCTCCTCTTCTACTCAAGATTCCCTTGTTTATGCACCAAGGAGCACATTAACTCGTTTGGCTGCAACGTAACATTGGCCACTCATGGTCCAGTGATTACCCACCATAACCTTCAAATATTTGTTAGAGTCACTGTTTCCCAGGATACAGTCCCCCATTCTGTAAGTATGGCCTACAGTCTTCGTTCCTAGAAGTATACATTTATATTTAGCTGTATTAAAACAGATATTATTTGTATGTGTCCAGTATACCAAGTGATCCAGATGACTCTGAATCAGTGACGTGTCCTCTTCATTATTTATCATTCCCCCATTTTTTGTGTCATCTGAAAACTTGATCGGTGATGATTTTTCTGCAGCAGAACAGTTTTTAAGCAGTTGAATTTTCCCTCAAGATGGGGAAAAATCATTTCCCCCCTTATCCCTCCCTATTAATTTTCACTGACACCTAAATTGTTTTAAATATAAAATACTTCTGTAGACCTTCCATCACTAAAGACCTCTTCTATTTTTTTCTTCTTCACTTAGATCCTTGCTGGCTGGTTACAAAGTTTCCCCTGAGTAGTGGGTACGGTAGATTAGTACAGAGGCCTCCATAAACCTCCAATTAGGGTGACCAGATGTCCCGATATGAGGGGCTTTGTCTTATATAGGCAAGTATTACCCCCCTCACCCTAGGTAAAAAGAAAGTGTCCTGATTTTTCGCGCTTGCTATCTGGTCATCCTAGAACTAATGCACATCAGTAGACCTACTCATAGTCAGCCCAGATGGAAACATAGCAGTGGCATGAGTGCCAGAAAAGCTGTAGTATAAAGATTTCCATGGGGGACCTTGCAGCCTCAGAATGAGAAGTAAACTCCATAAAATGTGACAACGCCTTAGCCTGTTTGTGACTCAGTAAAGACTGTCCATTGCCCGTTCATACGTTGATTATGCAGCAAAAGCCCTGTGAACCTCCATGAGAGTTTTGTTTGTATATTGGCACTATACACTATCTGACTCACAGCAACCTATTCCCTGTTAGAGGAACCGTAGTTTCTAGTGGGGTGTACATGGGACCAGAAACCTCTGGAGTACCAGCTCTGGCTCTGCCACATCCTCTGTGCTGTTATTTGCCCATTTGCAAACTGGGATTATTAGTAGTTGTCTACACGCTGCTCAACACATTAACCAGCCAGCAGCATGGGCCACAATAAGGAAAATGTATCCTAAACGTGTGACACAATTTTAATATGTGTAAAATGCTACATGTCACAGGCTATGCTGCAAGTAATTAATGACTGAATTAATAAAATAATTTTAAAAACTCCATGAACCCATTTTTTTTTAAATATTTCTTTCTTTTGTGTCCTCTTCCTTATAGTTTTCTCTACCAATTTTGGTAAAATCTATGACATGTTAAAAGTTCCTGTATGGTTTTGGCTAACTTCATCCTCTTCATTGCATGATGATTAGATATTATGTGAAGGTGTTGCACAGGCTCCAACTCGTCCCCCTTTGGCCACAGATTTACCCCAACTGTCTGTCTCTCTATGCCTTGATTCAATCCTCTCTTTGTGCCCGCAGGTCCCAGATTCAGTCCTTCTGAAGCTCCTATCTAGGTATTTTAAGGTGCCTAAAGTATCCATCTATCTTAGGGTTTTAGTCTGCCACCCATCACAGTCATAGCTGAACACCTTCTACTTAAAACCAATAGCAATAGTGAAGTCCCTAGCAGATTTAATGGACTGTCTGGCACTTTTCTCCTTTTGGGTGGTGAGGAATTAAAACTCTGTTTGAGGCAGTTTTTTTGGGGTGGGGGTGGAGGGAATGGGCTGTTAAGAGTTTGGAAGTATAAGGTGGTATTAACAGGAGTATTGTAAGCAAGACATGAGAAGTAATTCTTCTGCTCTACTCCGTGTTGATTAGGCCTCAACTACAGTATTGTGTCCAGTTCTGGGTGCCACATTTCAGGAAATATGTGGACAAACTGGAGACAGTCCAGAGAAGAGCAACGAAAGTGATTGAAGATCTAGAAAACATGACCTATGAAGGAAGATTGAAAAAATTGGGTTTGTTTAGTCTGGAAAAGAGAAGACCGAGAGGGGACATGATAACAGTTTCCAAGTACATAAAAGATTGTTACAAGGAGGAGGGAGAAAAATTGTTGTTCTTAACCTCTGAGGATAGGGCAAGAAGCAATGGGCTTACATTGCAGCAAGGGCGGTTTAGGTTGGACATTAGGAAAAACTTCCTAACTGTCAGAGGGGTTAAGCACTGGAATAAATTGCCGAGGGAGGTTGTGGAATCTCCATCACTGTTTAGACAAACACCTGTCAGGGATGGTCTAGATAATACTTAGTCCTGCCATGAGTGGAATAGATGACCTCTCAAGGTCCCTTCCAGTCCTATGATTCTATGATCCATGTTGTGAGGGTCACCTAATGGAATAAGGCTTTCTCAGAGAGGAAGGTTTTGCAACATTTCCTAAAGATGGTCAGACTCTGGGTCCTCCTGCTCTTCACTGGAAAATTGTTCCCTAGCCAGATCCCCTTGCCTGAGAATGCTTTGTCCTCAGCTCTCACATGCATCACCCTGGGCTTTGTGACCTGCACTATCCCAGCATTTGCAGTTGTTTTTTTGTGTAGTTCATGGATCAAAGTTTGGTCTTGAATATGGCTGGGTCTGGATCCATTAATCACTTTGAAAATTAGGGCCAATGTATTAAACTGGCATCTGAAGCTGTCTGGGAGCGAGTGGCGGGAGTCAAGCACAGGCTTGATGTGCTCATGGTGGCCTAAGTCATGGAAAAGATGGTCAGCTACATTCTGTATCAGCTGTACCCTGTGCATTGTCTTCATATTCAGCTGCAGATGTGAGTTACAGTAATCCAGCCTGGTGGTGACAAATGCAGGAATGACTGTATAAATGGTAAATTTTCAGAATGGAGAGGGGTAACTAGTGGTGTTCCCCAAGGGTCAGTCCTAGGACCAATCCTATTCAACTTATTCATAAATGATCTGGAGAAAGGGGTAAACAGTGAGGTGGCAAAGTTTGCAGATGATACTAAACTGCTCAAGATAGTTAAGACCAAAGCAGACTGTGAAGAACTTCAAAAAGCTCTCACAAAACTAAATGATTGGGCAACAAAATGGCAAGTGAAATTTAATGTGGATAAATGTAAAGTAATGCACATTAGAAAAAAATAACCCCAACTGTACATACAATATGTTGGGTGCTAATTTAGCTACAACTAATCAGGAGAAAGATCTTGGAGTCATCGTTGATAGTTCTCTGAAGACGTCCACACAGTGTGCAGCGGCAGTCAAAAAAGCAAATGGGATGTTAGGAATAATTAAAAAAGGGATAGAGAATAAGATGGAGAATATCTTATTGTCCTTATATAAATCCATGGTACACCCACATCTTGAATACTGCTTACAGATGTGGTCCCCTCATCTCAAAAAAGATATACTGGCATTAGCAAAGGTTCAGAAAAGGGCAACTAAAGTTAGGGGGTTTGGAACGTTGTCCCATAAGAGGAGAGATTAAAGAGGCTAGGACTTTTCAGCTTGGAAAAGAGGAGACTAAGGGAGGATATGATAGAGGTATATAAAATCATGAGTGGTGTGGAGAAAGTGAATAAGGAAAAGTTATTTACTTGTTCCCATAATATAAGAACTAGGGGACACCAAATGAAATTAATGGGTAGCAGCTTTAAAACAAATAAATGGAAGTTCTTTTTCACTCAGCGCATAGTCAACCTGTGGAACTCCTTGCCTAAGGAGGTTGTGAATGCTAGGACTATAACAGGGTTTAAAAGAGAACTGGATAAATTCATGGAGGTTAAGTCCATTAATGGCTATTAGTCAGGATGGGTAAGGAATGGTGTCCCTAGCCTCTGTTTGTCAGAGGGTGGAGATGGATGACAGGAGAGAGATCACTAGATCATTACCTGTTAGGTTCACTCCCTCTGGCGCACCTGGCATTGGCCACTGTCAGTAGACAGGATACTGGGCTGGATGGACCTTTGATCTGACCCAGTATGGCAATTCTTACGTTCTTATGTTGTAGCCAGGTCCTCATCCATGGGGAAGGGATGCAGTGTTTTAATGAGCTGGAGGTGAAAGAAGACATTTATGGAAGCTGATGCTACATGGTCATCCAAGCTTAGTGAGGGTCAAACAAGTTCTGAGGCTTTGCACCACTTTGATGAATGGGGACTGTATGCCTCTGATGGAAGGTGCAGACAACACCTTGGCCAACTCCTCAAAACATTTCCCCTTTCCAAAAGCATCACTTCAGTGTAACTGGGGTTCAGCTTGATCCAGCAGCTCTTCATCCAAGAGCTAATTTCCTGTAGGCATTCTGACATTTTAGCAGTGGTGGTTGTTATCTCAGTTGAGAATGAGAGATGTTTTTAATGTAATCATTATGCTGTTGGCAGCATAAGCCAATCACATCTCACTATCACCTAGATGGAAACACTGGGGTTAGAAGAGTGTTTAATGAAAAAGTAGAAGAACATTTTGGTCAAAAAAGTTGGACTATATTTGTTTTGTACTTGTTGTGCTAGGCACTGTGTAAACACATTGTAAAGTACAGTGTTTTGCTCATGGGTGCCCACATGGGGTTCTAATCTGACCTCCTGCAGGACACAGGCCATAGAACCTCACCCAATAATTAACTTCTGTTTGAGCTGTAGCATAATCTTAGAAAGATATCCAGTCTTGATTTAAAGACAACAAGAGTTGGAGAATCCATCACATCCCCAGGTAAGTCGTTCCAATGGTTAATTACTATCACTGGTAAAAAATATGCATCTTATTTCTGGCCTGAATTTGTTTAGTTTTATCTTATACCCTTTGGCTCTTATTAAGCCTTTTTCTGCTATGTTAAAGATGCATAAATTTCTTCCCTCTGCAGGTATTTGTATGCCACGATCAAGTCACCTCTTTGCCTCCTCTTAGGCTATGTCTACACTACCACTTATGTCAGCAAAATGTATGTTGCTCAAAGGTGTGAATATTCCACCCCCCCAAGTGACATAAGTTACACCAGCATAAGTGCCAGGGTGCACAGCACTATGTCAGCAGGACAGCTTCTCCTGCCAACATAGCTACTGATGGTTGTTGGAGGTGGATTAATTATGTCGACAGACGAGCTCTCTCCCATTGGCATAGAGTGGTTACACGAGATATCTTACAGCACCACAGCTGCATCGGTATAGCTGCACCACTGCAAGATCTCTCGTGTAGACATAGCCTTAGACAAACTAAGCAGATAGAGCTGCCTAGGTCCCTTGCTATAAGGCATGTTTTGCAGACCTCAGATCATTCTTTGTAGCTCTTTTCTGAACACTTTACAATTTTTCAACATCCTTTTTGAAGTGTGGACACTAAAACGGGACATAGTATTCCAGTAATAACCTCATTAATGCTGTATTCATCCCTACTTCTCTTTGTTATTCCGCTGCTCATACTTCCAAGGATTGAGTTCACCCTGTTAGCAAGAACATCACAAGTTCTTGTTCAATTGGATACATACCATGACCTCCACGTCCTTTTCAGTGTTACTGTATTCCAGGATATGTTTAGGGTGACCAGACAGCAAGTGTGAAAAATCAGGATGGGGGTAGGTGGTAATAGGAGCCTATATAAGAAAAAGACCCCCAAATCAGGACTGTCCCTATAAAATCGTGACATCTGGTCACACTAGATATGTTCCTTATCTTCTAGATGTGACCTACATTCTTTGTTCCTAGATACATGACGTGGCATTTGGCTATATTAAAATGCATGTGGTTCAAAGAAGCCCATTTTACCAAGCAATCCAGATTGGCCTGTATTAATGACCTATATTAATGGCATTATTATTTGCCACTCCACCTATGTTTTGTGTCATCTGCAAATTTTCCAGTAATGATTTTGTATTTTCTTCCAAATTTCACATAGACTGATACGGATATCGAATAGCATTGGGCTTATGCAGATCTTTACAGGACCCCACTAGAAACACCCTCATTCGATAATGGTACCCCATTTACAGTTACTTTTTGGGATTTAACAGTTAACTAGCTTTTAATCCATTTAATATGGGTACATTGATTTTCTATAGTGCTAATTTTTATCAGAATGTCAGATGCCTTACAGAAGTCTAAATGTATTATGTCCACAAAGTTACCTTTATTAACCAAATTTGTGATCTCCTAAAAAAAAAAAAACTATACGAAATTGGTGTGGCAAGACCTATCATCCATAAAATCATGTTACGTGCCATTAATTATCTTACCATCCTTTGTTACTGGATTGTGTCTTATATCAGCCTTTCTATGGTTTTGCCCATGATCTATGTCAGGCTAATGGGGCCTGTGGTTACCCAGGTTATCCTTTCTATATCTTGGTCTTTTTATATGTTGGCAGGACTTTAGCTCTTTTCCAGTCATCTGGAACTTCCCTAGTGTTCAAAGATATGTCAAAAATAAATATTAATGGTTTAATAATAATACTTAATAGTAAATTATTTTAAGACTCTTGGGGGCAAATTATCAGGTCCAGCAGATTTAAAAAAGTTTCACTTTAATAATCAGGATCAAAGCTTAAACAGACAAAGAGTGAAAAAAGGAAGTATTATTGTACTCAATTTGCATATAGGAAACTGAGTCATAGAAAGATTAAATGATTTGCCCTAGGTCACACAGGAACTCTGCACCAGAGCTAGAAACCGACGCTCTATTGCTTGAGACTCATTCCAGTGCCTTAACCACAAGACCATCCTTCCTTTCCTTTTCACACCTCACTACTCTGATCAAGATTAATTTGCAAGTATTGTTGAGCGCAAAGATTCTACAGAGGAATATTGTACATTGTGAACATTCTGAATTGCCTCTAGTAAAAACACACGAGAGGCTCCTGCTTAGTCAGCATTGACCATGGTGATTTTACTTATTATACGTTCCTGTTTTGCAGCAGTGACTGTTGAACACATGCAATAAATACTGTTTACAAGCTGGTATGACTTTGTGCTAACATATAATGTATAAATACAAAGTCCACCCAATATTAATTGAATCAGTACTAAGGGGGATATATTTACTTAAGAACTATTTCTTATTAAAATACGTTGCAGACATTCTTCCCATTGCATAGCTCCCAGCGTGAATGCAATTTTCTATCTCTACAGCTAAAATTTGTTGTCTTGCTTCCAATAGGCTTTAACTCTGACATTTCTTCTTAATGAAATCTAATTACAGAAATGTGATTTCACCTTAAGAGGTTTTCCATATTCCATATTCCTGCCAATTCAGAGAAATCAGAAATCCTTTGCCTTAAAGCTCTCTCTTTCTCTCTTTCTCTCTCTCACACACAAAAGACTCATATTACTTAAGCTTTCAAGTCTTCTTTTTTATGTTTAAACCACAAATATATTAAAGTTCAATGAATCCCACATTAAACTAATAAAAATGAAGGCAGGGAGTCTGCTAGCTGGATAGTTTCTAAGAGTTTGGGAAGATTTAAAACAAGGGAAATGTAACACAAGTGCTGAAGGCTAAAAAGGAACTTTGTTAAATGAGATTCAAAATCAAATATTTTTTTAGAAGGATTGTGAATAATTAATCCACTGTTAAGAACCCTTTTTAAATACTTCTGCCTCTTTTAATTGATGAAACTACTCAGGTAAGAATTAAATGCAATCATTAGCATAAAAGCCTTAGTGTTTATACCTTTTGATCATTGATGTTATCTGGCAAAAAGCTGGATTTTAATATTCTTGAGAAGGATGAGCAGAATTTTGACTGTCATCCAGGCTTCTTGGTTGTAACAGTAGACATCTATGATCCTCGAGATTCAGATAGATACCAGCTTATTTCCTCTCTCTGAATGCTTTCATAATAAATGCATGTTTTGTTGTGTTATCTGCTCTCCAGTGAGCTCATTGAGAATCAAATAACTCAGCCTCAGAAGGAAAAGAACACATTCTCCTTTCTGAGGGAGGTATAGACCACATGATGCCACTGGAGATGAGAAGTTTCTGGTAGTTTATAAGGGTTCAAAGGGGCCACTGTGACATACAAATATTCTGTGCCTCACTGTGGGTAGTTGGACACAGTAAATAATTTACCACCTATATTTTCTCTGTGCATAGGAGTTCTGGCTTTTACTGCTGGCCAACAACATTAATCCCTCAAAATGGGACAAATTATCCTTGTAATAGAAGATCATTATTAAAAAGTACTTCCTCATCCTTAATGTAGCTGCATACAACCAATATGTGACAAACATTACTGTCATCTACATATAACTACACTACCTAATGTCATACCACTAAAATAACTTGAATAGGTAATAATCAGATATAATCCGAAAATTGCCTTTAATGTTAATGGCTGGCATGGGACTAAATGTGGGTGCACCATGATTATATTTTGTGATTATTATTCATTATCTGTATTGTGATGGCACCAACAGGCTCCAGCTGAAGATCAGAGCCACACAGTGCTAAGCAATGTACACACATAGTATGAATAGTTGGCCTCTGCCACAAAGACCTTACTATCTAAGTAATGACCAAACGTAAGTAATGACAAAAATGTACTACTCAGGGTCTGAATTTAACCTGCAAGAGCAAGGGAATTGTGTGATACAGCTAAAAAAGTAGTTTTGAGTAAAATGCTAAAGTTGTGGAAATTGATCAGTTAGTTTTAGTTGAGCAAATTTATCAAAGCCTACGTTTAGTCTGAAAATTGGGCTGGAAATCTCACAAGATCAAGCTTTCTTATGATATTTCTAGTGCTTCCTAGTTTGGAATAGGCTTAAAATACCAGGAGAGCATTCTTTTTGATGGGATTTCACTATCTTTGCATCCAGCAGCCATCATTAATGACTGGAAGGCTCAAGGGCTTGGAAATGCACCATAAAGAATTTCAATATAGAGATTGCTGATTCAAAGGCAGATTGGAAATGAGTGACATTTATTACCATCAGAAAGCTCTTTTGTGATGTCATGAAATGTGTGTGGTAGTCTTAATTAAATTCCTAGTAGACAATTGTCATAATCCAAGTTGGTCATTACTGGCCACATTATTGACAGTCTCTAGTAAAAATCAGGGCTTAAGCATTATCTTTACCTTTTTCCAGTGCAAAAATGAAAGGTCTTTTACATCTGATTAGTCATGAGGATTTTTTTTTAAAAACAAAAGTCAGTGAGATGGTGTCACAGGCTGGATGGCCCTTTGAGGAAAACTGGGCTCAGCCTTGCCTATGACTTAGCTATTCCTCAGCCTCACTGATGATAAGGACTAATTAATGACCCTAGCTGGGTGTAATGGGATTAAATTAGAAAGACTGACCCCACCTGTCATGGTGAACTGGGGAGAGCACTACTTACATAGAGCTGGGAACTCTGAAGGGGAGGAGATGGCTAAGAGAGAGTTATCTCACCCTGAGAAGGTCCTGTAGTTTGGAACTGGCTGGGGCCAGGAATCAGAGTTAGAGGAATAGGATTATCTCCTGTGGTAGCGTCCTAGAGTGGAGAGGAGCCCCAAGGTAGGGTCTGTGAGGACCAGGGAATGAAGTAGAAGCCCAGAAGGGACAGAAAGCTAGTTTCCGTGATACTTAGACTCCCAGCAGGGAAAAGGCTGGAGGGTCAATATCCTCACAAGGGGGATTAAGTGAAGTCAAGCCCAGGAAAGGCAAAGGATTTTTTGTTTGGAGCTGAACCCTGGAAGGGCACTGAAGCGTCGGGTGACTTGGCCCTGAGGCTGAGCCAGAGAAGGCCTAGTGAGATAGTTGGGAAGGAACCAGCTGGGAGTGGTCACCATAGCTGAGAAAGTGACCAGCAGAGGGGGTGTGAGAGGAAGTCCCCTGAAATATCGTGTCCAGGCACGAGGAAGCGTCGTAGAGGTGAGATTGCACATTTACAGATGAATTCACTATTTCTTCAACAGTACTGTCATTCTTATGCTGAATTATGCTAACTATAACTAACCCGAGGTCTTTTAGAAACTGTGAAATTTTATACAAAAGATTATATCTATTTGGAATAAAGTTGTGTTCTTTAATTATGGACAAAAAAAATCCAAAACTTCCTATTTTTAAAAATACCCCTTAAGGTTGCACAGATGGAGTTGGATAAAGAGAGAAACTATAGCAGTTTGCACGGCCCTGTCATCTTGGGTACAGCAGCCAATAATAAAGTTGATTTTAATAAATGTGTCAAATTTAGTGTCAAAACATATTCTTTGTGAGGAAGATAAGGGTATTTTATGCTAATCTATTTTCAATGGGGACTAGAATATTGTTGTTAAAAACACAATTTTTACTGAATTCAGTATGTGAATGGCAAGGTCATACTGTACTAGTAGGTAAGCCCATTATGTGGACTGATTTTTGAAATGCTGAAGTGACTTACCCACATCTGTATTTATAAGGCAGAGTTGAGTGAATAATGAAACAGTGAATAATTTATCTGATCCATTTGGGGGGTGGAGGGGTTGGCTCCACAGGTTCAAGACTGATGTTTATTTTTCAGATATTTTATTCTGTGGACTGATTGCAATTATATGAACTATAAGTTGTGTTGCTCAGCTCTGATTGGTCAGGTACCACTGTCTCTGTACTCTGAGTGCACAAGCAATTGCAGCATGGATACTTGCACGTGCTCGTTTAAAAATTCAGTTTCTGGAAACATATGTGCAATTTTGCTCTCTTCAAATATATAATCCAATAAAACTCAAACCTGTTAATGACTGAAGAAATCATAGACATAGAAAGGGGGCAGGCATGGCAGCATTATAAAAAAAAGTTTTACAAAATGAATTAGTATTTACACACAATATTTTCTCTAATCTCTGTGTTTTAGGTGCACAGTATTAGTTTAATACCGCCTCACACAGTGACCCCTAATAGATTGCTGAAGGTTTAATTTTGTAAAAATTATGAATGGGTCAGTAGATTCCTTATTCCTGCTTACGCAGACTTTTCCTTGGTTTTCAAAGACTCCGTTTAAAAAGGCCTTTGAAATGTTGTAACTTAATTGTATTGAAAAGTTCATGAACAATTATTTAGGTTTCCTGTTATGGCCATTTCAATTTACTCTTTAAATGAAAAGACACTTGGCTGTTCAAGCTTAGAGTGCCTAACAGCTGCCCACTGTTATTTATTTATTTTGTCACAATTCTTCTTCAGGATTGTGTTGTGGTTCTGGAATTCTGTCGTAGGGGTCTATTGTCCCCTGAAGTGTATGCCAAACTTCCATCCACACTACTGGGAATATTAAGGGATGAAGAGACAGTTTTGTGAGGTGAGTGAGAGGTTTTCCTTAATTTTAAATCTTTTATCCTGACATTTTATTTCATTCCCTAGTATTCACATGTCCTATAATACTGTGTGAATCCATTCAATATGAAGTATGTATCTATGAAAGACAAGGTGGATGAGGTAACATCTCTTATTGGACCAATTTCCGTTGGTGAAAGACACAAGCTTGTTTCTAAGTCTGCCATATTTACCTATCCAGTTAGAGCCAAATTCTCCCCTTGGTTATGTTGCCAGCTTCCAGTGCAATCAATATAAACTTCACATGTACAGCAAGGGCAAAAGTTGGCCCTTAACTTGTAAACTGGAACACTATAATGTTATAACATACTTACATTCTGTATATCTAACAAAGATGGCACCAAATCAGAACTTCTGACCCAATGTCTCCTCCACTCTGAACTTTGGAAGGGTTTAGACAATTACTTCTTCACTCAAACCCATACCTTAGATTTTGTGTCCAGCTGAATCTAGGAATGTAAGGGCCCTGTAAGCTTGATCCAGTTTAGATGGCAAAATGCCAGAAATTTCACGGGTATCACTGATATTGCAAGTTCTCCACCACTTTGCTCTTCATGGCAGAGACTGTTCTTGTACAGTGCTGAGCACAATGAAACCCCTATTTTGACTGGGGAGTCTAATAAATACTGAATCTCAGAAGGTTTCTGCTCCACTGAATTGAAACTCTATCCCTGATTCAGTCCTCAAACCTAGGCTAAACCTAAAGTGGATCCAGACCGAACACTGCTACCTTACCCTGTGTATCACACAAAGCAATAACCATTATATACTTATTACTTTGCTGTGAAATCTTCTGGGTAACTCTCCTATTTTGGGGGGAGGAGGGAAGAGAGAGATTAAACAGAGATCCTGAGAATAAACTGAACTGAAGTCCTGAACATTGAGAGGCACTATAGCTTCAAGTAATAAAACAGTTTTGTTTTGTGGTCCAAGTTATCAGACTGAGGTCTGCATAGTTTGTTTGTAAAAGCAGGCCAGTCCACAGCTGTGTTACCTTGCAGAGGCAAAACGTTCTGAAAAAGTGCAAACAGTATTCACTCCTAAATTGCTTGTGTTAAGATAACATTTATGGGATCTTAAAAGTTTTTATGTTGTATGATTTTGCTTGTTTAGTAGCTTGCTTTGATTGATTAATTACATTTAATAATTATTTTTGAGAAAATACAAGCCTTTGAGCTGTAATGGAAAGCTGCAGTTATTGTACCAAAGATTATATATAATAGATACTTTAAGAAATGGTAGAATTATGGTATGTTCTTATTTTAATGCAGAGGTTGGTTTTTAATAAGTGATCAGTCCATTATATTCCTCACGATAACATTTATTACAACTGTAAAATGGTCTTTATCATACACTCATAATCAGCAGCAGGGTGAATTATGCTGCTTTACATTTTGTTCTTAGTACGATTCCCAGTATCCATCTTCCTTAGTTGCATTGATTGTTTTGCTCTTTTAATTGGTTGGTTTGTGGAATGCACTGAACAGATAGTAGGTCCTTTATCCATAGAATTAGCACAATAGATCAGTGACATCATAAGCTACCTGACACTCCTGCTCTGGAGGAAGGGATCACCTCTGACATTGAGAGCATAGTGCAGCTTGCATGTCTATTCAGTCCTTGCCATTTTGCTGCAACTGCCTACAACTTAAGCCCATTTGGGGGTGTCTGTTTTTGTGATTTGGGCACTTGTCATCTGGAAACTGGACTGAGGTCAAACAAATTTATTCCACGTCACTGAATGGTCCTAGCAATGTTCAGTCGCAAGGACTGATCTGAGCTGAACCAGTAACCAAGGAAAGCTCTATTCCTAGCCCTTCCCATGTAATCCCAGAGCTAGCCAGTCCCCAGGTATTGTTATTACAACTCCTTATCCTAGCAATCGGAACAAGATGAAGGAGTGGATTGGAGGTCATGCTGTGGTGGGAGTATAGGTGTCTCCATAGGCTTAGACAAGTATCCAAACCTTGGAATCAAATCTCAAACTCATGAAACTCCCTCCATCTCATCTCCTCCCCTTCCCTCGCCCTCCCCTCACATTTTTCTGGGTTTCTTTTCCTCACCATGCTATCGTCAGGTTGTTGAATACTGGTGAGGGTCGCTTGTTATCATGCCTTCAAGGCCCAGGAAATCATTTTCATGTATTTACTGTCTTTGACTAATAAGTACCTGGGAGGAATTCTCCCCTTCCCTACAACCCCTAAATGTTACTGTGCCATACAGGGTTCCTTAGCTATCAGGGAGGTGCAGGTATTTCAAAGGAAAACTATGAGCTGCCTTACAGAAGTTTCCACCCAAACTCTGGCATAGTGAGGATGTGTGGAGGGTGCAGGCCACTACAACCACGCTGGGTAGCTCTGAGTTGCAGAGCTTCCCCATAACTCCTAGCAATTCCCTGGGCTGCCTAAGTTGCAATAGAGACCATTTTAGTTCCTGACCAGCATAGGATCACAGAGGCTTAAAGCCACCTTCATACCACCTCCCTTTGGGCAGCTCTTATCTGCACCTGTTAGATAACTCCATGTTACCACTTGAGTGTTCATTGGCATTTTTCAGAAACCCCCCTGTGGCCTTGCCCAATTACCTGATCAGGTCAGTTATTTTCATAGCCTCACATCCGTTTGTCCATATCACACAGTTATGTAAGGAAGCTGATAGAGAGAGCATGGCAGTGAATGACTCATTCCCTCTAGAGGATCCGTCTCTTTAATTCCATCACAGGTACAAATGAAATGAGATCGGGGTTCTCAAACTTCATTCCACTGCAACCCCCTTCTGACAACAAAAAGTATTACATAACCCCAGGAGAGGGGATCCGAAGCCCAAGCCTGCCTGAGCCCTGCTGCCCTGGGGGGTGGGGGCAAAGCCTGAGCCCCAACACCCCGGGCAGGGGGGCCAAAGCCGAAGCCCAAGGGCTTCAGCCCCAGATAGGGGGCCTGTAACCTGAGCCCTGCCACCCACGGCTGAAGCCCTTGGACTTCAGCTTTGGACCCCCCCAGGCTGGGGTGTTGGGGCTAAGGCTTCGGCCTGCGGCCCAGCAAGTCTAAGCCAGCCCTGGCAACCCCATTAAAATGAGGTTGCAACTCACTTTGGGGTCCCAACCCACAGTTTGAGAACTGCTGAATTAGATTAACGGTTTTAGTCCATACTAGTGGTTAGCACTGCACGTTACAGAACATGGCAGAGCTGGAACAATTGCATTTCAAGGAGACTGTAACTTGTGGGTTACTAATGTGGTAGTTAAGTGTCTGAATTATATCTATGACCGATGGGCAAAATTCAGGCCCACTGTTAGAGTTACACTCAGGAGAACTTGAAAATGACTAGAGAGGTGTATTGACAGGTGTCAGAGTAGCAGCCATGTTAGTCTGTATTCGCAAAAAGAAAAGGAGTACTAGAGGCACCTTAGAGACTAACACATTTATTTGAGCATAAGCTTTCGTGAGCTACAGCTCACTTCATCGGATGCATTCAGTGGAAAATACGGTGAGGAGATTTATATACACACACAACATGAAAAGGTGAGGTGTATGTGTAGGAAACGAATTAATTTTATAGTTTCTGAGGTCTGTGGATCATTAATTGGTCAAGACATTAATAGTATTACAGTGTAAATTATACCCTCAGGTCTATCCTCGCCTTGACAGCAACTGAGGGCAGAACGTGATCCCTAGCAATGCATTTTGTATTGTATCAGAGGATCCTATTACACATCTCTACTATTTTCTACTTCTCCTCAGGGACATATTAAAGCACCTGATGTCTCCTTAGAGTGGGATCCACATAGGGGCTTGGATGTTATAACGCTGAGTGTCACAGTGCTTAACTTTTAGATGCCTAGAAAATCCCAGGAACAACACTGTGATCCTCAAGCCAAGTTAGGTGCCTAGCCTCCCTATACATACCTGGGGAGAGACAGGCACCGAAGAATACAATCCGCAAATGCCAGAACACAGGGCAGAGAGAGCTGCCTATACTAGCCAATGGGAGATGTGTAATGTATGTAATGCCATTGTACATGTTCCATGTCTATCTGCTACAGGGTATCTGTCTGTGTCAAGATCCTTAGCAGGGGAGTAGTAGAGTGTGGGGGAGCAAGAAACAATGCAGCAGCTGAATAAACAGATCCAACAGTGACGACAATGAGGTCGGGCTCACAATGCAGCTACTATTTTAACTGTCTTCCAGCACCAGGAGCCCATGAGTGAGTATGGCTGTGCTGAGGGTGGGGGCTGACACAGACCTGGTGCAGTATATGGTTCCCTTACTGATGGAAGGGAGGGAGCATGCAATATCCCTATAGGTAGACAAGGCATGTCCGGTGGTGTTAACAGCCTTACGAAGTTTTAAAGAGGTAGTGTTGGTCTAACTGCTGATAGTGAAAACACAGTTTGGGGCCCTGTGATGTCATGGGGTCCCAAAAACGAATATATGGAGATGTCTGGCAGCACAGGAGAAGACTGGCCTACATACATTGAGTGGTTGGAGCAAGAGTTTGTGCTTCATGATGCACCAGATGAGAAGTGCCTTCATTGCTGAATTGTATGGATGGCAAGACATGCCACCTACTTCGAAGTCTGACATCTCTAGACAGCCGGTGCACCAAGACTTTTGAAGAGCTAGTGACAATATTACAAGAGCGTTTTGCACCTAAACCTTTGGAGATAGCTGAGCACTTTAGATTCTATACGCGCAATCGGCAGACAGGTGAAACCATCCTGACGCATGGAGCTTCACTACAAAGATTAGAGGAACAATGCAATTTTGGAGATGCCCTGAGGGATCAACTGGTTTGTGGTATCAGAGATGAGGAGACCCAGAAGCATCTCCTGATGGCAACCACCCTCACATTCAAGAGAGCTCTGGAGACAACTGCCTCTATGGAGGCTGCCCTCTGAGAATCGCATGGGCTTCAATCAGTGGGTAAGAGTGAAGTACATTACATTTCAAGGCAAAAAGACAAGACAGAGTCACAGGGAAACTGCTATTGCCATGGCAAGGGTGGACACAATGCAACTGATTACCATTTCCAGCATAGGACTACTGGCACTGTGGCAAAAAGGGGCACATCCAAGCAGTCTGCAGGTCTGTCTGGCAAGAAGAGACCTGAAACATACTGCAAGGTGCATGTTTTGCAAGCCGAAGCTAATAGCAGTGAGTACTACTTAGTCAAGTTAAGCACTGCATGCCTGGAAGTGGCTTGAATGCAGGAAAAAGGCAAAGAAGGCATCTGGGTGACACCTGTGGTAAATGGGAAACCTCTTAAGATGGAGTGGGACATAAGATGGAGCTGTGTCTGTGATTTTACACAAACAATACCTGGAAACCTTCAGCAACAGCAAGTTGGAAATGACAGACTAATATTATACTGAAGACGTACACAGAACAGAAAATCAGTCTCTTAGGAGAACACAGTAAGTGAACAGCACAAGGACTTCTACATCAGTAAAAACTGGAGGATCAGCATTGTTTGAATGAAGTTGGCTGAAAAGCATTTGCTTGGATTGGCAATCCATCAAGGCTCTTCAAATCTATCAGAGTGCTAGCTAATAACAATATCTGGAAGAGATTCTTTCTTGAGCTGTGTCAGTGTTTCAGAAAGGGCACTGGGCACCTGAAAGTCATCAAAGCCAACATCATTCTGATAGACGGGTCAAACCCTCAGTTCTTCAAGGCTCAACAAATGCCACTTGCCACCACTTGCAGTTGACAAGGAGCTGGAATGTCTGGATGGTATGAGCATACTAATCAGGGAGAACTGGAGTGAACAGGTGACTCCCATTGCTCTTATCATGAAGAAAAATGGTGCAGTAAGGGATTGTGGTGCAGTAAGGAATCCTGTGCACCAGATGGAACAATATCTTTACATTGCATTCAAGATATTTTCTTATCACTGGTCAGAGGGGAAAAATTCTGCAAACTGGGCTTAGTTCAGGCTTACCTGCAAGTGGAAGTAGAGGCAGGGTTGAGGAAATTCCTCACCATCAATGCTGAAAAAGGCTTGTTTCAGTACAACTGACTGGTATTTGGAGTGGCATCTGCTCCCCGTAGTCCGGCAGAAGACATTGGACGAGGGACTCCAAAGAATACCAAGTTGTGGGTGTTTCTTACATGACTTCGTTGTCACTGGATCCAGTGAGGATCACTTGAAAAATCTGGCGCAAGTTTTCAAAAGGTTGGAAGAATGTAGATTATGGATGAACCATGATAAATGTGAATTCTTCGAGGAAGCAGTGACGTACTGTGGACACATCATAGATGCTAAAGTTGAAGCTGTTATGAGGAAGCCTTACCCTGAAGATGAGTCACAGGTTTGCTCATTCATCAGGTTCATTAATTATCACCATAAATTCTTGTCAAACCTAGAAACAGTGTTTTACCCACTGAATCAGTAGCTTCAGAAATGGAAGCAGTGGAAATGGACTAAGCAATGCGAAGAGGCTTTCAAGAAGGCAAGGCAACTAGTTACTTCTGAGCAAGTATTAACTCACTACAACCTAGAGCTAGCAATCTCCTTGGCATAGGGCACATCACCCTGTGGAATTGGACCAGTGATCTCCCTAGTGATGCCTGGTGGCCAGGAATTACCTATTGCTTTTGCTCCCAGATCCCTTAAGTCCAGCAGAACATGACTATGCCCAGATAAACTGTGAAGCCATGAGTCTGGTCTGAGGAGTTAAGAAATTTGGACATTACCTGTATGGTAGGAAGTTTTTCACTCGTGACAGAACATAGACACTTGTTGCCCATTTTTAACCCCAGGAATGCGGAAATGGCCACTGCTCATGATCAGAGATGGGCTTTATTCTTGGGGGCCATAACTAGATGTCCATCTTAAGGGAACAGCTCAGCATTGAAATTGTATCCAACATGACTTCCACTGTTGGATACAAGCTCCACACAACAAAATGAACTTACAACTGTTGAAATGTTCAGTGTGGCACAAATTGGCATACTTACTATTACTTAGGAGATACCGAAACAAGCAACAAGCAGAGACATTACCTTAGCAGAGTTATATGAAGCTACCTGAAAAGGCTGCAAGAAAGAACCAGTGGAGAGCTTAAACCATTCTGCCACAGGAGGACTGAAATCACAGTTGCTCAAGGATGTCTGATGTGGGGGATTCATGCCATCATACCTATGAAACTACATAGAAACTACAAGAGTCCTGGAGGAGCTGCATGCTATGTATCTTTGTGTAGTCAAGATGAAGGCATTGACTAGAGGATATGTATAGTGGCCAGGTATTGACCAACAGCTAGCGAAGAACTGTTTTGACGGTTAGATGGTGCAAAATATGTCCGGCTTTGCACCACTTCATCCTGGAACTGGCCAACTGCTCCCTGGGAGCAGAATTCATCTGGATTTCACAGGCCCATGCTTGGGTACCAATTTTCTAGTAGCTGTGGACGATTATTCCTGAAGTTTTTTGCATATCATCCATGACTTCTGCAAGTATCATACACATTCTACAAAGCCTTTTTGCTTGCACAGGACTGCAAGCAATGTTGTAACCACAATGGTCCACAATTTGTTTGTTTCAGCTGATTTCCAAGCTTTCATGAAAAGTGACAGCATCAGAGATGTCATATCTGCACATGCCATCCTGCAACAAATGGCTTAGCGGAATGTGTTATTCAAACCATGAAATAAACTTTGAGAACTGCTTGAGGGACAAACATGTTATTTAAAAAAGGTCAGGAGGCCACGTTGATGCTTGTGCCACATGAGCAGTGCAAAGAAAGCGGAAAGTCCCCTAAGGGAGCTAAAACCACAAACAAGTCTCCTGCTGGGGATTCCCCTGCATGGGGGAGTCCCCAGTGTATATAGAGACAGCATAACCAGCTCCTATGCCTCCCTCCTTGCAGCTCCCAGGGAAGAGGGTGTGTCAGAGTGGGGGAATGGCTGCAGTGTGCTGCACTTTAGTTATCCCCAGTTGGCATTTGGCCACTTTTGTACCATAAGCAGCTTGTGCACATTACAGCAGCCCTCAGGCTGCTCTACACTGGCTAGAGCTGTAATAGGTAGCTAGTTCTCATTTTCTCCTTTCCTGGGCTGCCTGGTGTGGAGGAGGGAGCCATCCTTTCTTTAGGCACTCCTGTAGGTTCAGATAGAACCAGTCGAGCTTCTGCATTACATCCTCTGGGACTCCCGCAGCCAGTCATGGAAGAAAGCAATGTACCAACCACAGCTACACATGGCTCCCTTCCTTGTGACAGACCTGTAATGACCCTGGCTGAGTAAGAGTTACAGGATCAGGCTGTAGTAGGGCCTACAAATCAAAGGCAAACACAGTGTTTAGGGTTTGTCATCTCTTCAGTTTTCAGTGTATTGAAAGTGTCTACTGTTCTTGAAATTAAAAAAAAATTGTTAGCAAACTGAAAAGCCTTTAAAATTTTGGGCCAAAAAATTTTCAGTTTGGGGGTTTTCAGTTTGTCAATTAAAAGTCCAAAAACGTCCATTGAAAACTTTGACAAAATGGATTTCCTTCTATTCTTTCTGTAATCAAAATCTGCAGTGGGAAAAATAACCTTTTACTGACCAGCTCCAGGAAGGACACAGACCAGAACCTGAGTTTTATATTGCTCTTGAACTCAAAGAAAAAACAACTTTTATTAATCTGCTAACAAAGCTATCTATGTACATTAGGGGGAGGTCCTTAGCTAGTGTAAATTGTCATATCTCCAAATGGACAATTTATACCATCTGAGGATCTGTCCCTATGTCTTTATTCTTGTTAGTAGAATATTTTGTTGAAACTAAAAAGCATTTAAGTAGGAATCCATTAAAGAGACACAACGTGGCAAATCCTCAGTCTTTGTTCAAATGTTCTGCAGATAATCTCCCACAGGTTTTGCCTGAGTGAGGTCTGAATAAAAAACAAGTCAGTGTTACAGAATTTGCCCCCCCTCCCCGGCCCCCACAGCACCACATTGTGGCTTTACCTGTTTTTCATTTCTTCAGCAGCTCCTCTCTTCTAAACAGGCTATATTCACATTCATTATCTTAGCATTAGAACATGCCTTGTGTGACTGAAAACATTTGTAAGGAGCAGGGAGCATGTTGCTGTTTGTACCCAAACAGTAATCAAGATCTCAACCAGTGATGATGGGCTGTCAGCTATTTTTTTTTTTTTTTGCACTAACCACGTCTGACACTAGCAGCCCACAAGCATTTAGCTCAAGGATCTGGCATGGGAATCTAGATTAAAACCATCGGAAGAATAGTCATAAAGCTGAAACAAACCCTGAAGTTATGCTGAAGCTTTCTCGAGATGAAGAGTGTCTCCATGAGGAAGAAGAGAAAGGAGAAGGAAGTCGATGCATGATAAACTGGATTTTTCTTCTTTCCTTGAAGAAATGTAATCTCTCCCTGTCTCTCTCTTAACAAATTGTTTCCATACATACTGAACTCAAGAGCTACAGATTTAGAGAGCAGACTACTAGTGCCTTGTCCTTTTGGTTCCTTCATCCTCTTGCTTTTTCCCCATTGCTTGTTACTAACACGTGGAGATGTGTTGTAGCATCAATCTACTTTTAACAACAGCCAAGGTTTCCTTGATGAGGCAGCCTTGTGGGTTGCTCTACCGTTTGAACATTTTTCTTTGATGCCTCAGGGTGCTGTTTGCATCTTCTAAACCAAATACTCACAGGGCAATCTGGAATGTACATCAAATCCAAACACATGCATCCTATCTGGAGAAACATCAAAAGCCTTAGGAATTATTTAGCAGTGTAACTGTAGAAATGGGCTGGGAGGGAAAGGAACTCTTAGGGCAAGAATGGGAGAAGTAATTTTGTTACCTCTTACTTTGCTTTCACATTTCTGCGCATCATTTCATAGAGCAATATGGGCCTAGTTCCAGCAGCTCCCATTGACTTCAGCTGGAGCTGTATGTGCTCAGACCTTTTGAAAATAAGGCCCTATGTGACTCCCAGGTGGAGAATTATCCCCTGAGTTGGGAACAGATTCTAGAATTATTTCCTGAGATGCTATTGCCTCATCATTGGAAATATTAAATGCAAAGTGCTCTGTTTAAAAAAGGTCATATTTGGCACACACTGAGCATAGAACATCTTGCCACAGAGAAGCCATTTTGCTCTTGCTAACTCACACAGCTCCCAGAGACGCTAATGTGCGACACACCCAGGTAGTGACTGAAGGACAGACTCCCTGATAGAGGCAAGAGCTCTAAATGGCTATTTTGCAGAAGAAAAATGCATTTTGCTGAGTGTATAAAAGATGCAATTTACAGATTTGGCTGTGGTTGCACATGGCACAGAGACTGAAAACTCTCTCTCTTGTCTATACCACAGAAATGAGGCAGACAACCAGAACGCAAACTTCATGTCAGTATCTACTAACTCTCTACTAATGACTTCAACCTCAGCCAAGATAAGGAGAAAGAGACTGGAAGGAGAATGGAAATACATAAGCAGCAACAAAAGCAGGTTACTCAGGATGATCACTTAGTACTGGGCCTTTTTCAAATAGGCAGCCCACAGGGCTGTGGTTTTGTGCTACACAACACTATCCATCCAGAGAGCCCTCTCTCCCATGAAATCAAAGATTCCTTGAAAGCCTTTCATCTTGGTTTCTGAGGTGGATAGCTCCAAAATAGAGGAGCATTTTTGTGTTCTGAAGACTGGCTGGTTCAGAGATTGATGCTGAAATATAGAGCCTTTCACCTCTTACTCGCTGGCTCATTCCCAAGCAGGCCCAAAGGCAGTATTGTCTGTCACTGGCTTTCATCAGGGATCCATTAAGGAAGTCTCAACCCCTAGACACACTACCACATGGGGCACCTTGCAGCTCCACCTCTGCATCATAGCCTGCCACCCTTATCAAGAATTTTATAATTCATTATAACAAAAATTTTGGATGGAATTCTAAACCTTATGCTTCAGGGCCTAAGCCAGTCTCCAATTTGTAGAGATCAGGGTGAGACCAAATGGGGATGCGGAGGCAGATTAGCTCACATCTGCTTACTGAAGAGTTCTTACACCTTCCTTTGAAGCACCTGGTACTGACCTCCGTTGGAGATAGGATACTGGACTAGATGGATCTTGGGTCTAATCCAGTCTGGCAATTTTTATGTTTCACGTGGGGCAGCTGGTTGTAAATCAGAACAACCTTAAGGCTACTGTAATTTATGTAATTTACACCAGGGATCAACCGAAAAATTGAGGGAAACATCAAGCAGGCTTTATTGCCTTCCTGGTCCAGAAGCTGGCCAAGAGAATCTGGGCCATCAATTTCATAAGACAACAACAAAAGGTAGGGAGAAGGGACAGAACCCCTGGACTCGAATTCTTGTTGTTTTGCTACTGTTCATTTGGGATCTGACCGGAACATTGAGTCTCCGACACTCTTAAATCACATTTGTTAAGAAGGAATGTTTGTAGCATCATGTGACTTTTCTCTTCCTTGTTGGTGTCGTCGCATTCTTTCCCAAGGCTTTGCTATTTGTTTGTCTTTCAGCCTTGCTCATTGCGTGAATCTCTGCTTGTACTGGATCTCCCCTCTTCTCTCCAAGTCGACTTTTTTTTTTCTTTTCTTTTTTAAATTTTTGCTGTCGTCCTGCCTTAGGTCATTTACTGTTATTCAGTTGATCCAATTTAGCTAGTGAAGGTAAAATGAGATAAGATGAGGTTGGCAACAAGAGTATTCCTGCTATTGACTCCAAGAATTCTTTGTCATATTTGAGCCAAAAGACCTTGTGAAAATGAGTCACAAGTAATATATGTAAGCTAAATGAAAGGTGAACACACGTATGTCCCTATGGTTATGCCGTGAATACCTGGGTTAAATTAAAGAGAGTTGCTTTATAGGACATCTGTCTGATGTGCCTGCCAGACTGAAGTGATATTGAACTATGGCTGGCACAATAATGCACCTTTTTTTGCTTTTGTAGATGCAATTTTCTCTGTGTGCCTTTAGCTTCTGAGGCCAAAAGGAATAGAAATGTACTATATAGTACCAGTGTTGGATGCTCAGCTGTCTCACATTTGTGCTCATGGCCTACTTTTGTCTTAAGCTGCTTCTCTCCTGACTCGATTCCAAAAATCCAGCTGTAGAAGTGGCAAGGGCAGCTGATTAAATGGGCCCCTAAAGCCTGGAGATTGGAACCTGTCTCTGAGGTAGTCAGAGTCCTTTGGGCACTGGACACAGGTAGTCATCAACAAAGTATCTTGCTTCTATTATGTAGATAATCAGGTGATTCGAATCAACCCCCCCCCCAATGTTAAGCGTTATCTTGTCTTCATGCACATAGGTATGAAGAACGTAGTTTTGAAGTCTTTACTGTGATGGGTGGTGAAGAATTTCAACAGTGTGCTTGCACAGATACTTCTTACTTTACCCTGTGATAAATCTTGTGCCCCAATGGCGAGTAACCATTCATTGAATATATTCAGTTCAACAACAACAAAAGCCCTTTCTCATAAACATAACGAGGAAAGGGGGCATGACTACTTGGCAAATCAATGCATTAAGAATCACGTGCTAGTAATGTTTACACTTTGGTTCTTAAATATATGTACAGAGTGTGTGCATAGTGTAATACAGACCTCAGCTTGTGGAATTTAGAGGAGGACAATCATGGTGGGGGAAAACGCCTCCTAAAGAGCAACTTCCCACTTTAATTTTTTTTAAAGATAATTGTCATTTGGTACAAACTGATCCACTCCAGAAGTTACACGTTTGTTTTCAGAAGGATTCTTAACAATCCCTAGGAAAAGCCAGCCTACTAGAGAGGCTTTAACACTCACTTCCCAGAGAGACAGGGAAATTCCATCAGAGTTTGGGAAAAGCATGTCAACAATCCCTTCTATTTATTTTAGTTGTTTATTATTTTATTACAGTAGTATCCAGAGATCAGAGATCGGGGACGTATGTCTTGTACGAACATGTAGCAAGGAAATAGTCCCTGCTTAAGTAGCTTACAATCTTGGTTAATTACAAGATGCAATCAGTGGATGAAACAAACAAATGAATGGGAGCTGGAAGAGGCAACAATAATACAGGCATGCTTTCCCATAGGTTAGCAGTGTGCACAATGTAACTTTTAGCAAGGGGTCCCAGGAGCCTACTCCAACACATCACAGCTTATTAAGGCACAACTCCCATTGACATCAGGGGGAGCTGTGCCCCAATCAGAACTGAGTGGGAGACTTCAGGACTGGATCCAAAGTGATGATCAGGCACACTCCAATGAATCATTGTGCTGCCTAGTGCTTGCTTAGTGCTATGAAGAAAGAGAAGACTGAAGGGGAACACAAAGCATCTTTTTATAATTACTGATCCTTTTTGGTTTTTGTTTGTCTGAGCCCTTGTCCCTAGAAATCAATAACAAATTTTGTAAATAATTATAAGGAGGTCTCAGTGGGCTGACTGGAATTTCAAGAGAGAGATGTAATGTGGTTTGGTATTGTTATCCCTCCCACCTCTGATTCTTTTGCATGCAGATTTCTTTCTTTGGCTTATTCCAAAAAAGGTTGAGAGGTGCGGGGAACAGCAGTGTTAATGGTACCACTAATGTTTGTTTCCATTTACTTTTACATGTGAAATGAATCCATTTTGGAGAAGAACCAGACTGGCCAGTAAAACCTTTCACCCCTATAAAGTGTACATTTGGTTTGATTTTTGGCTCGGTTCCCAGAACTAGTCACAAGTTTTATCATAAAGCTCTAGTTCAGCTCAAGTTTTGTTAGTTCAGTACAACCAATCCCCTCCTTTTAAAAGAAAGGAAGAAAAAGCAAAAGCTTTTGTTCATTCTGAATGATGTTGGAATTTTGGAAAAAGTCTTCTAGGAAATAAAATTAGCCTGGTTTATAGATAACTGGTCATCATCAACCACGAGAAAACAAACTGAGTTTATCTGAAATGTATAAAATGATATATCTACCCCTTATATTAGTCAAAGAGTGACTAATCATATAAACAATGGATCGGCCACCAGCACACAATTTACTACAATTTATGAGAGGCACAAGCTTTCATTGCCAGAGTCTACTGATCAACGGAAAGTGATGTTGACTGCTGGAGGGAAGATGCATGCTATATTTTCAGTGAGTTTTTAAAACACATTTCTTTTTGAACAGGCAACCTAACTGCAAGAATTCCCATAGGAAATAAGTAAAACAGAATTGGAAGGTATTACACAGTACGTACACAGCAGTAGAACTATTGGTCTGATCCTGCCAGCTTTTCATGCACAGAAACCTCCAAGTTAGGTCTAAATGTAATTTTAATTGGTGTCTGGGGGAGTCTTTCCATTGACTTTAATGGACTGGTTGTTCCTTTACCCACTAAAGAATTATTTGAACATAATGCCAAGGAGCTAATAGCTATGCAGAAGTCAGCTGGTATTGTAATATGGTCTTGTACTTAAAGCACCAGATCTGGGTTTGATTCTTGGTTCTGCCAAAAGCTCCCTGTGTGTCTGGGACAAATCACTTAATCTTTGTACCTTCGTTACCCAGCTATTAAAATGGTGATGATATCCTTTCTTTGTCTGTCTGATCTCTTTAGATCAGAAACTCTTCAGGGCAGAGGCTATGTATCTGTACAGCACCTTCTACAATAAGGTACAGATCTTGTCTGGAGTGCCTAACTGCTACCGTAATGCAAATAATATATGTCTGGTTTTAATTTAGTGCATGAACTAATTTAGGGCCAGATCTTCTAAGGGGGCTCAAGGATCTGGTCCTAAATGTATTAAGATTCCCAGATGCACATCTAATTTAGAGTTAATGAGACAATTATTCTATGTTAATAACAATCATACCAATAGTCTTTTAAGTAAAACAACACATAGTTGGCGATCCCTAAGTAATAGGCTTTTGGAAGTCATTGATAGTAAATTAATGACATAGGTAGGCAATCTATTTAAGCAAGTATTTCTATAGCAGGTATATATTGTATATTAAAATGATAATCTTAATTTCAGAGGAATACTGCCTATGTAATCAATCGATACATTGATTACATAGTTATTGAACCAATTCATTAGAATTAATGTAATTCTTATTAAATCTACTGTGAGAAGCATAATTTTGAGAGCTTTACCTGAAATCCCAGAAACAAAGTTAAAAAGCAAAATAATGAAGGGGCTTGTGCGCACTTTGGACAATAAGAGAAAAACAAAGCAGCAAGGACTACTGCCCAGATCCTCAAGGGCCAAATCCCATATGGTGGTGTGCACATCTTGTGAGGTACTAAGTGCCTTCCATGCTCCTGGCTTTCAGTGAGGATACAGGGTGCTCTCAGGATTAAGTCATAAGAGTAATAAGAGCCAGCTGGTTAATTACTTTTTTAGTTTCAATGCATTGGTTCTTTGAAATTTCATCCCAGAAAAAAACAAGAGGATATGAGAAGACTGTGGTTTAATTAAGGTCATTTTAGGATTGCAGTAATTCTGTGCCTCACCGCTCATATAGGAAGTGACTTTTCATTGACTAGCACAAGAAACAGAGAGGCTAGCAGCTCAGGTTTTGCAGCCTGGATTAATGTTGAGTCAAAAGTTCCACATTAGATCCTTTACTTGGAGTTTTATAACAGGACTGTAAGTATTAGACCCAGGCTAAAAAACTGGCATATGGAAGTCTCAGCTTGGGGAAATGATTTGACACAATTTACAATCAAACTAGTTTAGATTAGTTTAGTTAAAGGGTGTTCACACCCCATTCCTCCATTCTTCCCTCTCCAAATAATTCTAACTCACTTTTGGAAATATCACCCCAGAAATCTTTAATGCTTTTTATTTTTTTAAACCAGGACTGGATGAACTCATTTGGAAAAATAATAGCTAATTATTTTGTTCAGAAACAGATCCAGATGTAAGAATATAGATAGATATTACTTAGAGTACTATGCATTTGAGTGGATTGTTGTAGGTTAAATGTTGATTGTGGTTGAATGTCACACACTGGGTTGGCAGCTAGGGCTTGATCCAAAGCCCACTGAAATCAATGGAAAGACTCAAATTGACTTTGCTGGGCTTTAGATCAGGGCCTTTATACAGAACCCCTTCAATGTGAGCTGTGCTGAACGCATATCTCCTTATACCACTTAAAAAGAGGCTTTTTCCTTCTAAGGTTCAATATAAGGCAGGAGTTCCTTCAAATCCTTCTCGAAACTCATTCTTCTTTTTAGATTTGAACTGCTCACTGGCAATGCCTCTCTCATGCCTCACACCTAAAGTTTCAATAGCATTTCAATACACGTATAAGATATAACAGAAGAACAAACCTCCTTGGAACTAACAAGACACATGCCAAACACAATTCTTCAGTATTACATCCAGATCCTCCCCCACACCTTTGTCTATACCTCAGCCAGCATTGGACCTGATCTTGTCATTCAGTAGGACCTTGCAAGAGGCAAATTAGCAACTCACAGGACCCGGGACCAGGATTGTAAGCTGTTCAATCCGGGAGCCTTGTATTCTTACATACCAATAAAATACCACACGCACCAGTGCCACTATATAAATAATGTGCACAGCCTTCAGCTGCACTGAGTGTGCACTCAGAGGTGTAAGGGTGAGGGATCTACAGCACAATTCTCTTTCCCCAAATCTTGGCTAAGCCATTGGTCATACTGACAACCCTAAAACTGCTCCAAGTTATATTGCCTGCAGCCAGTGATACTGGCTGAGAGCCATGCACTCCACCTTAACCCCTACCCAGACCTCGTAACCGCCCCCTACGCCGGAGTAGGGAGTGGCATAGAGCCAGCTCGGCCAGGTTGTGCTACTAAAGGATTCCTCAGTGATGGGGGAATTCTTAACTGCCCTCTCTTTAGGGCAGCTTTCTGGCAGCCTTGCCCTTCCTCATCTGCATGAGCTGGGGCCCACTGGACTGAGTCTAATCATTCTAATATCCAAGACTCTAAAGGAAAGCAATTAGACTTGCCTTTCACTAGATCTAGTTTAGTTGCTAGCTTTCAACAGTCTGAATGAAATCCCCTTTAGGAGAAAAGAAAATGGAGCTTGGATGACTTTGATCTTCAGGATTTTATTCAGTTTGCATTTACACCGGAGAAAGTGAGCTCTGAATCAGGCCCTATATATTCATTTGCTCAGCTGCAGCTTCCACACATCCCCATCCCCTTGGCCATTTCTGAGATGTTTAAATGTACATATTTATATTTTGTGCTGTTTTCTCATGTTAACCAGGGAAACTGAACAATAATGGAACCCTGTCAATACAAGCAGTGCTCTGGGAATTGACTAATTAACGGAAACCTCAGCCCTTCTGGGATATTTCCAGGTTCCTTTTTTTTTTTTTTTGCTGTCTCAGCAAATATGGTAGTTGAGCTACTAACTACTTTCAGATGCTCTCTGTATTTCCAGAAAGAAATAAAGAACATCCATGTTGCTTTAGAAAAGGTAATGTTTCTAAAGAATGCTTACCTTCTTACCAGATGCTTCATGATGGAGTGAAGGATTTATCTCCAATGAGTCCTCTGTAAGTGGCAAAATATTTATTCTGAAGTAGAGGCAAATGACTGAATGTGACATTTGAGCTCCATTATTTTTACTGAACTGCTTATCGAGCATGCCTGATGTTACTCTAAAATAATTCTTCTGGTAATGCAAGGCAGGGAAATCTTATTTAAAGGACGGCACATCAATTTGTCTGTTCTCCTATGGGCATGGCAAATAGTTTTTTATAAGGTCTACTAGGCAAGGGGATCAAACTTGCATAACTAAGTCAGAAAGAACTCTTGTTCAATTCAACAAAAAAAGGAATGCCACAAATATTGTGTGGAATATTGTGCCACAAATACTGTGTAGTAATAATAGGTATGTGTGTGTCAACTGTTTAGCTTTCAGGAAGTGTATAAAGGGCCACATTCTTTCCCTGAGGCTACAAACCTCTTAGTCTGTGGGGTGAGGAGTGGGGGAAAGAAACTAAAGTAGATTTTTTTTCTATGTGTGAGATTTAAATCGAATTGCTCAGGTCTAGCTTTGAACGTAGGAAACAATCTCTCCTCCTTGTCATGATTACTTGCTGTATGTAGTATTAATGCTGTTTATTTATGAATGAACACAATCGAGTTCTGTAACTCATGAAAATCTTTCACATAATGTGGCAATGGGATAGTTTCTCTAGAAGTGCTCAAAACCATTTGCCAGAATTTCAGTCACTAATGAACAAGACTCAGTGGGCTACATTTTGAACACAGGCACCTGCAAATGTGCACATGTATTGTGTAGGGCCAGAGAGAGACCTGTATATGCAAAGCACAAATATGCATGAGAAAAACCATGCAACAGGCCACACATGTATAAACATTTAGTGTTTGTAAGTTTACAAGTTCTCTTTTGTGCATGCAATTAGCTGTTTTACATCCACAAATGTTTCCTTTGTAGACACTTTTCTTGTTGACCCATGAATGTGCTTATTTTGTGAGTACACTTTTGGCACCTATATTTGGAAAGTGTGTGTGTGTGTGTACACGCATATCATAGATGAGGCTGGTAGTCCCCCCTGTTGTTAAGATTGCCCAGCACTAGCCATTATATGACCCTGTTTTTGGTTGCTTTGCTAATATTTAACTGATTGGGCTGAAATTTTCCATGCTGGATATCTGCCTCAGGCTTTCTTCCCCTCTGTCCCCCCAACAAACCGAATCAGCCATTTCCAAGAATACAGCATATTTTCCCCATGCTAAAAAAAATAAGTGGCCAACTTTTCTTTGAAAGTCTCTAGTGGCCCCCTTGTGTTGAAACAGGAACTTGAACTTTTGTTGTAGGTGGTGGCCTTTTTGTCAGGGATGTGCCCCTTGTCATCCCCATGAAAAACTGACCACTTTGGCCTACTTATAAGCCTTTGAAAAAAATCACACTTTGCACATGCTCAGTAGAAATTCCTTAAATTTTAGCTGCTGAATTCTCTGAAGAGTCTGTTGATACCACACATGTTTCAGCCTGGGGCTGAACAGGACTTTCTCTGCAGTTGCAGGTCTGGGCTGCTGTGGGAAATGCTGGATCCAAGTCTGAGTACCTGAACAGAGCAGAGAGCCTGTCTTTTCTGTGCTCTAATTGTCCCCCTGCTGTACCCAGACAATGTGGTGGAGAAAGCTGCCTGATTTGAATGCAGCGGGAACAAGAGCCAGACATACAGGCCTGTGCGGGGAGTAAATTTCCAAAAGGAGTCTGGGGTGGAGGGAAACTAGGAGTGTAAGCTGCCAGGAGGAGGGAGAGGGAAACTTACTGTGAATTGGAGGAGGGAGACTGGGACTAGCTGGGAAAGGAAATGGGGAGGATGGGGGTACTAGGAGTCAGTAGCTGGGAGAAGTCTGAGACCAAATGATGATAACTGGCCTGGGATGACAGGTTGGGAGAGAGGGAATAGACAGGACTGGGACAACTAGGTTAGAGGGGACAAGGCAGAAGGGGTCATACTTGCTGGGAGTATGCAGAGGAGTCTGTGCCCATGAGACACACTCACCCCTAGACAGGGGTGCTGGAACAATTTTTATAGTGCGGATGCAGAAATAAAATGTAACCCTGTGTACAATGGAAACCACTTCAAGCCGGGGGGTGCTGCAGCACCCCCCGCCCCTCTAGTTCCAGCACCCATGCCTCTAGAGCCTAAAATGGAATCTGTGATTCCTAAGCCTCACAATTCTTCTGCTGTCAGCAAGTAGCTGTGAACCCCAATGGCAAAGTGTCCTAACCCTTCTAGTGCTGGTCAGCATAGAGGATGACAACCTACTACTGCTGTGTGTTACTATGTTCCCTCAAGAGGCAAAGGTCTATACTGTGGAACTAAAGGTTCCAACTCCGCTGATGACCCATGTGTGTGTTATTATGATGCCACAGGCTGGAACTTCTGGGTTTTTTTTTTCAGTTTGCTTTTTAGAAACTGAGGAAAATACACTTAAACTATAATAAAAGAACATTATTAAGATTACAAAATCAAGCACTCAAAAATTAGGAAATTCCAGAATTAAGGTGGCCTGTGCTACCTTAATTGGCCCCCTTGTGCCTATCCATTAGGTCTGGTCTTTAACTACATGATCACACAGTCTTCTGCAAGGCTTGAGTGTTAAGAAAATCACTTCAGAGGTCCTGTGTACCATGGGTAAATTTTATATGTAAAGAATGCCAGGTGAAATTCATACTGGGTTTGCTTAAATATTCTCCAAGGTTCGATTCCCTGCGAGTGGCAATGGTTGCTGTCCATATAGTACTGTGAAACAAGGAGATGCTACATTTTGCCTTGATTATCAGGAAGTGTCAGAAGTATTAAGAGCAAAAAAATTTCCAATTAGCTAAAATTCTCACACTGTAGTCCTGCATATCAGCATTTTTTTAAAGCACAGATGGTCATTTATGTAACACTGTTTGCAAATGTGGCTGTGTTCCACAGCAACAGGAAAACGGGCTACATCTGCACTGTAGGAGAAAAAATATAAATGAACAAGAAGCTGTGCAAACATTTAAATTACAGGGAAGCAGGACCGCGATAAGCACTGAACTACACGAGCAGGAAGACAACGTTAGCCTCACCCAGGCCCTCAAAAAATGGCCACGTTTCTGGTCTGCTCTATTGTACTGAGTGGAAGTTTATGTGTGACCTTCCTTCCCAGAACTTCCTCTGAGAGGAAATGTTGTCACTGTTCAGTAGGGGGCAATTGTTATGTATTCAAAACTGGAAAGGAAAATAGCATCCATAAAGGCAACAAAGTGGAAAGGAAGCAATGAGAACTTGCCATTTACACATTTGGAAATTATCAGAAAGGTCATTCTGGCTCTCTATCACCTTCTGAGTTGAGGAAAATAAAACAAGACCAAGATAGCAAAATAATACTGCTTAGCAGGGTCCCTAAGTCTTACACGGCATCCGTTAAAGTCTCACAACACCACTGTGAGGTATGTCACTTACATTAAAACTGTGACTGCCAGAAGATGGGCTGGATGACGGCATGGATCACGTGATAATTGCCCTGTTCTGTTCATTCCCTCTGAAACATCTGGCAGACAGGATTCTGGGCTAGATGGACCATTGGTCTGACCCAGTATGGCCGTTTTTATATTCTTATGCTGGATCAGGAACACCTGGGTAATTCTGGAGCCATACTTTGTGACTGACCCCTACTTCTCTAATGGGATGGTCCAAATCCTGGAGATCTGAATATCTATAAACATTGGGGAACTGGACCTGAACTTCAAAGCCAGGGCCTTTGCTAATCAAGATTGCCCTGGGCTGGATTCAAATAATTATTCTAGTGATGAAATTATTTGTATTCCGTTAACTTCTCTTTCACCTATCTGACTCCCTGCCATGTTTTGTTAAAGTTTTCATTTGGGGGCAATTATACTTGTGCAAGGGAAACACTTCTGGTGAGTTTTCATTTCAATAAGGGAGGGTAGAGGTGATTGTGATGGTGGAGATGGGTGGGAGTGGGGGAGGTTTCTAAATGACAAAGGCCAGAAGCTGGCTCTAGCTCTGACCCCTTTTTACGGCCATAGCTGTGCACAGAGCTATAAAGCTGCTTAATCTGCCACCTGGGGAATCCTTCAATGCCAGGGGAATTACAGAGCAGGTATAATTGGTCCTTCACACAGTTCCCAGGACAGCGGCCATGTCAGGGGTGCGACTGGGGAAATGGAAGCATGACCAGAGCTCTACTATCCCTAGTGAGTGCAACAGCATGTTAGGTTCCATGGCTGCAGATGAAATTTAGAGCAGCCTTGAGATGCTCTAAGGTGCACCAGAGGATATACTAGGTCCAGGATTGGGGAACTGTGAAGAAGGATTAGAGCCACCTTTGCCCCAATCCTCTGACAACCACTTGCACTAAGCCGAGCTCAGCCACAAACGAAGATTGAATATTAAATCTTTAACACAGTTTCCTTCTGATACAGACAACAGAACCTGCCGACATTTCCTTCTTATGGCTGATGTGGTTTGTGCAGAAGATGATTCAAGCAAGGGGAGCAAGCTGAGGGGAATGATAGGAAAATATGTAGCACAGAAGTAAGGAGAGAGACTCCTCATGGCAACACCATTAGTTAACATTGACATTGCTTGCTTTTGATTTGTACAGGTTTTTTTTGCAAGGGGCTTCTAGGCCATAAAATGGAAGCCTAGAGTGACCCTAAGCAAGTTCAACACATAGATAAATAGAGCTGGCTGAAAAATTTCCTAACTCACAATTTCAATAAAAAAAATTGTTGACATTTCAAATCAGAGAAACATGGGGCACAATTCTGGACAAAGTTTTTGCAAAAAGTGAGTCTAGTTTTTCATTTAGGTCTGTAAATAAAAATATATAGGTGGATACCTAAGGATAAAGACTCCCAAAATCAGAACCCACTTCTGAAAATGTGGGCCTGACCTTCTATGTGGATCTGTTTCCCCAGCTGTAAAGCAGGGTTAATAAAGCATTTTGAGAGTTGCAGATGAAAAGCGCTTTGGAAGAGCTGTGCTGTTCTTTACCCCAGTGCACAGTGGGTTTAATACTCTACCATTCTGATTTACTAGTGTTTTATACTCACTTTGCCCTGGGGTGCAGGTCTACACATGATGAAGAACCATGGAAAATTGGGCACAGAGTCTACACTGGTCTAAGGGGGGCAGTTGTGCCTGGAGAGGGGTGATTAGCATACCCCAGGCAGGTGAGCAATGTTGACTAGAAAGATAGCAGAGCCAGGACAGGGAGGGAGGAGGAGTGCACTGTTTCAGTACATCCCCTCAGCAGCCTCAGCTACAAGGCTTACGGGGGACCCAGCCTTAACTTAAAACTAATCTCCCTACCCCCCAAGAGTGCCTATTCTTCCTCAGAGTGAATCTCCCTGTGGTGCAGTGGGGCAGGCCGGTGTAAGGAGTTGTAATTTACACCATTCTATGTCTGGACTCATGAATCAGCCCCACAGGGTTAAATATAAGAACAAATATTGGGCCACATCCTCAGCTGGTGTACCCTCAGCTGGGTACAGAGTCCAAGGCGGCTGCACTGATTTATACCAGCTAAGGAACTGGCACAATGTTTCTTTCTTTTTACTTTTCTTCCATTTCACATTGAGATTGTTCCATTGTACATTCCCTCAGAGAGGCTATAAATGGAGGATTTTCATTATGTATATGTGCATATAACTGGTTCTAAAAAAGCAGTACTGAATTTTCCTCTCATTTCCTTGCTATGTGTCTGTCTGGGCCATTAACAAATTTCATCACATCTGAAAGAATGTCGCTTTTGAGGCAGAAATTCCCACCATTAGAATCATTTCTCTGTGTTAAACAACAAAGGCTAATGCATTCTCTCAATGTTAAGCGGGTGTTAAAATGCGCATATGTTACCAGGGCTATTACCTATGAGGGCCCATTCAAGAGGCAATGATTTTCAGTACCACTGACTGCTCTGAGCTCGCTCATATTAGCATATTAGCATATATGCAATCCTTCTTATCAGATTAGCTACAGTTGTCACAGATTAGTTTGTCCCATGAAGGAACCACTAAGGTACTTCTGACTATGGGCTCAAAAGAATCAAAACTGTGATTTTTTTTTTGGTTTCTGCTTTTTTGTTGTTGTTGTTGTTCCACCCACCAGGCTGCAAAACAAATTAAAGGGCAAATGTAAATTTTGTTATTATTATTATTAATAAGGCTTTTCTTTTGTTAAGGGATAAATAATAACATAAACCTAGAAAAGGCTTCTTCTAACTGCTCAAGGAGTTTCTGCATCTGTCAAAAAGCCTCTCTGCGTTTCTTCTTTAGCTTGAATAACAACACATTGTTGAGCGATAACATTTCTGACACACAGAAGTCTCTCTTTCTTTTGCAGTAATTTATGATGTGATTCGAAGTCTCACACATTGGGGGCAAGAAAATGACTTTGCTGGTCTTTTTTAAATTATTTATTTAACCCACTTGGCTCCTTACAAGGGCATAATAGCTGGTGAGACAGTGGCTGACTCAAACTACCTTTGACATGATTTGCAAATCTGCACAGGCATCAAGATTGCTAGAACTGGTGTTTGCACCTGGAAGAGAACCAGACACCTTCATAGCACAGTGCCGTGCCCTGCGCATTAGTTTGTGTGCTTGAGTATTGCACTGTGCCTAATCCAAAATCATCCCCAAGCTAGGTCTATATTCAACGCCATGAAAGAAGGCCCTCCAAGACCCCCACTTCTGCTCTCTAGACTGCTTCAAACAGGGCCTGGTGAACATGATTTAATAGAAACAATGTTCAGCTCAAGTTCTTTGTTATTTTTTTAAATTCTTCTTTGAGCAATAAGGCATAGATAAAGCCCAGTTCTCTCACTAAGCCGTAGTCTACACTACAGAGTTAGGTCAATGTAAGGCAGCTTACATGGACCTAACTATGGAGGTTTCTACATTACAATGCTCCTCCTGCTGCTTTAACTTGCCTGCTAGGTCGACCTAATAAAATCACCTAAATCAGAGGTGTAGCACTTAGGTTGAAGTAGTTAGGGTGATGCAGCATCAGTGAAGACACTGTGTTGCTTATAGGAGTACTTGTGGCACCTGAGAGACTAACACGATGCATCCGATTAAGTGAGCTGTAGCTCACGAAAGCTTATGCTCAAATAAATGTGTTAGTCTCTAAGGTGCCACAAGTCCTCCTTTTCTTTTTACAAATACAGACTAACCCGGCTGCTACTCTGAAACCTGTGTTGCTTATGTTGACCTCAGTGGCCTCCAAGAGGTGTCCCACAATTCTCATCGTGACTGCTCTGGTCACCATTTTGAACTCAGTGGCCCTGCAGCCAGATACACAGGTATATGCCCCTCCTCTTTTAAAGCCCTAGGAACTTTTGAAATTGTTCTTCCTGTGTGCTTGGGGAGGAGAGCCAAAATAGCAACTGCCCAGCTGACCATGCCAGCTCCACTTCTGCCTGGAGTACAGAGGATGTGTTGGATCTCCTGGGTTTTGGGGAGAGGAGGTTGTGCACTCACAGCTCTGCTCCAGCTGCAGGAACTTCAACATCTATGGCCAGATTGCTCGGGGCATGGAGGAGAAGGGCTATGACAGGGACATGCAACTGTGCCATGTAAAAATCAAGGAGCTGCAGCAGGCATACCAGAAGGCAAGGGAGGCAAATAATTGCTCTGGTGCGGAGCCACAGACTTGACACTCCTACAAGGAGCTGCACGCAATCCTCAGTGGCAACACCACTGTCACCACCAGGAGCCACAAGAGTGAACTCTGAGGACAAGGTGCAGGATGAGGAAGAGGAGGATGGGGGGACAGGTGACAGGGAGATCCAGTGGCTTGGGAAACCAGCTTCTGACACCCTGCCTCACACTGAGTAGCACCTTATTCTACTAAGTGACATCCCACTGACATCAGTGGGAGGAGTCATGGAGTATACTACTAAGCCCTGGTCTACACTAGGACTTTAGGTCGAATTTAACAGCGTTAAATCGATGTAAACCTGCACCTGTCCACACGATGAAGCCCTTTATTTCGACTTAAAGGGCTCTTAAAATCGATTTCCTTACTCCACCCCTGACAAGTGGATTAGCGCTTAAATCGGCCTTGCCAGGTCGAATTTGGGGTACTGTGGACACAATTCGACCGTATTGGCCTCCGGGAGCTATCCCAGAGTGCTCCATTGTGACCACTCAGGACAGCACTCTCAACTCAGATGCACTGGCCAGGTAGACAGGTAAAGAACCGCGAACTTTTGAATCTCATTTCCGGAGACGGCGGGAACTGTGGGATAGCTACCCACAGTGCAACACTCCGGAAGTCGACGCTTGCCTCGGTACTGTGGAAGCACTCCGCCGAGTGCTTAATGAGTTAATGCACTTAGAGCATTTTCTGTGGGGACACACGCACTCGAATATATAAAACCGATTTCTAAAAAACCGACTTCTATAAATTCGACCTGATTTCGTAGTGTAGACATACCCCAAGGCTATGTCTATGCTGCAAAGTGAAAGTGTGAGCATAGCCCAGGCGGGCATACCTGTGTTAGTTTTAAGTTAGCTAGCATAGGTAACACTAGCACTCTAGATGTGGCACAGGCTTCAGCATGGGCTAGCAGTCTGAGTATCCACCCAGGATCCCTGGAGGGCTTGTACTCTGGGAGCCCATGCTGAAGCTGGTGCCATGACAAGTCGCTTCTTATAGTTACCAGTGCTAGCTACATTAAAGCTAACATTGGTATGCTAACCCACGCTACAATCACACCTTCATGTTGTCATTTAAACATAGCCTAAGCATATCAGAATCTTTGTGTTAATGTGATTTATTGAAACCAATATTTGTTCCCATTACAAGCTGATAGATAACAACTGCTTGTACCACGCTGCTTTTTTAAAAAATGAAATGAAATTGTTCAGAAGGCTGTATCCCCTTTAAATGCCACTTTTCCCTGGAGTGCTGAACTAATTTGATCACTCATGAGCTGCATTCAACTGAATGATCACTCCTTTGCTTGCTGTCTCTTTTACCCAATTATGTAGCCTGTACTTTTAACCTGCAGTCAGAGAGTGGCATCTTTAGGTTTTCTTGAAGAAAAGCTTCATTTGTGAGCCAGGGTTGTGGTAATTTATTAACAGCAAATAGGAACAATGTTACAGAAGAACATCCTGTAACTTGCTCTATCCTTAGAAACACTATAAGAGCTCTGTTACTTATTCCAACACCTTATGCATCTACCATACCCTGATGTATGTGTAACCCTTCTGCCCGTCAGAGTTGGCAGCAACAAGGGCCGGGTTCAATATCTAGGGGTTCCATTCCAATAACACAATGCAAACCGGCTCGAGCCCCCACCCAGTGACCTGGGAAAAATATATACCACCCCTGCTGGGCGCCTCCAAGAGGCAATACTTCCCCTCTCGCAAGCACATAGTCTGAGTGTAGCAAAAGTCTTTTAATAACAGAGAGAAACAATGTGGCATTATGTTGGGGAAACACCACCAACAGGATTCATAACACAACCCATGAGCAAAAACAACCCCACCCCAGGCAAATTGGGGCATGCCCTTTTCCCTTTGGTTCTTGAGTCCAGCAACCCCAAATCACCCAAAGTCCCAAAAGTCCAATGCCCCAAAAGTCTCTGTCCCTGGTCAGGGCAGCCCCAGAGTTCGAAAGTTTATCGGCGGAGCTTTACCTCCCAACCTGGGTGGAAATGGGACGGGGGTAAGAGGCACCTTACGTGATCTGAAGCTGACCGCCCCATAGCTCCATAGCGGCGCTCCGCCAGCCGCCCCACGAACTCCTTCGCTCAGCTGCGCTCCGCTCCGCCAGCCTCCCCACGAACTCCTTCGCTCAGCTGCGCTCCGCGCCAGCCGCCCCACAAACTCCTTTGCTCAGCTGCGCTCCGCTCCGCCAGCCGCCCCACGAACTCCTTCGCTCAGCTGCCCCACAAACTCAGCTCCACGGCCCACAAGCAGCTCCTGCCATCCACACACTGCTCCGCGTCGAACTGCTTCACCAGCCGTCCCGCAAACTGCTCCACAATATATCTTCAGGCTCCTCCACTACTTAACACAACACTCAGTGATTTCAGCTCTTAGGTGAATTCAGCTTATAGTAGGGGAGCCCCAGTGCTGGTGCACTGTCAGCCCAAAGTGAGCTCAGCAGCCTATAACTAGACTTCTAATGAAATCAAAATTAGCTCTGATATTTCACAGTGGAGAGAGGAGGAAGTGCAATCAGCATGTAAGGCGCTCACCAAGGGGCCCATGCCACCAAGTACTACTACTTGTCCCCAGCCTCTCTCCATTCACACAGTTTTGGAACCCATGACCCTTGCCTAGCGAGTGCTACTTAGTTGATGGTGAATCCCTCCATCATAACAAAAGGCCACGTACAGTTCCAAGCACAGTTCCCATAATCAGGGTAATAACAATTTATTCTTCCTGCCCCAATAACAGAGACACTGGGGATCCCACAGCAGCCAAAGTGACCATTTGGGCAGCTATGGTCTCATTCTAGGCGTGGTGGGTGTGCCTATGCAAATGAGATCGGCCCCTGAAGTTCTTTTCCACAACTTGCCACACCTCACCACCAGATGTCAGGGTGGAGCTCATCCTGACACTGCTTACATCCTCCCCCCAGCCGAGACTTTGTCGTCCCGACAAATCACACTGCCTTTATACCAACTCATTGGTTTCCTCCAAAGGGCCTCAGGAAGCCCACTTTAGCTTCCACAAGCCTGTGTGCTAAATGTATTGGCTCCTCACTAGTCACCCCAGGTGCATCATAAGTTAACCGTTTCACTGGTCTTATCACCCTGTCTCGTCTATTGAGAATCTCTGTTGCCGAGGTAGGGGGAACATCCTCTTGAGTGACGGATGGAGAGGCTTCCCTGGAGGGTCCCTCGGCTACTGGCGTAGGCCCCTGCACTCCTAGTTCTAACGCTGGAGGGTCCAAGGTGCCCAGGACATCCTCTACCTGTCTGTCCCCATTGTCCAATAACCTGTGTGTGTCATCACAGGGGGGGTCTCATCAGCAGCACCGGGGTATCAGAAATGGGCCTAAATAGTTCCGCCATTGGGTTTAGGGCGGAAGAGGGAAAACTCTCGTTTGGTTCAGCTGATCGAGACTGAAATCTTGTCTCCATCCCAGGATACACCAGGGTTGTGTCTTCCTCCTCAGACTCACTCTCAGATGTGCAGAATAGGGGTAAGTTAGCTGCAGGGGGCCCACTGTCTGTGTTGGATGGCGGCTTTGGTCTAGCACCTCTGTTCTGCCCGGCGGCCCTGCCGTGGCCCATCTCACAAGGGGTGCTTACCAATTCCCCCACAGGGAGCAAAAGGTTTCTATGCACCGTCTTTATTTGCTCTGGACCGTCTTCAGGTTTGATCTTGTAGACTGGCAGATCTCCCAGCTTTTCCATCACCAGGTAAGGTATTGCCTTCCATCTGTCAGCTATCTTGTGTTTGCCAGCAATACCCAAATTTCGCAGCAGGACTCTGTCCCCCGGCTGGAGCTCCTGCGAACGCACTCTAGCATCATATCGATGTTTGTTGCGGTCTGCGTTCTTCCGAGCCGCAGCGGTAGCTAAGCGATAAGCATCCCGCAGCTTTTCTCTTAGTCGGGATACATACTGCTGATGAGTTTCATAGCTATCTCCATCCTCTGATACACCAAAGCACAAGTCTATGGGTAATCTTGGTTCTCGCCCAAACATCAAGAGATATGGGGTGACTCCCGTAGCATCATTCTTTGTGGCATTGTAGGCATGCACCAGAAATGCGACATGCTGGCTCCAGGTTGCCTTCTGCTCTGGTCGCAAAGTTCCCAACATATCTAATAGGGTTCGATTGAACCTCTCGGGCTGAGGATCACCTTGGGGGTGATAAGGCGTTGTCCTAGACTTTTTAATTCCTGCTATCTTCAGCACCTCCTTCAGAAGGTGACTCTCAAAATCCCGCCCCTGATCAGAGTGTATCCGAGCCGGGAATCCATAGACTGAGAAATATTTGTCCCACAATACTCGAGCAACGGTGGTGGCCCTCTGATCACGTGTGGGATATGCTTGTGCATACCGTGTAAAATGGTCAGTCACTACTAGAATGTTTCCAACATTCCTCTTGTCTACCTCCACAGACAAGAAATCAATGCATACCAACTCCAAAGGTTTGTTGCTGGTGATGTTCTTGAGATATGCAGCCCTCGTGGGCAGAGTTTTCCTTTGAACACATCGAGCGCAAGTCTCACATTTCCTGCGAACATCTTCAGCCATTCGGGGCCAATAGAACCTACTACGAATAAGTTCCAGGGTCCTCTCCATCCCTAAATGCCCAAAGTCATCATGCAGGGCCCTCATGGCCAGGGCTCTGTACTTTTTTGGCAGTACTAGTTGTGCTCGTTGTTTTTGTAAAGGGTCAGTGGTCATTCGGTGTAGCACTCCCTGAATCAGTTTTAGTTTGGTCCATTCTCTCAATAGTAGTTTACCCTCCGGGTTAGGTGGGACAACCGCAGCTGGGCTTCGCCCCTCCCTTTTGGCAAGTAGTGTATCACGAATGTCAATATCTTGCCGCTGGGCTTCTTGCCAGTCAGCCGCATTGAGCATGGGCAAAGGAGATTGGTCTAATGCAATATAGTTCACCGAAGCAGAAGGCATGCATTCAGGGGGCAGGCCCAAAGCTTCTGCAACACATCCCTGAAAGTCTTCACGGGCCTCTGGCTCTCGGCGACTCACACTGCAAATAGCTCTCACTCCATCTGTGGGTATCACAGCAACTTCTGGAGCCTGCGGACGCCTGGACAATGCATCTGCATCTACATTGCTTCTCCCTGATCGGTACTGAATGCTGAACTCATAGCTAGCCAAGGCGGCCACCCATCTCTGCCCTGTAGCATCCAGCTTAGCACTTGTTAACACATAAGTCAGTGGATTGTTGTCTGTCCACACCTGGAACTGAGCACCATACAAGTAGTCTCGAAATTTCTCAGTGATGGCCCATTTCAAGGCCAAAAACTCCAGCTTGTGGGTGGGATAGCGAGTTTCACTATCAGACAATCCTCGGCTGGCAAAGGCTACCGGTTTACATTTGCCTTCCACTTCCTGGTACAGGACTGCTCCCAGACCCTCCAAACTGGCATCAGTATGCAGGATAAATGGTTTGCTTGGGTCAGCAAAAACTAGGACTGGAGCATGAGTTAGGCAAGTAATGATTTCTCGAAAAGCCCTTTCACATCTCTCATCCCACCGTGGCCCAAATGGTGCAAAGGGGCCATTGTGTCTCTGCACAGGAGGCTTTGGGGACCTCCCCTTATTCTTGGACTTAGATTTGTTCTTGCTGGACTGATGTCCCCTGGTAAGATCATTCAGAGGCTTTACAATCGTAGCATAGTTTTTCACAAATCTGCGGTAGTAGCCACTAAATCCAAGGAAGGTCTTGAGTTCTCTGTAGTTACTTGGACGTGGCCATGTAGTGAGTGCTTCTATTTTATCAGGATCGGTACTCACACCTCCTTGGGACACAATGTGACCCACATACTTCACTGAGGTTCTGCAGAACTGGCATTTGTCAATTGAAAGCTTCAGACCATAATCCTCCAACCTATCAAGCACTTTAAGAAGTCTTTCTTCATGCTCCTCTAAGGTTCTTCCAAACACAATCAGGTCATCCAAATAAACTAACACTTGCAGTAAATTCATGTCTCCCACAACTTTCTCCATGAGACGTTGAAAGGTGGCAGGTGCTCCAGAAATCCCTTGGGGCATGCGTTCGAACTGATAAAACCCTAATGGGCAGATGAAGGCTGTCTTCTCCTTATCTTCTTCTCCCAGAGGGATCTGGTAGTATCCACTTCGAAGATCCAACACAGAGAACCACTGGCTTCCCAGCAAACAGTCTAAGGCGTCTTGCACTCGAGGCATAGTGTACTGGTCGACCACAGTACGGCTGTTTAGGGTGCGGTAGTCAATACACATCTGGATTTTCCCATTCTTTTTGCGGACTACCACAATGGGTGAGGCGTATGGGCTGCGGGACTCTGTAATGATGCCATTCGCAGCCAGCTCCTGAAGATGATGTCGCACATCTTCCATCTCAGAGAGAGCAATCTTCCTAGATCTCTCCCTGAAAGGTCGAGAGTCATGTAGTCTGATATTGTGCTCTACTCCTTTTGCACATCCCACATCCCACTCATGCAGTGAGAACACCTTGGATCTTTCACAAAGTTTCTTCCTCAGGCGATCTTTCCAGTCCTCGGACACTGGTGAATCTCCAAAGTCAAACTTTGCTGGGTCTATTGCCGAAACTGGAGTTTCATACTGGGGTTTTACAATCGACTCAGGCTCAAAGAGGTCTGCTATCTTTTGTCCTTGCTTCACAAAAATATCACGACTCGTTTCATTAGCAATCAGTATAGTCACCCTTTCCTGGGCTTCAGCAGGTAGGGTTATGACTCCACTGGGGACCAGCACTCCTTCAGGGAGCTCTCCTCCCATCGGCTGCTCTATCATTGCTAACGTCCCTTTACTGCCTTTCAGACAGGTACTCATGACAAGCACTTCTTGCTCCGTCCTTGCAGGCACTACTAAGGGGGTTGTGCCCGCGTACTTCAGTGCCCCAAGCGGTAGCTCAGATGTGTCCCTTTTAGCGCTCTCAATTTTCCTATAGGCTTCAGCACAAAGCGTATGGATCATCAGGGTATTCAGGTACTGGTCCCCAGCCCGCCTTCTGCAGTAATCCGCGAGTACCTTGAAGAGACTGGAGTTGGTCCCTATCAGCACAGACACATCGGAAGTCCCTTTAGGGTCAGGGCATATTAAGGCAGCTGTGTCTACCTCTTCTCTTACCCCAGCAACCTCCTCTGGGAATTCCAGGTGCACTATGACATACCCTTGATAGGGGTATTCATCCATGCTGAGGCCACATAGGCCAAGGCCAGTCAGTGGCTGTATAGGCAGGTGCCTAAGCATCTGTTGGTAGAATGACTGAAATATAATAGTCACTTGAGATCCAGTGTCAAGCACTGCTTTACACTCCACCCCTTCGATCCTCACCATGACCTCTGCTCGAGGCCCTATCAGTCCTGCAGGGATCCCAGCTGGACAGTCTTTTCTGGGGGAATCTTCAAATCCTGCAGACCTGGGGGGTCCCCGTCCCCAGACCCTCTGGCAGCTACCGGATCTCTCCCAACTGATCCTCAGCTTTCCATACACTAAGGAGGGGTTTTCTTCATTACGGCACTTGGCAGCACTGTGTCCATCCTGACCACATCGGTAGCAGAAGAATTGACCTTTCCCCCTTCGCCTGGGGGGGATGGTGGCTCTAAGTGCGGGCTTCTCAATCGCCACAGTTTGAGGCTTCTTATTCCTAGAAGTCTTAACTCGGTCAACGGTACTTTGCAGCTCAGCTATCCGTTCCGTTAGGACCTGCATTTGTTGGGCAAGTTCCTCTCTGGTGCTCACCATCAGTACACTGGCCATTTGCAGTGGTGTTGTGCTGGCTGGCTCCGATGTTTGGGCTTCCCAAAACTCACTGGCAGCCTGCCTTTCTTCCTCCTCTCTGACCTCTTTTATCAGCTGGGAGTAACTTGGGGGATGTTCCCGTCGTTCTCTTAGCCGGAGATGAAGTAGAATCGGGTTCTGATACTGAGTTCCTCTTACAATTTGAGCCAGTCTGGTCTGATCCATCTGCTCAGCAGTCACTGCTCCCCTCATGACAGCTCTCTGAAGCAGTCTCTCCAGTCTCTGTATGTAGGCTGAAGCCTTCTCGCCCTTTTGTTGTCGGGAATTAAGGAACTTACAGTAGCTGTCTTCAGGGCCCTCTACGCTCCCAAAGTTGTGTTCAAGGGCCTCTAGGCAGTCCTTCACACTGACCCCAGGGTCAATGAGCTTCAGGGTGCGAATCACATCTAATGCTGGGCTGCCAAGGCTCTCTATAAGGCATCTTCGCTTTTCTGCATCTGGTACGGCCCACTCTTGCAGCATTTCAGTGGTATGCTCTAACCAGGGTTCAAACTCCTCCTCCCCAGCAAATAATCTTAACTTACGACAAGAGTCTGACTCAGCATGGGGCAGCACAACCTTTTCCAATATTTGCCCCAGAGCTTTTGTCCAATCATCAGCCGAGGCTGCAGCCTCCGAGCTAGAAGCTGCTGAGCCAGGGCCCAACAAACCTGACATATTAGCCATTATACAAACAGTAATTTCCTCAAAATATAAGCACAAACAAAAAAAAATATAAATTGTTTCCCAATGTAGTGGATCACTCAACAGGTGCTTGCGAGGGGTACTGACCCAGGCGATCCCGGACGAGCCCCCAAAAATGTAACCCTTCTGCCCGTCAGAGTTGGCAGCAACAAGGGCCGGGTTCAATATCTAGGGGTTCCATTCCAATAACACAATGCAAACCGGCTCGAGCCCCCACCCAGTGACCTGGGAAAAATATATACCACCCCCGCTGGGCGCCTCCAAGAGGCAATACTTCCCCTCTCGCAAGCACATAGTCTGAGTGTAGCAAAAGTCTTTTAATAACAGAGAGAAACAATGTGGCATTATGTTGGGGAAACACCACCAACAGGATTCATAACACAACCCATGAGCAAAAACAACCCCACCCCAGGCAAATTGGGGCATGCCCTTTTCCCTTTGGTTCTTGAGTCCAGCAACCCCAAATCACCCAAAGTCCCAAAAGTCCAATGCCCCAAAAGTCTCTGTCCCTGGTCAGGGCAGCCCCAGAGTTCGAAAGTTTATCGGCGGAGCTTTACCTCCCAACCTGGGTGGAAATGGGACGGGGGTAAGAGGCACCTTACGTGATCTGAAGCTGACCGCCCCATAGCTCCATAGCGGCGCTCCGCCAGCCGCCCCACGAACTCCTTCGCTCAGCTGCGCTCCGCTCCGCCAGCCTCCCCACGAACTCCTTCGCTCAGCTGCGCTCCGCGCCAGCCGCCCCACAAACTCCTTTGCTCAGCTGCGCTCCGCTCCGCCAGCCGCCCCACGAACTCCTTCGCTCAGCTGCCCCACAAACTCAGCTCCACGGCCCACAAGCAGCTCCTGCCATCCACACACTGCTCCGCGTCGAACTGCTTCACCAGCCGTCCCGCAAACTGCTCCACAATATATCTTCAGGCTCCCCCACTACTTAACACAACACTCAGTGATTTCAGCTCTTAGGTGAATTCAGCTTATAGTAGGGGAGCCCCAGTGCTGGTGCACTGTCAGCCCAAAGTGAGCTCAGCAGCCTATAACTAGACTTCTAATGAAATCAAAATTAGCTCTGATATTCCACAGTGGAGAGAGGAGGAAGTGCAATCAGCATGTAAGGCGCTCACCAAAGGGCCCATGCCACCAAGTACTACTACTTGTCCCCAGCCTCTCTCCATTCACACAGTTTTGGAACCCATGACCCTTGCCTAGCGAGTGCTACTTAGTTGATGGTGAATCCCTCCATCATAACAAAAGGCCACGTACAGTTCCAAGCACAGTTCCCATAATCAGGGTAATAACAATTTATTCTTCCTGCCCCAATAACAGAGACACTGGGGATCCCACAGCAGCCAAAGTGACCATTTGGGCAGCTATGGTCTCATTCTAGGCGTGGTGGGTGTGCCTATGCAAATGAGATCGGCCCCTGAAGTTCTTTTCCACAACTTGCCACACCTCACCACCAGATGTCAGGGTGGAGCTCATCCTGACACTGCTTACATATGGATGGTATGTATGTAGATGTATGGAAATGGTATGTATGTATGTAGATGTATGGAAACTGGAAAGCCCTTTCAGCATCTTACATATACATGAAACTGGGGTGAAAGGGGAATGCAATAACCCTGCCCGACTCCTGTATAAAATCTGTGAAGGGGCGCTTGAAATTGCTATTTCTTAGAGGCTGATCCTACAAATTCTTACTACTGCGAGTAGTCCCACAGGGCTCTAATTGTGAGCTGGTGGCCCATACTCCTGTGTAGGTGAATAAGAGTGCAGGAGATGCCTTCTCACTCTCCTTTGCAGGTTCTCTATATTGCTGATCATAATGCAGACAGGAGAAGAAACAGGATAGAAGAGCTGCTTCAGGGCTGATATTCCTCTTCCCACACCAATGTGCTGGCCAGAGCGGGAGGAAAGCTACACTGGGAATAGGGCCGGTACAACATACTTTTGCTATGGAACAAGTTGTAATCAGGGACTGAACTGTGATTTGCTGGTTGCAAGGCACCAATCTAAATTCTAAAGTAGACATTTGCAGGGTTGAGCCCTTAATTTGCAGGTCCTCCTTCAGCTACACCCTTCTAAATAGTGATACACACTTTTAACAACAGTATATACCAGTCTTTTTCTTCACACATGCCGAGGCCTGTCCCTGGTTCCTTTCTAATGCACTCTGTTTGCAAACAGTGGAACATACTAGGGTGACCAGATAGCAAATGTGAAAAATTGGGATGGGGGTGGGGAGTAATTGGCATCTATATAAGAAAAAACCCCAAATATTGGGACTATCCCTATAAAATCGGGACATCTGGTCACCCTAGAACATACTAATGGACACTTGTGAAGGGACTAAGAAAACATTGGGTATTAATAGAGGTGAGAGATTTAGTGTTCTAAACACACAAACAGGAAAGCATATTGTTCTTCACAAACAAGCGGTAGTTCTGAAGAAGGGCCTTTCTTGAAATTATTTGTAATCTAGTCACTGGTCCATTAAAAGATATTGCAATACCTACTCTTGCCCACTTTGCACCTTCTGGTGAGATGTGAAACAGTGATTTCATGGTACTGGAACTTTTAAAAACGGAACATTTTTATTGTTTTCAAATCACAATGTAATCTGCATAGCAGACTGTAGTTATAGAGGTGTGGCAAAACCGTCTGACAGAGTCCAGTTTCAAGAAACCCTATACCATTATAAACAACCTCAGTTTATAATCAAAGTAGTAAGGCAGTTGCAGCAATGTAGGGCACACGCAGGAAAAATTGCAATTGTACACCTTTGGTTCAAATAATTAGTCCATATTGGTTAGTGGGAATAGCTTTAGTATTAGAAGGTTTTCATGAGTCACTGAGACATTTCTGCTACTCCTTTCATCCTTCTTCTTCTACCTTGCATTCATTCCATAAAATGGCGTTTGCTTTATGAGTCCTCTCCCTCCCAAGTGCTCTGTTCAATGCCGTATCCTCTGTCACACCACATGCCAACATGTCTTCCTTTATTACTTCCCACCACTTCTTCCTTGGTCTTTTTCCTTCAGTCTTGATCTGTGCGACTATTGTACACATAAAGCTATCAAGACTGAGCTTTACATGACCAAACCATCAGACCTGCACGCCCTCATTTTTTTCATTTATGAGTGTGACTTTGAGCCTGTCTCAACATACACATTCCTCATGTGGTCTTTGTTGCTTACACCACTCATCCATCTCAACCTTTAGATTTCTGTGGAATGGATCATTTTCTCATGTTTCTTTTTTGTTGCTCAATGCTAGGTGCAATACATCAAAACCAGACCGATAACCTTTTCCTAGACTTTCCTTTTTAATCTTACCCGTATCTTCCTGTCACATACTACAACCCTTATCTTTCTCCATTTGATCCAGGCATTTATTATTTTGTCTTCCATTTCCCTGGATTCTGGAACCTAGATGCTTGAAACTTTGTGTTTTTGGTATTGTCTGATCATCTAGTTTCAAGGATAATTCTTCAGTATTCACATTATTGAAATTACATACCATTCTATGTTTTTCCTCTGCTTATTTTGAGCCCATGTCTTTAACCCATCTCTTCATTTATCAAGATTCTTGTCTAAACTATCATTTTATGCAGTGAGGAGAAAATAATCAGCAAACAACATGCACCAAGGTGCCTCCTTCTGTATGTTCCTTATGTGAGTGTCCAGAATGTGAATAAAAATGAAAGGACGCAGTGCTGATTCCTGATGCACTCCTATCTTTACTGATAGTTGTCTGTTTCACCACTAGAGGCTCTGACTATTGACATTGCACCTACATGCATGTCTTGAACAAGCCAAACATAAAGTTCTGGTCATGGGCGGCAGGTATCAAAGGCAGGGGAAGGCTAAGCCTACCCAAACTGCCTGCCTGGCCCCACCCACACTCCACCCCAGGCCTTGACCTGCTTCCCTCTGTGCTCTGCTGCGGCTCTTACTTCCCATGTGGCCAGGGCCCCAGGCCAGTGGCACTGGAACCGGGGGGGGGGGGGACCAGGAGGGCATAGCGCTCCCACTTTTTGAAAGTGGACAGGCCTGGCCCATCTACTTGTTGCTGGGGCCTACCGGCCCCCTTCCCCTTCTTTTCTCCCCCGAGGCCCTACCCCCTGGCCAGGCCAGCGTGGAGCCCTGCTGAGGAGCCCGGGCAGCCGTGGGGAGCCGTGGCGGTCCCTTCACCTGCTCAGGATGTGTGTGTGTGTGTGTGTGTGTGTGTGAGGGGGCTGAGAGCAGTCCCCAGCCTGTGCCCTCGCCCCCGGTCACTGGGGGCAGGAGGAGTGTCTGTGACGCCACACCAGCTCCCCACAGTTGCCTGTGCAGCTCCGGCTCTGTGGGGAGGGCCTCGGAGTTGCAACCCGGCCATAGTAAGAGCCGAGTGGGCTGCTGTGAGAAGCCGCAGAGTCATGGACTCTCCACCTGCCCCAGGTGGGCTGGGAGTCTGAGGAGTGAGGACATGAGCCGGGGGCTGTTTAGGCTCCTGCACTGTGGGCAGGTAGAGGGTCCTGCCCACCACAGCTGCCCACCTGGCTCTTATCATGGCCGGGCTTTGGCTCCAAAGGCCCCCACAGCTGAAGCCGGGTTGGAGAGAGCCGCATGGGCAGCTATGGGGATCCTGGGTCCCTCCACCTGCCCTGGGCATGGGGCCTGAGACATGGGCAGGGGACTGCTTTTGCCTCCACTTTGGGAGGGGGTCTCCACCCCACACACTTTTGAGAGGGCTCTGGCACCCTTGCCCTGGGCTGGAGCTACTGGAGGCTGGCCTGCATCCAGGGACTCTGAGCAGCTGGATCCGGTGCTCACACTCCCCACCCACCTGGTGCTCCAGGGCTGCGGGCTGTGCCCCCTGCCCACCTGTTGCTCCGGGGCTTGGGCTGGGGGCTGCGCTGTCTGCCCGCCTGCCTGCTGGGCACTCTGGGGTTGGGGGGGTGGGGCAGGCGCTGGTCGGGGAGGGGCCTCTGGGCTCTGGCAGGGGAAAAGGGCGGGAGGGGCAGGGCCCCGGGTAGAGGTGGCGGGTCAGCCAGGTACTAGCCTCCCCAAGCCTGCAGTTCACCCATGGTTCTGGTACCATTTTCTCTCTCAGACACCACCAGATAACTTCCCTTGGAACTCAGTAAAAGGTTTTTTCCTGATCAATGAATATCACATGAATATTTTTCCCTTCCTCTCTAATTTTTTTCCACTAGCTGCCTCATTGCACAAACAACATCTATTGTAGGTCTTCCTGGCATGAATCCATATTGATTTGTGCTAATATCTACTTCATGTTTAGTCTCTTATCAATGATTCTCTCCCATAGTTTCATTGTATGACTCATCAGCTTTATACATCTCACTTTTTCCCTCATAAAACAGCACCAAGATATTTCTCTTCCACGTGTTTGGTATCTTTTCCCATCTCATGATGGAACCGAACAGAGATGTCAGCAGATGTCTTCTATTCCAAGCTTCTTCCATGCCTCAATAGGGATTCCATCTGGGCCTAGTGCCTTATTATTTTTCATTTCTTTTATAGCATTTGCAACTTTATCTGGTGTGATCGGCTCCACTACATCACAGTTCAACATTCTGGAGTCACATTGCTCGCTCGGATTATCTTCTCTTAAAAACTGTTAACAGTACCTTTTCCATTGATTCTCTATGTGTCTATCATCTTTGAAGAACGTCACTTCCTTGTATCTTTGGTACTTCTTTCCCAGGCTTTCTTCCCTCCATCCTTTGTTCCAAGTCTTGAGTAAAGTCCTCAGAAACCTTTGCTTTTGCATCTATATTTCTGGCCAATTTCCTGTCGTCCGGGTCTCCTTTGCTACTACTCCTTTTTTCTTCTATCTTTTATCACTTCTTGTACTTCTTCACTCCACTCCCAATTGTTTGTGAATAAAGGTTTTCCCTTGTGATTCACCCATAACTTGTTTAACACTCTCCACTATATTTGTTGCCATAAAATCCCAAAATGTATGCACTCCTTCCACATGTGGTGCTGACCTCATCTTCTCCATAACCAACTCTCCAAAGTCCTTCTCAGATTTACTATCAGGGCCCAGGATGAGAACAGTCATGCCTAGTGGACAGAGCCGTAGCCACATGCGAGAGCCAGAGTCACGAGTCAGAGCTTAGGGTCAGGAACCGGAGTCAGAGGCCAGATGCTGGAGCCAAGGGTCAGAGCCAAAGTCAGGAATTGGAGGCCAGGGTCAGAGCTGGGCTACCTGGAGTGAGGCAAGGAGCAGGGCTGGGTCCAAGGCAGGAGCAGGGCTGGGAACAAGCAGGTGCAGGAGGTATCACAGTCGTGGGTGACTGCTTTGAGTAGCCAGTGAAGTGCTGCAAGCTTCCTCAGCCAATTCGGCAGGACATTCAGTTAGGTGTTCTAGCTGATGCAGCACAATTGGGCTCATTAGGGGGGCAGGAGACTGAGCAGGTACAGCCATAGTTATTCCTGATACGTACTCCGTAGCTTTTGCCACCTTATGTGTGGTGTTACCCACTTTGATTCTCACTGTACATTCGTTCTAAGAATAAAATGAGAGGTCTAACTATGCTGACTAGTAAGACTCTCTCCTGTAATCAACTTGAAGTCTTTTATATCTTTTATTTTCTGCAGGGAAACAAGGAAGTAGTCAATCTGGCTTCTAGTCCTTCCACTCTTTTAAGTAATACAATGTTCACCTCTTTTCATAAAGAAAGTGTTGGATACTTCTAGGTCATGAACTTGTGCCAGCTGCAATATGCTTTCCTTGTCGTTTAAAGTTCCATAGCTCTAACCACCATGTCCTCGACTATATCCATGCCTCTTCCAGATGTCCATTGAAGTTGGCACTGATAATTATTTCCTCATTTCCTGGAATTTGCTGAAGAGCAGCATCTAGCATTTCCCAGAAACTTATCTTCTCATCCTTGCCACAGCCAGACTGGTGTGGATGTGTGCTAACTAAGTTTAGCAAGCCACATTCAAAAGTCAGCTTGACCATCATTAACCTATTGCTGATTCTCTTTCCTTTATTTTATTATCAAGAGCTATGCCTATTCCATAGCTTGAGTTGAAGGCTCCACAGTAAATTATTTTGTAGCCTTCCCCAATCTCAGAGGCTTTTTCCCCTTTCCATTTTGGTTCCTGGATGCATGTTCTCTGTACCTTCCTCCTCTTCGGTGTCTCTGCCAGCTCCATGCTACAGTCAGTTAGTGTGCCGGCGTTTCATAAGAACGGCCATGCTGGGTCAGAGCAAAGGTCCATCTAGCCCAGTATCCTGGTTTCTGACAGTGGCCAATGCGAGGTGCCCAGAGGGATTGAACAGAGCAGGTAATCATCAAGTGATCCATCCCCTGTCTCCAGCTTCTGGCAAACAGAGGTTAGGGACACTATCCCTGCCCATCCTGGCTAATAGCCACTGATAGACCTATCCTCCATGAATGTATCTAGTTCTTTTTTTAACCTTGCCAGTTCAACTTTTTCAACAGTTTTCAACTTGCCAGCCTTCTCCTTACATCTTTGTATGATGTAAATCCTTTAGATTATTATTAAGTTTATGTGTCTTCTCCTGATCTCTTTAGGAAATAGTCAACATTTATATTGCTATACTTAGGTGTGCACAAATCCCAATATGGTCATCCTAGCATCCCATACTTTGGCACACATTCATACCTGGTGAAGGCAGAGGTAACTCCCAGTCTGAATTTCATCCTTAAAGTGTGGGTATACTGTAAAAAGTGACTGCAAACATGGAAGTGTGGTTTCCCTATTTATTGTCTCTGTAATTCCAGAAATGATTTTCTCAGAGTACAAATACATGCAGGGTTTTCAGCCTTAACTGCCAGTCCTGTGAACCCAACCTCAAACCAAAACCCTGGCTGTGTACTATCTGGCTTACACATGAGCACCAGTAATCCAGGTTCCTCAGACAGAATTTAGTGAAATAATTCTCTGTATGAGCAACACTAGTACCCATCTCTCTCTCTCTCTCTCTCTCTCTCTCTCCCAACACAGGTTGTTCACTGAAGAGCTAATTGGAATAAATAAATAGTAACATTATTTTTTACCCTAAAGTAAGCAGATATGACACAGGGTCAGATTGTGACCTCCCATTTTCCAGTTGGTTACCAGGAACTCATTCAAGTAGTCTCCTTAAAGTCAGTGAGACTATCCATCACCAATATGCATAAGGGGTTCACAATCTGGCCTGTAGCAATAGGTCTGTCAAGTAAGGAAGTGCTAATTTTTTGTATATCATCATTTTTCTGGGCAGAGGTATATGAATCTCAGTGGGTTTGGTTCATTGTAAATTCATGCCAGATATTTTGTTTTGCTGTATGTGGGTGAGAGGTTTTATGGCATTACTGAGTTTCAGGTTCAAACAAACCCAAAACTAAAAGTGAAACTCAGCCGCAAACTGCTAAATGTCACCGGATTTTGAGCCTAAACCATAAAGCAACCTAGATTCACTAGATCCTGAGTAAAATAGACTATCATTACCTACTGTCTGGAACATCCTACAGTACATGGGTACAACTTGTTGAACTAGGGATGGAATGGCAGCTTTAGCTCAGCTTCTTGGCTTTGGTCATTTTTAGCACTGGTCAAAAAATGAAATGCATTTTTTCTTGAAATTTTCATTATTTTTTTTAGGCGTTCTCATCAAAAGGTCAGCAAAATTTCATGGAAAATGTTCAACTGCCTTCATTTATTTTTAACTAAAGCCTCCTTATTATCTTAACATACTGGTTTAAATTAATGCTTGGTCAAGCATGAAATCAAGTAAGTTATTTTGTGCATAACTACTTTACTCATACCAAGTCTATTCCATGCTGATGAACTCCAGCAAAGTCCATGGTTGCTGACTTGGTCTGGATAGCCCTTGTTATAAAACTCCTTGCTGAGGGAATACTGGATATGCAAATTCTGATCTTTGTTGCGCTGATTTGCATTCTAATACCCAGAATGCTCTTGAAGGTTGCACCCAGTGCTGGTGTGCTAGCTTTGTGAGCACAGTGGAAGTTTTGGGTATGCTGCTGTGTGCCAGGAATTATTTCTGTGTACTTGGCAAAGGAGTTGTTTAGGCTCTAACTCTTGCTTTGGTGCTGTATTGAATTTAAATACAAAAAATTGGCTTGATCTCTGCCTGGCTTCTCATTAAAATACTAGTGCATAATGGCTGTGGGGACGGGGGAGGGCATCCTGGCTAAAATTTGAATCCTTGAGGAATAACTTGCTATACTTCTACTTTGACTTCTGGAGGTGTTGGGACGGGAAATAACCATGCACAGAATGTAAATGCCTAAAGATCAGATTCATCCAGACTAACCTCTGGTAGGAAAAACAAAATGAATGAACTAGACTAACGATCACTATACATTGCTGGCAATGCAGAATCACTTACATGCACAACAAATAGTCTAGCTATCAAAAGCAACAGTTATGCAGGCACACTTAGGCTTTTCCTTCTGTCAGAATAGATTTGGCTGCAGAAATAAACAGTATCAAGACAACAACTGGTTCAGTTACATAACGCTGTACTGTACAGTGAGGACTTCTTGTTTTTCATTCACTTTCCTTTGTTTTCGAGACAGAAAGGAAACCTGTGGGGGGAAAGTCTTCCAAAGTTCATTGCTTGACCAAGATTGCTTCGACACCAGCACCCTGCCTAGTGAACTAGGGCTTCTTCAGTTTTAAAATACTTTTAAAGTATTTTCTTGGAATTTAGGGTTCCTGAAAGGTGTCACACGGACAGCCCCTGAGTCCTCTGTTCAGCCACAAAACAGGTACAGAACAGACAGTGGCATGGCGACCTTCCTCATGATACATTGCTGATGTGCCTTGATCCCTATCTCAATGGACCACCTCTAGGATTAAGTGGGTTATTCTTTTTATATTTCCATTCTGTTCTGGGGCTCTTTGCTTAGACTGTCCAGAAAGATGCCAATTAGTGGTGACTGGGGACATGATGTTGTTGTCTTTCCTTTGGGAAATGGATCAAGACCATCAAAGTCATTCTGCAGATGGTAACAACAACATTTGGTCATTGCCAATATTGGTTTGAATTGAAATCCATGATCCTGAGGTTAAAGCCTCTACATTGTATTACCAAAAGCGGCGCTGGTTCCCTGATCTTTCAAGTTAGTTTATGATGTAAAGTAAAAGTATCCTGAACTGTACACATGCATACAAACATGCACACACTTAAATGTAAAGCAATTTGAATGAATGTTAATAAGGAAGACACTTTTTAGTTTATTGCTCTATAGCAGTGGCCACCAGCTGGTTGATTGCGATTGACTGGTTGATCCTAGAGGATCTCCCAGTCGATTGTGATTTCCAGCAGCAGCACAGTGTGGCTGCCGCTAAGGCTACTCCGACCCCATACAGCTTCTGTAAGTGGCCACTGCAGCCCTGTGGCCCCAGGGGCAGGGGGGGGGGCAGGGGTCGCCCTCCACGTGCTGCTCCTGCCTGCAAGCACCGCCCCTGCAGCTCCCATTGGCCAGGAGAGCTGCATGGGCAGTACTTGCAAAGAGGGTCAGAGCACGGAGCCATGTGCCTCCCGCCCTCCCCACCCCAGAGGCTGCAGGGGCATGTTGGAAGTGGTGTGGGGCCAGGGTAGGCTGGGAGCATGCCTTAGCCTCACTGCACCCACTGCTCACTGGGAGTCACCGGAGGGAGGCCCAGTGGGAGGCCGCAACCCAACCCCCAGCCCTGAGCCCCCTTCCGGAGCCAGCACCCATACTCCCTTCTGCATACCAAGCCCCCTCCTGCACCCCAAGCCCCAGCTCTGACCTTCTCCCAGAGCCAGAACCCCATACCCCCTCCTGCACCCCAACACTCTGTCCCAGCCCAGAGCCCCCTCCTGCACCCAAACTCCCTCCCAGAGCCCGCACTCTGCACCCCCTCCTGCACCCTAACACTCTGCCCCAGCCCGGAGTCCCCTCCTGCACCCAAACTCTATCCTAGAGCTTGCATCCCTCACCCCATCTTGCACCCCAACCTCCTGCCCCAGGCTCAGCCCAGAGCCCCCTCTCACACTGCGAACCCTTCGGCCCCAGCCCAGAGCCTGCACACCCTCCCGATCCCAAACCCTCTACCCCAGCCCCATGAAAGTGAGTGCGGGTGGGGGAGAGCAAGTGATGGAGAGGGGTGGGGGGATGGAGTGAGCGGGGCAGGGCTTTGGGGAAGGGGCGGGGCCTCAGGGAAGGGGCGGAGTAGATCCTGAGTTATCCTTAGATTCAAAAAGTGATCTTGGGCGTAAAAAGATTGGAGACCACTGCTCTATAGTAATTGCTCTGAATTATGCCCCACTGTACCTTACTAATGGCAGAACATATGTAAAGTCACCAATTCCACTGTTCTAAGATCCTTTGATGGCAGTTCACTGTATACCGCCAAAACTAAGTGGATCTGAATGAAGGATGCTATTGAAGCTTTCTCTCAAAGTGTTCTTTCTTGTGTAAGTTGGTTATGGGCAAGGGATACCCAGGTACAGCCAAATCCCTGATATTGCAATGTCACCATTGCATCCTCCAGTTAACTAGGGCAAGCGTAGCTCTATTTCATCTCCCCTGTTGCTTTTTATGCAGAGCTACATGGACAGCTGTGTTCGCAAGGGAAATATTTTGCCTTTAAGGTCACTATTGCGATCACAATGGTGTGGCAAGGGAAATGTCCACCTTAGTTTCAAAATAGCTTAGGCAGAGCAAAAGAAAGCCTCCTCCGTCTCCTCCCCACTTCTGTCAACACCCGATCAAGGGTCAAGAACGTAAACCCAGCTCAAATGATGTGAAATTGGCCAGTTCATTTTTTCACTTCCCCAGGGACAAAAACAGACTTCATCACGCAGATAATGACCCTTCCTGCTTGCAATGATTGAAGTCCGGAAACTCTTTGCTTAGGTGCATCTCATAATGTAGATCACTGCTTTCAGTACCCAAGTCAGGCATTCAGGTTATATTTCAGATAACTCAACTACTAGCTTCCATAAGTCTTGCCCATTCTTCTGACATGATTTCTTGAATAGAACTGTGCTTGCCAGCTATGTGTCAAAATGTATGTGGAAAAAGATCAGTCTCTATCTGGGCAGCTATATTCTGACAGCTACAGATAAAAGGTCTCACTCTTTATAACACCCTATACTCCCCTGCTTTTCCCCTATTCCTTCATGAGCTTTGGTAGACATTTGTTTTTGCAATTTGTGGGGAGAGAGAGAGAATATGTATAATTGTGTGATTTACCCTGCCTGTGTGTGAGTCTATTCTGTCTCTAAGGAGTCCTTATAGGCTGAAGCATCACTGGGATCCAGAAACCTAACTGCAGAGTATGACGTCTCCTGATCCCATTATTGTCAAACTTTGCAATAAGACTTCTAACTTGTCATCTGTCCAGATCCTGGCTGAGCTTCCTCTTGTGGATGCTCACGAGGCAGCTGTGTTTGGACCCATATCTCAGATACATGTTCTTCTAAGCTCCCTTGGGTCTAAGCAGGCTCCAGTCTCTCAGTTACACTTCCCAGGGACAGATTTTCTGTCTGGAGCCTCTTCTTGGGAATGGGACCAGCTGTCCTGCGTCCCTGAAACAGGGCTGTCCCTCATCGCACCCAGAGCTCTACCCTGGTAGGTATTCTGGTTTATAGTTTAACCCTTCAGGAATAGGTGACTATTGAAGCAAATAACATGCAGACTTCATGGAGGATAAAGTAAAGGTGGGAACTGAAGCGAAACAGTGAAATGACAAACTGGCCCTTTCAATTACGTCACATGAAGGCAGACAACTAAAAAGTGACACATTTTATAAGTGCTTGTATGCAAATCCTAGAAGTCTGACTACTAAGATGAGTGAACTTGAGTGCCTGGTATTAAATTAGGATTTTGATATAATAGGCATTACAGAAACGTGGTCGAATGATGACAATCAAGGGGACACAGTAATACCAGGATACCAAATATATAGGAATTACAGAGTAGGTGAATCTGGTGGGGGAGTGGCACTATATGTGAAAGAAAGCATAGAGTCAAAAAGAGTAAACATTTTAAATGAATCAGACTGTACCACAGAATTTCTATGAAAAGAAATTCCATGTTTGAATTATAAAAATATAGGGGTAGGAATATATTACAGACTCCTGACTAGGATGGTGACAGTGATTGTGAAATGTTCAGGGAGATTAGAGAGGCTACAAAAATAGAAAACACAGGAATAACAGAGGATTTAAATTATTCTCCTGTTGACTGGGTACATGTCACCTCTGGAAGGGATACAGAGATAAAGTTTCTAGACACCATTCATGATTGATTCTTGGAGCAACTAGTCTTGTAACTCACAAGGGGAGAGGCAATTCTTGATTTAATCCTAAGTGGAGCACAGGATCTGGTTCAAGACGTGAATATAGCTGAACCGTTCAGTAATAATGATCATAATATCATCAAATTTAGCATCCTTGTGAGGACTGGGAGAAATACCAAAAAAACCCACCATAACAGTATTTAGTAGTAAGGGGAATAACACAAAAATGAGGAAGCTAGTTAGACCAAAATTAAAAAGAAGTCACAAGAATGAAATGCCTGCAAGCTGCATGGAAACTTTAAAAAACACCATAATACAGGCTCAAATTAACTATATTCCAAATTAAAAAAAACCAAACACTTAAGAGGACTAAAAAAATCCATCATGGCTAAACAACAATATAAAAGAGATGGTTAGAGGCAAAAAGACATCCTTTAAAAATTGGAAGGCAAATCTTACTGCGGAAAATAGAAAGGAGGATGGACTGTGGCAAGGCAAATGTAAAAGTAGAATTAGGAAGACCAAAAAAGAATTTGAAGAACAACTAGCAAAAGAGTCAAAAACTCACAGCACACACACACAAAAGTAAGTATATTAGAAGCAGAAAGCTTGCCAACCAGTCAGTGGGGCCACTGGATGATCGAGGTACTAAAAGCACGTACAATGAAGACGAGGCATTGTGGAGAAGCTAAGAGAATTCTTTGCATCAGTCTTCACTGTAGAGGATTTGAGGGCAATTCCCACACCTGAGACATTCTTTTTAGATGACAAATCTGAGGATTGTCCCAGATTAAGGTGTCAATAGAGGAGGTTTTGGAACAAATTGATATATTCACCTTTGTCCAATGATGAGCTGCCAAAAGCTTAACAACTGGTTCCCTCCTCACCCCACAAGGGGGTTGTGGCTCACCTCCACCCCCCAGGACTCCTGCCCCATCCAACGCCCCGCCCCACGTTCCTTGATGCCCCCCCAGGACCTCTGCCCCATCCACCCCCCTCAACCTGTCCCCTGACTGCCCCCAGAACCGTACAGGAGGGTCTTGTGGGCCACCATAGTGGGTGCCCACCCCACCCCTCAGAGCCAGAGGGACCTCCCGGGGGGCGAGGTGGGGAGTCCTGGCGGTGCTTACCTGGGGCAGCTCCCAGGAAGCATGCGGCAGGTCCCTCTGGCTCCTAGGGGCAGGGGAGCGTAGCTGGGGGGGGGGCAGGGGGAGCGGCCACTCCCCCCAACTGATCACATCAAAAGTGGTGCCTTAGGCACCGACTCCATGGATGCTTCGGGGCTGGAGCACCTACTGGGAAAATTTGGTGGGTGCTCGGCAGCTCCCTGCCCTGCGCCCGGCCCCAGCTCACCTCTGCTTCGCCTCCGCCTCCTCCCCTGAACACGCCGCCCTTCTCTGCTTCTCTGCCCCCTCCCCTGGCTTCCCGCGAATCAGGTGTTCGCACTGGAAGCCTGGGAGGGCTGAGAAGCAAGCAGCAGCTTCGCGCTCAGGCCCAAGGAGGAGGAGGTGAGCTGGGGTGGGGAGTGGTTCCCCTGCGCACCCCCTCCCAGGTTACCTGCTGCGGCGCGGGCGGCCCTCCTCCCACCCCCGTGCCCAAGCTCACCTCTGCTCCGCCTCTGCCTCTGCCTACCTGGCCTGAGTGAGAAGCTGCTGCCTGTTTCTCAGCCCCTCCCCCCCATGGCTTCCTGCATGAACAGCTAATACGCGGGAAACCGGGGGGGGGGCGGCGGCGAAGCAGAGCGGGGCGGCGCCTTCAGAGGTGCAGGCGGAGCAGAGGTAAGCTGGGGCCGGGTGCGGGGCGGGGCAGGGAGCTGCCACTGGGTGCTCTGCACCCACCAAATTTTCCCCGGGGGTGCTCCAGCCCTGGAGCACTCACGGAGTCAGTGCCTAAGGCATCACTTTTGGCTGGGTCGGGACAACCGGTTCTAAAAGGGCTTCTAAATTTAACAACTGGTTCCAGCGAACCGGTGTGAACTGGCTCCAGCTCACCACTGCCTTTGTCACCTTTGTCTGGCTTGTCCTTGTTCATCCCTCCACAAACGCAAATCAATGTCACACCGTTCTGTTTTGTTGTGAGCACGTTCTTTCCATTTCTGGTCAGAGTTTTGTCATGGGATTGGCTCAGCGCGTTTTCAGTCTGCCCAGCAATCACTGTTGGTCTCTGGGAATCCAGTCACTGATTTGGGTTGTCCACCTATTGTCTTGCCTGTGGACTATATCTCCGCTTTATGTAGTACATCGCCTGCACTACATCGGTCACCTCTGGTCTCCTCATTCGTGATCATTGATATATTAAACAGTAATAAGTCACCAGGACCAGGTTGCATTCACCCAAAAGTTCTGGAGAAATCAAATATGAAATTGCAGAACAACTAACTGTGGAATGTAACCTATCACTCAAATCAGCTTCTGTACCAGATGACTGGAAGATAGCTAATGTGATGCCAATTTTTTAAAAAAGCACCAGAGGTGATCCTGGGAATTACAGGCCACTAAGTGTAACTTCAGTACCAGGCAAATTAACTGAAACTATAGTAAAGAACAGAATTATCAGACACATGGAAGAACATGTTTTGTTGTGGAAGAGTCTACATGGCTTTTGTAAAGGGAAATCATGCCTCACTGATGTATTAGAATTCTTTGAGCAGAGAGGGGTCAACAAACATGTGGACAAGGGTGATCTTGTGGATATTGTATACTTGGACTTTCAGAGAGCCTTTGAGCCTTTCACCAGAGTCTTATAAGCAAAGTAAGTCGACATGGGATAAGAGGGATGGTCCCCTCATGGATCAGTAACTGGTTTAAAAACAGGAAACCAAAGTTAGGGATAAATGGACATTTTTCAGAATGTAGAGAAGTAAATAGCGGTGTCCCCAGGGATCTGAACTGGGATAAGTGCTGTTCAATGTACTCATAAATGATCTGGAAAAAGGGGTAAACAGTGAAGTGGTATAATTTGTAGATGATACAAAACAACTCAACATAAAGTCCACAGCAGACAAGTGAAGAGTTACAAAGGAATCTCAGAAAACAGGGTGACTGGTCAACAAAATGGTATATGAAATTCAATGTTGATAAATGTGAAGTAATGCATATTGGAAAACATAATCACAGTTATACATACAATATGACGGGATCTTGGAGCCATTGTGCATAGTTCTCTGAAAACATCCACTCAATGTGCAGCAGCAGTCAAGCAGGATGTTAGGAACAATTAGGAAAAGGATAGATAATAAGACAATAAATATCACCATGCCACCATATAAATCCATGGTACTTCTATACACAATTCCCTACTTTAGAACCCTCACTCTGGAGCTTTCTTTGAGTTTTGGTTGGTGATGGCCGAGGTCCCAGGTCCTCTGTTCTGGACCTCATGCCCTTGGCCCAGGTTTCTCTGCTTATGGAGTCTTCTCTGACTCCTACAGCAATCTATCTTCAACTTGTTCATTTGCAGAGAATGTGATCCTTTTTCTTCCCTGAACCTCTGTGTTTTTAAAACCCTGTTCCAACAGCATGTTTCAATGAATACATTGCCCTCAGTGTACGTACACAGGCACTTCCCAGATTGGTGGTACAGTGCAATGGAGAGAGAAGGCAAGGAAGAGATATGATAGAGAATGATTGATTGCTAATTATTAGGACTGTCAAATGCTAAAAAAAATTAATTGTGATTAATTGCGCAATTAATTGCATGGTTAAATAATAATAGAATACCATTTATTTAAATATTTTTGGATGTTTTCTACATTTTTCAAATCTATTGATTTCAATTACAACACAGAATACAAATTGTACAGTGCTCACTTTATTTTTGATTACAAGTATTTTCACTGTAAAAAAAGAAATAGTATTTTTCAGTTCACCTAATACAAGTACTGTAGTTCAATACTTTATCATAAAAGTTGAACTTACAAATGTAGAATTATGTACCAAAAAACCTGCATTCAAAAATAAAACAATGTAAAATTTTAGAGCCTGCAAGTCCACTCAGTCCTGCTTCTTGTTCAGCCAATTGCTCAGACAAACAAGTCTGTTTACATTTGCAGAAGATAATGCTGCTTGCTTCTTGTTTACAATGTCACCTGAAAGCAAGAACAGGCATTTTCATGGCACTGTTGTAGCCGACGTCTCAAGATATTTGCTAGATGTGCTAAAGATTCTTATGTTCCTTCATGCTTCAGCTGCCATTCCAGAGGACACGCATCCATGCTGATGACAGGTTCTGCTTGATAAGGATCCAAAACAGTGCGGACCAACGCATGTTCATTTTCAATATCTGAGTCAGATGCAACCAGCAGAAGGTTGATTTTCTTTTTTGGTGGTTTGGGCACTATAGTTTCCACACTGGAGTGTTGCTCTTTTAAGACTTCTGAAAGCATGCTCCATACCTCATCCCTCTCAGCTTTTGGAAGGCACTTCAGATTCTTAAACCTTGGATCGAGTGCTATAGTTATCTTTAGAAATCTCACATTGATACCTTCTTTGCGTTTTGTCAAATCTGCAGTGAAAGTGTTCTTAAAATGAACAACGTTCTGGGTCATCATCCAAGATTGCTATAACATGAAATATGTGGCAGAATGCTGGTAAAACAGAGCAGGGGACATACAATTCTCTCCCAAGGAGTTCAGTCACAAATTTAATTAACACATTATATTTTTAACAAGCGTCATCAGCATGGAAGCATGTCCTCTGGAATGGTGGCCGAAGCATGAAGGGGCATACAAATGTTTAGCATATCTGGCATATAAATACCTGGCAATGCGGCTACAAAAGTGCCATGTGAATGCCTGTTCTCACTTTCTGGTGACATGGTAAATAAGAAGTGGGCAACATTATCTCCTGTAAATGTAAACAAACTTGTTTGTCTTAGCTATTGGCTGAACAAGGAGTAGGACTGAGTGGACTTGTAGGCTCTGAAGTTTTACACTGTTTTGTTTTTGAGTGCAGATATGAAACAAAAAAAATCTACATTTGTAAATTGCACTTTCACAATAAAGAATCAGACATGCCAAACCTGCAAAAAAACCTGCAGAAATTGGGCTTGTTTTTGGCTTAATTGGCTTGTGAGTTGCTAGTTGGCTAGTGTTTGGCTTCTATCTTGTCGCTTGTTTGGCTTGTCGCTTGTTGCTTCTTTTTTTTGATCAGCTCCCGGCAAGCAGGGGCAAGGTGCAAGCAGAGGTATGGGGGGAGGGGAGAGAGTCAGAGGTCCACAGCAGGCCCACCACAGTCCCAGACTGCATTTCGGGGGGATCTAGTCACACAAAGTTTTGGGGTTCTTAGATATTGACTTGTTTTGGCCTTGTTTTGAAATGGGATTAGTTTGCTTTTTGGCTTATTGTGAAAGTTGGGGTGCTTATTTACCACTTGAAAGTTGGCAACTGTGAAAGAGATTGCATTACAGTACTTGTATGAGGTGAATTGAAAAATACTATTCTTTTGTTTATCGTTTTTACAGTGCAAATATTTGTAATCAAAAATATACACTTTGATTTCAATTACAACACACAATACAATATATATGAAAATGTAGAAAAATATCCAAAATATTTACTAAATTTCAATTGGTATTCTACTGTTTAAGAGTGCAATTAAAACTGTGATTAATAGCGATTAATTTTTTTAATCATGATTAATTTTTTTAGTTAATCGTGTGAGTAAACTGCGATTAATTGACAGCCCTACTGATCATCACTCAACTGATCTTCTGAAAAGCTCATCATTCTCTGGTCCACCACCGCCATCTCGAGCATGTTTATAAAACTTTTCAGATTTTTATTTGGGTTATGTTGTGTGTTACTTCCTTTGAGACACTGTAAATATATTCTTTGATCCTGAAATCAAATTTTCAAATGAAATCACTCATTTGTTGTTGATTCCTAAATGTTTAATAAAGGAAAAGGGCCTTCAAAGAGACAGTTTAGAAAGCTCTGGTTTCAATATGCCTTGGAATGACTTCTCCCTTCAGAGTGTGCATGCATGTACACACATGCCCCTCCCCCCAACACACACACAAGTCATATGGGACCCAGTTGATTCTATGTCTCTGATTTGACAAGCCAATGCCACATCACAATAAAGAAATCTGGAGTGAAGCATCTGCTCTGTTCAGTCACCACAATTCCATGTACAAACTAAAGTACAGGAGTAGAGCCCTGCATAAGACTTAACTGGGATTACTTAGATGGAGGAAGTTCAGAAGGAAAATAGGAGGGAAGGTGGGCTATGGCACTGCTAAATCATAAAGCTTCTTTAAAAGAAAGGATTGGAGTGAAGAGGGTTGCTATAGAGAGATTTCAGAGTAACAGCCATGTTAGTCTGTATTCGCAAAAAGAAAAGGAGTACTTCTTAGGCCCTAATGTGTGAGTGGTCTCAAAGACTGGATATTCCAGTTCAGTGAAGCAAGATGGCCCCCTGCAGCATTGTTAGCCCCTCAGAGAGAAAGGTTTGCTTCTAATCTTGAGGCATCACCCCATAATACTCCATCAATTTTGCAGAGGTTTACCATTTGTTTTTCTCAAAACACAAGACAAACATTCTTTAGTTTAAAAAAATCATCTAACAGTAAAACTGTGAAAAAAACTCAGCGACAGCCTTTTAGGGCTTCCCCTGCACACTTATTTGCAGCTTCCCTAGTGACTGCCTGCTTCTGAAATGAGCTCTGAAGCAAAACTGAATTCAGGGCAAAGAGATTTGAACCTTCATGAAAAACTTCCCCGAACTCACTTGCAAAAGACTGCAATAGGGTTTGACTAAGAATTCAGGGGAAAATTCTCCCACTCAATGGCTAAGCCATAAGATGAGTGAAACTTCTTAAAGAGTGAGAGCCAAGAGGTAAAGCTCAGAAACCTGTGCCACAATTATATTCCGAGTGCACTGTGTGTGCCGGTGTATAATGTGAAATCTTCCATTTCCCCCCATCTATTTCATTATCAGAGACTCACAGGAAGGAGGATGGGCTTTGATACCTTCAAAACAAATTAATAATAATGAGAGTTTTCATGATATTCAGTGTTTGGTAACACTTTGAGTTCCAAGGCATACCTATGGGGAATCATATAATCTTTGCTTGCGTAGTAAGTCCTCAGTATTTAAGTACCATGTAATTACATAACAATTTAATGCTCCTATCATTTATTTAGCAATTACACGTGTACCTTCAAAATTAATATAACTTTGTACACTGCAGTCTGATAGATGCCATAAATCTGTTTGCTTTGTAATTATACAGGCATACGTAATTAGTCTGCTGCTGCAGTACATGATACTTATCAGATCAGTGGTCAGTGTCATTAAAAATTCCATCAAGCACCGCAAAAACTAGGCATCAGAAAACTAGTCCAGATAAAATTAGAATTGAACATTTGCTCATCCATTGAACCAAACATTTCTCATGGTTCAAAAAGTGGTATCAATCCTCCCTCCCTCCTTTTTGGGCTCCTCTATCATTATTTTCGGTATGCCTTTGCATGACAGTAGCAGCATGCTAGGTTCTCAACAGACAGATGTGTCAGTCATATGACCACAAGTGAAAGCAACAGCAGGGAAAGCTGTTCTCATGGTTTTTCCAGTTCATGAACCATTGGCCTTAACCTGTTCATGTGAGATTTCCAGCCCAATTAAGTAAATCAAAATGGTTTTGGAGAGTTTGGACAGTTCCCCAAAGGTTTATAGAAATTAATTTCCCCTGCACCTCCCAATGTTGATCTTTATTCAACACTGACAGAAACCCACACAAACTGAAGAGTGAGGCCTAGTCTACACTAGAAGCGCGACAACAGCACATCTGTACCGATGCAGCTGCGCTGCTGTATCGTGTCTGGTGAAGATGCTCTATGCCGACAGGAGAGAGCTCTCCCATCAGCATAATAAAACCACCTCCATGAGATGCAGTAGCTATGCTGGCGGGAGAAGCTCTCCTGCCAATATAGCGCTGTCCACACTGGCACTTGGGTTGGTATAACTTACGTCACTCGGGGGGGTGGCTTATTCACACCCCTGAGCGACATACTGATGTAAGTGGTAGTGTATACAAGCCCTCAGAGTTGTGAGGTCTGTGTGGCCTTCTGTGGAAGGAGCTTGGATTGTTTAGACCCAGAATGGCCAGCAGTTTCCTTGCAAGCACAATAGTGTTAGTGCCCATTACTAAAAGCCTACCTGTTTCTTTGAAATGTTCACAGCCCTAAGCAATGAAAGATAGCCACACATTTATAAGGAGAGTTTCATTTAAAATTTGTTCCAAGAGAATTCTCAATATCCTTGTAATTTTAAAAAAAGGGGGGAAATGCTAATATCTGATGTGGGACCACGTGATAATGGAGAAGGAGAAAGTTTTGGGCCCTACCTAGGAATATCTCTGAAAACTAGCAAGAGTTGTAGTCAGGCCTCACTGAGTAAATTGGAAAACAATATTTGCATATCAATGCGTGCCTCACACATAGAGTTCGCAAAAAGAAAAGGAGTACTTGTGGCACCTTAGAGACTAACCAATTTATTTGAGCATAAGCTTTCGTGAGCTACAGCTCACTTCATCGGACGCTTATGCTCAGATAAATTGGTTAGTCTCTAAGGTGCCACAAGTACTCCTTTTCTTTTTGCGAATACAGACTAACACGGCTGCTACTCTGAAACCACACATAGAGTTAAATGTGCTGTGTTTAGAGATGTCTCAACTAGTGAAAATGCCTGGGAACCTTGCTGTGAAAATGTTCACTGTTTCAGTTCAAGGGATTTGTGCCCCTAACATTTCACTTTTCTGATAATGGCTGTTTTGTTTTCATTGGAATTCAGAATTTCTAACCTTGAATTCTAAAGCCATTTGTCACTCAAAACAGGCTCATCTTCACTAAAAAAGGGAACCCCCAATTCAGTAAAAAAATCTGTATAAATAGGCAAATTTTTCAGCAACATAGACTATACTCAAGTTTGTCATGAAAAGCCAAACAACGCTACTTCTGAGTAATTTCACTTTTAATTGTGACTATTTGGCACAGTTAAAACCAAGCAATAAAATGAAACAGAGTTTGATTTGCCACAGGTAAATATTTCTGGCTAAATTCATCCCAGGAAGAACACTACTAGCTTCAGTGGAGTTATAACAGAGATGAATGTTGACCAGGGATTTTAAAAGGTTTATTCTAAATAAATCTGCTGTCACTCTGAAGTTGGGATAGTTTTCTTATTTTGATATTATTGAGGATAACAAGCAATAATAAAAAAAAAGATTTTCAGACAGGCCTGTAGGCTACAGTACATTACATGACAAATTGTTATTCCTTACCTGGTTAGATGGAGTCATGCTTATAATATAAACCAAACAATGCGGTCTTTGATATAGTCATAGATAACCTCCTAAAATGTTTGGACTCAGATTAATGCTGCGTACACCACTCAGGAATGAGTTCTGGCAAAGCAAGATTGTTGTATATTAGTGATTAGATGAAAGATTCGATCTGATTACTGCATCATGCACATTCTTGACAAGTTCCAATAACTGTGTTTTACTTTTTCATTGCGCATGACTTGATAACGTACTGTATATGTGCTCTGAGCCAATTCTGCTTTCCTCACTTTAAATCCAGAATACCTCCATTGAAGGCAAAGGAGTTGCTCTGTATTTATGCAGGATAAGTCAGAGCAAAGTTTGTACACTCTGATAGTGATTAATTTGTGTCTGAGTATGAATTGACTGCCTTCTCCAAAGGGAACAGACTTCTCCCACAGTTTATGCATAATTCCATTTAATGCATGTGAGTCAAATTTGCTTATTAAAGGGTAAATATATACACCTTAAAGTCAAACCAGGGCTCCTATTGAAGGCAGCTGGAGATAATATTAAAGGTTGAGTTTCTGCTCTGACTCTCACTCTGTGGGTCCACTGAGTCAATAGGATTTCTTGGGGTGCAAATCCTAGCAGAAGCTGTCCTGAAGATGTCATGTTTACACAGCTCCTTTCAGGTTGGAGGATCTCAAATGATTTTACAGACTGAGGCCCTGATCCTGATATTGCATCCATGAAGGCAGACGCTGGACGTTGGAAGGAGTCCCATTGACTTCAAAAGGGTTCTGAACTAGCATAGGGGGTCTGCCTTCACATAGCCAATTGCATTACAAGGGTCTTAAAATATACACAGGGCTCAATTCACACACAAGTGAAATATAAACACCTTCTGGGGTGAAACGCTGCAACTATTTAACAGCCCATAACAATGCTAAACATCAGTTTAAGAGAGGAAATTAATACCTTTTTCAATTGAAACTGCAGTGGGAATATAGGAGGGAGAGCAGGGAGCAGTCTGTGTGCTTTTGTGGGTAGTTTTGGCTTAGAGTATTTTAATCTGGCTCAACTCTTCGTCTGGGAAGGTCACAGATGATCAAAACAGCACCAGAGCTTCTCTTTTGTGATGAGCCATTTGTATTTTTCTTTTCCAAATACCTGATGCTTGATGAGGCCAGGCTGAGCAAATGCGATTAAATGTAAAGAATAACAAAACTTCTCATGTTGAATGCTAGCACTTGACAAATACTGAACTTGGTAAATTTATCTTGCACTGCTGTACAGTCAGAGTAACTCTAATGAAAGAAATGGCATTACATCAATATAAGAAAGGTAAATGAGAGGAGAACCAGGCCCAGAGTGAATATTCTTTTGAATTTTTAATTATGGTAATTCACATTGGCCATGTGCATACCCCGTCTATGTTTGCTTTCCATAAACATTCAAGCAACTAAACTTTACTGGCAAGAATGTTTGCAGAAACTGTATCTCAAAGTCACTTGCATGAGCATTCATAGAAACCAAATGTTAGTTTTTGCATTCATGGTACTCGTACCTATTCAGACAGGAAATCAGGGGAGGGGAATGGGCAATATACCACATGGTTTAGCCTACTGATCTCAAGTAAGCCAACATCTTGGGCCTGATTTTCCACGGCTTTGCACCTTCTATCCCTGTGCAAAGAGAGTGCAAAATGGGGGTAAAATGCTACCATTCTGCTTTCATAACATTTGATATCCACTTTGCTCAAGTGTAAATGACCAGTATAGTCTCATTGTTTAATTGTCCTCCTCTGTGTGTCTGTACCCTCCTGTTGTCTCTTGTCCTATACTTAGATTATAATCAGTTTGGGTCAGGAATTTTGTTATTGTTACATGCTTGTACAGCGCCTAACACAGTGGGGTCCTGATCTATGACCGGGCTCGAGGTGCTTCCACAATACAAATAACAACTAATAATTGTAATAATAACAATACTAACTACACAGGGTGCAAGATAGTGGAGATTGGGGCTAATCAAATTGAGAATACTAAGCACAGATTGCAGAGGGTCAACTACTTGTGATCAAGCAACACATTACAAAAAAAGTTAAATAAATGCTAATATTGAAGTTGTGGAAATGGCAATCAGCTCACAGATATTCCATGAGCAGAGAGAGAGAGAGAGAGAGGCGAAATTCATTGGAAAAGATATTAGTTGGAATTATCTGATCTACTAATGACAGGTTTCAGAGTAACAGCCGTGTTAGTCTGTATTCGCAAAAAGAAAAGGAGTACTTGTGGCACCTTAGAGACTAACCAATTTATTTGAGCATGAACTTTCGTGAGCTACAGAAGTGAGCTGTAGCTCACGAAAGCTCATGCTCAAATAAATTGGTTAGTCTCTAAGGTGCCACAAGTACTCCTTTTCTGATCTACTAAGTATATGTAAGGAATAACTTTATGACTATGTCACATCATGACCAAAAATTAAGATTGCAATACTGGAAACATTATTTTCTTGTCCCTCTTTCACCTTTCCCCCCTTTTTTTTATTCTTTAACATTCAACATTTTGGTTCAAGTTAATTAAAGATTCCAGTTCCAACCTCCTGGAGTGAAACTCTGGCAGTTTGCCCAGTGCAGCAATAGGCATTTGTAAGCAGCCCCTCCACTGCAGTCCATAATGTCTCTAAGAAACTATACAAAGAAGCAGAAAGCAACTGAATACAGATGGAATGAGAAATCAGATATTTCTTACATTTGTGCTTAAATCTGTGATGGCTACCCCATAGTTAGAAAGAGAAGACAATTCACATGCACTGTAGATCCAGGGGAAAAAAGCTTTTCTTCCCCACCTACTGCAGATACATCTGTGAGAAAATTTACAGTGAGCCTTAAAAAAGAGAGAGAGAGAGAGAGAGATCAGAAGACTGATCCAAAGAGAGGCAATTTTTTCTTGATAAAGACATGGCAATATGATGTACAATTTTGCCATCAAAAATAACTGTTTGACGCAACACTGTTCGTAGTGAAAAGAGAATTTAATACATTTTAAATGTTTGACAGAAGAATAAAGAATACAGAGTAAGATAAGCATTAACCTTCAAGCCCATATGCTGAATTGTCTGTCATTAAATTGCACATGTAAAATAAAAGTTTAACTCATATTCGTCTCCTGGAACGTGAGTAATACAGATGACATAGCTGGTGTCTCCTCTGCTCGTGAGGCATTGCTTGCTTCTTAAAACAGAACATACTTAGTACCTTGTCATTAAATACTGAAGGCCTTCTGTAATGGCTAAAACTGATTTAACGATGTGCCATCAGAAATCTCAGTTTCAACTATTTGTGATTGCATGCTAGTTGATATATAAACTGTACAGTCCTCGTCATTTCAAATTCTGTGCCAGGCCATGAGATTCTATAGTTAAATGTAGGGAAGAAGTAAACAACGTATCTACCGCCATATGACGTTGTTTCTTTGTGCATTTTATTTTTCCAACTGTGCTGCTAAAATTTCTTTCTCTCTGACCTCATGGCTTTTGGATTTTTCATATTTTAAAGAGGCTGTAAGGCTAAATCTTGGTCAGTACAGTTTTGAAAAAGAGATTATCGCAATGGGAGAAATTCAGTTATTTGGCATATGCAACTGATAGATGGATCATCCGTTTCTCCAGACTGCAGATGGGCTATAGCTGGATATTTACGGGGGGGTGGGGGGTGGGGGGGAAAGGATGTTATGAATGCCGATCCATTGTCCCCCAATTTTTCATTAAAAATAATAATCTGGGCCCAACCTGATATTTTGGCAGATAGGATGACACACAGTAGCATGGGAGGCAAATGTCTGAGGCTATAATCTTGAGTTCTCACACTTTGGGGTGATGGGGCAGGGGATATGACCATTCAGGAGGGTTTGCTTTTAGCTGATTAATTGGAGCAGTGCATTGGGTGAGAAAGGCCAAATAAGTGTAGTGCAGATTTCATGTAAAATTTGGTTGACTGGAATACCTCTGCTCCCCCATGATTAATTCAATGTTTTGGTGCTACCTTTTTTAAAATAACAGAAGTACCCTACAAAAGCTGGCCAGGTGAAAGGGTTAACAGATGGATGCTGATCTGGATATATGTGTTTCTTGCCCTTTCAAACCTTTTAAGCCAGACTGGGGTCAAGTTACTGAAGCAGACCAGCTCTGTTGACAAACATGTGGTCTTCAAAAACAATCTCAGTATGAGAGGTGCTGCTGATTTAAAACAACAGAAAGAGGGAGAGAAAGCCACCACCAGACTACATGAAATTCAACCCAACAGCCACCTTCCCCTCTAGCCCCCTTTTGTTAACTTCCCTTCCCTGCAGAGTGAATCAGCCATGGTTGGGGTTAAATGGGTAGCTTTTGTCTCCTCACAATGGCAGAGAGTGACAGGGTGAGCTAAATGATTTACTGGTGGAGATGATTTGAAGGACAGAGCAGAGCAGCCTTGGGCGCGGGCACACACACACACACACACACACACACACACACACGACAATGGCAAATTAGTACTCCTTTTTTCCCATGGTTTTGACTGATAGATCACAGAGTGAAAATCTGACAGCCACAAGGACCATTTAGAGGCTATTTTTATTACTTATCGAGGTGGCCTTGTTTTGTTGAGACCAGATCTGAGGTTAATTATCCTTTAGTTTTTCTTTAAACATTATTTTTCTTATTAGCTGTTTTTATTGAGGTACAAAATTTGACTGCAAGTCTGTAAATTGGCAGAGCCATCACTGTGGCCCAATCTGGCACACAAACCATTTCCAGGCAAGATTTTAATAAGTGAAAGCTCTGTAAATAGATTTCCAACTGAAATGAGGAGCTTGCCACACAGACAGAGAGACCCAACTGAGATACACTAAAACCAGCCGTACTAGTGGAAAGGCTGGTTTTAATGTTGTGAATCTGACTTCCCAGCTGTTGTGAATCTGACTTCTCTAGACTCAAAGCTCATTCACACAATACAACTGACCAGATGGGGACAATGTTAAGAAACTTAAGAAACTTCTCAGACTCCTTCATCCTGACTAGTTAGGAGAGAAAGTCGACCAGCAGAATTGCTGGGTATAATTATGCATAGTTTTTCCTGACTAGATGTCAATGGTATTATAATTTTAATAACAACAACAAACAATAAAAAAGGTTATGAAAGGTACTATTATTAAGAAAGACAATGAGAACATGCAAATATGAAAGCTCAAGACAAAACAGTACTTCACATCAGCAGCCGCAGATGTCGAAGATGTGACTTAATTTCATGGAAAGTAGGAGGGCTCTGTAAAAATGGCAACATTAAGTAAAGCACTGAAGTGTTTACTGTTAACTGGTATGCATGTGGGCCCATGGAGCTATAGGTCATGTTATATTGCACACAGACAACATCTGGAGCATTGCATCTGGGATAAACTATTCTATTTCCAAATCCAAAGAGCAAAACACATTGCAACTCAAATGACTTACTTTAGATTATGCAAAAAACAATAAGAATGAACTAAAGTCATTTCTCTGTGAGAGAGCATGGTGTGTCTCTGTGTGTGTCTCCCCACAGTTCCTCTTCCTCCCAGATCTCACAATCCTCCCCAGCCAGTGCTGTCCCTCATTGGCTGCCCCTTCTCAGTTCTGTCTCCTCCCACCCGTGCTGTGTCTGTGTGTTCTCTCTACAAAACAGCTACTATGCTCTGCATGCAGGAGGCCAATTAGCGACTAGCCTTTGCAAGGGTCATGATGAAGGATGGTGCAAGGAGCCTTCCCCTTTCCATGCCCTGTACAAGGAACAGTCACAATCAGTGACCCCGCAGAGGAGTCCTTCATCCCCAAGGGGATGGGGAGGAGGCAGGGCTATGACCCTACTCTTACTATATTGACCTATAGAACAGGGCTGGGGAGGTAGGTTGAAGTCCCCTTATGCACCAAGCCCCTTATGGAAGGAATTTGTCCCCCGGAGGAGCAATCCCTCTTTGAGGATCCCCTGAGGTGGTGTGGATCATGGCGAGTTCTCAGAATCATAGAATCATAGAATCTCAGGGTTGGAAGGGACCTCAGGAGGTCATCTAGTCCAACCCCCTGCTCAAAGCAGGACCAATCCCCAATTTTTGCCCCAGGTCCCTAAATGGCCCCCTCAAGGATTGAACTCACAACCCTGGGTTAGCAGGCCAATGCTCAAACCACTGAGCTATCCCTCCCCCCATCAAACAGAGAACAGAAACATCAAGGTGCTTCATGCAGAATGTAAAAGGCAGCCAAGTTCCACAGTTAAATGCACCACAGACAGGAGGCAGAAAAGTACAGTTTGGACACAGGCCTCAAAATGCCGACTCCACAGCAGTGCATGTAGAACAGGTCTGGCCAACAACGACAGAGTCAGTTACCAGAAGGGCTCCCAAATACTTTGTGTCAGACCAGTTCCCCTCACACAAAATCTGTAGCAAGGATGCTTGTTCCCCGATTTTGTTTTGCTAGGTCCTGGCACTGTTGATGCATCACCTATTTTCTTTCCCCCTTTTTCTATTCTCCCGCCCCCCGCCCTTTCATTCTGGTTTATGCTCCCATCCTCTTCTGCCAGCCCCAGTTCTCTTCTCCTCTTGTCTTTCTTCCCCAGTGCTCCCCTGGTTTCTCCCTTTCCCCAGTCACTCAATCCTCCCCAGCTACTGCTGTCGTCCTGTGGCTGCCCTTCCTCAGTTTTGGCTGTTGTGCTGCGGTGTGTTCTCTCTCCCCTTCCCACAGCTGTTGCACATTGCCTATTGCCACAAAGACTGCATGGAGCAGGGCGATGCAGAGGCCCCTGGAGAAGAAGCAAGAGAGTCCACAGGATCAGAAACAGAGATGGGAAAAGAACATGCACTCTGTGGTTGCTGTGCTGAAGTTCCCTGCAAGAAGCCCAGAGATATGGACTCTCCATCTCAAGAGCACTGGCATACTCCAGTGGTATTTAGTGGCCTCAGGAACTGATGTAGAATGTGTAAGTTGGTTTTTCCATTCCATCAGAGCCCAGCTAGAAACACTGGGGCCAGGACTGAGGATAAGACCAGCCATTCAGTTCCTCCCCATCCACAGCAATTACTTGCTGCTAGCAGGTTTTTCAAAAGCCTTTCACATTGCTGCTATTTCACTGCTTTGCAGCAGGTTACATTATGTTACAAGACTAAAAAAACCCAGTGCAGCTTAGTGTCGCTCTTGCATTGCTCTGTGATGTGTCATGTCAGTGATGTAAAGGAAAAAGCCTGCTTTTTTTATTTTTAGAGTGTGAAGCGATGGCCGCTATGGGTTGCTCTACACTTTGTTTGCTGGCTGGCAGACGTGTGGATTACGATGGCAAGGAGGTAAGGCAATAGGCGCCTGTAATCAAAATGGGAGAAAAGACACTTTAATGGAACTGCACATGAGCAATAGAGACTAGGTTCAGAGTCAAAGTGCTGGGACTGTTCCAGACAAGCAAGCTTTCACTAGCAAGGTAAAAATATGACATGGTACTGCCACTTGACAGCGCCGAGTGATGAGGAACACATTATAATGTGTTGATCCATCAAGTCTACAGACTTTTTTTGGGGGGGAGAAATCTTCATTGGTTTGCAAATCATATTTCAGAATATTTGATGTATATGCTTCTGCACAGGAAATGATGGAGAATTAGGAACGGGTGAAATTGAGTATTAAACACTTAAAAGTAAATGGTAAGGTAGGCAGAGAGAGAGAGAGAGAGAGAGAGAGATGGGGTAAAATCCTGACCCCACTGAAGTCAATAGCAAAACTCCCCCTTCTTCTGCTGAACCCAATCAGGGACAGGGAAGCAGCAAATCTTGAGCTCTAGTCCCAGTGTTGGTACTGTAGCAAGTCACTTCACACATCTGCATCAGTTTTCCCATCTGTAAAATGGTAACAATAACATAGACTCACCTCACACAAGCGCTGTTAGAATCCTGCTCGGGTTACTTGATCCTGTACAATGAAGGTGCAGAGGGCTGTACATATAAACACTGAACAGGGCCCGGAGCTCAGGGGAACTATGCCCCACACTAATTGGAGGGTGGCTGCACAACTAGTAAGTTACTTCTCCCAAAAGTAAGCCTAACAGGAAAAACCTAGCTAAGCATCTTATTAGCACAATAAGGGTCACACAAGCCCATGTCTTCTTCAGTGTGTCCATGTTCCTCTCCTATTTCTTTTACCCTGTGAACTTACGAGTAAGGGGGAAACCGCACAAGGAGTTTAACGATTGCTGTTGTATAGTGCAGGGGACTACACCTTTCAATCACTCAGAGCCTTCACTTGCACTTGCACTGAAGCCTCACAGTTTCAGGAACCCTGCTGTTCCCCATGCAAGGACTTGCAGGATCACTTTATTGCAGCAAAGTTGATCACCTTGGTGATAATGATAATGAATTACAGCTAAAGGTTTGCATGATTTTTGCAGGGCAGTGTGCTTTGGTCAATAGGGCACTCAGGTGACCTGGGCTCAATTCTCAGCTCTGCCATTGACAAGTTGAGTGACCTTGGGCAAGTCACATCACCTCTCTTCATGGGGCAGCTGGCTGCTCTCTTCTTCATCTCTCATGGGTGGTGTGTAGCCACTGCCTCAATGTAGGGCTATAAAGGAATACTACAAAGAAAGTATTCTGCATGGTAATTTTGCCCTTTTGATCTCAGTAGGTCTGGAATGGAAACTGGATGTGGGGGGCGGGGGAGGGGAGAGCCTCATCCATTCACAAACTCCTTATCATAATCGTGTTATCATCAGTGCTCTATTAACATTACAGCGGATCCATACTGCTCCAGTGGCTGCCATCAGCCTCTCCCTTATAAAAAGATACCCCACCACAATTCTTAACTTACAGTATGATCGACTAAAAATAACGTCTTTCTCATTGACAATTATACATTGCGTGTGTGGACACGTAGGTGAGGACTCTGTGGACCAGTACATACTGTATGAAATATTAGCATGAACAGGGATGTTGTCATTTTGACTGATTTTATTACCGACGCAAAGGCTGGGCACCATCATCCATCTTACCTGCTGGTTTCCTGACTACAGTACAATGGGGGTATCTTTTGCCAAGTTTAACTTAAAAAAAAAAAAAGAAAAGACAAAGAGAAATGGTGTATGTTATGCAATGGTATTAGATCACAAAGAGCACCTGCAAGGGGGCCTACCAAATAAGCCAACAGTTTAATTTAATTCACACCATTTTCGAGTTTATCCCATAATATCCCTCAAGATTTGTTGGGCTTTATTTCCTCCCCAATGTCTTGAATAACTCATTCTCACAAGTGTTTAATCAAAACCACTGAACATTTGAACCCAAGTGTTGTGTGGTAAAACTAGAAGGAAACATAATACACATGTTAAATTCACAAATCGTTCTCCATTGTCTCAGGGAATATACTTTTAAATCAATCAGGGAGGAATTGGAGATTTGCCAGTTGTTTATGACTTAATACCTGCCTGTAATGGTATGTGTTTGTGTCTGCAACCCTGAGGAACTCACATAAGGGCCTGATCTTGGTCATACTGATACAGGAGTGGAAATGGAAAACTTATCTTATGAAAGGAGACTCAAGGAGCTTGGCTTGTTTAGCCTAACTAAAAGAAAGTTGAGGGGAGTTATGATTGCTCTCTATAAATATATCAGCGGGATAAATACCGGAGAGGGAGAGGAATTATTTAAGCTCAGTACCAATGTGGACACAAGAACAAATGGATATAAACTGGCCACCGGGAAGTTTAGACTTGAAATTAGACGAAGGTTTCTAACCATCAGAGGAGTGAAGTTTTGGAATAGCTTTCCAAGGGAAGCAGTGGGGCAAAAGATCTTTCTGGCTTTAAGATTAAACTCGATAAGTTTATGGAGGAGATGGTATGATGGGATAACATGGTTTTGATAATTAAATATTCATGGTAAATAGGCCCAATGGCCTGTGATGGGATATTAGATGGGGTGGGATCTGAGTTACCCAGGAAAGAATTTTCTGTAGTATCTGGCTGGTGAATCTTGCCCATATGCTCAGGGTTCAGCTGATCGCCATATTTGGGGTTGGGAAGAAATTTTCCTCCAGGGCAGATTGGAAGAGGCCCTGGAGGTTTTTTGCCTTCCTCTGCAGCGTGGGGCACAGGTCACTTGCTGGAGGATTCTCTGCACCTTGGAGTCTTTAAACCATGATTTGAGGACTTCAATAGCTCAGACATAGGTGAGAGGTTTTTCGCAGGAGTGGGTGGGTGAAATTCTGTGGCCTGCGTTGTGCAGGAGGTCAGACTAGATGATCATAATGGTCCCTTCTGACCTAAATATCTATGAATCTATTAATCTAGGAGTGTGTGTGTGTGTGTGTGTGTGTTTGCAAGACTGGAGTTAAATATACTTTTATTTATTTAGGGCCCAACTATTTATTTAGGCTCTTTATTCACATTGAATAGTACCTGCCCTACTGATTTTAATGGGCCTACTTGTGTAATAAACAATCTCTCTACATTAGGGTGGCAGAATAGGGCCCTTACATATTATATACATGCTTTAAAATAGCTATGGGTGTTCATCGTATGCTCCTGGTGCTTGTCCCATAAATTACAATACACAATTGAATATAAAAGAATGCCCATAAACATCCACCAAAAGCCTCAACCCTCTGGCACCTTTTCCTCCAAAGCTCAAGAAAAAGGGTGGGCTTTCACCCCAAAGTATGTCTAAGTCCTTTTGAAAATTAGAAAAATTTGACACTACTAAATTGCAGCCACTGTGGGATTCATCAACTACCATGGCAAGAGTCACGAGAATAAGGGACACTGCTTCCTTGGCAGCTGGCCCGTGATGGTGGAACTCATTCCTGGACACAGTATTGCCAAGCCCAAATGTTCAAAAATCACGAGTCAGGTTCACCAAAAATCATGAGTTTGGCTTTAAAATCATGAGAGTATGTAAAAATAATGACAGGTTTCAGAGTAACAGAGTAACAGCCGTGTTAGTCTGTATTCGCAAAAAGAAAAGGAGTACTTGTGGCACCTTAGAGACTAACCAATTTATTTGCGCATAAGCTTTCATGAGTTACAGCTCACTTCATCGGATGCATACTGTGTAAAATACAGAAGATGCTTTTGTGCACACAAACCATGAAAAAATGGGTGTTTATCACTACAAAAGGTTTTCTCCCCCCCGCCCCAACCTACTCTCCTGCCGGTAATAGCTTATCTAAAGTGATCACTCTTACCAGCAGGAGAGTGGGGGGAGGGAGGGGGAGAGAAAACCTTTTGTAGTGATAAACACCCATTTTTTCATGGTTTGTGTGTATAAAAAGATTTTCTACACCTTCCACAGTATGCATCCGATGAAGTGAGCTGTAGCTCACGAAAGCTTATGCTCAAATAAATTGGTTAGTCTCTAAGGTGCCACAAGTACTCCTTTTCTTTTTGTAAAAATAATAGATCTTTTTATTTGCCTTCTGCTTCTTGAGCCTTTAGGGTGCACTAGGGTCAGATTTTGAAGCTTTCTCAACAGTTATGAGGGCTACAAACTTACTTTTTCTTTAAGAATGATGGCTGAAATCATCACATCCACTTGACTCCAGGAGCTGGGGCTTTAAGGAAAACAATAATTATCATGAGACTCATGGCAAGATCATGAGAGCTGGCAGCACTGTGGACACATCTCACCTCCTGCAGAACAAAATACAAAATTCACTTATCTGACTTCGCTTTCCCACAGCAATCATCATAAAAAAAAAATCTATGTGGGCAGGAGAGATTGAAAGAAGATTAATAGGCTGAATTATTCTCTTGGTTATGCTACTGTAAATCTAGAGTAACTCCACTGATTCCAACATAAATAGAGTATTTGTTAAAAAAAGACTTTCAGAATTGGTAAGGTCTTAGGGACCATGGTGATATGCATGATATAAGCATTTAAATACACAGGAGGCAAGCAGTTGATATATCACAATGATGGGAAGGAGGGAAAATTTGCCCAAAGACAGTGGTGCCAGGGCAATTCCTATTCTTATGAAAAGTGCCATAGTATTTTTAATGTCGATGCAAAGCAGACAGAGCCTTGGTCTCAAGAGTTCACATCAATGACTGTCACACAATTAACTTACTTATTTAACTTCAAAAGATGAAGGAGAAGAGTTGTTCCTGCTAGGATTTTAAACTGCAGTTCGGGAAGTCTAATTATTTCAAACCGGAGCTTATTGCCTAAGCCATCCTAATTTGAAAATGGACACCCTCCTGGAAATATCATAATAAAGAATCAGTTTCTGTATATCATAATGTCATGTAGATGTTTAACTAGATTTTACTTCCAGAAGGCGAGTCAATAACATGATCTTGTTCTTCTGAGTCTGGGATTTTTCATCTTGCTAAGCTTGTTATTGGCTTATAAAATGTGTTCTGTGGGTACATAAAATGAAGCACCTGAGCTACTTATAAACTTTAAAAATATTTCATGGGTTTCAATGTTACTCTCTCTCCTATCTGCCAGTTCCATTTATGTTAGAGCTGCCTCTATCATTTATATTCTCTCTTCTTAGCAGTTTGTACTCTATTGTATTTCATGTCACTATGGCTCAATTAACCATTGCTGATGGAGAGAGTGTGGTAAAGAGGGAATGACTGTGAGAGGGAAAGGATACCCTGAAGTAAAAGAAAAAAAAAAAAGACAAACAAAAAGCAGGAAAGCAAAACGATGAAGGTCAAAATGATTTAGAATAGTTCAGGTTTAGCAACAGCATTCTGCTTTGTAAGCTTTTGACTTTCTCTAAAGCAGTACAAACCTCAGAGTGAAAAAGATTTCACTCTGGATGAGTTCACATAAACATGTCCTTTGGTTTCAATCCATGTGTTTTTCCGACCCTTGAGTTGCACTTTGTGTTTCAGGCTCAAATGTCCCCAAACAATGAAAGTAAAATTCAATCTCTCTTAGGGATTTATATGACCTCCATTACCACAGTATCTGAGCGCCTCATAGTCTTTAGTGTACTTACTCTCAGTCAGCACACCCCTGTGAGGGAGGGAAGTGCTTGTTATTCCTGTTTTATGGGTTGGGAACTGATTCACAGACAAAGTGACACAAAATCTGTAGTGGAGCAGAGCACTGAACTTTTGTCTCTAGTGTGCCACGTTTGCACCCTAACCAATGAGACATCCTTCTTCTCTCTGCCAGCACCTCCAGTTTGGGCATTAATTAATTAATAATTTGTGACTGCTGAGTTTCACCCTGTTTCATAGTAGCACCATATAGAACCATAAGCTTTGCATGGGTTTCATGAAATATCAGCAACTGAGCCTACGTTCTCTCAGAAGTCAAGGCAAATCTATCATTGAAGATTGGAGTTTTGAATTTGTAATGACATTTGAATGAATTTGTAATGAAATCCTTTTGTGTAGTTCCACTATGAATGTTTTGCCCCAGCTCTGAATTCTAACGTACATAGCTTTCTGGTGGCTGGTTATCTTAAATTGGAACGCATCCGATGAAGTGAGCTGTGGCTCACGAAAGCTTATGCTCAAATAAATTGGTTAGTCTCTAAGGTGCCACTAGTATTCCTTTTCTTTTTAAAGCTGCACATAAAATTGTGTACCTACAGCTACACATCCTGAGTTAGGTCAAGGTCCTACAGTGTGTGGATGGACACCTTCTTTAGCATGACTTCAAACTGAATAAATAAATATGCTTTTCTCAATGGGATTATCATATCTTTTAATAATTAAAAATAAATACCATGGTTCTTCAGAAAAAAAACAAAACACTTAGGTGTATTAATCTTTCAAGAGTGTAAGTGTTTTGTTTTTGTTTTTTTTTAAAAAGCACGGGAATCGGCTAAATAATTCCAGGACATGCTCTCCTCAGCATATTCTGAACTCTCCTTGTATTTATGTGAAGCAGATGTTCTAAGCAGGATATATATACTGCACTGAGAGGTGAGGATGGAGGTGTATAGCACTTGAATACATTTCAGTACAGCCCCACATCCTGTTTACACATAGACCCAGACCTGAGAACACCAGAAAAAGGGAAGGAGGATGAGTGTGATTGGAGGGATGTCACCAACACCCGCTTGCTAAGTGTACAAATAAAGACTAAGCACCATTGACCTGTGGGGCTGCTATCCTTAATTGTCTCACAGGCCAGCAGCATTTTCTCTGCTGCGTTAACAGACATTGATAGACATGCTATCTCCCATCACTGGGGAATCCATGTGAAAAACCATTTGCAAGTTCACTTGCAGAGACTACACTTTCACGGCTATTCAGAAACATTGGAGTATACTCAAAAGAAGAAACACAGCTGGGATTTACCAAGACTTAATTTTATTTCTCCCTCCACATTCATGGACTGATTTTTGACAGTAGAAAAACACTTAGTGAATCACTGAGGGGAGGGGAGAACACTGAGCCCCTTTACACGGAAATGAACTCATTATTTTGCTGGACACTGGGTTATTTTAAGCTAGAAGCTTGCCAGTGATTGAGGTCCTATAGGCACACAGCAAATAGCACAGCAAATTTCTCTCTCGCTCTCTCTCTGTTCACTGGGCAAGCCCTTTCATTTCATGCATCATTCACAAGTTGGTGCAGTGATTCCACATCATCAGCACATATTCCCTCTAACACCAAGAAAATAAGAAAGATAAATATATTTTCTGTCACTTTTTTTGACAGTTAGACATGCTAGATTTGGGCACAGATTTCATTATTAATGCAGCACAAAGGGTATTAACAGGAAGACTCACATGGATAAGAAATGAAAGAAGAAGCAGTTTTTCAAGATTTTTTCTTAAAGTTCTCAATGCTGTCCAGGAACATTATTATACATATAATATATGAGGATGTTTTAGAGCAGTGGTTTTCAAACTTGTTTTCTGGCAACCCAGTTGAAGAAAATTGTTGATGCCTGCAACCCAACAGAGCTGAGGATGAGGGGTTTGGGGTGTGGGAGGGGTTCAGGGCTGGGGCAGAGGGTTGGGGTGAGGGGTGGAGGGCTGCAGGGGGGCGCTAGGAATGAGGGGTTCAGGGTGTGAGAGGGGGGTTGGGGTGTGCAGGCTCTGGGGTGGGGCCAGAGATGAGGGGTTTGAGGCGCAGGAAGGGGCTTAGGGTGGGGGGGCTTAGGGCTGGGGCAGAGGATTGGGGCATGGGGTTGGGGCGTGGGCTTACCTCAGGCAGCTCCTGCTCAGTGGTGCAGTGGGGTGCTATGGCAGGCTTCCTGCCTGTCCTGGCACTGTGGACCGCGCTATGACCCAGAAGCGGCCAGCAGCAGGTCCGGCTCCTAGGTGGAGGCGCACAAGCGGCTCCATGTGGCTTTTGCCTGCAGGCCCTGTACCCCCGCGCCCCTGGATGGAGCTGGTGCTCGGGGCGTGGGCAGTGTGCGGAGCCCTGGGGGCCCCCTGACTAGGAGCTGGACCTGCTGCTGATCGCTTTTGGTGCGCAGTGCGATGTCAGAACAGGCAGGGACTAGCCTGCCTTAGCTGGGCAGCACTGCTGACAGGAGTTTTAATGACCAGGTTGGCGGTGCTGACCCAGGCCCCCGCGACCCAGTGCCTTACATTCCAGTTTGAAGACCACTGTTTTAGAGGATGTGTATTTTTCTCTACCTACTAAATAGCATCAAATTCAAATAGTGGAGGGCTGCAGTTAACTCATGCGATGAACTCTAAAAAATTTAATCACAATTAAAAAAATGTATCGCCATTAATCGCGCAATTAATCACACTGTTAAACAACAGAATACCAAGTCTAATAATAAGAAATATTCTCTTAGACCCTCAACCAGGGGTAAGAAAACTTAAAAGACTGAAGAGCAGTGTTTTGCCGGTCAGGAAGAAAGGCCATTGTGTAATAAAGGAGACCCAGATGGGCAGTATACGAACATTGAATATGGGCAGTTTATAGTAGCTCCCAGCAGATGAGGATCTAAAGTGGCTTTCCTGTATTTGGAATAATATATTGAGCCATGTCAATACTGGAGTACACATTGTGTTGTATGCAGTCAGGGAATTTCACACAATTCATTTAATTAATATATCATTAATTATCAAGATGAGAAGACAGTTGGTGATACCATTGAAAAACATTGGTATCTCTTTACACCTTCTTCTTCTTCTGTAGAACCATATCCTGGAGTCCTTGCACACTGACTGAAAACTGGCAGGCCCCTAGTTATTATTGTTTTTATTTGTACAGCAGTAAAACACAAAGACCTCATGCCTCATTGTGCTGAGTACTGTATAAATGTATAAGATGACACAGTCCTTATTCCAAAAAAAGTACAGTTTAACAATTGAGGAAAATATTGAAATATTTCAATTGTCCCCCTATTTTTGATAGCCTTGAGAAAGAAGCCAGTATCCCAGTAAATTTCCTCTTCTGCGTTGAATTCTGTCTATCCCTTTTTAAAATCTCTGATAGAGTTCTTACATCTTTCATCTAAAGCCTTTCATCTAAAGCCTCAAACCCTGACGGTATCCATTTCCCTTTCCTCTTCTACCTATCTCTTCTTTTGTTGGACTCCCTCTTGCTAGCGTCTCTCATGCATATCACTTCTGTGCAGATGATGCCCAACTCTAGAGCTCCTTCTGTGCTCTAATTCTTCTATCTTCATTACCTCATCTTCCAGCTAGGTCATAACTGTGTCATAAACTGAAGTACTTTTCCTAGATGGAAAGTCTTTTTTCCATGTCTCTGACTATGACTGTAACTACAACTATAACTCAAACTATTTTTTCTGTCAAGACAAATATCTTGGACTCACTCTTATGAGAAAGATCTGAAGAAGAGCTCTGCGTAGCTCAAAAGCTTGTCTCTCTCACCATCAGAAGCCAATAAAATATTTGACCTCACAGACCTTGTCTCTCTTCTTGACCATAGATATTTTTCTTCCTCCATTTCCCTTGTCTGTTTAGTCATCCTGTTACCATCTCTAAAACACTACCAGAATTCATTTCTTTCTTTCACCAGGATTCTGCTGAAATGATCATTCATTTCTTAATCAACTTTGTTCTAAACTGCTGACAATCCCCCTTTTTAAAAAGATCTTTCTAAATCCCTATGCTCTGAACTTCAAGGATCCAAAATCCTGAAGCCAGGCTAGCTTCCCACTCTGGGGAATAAGATTATGTCAACCCATCCTGTGTCTTCCTATCCAATTTTGAACCCAATAAAAATTGTTCTACAGCTTTTCACATAAAACTCTCCATTTAATTTTACATCCACCTACTCCCTTGCCTCCTTCTGCTTAATTCAACTGGACAGTCTCCTTTGAGACTTTCATTTGGAGATTTTCTTTTTTTCACCTGTTTAGTCAACTTCATCTGGCAAATTCTCTTTTACTCATTCATATACTCACATTCACACCTGTCAGATCTTCAGAAGAAGAAAATTAGGGTGATTTCTGTAGAGCATCAGAATGGGATCAGACCTGGTGGGGAGGGTCATGAAGACACATATAAAGTGTTCAAATATATTTGAAGCAAATTTCTATGTAGAAGCTTCTGAAATGTTTGTAAATGATATTTTTCACTATTCATCCAGCTGTAGTTACAAGAGAAGATTCATGCAACCAAAGAAGTTAGACATTGAAAGGACCAGCTACTCTAACTCACTGGGTCTCCTCTAGCCAAGGTTGGGAGTGCTCACATTACAGGTTGGTTCTAATCTGACGGTTGCAAAGTGGTTTATGTGCAATCAGCTGATGATGTCAATCCAGTTCCCAGTGCCAGATCCTTAACAGGTGTAAATCAATATAACTGATGGAACTATGTCAATTTATACCAATCAAGGAGCTGGGCCCTAGCATTCATATCACAGTTAGCAACATGCTGTCTGTCTCAGCACAGAGGACAGAGAACTAATAGCCCTGAGGCCAGATTTGTAAAGGTATTTACATACTTAAAGATGTAGAAAGGTGCCTAGTGAAATTTGCAAAAGTTCCTAACTCCTATTGATTTCAGGCACTTAAATACCTTTAAAAATCTGCTCATCCTATAAGAATTCCTCACCCTATAAGTTGTCACCCTCCCCAGTGATGAACACTGACAAGAATGACACAGTACTAACACCCTCTTTTATTTATCCCCTTCCTCCCTGTAGAAACCAAAATGAACAAACAACCCCATACAATTCCAACAAACACACAAAACATACCCCAAGAAGAGCTTTTATCCCCCAAAAGGTAGAAGATCCAGAGACTCCACTACTGCTGATAGGTTTTACATGAAAAGTGCAGAGTTCTACAGTGATAGATGACACTATAAAACCCTAAAACAGACACCCAGACACTGCCGTTAAGAGCATAAGAAAGTCCACAGTGGGTCATACCAGTGGTCTATCTAGCGTAGTCTTCTGTCTTCCAACAGTGGCCAGCGTCAGGTGCTTCAGAGGGAATGAACAGAATAGGGCAATTATGGAGTGATCAATCCCCATGAGTGTTCTGCGGCTAAATATAGAACAGGTTTCCAGGGCTTTCAGGCTGGTGCTTATCATTTCACATGAAAAATTAAAGATGGGTATGGTCAGGTTCCACTGCTAGATTATGCAAACTGCAGACAAAGTACAGAATGAGTTGAACATCTAACCAAAAGGAAAATTCTGTTTGCAGGGTCTCGTTCTCCGCGATCTGCTATATAACAGCTAGGTGTAATTAATTATTATTATTATTATCCCCTGCAGAGTGTCATTTACACCTGTGCAAAGTGAGAGCAAACTGGGTGTAAAACACTACTAAATTAGAATAGGAGCTGTGACACATGGCAATTTCCTGCAATATTCTTGAAAAACTGTATTGAACTACTTGTTTCTTTGGGGCCTATTGTATTAAATGCAAAGGTTATGTATTATTGTGGGCCGGGATCATAGAGTGGGTGTTCTTGGTAGACAATGAGGGGGAAGTACAGCTGCCCTGGACTGTGACAGGAAAATCTGACAGTCACTTTGCACAAGTGTCAATGGCTACAAAGGCAGTGGAGAATCAGGCCCCTGAATTGCAGCATTTGCCTCTTTGCCCTCTGCACACACTGCCTAGTTTTCCTGGGCAGAATGGAGAATTCATTTGTCTCTTTCTTCAGCAGTTGGCAATGTGCTGCTGAATAGTGGAGACCACCACTTCAGTGATAGACTGGGACAAATGACAAATGCTTTTAATCTATTTTCTATATGATTCACTCCTAATTTGCCACAATACTGAATAGTATTTCAGTCTCATGAAGGACCTAAGTGCTCAAGTAACAATTAACATTTAGTTTACAGTCATTCTCTTGAAATGGGAGTAAACCAGAAATACAAGTTTGATTCTAATGGGTCTGACTATAGTTTTAATGTCATTAAAAAACAGTTTAACTACTGTGAGAATTTCTTATTCTTACTGTAGTTTCTCCACAGTTATAACTAAACTATACACAGTGAACCTGACTCAGTGCTTCAGTTATGAGCAATACATTATTCATGTTGCTTGCGTTCTCTTTGCCTGGGAACTTCACTTGTGGGCATAATTTCATGCTGATTGACTTCATTGTGATAACAGTTAGGACACATAGACAAAAGGCAGAATCATTTCAGTTTGTTTAGCCTTGAAAGCTTTTACAAAGCAAAAGCAAGGTAAGTTAGCAAATTCACTGCTGGAAATATAAAATTATAAGCCATCTGACTGTGACCAACATTTTCATATTTGGCTGTCTGTGATTTTAGTGCAGGGAAAACACTCACACTTCAAATCTGCAAATGGCTGACCCAAGATTTTAATTCTATTAAGCATTCAGTATTTTCACTTGCTCCATATTGGCAAGATATTTATATCAGATTGTGTTATGTGTGTTAGGAGTTGCTCTCTCCTCTTACTTCACAAAATAAAGGTGTCCTTTAAAAATATTTTAAGTTAGAGCTTTAAAAAACTAAAATAAACTTAATGGATCTCCGACTATTTCCTTCCTGCTAGCTCTCGGTGTGAGTAATACATCACCAGAGAAAGACAGCAACACTACACATTAATCTTAACAGCCAGACACTCAGATAAACAAATCCATTAGCCAATTATAGGAACCCTATGAAAGAAACAAGTATTGCAGAGATAAACTCATACAGATTAAATGCCTCGAACAATTCAATACCTTAAGGTGCTGAGAAAACTGATCAACAAAATAAAATCACATCTTTGACATTTAAATAAGGGAAAGAAGATTTTAAGGGTCTAGAGTAACAGCCGTGTTAGTCTGTATTCGCAAAAAGAAAAGGAGTACTTGTGGCACCTTAGAGACTAACCAATTTATTTGAGCATAAGCTTTCGTGAGCTACAGCTCACTTCATCGGATGCTATTTCCCCTTGTTTTTTCCTACTCCCCCCCCCCCCCCAGACGTTCTTGTTAAACCCTGGATTTGTGCTGGAAATGGTCCACCTTGATTATCATACACATTGTAAGGAGAGTGGTCACTTTAGATAAGCTATTACCAACAGGCGAGTGGGTTTGTGTGGGGAGGGGGGAGAGAAAACCTGGATTTGTGCTGGAAATGGCCCAACTTGATGATCATGCACATTGTAAGGAGAGTGATCACTTTAGATAAGCTATTACCAGCAGGAGAGTGGGGTGTGGGGAGGTATTTTTTCATGCTTTGTGTGTATAAAAAGATCTTCTACACTTTCCACAGTATGCATCCGATGAAGTGAGCTGTAGCTCATGAAAGCTTATGCTCAAATAAATTGGTTAGTCTCTAAGGTGCCACAAGTACTCCTTTTCTTTTTAAGGGTCTAGATACTAGAAGATTTTAGAAAACAGCAGTGATTAAAATGCACTGATGCTTATACATTTTTAACAAGTTTCAGAGTAGCAGCCGTGTTAGTCTGTATCCGCAAAAAAAAAGGAGGACTTGTGGCACCTTAGAGACTAACAAATTTATTTGAGCATAAGCTTTCGTGAGCTACAGCTCACTTCATCGGATGCATTTAACAAGATTGAATGTACAACAGTTTTTAGAAGGGTAGAGAAAACAGTCATCACTAATGACACTGGCTAGCTGGTTTTTTACACTCAGGAAAGATCAAGTCTGCAGTGGTCTCTGTAAAGTTATTGAAAGAGTTTGTGTGAATGAAGTATTGTGACACATGGCTTTGGAGATGAAAGCTAATATCTCCTAAAAGGAACTACTATAATATTAGGGGAGTTGGAAAAGTTACCAAGCGTCATATCAATCAAATCATCTAAAAGGGACATGGTTATCTGGCGATTAGAGATTTCTGGGCATCTAACACCCTCTGTTAATTAGGCAGTAATACCTTGTAGGAAGCTTTGTGACACAACATCATGTGATAATTTGACTTCAGAAATCATCTCACATCAAAAAGCTCTTTTGACACAGACATCAGCCCTTAATGGCTTACCTTTCACATTATTTTCATATTGCTAATACGTTCACAGGATTGTAAAAGAGTGGAAGTTTGGGATGGTAATACATAGGGACTCAAAGCCAGAAAAATACACTTCTATTTAATAGTTTAGGCCCAGATTTTTGCTGTGGCCAAGTAGTGCACTGTGCAACCAAGGGGATAGGAGTCCACAAGTGGCTTTCCTGATCTGGCTCTTCACCACGTCAGTCCCACAGAAAAAGTCAGAGCAGCCTGAAGGCTGCTCCAATTCTCCAATTCCAATGTCAGTGGGAACTGTTCCAGCTACCAGAGATCATTACAGAAGAGGGATAGCCAGCCACAAACCCTATGCTGGCCACAGAGAGATGATGTGCGGTGAAAGCCATTACTCTGGCTGTGTACCACTGGCAGGTTCCCCTAGACAGCCTGAATACAGGAAGGAGTCTGGGCCTTAGACTTTTAAAGACATTATACAAAATGAAAAATTATTAAAAATTATGTTAAATGAAAGTGTTTCAAGACATTAATTTTTTAACCCTACTCTTCCCCATGTCTCATACACGGAAGTCAGGGTATGAAATCCTGGTCCTCTATGCAAAGCCCAAATGAACAATTTTGAGGGAAGGAGTGGAATAAATACTTCTCCCCTTTCCAGCAGCCCAGAGGCAAGGCACGAGACAGCTGATACCTCACTGCAGCCTGTAGTCTACAGTAGCATCCAGCCTGCTGCCCTCCCTACGGGGACCAAAGCTAGTGGATCACCAATAGCTTAGACAGTCCCATGGAGTGCACCACCACAGAACTCTGTTCTATTGTCACAGTGTTTACATGGTCCCTCTGGATCCTGATGGTTCCCTCCATTGTAAGCTTTCAATGGTCCCCAAGATTTCATCCTCCACGATTTCTATCCATAGCTTGTACATTGGTACTGTGATGTAGCCAAACTTGTCTGCACTAACAAATTAAGTTAAATGTTTGTTAAAATGCATTATTGTATTTTTAAACCCCTATTTTTATTTTAACTTTAGGTTGGCTTTGGGGCTACAATCTCTTTAACAATGTCCCCGTCAGCTTGTATCTCTCAATTTTGCAGAACTGCCAATATCAGCCTAAATTTATCTCTGGTATAATTCTACTGAACCCAGTGATATTACCCCAGGGAGGATTTCAGTCAGTGGTTTTGAAATCTTAAATTCATGCTTTAGAAATATTTTCTTAAGCCAATGGTTCATGATGTAAAATAGAATAGATAAAAACAAAAGTAGAATGTAAGTCCTCCTCATGATAACTGTGATGCTGTTACTGGGAAGTCAGTTGGATATCTACAGCAGTTTCCTCTGTGAGAAGTACTACAGGTAAATGCTGCTAATAAAACCTTACAACAAAAACAGTGTTTTTCATTTGTAACAGTGTCTTTCATCCCAAAGAGGCAGCTGGATAGTTGAATGTTTTCAGTTTAAAAAAGCCACTCATGTTTTACAGCACTGATCTTATTTATGCTGCTTGTTGGCTATGTAAGGGGGCTAAATAATCCTGTAGTTTTTGTCACAGTTCAGGGCAACTTCTGTGGCCAAGCAAAAGCACCTACTCTAGGCTTCTGGCTCCCCAGCCATTGCCCCTCTTGGGTGGAGACATCCGTCTTTCTCCCTTCTGAACGAAGTATTGCTGTACAGTCCCCTGACTCTACTGTGATATCCCCAGTAAAAGGCAGGCTCCCTAAGCAGTCTTGTTTTGCTTTCTCTTCAGAGACTAACAACAGAGCAATTGGCAACATTTATAAGTTACCACATAGCTCTTTCTAGGCTGGGTGATGGCAACAAAATGGGAAATGAAATTCAATGTTGATAAATGCAAAGTAATGCACATTGGAAAACATAATCCCAACTACACACATAAAATGGTGAGGACTGAATTAGCTGTTACCACTCAGGAGAGCGATCTTGGAGTCATTGTTGAGAGTTCTCTGAAAACATACACTCAATGTGCAGTGGCAGTCAAAACAGTGAACAGAATGTTGGGAATCATTAAGAAAGGGATAGATAATAAGAGAAAATATCATATTGTGTCTATATAAATCCATAGTACATCCACATCTTGAATACTATGTGCGGATGTGGTCACCCCATCTCAAAAAAGATATATTGGAATTGGAAAAGGTTCAGAAAAGGGCAACAAAAATGATTAGGTATATGGAATAGCTTCCATATGAGGAGAGATTAATAAGGCTGGGACTTTTCAGCTTGGAAAAGAGATGATTAAGGGGGGATATGCTAGAGGTCTATAAAATCATGAGTAGTATAGAGAAAGTGAATAAGGAAGTGTTATTTACTCCTTCTCAGAACACAAGAACTAGGGGTCACCAAATGAAATTAATAGGCAGCAGGTTTAAAACAAACAAAAGGAAGTATTTCTTCACACAATGCACAATCAAGCCATGGAACTCTTTGCCAGAGGATGTTGTGAAGGCCAAGACTATAACAGGGTTCAAAAAAGAACTAGATAAATTCATGGAGGACAGGTCCATCAATGGCTATTAGCCAGGATAGGCAGGGATGGTGTCCCCAGCCTCTGTTTGCCAGAAGCTGGGAATGGGCGACAGGGAATGGATCACTTGATTCCTGTTCTGTTCATTCCCTCTGAAGCACCTTGCATTGGCCACTGTCGGAAGAGAGGATACTGGGCTAGATGGACCTTTGGTCTGAGCCATTATGGCCTTTCTTATGTTCTTATGATCTCATGTTCAAGCACATTTTATTATTAAAGTAAAAGCATTACAGAGAAACCGTATTAAAAACAATAAAAGAACCTACACACATGGTAATAAGCTTACCAGAGATCACCCCAACTCTAACATGGGCTCTGGTAAATGATAAATCCTTCAAAATCCCACACAGGACCTTTCCTGTGTCTTCAAGTTCATAACACCCTTTCCTCAGAACAAGAACACTCATGACTGTGAGTCATTCATTTATTTAGTTTGGTCCTTTGAAGAGACCTTGAATAGGCGAGCAGCTAGACAATGGTGTTCTGTTCAAGAAGCAACTTCAAAAGGATTGACTCTGAGGTGGGTGATCTGCATGCCTCTCACCCCATGTATTTCCTAGGAAATCTACTTCACACATATTGTCCCAAAAAGTCCTTTGAAGTTCCTAATTCTTCCAAGAGATTGCATTAATTCTAATTTCTGCCTTAAAGAAGTTCTATACAGCCCCACAGTAGTACATAAAATTTTACAAAGTACTCCTAAAATACTTAAGTAAGATTCAACGTAATTCCAGAAGGATTGTCCAGGATATTGTCATATCTGTGACAGCTTTGACTCCAGGAAATCTGAGATATAATAATACTTTGTTTTTCTGTATCATTTTCCATTTGAGGGTCTTCAGGGGCTCCCCACACAGAGGGTGCTGTGACAACAGGTAAGTATTATTAGTCCTGTAAAACACTTGTTTATTATTATTTGAATTATGTTAGTTCCTCGGATCTCCAGTGAAGGATCAGGGCCCCGTTGTGCTAGACACTGTGCAGAAGAATAACAAAAAGGATAGTCCTTGCCCCAGAGATCTTAGGGTTCCAGACCCTGGGCTTCAGCCTGAGTCCAGATGTCTACACTGCAGTTAAACATCCCCACAACCTGAGTCCCGTGAGTCTGTAAGCTGACACAGTGTCAGTTGCAGGTGTTTAACTGAAGTGTAGACAGACCCTTATACTCTAGGTCAGACAGAACACTGGAAAATTAGGGATCTCATCCAGCAAGATACCCACTCACAGAAACTGACTTGAAATGACTTGCCTAAGGTCACACAGGAAATCTGTGGCAGAACAGGGAACATAGCTTCTGATCTCACAATGGCGTAAATAGGGAATAATTCCATTTAAATTCTGTGAAGTTAGACTGGTAGGAAATGAAAAGCAGGCCTTATGTCTCCTGACTCCCAACTGTGTCCCTTAAACTCAGAATAATCTGAGATGTGGGAATGTTTAGCTTCACTTGATTAGTCCAGGATATTCCAATCAGCAATAATCAGTTTGCTAGAATAACTTTATGAGTTAATAGTTTTTGACCTGAGCTAACTGAATCTTCCCTTTAGACAGCAACAACCAGGCTTCTTGTCAGATTGAAGTATAGTTTACGTGCAACATATCCTATTCACATAACAGCCCCATAATTATGAAAGATTACTTATTTTAAATTGTCTGGCTAGATCGCAGACAGCATGAATTCTAATAAGGAAGCACAAAGGAAAGATGAAGGGCAAAGCAAGACTCAAGCTACAGAACTAAAAAAAAAAAAATGGAAATTAGTATCAATAAGGTGATAAGAAGTCTGTGGCAAGAGAGCACATGTAGCTGTGATACTGCCTGGTGATCAGATTGCTAAGAAGATGACACTCTTGGGAGTGGGAACTTTGGTTTAGCCCCTTGCTCCCAATGTGACTGAGGAAGCCTGGGCTACAGGGATCTGGACTGGTGCTGGGTTACAAATTAGAGCAGCCTGTAATCAGTGCGAGTTGCAGTGGTCCCCCAAGGGGGTTGTATGCCAACTAGAGATTGTTGGAGTGGAAGACACTCCATCCACACCCACTAGCCTAAGCCGTCTCACCAACATGTGCCTTTTGGTGAGGGGATGGCATCGAGTCATCTCTGCCAGTTTTATGCCACCAAGGTATTTCCCCATGCCAGTATTCCCCGGATCCAGCTTTCTGGCCCCTTTGCACACTGCACCAGTGCAAAGGGGCAACATTTTGGGCCATGATCTGGTTCTGGGATTGGTTAAGCATCTAAGAGTTTGGACACTTACCCAGACCTTATTCACGGTATCTCAGCTTCTTGGGTGTGTGGACTACTCAAGATGGACATTCTGCAAGGCCACACTTCCTCTGGTATGTTGGGCCTAGGATTGAACAGGCACATGAAAAGGCAAAAGAGTCTATTCGAGTTTTGGACAAGGTTTGGGTAAAGTCTTGTCTGATCAGGCCCAGTGTTAAATTTCAGCACAAGTAGGCATGTCTGCTAATATTTGCTTGAAACTTTCACTAGGGGAGCCATTAGAGGTAACACTCCTCTTTCCCCATAGCTACTGAAATCAGAAGCTTTTTATTGATAGTGGTACTTATACTTTGGCTTTTTAAAAAGCAAACTATCTCTCACTCCCCTCTCCAAATATTTACACTAATAATGGGAAATAATATGTACCTATTATACTTGGGCTTGATTTTTTTTTAAATCAGAGACTTGATGCGAATGAAAACCTTGCTACCTGATGCAAATGAAAACAGCCTTAAGAAGCTTTTGAATTCTTAGAAAGTGGAGTGATTTACAAACCCACAGCTGGAACTCAGTGAATTGCAAACTTCAAAAGATATATTATGTTTCCAAAACATTAGTGAAGATATGATGTTACTGTAAAACTATGTGTTTGAGGCTGTGGGTAAAAGTGGTACATGAGGGGATTATTTATGTTTAGGGGTGTAAATAAATAGTAAGCCTTTGGACACCCTTCTCATATTTCCAGAGGAGTTTGCCAGCAGTCTCTTCTTGTTTTTATTATGACTTCAGGACACAGAGACCATTGGCACATAGCTACATTAAGTCCTGTAAATGCAAAGCTATTTTTGGCACCTCTTACCTTAGCATGTAAGGCCCTGATTCAGCTAAGCATAACTTTAAGCAAGTGAGAGTCCCATTGACTTCAATGAAGTTACTCACACAGCAAAATTCTCCTTAGCATAAGGATGACATAATCGAGTCCTTAGTATGCATGGCATGCATCTGAAGATAAAGTTTATCTACATGGGGACATCCAGGAAAATTAATCAAGGTGTTAATTTGAAGTGGATTGGTTACCGCATTAAACTATTGTGTGTATGCTGTTATTCAGAATTAAAGTGGCCTTAATTTGGTTTAGTCTGATTTATTTACAAAGTGAATTAAACTAAACCAGATTAAAGTCACTTTAATTCTGAGTAGTAGCACCCACACAGGAATTTAATGTGGTTTAACTAATCCACTTCATATTCACACATTTAGTTAATTTGAATTAATTTTCCTGGATGTGCCTGTATAGGCAAGCCTTTAGAGAGGTTGAACCTGATACTGATCTCTCTTACATTGGTATAAATGAGGAATAATTACAGTGAAGTCATATATAATTATACTATTCATTTGATTTGTTTTATTTGGTTATACAGGCAAGTATGGCTATGGTGGCTATTCAAATGAATGTACTTAGTACATTTCTACAGACAAAAATATTACCTACAAGGTTAATCATGAAGACAGTCACCAGATAGTTAGTACTATTTTAAAATCTTGCCTATCCAAATTGTAGTAATTTTCTGGATTTTTGTCCTAGCATCTAAACAGAAGGGATCAGAACAAAAAGAAACATGTTTACAGTCCTGGAATAATCACAAGAAATATAATGTTATCATTATTTTATTATTTCCTCCAATATTAATTTAATCAAACACAGAACAGTTTAGAACAATCTAATGTATAGTACATGAGAATAAATCTAATACAATCACTGCTTGCTAGACAAAAGAATCCTCCGTAGGATTGCAAATTAAATACAATTGTAACTTCTTATGTAGAAAAATCGTGCAAAAATATATATTTGAGATCTCCCTCTACATTAGGATCTCTAACAATACAAAAGCTTTAACATTCCACAATTCAGCACAGGCATGTATCTAAAAAGCTGCTAAGCCCTTTCTAAAAGATATCTGATTGCAATACCTCCAAAAAATGGTTTCTATTAAGCTCTACCTACCCTTTCACCAAAGGAGTTTGTTGGTAAGATTATTGCCTTGTTCACTGTGTTCCTCCATTTTTAAGCTAGTGTTTGATGCCTGTAAGGAATTTATGAAGACATTTCTTTGTGGATGGAAACTAAGCAGCACATCACCTTCTAGCCTTTTTGTATCTCTTGGTCTCTTGGCTGCTAAGTTTTTTCTGGACTGTTACAGAAATATGAGAAAATCCAAAGGCCTAAATGTACACAATATGGTGTAACCAAAACCAAAGAGGAGGGACACTGAAAACATAATTGTGCAGGGTACTTAGAATGCCGTTATTAGTGTGATTTGTATTAGAGTAGTGCATAGAGGTCCCAAATGAGATCAGGGCCCCAGTCAAAAATGTTAAATGCAGACTGAAAGGTAACCTGATGAAGCTTGGGTAATATTTCATTCCACAGGTGATGCCACTGACTTCAATGGTACCAGCCATGAAGTAAGGTGCTGTTTAACCTCAGTAGGGCTAAATCAGTGAAGCTCTGCACATGTATTAGAGGGAAGAATTTGGCCCATAGTCTATATGCAGGCAAAACATCAAGCAATTTCATTTTCTCTACTAATATTTTTCTGTTTTAACCTCTTTGCTCTAAAAAATCTTAAAAGAGCAATAACTGTACAGGGTCAAACTCTGCTGTCCTTAATAGAGGAAAAGGCTCACTAAAGACCGCTGAATTTGGTCCTATATGAGAACCTTACCTTGCCTTTTGAGAGAATCCCATTTTGTGTGGTATGGAGTTAAATGTGGGTCTAAAATGCACAATGTTCTTTGTGATGTACTCAAGCTGTGTTGTATGTGCAATTAATAACTCAAGGCTCAGAAAGTAAAACTGAAGGAAAAGAAACAGAACAGAGTTTTGCATGAGTAACAAAAAATAAAATAAAATCCTGTCTCTAGTATAACTCATTTTAAAAGAGAGTGGAAATTTCTGACCTTTCTGTGTGCATGTGGTTAGTCTGCACTGTATGTGATATGGTTTCTTAGTGGAACTTTTTTTTAAGGGTCAACTGTTACATGAAAAGGTTAATGTTTATTGACACGTAGAAAATGGTGCCTGCAAAAATCTCAACCAACTGGAAAGCCTAGTCAGTTGGGAGTCTAATTAAATTAATTCACCTTAATTGTGCATAATATTGAACAACAGTCGAATAGCAGCTAAGTAACTTTCTTTAAATATACTCTTTCCAAAATGATACATAGCCTAATTTAAGGTATAAGTCATAGCTGCTGGCTCTAATGTATATTGCATAGACTTCATATAATAGAGAAATATAAATACATTATGCCAAAGCAGTCTGGTTTAACATGTAAAATATATGAGTCAACTATTTATTTTTTTCACTAACAGTGAATAGTTGCCATGGCAATTGCAACATCATTTGGTACTTGGAGTACCCTTGACATGCAGAGTGACAGCATATGTGGTTTTAAATCTTTTTATTATCTGACTATCAAAGGACACAGCAGGGGTGGATGCCTATGAAGATTTGAAAGCACAGCCTTTCTCCCAACATGTGATGTATAAATCAGGTTCTGGAGAGACAGGCAGGCAGTGTCTTTAAACTGCTTGTCAATGTCAGGAAAGAAAATATAGGTACAGAAAGACAAAGTAGAAGTCAAATGGAAAAGTGTATTTATAAAAAAGTTTGGGGTCTTTATTAGAGCTGGGCAAGCAAATACCTTTCTATAATTGAAAAATGAAGGGTTCAGTTCTTCACTGAGCCTGAGCTCCACTCAGAAGAGAGTGGGAATGTGTGGGTCGATTATGGGTTCCTGAGTCTGTGCTTGCCTACCCCTAGCCTCTGCATCAAATAGAGCATCCTCTAGCCTGTATAAGGCTATGTCTATGCTGCTGTGCATACCCAAATCCTGACTTGTGCGCATGTGGGTGTGAGGCAGGCAAGACCACCTTTAGAGTTCACATTGCAGGGTTGGTGACATGCCAAACCCTGTTTACCTGCATCCACATTGGTGCTCCTGGTATCCACATCTGGCACTATGAGATCTGAAGGCATATCCCAGGGTTCTTTGCTCCATAACATCACAGAAAGGGCAAGTGGGAAGTTTGTATGTAGAAGGCCCAGAAGATACAGGTAAAAAAAATGGTGGAAATGGTAATGGAGGACTCTCTAGGCTTCAGTCTGGATACCAGCACCTTTGCTACCACCACACCACAAACTGCATGGCTGGAGTTCAAACTATGCTCAAGCTATGGACATACTCACACCCCCAGATGGACTCACCAGCTCAGATCTATTTGCTCTAAGATATACTCAGTTGACCCTTTGAATGTGGACAATGGGGGTGGGTGGGTATCTCCACATGCTTTAACATGCGGAAAGCCTGTAGTATAGCTATACCCGAAGTCATGTCAGTGGAGGACTGGCGTAGCTCTGTTCCATCCATCACACCTTCTTTCTCCTCTAGCATGTCGTACACTGTGGTGGAGATGGCACAAGAGCCACAACTGCTGGTTTTATGCCAATGGAGCGTTGATCTCAGCAAAGGTCCAATTTTCTTCAATATCTTCATCAGTGGTTTAGATAATGGCATACAGAGTACGCTTATAAAGTTTGCGGATGATACCAATGATGGGGGAGGGTTGCACATGCTTTGGAGGATAGGATTATAATGCAGAAATGATCTGGACAAACTGGAGAAATGGTCTGAAGTAAATAGGATGAAATTCAATAATGACAAATGGAAAGTACTCCACTTAGGAAGGAACAATCAGTTGCACGCTTACAAAATGGGAAATGACTGCCTAGGAAGGAGTACTGTGGAAAAAGATCTGGGGGTCCTAGTGGATCACAAGTTAAATATGAGTCAATGGTGTGACACTGTTACAAAAAAAGTGAACATCATTCTGGGATGTATTAGCAGAAGTGTTGTAAGCAAGACACGAGAGTAATTCTTCTGCTCTACTCTGCGCTGATTAGGCCTCAACTGCAGTACTGTGTCCAGTTCTGGGTGCCACATTTAAGGAAAGATGTGGACAAATTGGAGAAAGCCCAGAGAAGAACAACAAATATGATTAATGGTCTAGAAAACATGACCTCTGAGGGAAGATTGAAAAGTTGGGTTTGTTTAGTCTGGAAAAGAGAAGACTGAGAGGGGACACGATGATAACAGTTTCCAAATACATAAAAGGTTGTTACAAGGAGGAGGGAGAAAAATTGTTCTTCTTAGCTTCTGAGGATATGACAAGAAGCAATGGGCTTAAATTGCAGCAAGAGAGATTTAGGCTGAACATTAGGAAGAACTTCCTAACTGTCAGGGTGGTTAAGCACTGGAATAAATTGCCTAGGGAGGTTGTGGAATTTCCATCACTGGAGATTTTTAAGAGCAGCTTGGACAAACAACTGTCAGGGATGGTCTAGATAATACTTAGTCCTGCTGTGAATGCAGGGGACTGGACTAGATGATCTCTTGAGGTCCTTTCCAGTCCTATGATTCTATGATTTATTGCTGTAATCTAGTCCTTTTGTGCTATGTGAATGATGAAAGGGGGCTGAAACATATGCGAGAATCAGGCCCTGAATTCTTTTCAGTGGTTTTTGCACCTCTTTGGTGTTCACTTTTTATGAATATTTGAGCAATCGAGTTTTACTTGTACTAATGGTACTTCTACAAATGGTCACTGCAAGAGAACTGTGTATTTGCACACTGGTAGGGAAGTTTAAAATCATATGGGTGACTATTCACAGTGGAAGTGGAGTGATCTATATGGGATGGGACAAAGCTTAACACAGCAGAAACAGACAATGCTCCAAACACCTCCCCAGGCTCTTGACACATAGGAGATTAAATGAGCCAGATGATGGCCCGACTGAACCCTTCCCTGAATATACAAGCATTTACTTTGAGTGAATATGGTAAAAATGACAATATGAAGGACACAGAGCAGCAAGTGGAGACCAGCCAAGCCTTGGGGAACAGAGCACAGGGGAGAACTGGTAGGAGGGGAGCTGGTAAGAATGGGTGGGCAGCTTGGTTTTATCTTATGGTCATATATCCATACAGGTTAGAAGGAAGAGGGTGCTTCAGAAAGTGGCCAAACACCTGGCATTACCATTCCTACCCTCTCAACAGTAGAGCCCAAATCCTGCAGATTGGGGGCGTAGGGGCTCCTATTATATTGGGGGTGCATGGGGTCATGCTGAGAGCATGCTAATCCTTCCACTCCAACCCCACCCACACCGGATCTATTCTATTTGGCTTTTTCTCTGTTGCTGAAACCAGAAGAGTGAGTTGGGGCCTCTGTGCAGCATCTGTTACTCATTGTCTTGTGTCAGTAATTGTTTTGACTGTTTCTAGTCACTTTTCATGTTTCACATTTGCATTTATCTTAGTCTCCTGAGGGACTCCCAGCAATTTTACTCAGTACTCTGAATTGGTAAGAAACCTGAGTTACAGATTATATTGTTATAGTTCTACCTCAGTGATACTGGTATGTTAGAACTCAGCACTTCTACATATTAACACTGCCTTCAAGAGCACTGCTATTTAGTGTTCATCATGGACAAATCTGTCAAACCTGGGTGCCTGAAGTCAGGCAGCTAGATTCATATTTAGACCCTTAATATTAAATAAAAATGACCTGATTTCCAGATATGACGAATACAAGACGCTCCCAGTGACTTCGTGTTTATAACATGTCATAGGGAAGGGCTTTGTCAGAATATTTTCAAAACTAATATAGTGTTTTATGAGCGATCCAAAATAAAAAATGGATCCAATAAAAATCCAATCAAAAATCCTTATTAGTAATGTTGAGATCCCTGCTTATTACTGACAAAGGTCTGGTCTGCTGACAGCTTTACCAGTTTAATTACTTCAATTATGCAGATGATTTTATAATGAAATTGTCATACTGGGACAACCCCTAGTTTGGAGTCATTATAAAGATACCTTACACTAGTGTAGCTTATTCCTATGCAGGAAGGTACAGTTTTTAGTGGTACAATTTTTGTGTGTAGACAAAGCCTGGCCAATGTTCCACTGAAGTCAGGGGGAATCTTTCTGCTGAATTGTGTGGCCATTGGATAAGGTCCTACAGTACCTCTGAGTCCAAAGAGATTACTCACATACATAGATAGGTTTGCTAGATGCTAATTTTTAAAAGTGTCCATATCATTAGTAATTTAGTGCATTGTTGGACTTCAGGAAGTGATAGATCAAAGTACTCTAGATAGAGTGTAAATTCCCCATGTACCCAACTCAGAGCTTACTTCCTTGCCCCATTCTAGTTGAGTTGCAGGGTTTTAAAATCAATACACACAATATTTCCAATCATCTGGGAAGAAGCTCACCTACCACACACGTGGTTCCCAATTCTCACAATTTTCATCACAGCTCTTTGATGCTTCATGTAAAGCCCCAGCCAATCTCCTGGAAACAAATGACCATGTCACAATCTCAACTTTAATTTAAAAAAATTTTAAAAGTACTTTTCTAGCCCTCATGGTTGCAGAGAGAAGCATGAAAAAGTGACCTGAGTGCACTATAAAGACTCAACAAAAATAAAACAGAGAGAGCGAAATTAAAAGAACCCCAAATTTATTATTTGGGGGAAAAAAATCTCATGTTTTTTAGCCAGTCTCATGTGTTTTGGGGATCTAAATCATGTTTTTTGTATCTTTGGGATTGGCAATACTGCTTGCAACATCCAGGGACTTGCCAATTTCCTGGCACTAAGTGAAATCAGGAGTACGTTGGAGAACCAGACGCACAGCAGCTAATATTTACCATTTCCTTCCAGAAACCAAAATAAGGTTGGTGCTCTGAAATCTGAACTAAGAGAAGAAGCCAAGGCCGCTCCCCCTTTGTTTCTCCCTACGGCAGTCTGTCTTTATGAGCAGGCCGAGGCCCTGCCATTTTGAGAGGAGAAACAGCCTGAGTGACAGCGTCAGTGTTAATATTAGCTGGATCTGAGGAATGTGCAGGGCATGTGCCAAACTAAATGCTTTCCTCTCTGTATTCAGAGAGGGATGCGAAGGGCTTTTCTTTTCCTCTTGCACACAGTACCTCAGCCAGGTTCCAGTCTGTAAGCCAGGTTCCAGTCTGCTCTGCTGGACAGTCAGGCCTGAATACTTCTTGTTTGCTTTTCAGATGCCTGCCTGTATAATTTTAGCTGTAAGTAATTGTTTGCTGCTACATCTCCTCCCCTCTCCCCCGCCCCCCATGAAAATAAATAACAGACGTATGTGAATATTGGAACAAGTGGAAAGAGTGAAATCAGTCACTTTCCTGGAATATAATGTTACACCATGGGAGTGCAGAAGCTGATGGAACTAAACAAACAGTCACAAAAGAAAGGTTTCAGAGTAGCAGCCGTGTTATTCTGTATTCGCAAAAAGAAAAGGAGTACTTGTGGCACCTTAGAGACTAACCAATTTATTTGAGCATAAGCTTTCATGAGCTACAGCTCACTTCATCGGATGCATTCAGTGGAAAATACAGTGAGGAGATTTATATACACACAGAACATGAAAAAATGGGTGTTTAAAGGAAGATGATGTCTGTCTGTATCTGTACAAGTTTTTTCTTCCTTTAAACACCCATTTTTTCATGTTCTGTGTGAATATAAATCTCCTCACTGTATTTTCCACTGAATGCATCCGATAGCTTATGCTCAAATAAATTGGTTAGTCTCTAAGGCGCCACAAGTACTCCTTTTCTTTTTGCGAATACAGACTAACACGGCTGTTACTCTGAAACCTGTCATTATGCAAGGCACTGCATTTAGCCGTATGGAGTGGAAATCTATCAACTTCATGAAAAAACTCGTACAGATACAGACAGACATCATCTTCCTTTAAACACCCACTTGTTCATGTTCTGTGTGTATATAACTCTCCTCACTGTATTTTCCACTGAATGCATCTGATGAAGTGAGCTGTAGCTCACGAAACCTTATGCTCAAATAAATTGGTTAGTCGCTAAGGTGCCACAAGTACTCCTTTTCTTTTCACAAAAGAAAGAGAACCTCTGTACATACATTACTTTTTCCTTCCTTTTTCTACTGAAAGCAAACCCTGATTTTCAATTATTACTAATGCAGGTTATTGTAAATCCAATGAGTTTTCTAGCCTGTCTTTGGATTGAACCAACAATTCCCCACAATCTACCAATTTCTTTTTTATTGGCATTTCAGTTGCCGTCAATGCATTCAGTGCCAGGAAAAGTCAGGACTATGTTGCTCAAAAAAAGCAGGGCAGTGTAATATATTTGTATTTTCTACACCCGAGAAACAAAGTTAGTTAGCATGAAAGATGTGATGGATTAAGAGTGGAAACTAGTGTGCTCTATTTATTTAACCACAGGCTATTGAATCTATGAAAAATACATTTCAAGAAATGAGTTATTTTATAAAAAGAATTTAGAGGGAACAAGGAGTTTTGAAATTAAAAACAGCTGCAAGGGAAACAAGTCATCCTGATGGAACCCATTGGGAATTCTTTATCTCAGCTCACCCATGAAAAATTGCTTTTAAATGTTTACAGTTCCAATCTGCTGGATTAACAGTACAATCTATATGTGTATCTATCTATCTATCTATCTATAGATATATATTTAATTTAACTGGTGCTTCTCTGTTTGTTTTTTAATGGGTTGCGTATAAAAGTGTTCCATGTCAAATCAGTGAGGCTTGTCTCTTGCTGTTTTGTGAACGCGCATCTCCACTGGGGGAAAATGTTTTTGTATATCTAGTATGAAAAGTGGGAATAGAAAAAAATAACAGTTGATTACTAGTAATATATAGTCACCAGGTAGGGATGGCTTGTATGCTATACCATAAATGGTTTATGGCTTGATCATGCTTAAGCACATGCTTAACTTTTAGCATGCGAGTAGTCCTATTGATGTCAATGGGCCTGCTCATATGCTTGAAATTAAATATGTGCTTAAGTGCTACTCTGGATCTGACCCAGAGGCCTCTGCACCCTGCTGGATGGAGCTCCTAGTGAGCCTGTATTTAAAATCAAGCATTCTTGGATTTTTTTAAACGCTGCTTTGTTTTAAATGTTTTGGCTCTTGTCCAGACCTTGAAAGTAAGCATTCAAGCTATAAGAAATGCACTGCAGCTGACTCTCCTTCTGCAATCTGCCATTAGAGTAAGTCAAAACTAAGCCCCAATTTTAGCTTAAACTGCATTTCAGTGTTTTCGTACAGACCATATGCATCATTCTAAAGGCTGGAGTAGTCACTCAAGTACAGTAATGGGGATCCCTCTCCTTCTAAAATAAAATAAAATGCCAGTAAGCAAGGCAAAGTAATTGCCATTTTTTTCTACAGATAATGCTCTTCATTTCACCAGCTATTCAGGTCCTGGCAAGAGGCCCTGGTCACCAGCTCATGAAATTCACAAACACTCATCCCTGCCTCCATGCAGTAACCAAACTGCTTCATTCTAGCTGAGAAAAGTGGCTTTCCATCTGGACTTAGACTATATCACTTTACATTTTCAAGAAGACGCCACAAAACAATGTCAGAAAAAGAATGTAGCTATTGAAATCTTGGCTCAGTACTGTTATTTACAGTAGCTTGCTTCACCAGCTAGAATAGGGGTAGGCAAACTTTTTGGCCCGAGGGCCACATCTAGGTGGGGAAATTGTATGCACAGCTGGGGTAGGGGGTTGGGGTGCGGGAGGGAGTGTGGGGTGTAGGAGGGGGTATGGTGTGCAGGAAGGGGCTCAGGGCAAGGGATTGGGGCAGAGGAGGGGTGTGAGGTGTGGGGGGGGTTCAGGGAAGAGGGTTGGGGTGCAGAAGGGGTGAAGAGTGCAGGAGGGGGCTCAGGGCAGAGGGTTGGGGTGCAGGAGGGGTGTGGGGTGTGACAGGGGGCTTGGGGCAGGGAGTTGGGGTGAAGGAGGGGTTTGGGCTCTGGCCCTGTGCCGCTTACCTAAAGCAGCTCTGAGGTGGCAGTGGCGCGCACCAGGGCCAGGGCAGGCTCCTTGCATGCCTGCCCTGGCCCCACGCCACTCCACTCATCATGTCCCTGTGTGGTCCCTGAAGGACAGGGGGCACAGGGCTCCGTGCGCTGCCCTTGCCACGCCTCCAGGTACCTCCCCCAAAGCTCCCATTGGCCGCGGTTCCCTGTTCCCGGCCAATGGGAGCTGCTGTGGGCGGTGCCTGAAGACAAGGGCCACAGGGATGTGGCGCCAGCCACTTCAGAGAGCAGTGTGGGGCCTGCGGCACCATGGGGGGCAATCCTGAGGGCCAGATCCGAAGTCCTGCGGGGCTGGATCCAGCCCCTGGGCCATAGTTTGCCCACCCCTGAGCTAGAACACCGTGACTCAACAGAAAGAAACAAATGCTACATTAGGCAAGTTGCCCGCTACTTCATAAGAGCTGAATGACAAACTGTCTAGGAGAAGACTGGTTTATGTCTAGTATTGTCATACCTCTGGTGTGACATGTCACAGTGTTTTCATTGGACATGTTGGATGATATTTGGTTGTCACCTAAATTGATATGAAATGATCATGTGCCTTGCTCACCATTCATGCCATGCCCAGCCCCTCTCCAAATACGCCTACTCTCTCATCAAATACAAGTGCTGCGTGCTTGCATTTATGGCCCAGCACAACCTTGCTCTTGCCTACTGTGCTGACATTGTCTCTTTTCACTTTCAGTCTTGCACCCTTTGATTCCCCACTGCCAAATAACAATCATCCCCGCTTGGGCCTGCACATCTTCACCTATGCAGCTCTTTTTGCCTGGCATTTTTTACCTGACCCAGTCTATCATGTCTCCACCATATCTGCCTCAAAACACACTTCTTCTATGAGGCCTGTAATCCCTAAACCCATAAAAGAAGGGTTATCACAGACAACAGGAGAAAAGGAAACCATTAAGAACAACCACCCAGTCCCCCAGCACAAAACCCTTAGACCAACATTGTGGAACTAAACTGACAAGGCACTCTCGAGTCACTTGCTTGTTGCTCCCTACAGGGTTATTTTTCGCCTCTACTCTATGCTGCCTATTTTAATAGCTTTAATAAACTCTGAGGGACACTGAACTAAACTTTCCAACGTGACTAATGATTTTGGTTGCTGAATTTGAGATGCCTCAGAAAGTTCTGCTTTTCAGACAGTGTTGAGCACCTGCACTCTGAAAATCAGGCTGCTCCAATATGGGCACCGAACTCTCTAGTCCCTGCTTTTACATGCATCAGTACAGCACTTATCCTTGTGTTGGCCTTATAGAAATGATAATTCATAATACATAACATGGAATTATCCAGGGCAGCACAAAGAAAATGTGGACATGATTCCCCTCTGCTCAGTATCTGTTATTTCTTGTTATTATGGACAGTCATTAGTGAACATCCACCAAGTTCCTTCCAAGTAGATAAAAGCAGCGCACATATTAAAATATTCTCTCTTGTTTTTTACCTGGTGCTAGAAGAGTAGGCTCAACCTTTCAGTACCTCTCTGCCTTTTCCATTACAAATGAACTGGGAACACAGCACACTGAGTCTCAAGGGAAACAACAGATGACAACGTGGCTTTTGCTAATTGTTTTCCTTCCATGAATTCCTGCATGTAGGTTTTCCCAGAGGTTCTAAGCAATGCTCCCTCCATCCATTGCCAACCAATATCTGTTGACTGATCAGTGCTAAAAGCTTTCTCATAAATTTCTTTCCAGGTACTTCCTCCCCCTTTATGTGAGGGAGTTGAAATCCACAAGATTGCAAATACTGCTTGATACAACTCGTCGTGGAAAGAAGCAAAAGCAGGATTGGATAGAACACAATCCATGAATCAACATATTTATCATCAGCACTAAGATATGAAATTAGCAGTTAAAAGCCCAGCAAGAGTTAAGCATGCTAGCTGAAAAACAACATAAAATAGAAGCTACAAATTCTCCTAAAAACTAAAGAAATCCTTATTTCCTAGGCAAAGATTAAGAGGGGCATTAGAGTCTCAGGAACTCTGAAATATTTCAATCTACCATTTGCTTCATGAAAAATTTAGTCTTGGGGAGGCTCTCAATTTAATATTTTACAATTGTTTTGTTGTGTTCACTAAGAACTTCATAAAAATAGAGAGTATTCTCTTCTTACATGCTATGTGCAGTAGACATCGTAAAGTTAAGCACACGCTTAAGTGCTTTCCTGAATAGGACTAGATTTTAAAATATTCTTAAGTGCTTTCTTGAATGGGGGCCTTCGAGAAGATGAACCTAGGCTGAGATTTAAGTTTGTAATGAACTCCCCAAACAGGCAAGTTTCATATGACTTGGTAGTGGTTTGGATGTATGTTTTGCCAATCTCTGTTTGTGACACTGGAGATGTAGTGAAACAATGGTGCATGATCCATATCTCTGAAACCCCATATTCAATATGGAATGAACGAACATATCACTTTTTCACTGTCTGTCAATGAAATGAACCTATTAAGTGTTTTGTTGTTAATTTCTTACCAACTTCCTATTCAACTAACACTGATAAAGAAGTTCCTCACCCCAATTGTTATAGGCAATATAAAGTATTTTACCATTAGCAAGGCTTTCATAGCCGATTAAAATTCTGTGGTATTTTCTGCAGGAACATCTGTCCTGTCTAAAGTTAGAAACAAAAGTACAGTAGGCTGAGATGAGGTTCAGCTATAGGTAATTGTTAATCACGTCAATGCATGTCAGTCATGTGGTATTTTGACAGCGTCCTTCAATTGGAATTCCATGTGTGGGCGTCCACAGCTGCATGGGAGCCCCACAGGATAACATCAGTTGAGGCTTTAATGGATTACTGCAAAAGGAAAACCAGATGTAGAACTCATAGACAGCCATTCAAATTCAAATGGTAGAAAATGCATGAGAGTTCTTTGTACATTCTTTCATTGGGTTTCGTGGTTACTGGATAACACTATATGTCACAGCATTCTGCAGTAATTGTTCTAAAGACTCAAGATTTGAATGGGCCCTTTCTACATTATACCATATTTTTGTTCTACAAAGGAATGTGGCATAATTGACCCAGAGTGATCACATGCTTATAGGCAATAAATTATTATTTTATGCTCCTCTACCCTGTAACATTTATATAGATTTACTACCTCTCACTTATCCATCTTTCATTTATTTTGTTTAGATTTCACTGCAATTGTTGCACTGCATTGTTATCATTAGTACTGTCCACTTTCCTGGGGGGGAGACACCATCATATAAACAACCACTCAATCCCAGATGGCCCGGTTAAGGTATGAAAAGTGTTGGCTGTATGAGGTTTACATAATTTTCTTCACGTACCAGTTGACTTTATGGACAACTACAAGCAACACAAGAGGACACAGCTGTTTTACAGCATGGCAGATGTGCCCATCTGAATCTGAAATGCTGTGGAAATATTCTGAACTCCCTGGAAAATACTAAGAGGTAACAGTGCAAACTAGGATGTTGCTTCACTTGGCTCCTCTTGTGGATCAGATACAAGGCAGACAGCAGCGAGGCAGGCTGAAAATACCAATTTGGTCCTTTATAAACTCAGCCAGCTCAATCTATTTTGTAATGTTGCTTCAGTGTTACACTATGTTACATTTCTTTACAAGATGATACTAAACAAAACATCATATGTTCTAACATGCTCTTAAGTGTCTACCCCATGCAGCTAAATAGCTTGCAGAGGCATCCTGCTTGAGCAATCTGTATACTGTCTGTGTTGCCCTCAACTTTAGTAATTTGGGAAGTCTTCAGTGGCCAAGACTTTCAGTTCCCCACCAAAGAAAATCAACACATTTGTTAGGAAACACAATCAAATCAGCATTGTGTCCCCATGGAACATGCATCTAATCTGCTACGGACCACAGAAATAAAGAACTTTGTCTTAGAACGAAAGTGATGACTCACCCCAGCTTCTGCCCTGTAGTCGGTGGGTCACCTTGTCAGCAGGATGTATTTTAAAGTTACTTTGGGAATAGGTTAAAGAATGTTTTATTACAGGTAACACTGTGAAAATCAAATCTCCCTCCTCAAAATAAACAAACAAATACAGGTCCAAATACCCAAATAAGTCTGATATGTTGACATAGATGGTACTAAATCCAAAGATTCAAATGCTTTTCTTCTTGAAAGCATTTTCCAATGGGCTGATCTTGTGGGATGTTGAGTGCCTCCAATTCCCGTGACTACTCCCATTGGCTCAATACTTTGTCCCGTCAGGGACTCTGTTTGTTAACATACACACTGCCAGGGCCTGATTTCCAGAGGTGCTGAATAGGTACCAGTATCTAGACTTCAGCTGACTTCATTTGAGGTGATGGATAAACAATACCTCTGCAAATTAGGCCCTTGATTTTGTCTTCTCTTCCACTCCATCTTCTCAGTTTTATAAGTAACTGGAATTGTAAGATACAGGCAGTCCTCAACTTTACGATGTTCGACTTACGACAAACAGCACTTGCGGTGTTTCTACATTGACACCCTGATTCGACTTACACTAATTGGTTTCAACTTTACAACACTCGGTCCCGCAATGGAGTATATTGCAGTTGCAAGTTATGACATTTTGACTTACGATGCAATTTTCAGGAACCAATTGTGTCGTAATTCTGAGGACTGCCTGTACTGTCTGAATCACCAGTAACAGAGTGTGACTCTGATACATGTAACAGTTGATGTGAGTGGTCCTGGATCCTCTTCAGATGATTTGCTGCTCCACTGATGAGATTATGTACAAGATACAGAAAAAGCATTACCATGGCTAATAAAGGACTAAAGCCAACCAAGTTCAAACATCTGTCCTATTGCATGAAAAAGCTACCCTGCCTTCCCTGGCTTGAAAAAGTTCACACCAAGGAAAGCCAAAAAATATTGATTCCTAGGCTTTTGTGTTTTTTTTAAATTCACCTCTACATATTAGTCTGACAGGCTCTCTATGACTTCAACTCTACAACAGACATGATCCCATGGTTGTCCTGTGCCACTCCTGTAGTTATTAATTTCAGATCAAGGCACTGTTACAGTAAGAGAACTTAAATGTGCTACAGGATTCCATAGTGAAGTCACATTGCTTTGTTTCATACCATAAGAAAACAAATGTCAAATCTGGATTGCAGGGAGGCTAGTCAATTGGAGGTTTGGGAGCAAATGGCCTTCTTCCCCTCACTCATGATAATATTTGAATAACCTGTTCAGTTCTCTTGGTTCTCTGCATCTCTGATACTGAGTTAGGCACACTCGTCAAGCAATGTGATTTTCCTACCTAGATGCACGGCACTTGAGGAGTTCACCCTTAAGATGCCGAGACCAAGCTTTCAGAAAGCTTAAAAGGCAACTGCCAGAAGCACAAATCCTTCTGGGATTTGAAAGGCTCTGTATCTTTAGGGCTAGTTGAGAGGGTTGTTTTCTATAACTTTCTATGCATTATAACCAAAAACCAAATAAACAAATAAGCAGCCCCTTCCCCCCAAAAACCCTGTAGCAAGTAAGACTTTGGACTAACTTCATGGTTTATTGCTGACAACACCTTCAAAGCAACTGCATGTCTTGGTAACATGCCATTTATTTGACTACTCCTCTCATTAAAATCATTACTATGCTCTATTGATTGCTCAACTCTTGATTCTCTACATTAGAGAACAGCAACACCATGGTAGGAAAACTCCCCACGAAGAAGTTATTAGATTCAGAAACAATACACATTGCCTGATACACTTGCTATCCAGGAAGCTACTCACCACTGTTAGTGATTCTTACTGAAAATACTAAAATACTTTCCAGGACTGGATCTGAGAACTGTGCCCCTTAGCTGTCTGCGGAGGCAGAGGTACTGGTTCTGCATGTGGTGTTCTCTGGAAATCAAGTTACAAAGTAACAGCTGCTGAGGTCTTTCCACTTAGTTGAAGACTAGATTATGATTGACCCTTGAATGAGTGTGCAAGGATCTTTGCACTAGCAAACACTTCACACACATACTAGGGACGATCTCAGACCCTGTGCCCTAGGCAGCACGGAGAATGCTCTCTTTTAGCATTTGTAAAGCTTGCTCAGTTGAGGATTTGGCCCATGGGGAGGGAATCTCTGGCTCGTGAAGAGCAGGTATAGTTGTTCCAAACTGACTGGGAGACAGGGAGTATGGCTGGGAGCATTGCTGAAGGCCACATCTAAAGTTGCATTGTTATAAGTGTCGACAGTGTTCAGATGAGGGCTTTATCTGGGCTCTAGTCTGCTGTAGAAAAAAGTTCCAGTGACTATTTGAAAAGAGTATGGGGATAGTTTCCTGGTTTCTACCCAACATTCACTTTGTCATATAATATTCAAGGCTGTTATTGACTAAAGCTTGGCTGTGAAAGTTTGCGTACACAGTGACTACATTTACCAGCACTTAACTCCTAACTCCTAAAGAGTTCTTTAGGATTCTGAGAAAGACAAATATCTAAACTAAATTCTGTTTTTCCTTATCATTCTCATTACATATATATCTCTGCAAACTATCATAACATAAACCAACCAACAGTTTACACAGTATCTTTGCCATTGGGCAACTTCCAATGAGAGCTTTTCCCATGCATCTTATTTAGGTGCAGTATTGTTACTGCCCCTTACAATAATTAAAAAAGTTTTAAGTCTCACACATATTAAAATGAAGCAGAAGGCACACACACAAAAAATACAGCCATGCTGTCTGTGTGTCTGAATGAGAAATAGAACACATGGGTGCATGATCAATCACACTTCTCTCACAGTACGTTACTGAATGTGTAAGTCTGGATGTGAAGATAAAGCTACATTTATTCTAGCAGCATGGCTTTTGATACCAGCACATCTCCAGTTGTTACCACCAGCCTTCCAACTGCTACTTCTTCAAGCAGCAGCTAACAACCAGTGCTTTAATTCCACTGGAGCCTGAAGGCTGTTCCCTGAGGAATGCAAACCCAAGAGCTTCTCACATTAGGACTTAATTATTTTAAGAGTTCGAAGAACAAAAAGATCTTTGATAGGAAAATAAAAACACACTGAGGGAACCTAGGATTGCCCCCTCACGTCAGTCTCCTCTATTGATCACATCAGTACGTATAGATCTGGTAAAAACCAGATCTCGTTAGAAGATCTCACAGAGATGAAGACATCTAAACAAAAACTCAAATGAAAAGGGTCATAAGCTGAGTTAACAGTTTCCAAGAAAGATTAACAGAACTAGGCCTCACATTGTCTGTGAAAAATCACAATAGCATACAGCGGATATGATAAGGGGCAAGAGATATCATTGGTCTGAAAAGGGATAGGTATGTTCCATTTACCCAACTCATTACCATTTTTGTCACGGAAATGCTTTCATTTTGTTCCATTGCCTGATCCAATGATACTGTTTGTTCTCATTATAAAGACTAATCATATAAATACTTGATATATTAGGCACACAATGGAATCTAAGTACAAATCTAACCTGTGAACAATTTTCTGTGTTGGCTGATTAACAACTGCATCCATGCTTTTGCTTTTTCTAATGGAAATAAAGAAAGGTTGAAAATAAACATTCAGTACAAATACAGAACACTAATTTTCTCATAGGAGAATATATTAATCATGGGGGTTCGACTGCGCAGTACTTCGAGATATTCCCATATTTGCAGAAGCTAAAACAACAGGACAAGGTGATCTATACTAAATGCGATTTAAGTCTAAAATCTCAAAAATCATCTTGAAAAAGCTGTAGTGTATTTCTTTATTTTCCTGGGCCTCACGATATTTAAATAGCTTAATTGAATACTGTGACTAATAAATAGCAACATCAGTTATGTAAAAAAATCTATTTTAGAATGGTAGAATGGATGGGGGGAGGGGATACCTGATGAATGTTAAAAATGATTTCAGAGTTTCATGAGCTTTTTGGTAAGATCAATTCCCAGCAAAGTGAGAAATGCTCAAAAGTAACAAAATTGTAAAAGAGAACAAAGAGGAACAAGCAGGCTGAATGGAGATAATGGATCAAATATTCCCTAATGCAACCCCACTGAGCTCTGTGGAATTACACTTGGGATGCATTTGGCCCAATGACTCCCAAAATGATGTTAATGAGGAATCTTAACACCACTGCTAGAGAAATATCTGTTTAAACCATGCTGTGGCAGTTCATGTGAAAAAGTAAATGGGACATTCACACGAAATGGCACAGCATGTGAGTGTAAGGCAACTGGCTATAATAAATTGATTTGGTTTCCCTCTCCCAGACTTAGGCAAATGTATTATATTGTTGCATTTGAGGTATTATAGTTAAGGTTATTATGTCATCACTTCCATTATGTACTACCCAAACCCAAAAGAGCCAGATTGTGCAAAATAGTTCCTTGTCCTAATGGAAGGAGAAACTCTAAAGTAAATTTAAGCCTGAATGAGTGACAAAGACCTAGAAAAATGTCCTTTCCACCTAAAATTAGATGGAAGAGTATCAGTCCATTAAAGACAAAGAAATATGTTGTAAAATGTGGTAACAAAGGAAAAATGTAATGGGTTTCTGACATAATTTTACTCTTTCATACAAAAAAAGGAATGACAAAAATTAGCAGGGAAATAAGATCTCATGTTCTATGATCAGTTATATTTAAACTATTTTTTAAAAAATATTTTTATTAGGACCACCAGAAGTTAAATATGAACTGTTTTCACTTAAATTCTATGCTAATAAAAAATTAGGTAGAACTCAGAGTGTTTTAAAAGTTTACTTACATAAAAAGAAGAAATGGGACAAAAATAATAATAAAAGTACAGGACAGGATTCTGCAATCCTTACTCACACTGAATAATACTATAATTATGTAGCATGTTTCATTGGTAGATCTCAAAGCACTTTACAAGCAGGTCAGTATCATCCCCATTTTACAGATTTGGACACTGAAGTACAGAGATATGAAATGATTTGCCCAAGGCTGCCCTGGCAGAGCAAGGAATAGAGTGCAGGTCTCCTGAGTCCCAGTCTAGTGCTCCATCCAGTAGGACAAACTGCTCCATTAACAAACCTTACCAATACAAGTAGTCCCATTAAGTGCAGGTAACTACTCCTGTAAGTACTGTTCAGTATGAGTAAGGATAGCAGAGTCCAGCCTTCAGCAAAGAGAAGAGTTATTGCTTCCTAATCTAGCCTCCTTTTTCATTGTATGCAATGAAGGGTAATCAAGAGTCATGTGCAAGAAATCAACATTCATTTCAATTCCAATGATCACAGAAAAAAAGACATTTAGCTTGTCACAAATTTAGTAATGTTCTTTGAAGCATCTGGTACAATCACAGTGTGCATATGCTGAAATTTACAGCTAGAACACATCAGCTAAAGATCCAATAGTCATTACCTAGGATTAAAAAGACCCGACAACAAAATTTATGAAAAATTAAAGTCAAGCAACTTAGATGCTTGTGATTTGAGACAGGTGGATGCATTCAGATAACATGAGCTGTGACTTAAGCCGTCACCCTATACCAAACCAAAACTGAGCTAAAACAAAAAAAGACAAAAAAGTTTGATCAGGTCTTTAAATTGGTTTTCTTTTTTGGATGCTTCTTAAGAGATGTGGTTATGGCATTGTACTTGGATTCTGGAGGTCACTTAATCTCTTTGTGCCTCACTTCCCATCTATAAAACATGGATTATAATACTTCTATTTTCCCCCCTCCCTTTGTCTGTCACATTTGTTTAGATTATAAACTCTTTGGAGAAGGAACTGCCTCTTACTATGTGTCTGTACAGGGCCTAATATAGTGGGACCCTGACCTCAGCCTAGGATCTCCAAATATTACTGCAATTCAATTAATAATAACCAACAAATTCTTGAGAATCTCTCAAGAAAGTCTGTTCCGATAAGATCCTCAGCCCAATTTTGCAGTCCCAGGAAACTGATCATTTGGATAAGGATAGAGAATTATGAATTCTTTTTTGAATGGAATGGAATCTTCTGAGGTCCTCCTATCATGTCTTGTGCCTATTTTATATCAAAATAACTCTAACTTTAATGCATCAGGCTGTTTCACATTCTTATGGTACAATAGGTCTGTAAACACTACAGCTTTCCCAAAGACTTAGCTAATGATTGGATCACTTGCAAAGGAAGATCCCAGGCTTATTTTATAATATGAATTTCCCCCCTTCAATTATATATGTTCTTTGTTTTGTACTCAACCTAATAATTTTGTATGTGGATAGGTATGTGAATTAATTCTTTATAATATGATGAAGTATCCATCCTTTCCCCCCAATGTCCCCCACTATCATATGCAGAAATAAACACATTTGATAGTGATACATTCTTTGTGTGACCTCCACTGGCTACAACTTTTTAAGGATATCTAACTCACCCATGTTAGTAACTTAAAAGTTAGCATGGCAAAATCATTTTATAAGTGTCACATGGGATTTTTCCTGCATTTGTGTAAATACTGTGGTATTAGCATCTCTTCAATAAAAACCCAAAGGCAGGCAAAGGAATTAATTCCACTTGATCCCATATTTGTGTTACACAGATATCCTACTCTACACCATATCCCTCTGTATCATTACAATAAGACTTCTGGATTATTTAGTGGCTCTCATAGGTTTACAAAAATTTCCACAAAGTATCACGGGCAGCATGCAACCAGCACACTTCCACTATTCCAGAATTATCCTAGGGACCTTCAGGAAAGTTTGAGTCCTATCCTGGATTTCACAAATATAAGATTTCACTGCCTTTCATACCACTGATTATAACTTCACTTATATTTGACAGAAACTGTTCAGTTTGACACTTTGACGCTGGTTTTAAATCTATTGCTTTTTTCTAGTATTGATTTGTCAAGTCTGAGATTGGAAGGAGTTGGGGCAACAGCTACAACAACAAGTCTTACATACTGCAGGTAATCTTTACCCAAAAACAAAAATCTTCACCATAGCTCAAAGGTACAGACATTATGGAACTGAGGTCATGGAAAGCTTTCTTTGGTCACGTTCTTTAATGAAGAAAATATCCATCTAATCTTGTCAATCATTCTACCATATCTCCAGGAATCTGTTCATCCACCTCACCTTTTTGCTGACTTTGTCTCCTATTCTGTCACTTCCTCAGACATTCCCCCCCACAGCCTATTTTCACCTCTGTCTTTTCTTTTTGCCTTTTACATTCTATGTCCCAGGTTTTGTTTCTCTGTCAAACTTCTCTTCGAACACACTCCAGAATCCTCCCTTGACCTATACATGTTCTCTGTTTTAGGCACAGGCTGCTTGTTCTTTCACGCCCCACCCAGTCAGATCTTGCTCTTCGCTTGACCCCCTTCATTGTTTCTGAGACAAGAGATTGTCTAGGATGTCCTGAAACTGAAAGCAACAAAAAATGTATTTTAACTTATAAAAACACAGCTGTATTGGATATAACACTTTTCTCCCAAACTATACCCCAAAATACTTTCTAAATTTAAACAGCGAAAGTCAGTGGATAGTAGCATAGGGTATGAATTATAGCAAATTGGTGTAAAGACATGGTATAGTGATTTCATGAAAGTGTTCAGATCAATAACAGTGGGAACAAGAAACTAGATTTGTTATGTGTGCAGCCGTGCTTAGAAGTCACCAACTGAGATGAAAGCCCCATTGTGCTAGGCAATGTACAAACATATATTAAAGGACAACCTTCCCCAGAGATTTTATGAGCTGGAGACAAGACAGACATAGGAAGTACTCAGGCACAGAGGGATTAAGTAAGTTGCCCAGGGCATCTAAGCAAGCACGTAGTAAAGCCAGCAATCAAACCCAGATCTACTGAGTTCCAGTTCAATGCCTGAAACACAAGACCTGCAGGCGTGGAAGCATAAATAAGAGCAAATATTTCTTTTAAGAGGAGATTTGAAAAGAGATGGAAAAGATACAGGAAAGATTTCCCTGATTCTACTTTCATAAGTAAATCAAATAAATAAATAAATAGAATAAGAAAATAGGAAATTTAGACTAAAAATCAGGGACAAAAATACAGTGAGACATACCAAACTGTGGAATAGGCTCCTTAGGGAAATAGTGCAATTCTCATAATTTGAGATAGCCCTAATTTGTAAGAAAAAAGTACTGGAATATGAATTGTGTATTGGCGGAGGGATGAGTGAATAGGATTTTTCCATCTCTAAGTTCTATGGTCCCATAATACTAATTTGCTAATAAAGCTGTAATTTATACAATTCTATGAAAACAAGAAACATGCAGTTCTGAGGAAAAAAGAATGTGGAAAAAATGGTGAAAAAAACTGCTTGAGGGGGGAAGAAGAGCAGGAGCTGAAAGAAAAAAATCTCCCCAAAGTGGTCTGATTTCAGATGCCCAAACTGAGACACTGTGGGTCTGCTTTTCAAAGGTGCTGCTCACATCTGCAGCTCCCATAGACTACAGCCGGAGTTGTGGGTGTTCAGCTCTTTTTGAAAATCAGGCCCAAGGTGTCTCAATCAAGCTGGCCACCCAAAATTCAGACCACTTTTGAAATTTTTGGACATACTGAATCCCTTTCCTCCTCCCTTCATTTTTGTTTTGCTCTTTTTAGGTTGTACTTAGGGTGACCAATTTTATAGGGACAGTCCCGATATTCGGGGCTTTTTCTTATATAGGTGCCTATTACCCCCCACCCCATCTCAATTTTTCACACTTGCTATCTGGTCACCCAGTTGTACTCACCTAGCCTTTTTTAGACTGTGGCCCCTTTGGGGTGGAGACAAAGTCTAATTCTGTGTTTGAAAAGTGCTCATCATATTTTGGTTGCTACTGCAATACAAATAATAATGGTTAAATACCACTAATTATAATTTGACAATCAATTACTAATTTGGCTCCAGTTTGCTAGTCTTTTTACATTATTTGTATATCTATATTTAGTAATTTTCTGGTGATTCATCTGGTTCCATTCTACTGATGAACAGCACTGCACTATGCTTACTTTACCTTGCATCTTTCACTACATGGATGAACATATCATTTGAAAGCTAATTGAAAGCACACTGAAATGGGGTAAGTCACAAACATTCATTAAAAGACAGGTCTTGATTTTGCAGACATGCTGATGTAATGGATTTAGTTTATCTCAAAGGCCCGTAGATACAGATCCATATAAATCACCATGTCACAGTGTCCAATATACTGTTAAACTCCACTGCAGAGTGCACAATTTAGTGCAAATTCTTCTTCTTATTAAATACAGATAATAGTTCTAATTCTGTCAATAGAGTCCCCCAAAATTACTCGTGCTCTGAATTTCTACTCTGGTATTTTAATTCAATTTTATCTGTTTTAAAAAAAAAAAGAAAGAAAGAAAACAAAAGCTTTGTGCCTTTTTATTATAACCAGTTCACAACATCTATCATCATCTATGAATTCCTTTATGTTTTTCCACCTATGAGAAAACTGGTCATTACTTGTTACGAGGCCTGTTTTTCTCCTTTTCAGGTCAAACAACGCATTTAAATTTAACTGTTCTCCCTGATCTCCCTTCATCATGAGTCGGGTTCATTTCAAATACCTCTGAGGCCTACATTGTGCTTTGTCTGAGTCTCATTCCCTCTCAGACACTGAGTGACTGCACCATGCAGCTTTGCACAAGGAACAGGAGGCTGCATTTGACTTTAGTTATCCTGTCAGAGAAGTACTATGACTTGTAAACTTATACAAGAGCAGTGCTTTGAAAAAAGACAGAGCTGCTAGCAGAAAAGCAGGTCTGTAATAAGAATGCAAACACTCCAGGCAGAGAAATTGGAACAAGGAAGAAATTGAAAAAAATTGTCGTACTTATGCACATTCTTGTCAGGGTTCACTAGATGCTAACAGTTTATTTTCTTTAGCTGCTAGAGAAAACCTTGTGGTATATGAGAAACTTAGCAGGCAGGCTAGAACCAAAGAGTCTAGGCTTTCTGTTTCTGCTTCAAATATTTCACAATGAAATGTCTCTCATCCCCACCATCCCAGAGTACTCAGAAAACATAACAGGATAAATGGTCACAGCTTGCAGGCGCAGAATGTTCTTAGGTGTAGTTTAGATATCAATTTATTTCAAACTGCCTGGCTTAACCTATGTAATCAAAACAGAAAAGATGATCAATTCATGACAGGATAAACATATCTTCTTTGATTTCTAGTCAACTGAACATGGTAAATGGAGAGTTTGCATGGTGTTCTAAATTTTGAATGCCTGACTTTGCAACCTTAACAGTCTTATAAAACATTTATCACCCTAATATACCGGCAGGGCCGTCGATGAAGAGGAATGGCGAGCGAATGCTGGGGCAACAGAGTGAGTAAGGAACCTTCTTGCTCTCCCCTCCACACCCCAGGTGGGAGGTCAACTCTGCAGATGCACCTCTGGACTCCAGGTCTGCCCTGATCAAGGACAAGAACTGTGAGTGGGGTGCAGAGAAGGGACGGGCACATCAAAGGGATTTTTGGTTGTTGGAACCAGAGGGAAAAGGACACTGCCCAACTTACTTGGGGGTGGGGTCTTTTGCTCATGGTTTATGTTTATGAATCCTGTAAGCGGTGTTTTCCCAAATTAATGCCAAGTTACTTCCCTCCTTTTATTAAAAGCTTCTTTGCTACACTCGGACTCCGTGCGTGCATGGGGGGAAGTATTGCCTCTTAGAGGTTCCCAGGGGGTGGTGTGTAATTGTCCGAGGTCACTGGGTGGGGGCTCCAGTCAGTTTCATGTTGTATTGTTGAAAAGGAACCACTAGATACTGAACCCGGCACTTTTTGCTGCCAACTCTGACTGGCAGATCGGTTACACTGTTATCTAATGACATAACAGCTTGGAGTAGAGAAGAAAGGCTCATTCAGTGGAATCTTTATGGGTACAAATAAAAGCTTGTCTCTCTCACCCACACATGTTGGTCCATTTACCTCACCCAGCTTTTCTCTCAAAAATAGCTGCCACCTTTACGGTCTTTTCAGTTCTTAACTACTGTCTGAAATAGATATAATCTGGCAATACATGCTGAAATATCTTGCAGGTTTCTCAGAAAATATCTTCCTCTAAATGCAAGGTATTAAATTTTGAAATAAACACAGAATCATAGAATCATAGAAATTTAGGGCTGGAAGAGACCTCGAGAGATCATCCAAGCCAGATCCCTGTGTTGAGGGAGGACCAAGTACACTTAGACCATCCCTGACAGGTGTTTGTCTAACTTGTTCTTAAAAACTTCCAATGATGGGGATTCCACAACCTCCCTTGGAAGATTATTCCAGAGCTTACCTATCCTTATAGTTAGAAAGCTTCTCTGAATATCTAACCTAAATCTATCTTGCTGCAGATTAAACCCATTTTTCTTGTCCTACCTTCAGAGGCCTTGGAGAACAATTGATCACCATCTTCTTTATAAGAGCCCTGAACACATTTGAAGGCCAGAGAAGTAGATCATATCATGGAATGGGCTACCAAAATACCCCAAGAGAGGCTTTTTTAGTACTGAAATAAACCCTCTATGACTGCGCACTCCTAGTTGTCAACTACCACCCCACACTGGAGCCGATACAGGGAGCTGATCAATCAGCTACAACACATACTCAGTGAGGATCCCATCCTGAAAGAAATCTTTCCTGAACCACCTCTTCTGGCCTTCAAACAACTTCCCAGCCTCTCCAAGTTCATCACCATCAGCAAGCTCCCCACAAACTAAGACACACCAACTCAAGCAGCACCAGACCTTGCCAGAACAACAGATGCAAACCTGTAGACATACCTCGACTGCTACAGTGATCAACCCTGCCCCCCCCCCCCCCCACACACACTCCCCGAAAACATCTTTCAAGATCCACGGATCCTATACAACATGTGGTGTACCTCATCCAGTGCACTAAATGCCCCAATAGCAACTGTGTGGCTGAAACCAGACAATCACTACGCTCTCAAATGAATGAATGAACTCACATGGGAAAATGATAAAAGACAAAAACACCACATCACCTGTGGGTGAACAATTTTCACAAAGCGATCGCTCTACATCTGACCTATCAGTCCTCATCCTCAAAGGAAACCTGCACCAACACTTTCAAAAGATGAGCCTGGGAGCTTAACTTCATAACTCTGCTAGAAACTAAAAAAATCATGGACTGAATAGAGACACTGGATTTATGGCTTCTTATAACAATCTATAACCTACTTACATCCCTCCATCCTTTTCCTCCCTCTGTCTGGAGGGGTGTTAATAGGCCACTTCACTTTGCATGGTCTCTTGAAATATGTGTTAACGACTTATGCTAAACAATCTGTTCCACCTTGTATTTTAACTGTGACACTACCCAGACCAGAAGAAGAGCTCTGTGTAAGCTTGAAAGCTTGTCTCTCTCACCCACAGAAGTTGGTCCAGTAAAAGATATTACCTCACCCACTTTGTCTCTTATCAGGTCAGTCTTCTTTTCTCAAAACATGCCCAGTTTTTTAAAACTTTCTTCATAGGACAGGTTTTCTAAACATCTCTGCGATCTTTATAGTTTGTTCATATCTTTCCCAAAGTCCATTACCCATAAATGGACATTGTACCTCAGCTGAGGCCTCACCAGTACCAAGTAGATCAAGACAACAACCTCCTGTGTCTTACTTACAACATTTCTGTTAATACAATCCAGAAATTTTTTTTTGCATTGCATCACATTATTGGCTCCTATTCTATTTAACCCCCAGATATGTTTCAGCAGTTATGCCACATTTTGTATTCGTACATTTGATTTTTCCTTCCTAAGTGTAGTACTTTGCACTTGTCTTTACTGAATTTCATCTTATTAATTTCAGACCAATTCTCCAATTTGTCAAGGTTGTTTTGAATTCTAATCCTGTCCGTCAAAGTGCTTGCCACCCCTCCCAGCTTAGAGTCATCCACAAATTTTATAAGCATACTTTCCACTCTGTTATTCAAGTCATTAATGAAAATATTGAATAGTACCAGACCCAGGACAGACCCCTACATGTCCCCCACTAGATACATCTTTCCATTTGACAGCAAACCATTGATAAATACTCTTTGAGTATGGTATTTCAACCAGTTATACGTGCACCTTATAGCAATTTCATCTAGACCACATTTCCCTAATTTTCTTATGAGAATGTCATGTGTAATTGGGTCAAAAGCCTAACTAAAATCAAGATATAGCATGTCTAGAGCTTCCCCCCCTTCCACAAGTCCAGTAACCCTGTCAAAGAAGGAAATTAGGTTGGCTTGGCATGATTTGTTCTTGACAAACACATGTTGACTATTCCTTATTACGTATTTTCCACTAGGAACTTGCCAATTGATTGTTTAATCGTTTGTTCCAATCCCTTTCCAGGTATCAAAATTAGGTTGGCTGGTCTATAATTCCCCAGCTTCTCTTTAGGTACTTTGATTAATGGCTCAGTTATTGATATGCAATTACTGCCATAACGACCAAATCCTACTATCTGTATTCAGTCAGTACTCACACTGAAGTTACTAATAGTTTTGCCTCACAACACACCCTGGGACAGACTGGGAGACACCTTTGCATAAAGGTGCAATAGACAGAACACAGAATGACACTGCCTTTCAGTTACATAACACAGTATGTGAGTTGTGTCCCATCCAGAAGCCAAGGCTAGTGTAGGACACAGTGACTTTCTTATTAAGCAAATTGCACATTGGAAGCACACTTAAACAGTGCTCTGGGATCTGCACTAGCTTCCAATAAGCCTAGAGTAGAATTCAATTTGTTTTAACCTAAAAAGCTCTAAGGGTGAGATTCTGGGCAGATCTCAGCAGAGAACTCACAGCCAAGAGGGAGAAGGGGCTAAAATAGCTTTAAGCCACCTTTGTACCCTCCCAATCTTCAGCTTGAGCTTCTGGGGCCTCTGTGCCCCACACTGTATCTCTGACAGGCCTACAGGGCTGTCTACATTATGGCAGGCTATCCCCAGATACCTCATCTTGTAGCAGCACTGACCAGAATCTCCAGAGCACTATACGCTGCAGCCCTGCCCCGACCTGCCCTTCCTGCTCCCAGCCCCACCCCAGGCACGCCCTCTTTGCCAGGCATCTTGCAGCTTTGTTCCTCAGTAATATGCCCTGGGGAGAGTCTTCTCCAGCTAGAACTGGGGCTTTTAAAGCCCCATTATTCCACTCCAGAATGTAGGGGCTGGAGCAGGGGTAAGAATTTCACCCTAAATTATTTGGGACCTGCCTGCCTAAGAGATCACTTCTCTCCCCATGATGTACTGTCACAGCTGAGATCAGCAGTGGTGCTTGAATCCAAGTTCTCTGTGAAGGGTCTTCAGCTGGTTCCCCGCTTCCTCTGCCAGAGCCTGGATTTGCTAACTCTCTGGGCCTACTGCAAGGCCCCTCTTTTCCTTACCTCCTTTACTCCAGCTGTTGAGAAGGGGGTGGGCTAATGTCTATTTATGGGTAGCCATTCTCTGTGTATTTAATTTATGAGACAGGTGCCCACAGCGCAGGATGGGCACCTACAGACATTTTTTTTATACATTTGAAGAAATTAATTAATGATAAATCCTTTTTTTCCTTTTAGTGTAATAGTGGTGTCATTAATTATTAAAAACAGAAAAATGATCATGAATCACGTGAAAGCAAGTGAGCCATGAAGGAATTGTTCCTCCTCACATAGGATTGTCATCAGCATGTCATCAGCAGCCCATTTATTCAAAATAGATGGTGTGCCTAATTCTCATCTCCTTTATACCAGCGTAAATCAGGAGTAACTCCACTACGTTTTTGAACTAACATAGGTGTGAAACCAGTGTGAGTGAGTGCAGAAAAAGCTTCATAGGTCTAATTTTGGATTCTCGAGGTTGAATTCTAATCTCATTTTACACTGGTACCAATCTGGAGAACTCTAACCACTTCAGCGAGGTTCCTCCTAATTTATGATAGTGTAAATGAGAGCACAATCTGTTCTGGTATCCTTTACCTTAGTACCTTACATGCAGAATAGCTGCTTAGTAGTGGCAGTGAGCATCCTTCAGGAGTGTTCTTCAAAAAAGATACTCCATGAACTATTTACACCTTTTAAATATTCCAAGCCCTCAAACCGGTAACATCCTGCTGTATCATTTTAGTGCTGCACCTAACTGGGAAGTAGCAACTCACTTTTCCAAAAATTATCATATGAACCTCATCAGTGCATTTAAGTAACCCAATGATTAAGATCTGACTTTGGTAAACACACTTGCCCACCTTCCTATCTACTGCAAACTTTACCTGGAAATAATTCCTGTTTTACAATCAGTTTCACAAAAACTCTGATTTAAAAAAAAGTTTTTAAAACAATATTTAATGTGGGAGAAAAACAAGTCTCTAAAAGATTATATCTCTGTCAATTACTTTTCCAACGTGGACTATGTTGCAGGGAATACTTCATTCTACCAGGTCACCAACTTTGACATCTCTAACCTCACAATAATGGTCCTTTTTGTAATGTACCACAATTGTAAATCAGTTTAGTTTATGTTCTCAGTAGGTTCATGGCTCCAGTCCCTAATATATTACTGACTTGTACACCAGCATTACTCCCTAGTGAGGAATATTAAATACCCACAGCATATATTAGAAGGGGTGAAAAGGTCCAGCTGAACTCTGTTGTATAGTTCACATTCATTAGTGCTTTAAAAACTCAATAAGATACATAATGTTTCTACTTGTATGTGAAACTGTGGCATGATTCATGCCACAGGAATCTTTAAATGATTTGTTGTCAACCATTTAAATATCTAGTAAACACAAATAAATATTTCCTGCATTTGTGTACATGACTTGTGCCTTCTCAATATCATAAAAGAGACATGTTCCTGCATCTGACATTATTACTATGGCAAGAAGGCGTGTGCAGCTTATGAAAGAACCCCACAAGACAAATGAGTAGAACAGGACAAAATACTCCTGTTTGCAAAAGGATTTGTGTACATTTTAAAATAAAATTGAAGTTATTTCTCTCCCTTTAAGGGGTCTGTGAATTCCACTTCTCCTAATATATATATGTCCCTCCTTATCCCCTTCAGCAGTGAACTTCCTTCCAAAAATCCTATGCTCTCTACTTTCAAGTTGAATTTAAATATATAAAGAGAGAGTTCAATTGCTCTTGATGCTGCTAATTTCTGACCTCTGTGTGTGGTAGAGGTTGTGCAGGGTAGTCCAGTCAGATATTTCCACAGTGAGCTGTATTTAACTGATGAGTGTCAATGATGCACTATTTTTGATTGGGGAAATTTTTGTCAACAATAAAATACTTTTAACCCATTTTTTCTGCAAGCCAAAGAATAAAAATTTCCTCAAATCCCTGCCGACTCCCTCCTTTCTCCAGCCTGATAGACAAACTACTGGCATGCAAAGCTGGTGCTGAACTGGCTAGACAAAAAATAGGGTAGCATGATGCAAGGATTCTCTGTAGGGTGAAAATCAAACAATGAATTTGTTCAAGGAAGTATTGTACATGTAAGAGAAGCACCTACTGTAACTTTCATGTGAGTGTACAGGGCTGACTTATGTTGCTTTTTCTACTAAAGATCGTATTTGTAAATAAAAGCACATTAGGAATGGTGGTGTCCCAGACCCATCATTTTACCTTCCAAAAGACACACCTAAGCCACTTCTCCATCCTATTTCTACTTGACCACTCAGTTGTGGCTCTGAAGGAACAAGAAAAGAAAGCTTTCCCTGTAAAAAGAAAAGGAGGACTTGTGGCACCTTAGAGACTAACAAATTTATTTGAGCATAAGCTTTCGTGAGCTACAGCTCACTTCATCGGATGTATTCAGTGGAAAATACAGTGGGGAGATTTATATACATAGAGAACATGAAACAGTGGGTGTTACCATACACACTGTAAGGAGAGTGATCACTTAAGGTGAGCTATTACCAGCAGGAGAAGGGGGGAGGGGGGGAAACTTTTTGTAGTGATAATCAAGGTGGGCCATTTCCAGTAGTTGACAAGAATGTCTGAGGAACAGTGGGGGGTGGGGGTGGAGAATAAACATGGGGAAATAGTTTTACTTCGTGTAATGACCCATCCACTCCCAGTCTCTATTCAAGCCTAAGTTAATTGTATCCAGTTTGCAGATTAATTCCAATTCAGCAGTCTCTCGTTGGAGTCTGTTTTTGAAGTTTTTTTGTTGAAGAATTGCAACTGTAAAGATTTCCCCTTCTTTCTCCCAGGTCAGGTTTTGCTCATTGTGGAGCATATTCAGATCTATAAAGGAAGCAATTCACTTTCAACAAAGATGAACTGGTGAGGTATCTGCCACCCAGCTTTGCAATAGTTACCATGTATTCTTGTCTTGCATTTTAGTTGACCTTTAGGAGCTGAGAGCATTGATGTGTTTATAACACCGACAGACCCTAGTCGTCGGCAGGCAGGATCAAACCGATGACTTCTGGAATTTAGTGCATGAGCCTCTACCGCATGAGCTAAAAGCCAACTGCCTGTTAGCTGAGGCTGTAGAGCAGACTCATTTTATCTCTCTAAGTGGTCTCGGTGCCACTAGATGGGAAAACCACCACGCCCAGAAGGTGTGTGGGTTACATGTTCTTTGTATATGCTTCATTGTACTGTATTTACAAAGTAGTGGGTGCTGGTGGCAGAGCTATCTTAGTAGCTGATTATAGAATTTGATTCCTGTGGAAATCCAATTAAGCACACACCTGGCTCTTTTTAGAAACAACTGCAGGATGTGCCCCTTGGTCAGGCCTTCCAGGTGAGTGGTGGAGCCACAGGCCACCACAGTGTTTGACCTCTCTTTTTAAGACTTTGAATGTCTCTATTTAAGACTTGTGATGGGCACCAAATAGACACTTGCGATAGCAAACAAAATAATAATATTCACTTACTTTAGTCTAGGGAATGGCCCATGGCTACAACTGGTAGGAAAATCTCCATTAAAACAAAATTTGGAATACACATAGAAAAAATGAAAAGGAAATATCATGAGATTTGTTTTTGTTTTGCAACCAGCTTCATGCCTAATATTCTGGTGGAGAGCACTACATTTCAGAAGGTTTATGAGCAATAAAGGAAGATAAAATGATGCCTGTAGTCGATTAACAAATAACACACAGTTATGCAAGGTTTGAGGCCTCATATTTGCATTTGCATTCTACAGTTGCATTTTGTGTTTAAAAAGCTTCATTTTTATAATAGGAACTATCCCAGAGCCCGATTCTACAAACCATTATTCACACAGAAACAAGTGGCCCCATTAAAGTTATTGGTGTGAGTAAAGATGTGAAGCAGTCATAGGACTATTAGTAGGAGTAAAGATGTCATTTGTATTGACACAATATTATTCCTACAGATATGCTATCTCTCAAACAGAAATTATGGACTTGGTGCAGGAATTACTGGGTGAAATTCTATGGTTGTGTGATACATGGGGTCAGACTTTAGATGATTATTATAATTCCTTGTTACCTTAAAACTTATGTTTCTAGGGTATTCAAACTCAATTAATCAAAAATATCTTTTCTATCTCTAACTTCTGTGATCGCACATATATTTCACCGTGATGCTCAGAAATTTGCCAGTACTTAAAGGAAAGCAGTCCTCTGACATGAAAGCTTGCACATTGCCAATTTTTGTTGGCCTAATTAAGTTGTTTCTTATCTACCTCATCTTCTGTTTCCTTGGCAGACCAATATGGATTCAAAGATTTTCAGTAATAAAGGAACAGACGTTACATATGTCATTAGTTTGTTTTATCATAGCAATGATGGACATTTCCACATACTCACTTGGAGCAGATTTTGGAATATTGCCCAAGCCTGTTATTTATATGTGTAACACATTTTTCTTTGAGCCAAAAAACCTCTTTTGTTACCTTGATACAATGTTCCTGGCCTTAGACTACCTATTTAACAAATAAGTTGTACTCTGTCCTTGAGTCTCACTGTTTGATCCCAGGTTATTAAGCTCTTACTGTTATTTTGGCATGATGCTAGAGGTGGAGAAAGCCATTTTCAAAAGATTCATAGCTCTGGTCCAGAGTCCTGAAAAACTCTACAGCTGTGTATAATTTCCCCCTGTATAGAATAAGAGCGTAAACCTATTGGCACATTTCTGATAGCTTTGGAAACATGGAGAAAACCCGCTTTTTTTAAAGCTTTTCCCATCGGTGACTTTCTTGGTTTAAATAGTTTCTTAGGGTCACTGAGGTGGAATGGTCCTGTAAATCTGCTGCCTTTCACTTTGCAGAGCATTGAGTAAAATCTGGAAGGTCAGGGTAATTTGTTAGGGATACTGTTGAGATCAGCCCCACGGGTTCCCAGCATCAGAGATCAGAGACGGAATCCTAATCCCTAGACAGCCCAGAAAGATGTTGCTTTTTCCTGTCACCCAGCAACATTTTTTAGCTAGATGTATATTAACTGCGGACAATTTTCTCTGCATATGCTCTCATTGAGTGCCTGTATAAGTACCATGTTCATGTATAATCACAACACACACACAGAGTGCGTATATAAGTGTATGTTAGGGAGAGTAAAACTCCCTCACAATGTTTATAACGTTATTTTAAGCATGCAAATCTTCTCTTATAAGTTACACTCATCTTTACTGAGGGAAAATCCATTTTTAGTCATATTCTTCAAGCTAAAGAGAAGGCTGGGTTTTGTATTGCAAACAGAAAAACCTTCCAGTAGTCAGGCAGGCTCAAATTGCTGCCCAGTGTTATCTTTATGTGGGTTTCCCCCCCACACCGAATCTTTCCTTTCCTTCACTTTCAACTCACTCTGCAGTTGCTTTTTATTTTGTCCACTTTCTTCCCCTTTTCAACTGCAATTTTAAAACTAGGGTATCTTTTCCCTTTTCTCCCCTGCAACCTATCCTAAGGAAGGGACAAACCCATTAACATGCTAGTGGGCCTAAAATAGGCAAAACAAGTTCACTATTATGGAGACACAGCTATTTTTTCCATAGTCCACATTCCTAAAATAAACATCCTGACTCCTAGTGCAAACTACTCATGAGGCCTTAGAGCACATCCCCCTTATGACATCTTGGGGAGATTACATTATTCACCACAGATGAGCCCAGCATCACTTTCCTCACAGTTTGGTTCCCTCATAATTCCTGTACTGACGGCATGCAGCTGTGGTTTTATCTTTGCTAAGCAAAAGTGCATTAACCCTCTGCCTGCCAACCCCTGGATGGTGGCTGCATACCTTGGTCCAAATTCTGACCTTCACACCACCAGTGTTATTCTTGGTGTACTCATCGGTCACATACAGCACATACAGGGACCCACAGACAAAACAGAGCTAAGAAAGAGAAACCATTTGGCTCCACACAGGCATAGCTCTCTGCCTACAAGGAACACAGTGCAGGATTGGGGCCTAACATAGGCAGTCAGAAATTTTCAGATAAAACTATGGAGAGGCAATGAGATACCTCCTGAAAGGAAGAAAGTGACAGAGATATATTTAGACATTAACTTTCACAAATTACTCCTTGTAACCTTTTCTTTTAATTAATTTTTATCAAATCATTGTCTGTGAGCGGAAACAGAAGGGAAATATTGCTGAAATGTTGGCCAGTAGCTATTTTAACTTCTAAATATAAATGGTTTACAAATACAGTAAGGCTGTGTGAGTAGTTCTGTTTAAGTGAACCATATGTAGAACATGACACTCCTGCCAAACCGTTTTTTTGCCAAGGGCCAAGCAATTTCCAGTCAGCATCCTGGTTGTTGTATACATTAAGAATGTTTAGTTACAATACAGCTAACACACTAGTTTCTCAGTGCCATTCTGACTGCTTTGGGCCATTCTCCCAGGCATAATGCTAGCCTAAGGGACCAGTTCAGGATGGAATCGCCTAAGAGTGTACAGCATGTGGGCCGTCTCTGGAAGGAAAATGAGTCCAGATTCTGGTGCATCTTTATACCTGGTTGCTTTAATGGACTCTTGAGGCTATATGCAGCCAAGGTTAGCAAGAGGCGGCACTATCTGATGCTGAGGACCAGGCTGGTGTTTGTTTGGTCCCAGGATTGGAGAGGAATACAAGTGGCATAAAACCATCTGCCCCTGACTTCTGAGTTGCATATGTGCAGCGTGATGCTGCCCAGGACTGTGGCCACTGTATTTTTGAGTTGTCACTGAATGACAGAAGTGAGGTGAAGCGGGTGTGAGGGAAGGATATGTGCCGCTATAAAACATGCCCCTCTCTAGGGACAGCATGGATCTCACAGTTATCCCATATCACCATTGCAACACCACATTGTTCACATGTATGATGGAAACCTACTACCTTTTGCTCCCTACTTTGCCCACTGCTCTGTACTGACCCATACAAGCTACCTCCCCTTCAGGCACTTCTTGGACTTTCACCCCCTTACATTCTTGAATACTCAGATTAATTCCCCTTGATCATGGGAAACAACAGCAAACTTTTTGTTATGGACTCTTCTGCTTAACTTTGTATGATCCTTTGATACTAAGGTAAAAGGTGTCTTAGAACAACCTGCATGGACAGAGGCATTGGTAATCTCCTGCCCTTCTTCCACTTCGCCCTATATACTGTAGTCGGAGTCCTTTTTCTGACCCAGTCTGCCATGTCCCTCCACTCCACCTTCAAATTTCCCCTTTAAATCCATCTAATCCGAAAGACCTACCCTAGTGCTGCATGCATTGAAGACATAAATCATTACAAATCAGAAAAATCCTGGAGCTAACCAGGAGTGTTCTTGATCACCCTGCTCAATCACTTGGATTTTCATTACTTCCCATCTCCTAGCCTTGATATGCATATGACTTGCTTAGGGCCAGATTCTGCATGGGGCACAGCGTGGGAGGAGGACATAGAGTCTTCCCTAGCATTTGCATGACTCACATGCAGAATTACTGTCCTTGCATTTTTGAGATGGGGAGAGACCATTCTATCCCTTCTCCCTTGGCCCTCATCCTTCCCACCAGTTCGAAAGAAGAGGGAAAGAAGCTGCACACAGACCCTGCCCTCTCCATGCCCTGCACCAGTCCACAAATCGGGACCACCATAGAGAACACTGCACCCAGCACAGAAGTGTTGTAGCAGATATGCTTCCCAAGCACAGTGAGGACTTCAGGGAGAGGTCTCCTTGAGATAGAATGCATCCCAGTGCTCCACAGTGCAGGGTGGAACCACACTGACCCTTATTTTGAGCTGTGCACAAATGTGACTGAAAACTCTTAAAAGCAAGGACCCTGTCTTCATACATTTTGGTAAAATACCCAGCACTCTGCAGCACAATAATAATAATGAATGAGATTAATAATTCAAGGTCGTAGAAAGGCCAGCCTTTATTTAATTAATTTATTTAAATGTATACTAAACTGCTAAAAAGAGTTCCCCTACTAAGGCTCTGGGCACTCTTGATGTTCTTTAAAATAAACAGTTGTACATACTGGGCCAAATTCAGAAGGGAAGTAAGTGGAATACCTTACACCTTCTTCTTCTTCTACCGCATCCATGTTGCACCAATTTAGACTCTCAGGCCATATCTACACTACCCGCCAGATGGGCGGGTAGTGATCGATCCCCGATCGCTCTGCTGTCGACTCCGGAACTCCACCAGGGCGAGAGGCGGAAGCAGAGTCGACGGGGGAGCGGCGGCCGTCGATCCCGCACCGCAAGAATGCGAAGTAAGTGATTCTAAGTCATAGAATCATAGAATCATAGAATATCAGGGTTGGAAGGGACCCCAGAAGGTCATCTAGTCCAACCCCCTGCTTGAAGCAGGACCAATTCCCAGTTAAATCATCCCAGCCAGGGCTTTGTCAAGCCTGACCTTAAAAACCTCCAAGGAAGGAGATTCTACCACCTCCCTAGGTAACGCATTCCAGTGTTTCACCACCCTCTTAGTGAAAAAGTTTTTCCTAATATCCAATCTAAACCTCCCCCCCTGCAACTTGAGACCATTACTCCTCGTTCTGTCATCTGCTACCATTGAGAACAGTCTAGAGCCATCCTCTTTGGAACCCCCTTTCAGGTAGTTGAAAGCAGCTATCAAATCCCCCCTCATTCTTCTCTTCTGCAGACTAAACAATCCCAGCTCCCTCAGCCTCTCCTCATAAGTCATGTGTTCTAGACCCCTAATCATTTTTGTTGCCCTTCGCTGGACTCTCTCCAATTTATCCACATCCTTCTTGTAGTGTGGGGCCCAAAACTGGACACAGTACTCCAGATGAGGCCTCACCAATGTCAAATAGAGGGGAACGATCACGTCCCTCGATCTGCTCGCTATACCCCTACTTATACATCCCAAAATGCCATTGGCCTTCTTGGCAACAAGGGCATACTGCTGACTCATATCCAGCTTCTCATCCACTGTCACCCCTAGGTCCTTTTCCGCAGAACTGCTGCTTCGCCATTCGGCCCCTAGTCTGTAGCGGTGCATTGGATTCTTCCGTCCTAAGTGCAGGACCCTGCACTTATCCTTATTGAACCTCATCAGATTTCTTTTGGCCCAATCCTCCAATTTGTCTAGGTCCTTCTGTATCCTATCCCTCCCCTCCAGCATATCTACCACTCCTCCTAGTTTAGTATCATCAGCAAATTTGCTGAGAGTGCAATCTACACCATCCTCCAGATCATTTATGAAGATATTGAACAAAACCGGCCCCAGGACCGACCCCTGAGGCACTCCACTTGACACCGGCTGCCAGCTAGACATGGAGCCATTGATCACTACCCGTTGAGCCCGACAATCTAGCCAGCTTTCTACCCACCTTATAGTGCATTCATCCAGCCCATACTTCCTTAACTTGCTGACAAGAATACTGTGGGAGACCGTGTCAAAAGCTTTGCTAAAGTCAAGAAACAATACATCCACTGCTTTCCCTTCATCCACAGAACCAGTAATCTCATCATAAAAGGCGATTAGATTAGTCAGGCATGACCTTCCCTTGGTGAATCCATGCTGGCTGTTCCTGATCACTTTCCTCTCATGCAAGTGCTTCAGGATTGATTCTTTGAGGACCTGTTCCATGATTTTTCCAGGGACTGAGGTGAGGCTGACTGGCCTGTAGTTCCCAGGATCCTCCTTCTTCCCTTTTTTAAAGATTGGCACTACATTAGCCTTTTTCCAGTCACCCGGGACTTCCCCCGTTCGCCACGAGTTTTCAAAGATAATGGCCAATGGCTCTGCAATCACAGCCGCCAATTCCTTTAGCACTCTCGGATGCAACTCGTCCGGCCCCATGGACTTGTGCACATCCAGCTTTTCTAAATAGTCCCTAACCACCTCTATCTCCACAGAGGGCTGGCCATCTCTTCCCCATTTTGTGATGCCCAGCGCAGCAGTCTGGGAGCTGACCTTGTTAGTGAAGACAGAGGCAAAAAAAGCATTGAGTACATTAGCTTTTTCCACATCCTCTGTCACTAGGTTGCCTCCCTCATTCAGTAAGGGGCCCACACTTTCCTTGGCTTTCTTCTTGTTGCCAACATACCTGAAGAAACCCTTCTTGTTACTCTTGACATCTCTTGCTAGCTGCAGCTCCAGGTGCGATTTGGCCCTCCTGATATCATTCCTACATGCCTGAGCAATATTTTTATACTCTTCCCTGGTCATATGTCCAACCTTCCACTTCTTGTAAGCTTCTTTTTTATGTTTAAGATCCGCTAGGATTTCACCATTAAGCCAAGCTGGTCGCCTGCCATATTTACTATTCTTTCGACTCATCGGGATGGTTTGTCCCTGTAACCTCAACAGGGATTCCTTGAAATACAGCCAGCTCTCCTGGACTCCTTTCCCCTTCATGTTAGTCCCCCAGGGGATCCTGGCCATCCGTTCCCTGAGGGAGTCGAAGTCTGCTTTCCTGAAGTCCAGGGTCCGTATCCTGCTGCTTACCTTTCTTCCCTGCGTCAGGATCCTGAACTCAACCAACTCATGGTCACTGCCTCCCAGATTCCCATCCACTTTTGCTTCCCCCTCTAATTCTACCCGGTTTGTGAGCAGCAGGTCAAGAAAAGCGCCCCCCCTCGTTGGCTCCTCTAGCACTTGCGCCAGGAAATTGTCCCCTACGCTTTCCAAAAACTTCCTGGATTGTCTATGCACTGCTGTATTGCTCTCCCAGCAGATATCAGGAAAATTAAAGTCACCCATGAGATTCAGGGCATGTGATCTAGTAGCTTCTGTGAGCTGCCGGAAGAAAGCCTCATCCACCTCATCCCCCTGGTCAGGGGGTCTATAGCAGACTCCCACCACTACATCACTCTTGTTGCACACACTTCTAAACTTAATCCAGAGACACTCAGGTTTTTCTACAGTTTCGTACCGGAGCTCTGAGCAGTCATACTGCTCCCTTACATACAGTGCTACTCCCCCACCTTTTCTGCCCTGCCTGTCCCTCCTGAACAGTTTATAACCATCCATGACAGTACTCCAGTCATGTGAGTTATCCCACCAAGTCTTTGTTATTCCAATCACGTCATAGTTCCTTGACATCACCAGGACCTCCAGTTCTCCCTGCTTGTTTCCAAGGCTTTGTGCATTCGTATATAAGCACTTGAGATAACCTGCTGATCGCCCCTCATTCCCAGTATGAGGCAGGAGCCCTACCCTCACAGACATTCCTGCCTGTGCTTCCTCCCGGTATCCCGCTTTCCCACTTACCTCAGGGCTTTGGTCTCCTTCCCCCGGTGAACCTAGTTTAAAGCCCTCCTCACTAGTCGATCTAAGATATGTCGATTTCAGCTACGCTATTCTTTGTAGCTGAAGTTGTGTATCTTAGATCGATCCCCCCACACAGTGTAGACCAGGCCCTAGTCTAGACTCCTTTCAAGTCACCGCTGAACATCACCTATTTTCTTAGACTCTTTCCCAAAAAATGTAACTTACCCCTCACACACATACTTCACCTCATAATTTGGACTTGAGAGTTTACTTGAGTGGAAGGAAGTCTAGGTTGGTGAATTCCACGCCAACGGCCAAAAGAAGACACATAAAAAGGAAAACAACTACTGGGGGGTGTACAGAATTGAGCTTTGGGCCTCACTTTAGCCATCATCCTCAGCATGTAATAAGTTACTTTGGTTTATATTAATAAATGAGTATGAATAGATCTAAGGGAATCTAATGGAGTCATAGTCTAAGGGAACCTTAGTGAATGTACAGATAATATACTTTATATCACATTACACAAAACAAAAGGCCCCAAGCTTGCAATTGACTGCTCATTGGCATATCTCTGCAACTGTAAGGAGCACCACTGAAGTCACAGGGGTGCAGCTGTGTGCAGTCAGTTACAAGATCCGTACCACATTCCGTATTGGCCTGATGGATGAATGGAAATGTTTTGATCATAAAACGCAGCACTAAAAAAATATTTGGGTATTTTAAAATGAAAGTATCTGGTCAGGAGTTAATTTGCAGCAGAAGGATGTGGCTATAGTACAGTGTATCTAAATTAAACATTTTAAATGATTAACAAAGCTTAACAGATTTACTTTTCAAATCAAGAATAATGGAAACATTTTTAAAGAGACCTGCTAGTCTTTAGCGCTAAGACTCCCACTGATTTTAATAGGTGTTGGGCCACTGGAGCTCTTTGCAATGCTTTGAAAATATAAGAATAAGCACAGATCCTTGCAAAGCTAATACATTCATTCATCTTTTACTACTCATTCCCGCAGCAGAAAATCCATCTGTCAAGAAGTGCATACCTAGGCATTATAAAAACACCTTGAAAATATACCTCTCTAGCAAAAGCATTGTTTCAAGAGCAGTTGCCTGAGAATTTTAAAAGCAACATTATTTTGTTCAACTTAATTAATAATTGGTTTGCCCTTTATATAAAGACTCACATGCTGTAAAGACTTTGCTGAGCTGCAAGTGAGCATGAAATACCAGTAATATCTTTTTTAGACTATCTCACATCATCTTAAGAAAGGAACTCTTCAGGACTAAAATGTAAGAGAGGTATTCTGTTCCAAATTGGAATTCACAATCACTGAGACTCACATTGAAAGGAGAGCCCTTCAATATGCAGAAAAGCTCTTTATTAAGCAAAATTACTGGCAATTGTTATACTCTAGACAAGGAATGATGGAGACATAAGCAAAAATATTGGCATCGCTTGATCTGAGCTTGGATCTCAGCCTGGCAATGTTTCTCAGGTGAATCAAAGCTCAGCTGGCATCCTGGTTAATCTTTAGCTAATTCATACATTTGCGCTCAGACTTCCACCGTGCATTAGGATATTATTGATACTCTAGTAGCTGTTTCACTTCAGTAACATATACAGAGTTGGGTATTTTGAGGGCCAGATCCAGTGGTGGTGTAAATCAATGTAGCTTCATTGAAATCAATGGAGTGAAGCTGATTTACACTGGCCCTTCAAGTACAGTGGAAACTCAGATAGTGATAACTGTCCAAAGGCAAACTACAGGGAGCCACAAGAAACACAGCTAACGAGAAACTTCAAAAGGAACACCATAACTGCTGAGAAGAGTCCACCGCACACATGAGTGGATACTACTAAACCAGTAAAATCTAAAACACTGTAACACAGTACCAGAGAGCCACCATTGGCCTCTAAGAGCACGCCTATGCTTGAATTTTTAGTTGTGTTTTAGCATGTGTTAAGTTACATGATTGTACATGCTACTGGAAACTCTCCACAAATGTTGGCTGGAAGATAGAAATGTCTGTACCTAGTAGTGTTTAACCCTGCTGAACTCCACTCCGTATACCTGAGGAAAGGGATAGAGGAAGCATCAGTGGTTTTCTGCCACCTTTCTGCTATTCTGGGGTCATAGAGTAAACTCGTGCCAACTGCGATGGCTGGCTATGAGCTATTCTGTTGGCCCTGAACAACTGGAGTGCAGTGTTGACCACATCTCCTCCAGCTCTGGCACATTTGTACACTAGAGGGGCCAGTGTGCAATGGCACAAATGTGGCTATACTGGCTTTACATCATCCAGGGCTTCCCCTGAGCAAGGGGAATCCTGATCTGCTATGTTAGGCCAGTTCTGTGTTCATTGTCTACCATGGGACAGAGTTGGGACCAAGGATCTTCCCTTCCCTTCCCTCTTAGAGTTCCACTCTAATGTAATGACTAATTAAGTATCGCCTGACATTGTCTGTCTGACACTACGCCCCATATTCTTCATAGAGATACTGTTATGATATGAATATGGCATAACTAAGATGTGTTCTATGCAAGATGGGTCATGTGAGGTATCACTGGAAAGGTTGTAATTTGCCAAATATGATTATGATTATATGCATGTATCATTTCTGTATCTGAACTTAGGAATATTGACAATGTACCAATTACAAATGGGTTTACACCTGGAGAATGTGCACCAGACAGAATGCAGTCAGCCTGGATGGGGCATTAGGGAGAACAATAGGACTTTGATGCTAATCTCCTACCTTCCTGTGATGCTGCAAACAACCTTTGACTCATGGCTGCTTTTGACACTGCAGGGTCGTGTGATCACGTCACCCAGTATTGGACTCCACCTTGGACTACTAGTATTTTTCTACTAATAGAGGGTGGGGATCAAACTGGGAAACAAAAGATTCCCGCCATATGTAAATCGTAATTCAGGCAGGGAAGTGAGTTAATCCAGGTCTTTCTTCACTGAATCCCCACCCAGGATGACTGCTGGAAACATCTAAGAAACAAAGACAAAAGTGGGGAGGAGAGCTGAGCCCAGGCTGGAAAAGGTGTCTGGCCTGTGAAAGAAATGCCTAAAACAACATTTAGGGTGAGAAATTACTACTTGTAACCAGTTTCTTTAATCTATTAAGCTTAGTTTGCATGTTTGTTTTATTTGTTTAGTAATCTTTGATCTGTTTGCTATCCCTTATAATCACTTAAAAATCTATCTTTTGTAGTTAATAAACTTGTTTTTGTTTTCTCTAAACCAGTTTGTGGAATTCATAACTGGGGGGCAAAAAGCTGTGCATATCTTCCTCCACACTGAGGGAGGGAGCAAATTTTATGAGCTTATGCTGTACAGTTTTCTGTGCAGTGCAAGACAAAACAATTTTCAGTTTACTCTCCAGAGGGGGCGTGAACTTGAGTTCTGGGCAATTCCCTAGCTGTGTCTTCCCATGCAGAGCTGATTTCAGTGTCTGTCTTTCTTCAGTTGGGTGTGTCCCTACTTGTGTGTGTGCTGGAGAAGGCTTGAGGGCCTGGCTCAGCAGGACAGACTGAGGGAGCCCAGGCTGTTGGAACAGGTGGGCTCAGTGGTACCCCAGTACATCAGGTGGCACCCCGGGGTGGGGGTCAACCTGTCACAACATGAATGCATCAACATTAAGAAGAAACATTGCCAGTTAGTGGCCTGATTAAACAGCAGTCATTGCCATTCATTCAGACTAAGTACATTTTCAGATAGTAATTATCCAGATGAAGCATGTCCCTGTTAAGTGGAGTATATTGCCCATGTGATGGAACCAGACATCACATTATTTTACAGGAGCTTGAACTGTCTTATGGGATGAACAACCTGGCTTCAAAACCTCTCACTCCTGCTGGTCTTTATCAATAGGAAGAGAAACAGCTAGGAAGAGACGATGTCTCTCTTATTCTCACCCAGGGCTGTGCCTATGGACAACACTGCTACTCTGTTTTCGATGTGCCCGTCAGTGTAAAATATTAGTGGTTTGATATTGCTTGGAATATTTTATCCATGTGAAGGTGAAAGGATTGGTCACTTCGGAAAATGGCGGAGCTGATTTTCTTCAAAGGAAGGAAGGGCTCACACGTGGCTTCAAGCTACCTTCTCTTCCATTCTCACTGCTAGTGGTGGAAATTAGGCTGTGAGTCACCCCAGGTTCTCCCCTCAGTCCCACTACCAGTCTGGGAATTGGCATGAATACACAGGCTTCCCAAGAGCACAAGGTCCCTAAATGGACATTTGCGACTGGTGCTGAAACCATATACTGACAGAAGATGTCAAAACCAAAATGAACATACATAGCCTTTCAGAGACAACCAGCTGCCACTTGGGGGGCACTCAGAAAGACCCTTCAGTAATTCAGGAATTCAGTTCATATAGTCCTAGTCCAGGCACTTTAACACTGAGTTCTTTGGTGATGTTTACATGAAGGTGAGAGAGCATTAATATTTCAGAGATTTTATAGCTTTGGGATAGTAAGAATTGTCATTCCTTAGCCACTTTTCTTGGTTCAATTAAAAACTCTAAAAGAAGAAATGACTTGAAGGGGTGGCAGTCTACAGGTTAGTGCAGGAAAATATCATTTTCCCAGCACTAAATATGAATTGTATTTTTAAGTGAGGACAACAGAGAGTATCATCAGTCATTTCACAGCATAACTGTCATTATGGGAACAAAGAGGAGTTGAAAAAATTTTCTTGTTAAAATCTCTCTCTTCAAGTGGGTGACAGGGTCTTTCAGTGTAGATGAGTGAGAGAGTAGACTGGTGACTGTGAAGGATGAACCGAAATCAAAATCCCAGTTTCAATCCCTGACCCTACAAAGTTTGGCAATGTTCAAATCTGGCTACCTGGCCTTATCTATAGTGAAAATACAAGTTCCATGGGGCCCGGCCTGTGCAGTGTTGCTATTGCTCTAACCAAATGGACAGAGAGCCAGATTTTGGAATGAGTTACATTCAGTGGTATTACCCTGGATTTACACCACCGTAACTGAGAGTGGAAGCTAGACCTTAGAGTCAGCCATCATCTTCACAGAAATGTGAAGGAATTCCAAAGTTTACATTGCCAAACTCGTCATGGGTATATTTTTCTCAGTAACTTCTTTTCACAGGAGTTTGACACACTTCTGTCCACTCTAGATGTATTTGTAATATGCTATATGTTTCTCCAAGTGAATACAATGTCCCATACTGTAGCCAGGTAGCTGGAGACTATTAACTAAAATCTGGTTAATTGAAACAATTCTAGGGTTGAATGAATACAAAATTCTTCATATACCTTGGTAACCTAAATGTGTTCTTTTTACTGGTGGAAATTATTTTAAAAAGTCTCAAAACCAGCCACTGATACATATTTTAAATTTTAAGAAGTTTTGCAAATCTGTGCAGCAGATTTTGCTCAAGAGGTGGTAGCCAGGCTAAGAAAAATTAATGGTTCTAAGACTGCAATGAATTTAAGAAGGTAGGAACAGGTGAGCCATTTAGCACTGGAAATATTTATACCTGAATCAGTGAGGGCTAGGAAGTTCAATTCAGATAGGGATGCAAAAATATAGGGATGTGAATCGGAAGCCTATCCAAGCTTCTCTAGCAATTGACCAAAGTTCATGAGCACACATTTGCTTGCAAAATTTCTAGATTTCCTGGTTCTAACATACTGCAAGAATAGTCCATCTTGCAGGGCCAGAAACTGCCATCTTTTATTCACAATGAGCAATAACTTATCACTGAACAGTCACACTAAATATTCAACCTTGAGCCTTGTCACTCAATCTAGTCTTTAGAGATGATGATCTCAGTTCACATTTCACTAGCAAATCATCCCAAAACAAAAAGCAACCAACAAAGGAATATCCATCACCATTATATCTGGTACCAGCTGGAATTAGTGGTAAGAGTACTTGCTAATTTCCAGTCTATTCAAATGTCATGAAAGGGCATGGCACATGTGTTACTGGCTTTACATTCCTTTACCTTAGACAAAAAAATGGAGTGATGGCACCAAAGGGAGGAAGGGAGACCAAAAACATTAAATGAAAAAAGTAATGTGAGAAGAAGGAAATGGTTTAAGAACAATGGAGCAGAGAAGAGGGCAGCAAGAAAAAAGCCCATTGAAAACAATAAATGCATTCGGCCAGATCCTCATTTGCTGAATACTGATTTACACCAGTTGAGAATTCTGGGTGTCTCAGTTCCTGAGTGACCAACTGATATGTCTTCAAGAGGGCTGATTTTGAGAGAGTGGGTTTCATAGTATTTTCTGAAAACCAGGCCCCATTAAGGTAGCTATAGCTCATGCACATGAGCCAGCCTCGCTCTGCTCTCCCTATCACATACTACGGGCTTCCCTTTAGCTAGAAACATTCTTTTTTATATCGAGCTAAATCACCGCTTAAAAACATGTGGCTTAAAATTACAGAGAAAAAAGCTTTGCAAACTCAGACGACTTGGACCCCAGGAGGTTTGCCTCTCCTTAATTAGCATCTTGGTTGGCAGTCTCAGAAAATAGGCCAAGGACTGACTGGACCATCTTCCCATTGCTAGTGGTACCCCATACAGATCAGGGGTTGAAGCATATTCTTACTGTGATATACGGGACCTATCAAGCCACTGCAGAGTCTTGCAGATGCTTTATTTGTAAACAAGCAGAGGACTATGGTCTCCAGTAAACCTTTCAAAAGCACTAAATTCATTACAAGAAAATTTCTTAAATGTATACTTTTCCTTTGACCGTTGATATTCATAACCAACCCCCCCCCCAACCTCAACCCAACCCCCATCCCTTAAAAAGTCCCCTTTCACTCAGAGATATACGGTAACTAGTGTTTATTTCTAGGAAGCCAACAGAAGCTTTGCTTTCTGACTACATTTCTGAATTCTGCTGAAGCATGCATTTTGGATGTTTCTCGATAATCACATTAATTCCATTGAGTTTGTTTACTATGGCAAAAAGCCAATATGATAAAAATATGTTACAAGCTCATATTTTGTAAAACTGAGTTCTTCCGAAGAACACTTAGTGACATAACATAACTGAAACTAGTAAGAAATATTGATCATTTCAGTCTATTTTTAGGTAATCTGATGTTACACATGAAAAGTTAAATATCCTATGGCTGCTTATAAGGTCATTTGAAATTCTAAAAATTGTATTAATAAGTGCTAGAGATAACCCAACATTGGACCAGATCCTCAGCTGGTGTAAATGGACTCAACAACACTGAACTCAAGGAAGGTTTGACAATTTATACCTGCTGAAGATCAAGTGTAGCCCATTAGCTGCAAATACAAATGTAAAGGGGCAAGAGTCTGACCTGAGGTACCTCCATATAATGCTAAATGACCAGTGAAACCACTGGTAAGTCTGTACATGTATAGTGGTATAATGGAGAGTAATTTTCATCCATCAACATATATGAGAAAGTAAATTACTTACTGGCACTACACGTGGGCATCAGGGATAGATGTTGACAGATTAAGATTATGGAGAAAAGTCCTTGCTGGAAAGAGAAAAGAACACAAAGGATAACTGGATCTTCACTTGTTTGAATTATGAACTATAAGTGTTACACAACTTTCATTATCTTGTTAACTAATCTCTCTCACAGCAATAGGGTTCTTCCCACCCCCTCCCCCCGGTTTATCTGTTTATCTCCATATGTGACACTTGAAAGTCACAACCAGGTTGCAAACAATGGAACACAATAAGAATTATGTGAGAAATGGCTATGTCAAAAGTTATCAAGTACATATGATTAAGTGATTTCATCTTTAGTTTTGGGCAGCATGTTCCCAGGGTCATGAGTACCTACATTATGCCATGGGTCAAAGTGCTGAGCATGCAAAATGAGAAACAGGCCAGAGCAGAGTTGACAGTTTGAGTTAACCCATGGCATACACTACTACGTCCCCTAAAGCCCCTACTCTACTTGCGCTATATTGATGACATCTTCATCATCTGGACCCATGGAAAAGAAGCCCTTGAGGAATTCCACCATGATTTCAACAATTTCCATCCCACCACCAACCTCAGCCGGGTCCAGTCCACACAAGAGATCCACTTCCTGGACACTACAGTGCTAATAAACAATGGTCACATAAACACCACCCTATACCAGAAACCTACTGACCGCTATTCCTACCTGCATGCCTCCAGCTTTCACCCTGACCACACCACACGATCAATTGTCTACAGCCAAGCTCTGCGATACAACCGCATTTGCTCCAACCCCTCAGACAGAGACAAACACCTACAAGATCTCTGTCAAGCTTTCTTACAACTACAATACCCACCTGCAGAAGTAAAGAAACAGATTGATAGAGCCAGAAGAGTTCCCAGAAGTTACCTACTACAGGACAGGCCTAACAAAGAAAATAACAGAACGCCTCTAGCCGTTACCTTCAGCCCCCAACTAAAACCCCTCCAACGCATTATTAAGGATCTACAACCTATCCTAAAGGATGACCCAACACTCTCACAAATCTTGGGAGACAGGCCAGTCCTTGCCTACAGACAGCCCCGCAACCTGAAGCAAATACTCACCAACAACCACATACCACACAACAGAACCACTAACCCAGGAACTTATCCTTTCAACAAAGCCCGTTGCCAATTGTGCCCACATATCTATTCAGGGGACACCATCACAGAGCCTAATAACATCAGCCACACTATCAGAGGCTCGTTCACCTGCACCTCCACCAATGTGATATATGCCATCATGTGCCAGCAATGCCCCTCTGCCATGTACATTGGTCAAACTGGACAGTCTCTACTTAAAAGAATAAATGGACACAAATCAGATGTCAAGAATTATAACATTCATAAACCAGTCGGAGAACACTTCAATCTCTCTGGTCACGCAATCACAGACATGAAGGTCTCTATCTTAAAACAAAAAAACTTCAAATCCAGACTCCAGCGAGAAACTGCTGAATTGGAATTCATTTGCAAATTGGATACTATTAATTTAGGCTTAAATAGAGACTGAGAGTGGCTAAGTCATTATGCAAGGTAGCCTATTTCCTCTTGTTTTTTCCTACCCCCCCCCCAGATGTTCTGGTTTAACTTGGATTTAAACTTGGAGAGTGGTCAGTTTGGATGAGCTATTACCAGCAGGAGAGTGAGTTTGTGTGTGTATGGAGGTGGGGGGGATGTGAGAAAACCTGGATTTGTGCTGGAAATGGCCCACCTTGATTATCATGCACATTGTAGGGAGAATGGTCACTTTGGATGAGCTATTACCAGCAGGATAGTGAGTTTGTGTGTGTGGTTTTTGGGAGGGGGGTGAGGGGGTGAGAGAACCTGGATTTGTGCAGGAAATGGCCCAACTTGATTATCATGCACATTGTGTAAAGAGTTGTCACTTTGGATGGGCTATCACCAGCAGGAGAGTGAATTTGTGTGGGGGGGTGGAGGGTGAGAAAACCTGGATTTGTGCTGGAAATGGCCCAACCTGATGATCACTTTAGATAAGCTATTACCAGCAGGACAGTGGGGTGGGAGGAGGTATTGTTTTATATTCTCTGTGTATATATAAAGTCTGCTGCAGTTTCCACGGTATGCATCCGATGAAGTGAGCTGTAGCTCACGAAAGCTCATGCTCAAATAAATTGGTTAGTCTCTAAGGTGCCACAAGTACTCCTTTTCTTTTTACTACATCCTATGCGCAGTATCTATGCAGCAAGTCCCCAGTAATCTTAATTCTTTTCCCTGTAAATGATAGTAAGATTAGATCCATTCATGCTTTGAGGGTTATGTGTTGTACTTAAGTCTCCCACTTCAAAACTGTGGTTCCACGGAGTTTATGAGGATGCAATTATTTTAGAAGAAAAACACTATTATTTGTTCACAGTGTAATGTCAGAGCAATGCTGGTTTAATCCCCTGTTGGGTGTATATGTCAAACCTGACAGCTTCTCTCCTGCTTCAGACCACCAGTACCACATTTTAGTGCTCCCATGAATAAGATTTGCTGTAATGCTTTTTGGAGAACATTTCTTAGTCATAAGTTGCGTAATAATTTTTTTAAAAGATACCCTCACCTCTTTCATCTGGATTTATAAGTATGTCTGCTATGGATTCAGTGGTTCTCAACCTTTCTAGACTACTGTACCCCTTTCAGGAGGCTGATTTGTCTTGCATACCCGCAAGTTTCACTTCACTTAAAAATGACTTGCTTACAAAATCAGACATAAAAATACAAATGTGTCACAGCACATTATTACTGAAAAATTGCTTGCTTTCTCATTTTGTTTGTATGAAATTTTAGTTTGTACTGATTACGCTAGTGCTTTTATGTAGCCGGTGATAAAACTAGGCAAATATCTAGATGGGTTGATGTACCCCCTGGAAGACCTCTGCGAACCACAAGGGGTACATGTACCCCTAGTTGAGAACCACTGTTCTAGACTGTAAACTCTTTGAAGCAGGAACTATCTTTATTTCTGTGTGCTGAACAGCTCCAAACACATTGCCAGTGTTAAATAAAAACAGTAAAAAGAATTACTACAATGCCTAGCAATCTCCCTCTCTTTCATCCCAGAGCATCTGTGCACGCACAAACACACACACACACACACACACACACACACACACACACACACACAGCAGTACCACACTGCCATTCATTCCTGTCCACAGCTTGTTGCTCCTGTAAGCTCAGCATTGGTCTGTCCCTGGATATGATGTCCCACCATCTAGTAGGTGGTTGACTGCTAGGTCAGACTGACCTTGATTGTGCTTGCCATATTTTCTTTGGCATTCAATCACCTGATTGTCTTTTTCAGTGTCCCCCTGGTTTGATAAATTTTCACTTTGATATTAAGCAATGTTTTTATCAGTTCATAACTCCATCAATTTCTGAGCAGTGCTTTCGGCTAAAGCACATCTCCTTTTAACCTCAGCCTTGATGAAACCCACGGCACTGATCAAGCTTCCTAAGAACACATAAGATTCTTCTTGTTTGATGACTTCTTATTGGATGACTACTTTTCAATACTCTATCTACTGTTCCTTTTCTAAGATACAACCACTTCTTCTTCTTGGGATTTATTATAAGTCCAAGTTGACTAGACCAATTTTCCAAGGCAGAGAAGAGTATCATCATTAATTCAAAAGGGTCTGACAGGTGTACGGTACCATCTGGGTGATGGATCTTGCAACCTCTAGTATCTTTGGAGACCATATAGTATTAAGTTTATGTAATATGGTGAACCAGAGATTCAGGGGGCAGGGTAGTCACAGCTCCTCCAAGAACCAAAAACAGCATGTGTGGGGAGTGTGTGATTAAGGCGAATCACCGAGGTTGTAAACCTTTCCAAAGAGGTTCCATCTCCTGGGGAGGCTTGCATACTGGATCAAACTGGGTTTTCCAGAGACCAACAGACAAAGAAAGGGCTTTTGATATCAAAAAGGCTGGGTTTAAACTTACTCAAGGGACTGCTTTCTGTTCCATCAAATGCACCCCAACCCTTGCAGAAGAGTTGGAAAGACTTTGGCCTACTAGGGCCCTAAGACTGATGGGTGAACTTTGGTAAGCTTGTAGCACATGGGTAGGAGCTTTTAGTGTTTTTATATGTTTTTAACCTTAAGAATAACTGTGCTTTCTTAGAAAGAGCTGTGTGGTAAGTTATAATTGCAGACAATACCCTGTTCATAGCTCAGGCACTGGCCTTTCGGCAGACTGGCTTGCTGGGGACATCACTGTGTAAGGCGAAGAGCTGTGCGGCCTTAAAATCCTCCAGTCAGAAGGGAGAGGGAAAAAGGTCCCTGCCCAGAGACAGGTGATGGCTGAAGACTTGAGACCTGACTGGGAATTCCTGATGTGGACCACGGAGTAGGGAATATAGGTGCAGTTACTCTGAAACTGTGATAATCTGCATAAAGTAAGGAGTTTAACTCTACACCATCCCTTCAACTTGTCTAACATTCTTAATGTCCAGTACATGATGAAAAGCAATGGTGATTCCATGCCCCCTTGTCCTACATCAAACATTGACTTGAACCAGTTGCTTAATTTTCCACCAATTCTTACAGCCCTTCAGAGACTTCATACACAGCTTGTATATTTGCAATTATCCTATCTGGCATTCCATATGAGTTTGCTACTTTCCATAATGCTTCCCTCCATACCAAATCAAATGTCTTCATGAAGCGAATGACAAGAGCAAACATCTTGAATCACCATTGTCATTTCTTTTCCATCAACTCTTGGAACGTGAATGTCTGAGCAGTGCAATTTCAGCCTGGTCTGAAGCCACACTGTTCCTCACCTTCTTCTTGCTCTGAAACGGGCTTTAATCTGTTGACAATTACTTTCATCATGATTTTTTCTGGTACCGACTATAAGCTTATATCTATTCGGATCGATAGGCTCTCCTTTCCTCAGGATTGGTACAACTATTGCCTTATCCAATTGTAACCCTTCTGCCCGTCAGAGTTGGCAGCAACAAGGGCCGGGTTCAATATCTAGGGGTTCCATTCCAATAACACAATGCAAACCGGCTCGAGCCCTCACCCAGTGACCTGGGACAAATATATACCACCCCCGCTGGGCGCCTCCAAGAGGCAATACTTCCCCTCTCGCAAGCACATAGTCTGAGTGTAGCAAAAGTCTTTTAATAACAGAGAGAAACAATGTGGCATTATGTTGGGGAAACACCACCAACAGGATTCATAACACAACCCATGAGCAAAAAGAACCCACCCCAGGCAAATTGGGGCATGCCCTTTTCCCTTTGGTTCTTGAGTCCAGCAACCCCAAATCACCCAAAGTCCCAAAAGTCCAATGCCCCAAAAGTCTCTGTCCCTGGTCAGGGCAGCCCCAGAGTTCGAAAGTTTATCTGCAGAGCTTTACCTCCCAACCTGGGTGGAAATGGGACGGGGGTAAGAGGCACCTTACGTGATCTGAAGCTGACCACCCCATAGCTCCATAGTGGCGCTCCACTCCGCCAGCCGCCCCACAAACTCCTTCGCTCAGCTGCGCTCTGCTCCGCTCCGCCAGCCGCCCCACGAACTCCTTCACTCAGCTCCACAGCCCACAAGCAGCTCCTGCCATCCACACACTGCGCCGCGTCAAACTGCTTCACCAGCCGTCCCGCAAACTGCTCCACAATATATCTTCAGGCTCCCCCACTACTTAACACAACACTCAGTGATTTCAGCTCTTAGGTGAATTCAGCTTATAATAGGGGAGCCCCAGTGCTGGTGCACTGTCAGCCCAAAGTGAGCTCAGCAGCCTATAACTAGACTTCTAACGAAATCAAAATTAGCTCTGATATTCCACAGTGGAGAGAGGAGGAAGTGCAATTAGCATGTAAGGCCCTCACCAAGGGGCCCATGCCACCAAGTATTAATACTTGTCCCCAGCCTCTCTCCATTCACGCAGTTTTGGAACCCATGACCCTTGCCTAGCGAGTGCTACTTAGTTGATGGTGAATCCCTCCATCATAACAAAAGGCCACGTACAGTTCCAAGCACAGTTCCCATAATCAGGGTAATAACAATTTATTCTTCCTGCCCCAATAACAGAGACACTGGGGATCCCACAGAGGCCAAAGTGACCATTTGGGCAGCTATGGTCTCATTCTAGGCGTGGTGGGTGTGCCTATGCAAATGAGATCGGCCCCTGAAGTTCTTTTCCACAACTTGCCACACCTCACCACCAGATGTCAGGGTGGAGCTCATCCTGACACTGCTTACACAATCATCTGGTACCTCCTCTTGTTCCCATACCTCTTCATATATTTTTTTTAAACTTCATAAGGCGTGTCCTGCTGGCTTTTAGCAGATTAGCTATTATACTGTCTATTCCTGCAGCTTTTTCATTTTTAACTGCTTCACTGCTCTGTCTATTTCTTCATCTGGTGGTGGTTCAGTGCTGATATCCATTCTGCCTTGCAAGCTGCCCTGTTCATGCAGCATGTCTAGAATGCCTATCAATGGTGTCCTGAAAAGTTTGCTCTACGGTTCCAGTACAAATAGCTCTGAAACAAGTTCATGGATTGAAGTGACAGAAATGTTTCCAGTAGGCCAATATATCGTAATCTAAATGCCAGAAATGCCCATGCCCTAGCCCACAGAACTCACTTGAAAGATTTGAATGGTTTGTGAAGTATTGGGCCTGATTCTCTGTTACCGTGCACCAAGCGTGGTCATTTAGACCTGCCCAAAGGGAGTGTAAAATGCTTTTGCATCAGAATGATAGGACTTTACTGATGGTTTTGAGGAGGGTGCCACAGCAGCAGATTCTATCACCCATAGATAGAAGGGGGGAGGGATAGCTCAGTGGTTTGAGCATTGGCCTGCTAAACCCAGGGTTGTGAGTTCAATCCTTGAGGGGGCCATTTTGAGATCTAGGGCAAAAATTGGGGATTGGTCCTGCTTTGAGCAGGGGGTTGGACTAGACAATCTCCTGAGGTCCCTTCCAACCCTGAGATTCTATGATATTAGTCACCAGACAAATAAATGATTGGACATTTGCTTTAACTGCAATTGTTCATTTTTTGCTGATGTACAGAGCTTGCACCCTAATTTTTATATATTTTTGTAATTGCTCCTAGAAAAAGGAATTGGTAAACATGTAAAGGAGGGGTACAAGTAGATGACTGTAGCTAGGTTAAACAGTGTATTATTTCTTTAACATGCAAGAATAAATTCATGCCTGGTATGACCATATTGGCTTCAGTGGAGTTGCACGAGTGAATAATTTGGCCCAGATCCATTATCTATCAAGGAGGGAACTCACTTAGGGCTTGCCTACCTAGGAAAATTACATGGTATTAGAATATGACGTGAGGAGTCATGGTCAACTAACATGATGTTAAACACTTCAGGACAGGCCCCTCAGCTGTGCAGAGTTTACATGGTGTAGTTTGGGGAAAGGAGAAGAAGGTGACTTTCACCCATCTTTTTGCTCCCCCTGATTCTGGGCTAGCTGGGGGGGGGGGGCTGAAACAGCCCTTAGTGTAACTTAGAACAGCTTCTAGGCTGCTCTAAATTACTCCATGCACATCCAGAGGTTGCAGTGGCCAAGGTTCTGGCATGTATTCCACTGGGCACCTGGCATCCTCCTCCCTGACTCCTACATCAAGAATGGGTGGGGGAGTGGGTTGGAGAATAGAGCAACTTTGCTAGATTTGTGCCACCCAAGGATTCCTCTGTGACAGGAGGAGTCCTCAGCTGCCTCTTTAGGGCAGCTTTCTAGATTCTTTGAGCAGCACAAAACACCAGAGCCAGGACCTAGAACTGAGTCCTCCTCAGTGAGACAGACTGTCATGTTTAACATAGCACCAGCTGATTGTGGTTAACCCCAGCCTCTACCTATGCACAAGTGTTCCATTGTATTTAATATTATGTTACTTACCACAAGACCCCAAGGTTGTGTTCTAACACAATGTAATTTTTCAGTATAGATGTGCTCTCTGGGTGACATTCACCCTGCATAGAAAATCAAGAAAAGTCCAAGCACCGTGAAGTTCCACCTCAAAGGGCATAAGTGGAATGCAAATAGTACATCGGCCTTGTTCGGGATTTTATCCTTATTGAACAGTACCTTTAGTTTTTCAGTCTGATTGCTTTCTTCTTTAACTTCTACAAATTCTGCATAGCAATTTTGCTCTTTTCAAGAGGGGAAAAAAAGACCCTTCATCAATTTGCATATTTGTCCCATATCAGTTTTCATCAATTTCTTTATAAGTTGCCAGCAGGGCAAAAATAAAAACAAAACATCAGCATAGTTAAAGAAGAAAAAATATTTCTTTCCACTCCTAAGCGGGCTGAACAAAAGAATAAGTCCATTTTGAAACATCTGGTTAGCCTCCAGTTTTTGGAGCTACTGAAATATTCTTGGCTCTTGACTATAATCAGACAAAATAAACAAAAGGGGAAATAATTATCTAGAAGATTTGTTTCTGGGACTTAAATCCTGCCAACTCCTTCAGTTTTGCAAGCTGACACCTCTTCAGCTTGCCTTTTTGTGTTGAAAGTTCTGCATTATTCTTGCAAATGCAGTTGTGTGGCATAGCACCACTACAAGGGGGGCAATTCCAAATGGCTAGAGTGAATAAGCTGCACATACTTTTGAAATGACATTGCTTTCTTATGTCTGCAGTGAACTGCCCCACTGGGTTGTGAACTTGCTGGCCCAATGTAGTTTTGCCTGGTAGGCTTGCTCTTCACTGCTAGTGTGAATGCTCCGTATAGTAGACTTCCACTAAGGACTGAGCTGACAAATATCCTTGACAATTTCATCCTTGAGCTGACAGGAAATTTAAATTTGTCTACCACTTGTGGAGAGAAAATGTGTAGTTTAGCACAAAAGCTCAGCAGCTCCTTTACAAGGGCTTCTTTTCCTTGGAGAATTACTTGGTTTTTCATATCTTGCACACAAGTCAGAGAGTGAACGAATGAGAAAAACAATGCTCTGAAGTCTGAGAGCTCAGTGATGGAAGCCTCGAGCATAATGGAAAAAATGAATCATAAAAGAGAATTCTGGACATGGCTCCTTCAGCAGGTCCTGCTCCCCCTGGGATCCTGCAGCATCAGCCAAACCTGCAGTAGAAGAACAGGCTACCTACTCTGCTGTGGTAGAAACTGAAATGCCCGATTTCCCTTAGGAAACTGTTGAGTGAGGGCCCAATCCTGTGACGCTGAGCACTTCCTCAAAGGGCCTCTCATTGACTTCAGTAGTGCCAAGATTTCACTCCTGTGATTTCAACGCACTTTGAAAGGTGCTCAACACCTTGCAGGATTAGGCTTATTAATCTGGAAAAAAAAATGTTTACATTTGATGTTGTCTGAATCTCTTTGATTTGGAAATCAGGTTGAATCTCTTACAAAATCAGCTATCCTTGTGACATCTCCAGTGCTTCTTGTTGGCTTTAGTCAGGCAGAATATACTGTATGTGCTGCCTTTTCCTCAGTGTTTTTATTACTGCCACTATATCCAAAAGTACAGTGTGTGAAAACAACCCACATAAATGCTAAACAAACTATTTCAAATGTCAGGGGGAAAATCCGTTTGGCTTTGTTTAGTCTGGACGAAGGTTCAGGTCAGTCCTTATTTTATCTGTATGAGTTTGTCCTTCTCTCATTGGAATAGCTACACTCAGAAACTTCTTTATTATTAATTTACAGGATTTGGTAAGTGCCCGACAATGGTTTTGGCATTGTACAAAACAAACACACATGCACAACAGTTTCTCCCCCTAGCAGCATGCAGTCTAAACGACAGAGAGGCAGATGCCAATATAAACCAGCTGTGAATCTGCATCAGTGTAGTATGTTCTCCTGAATCTCCTTCTCAGGGAACTCACTGGAACATGTTATCTGTTCCAATTCAGAGGGCCTACATTTTCAAGTGTCACTAGTCATGTATTGGATGTCTCAGTTCTGCAGTGCCCAACATGCCTTAAAAGGAATGGGATGTTAGGCTGAGCAAGCACCTTCTGAAAATTAGGCACCCTACAGGAAACTCATGGCACACAAAAATGAGACACCCCAAAAGCACGTCACTTGAAAATTTAGGCCTGGCAACCTAATCACAATAATAATGAAAAATACTAAGAGCCTGCTGTTCCATTTTCTTTTTAAGAAGCATAGACTCATAGACTTTAAGGCTAGAAGGGACCATCACGATAATCCAGTCTGACCTCCTGCACATTGCAGGCCACAGATCCTCACCCACCCACTCCTGTAATAGACCCCACAACCTCTGGCTGAGTTACTTAAGTACTCGATTAGAAGACTATGTCTAAGAACCATGATAGAGGCAATACCTTTACCAAAGGTAATATTGTTCCCATCTCATTCCAGCCTAAGCAATCTCTTCTCCAGAGATCTCAGTTGTTCACATAATGAAAAATCTGATTGTGTAGAGGGAGAAAGCGAAGAAATAATATTGAGAGAGTAAGAAATACTCTTACTTAGTGTGAGCAGACACAAAGAAGTCTCTCATGGCAACCCCTGCTGATGGAGAAGCTCTTCAAAACCTGGCTTGTCAGGAAGCAGAAAATCAAATGCTGAAGTCTCAGCAATGTGCAGATCTATTATTGTTACCACTAATCCATTTTATAGTAGAGACTCACAGCTAGCAGAGCCCGAAAATAGCACTACGTTCAGTCAGGCTGACATTTGGTCCTGAAAACAATGATTCATATCACTTAAGGATAATTTGAGAAAGAGAAGAGAGATGTGCTATTAGAAAGTCCACAGCATAAGAAACCCAATAATCTGAAGGCCTGATTCCCCACTCCACTTAATCAGCTTTAGTAGAGTATACACAATGGAATGGAGTGAATAATCTGGCCCTAACAGCTCTGCATCGTAAGATCTAAACTTCTTGAGAGATGCTTAGATGTTAAGCTCAAAAGAACCTTGCTGAATGACTTTCATTCTATAGCCAAAACTGTCACCCACCCTATGGCAGCAAGTTAGGTTGCACAGAAACATAAGGTCCAGGATGATAAATAGTAAAGAAGCTGTGCACTTCAGAAGGACTCATGAAGGGCTCCATCCAGCCTTGTATAGCCTACGTCTGGTGCAGCACAATATGTAGAAGAGGATGGAGTCACCCACCATGGGAGGGAGGGCCTATGCAAAAAAGCACCATATGTGGCCCTCGTGTTAGAGGCAGTAGTCCAACACAGGTATCTGTAAGTTGTGCCTGTGGTGGACTAATTGCCGTGGTTTTGTAAAGAACCTAACAGAAGGGGGCCCTGGTCCTGGAAGCCTCTGAGGGGAGATGTAGTACAAATAACAATCATAGAATACTAGATACATCCTGCATTATTGTTATGTGTAAATTATTATACTGCATGTGTATTTTCTAAAGTTCAAACTATAATTTCAGAACTAATATGCACTATATAATGGGGGTGAAATTCGTTCTCACTGAGCTCAAAATAGTTGAATATCTGAATATGTAAAATCACCCAGGACCTTATTCTGGCTTCTCGCAGCTGAAATCAGGTGTAATGCTGGTGTAAAACCTGCCATAAGTAAGGTCAGCATCAAGCCTTTACTTACTGTCTGGGCTCGCACATTCTGCCCATCTGCTCATAATAAAAAGCTAGTTTACCTCTCTTTCTCTCTTCCTTCCAGCCACCCCCATCTTCAGTCCACACCAGTCTATATGCCTATATTTGCTTTACACACTCACCACTTAAACCTATGCACTTAACCACATTCTCAATAAGCTGTTTATCAATTTGGGGTGTTGTACCAATAAAATAAAAACCAGCAGGATCTTATTAAAGGGAAAAAGGCAACATACCACATTTATTGTGAATACAGAAAGAATCATAGTAAGCAGTTAGTTATAGCTATAACATGCCATTCAATCTCATATTTATTCACACATTCATTCATACAAACACACACACACAGGTTCTGCAAGGTTGTTATCATAGTTACCAGCCTTAGAGTTGCTCATGCCAAGCCACTGGCCAGGTGGCCTGGACATGAGGAGGGAGCAGGGCCTTGTCAGATGCTCATCTGATGCTCCTGGAAGTTGGTTTGCAGAATCAGACCCCAAAGTTCTCACTTTTTAGAGTCTATTTTTATAGGAATTTCTTCCTATGCCAGTCTATGGGAATTGCTTCATCATGCTGTTGCTGAATCAATCAGCAGATAGCACATTCCTGACGGCTCCAAGATGTTATCTTGTTCTTTGGTTCTCCCATTCTTGAGGCTGTTGGGTGGATTCCAGTCTGCCCTCCGGGGTCCTCTGGTTATTTCCACTTGACGCCTTCTTCAGCCGATGGACACTGGATTCTTAGGCTGGCACCTCCCTGATCATTCAGTTATTATCCACACCAAGCATCCATCCACATACATCCTCTATCTCTATTTTAATCACAATGGTTAATACAACAAAAGGGCGGGCAGTCTCTGGGTGCTGTTTCTGTTGTTAGAGTATTGCTTTGAGTCTCTCTCTCTGTGAATTGCTTTGAGAACAGACTCTGTCTTAGAATGTACTAACGCAATTAGCAGCTTGCAAGTTTCATACATAGAGGGAGAGAAACAGTACCAAAAACCAAGAGACCTCTTAATTAGTAATACCCTGGAATTTAAACTCTGGGGAATCAAACTCATTTGTGATTTTAATACAGAACTTCTTTAATATGATCCAACAGGGGGACTCAGCCCAAGTTCTCAGTGTGAACTGTCTGATCATAGGCCTATTTTTCCCCCCAACTCACTTGAACGTGTTTGTTTGCTGGTGGGCTGGCAAACATCAACAAAAGGCTCCCAAGTATGAAATATTCAAAGATGTGTGTGGTTTGCAAAACTTGTGTGTGATCACTGTGTGTGCGCCATGATGCTTTCACTTCCAGCCTTGTGTCATATGTTTCAGCAAGAGATGCATGGAAACACCTCCATTAGCGGCTTCAGAATAGCAGCTGGGTTAGTCTGTATCCGCGAAAAGGAGGACTTGTGGCACCTTAGAGACTCACAAATTTATTTGAGCATAAGCTTTTGTGAGCTACAGCTCACTTCATTGGATGCATTCAGTGGAAATTCAGGTAGCTCACGAAAGCTTATGCTCAAATAAATTTGTGAGTCTCTAAGGTGCCACAAGGCCTCCTCCACCTCCATTAGCGTCTCCTTTGAAGCAATCAGAGTTGCAAAGGTCAACAGTGGCTCAGGCCATTTCTCAACAGATTTCTGGCTTGTTTTTCATCCCAGGACTAATGGGGATTGGGGAGGAATGACAATTAATACTGAGCTTTTCGAAGCACGCCAAGAGAGGCTGATAATGTTCACCATGGCTTTTTACTGTGGGCTAATAAATAGGTGAATTTGATCATTTATAGAGGAAAGTTGATGGTTTGTCTTAAATAATACATTATTTTAAGTGTAAAAAATGTATTAGAGCACCTACTTCCAAGCAAGGGCCAGCTGAATGAAGCCTATCTGTAGAAACTGTTCCTTCTTCCCTGCCCGCCATTATTATTATTATTTTGGAAAGGGGAATAGCGTGGCTAGGAGAAGCTGGAAATAGGCAAAACTCCAGCTACCAATGGAAGTGCTAAACCTGAGAAGTTTGTGTGGCTTCCAGTTTTCTTTTCCGGAATAGGTTTGTTTGGGTTGATTTTGTTCCAATTTACTGAGACAGAGGTAGCTTCACTACTCTTTAGAGCTGGAAAACATACAAAATATGTTGGCCACTCTCCAAACCTTATTAACATAAACTGGAGTTTCCTACCACTGCCAGCATGATAGGATGCTGGGAACATATGATCATTTAATTTCAGCAGCTGTCATTGGGGTCAGCTTTAGGACTGTGGTGAAGGATTACTTCTGGATCTCTAACAGTGTTTCGCTGTGGGCACTTAGGCTGAGAAGCCACAAAAGAGCGAAGGAGATGGCAGAAAGAGATGAAGCAGGTAAAAAAAGAAAACAAGCACGAAAGGAAGTACTTCACCATCTGTAAATGTTAAATGCTCTTTACAAAAGTACAGTCTGTACAAAGAGCAAAATGTCTGTTATGGGACTAGGAACCAGGACTTCCGGGTTCTCTTGAATGCTCTATTGCTGCCTTGCTATGTGACCTTAGACAACTCACCTTCTTGTGCTTCAATTTATCCACCTTTAAAATAGGGAAAACAAGAGTTTCTAAGAGCATCAATTAGTTACTGGCTGTAAATTGCTATGCCTTTTTCTGACTCTTCCATCAGATAATCTCAAAGCATGATCGTATTATTAGAATTACTGTGGCATAGAGTATACTTAAAATGTATTTAAATGATATGGTCCAAATCCTACTAGCCTTAGAACTGTTTTCTCAGTTTTACTCAGTACTTATCTAGGCAAATTCCTCGTGACTTCAAAAGTAGGTTAGATGAGTGAAAACTAAGTGCCAAGGTTTCCCTTGCCCAGGATATTCCCATGTAGGTGAACAAAACTCATAGCGTTCTCATCTCATTCTTTCACTGGGAGAGTGGTTTCACTCCTGTGAAAGAGGCCAGAGATGCTGTACAATAAAACAATGGATCCTCCAATATCCTTATGGTTCTTGGGAAATCCACTGGAAGAAAGGGGCATCCATATGTGTTATGAAGGTATGACAGTTTACCCCCACCCCGGGGTGCCACCTGATGCACTGGGGTCCCACTGAGCCAGCCCGTTCCACCAGCCTGGGCTCCCTGCCCCTGTCCTGCTGTGCCAGGCCCTCAAGCCTGCTTTAGCCCACAGACAGGTGGGGACATGCTCAACTGCAAAAACACACAGACACTGAGATCAGCTCTGTGTGGGAAGACTCAGCTCGGGGATTGCCCAGTATTCAAGTGCACAACCCCTCTGGAGTGTAAACCCAAAATAGTATTGTCTTGCGCTGCACAGAAATCTGTACAGGGTAAGCTCATGAAAATTGCCCCTTGCCTCAATGTGGAGGAAGATATGCACAGCTTTTTACCCCCTTCCCAGTTATGAATTGCACAAACTGGGTTTTAGAAAACGAAACAAGTTTATTAACTATGAAGCATAGATTTTAAGTGATAGCAAACATATCAAGGTATCAAGGTAGATTACTGAGCAAATAAAGTCAACATGCAAACTAAGCTTAATACACTAAGGAAACTGGCTACAAGTAATAATTTCTCAGTCTAAATGTTGTTGTAAGCAGGTTGCAGAGATTCTTGAAGACAAACTTATTTTGCTTGCAGCTTAGAATTCCAGATATTCCCTTCACAGGCCAGACACCTTCTAGCCTGGGTCTAGCTCTTCCCCAGTTCAGTCTTAGGTGATTTTAGCAGATGTCTTGACAGAGATTCAGTGAAGAACTGACCTAAAGTAACTCACTCCTTAAATAGGATTTACATATGGCAGGAATCCTTTGTTTCCCAGTTTGGTCTCTAACCCTTTTTGTGGAAAAATACCGGCAGGCCAAGCTGGTGTCCAGTACCAGGTCACATGCTCACATGACCCTGCAGTGTCAAAGCAGCATCCCAGGAAGCTTCTCAGGAAGGTGGGAGATTAGCATCTTCAAAGGCCTATTGTTCTCCCTAATAGTTTATTGATTAACCAGTCAGACTGATTGCATTTTGTCTGGTGGGCATTCTCTGGGTGAAAACACTTTTGTAATTGTACATAGTCAATATGCATTACTTCAGATACAGAAATGATACAGGCATACAAATAGGATAATCACATTCAGTAAATGATAACCTTTCCAATGATTCCTCACATGACCCATCTTGTAAAACATATCTTAGGGTATGTCTTCATTACCCGCCAGATCGGCTGGGCAGCGATCAGTCCGGTGGGGATCGATTTATTGCGTCTAGTCTAGACACGATACATCGACCCCCGAGCGCTCTCCCATCGACTCCTGTACTCCAGCGCCGCGAGAGGCGCAGGCAGAGTAGACGGGGGAGTGGCAGGAGTCGACTTACAGCAGTGGAAACACCACAGTAAGTCGATCTAACTACGTCGACTTCAGCTAAGTTATTGACATAGCTGAAGTTGCACAACTTAGATCGATCCCGCCCACCCCCAGTGTAGACCAGGGCTTAGTTATATCATATTCATAGCATAACAATATCTCTATGAAGAATATGGGGTAAGAATATGTAGCAAGCAGCTTCCACTCTGTAACAGCACCCACTGGAATCAGCAGATACTGATGTTTGTAATGTGACAAGAATATTATTAGCCTTTGGTCACTTTGACCCATGTCAGTGACTGGGGCCAAGAAATAAAATTCCTTCTCCGTAACAAGCACTCTCTTGTGCCATACCTTCTGTGCCACTACACAAGAGAGTGCTTGTTACAGAGAAATAATTTTATTTCTTGGCCCCAGTCACTGACATGGGTCAAAGTGACCAAAGGCTAATAATATTCTTGTCACATTACAAACATCAGTATCTGCTGATTCCAGTGGGTGCTGTTACAGAGTGGAAGCTGCTTGCTACACACTACATTGGTTACAGCAGCTTCCACAACAGCTAACCATGCTGCCCCAAAACACCCATGGGGGGTAATGCAGTATAAATTACTTACTACAGAATCCGTCTGAGGTAATTTATGCTAGCTATCCCATGACTATTACATAACAGAAAATCCACAGAAACTTGAAGGTTCCCTACTGTATCCCCTCTCCCTGTCCTCTCAGAGATCCCATGGATAGGCTACGTTCCACTTCCAAATATGGAGGTATATGGGCCTGAGTAAGGACCTCCGAATTTGCCCCCAGGAGTAGTACTTTGTTGTATACATTATTAAAATATCATATGGAGCTTGTGCCACTAAATAAGTAGTAGAAACACATTCTTCAGTGCAAACTTTGGCTTCTAGTAAATTGTGTGCACAGGGCTAATTGTGCATCCAACTGGCCATGTGCATGCACCCACTTTACAAGTAATTGTGTGTGCAGATTAGGTGTCCACAATTGTTCATGTTCAGCCTTCAACACAAGGCCCAATTCTTCTGTATTTACTAGCATCTTTATGTCATGTGGTCTTTCCCTATTTAAAGGGATGATTCCCTCTTCACCACACACTTCTTTTGTTAATGAAACATTGATCATTTCTTAATTCAATATATTTCAGTGAAGTTAAAAGATGTTGTCCCTGTTTACACCTTTCATATGCTGGCAGGTTTGTTTATAGCTTGATTTATTCCTTTTTTTTCAAAATCAAAGAAGGATTAACTGACTACAACTGGGGCTACCTTATGGACCTGCAGTAAAGAGGAGATTGGTTGAACACAGTTTTTTTATTTAAAAGGAATGCATACAAATTACAGCAGTTGACCATGCAGTCCTGCTTTTATGTGATGTTTCCTTATGCCCATGTATGAGTTCCACATATAAATTCCTGTTAGCATGAATATTGCTCAGATAAATCTGATGTTGATTCTTAATAATTGTTTGCAGAATCTGCATTCATCTCACACATAAAAAAGTTAATTAGAACAGAAAAACAACAACACAGTGTAATGTTGAAAAGCCATGCTGGACACTATCCACGCTAAAGAATTCTGCATGTTAAATGCCAAACACTTTGTTTACTGCTTTGCTATTTAACTTTTTGTTTTGCAAAATGTAATGCAATAATGTAATGCAGCATAATACAGCATATCATACCTATAGGGATTGGTACGTAGAGTTGGGAGGAAAAAACACTTCCATTCTGTGGTGGATTTTGATATATCAAAATCTGGCTTTGTTCCAATTTGGAATGTAAACAAAAATGTTGAAGTTCTCCACAAAAGGGAATACAGCCCCAGTGGCTTTGGGGCAGTCCACCTGCAGTGATGCCCCAGACTCACAGACCCTGGGATCGCCTGCTCCAAGGCAGTTTGCTTGAGTTACTCCTGATTTACACTGGTGTAAGTAAGATCAGAATCAGGTCTTCCATGTAAATTGCTTAAATGGAAAGATTGTAAAGCCTTTGAAAAATGAAAATTAATTTTAAAAACAAAACAGAAACCAAACACCACCTTAACCATTGTTATTATTCTATGAAATAAATATGCTAAGCTAATCTTGATAATCACATACTGCCACATACTGCCCGTAATATGCATGCACAACAGAAATGGGAGTCTTGCACAGAGACTGAAGGTAGAATGTGGTCCTAAGAGATTGGTCCTATCAAACATGGGAGAAAGATCTGTCTATAAACTACTGGAGAAGTGTCAGAATGTGACAGACGGTGGTGCACGTATTTAGCAACACTCCTCTGAGTTGTTGTAGCAGCAGTGTTGTCCTTGAAAAGCACAGTTGCTTTCATTCTCATTATTTACTTTTATCAGTCTATCCCCACCCCAAAACCCCCCTTCTTCAATTTAGCTTAATTAGCATGTAATCACAGGTCAGCGCAGTATGCCTAAAACGCTTAATAGAATTAATCCTGCAAAGTGGTTGGTTGTTTGGGGTATTTTTTTTTTCCAAGTGACTTAAGCCTAACTGCTCAGCTCACTCCAGTCTAGTTCCCTGGAATTGATACTTAATAATTATTATCATTATAAGAGTCTCAGTTCATGTCAGGAAATTAGTGAGGCCAGAAGGGAGTTTGTGTCATGGAAAAACAAGCACAGGATGGTGTTTTGAAATCTAACATCCTGAGTACAAAACAGACATGGGGATTCTCTGCTTTTCAAACTTTCGAACAGCTTCTTAGGAGAACCGCCATGAATGATTCAGCACAGTTTGGTGCACTCAAATCTTGTAAGTTCATTGCCTATCCCTCTGGGTCACTTTATATCTAAGGGTATGGGTTAGATGCACAACAAACAGTAAGCATATTTCTAGAATCAAACCCAACGAGAACTATTTCTGAAGATGGTTAGAGGCACAGCCCTGCAAGGGGCTCCCAATTTCATGGGCGCACTCAGCAACTTAGTCCCCCAACCCTGGAATTCAGCTCCAAACTTCCCCAAAGCTCAGGGTAGTTCAGCTCCAGAAGTTTAGTTTGGCCTTTTTTAGAGGTAGAGGTAGCTGTGAAGTTCAGATCCTGTAAAGAACTTCCCTGAAGTTTGGGAGTGTTTAACCAAAAGCAAGAAGTACCAAAAATCTCACAAGAAAACCCATTCCCAAGACTTTTCCAGCAGAAATATTAACACAGTCAAGTTGTGTTGGTTGACTCTGGGGTTGATGGAATAGTTGACTGGGTAAGAACACTGGGGAAGGAAGAATGCAGGGAACAGAGAGCGATGTTTGAATCACAATATCCGCACTTTCATAATGATGATGCAGGTCATATTTCATACTGCTGAGAGATAATGGCAAAAACCTGGCCCCACCAAAGTCAACAGAAACACTCCTATTGATTTCAATGGAGCCTAGATGTTGCACAATGAGACCAAAATATTTTATTTACCATTTCCAGGTGCTATTATTTCTCAAGGTGTCTGGACAGCTTGGGACAATGTGACATGCTGTGTAGAAAATGACTGATATATTTTGACTTTGCTTTAAGTGATTTACTTAATTCAAACAGTGCTGGAGACAAAGAGAAAGACAGGGAAAAGACAGATATGCAAGTTCAATGCAGAATTTTTAAATGATTCACAAATGACTACAATTTCCACCAGTATCCTCCAAAGCTTCCAAGAGACAGTAAGAGAGTGTACATGCTAGAGAGGGAAGGGAAAAGTAGTGAAGAAAAGTCTCAAAACAGCACTTAAAGCCCTTGTGCTTCTTGGGGCTTGTCTCCATGGTGCAGTAATGTGCACCAGTAGGACTGCCAACTTTCTACTGGCACAAAACCAAACACCCTAGCCCTGCCCCTTCCCTGAGGCCCCATCCCCTGCCCCCGAGACCCTGTCCCCAACACTACATTCCCCCACCCTCACTCACTTTAACTGGGCTGGGGCAGGGGGTTGGGGTGCAGGAGAGGGTGAGGGTGAGGGCTCTGGGGTGGGGCTGGAGATGAGGGGTTTAGGGTTCCAGGCTGAGGGGTGGGGCCGAGGGATTCGGAATGTGGGAGAGGGCTGCGGGTTGAGGCAGGGAGTTGGGGTGTGGGAAGGGGTGAGGGCTCTGGGCTGGGGGTGCTGGCTTTGGGGTGGGGCTGGAAATGAGGGATTTTGGGTGCAGGAGGGGGCTCCAGGCTGGGGCCAAGGGATTTGGAGTGTGGGAGGGGGCTGCAGGTTGAGGCAGATGATTGGGGTGCAGGAAGGGGTGAGGGCTCTGGGGTGGGACCAGGGATGAGGGGTTTAGGATGTGGGAGGGGTTCTGGTCTGGGGCAGGGGGTTGATGTGCAGGGGGAGTGAGGGATCTGGGCTGGGGTTGCGGGCTGTGAGGTGCAGGAGGAGGCTCTGGGTTTGGAATTGGGGTGCAGGAGAGTGTACAGGCTCTGGGCTGGGGGTGCAGGCTCTGGGGTGGGGATGGGGATGAGAGGTTTTGGGTGCAGGAGGGGGAATCCGGGTTTAGGGGGGCTCAGGGTTGGGGCAGGGGGTTAGGGCTCAGGGTTAGGGCACGGGCTTACCTTGGGTGGCTCCTGGTCAGCAGTGCAGCAGGGTGGGTTGGGGGGCCTAAGGCAGGCTGCCTGCCTGTCCTGGGGCACCGCACAGCACCCCGGAAGCGGCCAGCAGGTCCAGGTCATAGGCAGGGGGGAGTAGCAGGAGTCTCCGCGGTGCACACTGCTCTCACCCGCAGGCACCGCCCCCTCATCTCCCATTGGCCAGTTCTTGGGGCAAGGGCAGCATGCGGAGCCCCGTGACCCCCCTGCCTAGGAGCCAGACCTGCTGGCCACTTCCGGGATGCAGTGCGGTGCTCCAGGGCAGGTAGGGACTAGCCTGCCATGGCTCCACAGCACCGCCCAGTGGACTTTTAATGACCCGGTCGGCGGTGCTGACCGGAACCACCAGGGTCCCTTTTCGACCGGGTGTTCCATTCAAAATCCGGACACCTGGTCACCCTATGCAACAGTGGGGTGTGAATTCTAATGCACACCGTGTGCAGTAACCGGCCTATATGGACTGCTGGTGCACACTACATGAATCTGCACAAGGGAATGTTTAGTGCATGGCTGCAGGATCTACATGGGCCAGTTAGTGTGCAACACCTTAGTACACATTAGAATGCACACCACACTGGTGCCAGGCCCTTGGCTATTTATTTTATATATTATCTTTTGTAGAGCCAGTCAGGCTGAGTGAAAAGGTTTAAATAGCTACAACTTTTGTGAAACTGCATTCAGAAACTGCATTCTCTCTTTGGAAACTTAGGTTCCTTATTTTGTTACATAACTGAGACAAAAATAAGGGAGAAAACAGAGGAAAGATAGGCTATTACTTTGAAGTCAAGAAGCAAACTCAGATGATGAGTTAAGACTCTAAAATGACAGGGAAAATCGTGCCCACAGCCACACCATTTAGGAAGATGAGACCATTGCTTTGATCCTATCACATCCAAATTACAGTACATACATTATGCCATTATGTTTTAATCTAATTCCTACAGTTATTGGGGGTCTCTGGGTATATTGACCAAATCTGAGTTAGAAGTGCCCGCTGCTTGATTGAAAAAGCAGAATGATTTCGTGAGAACAATATCAAACAAAAGGAAAAACTTTCATTTCCTTCAAAAATTTCCACTGATTTTTTCCATGTATTTTGATTAATTGATCTGAAATAAAATATTTCAATTATTTTTTAATTGATTTAAAGGGGAAAAAATCATTCCCTCTTTGCTAGGGAAGCTGATCCACTGATTGCAGCCTGTTCACGATGCAGCAGCATGATTGCTCACGGGTTTGATTGTTCTTTTGCATTCTGTACATTGGTTGCCTGTTATGCGGCAGATTCAGCCTTCTGGATGTATAAAGCTTGGAACGAGGCTTGTATTAAGCTCCGAATGTGAGACCTCGTCCTGGAGCCTCAACCTGACAGGATTTTGCGCTTACCTACCACTATGTGTTTAGAGGTTCCTCCGTAACACCTATGGGCATTAGGCAATTGAGTTGTTGAGGGACAGGCCCTGCCAGTATAGAACTCGTTCCCTCCTGAAATCTGGTTCTGTTCATTTTTCCCCACTTTTAAAAAAATACCTAAAAACGTATATTTTTTCCAGTAGGTTTTTTTTTTTAATTACTGCTGCTGTTCTATTTTTATTGCTTCTGTTTACCCACCTTGTTTGTACCCTAAGAGCCAGCACCCTGCAGGTGCTTGAGGGTGTGCTTTATAAATAAAAGTATTATATTTGCATCAAATGAAATTGAAATTTTTATTTTCCCTTTGTTTAAAAACAAATCGAAACTCAAAGGTTTTCCTTTCGATTCCATTTGATGAGAGTCAACATGAGACTTTTTTTTAAAACCGGTTTAATCAAAAATCCCTCAAATTTAAAATGAAATAAAAGTTGCATCAACATTTTTCATATTGTTCATGAAGCCATAAAAAAAACTTGAGCAAAAAAATGTCCTTCAGCTCTAGTTTTCTGCTGCTATCTTCGCCCCTTATTTTATCCGTAGCTAGAATGCATCTGAGGAACATCACAATTTCCCCTCTGCTTTGAGAAGACCTCCACCAAGAGCAGCAAGTAGAAGATAAGCAATGTTCATTTGCTCTGAGGAACATTCTGCATGGCCCTGCCAACACCTTGGCTGAGGTGAGTTAGTGTGAGAATTTTAATGCAAAATTAGAGAGAAACTTTAACATATATCATTAAACAGAAAACCCACAAGTAAGAAATATAAGGACAAATTAACGTGTCCTTCAACTCCATTGATTTTGGTGGGTTTACTGCAGGGGAAATCTAAGCCCCGTATGTTTTGTCCTCAGCTAAGAGTCATTTGTTCATTTTAAATTCTCATACCAACTTTGGCTGATCTTGCACTTGGCTTGGGTGGGCCTGCCAAACACAAATAAAAGTGAAAATAAGCTCGTTTTCTAGATGATTGTTACCAATTGTGCTCACAGTCTGGTGTCTGTCACTTGCCCCAGAGGGACCTCAGGCTCTGGGCTAGACTATGTGAGCATTTCTTGTGGAATATGCCACTTTGAAATGTCCCTGTGGATATTTACCTAGGGACAGCATATCTCCATGTCATGGCAGTTATTTCTATGTGCTTGTTTCCCTACGGATAAAAAAATAAACACTACTTAGAAAGAAAAATTAAATATCAAGCCCTAATATCACTGCCATCAGCAAAATAAACCTCACATTTTTAATTGATTCATCTTGAATTACTTTTCCCCTTTCAGCTCCTGAGCTTTAATGTAAACTTTGACTATTAGTCATAGACCCTTTCCAGTGGAAGAAGCATAATGCTCACTCCATGACTTCTATCAATGGCATTTATACACTGAACAGTGGAGAAGACCAAGCATGCCTTTCTTATCTTTCTACTCTGACCTCACAGATGTCCCTTTATAGACTGAGTGCATCAGCTTCACTGTTAACGAGCCAGATCCTAAAATGGTGCCTCGTTTCCTTGTGTTAACACCTAGCTGAGAATCTGATTTACGTTTTACATTTCCTATACCCCAAAATTCTGAATCTCCGAAAGGTCTAGGACATGTTCAGTTAGAAATCATGTTTGTATCCTATCCTGTGAACCTTTACTCACAGGAGGAATCTTTGATCCATGAGAAGTCTCATTGACTTTAGTGGAACAATCTGTGTGAGTTTGGTTCTTGGATACTACTCTCTACATGGTTTTACACTTTCATATTTTTATCCTGAGATTCAGCTGTCCTGCCAGATTGCAGCCCCATAGAATGAAATACTAAATACAGACCCTGATTCTTCTCTGCATTCCACTGGGGTAACTGAATTGAAGCCAGAGCCCAGGGATTATAGGGCTCCTAAGAATTATAGTATTCTAGCAGCACCAACAAACAGATTAAAACCCCAAGAAGTCCCATCAGGGAACGATCCTAGCTTTTCTACTTTGTTTTTGATAAATATTAAATTATAGCAAAGCCAGAAGCAACAATACAGTTGAGGCTGAGCAGGGCATTTATTCTAATAATGTATGTTTGCTCATTAGCAGCAGTGCCGTTCAGTGAATAATGAAAGGAGGACTGCCATGCTTTTTGGTAATTAGGATACCAAATATATATGCAGACATCAAACATCATTTTACTTGATGCATCCAAGGGCAGAAGCAGGCACTACAGATTATATGCAGACAGTTAATAAAATGTAGAAACAGCTTTAGGGTTTTTCTGGATGGAAAGTGTTGTGTAAATACACAATCAATGTCAAGATCTGAATTATGTACACTTAAAAGTTTTAATGTTTTGGGTGAAATTCACCTCCACCCTATGCAAAGCCATATTATTCAGACTTTGTGTAAGGAACACAGCAGGACTCAGATGAACACAATCCAGCCGCCGCCAATCCTTGGGCTGCAATAGTGGCTGGGGAGAGGATGGTATGGATAATGCCACTTGTGTAATTTCTTTTATTGGACCAAGTTCTGTTGGTGCAACAAAAGATATTACCTCACCCACCTTGTCTCTCTAATACCCTCGGACTGGCATGGCTACAACACCACTGTATACAAACTGGTGTAATCAGCCATCAGTGGAATCCCATATCCAGTGCTTCTGGCAGCTCATTCCTCTCCCACCCCCTGCATCCTGCCCTATTTGGAGGTGGCACAGAGCCCAGTTCTGAGCACATCTGGGGCTTCATCTAATGTCTCCTGAAGTCTTTCTATTGATTTCAAATTGTGTTGAATCAGAGCCATATGTTGCAGAGTCAGCCACGTGTGGCTGTGTCAACTGTACTTGCCGCTAGAGGACAACACAGAGCATATGGCCCTCTATGGTGTGGTGAATTTCCCCCTTAATGCTTTAGGATATCTTAAAAAGCACTGCAAAAAAATTAAAGGGCCTAATTGAGTACTACACAGGACTGAACCTATTTAAGGCAGGAGAGCAGGGGCTGTATGGATTACATAGGGTCTGAAGACAGAACTGCGGCCTGCAGTGTGAAAGGCAAAAGAGGGATGGGGGCAGAACGATGTGGGACAGACTCGCTAGAAGAGGCAGTCCAGTCCTCCCATTCTTACTCAAGCAAAACTCCCACTGAATGCAGTGTTTTGGCTAAATAAGTGCTGAATAAAAACCAAATAAAGGAGGTGGGTCTAGGAATAAGTATACTTGGGTAATAGACTAGTATAAAATTGGTTTAAGTGAGCAGATACTCAGACCTCCTTGTGTTTGCTTAAAAGAAAAACAACAAACTGATGATAGGGTGGTTGGTTTGTTTTCTGGCATTTCTATGGCAAAATAGATGTCAACAGGCTTTAAAAACTTTTTCTAGCAAGTTTCCCTTAAGTTCTGCCCTTCCCTGATAAGTCTGAATTGTCAAAGCCATATTAAACATCCCACTTCCTCGTCTTTGTAAACACTCACTCAGAGACATGCACCAAATGGAGCTAGGCTGCATGTTAAAAGATAGATTAGATAAATAAATGTGATATTTGCAGCTATCTCACCAGGATTCCTCACAAACATACTGCAATTTGTCTTGTAAACTGAGATACGGTAATTAATTATCCACCAAGTATTGTACCCTTTAGCAGGATAGGGGTTGAAGGTTAAGTGATGGCTTTTGGCATATTGAATGTATGTGATTTGGGGCTGAGTAACTGTGAAAACAGAGAGCAAAGAGCTAATGAATATGGGTCCAGTGTGATGTATAAACAAACTGTACAGGTAGAAAGGGACTAAGATATGGGTCCTGCTAACCTGAGGGTCTGTACTGTAGTAAAATATATAATTTTGTAGTAGGATATATAATAATGAAGGATATGGGACTTAAATGAACCCTACAGATATTAAAGCCTCACAGAACAATATTAAAGCAAGCTCTGGCTGTGACACAAATCATCTGTTCAGGCTGATGCTCCTTCATGTCCATACCTAGGATCTGACATCCTCAATGGTCTTGCCAAAACAACAGCTAGGCACAACAACAAGAATTACAGACACCAGGCCAATTTCTGCCTTTGCTTACAGCCATGCGCCTATTGACTCTGTGAGGCTGCAAAGGTGTAAATACAGGCAAAATCTGGCCAGTCGTGTCACACACAGCCGTGAATGTCTTTGTGATGTTTGGTATCACAAAACAAATTTTTTAAAGTATTGCATTACCCTGAAAGTATAAAAATACAGGACCTGATTCTGACCTTCCACCAGAATCACTTTAATAACTTAAATGGAGCTCCAGATTTATCCCAGAGTCAGTGCTATCAGAACTAGGCCATATAGATTTTTTAGATACCTGCAGATATACATACATTTATATGTATGTTTATTCACATGCACGTTCTCTCTCTCTCTCTCTCAAACTCCTTTTCATGATGAGAGTATATGAAATCTCAGGCTGGAGTAAATTTTTTTTTATTTTACATTTGATAACCAAATCCTTAAAAACAGATTTCTCATGTAAATATGAACACAGTCCTAAAGACCATTGTGTGATTAGCACTGCTATAAATCTAGAGATGTGTAGCGCTGAGCATTTGAATGCATCTCCATATCCTATTCATTACATTTGTCTAGGGAATATAAGAAGATTGGCAGACCCCAGGGTAACAATTGTTAACCTTTAGGTACACTTTTAAACAGTAAAAACAAAACAAACATTTGAAGTTATTACCCTACTTTTGTGCACTAATGTTGAACTCTGTTCCATGGTAGCACTCTGCTCTAAGTACGGCAAAGGGCAGACAAAGGCACCAGACAATATAAACTGAAATATTAGCCTATGCTTAACTAGAAAACTGGTGAGCGCTGCCAAATATTGACAAGCCTGAACACATACAGCTTTTAGCTGATAGGTGGTTAAAAGAAAGCTCAGATAAGGTTACTACTCAAATACTTAAAGTTAAACACATGCTTAAGGGTATTGCTGGATCTGGGCCAGAATGCTCAGCACTTTGCAGAATTGAGGCCTACTTCCTTGACATGTCACATACAGGGTTACTTTGTTTTCCATTTCATATTGCATAGTATGGCTTCTTCCCACACACACCTTTGGTTGTAAGGATAATTGAATCTTTGATGAGGGAAGTAAAGGAAAATATCTGTATTCCTTACAGAATATTCAGAGCTTGATTCTGCCAGGCTTACTCACACTGACTAGTACTTTACCCTGTGAGTAGTCCTTTCCATTTCAAGGAATTCAGCATCTTTAAGGATATCAGCATCTGGTGCTTAGTATTCTTGGACCACATAGAGATAATACTGAATATGAAATCTGAGGAATTCTTCTTCTAACTCCTTTGAGTCTGAAAGATATTAAATCAGGTTATTTAAACCAGTTGACATTTTCTTTATGCAATGAACAAATCACTTTACTTGCGCACTTCCCGTTTTGGGAAATACACGGTGAGTATTTGGGATATATATGCTATAACACTTCCCTCAGTATCCTTGATTCTAATGGCGTAAGTAATATCTGATCCATTAATCAAAAGTGATCATTGAAACAGCTAGGAGTTAATGGTAGCATGAGAAGTTTACCAAACACAGTCTATTTGACAAGGCCCAAGTCAGGACTAAAGAGCTTTTTTTGGTTAAATCAACAGAAAAGCAACCAAGTAAAAGCAAAAACTTTGCAGCCATTTATCAACTTTATATGACTTTTTTGTTAAAAGAAACATAAAAGTGAAGCTGCACAGAAAGGTGGGAATTGGATTTGGATGGAGGAATTGGGGTTTTTAGGTGAAAGTATAAAGCAAATTAAAGCTATAAAACGTTTATGATTTAAAATGCATGTTTGCTTAGTATTTTCTTAAGGTAATTTGCTTGGTAAAAAAATTCATTTCTCTTGGATCCGTTCCATCTGTTCTATTATTTTCACTACTGTATAGATATTGACATGACAGTTGATATCTTAGGCCAGATAAGAGAAAAGGCACGCAGAGGGGCACTTATACCAGTGATGACTTGGAAGAGTTATTAATTAACCAGCCAAGTTTAGGAGTCTTATTTATTTCCTTAATAAATCTTCACTTGTTCTTTAGTGAGAGAATTTAGAATACTATATAGACTAACCATTGTATTTAACAACTCATATTGCCACTGGAAAATCATGAAAGACTTTTTTCCTTGAAGTGACCAATTATAGTCTGGACAAATGGAATAATATTCCTCTTCCCAGTAGGCTTGGGCAAAGCACCCTTAAGGGGAAGATAGTGCAGGCATTTGGAAAAGGAAATAAAGTCCATTTGGCCTGTAAAACACAGTTTAACTGCTCTCTTAACCCTGTTCTCTTTCCCCATGATCCACTAAAGGATGCACCAATATAAGTCCATTTCAACAGAGAATTTTTGGACTCTACATATCTTCAACTTCTGAGCCCTGAGCTTTGTTCCAACTGGAGTGGCCTTTACATCTGCTTAATCCTTAAAAAAACAACAAAACAAAAAAAGCCGCAACAACAGAACATCACTTACAGTCAACTTGTATAATAGTTTACTTGGAATCATTTTTGGAATTTTTTTTAAAGAGAAAAAAGCTGAGACTTTTCATTATTTTTCACTAAAAACTTTTGCTCCAAAAGCATTGGCGTGGATGTCTAAAGATTTCTGCTGTCTTTCCATTGTCAACAGTACAAATGCCTTTTTGAAAAGGGCATACATTTATTTCAGGTCATTGTTCTGTTTCTTCTGTGTTTAAAAGTCATTGGCAAAACACAAAAGTTTCAAAATCATGTTCAGTATATGACAATCTGTGCATATACATTTAATCACATTATTGTGTTTGTAAGCTATGTTACCAACTTTTTTTCAAAAATGAGAGATGTTCTCTCTCACTTATGCAGGGAAAAATCCCATTTCTCAATGGTAAATTTGATAGTGACCTGAAATACAGCTTTCTCATTTTAAAACAGGCACTCTTTGCCAACAGTGACCCCACTGGTGGTATATTGGATACCAAAGTATTTCTCAGAATTTGAAAAGGAACCAATTCTAGTTATCTTCAGATACCATTAGAATAATTCATTATTGATTCCAGCAGGCATCCCTATTCAGGAAAACACTTAAAGTTAAGCACATTCTTAAATGTTTTCCCAAATTGGAGCCTCTGTGAGGTGCTCAATGTCTCCCAGGAAGAGCTGAACCCTTTCAATGCCCATTGAAATCAATGGGTTTTGGGAGAGCATTCGTTACCTACCAGAATTGAACTCTAGGCCCGGAGCACTAGTAATTATCAGAAGGGATGGGTGAACTTCAAAGTTCAGAGGTTTTTGTTGAGATAAGCCTCCAAGTGTTTGCATAATCTGGGGACTGGAAATCTTACAACTCTTTTCTGGCAAGATTTGTAGATTGCTGCACCTCCTTTTCTTCCATGGTTTAGCCATGCCCAAATGCTATGACAACAGCCTTTTGGGAGATATTTTGGCACTTCCTTTTCTGGTCCCAAAGAAAACTGAAGTGCAGAAATATATGCACTTTTGTTCAATATTATATTAACCATATTTTTAAGGTCCTCAGAAGATGTTCAGTTTCCATTGCGAGTTTTTATTTAATACAAATCAGTTTGCCCATCCACAGTTATCTCCCTTTTCATTTAAAAAAGCATGGCATTCCCAAACTCTGTTGAAAATATCCTGCATGAAAAGAGTACATTGGTATAGCATCCACTTCATACTGCAGACCACCCTGAAAGAGAGGTTATAGAATAGACAATTTCTCTTCTCAAGTTTCCAGTCCCTCAAGTTACCTCCCTGGACCATTGGAGATCTCTAGACAAGAGTAGGAGAAAGATTGCATTAGAGGCTTTCACTGACAAAGCAGTACAGAGGGCAGTGCCCGCTGATTCAAATCATTATCCTTTCTGTCATTACTATTATTGATCTTTTAAATGCTGGCAATGTACTTGGTCCTGTAGGAGACACAAAACAATGAAAGTTTCTGTTGCAAATTAGGATCAGTTTTTTAAAGGTATTTAGGTGTTGCTTTCCTCAGAGTTTCAAGGCCTAAGTGACTTAAGTAATTTTCAAAAGTGACTTAGGCTTCTAAGTCACTCAGGCCTCAAAATGGTGAGTGAAGCAACACCTAAATACCTTTAAAAATCTGGGCTTCAGAATTGAAAAGTCAGATATGAAAAGACAGGATCCCCTGTGAAATCCTGAGGAAAAACTTCGATTTTGTCCCCATCACCTATATAATTTCCAGTACGTACTTGCAGAGTAAGATCCTGAATAAGCATGGTAAAATGGGGGCTATAATTATTATTGATGGCTCACTTTTTGTGGACAATTATGGACGAAGAGAGTCTTTAGGAGGGACTTGAATGCTTAGTGGCTAGATGGAGAGATTTTTTCCATGGAGAAGTCAAGGTGTGAAAATAGGCATGAAGATTGAGAGAAGATAATAAATAGGGCTTCAGGACTGATAGGAAGGTATGTGACAAAAGATGAAAACAGAGATGTAAGCTGGATTGGATTTGGGTAGGGACATCAAGACTAGGTCAAGAAGCTGATACAGTTTAAAAGTGGGTGTTTTCTTTCAATGAGGAAACTGTGGATGGGTACCTGGGCCCTCAGTGTGATGCTGTAGCTCAAACAGTGAACTTGATCCTTGGCTGCACAAGCAGAAGAATATCAGGTAGAAGTAAAGAGGTGGTAGTTCCTTTGTATATACCATTACTGGATAATGTGTCCAATTCTGGTGTCCACACTCCAAAAAGGAAGCTGAAAAATTATAGAAGTTATATGAGGTTTGAAGACCATGCCTTACAGCAAGAGACTAATGGAGCTCAATCTCTTTAATTTATCCAAGAGAAGGTGACTTGATCAAGGTCTACAATACCTACATGGGGAAGAGATTTCTGAGAGTAGATGGCTCTTCAGTCTAGCAAAAAAAAAAAAAAGAAAAAAAAAGCATAATGAGAACTAAGGGTTGGAAGCTAAAGCTGGATGAATTCAGATGAGAAATGAGATACTTTTAAACAGTGAATATAGTTAACTATTGCAACAATTTACTTAGGCATCTGGTGAATTCTTCATCAGCTGAAATCTTTAAATCAAGACAGGATATGTTTCTAAAACATATGCTACAGCTCCTACAGAATTATAGGCTTGATGTAGAAATACATGGTGAGGTTCTTTAGTCTCTGATATTCAGGAAACCAGACGAGATGATCAAGTGGTTCCTAGTGGCCATCTTTGAATCTACTTATCTGTCATTTTAAAGTGAAGAAATGTGGAATCATTTGATGAATCGCAAAGTCAATATAACAAAGGAACAATCTAAAGAAGGATCTGGAGCCCTCTACATGTCATGAGGGAGAAGGATTGATACGGTAGTGTGAACTGTTACATTTCGCCTAACTGTATTCCTGACAGAAAGGAAAGAAGTAGAGTCATTGCTAGTTTTTCAGAAGAGTAAATGATGATTTTCCAGTTAGCCAGAGAAGGCTGATAATTGCTGAGCCTTTTATTCCTTGTTCCTTATGTTCCATGTTATAAGCAAGAGAAAATTTCAGACAGTTTAAAGGCTAGCTCTTCACATGGTATATACATCAGGGTTGTGCTATTGACTTCAATACATCAATGCCAATTTATATAAGCTGAGGATCTGGCCCATTTTGTCTAGTAGAACTAGCTGAATAATTAAATGCAAATAATATTTCTTGTGAGTCTTGGCATTTTTCATCAGTATTTTTGTTCATTATTTGACCAACTGTGTACTACTACCAATTGTGTAGTAAGAAATGAAATGTCCAAAGCCCAGGAGTTAGGATCTATATCCAAATTACAAACTGTCTATATTTCAAAGCACTTGGGACCGGGGATTGGTTTGGCATGGAGGTGTAGAAGGATCAGCTCACGGCTGGTATGCCCCTTCTTGACTGGAGGTCATGAAGAAGATCTTTCTTCTCTAGCCCCCTGTCAGTCACTCCAGTCCTGTGGTGATTCGCCTCTTCTCATGACTCAGCCCTCTAGTCAGGTCGTACTTCAGTTCCACTCGTTCCAGGGTAACACAGTCCAACAAGTCATTCCAAGACCTTGTGCCAGATCTCTGGTGCCAGTGGTCCTTACACCATTTCTCCAGGCTCTGAGTTGTCCTTTTCACTTTACATTAGGGGGGGTTTCACATCACCTTCCCAGAGGCTGGTAGGGGAACCCAGGCCCATACACTACACTGAATTCCAATCCAGAGACCCCAGGACAGACAGCCAAGGTTTGCTCTTGCTGCTGCCTTCCTGGACTTCTTCCTACCATTAACCTTTCCTCAGGCCTTTCCCCCACCCCTTCCTGGGCTCTTTATAGCAAGCCACACTTCTAAGGGCCTTTTCCCAGAGGTCTTACTCATGGTCTTGTATCATGGTCAGCCACAAGAGCTTGTTCCAATCCTGTGTCTTCCAGGTAGCTCCACTTTCTAGTGAGCAGAGACTTCTTCTCTCTCTCCCTGGAGCCCTTCAAGCTCCAGTCCAAATCCTCCATAGGCATTATAGTCACTGCCTCCAGCTTCCTCCTGGCTCAAGGCAACCTACCTATGGCCCCAGGCTTCACTGCCACTCGCTTGCCAAGCTTCCTCCTGAGCTCAGAACCCTCCAGTTTTAGCTCCAAGCATTAGGCCTCCCAGACTTGTCTCAGCCTTTAGCCCAAGCAAAGAAACAGCAAGTTACTTTTCACCTGGGTTTCCTCCTTGGCCTTCCTCAGGCAGCTCTGCCACTGCCCCATGTTCCTTCCTTTATCAAAATCCAGCTCCTCCTCAGCTGGGTTGGATCACCAGTTATGCCCGACACCCCTCCAGGTGCCACCAAGTAACCTAACTGGGCTCAAACTCGTGTTAACCGGGATTATAATCAGCTGCCATGAGACACATTCCAAGGGCTGCTGGACACAGACAGGTCATGTGCTACAGCTCCAGAGCCTTTTCTAATACACTGCAGGTATCGCTAAGCTTTGACTTTTTGTTTTGTTTTGTTTTTTGGGGTTAAGCTTTCATTTACTATTTAGGGGGGTCACTTCATTTGGTTCTCTGCATCTGGTGGTTTTCAAACATGACACCAGCTTTAGATAGGAATTAATTCTATTAATTCATACATATGTAGTTGAAAGGACTGAGGGAATGAGGATATTAATTGCAGAACTTCTGGCCTTAAAGCAGTAACTAAACCAACATAAGAGACAAGCAGCAGTTCATCCAGTTTAGCAGTTCATCCAGCAAATAAGACTCATACTTTGTGGGCTGTGATTGTGACTACTGTCTGAACCTGCTGAGATTGTTTTGCTGGTGGACAAGAGCTGATACAAGTGGGGTGTCTGAAGTTAGTCTCTGGAACATCTGTTTTGAGATCCAGCAAAAACAGCACAAAACCAACAGCAGTAGCTCCAAATAAAGATCTTAATGCTCATAAATACTTCATTTCCCCTGCCCCCAAGTCATTCCAGGCTGAGGAAGATGTCAGCTTTTGGCCACTTACTCTGGGGTGGAAAGTTACCACAGCAATGTCTTTATTCAACTTCCAGTCGCCATAACAGTTCGGTATTTACAGTTAGTGAAAGCCTTTATGTAGATGAGTCTATATACTTAAATGTTTTAGGAGCTGATCTCTTTGTATCAAAGATCTGCAGTTTATTAAAGGCTTGTCTTCAGTGCTATGTTAATTGAGGTACGACTCAAGAGTTGCCCCACACCCCATTCCAGTCTACACAGGAAAATCTCTAGCTTGAATGGTGCTTTAAATTTGAGCTAGATGGCCCAACAGGAAATATGGGTTAAAGCTTAAGTGCTGCTGACACTCTAGTGACACAACTAGTAATGCAGTGGGAATGCTGCTACTCTGCACTGGTCATCCAATCGCTCTGTGCTGCTCAGGAATTTTGCAACATGACCACTCAAGCTGAGGTAACTGGAAAGGAGTTAACACCTCAGTGAAGACAAGTTCTTAGATCCAAAAGTCCAGTGAAACCTTGGATGAAAATGTTTTTGTTTTTTTAACAAATCAGAAATAGTCCCCATGTGATGACTTCTGTGGTGGAAGTTTGTTGCATCTGCTCCTGCTATTAAATTCTAAAGGCAAAATGTGACTTTATCAAAGACACAAATGGGAGCTGGGTGTCTAACTGCCATTTACACCTTTGAAACCAGCCACCCACCTTCCAAATCTTTAGATGGTATAAGTTAGCATAGCTCCATTGGTGTAAGTGGGGTAATGTTAATGTACATCAGCTGGGGATCTGGCTCAAAACTTTGATTATTCAGGGGCCCAAACCCAGCTTCACACCACCACAACTTATGAGGTCACTGACTGCAGTGGAACAAAGGGCAAAACACACCTACTTCTATCACAGTGAAGATCTGTGATCTGTAGCGGCTACCTGCACACTAGCATGCTGGATGGTCTGGAGCAGTGCAGGGCCTGGGGATGAGACGCAGGGGCAAGCTAGTAGTTCCAGGCAATTGTGGATCAAGTGATCATTCATCCTATGGCAGGTGTTGTGCAATACTCACTGTGGCTACTGCAACCTGAGGTGGAAGTACAGAGAAGCTCAGCTGGTGCTTTGCAGCTTCCTTCACTTCTGGACTCCAGTGGATCTTCCATGTGCGTAGACTGGTTGCTCAGGAGGAGGACTGGACTCCTACTGTTGTTATTGATGGTGAATTAGAAATACATTCAATGTTGTTGTATTGTATGGTCAGGCTTTATGGTCCATAGTCACCACTGCTTTGAGTAGAAAGAAAAGGAGTACTTGTGGCACCTTAGAGACTAACCAATTTATTTGAGCATGAGCTTTTGTGAGCTACAGCTCACTTCATCAGATGCGGCTCATGCTCAAATAAATTGGTTAGTCTCTAAGGTGCCACAAGTACTCCTTTTCTTTTTGCGAATACAGACTAACACGGCTGTTACTCTGAAAACTGCTTTGAGTAGACATTTACACCCATTTAAAGTGGGTGTAAAACTCTATCAAATCAGCATGGTAGCCTTTTACGTATACTCCAGGTTCACTTTCCAGAGGTGTAAATGACTATACAAAGGGCAAGGCAGTAGAGAATCAGGCCCATCAATCCTGATCATGCAAACATAACAATCTTAGCAAAATGCAAGAGAATGGAGAATCAGACCTTATATTTACATATTGTTTAACATTTTTAATGATAAGTTAAGGATAATTTCTTCTGTTGTACTTTGAGCAGTAATAATCTAGAAATTAGATAGCCCTAATCCAAAATACTTTCCTTCTCCTTATTTGTATTAATAATTATTAATGAGAGAGAGAGAGATTGATCACAAGGTCTAATGCACACAGACACAAAATAAATCTTTACATATCCTGCAAAATACTTATGTTTTACAGGGCTTGACTTTCCTCTCAAACTCAGTGCAAATCAGGGGTAACAATGGTTAAAAAAATGGAGTGTGGAGAATGTACAGTATCATATTTTCTTGCAATGTTTGCTAGCCTTAGCCGCCAACCTCACCAACTTGTTAGAAACTAAACAAATACCAACACAACACAGGTTTGCGTCAAATCTCAAACTGCTAATACAAAAGAGTATAATTTATCAGATCCAAAGGAAAACACTATCTGACAGTGACCAAAGTACTATTCATTACATATCTAAAGGCTATTGATCAATAGGCATCACTATGCTCTTTTGTTCAATAGGTTCAAGCTTAACTGATTTTCATGGCTGCTTGAATGCTTTTATGACTAAAAAGGCATGATCCACACAGGGCTTTGTCACTGATTTGCACACAATCTAGTAAAGTGACAGTAATAAATCACAAGAAGCATTAATAAATCACCAGCAAACGAACTGGCACATCAGCGGTAATGTGGAAAATTCACAGCATTATTCCCCAAAAAACTTTGGTGAGTAAACATGCTAAGCACAGAGTGTTAGCTGACAGCTGCAAATTCAGTCCATATTAAATGTATAAACCTAATGTTTCCTAGGTTTTTCAGTTCTCAAACTCAAGTTCTATGTTTTTAAGGGGCAGTTTCATACAATCGAAGGATAAGAAGAAAGGAGGAGAGGGGATCAAAAAAGTTTAAGCAGACTAAATTTAGTAAGGCAAATTTGGTGATTCTTATGCTTTTAAAATTGTATTTCAGGCCTGGCTACTACAGCATTGCATATTCCATAAAGACCTAAGGTAGCTAGATTTATAACTGTGGCACTTTTCAGTAGCAGTGTTCCTAAAAACAAGATATCTGATGGTGAACCCAATCCCAGGGTGTTTAGATTAATCACTCAGTATGATTACTGGGGACTGGTAATAAATTTAACAAACAGCAAACTACAATCCAGTTGTCCTAAGCCAGCCACAAATATGTGCCATCAAACACAGAATTTA